>NC_056054.1:61949431-63199431 GCF_016772045.2 Ovis aries | reverse complement strand
GATTAGTAATAATAATAATAAAATAAAGCAGTAACAGTTCCTTGGATATGGTAGGTATTTAGTAAATAGAAGCAGTTATTGAATTCAAATGGACAAATACCACTTTTTTCTTACATTCCCCACACTGCATGGCTTGTGGGATCTCAGTTCCCCAACCAGGGATTAAAACTGGACCACAGGCACTGAAAGCACCAGATTCTAACCACTGGATCACCAGGGAATTCCCTAAATTGACAGATATTCATTGGGAATCTGATATGTGCTAAGTATTACACTGGTGATATTAAAAACAGCTGCTTTTCAAAGAATTTATAATCCTAGAACTAAACAGCACATGTCATGAAGAAGTTAAAATAGCAATAAAATATTAATAGAATTGTCCCAAGGCAACATATAATTAGTTGCAAAATAATTTTGTATGCAGCAGTTTCTGTGGGATTGAGTGGGAAAGAGAAATCACCTCATGCTAGCCAGGATTTTAAAGTGGTATCTCAGTTGACACTTGAACATGATTTGAGCAGGTGTAGGAGAGGCATGGTTAAATGAGGTAAGTCTTAAGGCACGCATCATAGCATAAACAAAACCCAAGTGCAGAAAGGGTTACCGGATGTTGAGAGGAGAGTAAAACAATTGCACTTTGTTATTTTTGGGCTTCTTACTCTGCACAACTTTTAGAAGTAGCGCTGAGCAATGTGGCTGGAGATAAGAGGTGATAAATAAGGGACATAAATACCTCAAAGCAGTGTTTTGAAGCAAAAAACAGAAACCGCAGTTCTGCTCTGTAATTGGTGTCTTTTCTAAGACTGAAATATCCAAGACCTCAGAAGAGATAATGAGCTTTGTAAAATAACATATCCATTTTAATGAATCATGTAATATTTATTTGAATGTTATAATAAACACTTACTTGTATCTAGATCTAAGAATGATCTGAATTTTTTTTTCTATTTGTAGGGCATACCAGGGCCACATGGAAATCCTGGGTTACCTGGATTACCAGGTCCAAAGGTGAGTGCTTTGAATATCACGTGATTTTCAGCACATTGCTAAAGAAGGTCTTTAACTTTTAAAGTCAACCTTGGAATGTTAGGGATCTCTGTCATCTCCAGAGCATGAATCTTCAGCAAGATTGTCATAGGGTGGCAGATGGCCAGGTTCCTTGAGAGCCCACCATGCTTGGATTTATAAATAGCTAGTGGTAAAGGCAAGTATGGCCCTACTTTGATATTCCAGACTTTGTTGTCAAAATATGATGGCAATACATGGAAACCTCTGCAGTGTACAGATTATGATTTGAGTAATTGACCTTAAGTCAAGACTATTTTAATGTATAAATAAATAGTGAGGAAATAAAACATCATTTATTTCCCTGTTTCATACTTCTCTAATATTTTCACTTGAAAAAGGTCTATGAGGATAATGCTTATAGGATATACTCATATTTTTATGAAAACAACTAACCTGAAAACCTGTAAAAATATGAGCATACAGAGTTGTGTGATAGTAGTGTGACAGATAGTAGTATGTTGCTGCTGCTGCTGCTGCGAAGTCGCTTCAGTCATGTCTGTTTAAACAGATGAAAGTATATATACCAGGCTGGTTACCTTCATAGCAGGTATGGAACTGGAAATATAAGTAAATATACATATCTATACACACACATGTACATGTGTATGTAAGCATTAGGGTTTTTGGTTGCCAGTAACATCATGAATATTTCAGGGTCATTAATAACCACTCTGCTTATTAATTATCTCACTCAAAAGTAATCAAATAGCTGTTACCATACAGATAAAGATTAAGATAGGATAGAGCTTAAGGACACAGGTTTTGGAGTCTAACTGATTTGGATTCAAGGTTTAGCCGTCTTGATTAGTATATACTGTGTTTAGTCGTGTCTGACTCTCTGTGACCTCGTAGACTGTAGCCTGTCAGGCTCCTCTGTCCATGGAGATTCTCCAGGCAAGAATGCTATAGTGGGTTGCCGTTTCTTTCTCCAGAGGATCTTCCCAACCCAGGGATTGATCCAGGTCTCCCACATTGCAGGCGAATTCTCTACCATCTGAGCCACCAGGAAAGCCCCTTGATTTGTATGACTAGAAACAAATTACTTGCTTTGCCCCTTTAGGCTTAATTTTCTTCTCCAAAACAGGGAAAACCATAGTATGTCCTCATAGGGCTGGAGTGAAGGCTAAATAAATTGTGAGCAAAGCCCTTAACAGAGCTAACACGTCATAAGCAATACCATTATTAACAAGTAATAATGACTCCCTCAGTTTCTCATCAATCTCAACAACTTTTTGAGTTTAATAAAATGTCTCAGAAAAAAAGCTTTTAACTACTGGATGTGTACGAGATAAAAGACAAATGCCTTCTGAAGAAATTAGAATTTTGTTTTTAAATTTGTGATTCTCTAGCCCGCCAAGCTTTCTCTGGGAACTTCAAGGATATTTAGACTAGTGGAAGGCTAGTGTGGTTATAAAGACCCAGCTCATGTTCCTCCACAGAGCTCAGGTCCTAGGGGACTTGCCAACCTACTAACAGCCTCATCTCCACAACTCGACGGAAGACAGAATAGAGGTGGGGTTTCTACATGTCTTGTGTCATCCTTCTCTTTTCCTGCCTCAGCCAATAACAAACATATACCTGAAGAAACAAAAAAGGTGGAGAATAGGGTGGGGAGAGATGACGGAAATAGTGGAAAGCCTTTGATTTCATTGACTTCTTAAAATGCGTGTACTTAGGAGAAAATACTTGAGAAAATGACGTCTGTGTCTGAAAAATTACCTTTGTCCAAATATTAAAAACCGAGTATTTTTCAGTGTTGACTAATATGAGTATGTGCCTTCAATAAAATGTTCTAGGAGAGATGAAGTCTTAATCTCAAGATTTCTCTTTAATATCATACCTAGTAATATAAATATAATTTTGACTATAACTATTTACCAATAACATATTTTATGAACCCCTATATTAGGGATTTTGTAAGTTCTACTTAAAATTTGCAAGCAATTAACTGAACCTCTTGGGAACTTAATCATATAAACCTGAATATTAGTCTTAGTTTATATTTAAATTTAATAATTTGATAACCATCTTTCAAAATAGCCAAAACTGACCATGATTTGTTTTAACTGCACATATTTGTGGGGACAGTAGATTGGACTTCCCTGGTGGCTCAGACGGTAAAACGCCTGCCTACAATGCAGGAGACCCGGGTTCAATCCCTGGGTCAGGAAGATCTCTTGGAGAAGGAAATGGCAACCCACTCCAGTATTCTTGCCTGGAAAATCCCATGGATGGTGGAACCTGGTAGGCTATGGGGTCACAAAGAATCGGCCATGACTGAGCGACTTCACTTTCACTTTTCACTTTCAGGCATTGGAGAAGGAAATGGCAACCCACTCCAGTGTTCTTGCTTGGAGAATCCCAGGAACAGGGGGAGCCTGGTGGGCTGCCATCTATGGGGTCACACAGAGTCAGACACGACTGAATTGACTAAGCAGCAGCAGCAGCTTAGCAAAACTAGTAGTGTGGTTTATGAAACCAATTTTCCTAGGTATTTAACATTTTAAAGTAATACACGCTTTAAAGTAATCAGGATTAATAGAACATTCAAGTTTTATACTTTGTAATCCTCTCATAGTATTTATTCAAGACAATGCAATAAATATGCAGATTTCATGCTCTCAAGGATAAATTTTGACATGTAATCACAGGATTTATTTTCCTTTGAGAACAAAGATCCCTTTTAGGTTAATGGGTTTTACAGTATTAAGACATTTTCAGAATTTTTCTCTTTTTAGTTATTATTTAGCAAGAATAACATAGAATTATTATTCTCTAAGAAAATTGTATAAAAAATCTTGTCACTTGTATAAGAAATTGCACATTTCAAAAGCGGTTACCCGAACCTTTGAAAAGACCAAATTAAGATAATTGCAATTTTAGAGAGATTTAACTGCAATGGAAAATGCAGTGTATTATGAAATGTTTATACAATCATATTTGGATTAATATATTTCATAAAAATTGTTAGAACTGATATCAACCAGACAGGGTTCTTGGCCTTAACCAGTCAATAGAAATTTCAGATTCCTTATGTGGGGTGAGGAAATGGGTGTGTTCAGGGGTTGGACCAGAGGGTTGGCTTAGATGTTTTCTCACCCCTTTGGTGGTGTTGTGTATAGTGAAAAAGTGAAAGTGAAAGTCCCTCAGTCATGGGCTATACAGTCCTCATGGACTGTACAGTCCATGGAATTCTCCAGGCCAGAATACTGGAATGGGTGTAGCTGTTCCCTTCTCCAGAGGATCTTCCCAACCCAGGGATTGAACCCAGGTCTACCGCATTGCAGGTGGATTCCTTACCAGCTGAGCCACCAGGGAAGCCTAAGAATACTGGAGTAGGTAGCCTATCCCTTTTCCAGGGCATCTTCCTGACCCACAAATTGAACTGGGGTCTCCTGCAGTTCAATTAGAGGTTGCATATAGAAGTATATGCAATGCATTGCTTTTGCTCTGACCCCCTGTTTTGGCTCTCAGCTCTTCAGAAGCGGCAGTTGGGTGTTGGTTTTTTTTTTGTTTGGTCTTTTCATTTGTTTGGTCTTTTTATTTGTTTGTCCAGAGATGCAACTTTTACTGAAAATATCATATTTATTATTTGTTACATAAAATAAAAAGTCTATGTCTCTTAAGAATGAATATACCTTAAGATAGTATAGAAATATGTTCTAATTATGAGGCTATTTTAAAGTTTATAAGAATAAAGCTTATTTTGCAAACATACTCTAGATTGATGCAAAATCTAGCATTTTATTTTCTGTTATACTTTTACAATTAAGTTAGTATTTACCATAAAGGACAAAGAATGTAAACTTATATTTGGTGGTTCTCAACTCTGTTCAAGCAAAATAAGTTTTCACATGTTTGTCTTCCTTAATAGATTCTGAGTTATTTGAATGCAGGGGCCAGATCTTATCCCTCTTTGCCTTTGTATCTATCCCAGTGCCTAGCATTTGTTGGGCATTCTATAAATGTTAAACTGAAGTAATAAATAGACAATGTTAGTAATAAGGCACTGGCATCATAAGGGAATAAGAACTAGCACTTACTGAGCATCTAGCATCAGTTGACAGTAGTTTACGTTTGCCATCTCATTCAATTCCACTTCAATTAAGAGTACTATTCAGAGCAGGCTTTATTACCTTCTGCTTTCCATAGAAGAAAACATATTCGGAGAAGTAAGTACTTAACCAAGGTAACACGGTTTAACTGGCATCAGAATTAGATCTGTTTTACTCTTTACCCTACGCCTATTTGTCTCTACTAGCATAGTGAGTGGTTCACTGTGAACCCTGAATGTATGAAACAGCACCTTAAGGAGGAAAGATGAGGGTGGGGTAACCTAGTGTAATGAAAGACTTTCTGAATTCATTCAGTAATAGGAACAAAATATGTCCATTCCAAGTTTCCAGCTAATCCTTTGGATGCTAATAATATATAAACACCATAAAGAGTGAAACTGAACTCTCATCCCTTAGCACTGTGTTGTTAGATTGCTAAATAGTAGAAGAACAAAATGCTACACAAAAATTTTGTGGGTATATAACATTTTTCAGCAATATTAAGACTAATTTAAAATAGAGGTAAACTATTGAGTTCTTTAGCTGAAATCAGTAGACTCGTGGTAGAAATACTGTCTTTCTAAGAAAAAAATCTTTCTAAAAAATATCCAGTGAATTCTGCTTCTCTGTTTGCTAGAGACAAGGACTTTTTTCTTGACACCAAATACCATCTAGGTCCACAGTTCATCATATTTACTTATTTAATATAACCTTTATTTGTAGGGTGCTAGAAATTCTTATTACTATTAATTAATACATGATCAATTATGCAGTAGATCTTCAGACATGAATCTAAATGAAGAATCTAGATCTTCTACTTGCAGTTCTAGTCCAGGCAATCTATTTTTGTCCAGATAATTTCTTTCCCAAAAATGCTTCTTAAAGGCTACTTTAAAACTTCCCATGAATGTTAATTAGTAGCATATATTACTTTAGTCAAATTCAATAGCTCCTTCAAATTTAATCCCATTCAATGAAAACATCTAACCTTAGTAAGCTGCTATTAACAGTGTCCTGTTAGTATTGGCTTGGCCAAAATGTTCATTTGGGATTTTCTTTTAAGGTCTTATGGAAAAATCTGCAAGAAGTTTTGGCCAACTCAATAATATTAAATGAAATGCTATTAATTAATAATATTAAATATTGAATTCCAAAGAGTATATCTTTGTGCTATACTTTATTTCTGGTTTTGGCCCTCTGTTCCCATGTTTCCGTCATGCTCCCATTTTCCTTGCTTGTGAATTAAATAAATATGTTAAGTATAGATGCTGACCCATTCTAAGAACTTTTTTACAGAGTCAGATTGCTATGAAGAGTTTTCAATCCAACATTCTGACAACGTAAAGTATGATAAAATGTGAAGACTGAGGTGCTCCTGTTGTTCTGTACAACATAAGGACCTTTATGTAAAGGACCAGACAAATATGACAAATACATTAAATTTTTTTCCTTCTAGCCATCAAAGACTATTAGGGTCACATCAAAAGGATTCAGAAGGCCATCTGAAAAGCTTATACTAGTCAAAGATTGGTATAATTTGAATATCATTAAGAATATTAAAAAGAAAAGAATATTAACTGTAGTGGATTAAGTCACATCAAATATCTCTAAATCCATGAGTTTACTTTGTAGCTAAGAACAGAGAAGCCCTCACTGGTCACCTTTAGAGGATGCTAGGGAATTGCATCTATGAGATTGTATATTCAACAATTCAGTTCAAATCTGACACTAACTACCCCAAGCTAGTGTCAGGCTCCACAGATTTAGGGGCTCCATCCCACATGACTCCCCACATTTGAGATGCTAACGGAACACTTGTGCCTGGCTGACTACATGTCCAGGGCTTCCCACAATCTCTTCCTTTCCCAGGTCTGATATTTTGCTGGAATAGCTCACAGAACTCAGGAAAACATTTTAATAAGGCTTACCAATTTATTATTAAAAAATAGAACTCAAATAACTGAAAGGTAGAGATGCATAGAGCAAAATACGGAGAATAGAAGCCTAGAGCTCCCATGCCCTTCCCAGGTACGTCATGCTCCCACTGTGTTCACCTACTGGAAGCTCTTGGAATGTTGTTAAGAGTTTTTATACTAAATCTCTACCACCCCCTCCTGTCTCTGGAGGTGAGGGAGGAGATGGGGCTAAATTTTACTACCCTCTAATCGCTTGTTTGCCTTTCTGGTGACTAGTTCCCATCCTGAAGCTATCTGGCTCCCTTTCTCCAGTCACCTCATTAGCATAAGCTCAGATCAAAAAGGGCTTGTTATGAATAACAAAAAGCACTCCTACAACTCAGGAAATTCCAAGGGTTTTAGGATCTTTGTGCCAGGAACCAGGGCCAAAGACAAAATGTATACTTTTAGAATGTGGTCCACTGGAGAAGGGAATGGCAAACCACTTTAGTATTCTTGCCTTGAGGGCCCCATGAACAGTATGAAAGCCAAAAAGATAGGACACTGAAAGATGAACTCCCCATGTTGGTAGGTGCCCAATATGCTACTGGAGATCAATGGAGAAATAACTCCAGAAAGAATGAAGAGATGGAGCCAAAGCAAAAAACAACACCCATTTGTGCATGTGACTGGTGATGGAAGCAAGGTCTGATGCTGTAAAGAGCAATATTGCATAGGAACCTGAAATATTAGGCCCGTGAATCAAGGCAAATTGGAAATGATCAAATAGGAGATGGCAAGAGTGAGTGAACATCGACATTTTAGGAATCAGTGAACAAACATGGACTGGAATGGGTGAATTTAACTCAGATGACCATTATATCTACTACTGTGGGCAAGAATCCCTTAGAAGAAATGGAGTAGCCATCATAGTCAATGAAAGAGTCCAAAATGCAGTATTTGGATGCAATCTCAAAAATGACAGAATGATCTCTATTAATTTCCAAGGTAAACCATTCAGTATCACGGCAATTCAAGTCTATGCCCCAACCAGTAATGCCGAAGAAGCTGAAGCTGAATGGTTCTATGAAGACCTACAAGACCTTCTAGAACGAACACCCCCCAAAGATGTCCTTTTCATTATAGGGGACTGGAATGCAAAAGTAGGAAGTCAAGAAACACCTGGGGTAATAGGCAAATTTGGCCTTGGAGTACAGAATGAAGCAGGGCCAAGGCTAACAGAGTTTTGCCACAAGAACACACTGATCATAGCAAACACCCTCTTCCAACAACACAAGAGAAGACTGTACACATGGACATCACCAGATGGTCAACACCAAAATCAGACTGGTTATATTCTTAGCAGCCAAAGATGGAGAAGGTCTATACAGTCAGCAAAAACAAAACCGGGAGCTGACTGTGGCTCATGAACTCCTTATTGCCAAATTCAGACTTAAATTAAGGAAAGTAGGGAAAACTACAGACCATTCAGGTATGACCTAAATCAAATCCCTAACGATTATATCTACTACTGTGGGCAGGAGTCCCTTAGAAGAAATGGAGTAGCCATCATGGTCAACAAGAGTCCGAAATGCAGTACTTGGATGCAGTCTCAAAAACGACAGAATGATCTCTATTCGTTTCCAAGGCAAACCATTCAATATCACGGTAATCCAAGTGTATGCCCCAACTGTGGCTCAGATCATGAACTCCTTATTGCCAAATTCAGACTTAAATTGAAGAAAATAGGGAAAAGCATTAGACCATTCAGGTATGACCTAAATCAAATCCCTTATGATTATACAGTAGAAGTGAGAAATAGATTTAAGGGGCTAGACCTGATAGACAGAGTGCCTGATGAACTATGGAATGAGGTCCGTGACATTGTACAGGAAACAGGGATCAAGACCATCCCCATGGAAAAGAAATGCAAAAAGGAAAAATGGCTGTCTGGGGAGGCCTTACAAATAGCTGTAAAAAGAAGAGAAGCAAAAAGCAAAGGAGAAAAGGAAAGATAAAAGCATCTGAATGCAGAGTTTCAAAGAATAGCAAGGAGAGATAAGAAAGCCTTCCTCAGCGATCAATGCAAAGAAATAGAGGAAAACAACAGAATGGGAAAGCCTAGAGATCTCGTCAAGAAAATTAGAGATACCAAGGGAACATTTCATGCAAAGATGGGCTCGATAAAGGAAAGAAATGGTATGGACCTAACAGAAGCAGAAGATATTAAGAAGAGGTGGAAAGAATACACAGAAGAACTGTACAAAAAAGATCTTCACGACCCAGATAATCATGATGGTATGATCACTCACCTAGAGCCAGACATCCTGGAATGTGAAGTCAAGTGGGCCTTAGAAAGCATCACTATGAACAAAGCTAGTGGAGGTGATGGAATTCCAGTTGAGCTATTTCAAATCCCAAAAGATGATGCTGTGAAAGTGCTGCACTCAATATGCCAGCAAATTTGGAAAACTCAGCAGTGGCCACAGGACTGGAAAAGGTCAGTTTTCATTGCAATCACAAAGAAAGGCAATGCCAAAGAATGCTCAAACTACTGCACAATTGCACTCATCTCACACGCTAGTAAATTAATGCTCAAAGTTCTCCAAGCCAGGCTTCAGCAATATGTGAAAACTTCCAAATGCTCATGCTGGTTTTAGAAAAGGCAGAGAAACCAGAGATCAAATTGCCAACATCTGCTGGATCATGGAAAAAGCATGAGAGTTCCAGAGAAACATCTATTTCTGCTTTATTGACTATGCCAAAGCCTTTGACTGTGTGGATCACAATAAACTGTGGAAAATTCTGAAAGAGCTGGGAATACCAGACCACCTGACTTTCCTCTAGAAAAACCTATATGCAGGTCAGGAAGCAACAGTTAGAACTGGACATGGAACAACAGACTGGTTCCAAATAGGAAAAGGAGTACGTCAAGGCTGTATATTCTCATCCTGCTTAAGCTAAGTCATTTCAGTCTTGTCCGACTTTGTGCGACCCCATAGACGGCAGCCCACCAGGCTCCCCTGTCTTATATGCAGAGTACATCATGAGAAATGCTGGGCTGGATGAAGCACAAGGTGGAATCAAGATTGCTGGGAGAAATGTCAATAACTTCAGATATGCAGATGACACCACCTTTATGGCAGAAAGTGAAGAAGAACTAAATAGCCTCTTGATGAAAGTGAAAGAGGAGAGTGAAAAAGTTGGCTTAAAGCAACACATTAAAAAAACTAAGATCATGGCCTCTGGTCCTATCACTTCATGGCAAATAGATGGAGAAACAGTGGAAACAGGGGCAGACTTTATTTTTCTGGGCTCCAAAATTACTGCAGATGGTGATTGCAGCCATGAAATTAAAAGATGCTTACTCCTCTGAAAGAAAGTTTTGAACCAACCGGGACAGCATATTAAAAAGCAGAGACATTACTTTGCCAACAAAGGTCCGTCTAGTCAAGGCTATGGTTTTTCCAGTGGTCATGTATGCATGTGAGAGTTGGACTATAAATAAAGCTGAGTGGTAAAGAATTGACGCTTTTGAACTATGGTATTGGAGTCCATCCTATAGGAAATCATTCCTGAGTATTCATTGGAAGGACTGATGTTGAAGCTGAAACTCCAATACTTTGGCCACCTGATACAAAGAGCTGACTCATTTGAAAAGACCCTGATGCTGGGAAAGATTGAAGGTGCGAGGAAAAGGGGATGACAGAGGATGAGATGGTTGGATGGCACCATTGACTCAGTGGACATGAGTTTGAGTAAACTCCGGGAGTTGGTGATGGACAGCGAGGCCTGATATGCTGCAGTCATGGCGTCACAAAGAGTTGTACACCAATGAGTGACTGAATTGAACTAAAACTTCTATTATACCACAGTCATTATTTTAAAATATGGTAAACAGAAGAAAAATAAAGAGAAAGAATAAATTTTTGTTATGAAATTGCCTTACCTTTCTTACAATTAAAGCTTAGTTCTGATGCTGAAAACTCAGCTTCTCTGTATACTGGTGCCAAATTTAATCTCGGAGACAGAGTTTTGAGTGATGTGGAAAAGGATAGCTTTATTTCTTGCCAGGAAAAGGGGGATACAGTGGGCTCATACTCTTAAAAGCATGTGTCCCAACTTGGGGAAAATAGAGACAAGTTTTATAGTAATTACTGAAAGAGGACGACATGATTAGCTTGTGGACATTCTTCTGAAGGGTTAGTGATGAGGTAAGTTAGGAGTCTACATTGTCACCCTTCAGGTCCAACTGGTGTGAGGTCTATATACTTGTGGGTAGCATACCATCATTAATCATTAACTTCTCTCACCTGGAAAGAGTTTCAGTATCTGCAAAATAGCTCAAAGATACTGTTGTGTGTATCCTTTGATGGGGGAAGCAAGACCTTGCCCCAAGGCTCCTCTTGACTGTTTT
The DNA here is from genome assembly GCF_016772045.2 of Ovis aries. NCBI lineage: Eukaryota > Metazoa > Chordata > Mammalia > Artiodactyla > Bovidae > Ovis > Ovis aries. The sequence continues at coordinate 63,187,996 of NC_056054.1, read as the reverse complement.
TTTTTTTTTTTTTTTTCTCCCTGATCTCACATCACCTCCCTCCCCCTAATTTACAATTGCTTGAATCTGCCCTTTGGAACTCAGGGAACATCATGGAGGCTGAAGGAAGGCTGTTTCCTATAATCAAAGAAATGGGGGACACAGAAAGTCCTTGTGCCCAGAAGCCCAACAGGGCCCTGCACAGTATTAGTACAATCAAGTGGTTGATGAAGGGAATTTTCTTTTTACAGAAAAATCTAGCAAATTAAGAAAAAATACTAGAATTGAAAATCACCATTTTTGCCATCCTGATGAAGAAAAGGTTAGAAAACAGAAACAACTCAGGAAGTCCAAAGCCCTTGAGGCAGGAGGATGGTTGGCAGGCTTTGAGGAATAGCTGAATGAGATAAGTGGTAGGAGATAGATCAGAGAGGTAGTAGGAGGCAGATTAGTTCAGACCTTACAGGTAAGAATTTTGGTTTGAATTTTACTGTTGTATATTTGTTGGAGAGTTCTAAGTATAGGGAAGCCTGGTGTGCTGCAGTCAGTGGGGTTGCAAAGAGTTGGACATGACTGAGCGACTGAACAAGAACAACAAGTAGACAGATGGCGTCATGCAATTTATGTTATAGGAGGATGGTTCTGGCTATCACAGAGAATAGACTGGGGTAAGGGAAGAGCAGGAATAGGAACACCAGTTTAGAGACTTCTTCATTGGTCTACCCAGGCTCATGCCATGGATGAGGGAAAGAGTGTTAACAACAGTGATAGTGTGAAGTGGTCAAAATCTATACATATTTTGAGGTACAGTCAACATAATTGCTGCTGAGTCACTTATATGGAGTGAGAGAGGAGTCAAAGGTAATCTAAGGCCTAAGTAGTTGAACAGCTGGTATTGTGGGAGCTGCCATCTACTGGAATGAGGAGGAACATGATTTTGGGTTTTTATTGGTTTTGTTTTCACCTGGGATGAAATCAAGGGTTCATCTTCATTAATGTTTTCAAAGAACCAACCTTTGGATTTGTTTATTTTTTCTATGGACCATTTAGTGTTTGATTGATTTTTAGCTCTAATCTATTTAGAGCTATGAATTCTTTCTAAGGACTGATTTCCCTGGAAAAGAAAATGGCAACCCACTCCAGTTTTAGGGGAATCCCATGGACAGAGAAGCCTGGTGGGATACAGACCATGGGGTTGCAAAGAGTTGGACACGACTGAAATGACTTAGTGTTGCAGAACCCAGTACTTGAGAAACCAAGCACCACACTTGGAGAGTAGGAGAACTTGGGTTTATTATGCCGGCAGGCCCAGAGGAATTAATACTCCAAGCTCTGAGCCTCGAACAAAGGGATTACAGAGTTTTTAATAGACGGACTATAGTGGGCAATAGGCTGGTTTAAACTAAGGGGTTTCACATGTGTGGGAACAGCAGTCAAGATCGGGAGGGGGATGCCTGACCGTTACATGGACAGGAGCGATTAAGCAGGTTTGCAGAGGCTGGGCAATTGCAAAGAGCAAGAGAGGGGTGAGTGAGATAAGCTCCAGTTCCTAGTACTGTTAAGTCCCTACTTTCTGAGACTATGTGACCTATGTGATCCAGACTGTAAGGAGCAAGCTAAGATACAGAGGCGGAAGGAACAAGAGGTTATATAAAATTTTAACTTTTCCTCTTCGTTAGTATGCACATGTGCACATTTGATGTGTTGTGTTTCCATTAAGTTGAAATAAATGCTTTCATCTTCACTCATGGGTTATTCCGAAGTACATTGTTTTGTTTAATGTTCATCAATTGGAAGCTTTTCTAGTGACTTTATTGTTACTGATTTCTAATTTAGTTCCACTGTGGTCAGTACACAATGGAAGAGTTTAATCTTTTAAAATTTGTTGAGGCATTTTATGGCCCAACAGGCGATCTATCTTGATTAATATTTCACATGAACTTCAGAAGATTGTGTATCTTGTATTTGTTGGGTATCAGTTCAGTTCAGCCACTCAGTCCTGTCCGACTCTTTGCAACCCCACTGACTGCAGAATGGCAGGCTTCCCTGTCCATCACCAACTCCCGGAGCCAACTCAAACTCACGTCCATTGAGTTGGTGATGCCATCCAATGTCTCATCTGTCATCCCCTTCTCTTGCCTTCAATCTTTTCCAGCATCAGGGTCTTTTCAAATGAGTCAGTTCTTCTCATCAGGTGGCCAAGGTATTGGAGTTTTGGCTTCAGCATCAGTCCTTCCAGTGAATATTCAGGACTGATTTCCTTTAGGATGGACTGGTTGGATCTCCTTGCAGTGTAAGGGACTCTCAAGAGTCTTCTTCAGCACCACAGTTCAAAAGCATCAATTCTTTGGCACTCAGCTTTCTTTATGGTCCAACTCTCACATCCACACACTTTGAATAGACGGACCTTTGTCAGCAAAGTAATAATCTCTGCTTTTTAATATGCTATCTAGATTGGTCATAGCTTTTCTTCCAAGGAGCAAGAGTCTTTTAATTTCATGGCTGCAGTCACCACTTGCAGTGATTTTGGAGCCAAAAAATGTCTCTCACTGTTTCCATTATTTCCCCATCTATTTGCCATGAGTGTGCAATAAATGTCAATTCGATTAGGGTGGTTTGTGGTAGTCAAATTTTCTCTGTCCTTACTAAATTTTTTCGGTCTAGTTGGAGTCAAATTTTCTCTATCCTTACTAGTTGTATTTGTGTTTAGAAAGTGTTTAGTTAGTGTTTGCTCCATGTATTTTGCAGCAGTGTGTGATGCATACACATATAAGGTTGATTGTTTTCCTGATTATCAGATATTTTTATCATTATCAAGTACGTTTAGTTATTCTCCTCTTTTTGAAGTCTAATGTGTTAGTAATACAGCCATACCAACTTTTTAGTGCTTTTTGTCTGTCTACTATATAAATTTCCTTTCCTTTACCTTTCTATATTTAAATTGCATCTCTTATAGATACTGTATAGTTGGATCTTACAAGTTTATCCAGGCTGATGATCTCTGATTTTTCATTAGAGCATTAAGTTCATTTATACTTGTATAATTTTGGTATGATTGGGTCTTGCTCTTCTGCATTGTCATTTCTTTTCTATTTATCCCATATATTTGGCTCCTTTATTCCTTTTTTCTACCTTCTTTTTCGATAATCAAATATTTTTTAGAATTCTATTTAATTTCTCTGTTGGCATTTCAGCTGTATCTCTGATCTTTAGTCATTGCTTTAGGGATTACAATATGCATTATTAAATTATTGTAGTTTACTTGGAATTAGTATGGTAATATTTCATGTAGAATATGACTTTTACAATTATTTACCTATTATCCTCCCATATTTTGTGTTCTGTTATTTATTTTGCATCTATATCATAAACCCAATAGTACAATGAAATAATTTCTGTATTAAGTAATCAGTCTTTTAAGGAAATTAGAAGAAACAAGCAAGGGATTTATTTTCATTTCCAGAGTTCTTTATTCCTTCCTATAGATCTGAGTTTCTATCTGGTGTCACTTCTCATTAGCTAGAAGAAATTCCTTCAATATTCTTGGAGTACAGTTCTACTGGCAGTGATTTCTCTAGGTTTTTGTTTACGTGAAATTTGTCTACATTTATTTGAAGGATAGTTAAAAATTTATTGAGTAAAGAAATCTTGGTTGAGAATGTTTTTTTTCACATACTTTATGCATGTCTGCTGTTCTCATCCTTTGGCTTTTACTGTTTCTGATGAGAATTTAGCCAACATTACTTCTTTTAATATGATGTGTAATTTTTCACAGGCTGCTTAAGGCTTTTATCTTAATCTGGCTTTTAGTAGCTTTATTATGATATATGAATGGTTTGTTTCCTTTAGATATTTCTTATTTGGGCTTCACCGAATGCCTTTTAACCTATAAAGATTTTTAAAATAAATCTGGGGCATTTTTGGCCATTACTTTTTCAAATGATCTTTCTGTCGCATTATTTATTTCTCTCCTTTCCTTCTGGGACTCCATTTACATGTATGTTAGACGACTCAGTATTGTCCCATAGGTCACTAGATCTCTGTTCATTTTTGCCATGTATTTTTTTCCTCTGCTTCAGATAACTTCTATGGATCTACTTTTAAGTTCACTAAACTTTACTTCTGGCTTCTCTAACATGGTGTTAATACCATCCAGTAAATTTTTATTTTAGATATTTTATCATCAGTTCTAGGTTTTTAGTTGATTTTTTATAGTTTTCATCTGTCTGTTGATAATTGTTCACTCATTATGACCATCCTTTCCTTTAAGTCCTTGAACATATTTATAGTAATTAATAAAATCCTCAACTGCTAATTCTAACATCAGTCCTCTTGAGGACTTTGACCCCTTTTTGTCTTTGTGTGTGCTTAGTCATGTCCAACTCTTTGCAACCCTTTGGACTGTAGCCCACCAGGCTCCTCTGTCCGTGGGATATCCTAGGCAAGAATAGTGAAGTGAATTGCTATTTCCTCCTATGGGGGATCTTCCCAAGCCAGGGATCAAACCCACGTCTTTTGTATCTCCTGCGTTGCAGGAGGATTCTTGACCTGCTGAGCCATCAGGGAAACCCTCTTTTGTTCTTTGGAGACTTGATTTTTGTTCTGTAGGCACTGAAATAACTGGCTCATCACCTTAAACTTTTACGGGTTTAGAAACACGTAAAGGGCACATTTCAGTGTTTTCTTGCAGTTTTAGTGCAAGTCCATTAGTCCAAGAATATAGTATTTGCTTCTAAAGTATAACTCTTCCTCAGTTTTAGGGGAAAGGTGTTCAAATATTTACCATGTTCCTCTAAAATGATGTGGATCAAACCCCAAACTTTCCTCTGTAATGACCAGCAGCTGAAATTTGTTAATTCTCTTAGCCCTTTAGCTGTTGCCTTCTGCAAAGCTTTTTGGAATCTCTCTCATGAAAATGCATGTCAGGATCAGGCAAGAATTGAAGAAAGTCTATATTTAAGTTTTTGGGGAAGCTGACTTTCTTTCTAGGATTTTATCCCTTAATTTACAGTCATTCTGGTACTCCTACACTCTGTCTTCTGATACCATTAGCCAAAAAGTTTGGTTTTCTGCTTCAATTCCAGCTACTCCGTGCAGACTTGGAAATGTCCTTTAGGAGAAAGGCTGTATAAATGTGTATACACCAAGTGTGGATTCTTCTTTCAAAAATTGAATACCCTCCAGCCTTTTTTTTTTATTGTTCTCCTGTGTTTTCATGTAATTGTTTTATGTATCTTGTTTTGAGTTCATAGTTATAATCTGCAGGAGGATTAACTGCAGATGTGCAACCCTGACACTGTCAATTCCCAAGAGTTCCTTTTTGATCATACTCAATTTGAGATGACTAACATCCAAGTGGAGATATATAATAAGAGTAAATGGATTTGGAGCTCAGGGAAGATATTGTAGCTAAAAGTATACACTTCAGAGTCATCAATGTATATATGGAATTTAAAGCTATGGAACTGATGAGATAACATTGGGATGAATGTACACATTGAAGAGAAATGTCCCGGGACTGAGTCTTGGGTTACTTCAGAATTCAGTTAGGAAGATGAAGAGGAACTGATAGAGGGAACTGAGAAAGAATGATCAATAAGGTAGGATAGTAATAGGGACGAAAGCCTGAATAGAGTAGATCTAAGAAGGAATGGCAGGAGAGGAAGTCGTCTAGTTAACAGAGACAACTTTCTAGCAGTTTTCTCTAAAAGGAAACAGTATAATGGAGCAGAGAAGGGAGATGTGGGCTCAAGGAAAGTTGTTTTTTAAGATTGGAGAAATTACATTGTGTTTACATGGCAACAGCAATTATCTTAGATGTAAAAATTAAAATAATGTAGGGAAGTGCACCAATGATGTCTTGGGGAGTTTGGTTGTGATGGCAGAGTATTTTGGAACAGATTAAGGAGAGATATAGTGGATTTGGTTATGAGAGCTTATCAAAGCTAAAAGCAAGATAATCAGCTGAGAGTGAAGAGAGAGAAGTTAGGAAATAATCACCTATGAAAAATGGGAAAGTGAATTGACTATACAACAGCTGAACACAGTTCAGTTCAGTTCAGTCACTCACTTGTGTCCGACTCTTTGCGACCCCATGAATCACAGCACACCATGCCTCCCTGTCCATCACCAACTCCCGGAGTTCACTCAAACTAATGTCCATCAAGTTGGTGATGCCATCCAGCCATCTCATCCTCTGTCGTCCCCTTCTCCTCCTGCCCCCAATCCCTCCCAGCATCAGAGTCTTTTCCAATGAGTCAACTCTTCACATAAGGTGGCCAAAGTACTGGAGTTTCGGCTTTAGCATCATTCCTTCCAAAGAAATCCCAGGGCTGATCTCCTTCAGAATGGACTGGTTGGATCTCCTTGCAGTCCAAGGGACTCTCAAGAGTCTTCTCCAATACCACAGTTCAAAAGCATCAATTCCTCGGCACTCAGCTTTCTTCACAGTCCAACTCTCACATCCGTACATGACCACTGGAAAACCATAGCCTTGACTAGACATATGGCCGGTCCCTGGTGGCTCAGAGGTTAAAACGTCTGCCTGCAATGCAGGAGACCTGGGCATGACTACACATACCTTTGTTGGCAAAGTAATATCTCTGCTTTTCAATATGCTATCTATATCTAGGTTGGTCATAACTTTCCTTCCAAGGAGTAAGTGTCTTTTAATTTCAAGGCTGCATTCACCATCTGCAGTGATTTTGGAGCCCCCCCAAAATAAAGTCTGACACTGTTTCCACTATTTCCCTATCTATTTCCCATGAAATGATGGGACCAGATGCCATGATCTTTGTTTTCTGAATGTTGAGCTTTAAGCCAACTTTTTCACTATCCTTTTTCACTTTCATCAAGAGGCTTTTTAGTTCCTCCTCACTTTCTGCCATAAGGGTGGTGTCATCTGCATATCTGAGGTTATTGATATTTCTCCTGGCAATCTTGATTCCAGCTTGTGCTTCTTCCAGTCCAGCGTTTCTCATGATGTGCTCTGCATAGAAGTTAAATAAGCAGGGTGACAGTATAGAGCCTTGACGTACACCTTTTCCTATTTGGAACCAGTCTGTAGTTCCATGTCCAGTTCTAACTGTTGCTTCCTGACCTGCATATAGGTTTCTCCAGAGGCAGGTCAGGTGGTCTGGTAGTCCCATCTCTTTCAGAATTTTCCACAGTTTATGGTGATCCACACAGTCAAAGGCTTTGGCATAGTCAATAAAGCAGAAATAGATGTCTTTCTGGAACTCTCTTGTTTTTTCCATAATCTATCAGATGTTGGCAATTTGATCTCTGGTTCCTCTGCCTTTTCTAAAACCAATTTGAACATCTGGAAGTTCACGGTTCACGTATTGCTGAAGCCTGGCTTGGAGAATTTTGAGCATTACTCTACTAGTGTGTGAGATGAGTGCAATTGTGCAGTAGTTTGAGCATTCTTTGGCATTACCTTTTCTTTGTGATTGGAATGAAAACTGACCTTTTCTAGTCCTGTGGCCACTGCTGAGTTTTCCAAATTTGCTGCCATATTGAGTGCAGCACTTTCACAGCATCATCTTCCAGGATTTGAAATAGCTCAACTGGAATTCCATCACCTCCACTAGCTTTGTTCATAGTGATGCTTTCTAAGGCCCACTTGACTTCACATTCCAGGCTGTCTGGCTCTAGGTGAGTGTGAGTGATCACACCATTGTGATTATCTGTGTCGTGAAGATCTTTTTTTGTACAGTTCTTCTGTGTATTCTTGCCACCTCTTCTTAATATCTTCTGCTTCTGTTAGGTCCATACCATCTCTGTCCTTTATTGAGCCCATCTTTGCATGAAATGTTCCCTTGGTGTCTCTAATTTTCTTGAAGAGATCTCTAGTCTTTCCCATTCTGTTCTTTTCCTCCATTTCTTTGCATTGATTGCTGAAGAAAGCTTTCTTATCTCCTTGCTCTTCTTTGGAATTCTGCATTCAGATGCTTATATCTTTCCTTTTCTCCTTGGCTTTTTGCTTCTCTTCTTTTTACAGCTATTTGTAAGGCCTCCAGACAGCCATTTTGCTTTTTTGCATTTCTTTTCCATGGGTATGGTCTTGGTCCCTGTGTCTTGTACAATGTCACGATCCTCCATCCATAGTTCATCAGGCACTCTGTCTATCAGATCTACACGTGGACATCACCAGATGGTCAACACCAAAATCAGATTGATTATATTCTTTGCAGCCAAAGATGGAGAAGCTCTATACTGTCAGCAAAAACAAGACCGGGAGCTGACTGTGGCTCTGATCATGAACTCCTTATTGCCAAATTCAGACTTAAATTGAAGAAAGTGGGAAAACCACTAGACCATTCAGATATGACCTAAATGGTCATACAGTGGAAGTGAGAAATAGATTTAAGGGACTAGATCTGATAGACAGAGTGCCTGATGAACTGAACACATCAAAAGACAAAACAAGACAAAATCAGTTTAAGTCATGAATTTAATGTGAGATATGTCATCATGATTGTTTTCTCTTATGTTTACCCACTCTGGGTAGGGTCAGAGTAAGTGGAGTTTATATTCAAGATTTTCCAGGTAAACTATGACAGAGAAAGAAACAGGCAGTGGTGTTACTTATGTATGCAAGGAATTAATTAGAATATAAGACACTGGAATCTAGGCTTTTTAGAGATGGAAAGTGAGGCCACATAGGGGATGAGAGTGAAAATGTAGTTGTTCCAGTGGTCAAATAATTGCTAAAGTTATAAGGGCTTAGAGTGAGCTATAAAGATAAGGTGTTGTTACAGAGCATAAGGCTTAAAATTGAGATTATAGAGCTTGTGTAGTTATTGCTAACATTAAAGCCAAGAATATTCAAGTGGTGCTATCTCAGGATCATGTCATTTAATGTTTTCTTTGTGATACTCTCCCAATTTAGCTTATTCATACTCTGAAATTTTACATTCCAAATTATTTTCAGTATTTCTGCTTCATCAGTAATTCACTCAATTGTTCTCTGCTTTTCAAGATGGCCATAATTGTAAACATTTTTACAATGTTTGTGTTTATCTTGTGTTACAAAAATTGTAAACATTTTTAAATGATTGTATTTACTACTGTTATTTTTAATACTAGTAAACACTATTCTAACATCTTTATGGGCCTACAATCTTAGTTTGATTATTTAATTTATAAACATTATTTTTAGTTCCCAGGAGTTTGTGAAAAGCCAATCAAGTGTGGCTAGAAGTGTTTCAGGAATTGTAGAATAAATACAAAATGAGAGGAAATAAGAAATTTTGGAGCGTTTCCCTTAAATGCAGAAAAGTATGTCCTTCTTCCTTGACATTTCAGACAAAATTGGCATGTTCAATAATTTCTTTCTTATGCATTTAATACTAGGATCAGTGCACAACTGGCCAGGTTAAAAACATTTTCTTCATGCTGACTTAAATTTCTGGTTCTAGGTTATGATTTTATCAGTACCTTCAAGTGTCTTTGTGTGTCAGTAAAAGAGCTTTGACATATCTCTTTAAATATGTTGCCAAGATGTATAAAGGTTACGAATAAGAAAACAGTTTGTCTTTACATCTGGTTTTTATTGCTTAATTGATTACTTTCACTTTTCAGTGTTTTTTTAATTGGAAGATGAAATGTCAGATTAGAAGATGATGTCAAGAAAGTTGAAAGATAATTAGATTAAGGAAGTTGGTATATAATAGAAAACTCAGGGCTTACCTGATAGCCCAGTTGGTAAAGAATCCACCTGCAGTGCAGGAGACCCCGGTTTGATTCCTGGGTTGAGAAGATCCGCTAGAGAAGGGATAGGCCACCAACTCCAGTATTCTTGGGCTTTCCTGGTGGCTCAGCTGGTAAAGAATCTGCCTGCAATGAGGCAGACCTGGGTTCGATCCCTGGGTTAGGAAGATCCCCTGGAAAAGGGAAAGGCTACCCACTCCAGTATTCTGGCCTGGAGAATTCCTTGGACTGTATAGTCCATGGGGTCACAAAGAATCAGACACAACTGAGTGAATTTCACTTTCAGAAAATTCAGATTGGACCTAAAAATAAGAGTTTTTAGTGTGAGAATTAAAAGTAGGAACATTGGCCATAGAAAGTTTTATTCAAATTTCTCAAGGACTGTCATTTAAGTTCTTTTTAAATTTTTTATAAATATTGTCTCAAATCAATTAGTTAGGCTTTATAATAGAAAATTAAAATGTGTAAAAAAATCAGTACAATTTTACTTTAACAGATATTGTGATAATGAGAAAGAAAATTGACCCGATTTATTGATACTTTTGTAGACAGTCTTAATTCAATTAATATTTTTGTACTTTTATACCTTATTGTTTTATCTATAAAGGGATTGGCTAGATAAGCTCTAAAATTTCATGAGTTCTAAGCTTCTTTTTTTTTAGATGAAGAGTTCAGTTCTTAAATACTAAGAAAAACCTAAAGCCATTTCTGAGGTCCTACAATTTTGTAACCAGTGATCTAAAATTTTGTTAGTGATAGAAGTAGTGATTAGCTATGAAAGGGAATAGGTCAGACTGGAACACAACTTTTTCCTTAAACATTTTTTTTTATGCTTAAATTAAACTATTTTACGCTTTTTTGACACTTCTGCCAATGAAGACTTGTTTCTAATCTGTAAAATGAAAGAACTTATTGGAGAACATGAAGGACTTTTTGTCTTTCTTTTGTTAGTTTGAGTGCTATTTGAAAGCATTTCTCCCATATCCACTCCCCGCCTCTAACTTTGAGCTGTAGGCCTCACATTTTATTTCAATGAGAAATTAGAAGCAGTCAGATGAGAATTAGCTCTTATGTTTTTTCCCATTACCAAGGCTAGTGACCTAGCATTTGTACCCATATATTCTACCCTTAGAATTATTGTTTGAATCAGATTAATTGTCCCTACTGAAATGTCTCTGCTTGGACCCTGGATCTGTGAGGCATACTCAAGAGAAGTACTTATTTCTCCCAACTTATGCTCAACTTTCCTCTTTCCTAGATCATTCCCATCAACAAAATAGCTTGGTATACTAGTTTCCATGTTAAAAAAATTTGAAAGCCTAAGGCTTCCCTTCGAACTCACATCTTTCTCACAAAATAACGTGTACTCCCCTTTTTTCTCTACTTGTCTTATTAGTCAAAGCTCCTGTCTTACCACCCATGACTTTCACATATTCTTGACCACTCCACTGATGTGGTACCTGGCAAGGTCACCAACCACTTCTGTCTTTCTCAACAGCATCTCACCCAGACTTGTTTTTCAGGAGCTGTGGACACAGTTGGCCATGCCTTCATTCTGGAAATGTCTTCTCTACACTTGGAGGCCCCACAGTCACTTTGTTTACCTTTCCGACTGACCTGCTGTGTCACTTCATCCTCCCTTTCTGTCTTTCCTCCTACAGTTTTTAAATATTGGAACATATTTAGTGAACCATCCTCCTTCCTCTGCTTTTCTCTGTATTTACACCTAGTCTCAATTGTCGTTCAGTCTTTCAGTCGTGGCTGACTCTTTGCGACCCCACGGACTGCAGCACACCAGGCTTCCGTATCCTTCAGTATCTCCTGGAGTGTGCTTAAACTCATGTCCAACTGAGTAGATGATGCCATCCAACCATCTCATCCTCTGTCACCCCCTTCTCCTACCTTAAATCTTTCCCAGCATCAGGGTCTTTTCCAGTGAGTCAGCTCTTCACATCAGATGGCCCAAGTATTGGAACTTCAGCTTTGGCATCAGTCCTTCTAGTGAATATTTAGGGTTGATTTACTTTAAGATTGACTGGATTGATCTCTTTGCTGTAAGGACTCTCAGTAGTCTTCTCTAGCACTGCAGTTTGAAAGCATCAGTTCTTCAGTGCTCAGCCTTCTTAATGATCAACTCTCACATCCATACATGACTACTGAATATACCATAGCTTTGACTAAACAGACCTTTGTCAGCAACATAATGTCTCTGCTTTTGAATATGCTGTCTAGGTTTGTCATAGCTTTTCTTCCAAGGAGAAAGTGTCCTTTAATTTCATGGCTGCAGTCACCCTCTACCGTGATTTTGGAGCCCAAGAAAATAGTTTGTCACTGTTCCCATTTTTTCCCCATCTATTTGCTGTGAAGTGATGGGACTGGATGCTGTGATCTTCACTTTTTGAATGTTGAGTTTTAAGCTAGCTTTTTCACTCTCCTCTTTCACTATGGTTTCACATACAGTTTATATTCTGGTGACTTTTGATTTCCAGACTCAGCATCCAACAGTACACACAGCATCTCCACTTGGAAATCCAAGAGACACCTTGCTTTTAACATGTCCAAGAGAGAACTACAGCTGATATCCAGTCCTACTCTTCTCCCGGATCTTTTCCATTAATCATTTTCCCATTGTATATGAACTAGATGACATATGCCTCTTTCACTTCCCATCCTGGGAAAAAAAATTCTGTCAGCTCTGCCTTCAATATGTGTTTTGAATTTGCAACTCCCATAACGTCTCTTCAACACTATAGCCAATGGTATCTCAGAAGATAGATCTGAGTAAAAGCCAAGCCACAAATAAGGCCTAATCATTCCTTTTGTGTTCCAGCCCCATTTGTCTCTCTGAAGTACACACCTCCCTCTCTCCCCTTTGCTCCTGTTACATTGGGTAGCCTGCTGTTTTTCAGGTAAATCTCAGGCCATTTGCGCATACTCTTTTCCTCTGCTGGGGATGCTTTTCATGATCTTCCTCCAGATATATTTATAACTCCCTCCCTTACATCTTTCAATTCTCTGGTCAGATACCCTTCTTGGGGATGGTTCTCCCCACTGTACACAAGAAGGGAGCCCTCAAAGCCCCTGCTGGTCACAGTTCCCTTCTCCAGCTCCTGCTTTCTCTCTGACGCTTATCTATACAAGAAACTGTATTTTAAACATTTCTTTTATAGATATTTGTTTATTCTTTTTTTTTTTTTCTCACAGTGTAATGTCAACCTAAAGAGGACAGATAATTTACCTGTTTTGTTCAGGAAGTTGTTCAGTAAATATCCGTGGAGTGAAAGAAAAAAAAATTATCCCTGAATATGTGAAGGAAGTCATAACAGTTTCCCTGTTTCCCATGGGGTGAAAATAAAATTTAAGAATGGAAAATTATCTATTGTTAGCTGTGAATGGTAGTGAAGTCAGAATTTGAATGATAATCTCAATTCTGTATTTTATGAAGAGTGAAATAGAAAAGGAAATATTTTTCCTAGTATGTAATAGTCAAATAGGACTGAGCAACTAAACAATGATGAATAATAAAAAAAAGTTGATTTTACTATTGTACCCCAAATTTTAGATTGGGATATGAAGTTATATTTCAATTGGAATATGAAGTTATATTTCTCTTGAAATATAAAAGATTTCCAGAGTATGAAAAATAACTGTTTTATAACAATAAAAAGAACTTTGCCAGTTAGAGGGTTTTTGTTTGTTTGTTTGTTTATTTTTTATTGTAAAAGTAATGCATGTGCTTTGGGCTTCTCAGGTGGTTCAGTGGTAAAGAATCCACCTGCCAATGCAGGAGCCACAGGGAAAGATCCCCTGAAGGGAAAAATGGCAACCCGCTCCAGTATTCTTGCCTCTAAGATTCTATGGACAGAGGAGTGTGGCAGGCCACAGTCCATGGGGTTGCAAAGAATAGGACACAACTGAGCATGCACACAATGCACGGTACATTGCAAGATTTTGGAAAATATTTAAACTTGGAATGATGTCTTGAAATTTGGAAAATTAGTATAAGCAGTTTTTTCCCCACTAAAAATAACATTTCCCCATGCTAAAAATTATAACTCAATATGTCACAAAGGCCATAAAGAAAGCTGAGCACTGAAGAGTTGATGCTTTTGAACTGTGGAGTTGGAGAAGACTCTTGAGAGTCCCTTGGACTGCAAGAAGATTGAACCAATCAATCCTAAAGGAAATCAGTCCTGAATATTCATTGGAAGGACTAATGCTGAAACCTGATGCAAAAAGCTGACTCATTTGAAAAGACCCTGATGCTGGGAAAAATTAAGAGAATGGGATGACAGAGGATGAGATGGTTGGATGGCATCACTGACTCGATGGACATGAGTTTGAGCAAGCTCCGGGAGTTAGTGATGGACAGGGAGGGCTGGCATGCTGCAGTCCATGGGGTCACAAAGAGTCAGATATGACTGAGTGACTGAACTGAACTGATGTCACCATATGTAGTTCTCATAAAGAAATGTTTCAATGATTAGAAAAATTAGCTATATCTTGGAAATTTCTAGGAATTTTCTCAACATTTAAAATTAAGGTTAAATGAGATATACATTAAAAAGATAAGTAATCTATACTCATCTTAATTTAAAATATGTAATTTTATTCAATACCATACAAACTATATATAGTGTATGACATTACATACAATTGAGGAAGTATGAGACATGTAATTTGTGTTTCATCAAGTGTTTTGTAACTATTTTATTTAGGGCCCTAAAGGAGATCCAGGTTTTTCCCCAGATCAAGCTCTTTCTGGAGAAAAGGTAATTACTTGTCCATGAAATAAAATCTTGTTGATATATCTTAAGCATTTAAAAATAACTTTTACTTTTTAAAAAATATAGATTTTACTTGATTTCAAAGTGTGCAATAACTATTGGATTTTAATGAAGAAATATTTGAAGAATCAAGTAAATGGTGTCATCAGCCTAACATATCAGTTAAAATCATATAATTAATCTTACTGAATGTCCATTCTGGCATGCTCTTGTGCTTCCTGCCAACTGGGAACAGATGGGGCAAAAAATTAAAACAAGAAGTTTTTGGTCCTAACCTCAAGAATGTGGCTGTTAGTATGGATGGCATTATAAATTTTAATGCCATTTTACACCTTCTTTAGAATGGTTATATGTACTTTATCTTGTTTAAGTCTCACAGTAACAGTGACGGAGGCTGTCGTCATTATTTTTTTTTTTTCAGTTAAGAAAGAGGATTTATAGAATTTAAGTAGTTAGCGAGTGGAAGAATTAGTGATATATCTTAATTTTCTAACCTTCAATACAGTATGCTTTTCATTTTTTAATGCTCTTAAACACACACACATATTCCTTTAGGTAAAAAGAAACTAATATTTCAAAGTAACGATAGCAACAAAAATCTGTTTTACGAGGAAGATACTGTTTTCCTGTGAGAATGAATACAAGTTGAGTATTTAGGAATACATCTGGGAAGCTTTATTTAGTCATGCACTTGATGAATGTGATACAGTTATAGAATGTTTTGTTTATGTGGTATACATTCACAAACTTTTAAAATCCTTGAATAATTTTTGTGGTTCTTGGGTTGTAATCTGATCTTTTCATTGGTTTACAGAAACTCTTGTAAATTTAAGAAAAATTACCTCACATTAATGGACGTTATACTAATGAATTATCAAGTTTAATCTAGAGTTGTAAGAATTTCATTGCTGTAATGGAACTGAGTTCACTGACTAAATAAGTTAGAAAAGGAATGGAAGTTTATTATTTTTTTAAATAATATTTTATTTATTTATTTGGCTGCACCAAGTCTTATTTGGAGCACACGGGATCTTTTGTTGCAACATGCGGGATCTAGTTCCCCAACCAGGGATCGAACCTGGGCCTCCTGCATTGGGAGCACAGAGTCTTAGCTGCTGGACCACTAGGGAAGTCCTGGAAGTTTATTATTAAAAACAGTATCTTCATTCATCCCTTAATTATGAGGAAGAAAATTCTTCAATCTGAGAAATAGAGATACCATGTTTAAAAATGTATAAATATGATATATTTGATTTCTTAAAATTAAGAAACTAGACAGCCACTCTCTTTTGGTGAGTGCTTTAAATAATCTCCCCAAATTAAGTATTCAGATTTTATCAAATACTTATTTTTAATATTCACTTGTGGCCTCTCTGTATAAAATATAGGGTGGTTCAGTGTATGTACAGTTTCTGTACAAAATATAGGATGATTCAGCCTGTGAGTTGAGACTAGGGAGTATGTCAGTCTTCTTTTTTTTAATTTTTGAGTTACTCATGTACAAACTGTACTATATAGGAAAAATGTCAGAAGATTTAAGACTTCATAACATGTTTTCATTAAGCTTTAAGTGAAATCCAACTTTCAAAATAAAAGATATTTCTAAAATGGTAAAATTTTTAAAATTTTCTTAGAAATCATATTTATATAAAATTAGGTTCAGTTATACTGAGGAAGCAGGATATTTATACATATACAATATAAATTCAAATAAAATATGAACATTAAATTGGTGTGAGTATAGGGGGATTGGGACCCAATTGAATTTTATCTTTAAACATTTAGCTATTTTTATAATAAATAGTCAATGATGAAACAATATAAGCAATGCAGAGTCTAGTCCTTCAGCATGTAATATCCAGTAAGTAACACCTCTCATAGAACACACATACATATTTAATTCCTTGCGGGACCTTAGTGGCAAACAAATTAGTTTAAATAGTGGCAACTTTTCTTTTCCCATAAGACAAATGTGATATTATTCTTATTCTCAGCTTTCAGATGGAGGAATTTTGAAGGGAAATCAACTGATCTACCCTTGACTAGAGCTAGTAGGGGATGAGCCTCCAGTCTTCTGTTTCCTAACGTAGCTCTCTTTTCCTTCTATCAGAGTAATAAGTATAAAAAATATATGTATAAACCCATCACACCATAATGAATGGACGCCATGTTAATAAAACATTGAACAAGAACATAAAATATTAGAACAAATGGAAAAACACTTGATAGTTAATAATCAGAAACATTCTTTTCTGTTTATTTAACTTGATGACATTAAAGTAGTTAATGCAGTGAAACATTTATGTACTATGAATAGTACATGAATAGTCATTATGGAATTTATTTAGGATTATTAACTAAGTATTCCTTTCCTTTCAAACAACATACTTTTCTTCCACGCACAATAAATTTGTTACAGCAGAAAGAGAGAAAGGAACAGGGGTAAAGAAAAAGCGTACCTTAAGTAAACTGGTTTAAGATTTTACCCCCATTCCTTTTTGATATGTTTTGTCCTTGTCATTCACACATCATCCTCTGTGTCTCTCATTGTCACCTCTACCCACCACAGACACTCCTTGCCCCTCACTGGTGTAATTTCTCCTCCTACCCTGCTCTGCAAGCCCTCATCAAATCTGGGGGAAGGGATGGGGACAGAAGGCCCTAATTTGTTAAATTGAAGTCTGTGGACCAGCACAGTCGTCCCCAAAATTTTCGCTGCAGGTACTCTGGTTACTACAGTGGAAGGCACCAGGGCAGCCCTGGAAGGGGAAGTGCCCCTTTCCCTGCTCCAGAGTCCTAGTCCTGGACCAGGGAAAGAACCTAGTCCTGCTCCCCATCCCCCAGCTGTTCATTGATGTACCACGTGGGAGTCCCACCAACCTGTGAGTTGTCACCTAAAAAAGGCAGACCTGAGCCCTCTGCAGCTGTATTATAAAGTGCTGGTAGGATTTTTAAACAGATTTCTTTACATTTTTAAAACATGGCAAGCCTTGGAAAAGGTGGAAATTTGGGAAGTAAGGGTGTTTCTAGAGAAAAGAACATCAGAGAAAAAGCAGCAGGGCCACGGACAGGGTGAAGTATTGTCCAGGTAATCAGTACTGAAAGAAATAAGGGTTGGGAACCTCAAGGAAGT
Organism: Ovis aries; assembly: GCF_016772045.2. NCBI lineage: Eukaryota > Metazoa > Chordata > Mammalia > Artiodactyla > Bovidae > Ovis > Ovis aries. The sequence continues at coordinate 63,170,383 of NC_056054.1, read as the reverse complement.
TCTCAGAAAGCACGTGGAACTTGAGCCAGATTGAGGGGATCAGTAAATAAGATCTTGACAGCCAAGATGAACTCCTACAGCGTGGAAATCATACTTTTCAGTTTTTTCATAATATTAAACCTCCATTTGTGTTTTGTTCTTAGGGTGATCCAGGACTTTCTGGATTAACGGGGCCCCCTGGTATGCAAGGTGTTAAGGTAAGATGTAGTTTTATTTTGACATGTGTGGGTTCCATGTGGATCTGGGAGTTCTCCAACTCCTAAGATCTCGTTCTGAAGTTAAGCCCAAAGTCAATGTTTGAAATTCCTTTCCTCAGCAATAGGAATTAGGATGCTGTCTTAATCCAGGAAAGTGGTGCCCACCAATGACAGTCTTAAGAAAATATAAGAAAACCTTTCCAATAACAAAAGGGACAAAATTCATATGCAGAAGAAAGTCACTGATAAAATATTGAAGCTTTTCTCTGTTTTTACAATTATATTAGGGCAGTAATCTACTTCTGAAACATTAAAGTCACTTTGTGACTTTTATATGTTCAAAGTGAGGTACCGTTGGATATAGGTAAGATATTTGACTTTTTTATTAAAGAGTTTCTCATTTTATTAGGAACTAATAACCTCTGCCATGATGTATATACAAACGTGAAGCCTGAAGCTTAAGTAGAGTAGAAGCGAAAGCTGGGGATAGGTAGTAAAAAATAGTAGTCATGTGCATATGAGTAGGCTTTTTCTGAAGTAAAACGAAATAGCAACACTGCTGCTATAATTATTTTTATAAAATATGGTATGCAGTTTCATAAATTAACACAAGTATAAATTCTCCTCTATATAGTCAGCTTGTCTTTTTCCCAAACACTTAGTTCTTGATTTTCTGCAGGGGATAAAGAAGATACAAAATTTCTGTCTAAGGTAGTAGAGGCCCCAGAATATTGGAGAACAGTATTTGAGCTGATGTAAATGTCTGTTGTTCAGTCGCCAAGTTGTGTCCAACTTTTTGTGGCCCCATGGACTACAGCACGTCAGGTTTCCCTGTCCCTCAGCATCCCCCAGAGTTTGCCCGAGTTCATGTCCATTGAGTCGGTGATGCCATCCAACCATCTCATCCTCTGGTGTCCACTTCTTCTACCTTCAGTCTTGCCCAGCATCAGGGGTTTTTCCAATGAGTCAGCTGTTTGCAGCAGTTGGCCAAAGTATTAGAGCTTCAGCATCCGTCCTTCCAAAGAGCATTCAGGGTTGATTTCCTTTAAGATTGGTCAGTTTGATCTCCTTGCTTTCCAAGGGACTCTCGAGTCTTCTCCAGCACCAGTTCAAAAGCATCAATTCTTCAGCGCTCAGCTTTTTTTTTATAGTCCAACTCTCCCATACATGACTACTGGAAAGACCATAGCCTTGACTATATAGTAAAGTGATGTCTTTGCTTTTTAACACACTATCTAGGTTTGTCATAACTTTCCTGCCAAGAAGCAATTATCTTCTAATTTCATGGCTGCAGTCACCATCTGCAGTGATTTTAGAGCCCAAGAAGAGGAAATCTGTTGCTGCTTCCACCTTTTCCCCCTCTTTTTGCCATGAAGTGATGGGACTGGATGCCGTGATCTTAGTTTTTTAATACTGAGTTTTAAACTGGCTTTTTAACTCTTCTCCTTCACCCTCATCAAGAGGCTCTTTATTTCCTCTTTGCTTTCTCCCATTAGATTGGTATAATCTGTAGATTTCTAAATACATTTAGTATGTATTTATGTATTTAGACACCTATCATCATATAGATCTCTAAATGTATTTAATAATGAACTGTGTTGGTGTCTTAGTGTATCATATCCTTTTCCTCTTGGGAGATTTGGATTGAAGATGGTATTCTAGGTCTGGTTAATTTGTTTAGATCCCCTCTTCCATTTTCTAGGTTTCATCAACCTTGGGCAGGTTGCTTAACCTTTCTAGGCCTTAGTTGCCTTATCTGTAAAATGTGAAGATAATACTACCTACTTCATAGGGATTTGTTGGGAATATGAAATGGGATAATACAGTGTCAGAAAAACAGCAAGCTGTTAATATATCTTAACCATAAGCCGTTTTTCTGGATTTGGAAGGCATCCTGACCCCGTTTGCTTCCCTCCTAAACCCTCCTAATTGCAAATTGATTAAAAGCATTTTGATCTCTTAGAGTATCTTTCCTTCCATGATCATACCACACCATTATTCTTATGGCTTTTAGACTAGTCTTCATCCTAGATAGTTCTTGGAATCTGACAAGTAGTTTGAGGTTATTGGTTGCTTCCATGAAACTGCAGAGTGATCATTTCTACTAAAATTGATCTTATTATACAGTTGTGAGTCTGTTTGATTAACGCTACTTAGTATGCCTTTGACTGCTAAGTAGACCCCTGAGGAAACTGTACTGATGCATAACATCAAAGAAAATCTTATGGAAATTACCGTACTAATTTTACTTACTGTTAAATATACAGTTATTGCATCCTGACAATGACATTGTATATGAGACAAAGTAAACTAATTGTTATTTTCCAAGGTTAATAATGCCTGTGGTTCATGAAATTAGCATTCCAGAAAGTGAAAAACTATTGATAAAGGGTAAGTAGTTACTATGTAGAGGAGTATATAAAGAAATACTATATAGAGAAATTTTTAAAAGACTGATTTTAACTATTAGAGCAGATTATCACTTTTAGCTCTGAAGTTTTACTTAAAGCAGAAGATACTATCTTCCAAAGACTTATGCACATATTATGAGTCTTGGCTCATCAGTATTTTAAAATATTAAGAATATGTAACTTTTGGTCTGTATAAGTCTAGTAAAGTGAGATAGTGTGAAGTTAAATTGGATCATGGATTACATATCTTTCACAGACTTCTTTTCTCTTATACAGTTTGTTCAAACTTTAAAAATCTAGCTTGTAATGTTAATTAATAGAAATAGACACTGTAGAAGTTTAGTATCTTGCTATATTATCAGTTACTAAATTTTCTCTAGAGAAGGTTTAGTCGAAAATATTTAGAAACCAAATTACTTTGTGATAAATGAAGCATCCATAGTTCACTATGTTTTGACAGTAGTTCTAAACAGTGTTGAAATACTTGAGATGATTTTGTAGTTTTTCTGAGAATGCGTCCCCTCTCTTCAGAGTATGTCTAATAATGGAAACTGTATACAGACTTTAAAAAAAACAAGTATGCCAGGAAAGGGACATAAGTACTCAATCTAAACCTAAACTAATTCTCCACATAGCAGGCTTGGAACAAGTTTCCATCACACTTTCTATGTGCATACCTTACTTTAATATGAATGTGTGGTAGAAATACTTTCACAGTGAGCTTGGTAGACTGTTCTTGCGGTTTGTATGAAGTAGGAAAGGACCAGGCTGAATATTGGGTAGAACATTGGGTAGGTTATGAGCTGCTTTATGGGATTTACTAATTTGAGTTCATTTTTTTAACGACCTAAGTCATTCTCAGAATTACTTCCTGCAAATAGGATCCATGCTAGGAGAACCTAGAATAACAGTTCATATTTGTTATAACCCAGAATTCCTATTCCTTCATCCTTTCAGTTCTACTGCTAAGATGCCACAATAATTCTTAAGGTCAAGACAGGAACTCAAGTTATTCATTCTGTGTAAATTTAACCTAAGCCTAGAGAGGAGAAGGAAATGGCAACCCACTCCAGTGTTCTCGCCTGGAGAATCCCAGGGACAGCGGAGCCTGGTGGACTGCTGTCTATGGGGTCACACAGAGCCAGACACGACTGAAGCAACTTAGCAGCAGCAGCAGCAGAGAGGTTAAGAGAATTAATTGCTCAGGGTGACTCAGAATGATAGCAGGATTGAGAGATAAAACTTACTAATACTGAATTCATTGTGCTTTTAACAGTCTATGCTTATTATGAAAGATGAATAAAGTACTTGGGTTTTGATTAGTATGAAGTTTATTACATATTTTATCAAACTATTTTTGAATTATAATTATTATTGTAAATATTAATAGCTCCTTTATTATGTGCAGTGTAGACTTATCTGCTGAATCTTCTCTTTATCTTAAAAACAACACACATTGAGACAGATACTATGTTCAGTATTCATAAGTAAGTTAGTTGAGTTATAAATGGTTAAGTCATTTATTCAAGGCCATATGACTGCTAATTGACAGGACTCAAATCCAAGTCATGACTGTTCTCTTAATAACTTCAAATACTATTTCCCCATTAATATTATTCATTATACTGATATTTGTTATATGTGTGTTTTACTACTTTTGTCTCAAGCAAAGTAAAATTTTGTTTTTCCTGAAAGCCAAGGGAACAAATATATTTTTTGGTAACAAATAATAATGAGTTAATTATTCCTTTTCTCTAGAAGTATCTGAAAATATTTCAATCCTTCAAGTAATCTTTGAAGTACCTGCAAGAAAATTGTGTGTAGAAATATACACAGCTCATGAAAATTTGAGATAGAAGATTAGTGTAAGATGTTCTGAAAACTAGAAATAATATTGAGACAGAAATAAACAAAGCAAGTAAATCAGCAGCAATTTTTCTTCACTCTACTGTAGATTTTTTTGGGTTGTTTTCTGCCTTTTCTGCTTTTATCTCTCACCCCTTGACCTTTTATAAACCAGTGTTATACCATGTTTAACAAGCAGTGTGTTTCCCCAGATTGACTAGTTATATTGCCTCAATTTAGCCACCTTAATATAACTTTTATTTTCCTAGGAACTGAAGTATGTTTTCACTTCCCGCTAAATGTCTAGGCTTGTGCCAAAAAGCAGATAAGTTACATCGAGAGTGCATGGTGGGTTGGATGGAAGACAAGAGTCATAAATCAGAGCTTAGACTCCAGATGAATTTTTAAATTGGATTTTAATATAGCTGATCAGTTGCTACATTAATAGTGGAAGTCTGCTATTTAAAATTGTAAGAACATTACCAGTGATTTCAATTGAAGTCATTTTTCTAGAATCAGGAGGATAAGTCAGATGGGAGCAGTTAAGCACATCTTAACATGAAGGTATAACTCAGAACAATTGTGAAATATGAGACACACATTTTAAAACAGATTGTTAGGAATAATGTATGGCAGTATTTTTCTGCATGTCCAAAAATTCTACTACTATGTTTGTAGTAATAATTATAAATCAATGTGCATTCTTAGGAATTAGTTAAGTTACAAAAGATCTTTCTATTGCATCTCTCCCTTTCCAAGTTGGAAAGGCTGAAAGAGCTGAAAACATCAAGTAGACTGCATTATGATTTATCAATCACTCAAAACCTATACAGCTTTTCACAATTATTCAAAGCAAGGACAGTACTAAGGAGGTACAACAATACTGAATTTTGATGAGAACAGCAATACTGAATTTTGATGAGAACAACAATAAAAAGAAAATCCATGCCTGGAGAGAGAAGTAAGGAGAATTCTTATGTTCCATAGCTTATAGATCATCTCATCTGCCCAGTATTCCTGTACAGATCTGCAGAGTCACATTTTCACTTTGTGTAGCTTAGCACCGAGAGTCTAATATAAAACCTGCTGCCTAGGGGCTGTGCTGTCACCACTTTGGGCATCTCCTCTGCGCTGTGTCTTCCCACTAATGGTAGGGGAAGCTGAGAACAAGGCGACACATACTGAATGCCCCCGCAGGCAAGCCCTTGCCTACCAAGTGGTGTAATTTGTGGCACTTCAGAAATGTTCCTTTGCCCAAAGTTATTTCCTTCTTGTGATTGACATTCTAACATTTGTGATAAATTCATTTGGCTCTAAGTATTTCAGTTTCCAGAAAGTTTAAAGAAAAAATACTCTGTCTTCAAAAAACAACTGTTGTCAGTCATATAGCAGCGTTCTAAGAGTTAGTTTGTCCTACTCTTTTTCTCCATGAGAACTAGTTGAGAAGGACTACCACTAGACTTGAAGGGGGCTGAAGTAAAAACTGAGTATTAATGAATGGAGGTTGTTGTTGATGTTTAGTCACTAAGTCACGTCTGACTATTTGTGATCCCATGGACTGCCGCCTGTCAGGCTCCTCTGTCTATAGCATTCTCCAGGCAAGAATACTGGAGTGGGTTGCCATTTCCTTCTCCAGGGGATCTTCCTGACCCAGGGATTGAACCTGAATCTCCTCCATTGCAGGCGGATTCTTTACCACTGCGGCATTGTAGGTCAGTATTGTGAGGAGTTTGGGACAGAGGTGGGCAGGAGTCTATTGTGGGCATGAGGGAAGTATGTTCAAAGAAGGAGAGGAGATAGGCAGATTAGAGAGGTTTGCACAGTCTTCTTCTTATGATTTGTCTCAATCTCCCCAGTTACCTGGTATCATTTTTCTATATAATTTTTTGCTTATTCTCAAAACTTCAGGAACATTATTGCCTTACCTCAAGTAGTATTAGGTTGGTGAAAAGGTAGTTGCAGTTTCAGATCGTGAATTTTATATCATTATAACGAGGCTCAAACACATCTTTATTAATCAAAATAAGAACCATTACAATCAACACATTTTTGCCAAAGAGAAATAAGTTTGTTTATTCCTGCAGTATAAAAATCTGTCCTTCAAGATTTGACAAATTCTTGGAAAGCATTTGCTGCTTCCTGCTTTCCACGGAAGCCTTTTTCCTGCAAAAAGTAGTTGAGATTCTTGAAGAAGTGGTAGTCAGTTGGCAAGAAGTCGGGTGAATATGGTGGATGAGGCAAAACTTTATAGCCCAATTTATTCAACTTTGAAGCGCTGGCTGTGCGACATGCAGTGGGGTATTTTCTGGAGGAGAATTGGGCCCTTTCTCTTGACCAATGCTGGCTGCAGGTGTTGCAACTTTTGGTGCATCTCATCAATTTGCTTACCCTACTTCTCAGATAACATGGCTTCACTGGGATTCAGAAAGCTGTAGTGGGTCAGACCAGCAGCAGACCACCAGTAACGAGGACCCTTTTGGAGGGCAAGTTTAGCTTTCGGAAGTGATTCCGAACTTCTTCTCAATCCAGCCACTGAGCTGGTTGTCTGTCACTGGTTGTCATATAAGAGCCACTTTTCATTGCATGTCACAGTCTGATCAAGAAAAATGGTTTGTTATTGCATAGAAGAAAAGATGACACTTCAAAACGATGGTTTTTTTTGACTTGCAGTCAGCTCATGAGGCACCCATTTAGCTAGCTTTTTCACCTTTCCAATTTGCTTCAAATGCCAAAATTCGGTAGAATGGTCAGCATTGAGGTCTTTGGCAACGTCTCATGTAGTTGTAAGAGGATCAGTTTTGATGATCCTCTCAGTTGGTCATTGTCAGTTTACGATGCTGACCACCACACTCCTCATCTTCAAGGCTCTCCTCTCCTTTGCAAAACTCCTTGAGCCACTGCACTGTACTGCAAGTTAGCAGTTCCTGGGTCAAATGCATTGCTGATGTTGTGAGCTGTCTCTGCTGCTTTAGGACCCAGTTTGAATTCAAATAAGAAAATCACTTGAATTTGCTTTTTGTCTAACATTATTTCCCTAGTCTAAAATAAATGTATAAAAAAGCAAGTAATAAGTCATTAGTAAAAAAAAGCAAGAAATGCACATTAAAATGACATATAACATAATCACATTTAAGAATGTATTCCAATCATATCAAACTGCAAACTTCAACAATGCAAAACTGCAATTACTTTTGTACCAACCTAATACACGGTAGTTGATTTTTTAAAAATCTTGTTCTGATTTCTTGCTTAAGGCTTCTTTTTCAATCAGCTATGGCTGGTTTATCACTATTTCTCATTTTTGCCATAGGTTTCCCTGATTATTTTGGCCAAACATGGCTATAAACCGTATTCCTCTTGGCATTGCTGACATGAGTCCTGTAGAGTGTGATAAATGATTAGATACTTGGACCTAGTCTGTAGAGGAATGCTATTATATTGTAGAAAATGAAATTTTAATAATGGCCTTCAGATAACAGTGCATTAGGAAATAAAAGGAAATTTATGTGTGATTTAGGGGTCCCTAAGTGCAAGGACTGTGTTTTATTCACTGTGGTATTTCAGCCCAGTGAATGCCACTTAGAAGCCATGCTATTAGTGAATGAATGAATGCTGCTTGTAAGTTTTTTATTGGAGCATAGTTGCTTTACAGTGTTGCATTGTTTGCTGCTGTACAGCAAAGTGAATCAGCCATATATGTATGTGTGTGTGTCTGTGTGTGTGTGTCTATGTGTGTGTTTTATATATCCCCTCAGCAGAGCGCTGAGTTTCCTGTGCTATTCTGTGGGTTCTCATTCGTTTTCTGTTTTGTACACAGCAGTGTGTATGTGTCAGTCCCAATCTCCCAATTCCCCCTCCCTTTCTCCACTTAGTGTCCACGTTTGCTCTCTACAACTGTTTCTCTATTACTGCTTTGAAAATACGTTCATCTGCACCGTTTTTCTAGATTCCATATGTGTATGTTAATGTATGATATTTGTTTTTCTGATTTTCCTGTGTGAAAGTCTCTGGGTCTGCCCACGTCTCTGCAAATATCACAATTTCATTCTTTTTATGGTCGAGTCATATTCCATTGTATGTATGTGCCATGTCTTCTTTATTCATTCATTTGCTGATGCTGTTTATAAGTTTAAGTGAATCTTCCCTTTTACCTAGTCCTTGTGTTTATCTTCTTCTTGAAAGAGTGCTTCTCAAGTCAGTAACCCTTCTTACCTGTCTTATTTTCCCCTCAGTCCTCCAAACACCCTCCATTCCATTTAGGTAGAGTGAGTGGAACTAGTTAACCTGCTACTAATATCTCAGTGATGTTGCCTTTCACACGATCATGTATAAGGAAAGCCCACCTTTGCCTCAGCCTGCAGAGACTAGACAGAAGCAAAAGATAGATACAAGGAAGTTGCTTCAGACAAAAGGGTGGTTTTGAGATAAAGTTTGTCACTAGAATTCTGCAGTTGTTTTAATCACATCATTTTATCCTACAGTTCATTCAGGAAACCAGTATTTGGTAAACAAGATATAGTTCCTGTGTTCAAGTAGTTTACTGTTTAAAAAAGTAAGTAGATACTAAAGTAAATCACAAAAGTGAATTAGTCTATAACAAGTGCAGTGATGAAGATGTGAAAAAGTTTTTGTAGCAGTGATTGAAGCTTACCTAAACTTCTTAAGATTGTAGGTGGGGAAAGTGTTTAGAGAATACTCTGATGTTGCTCAGAGGCAGCATCTGAGCTGCATCTTGAGAATGAACAGAAGTTATCATGATGATACCGTAGTTAGTAGACATGTATGCTGTCTACACACAGGTGATGACATAAACCAAGGCTTGGAGGCAAGAAGCAGGTCCTTGTTTGGAGATTATAAAGCGTTAGTCAGGGTGTGTCTGGAAATAAGGTGCATTCGGGGGTCAAATCATGAAGGAGCTTGGATACCATGGTAGAGCGTTTATCATATGGTAGAGAGCTACTGAAGGGTTTTAAGAAGAGGAATGCCAGAGGCAAATCATTGAGTCACCAGAATTTCTTTGGTGTTTTTGTGGATTCTAGAGAGGAATGTTCCTACTTTTCTAAAACCTAACGTTTAGGTAAGGAGGCTCAAGATAGGAAAACAGAGTTGATAGTGCAGAAGTTGTCTTATACCATAGGGGGTACTTTCTCATATGTAGGAAAAATCATTATTTTAGTGAATATAAGTCCTTCCTATTTAGTGGAGGAAAAAAACTTAAAAAACCAGTCATATAAAAAGTTGACAACATGGAGATAATATCATTGAGACTCTTTCTCAATACATATATACAAGCATTCCTCACTTTGTGTGGGTCCAGTATACACAGCTTTCACTTGCCGTGGTTTAATTAACACCAGTCTCCAACAACATGGTTCAGATTTCACTTACCACAATATATTAACTGTGATTAGCTGCATAAAGTATAAACTTTGCTACCGGCTTTTCAGCTTACAAGTCTCTGCATAAATAGGAGATATGCATCAAGATCAGTGACCAGTCACATCACTTCACTCAGGATCTGCTGGTGATTGTACCGGGCGCATCTGTTAGTTACTACATAGACAGCAGAGTGTCGCTATGTTGCTTCCTTCCCTCTGTGATGAACTCATGTGACATTTTACACAGATGGATAAAAAAAAAAAAGCCTGGTAAAGAAGATGACAGTACAGAGAAATAAAGAAATAGTGATAACAGAAATTGAAATTAGAGTTGAATATAGATGGAATTATAGAAGAAATAGCTGATCCTGGAACACTGTTGCCACTTGAGTTAACTAGATATGCAGAGAGAAGAACCTAGTAAAGGTGAATTTTTGACATAAGAGGAAAGGGTTGTGATGAATAGGAGAGAGATGTCCCAGAGGAGCTTACAACAGCAAAAAAAAGAAAGAAAAATCTTTTATAAGAAGAACTCTTGGACCTATTTCATGACACTGAAAGCGCAAAGGGTGAAATGTTGGAAGCTAACCTATACTTAGAAAGAGATGTGACAGTTTGCCAAACCACAGGATAAATGTCTGCTCAGTATGGTTCTTTACACAAGAAAAGCACACTATTCAAACTACTCTTCCTAAGTTTTTGCTAAGAAATGAAACTTTAATTTTCACTGTTTCCAATGTTTTAAATTAGACTGTACTAAATTAATCTTAGTTGAACATTTTTTTCATTTCCCTATACAAGTGTAACTGACAGATTTTTAACATTGACAAAAATTTTCAAAGATCACAGATGTTTTCCCATTATTAATATTTCTTGCATGGTTTCAGCCTATATGCTCAGTTTTATGGATATCTAGTACCATGCAAAGGAAGGATGGTTCTGTATGTAAATGGTTCCACTATTTTCCTTATGGATAAATATTTTATTTATTTGTCCAAAATTTAGTTACTTGGGGAAGTTCAGGTATACACTTGAAGTTTGTTTCCTTTCCATCCCTTAATATTTCTAATTTTGAGTCAGTTGTATCTTTCTTTTTTGTCCTGTGTGGTCATATATTGATAACCTATTTGTTAGGATTCAAATTAGTGTTAACAGAAGTATTAAAATTAAAATCTCTATATTAAAATTAGATTCTGAGCCCCACTTATTGGAGTTTTTAGCAAGGCAACTTTCCGTCACAACAAAAATAAAGACAACCCTATAACTCTTTACATTGAGTTTTTAAACTGTTTTAAAACAATTTGTAAATTTTTCTATTGGTACTTAAGAAATGCTTTCATTTCAGTTTCAGTATATTCATCAGAGAAAAATCATATGTTGTTAGTTACTGGACCTTTTTTGTTCTTCCTGTGTGGTTATAGGAAGAACAGTGACTCAAATAATACTCTCAAAAGACTACGATATAAACAAATTTTAAAAAATAAACTTTCAGGGTCTTAGATTGGAGCTATGCCAAAACTTGAATTTAGGTATTTTTTCCCAGGAACATTATTTCCTTTATTGTTTAAAAAAATGTTACTGATTAGTATTTAGAAAACAAATGAGGCCTGTAGTCACAAATTAAGGAATAGGGAGACTTTTATACAATAATGGTGCAAACTCCAGTATATTACAGTGGAATAATATTACATTGAAAAATAGCAAAAAAGATACTTTCTCCCGCTTAGAACCTTTCATTTCAATATTAAGAGAATTGAAATATCATATTAAATAATACTTAGAATCTATTTTCCCCCAAATAACTTAAATTCCTCTTCGTCTTTACATCAATTCATTTATTCATCCAGATCTTTCCATCAATTAATTGACAAGCACTTACTATGTTCTAGACATTGAGCATACTGTATTAAACTAGTTCAAGAACTTAGGTTTAAACTCTGTAAGGGGCTCATATGCCATCTCTAACTCCACCCTCAAATCTAATTTATAAGCATGTCTCACCTAGACGGTCGTAATAGTCTCCTACCTGATCCAGTCTCTTTCCCTTCCACTCATCCCAGAGTCCCCATCTTTGTTTCAGATCATATGCCCATGGGAACCTGAATCTGGTTTTCCTCTGATACATGTATCAGTGTTACTTAAATTCTTCCTATGCCTCAGAGCCTGAATTGCCTCTTACAAACGCCTTTGTTTTTCATTCAATGCAGGGTGAAAAGGAAAAAGTGAATTTCTGAACAGATTCTAGTAATTGCAGAATCCTAGCAGGTTAAAGGAAATCTAGCAATAGTTGAATTCAGTGCCGTCATTTTACAGATGAAGACTTTGAAACTCATGATGTAACTAGGTCGTGGCATAACTGGGTCTAGGGTTCCATGTGCTTGGTCTTTTCATTATTAGTAGCAAATCAAACCAAACCAAACCAAAGCATTTTGTGCTTTGCTTAGGCTCTTTTGATTGCAAAGAATGGAGACATAGGCTATCTCAAGGAAGAGAGAATTATTTCAGTCCTCTCTATAGCATTAAGGGAAACCGGAGACCCATGGAATCTAAACATATGTATTGTAATATGACTTGGTCTCATGGAGACAGGTACTGATTCAAGGCAGCTCTGAGTATCTTAGTAGCATTAGTTTGTAGCTCTTTTGCTATACTTTTCTGTTAGTACTTCTGCTCCTCTCCTCTCTCTGCATCTGCCTTTTTGTGTTACCTGGTTTTCCCTCTGACAACTTTCTTTCTCAATATAGTTTCTTTTCACAATAATTTTTTTAAGTTGTACTTTGGCTTTCTTCTCTTTCTCTTCTCTTTCCTTTGTCAGTCTTTCTAGCTTTAGCTAAGTACCTAAATTAGTCTTTCCTTCCTTCTATTCCCTCCTTCCTTCCTGTTGAACTTACTTTTAATAAGATTTTAATTGGCCCAGCTTGACCCTGCTTATGAGAAAGTCTCCATTCCAAGTGTCTTTATAGTGTACTGGCCAGACTTCATATTGGCTTCCCTTCGATTGTGCCATCACCTGTGGCTGAGGTGGAGTAGGAGTGAGCTCATGAAGAAAAGATCATGACTGTTTGGGGATGCCCTCTTATTAAAGGCTGTTGATGACGAAGAATCTCTTAGGAGGGAATTGTAGGTTTAGAGGATATTATGGTCAATGTGTCTAGTTCACTGTTATAATCTGCTTCAGGGAAAGTAAGCTAACAAATTAGCACCAGTCTTTCACCAGGGCTGAGGAGGAAGAAACAGATATTGGCCAAAGAAAGGGAAGCATATAGTTAGACTCAGCAGTACACAGAAATAAAAACAAGGAAGTAAATATTTAATACAGGTTTTTTGTTTGTTTGTTTGTTTGTTTTTAAAGAAAAGGAGCTAGGCCCATGGTAGAGAATTTCTCTATCTATATGCCTCTCACCCCGGCTCCCCATTTGTCATCTTCCTGACAGTCTCCTAGGAACTACATCCTTCTAGAGCTGCTGCCTCATCTGGGGGAGTTGCAGCCACTATTTTAGTGCTGAGGACATTTCTTATTTCCCAATATTAAAAAAGTGAAAAGGCTGGGTTTGTAGATATTTTTTATCTGTAGAATCTTTAACATTTGGACAGCTGAAAACAATGTCCCTGTTTTGTCATTAGGCTGGTATTTTGCTGTCTTAAAAAACTATAAACTCAGAGTGAAACTGTGGGTGTATTAGAGGCCCTTGGTAAATGTGTAACTTTAATAATTCCTTTTGCTGATTTGATGCTAAAGCTGAAACTCCAGTACTTTGGCCACCTCATGCGAAGAGTTGACTCATTGGAAAAGACTCTGATGCTGGGAGGGATTGGGGGCAGGAGGAGAAGGGGACGACAGAGGATGAGATGGCTGGATGACATCACTGACTCGATGGATGTGAGTCTGAGTGAACTCTGGGAGTTGGTGATGGACAGGTAGGCCTGGCGTGCTGCAATTCATGGGGTCGCAAAGAGTCGGACACAACTGAGCGACTGAACGGAACTGAACTTTGTTGATTTGTCTCGGTTATCTACAGTTGAACATTTGATGAGAATGAGACTATCCTACATTTGAGTTTAAAACAAATATAGGCTTATAAAGTAAATAGAAGGGCAGGTTACTAAGCTCATGATGAATCTGTCAAACCAATATGATTCCACCTTACTACCTACATGACTTTGGTCATATCATTTAATTTCTCAGAGAATTTTCTCATCTGTAAAATTGGAGAAGGAAATGGCAATCCACTCCAGTATTCTTGCCTGGAGTATCCCATGGACAGAGGAGTCTGGCAGTTTACAGTCCATGGGGTCGCAAAGAGTTGGACTAAAAAACCTCTTGAGGAAAGTGAAAGTGGAGAGTGAAAAAGCTGGCCTAAAGCTCAACATTCAGAAAACGAAGATCATGGCATCTGGTCCCATCACTTCATGGGAAATAGATGGGGGAACGGTAGAAACAGTGTCCGATTTTATTTTTTGGGGCTCCAAAATCACTGCAGATGGTGATTGCAGCCATGAAATTAAAAGACACTTACTCCTTGGAAGAAAAGTTATGGCCAACCCAGATAGCATATTCAAAAGCAGAGACATTACTTTGCTGACTAAGGTCCCTCTAGTCAAGGCTATGGTTTTTCCTGTGGTCATGTATGGATGTGAGAGTTGGACTGTGAAGAAGGCTGAGCCCCGAAGAATTGATGGTTTTGAACTGTGGTGTTGGAGAAGACTCTTGAGAGTCCCTTGGACTTCAAGGAGATCCAACCAATCCATTCTGAAGGAAACCAGCCCTGGGATTTCTTTGGAAGGAATGATGCTAAAGCTGAAACTCCAGTACTTTGGCCACCTCATGCAAAGAGTTGAGTCATTGGAAAAGACTCTGATGCTGGGAGGGATTGGGGGCAGGAGGAGAAGGGGACGACAGAGGATGAGATGGCTGGATGGCTAAACTGAACTGAGCTGAAGCATCTTGGCATGACATAAATGCGGAAGATACCTGCTTCATAGGATTGCCATAGAATTAGCCACTTCCTTGTTTTTATTAGTTTTATTAGTTCAGTGAAGTTTGTTTGTGCTTTCCTTCCTTCTCCTCCTCTTTTTTCCCATATTCTTTGTCGTGGCCACTTCTCTGATTTTTAACAGTCTAATCAGGAAAGAACAGAGCTCCCAGAGGACAGGCCATTTCCTCTGCACTCTGGTTTTTTCTGTTACTTCTGTTACTCCCTTGTTACTTATATGCTTACATTTACAGATAACACAAAAATTTTGCCTCCAACTTGCTTTCTTACATTTTCTGATCTTCACTCTGGTTCCCAAGAGTCTCTCTACTTAAACGTTTACTTATGTTTTAAGTTTATCATCTCAGAAACTGCTTAAATCATTTCCTTATTTTTCAAAGAGGCACTTCTTCTAATTTTCCCATTGTCTAACCAGCGTATAATTTCCTTCTCTAATTCATGAATTCATGTTCAGAAATCCTCAGTGATTAATCCTGAATGACTCTCTTCCCTCTGTTAGTCTATATCCTGAAACCCCCAAAACATATCAGTTTGCTGTACATTAATTTGAAGTTTCAGATATTTGTAAACTGATTTATTTCAGATTTTTGAAGTTTGCTTAGCATTCTGAGATTCTTTTAAAAAGGAATTTTCTTTTGTTCTTTTATATACAGCAAAATCGAGTAAATAGCAGGTTGATTTACTGACTGTTAAGCTGAGCTGTATAAATATGCTGATTCTTTGTTCCTGTCTTTTTTTTTTTTTACCTTCCTTCCTTTTGCTCATAGAATATCTTTCTAGAGCATAAAGGTTGTTATCTCTTTTATATCTTTGAATGTTGATGATAGAGATTAAAATTTGACTTTGGTTCTTATTTGGAAAATCTTTTTTGTTACTAATGTCTTTTTCTTATAAACGATGCTGTTTTTTTATTCAATACTATGTAACCATTTTAGTTGCCAACAACAAATCATTCAAATAGCCCTCAAAATTGATTAAGAATTATTAATAAGAATTTATTATTTAATAAAATTAAATTTTTATTAAAAGGATAATGTTTGATAAGAAATAGATTAGTAATAATTACGTTTGTGTTAATGAGAAAACCGGAAGTTGGGGTGAATGACAACTGTGGCTAGTTATTGGACTCACATGGGTTTACTTTTCACAGCGTGTCTTCACCTTTACCATTGCAGGGTCTCAAGGGGCATCCAGGACTCCCAGGACTCCAAGGGGAACAAGTAAGTATTCTTCCTCTGTCAGACTTGAATCTTCTCCAGTGAAAAAAATACACAGTGGGAAACTCCATTGAGAGATTATTTTTCCACACAACTCTTTCAGTTTTTCTTAATGCTTTTAAGGAAATGCTTTTTTTAATGCTTATTTTTTTCTTAATGCTTTCAATTTTCTTAATGTCTTTTTCCTGTCAATTTTTCTTAATTCTTTGACTCTTTTTAGTACAGGGAAAACTTCTGATTTATTAGCTACTAAATTGTGTTGGTTTTTTCGTATCTTAGACTTACTTTCAACTATCTGCCTAACATGCTCCAGAACAGCTGTTTTAAACGTTTGTTATTCATAAACTCTTGTGAGAATCTTATAAATGTTGTGAACCCTGTCCCCGGATTATCCATGCATATGCACACGTGCACACACGCACACTCTCTGATTTTCTTGTATGTTTCAGGGGCTTGCCTGTTCTCCAAAGTCTATTCACAGCTGTTAGTTCCCTAGCGTTGTGTGAAGGAATGCAAAGAAGTTTGATAACAATCCAAATTCGAATGGCAGTATGCTATTTTTTGTTCATTCTATATATACACACATATGTAAACGTCAAAATAGTTTGGGAACTGTTTAGTTTTTGATCATGTTATTTCTTCTTTCTCCCACCAGAAAATAATATATCATATGTCACAGGAAAAAATAAAGTCAAATCTCTTCTTTTCAATACAATGTGTACTAGGCCAGAATGAATAAATCAGTGGATGTGAGTCTGAGTGAACTCCGGGAGCTGGTGATGGACAGGGAGGCCTGGCGTGCTGTGATTCATGGGGTCACAAAGAGTCGGACACGACTGAGCGACTGAACTGAACTGAACTGAATTGACTGAAGGTGGCAAATCATTACTGGAGGTTTAGCAAAGAGCCTCAGGAAGTCCTAAGAGGAGCTCCAGAAAGAAAAGTGGTGGATTATCCCCAAGGGAAAGACAAATAAATAAATAAAGCTTTGTTCATTCATGTTAGAGGAACAGTAAGCTCTATTAGGGAGAAGGCGATGGCACCCCACTCCAGTACTCTTGCCTGGAAGATCCCATGGACGGAGGAGCCTGGTAGGCTGCGGTCCGTGGGGTCGCGAAGAGTCAGACACGACTGAGCGACTTCCCTTTCACTTTTCACGTTCATGCATTAGAGAAGGAAATGGCAACCCACTCCAGTGTTCTTGCCTGGAGAATCCCAGGGACGGGGGAGCCTGGTGGGCTGCCGTCTATGGGGTCACACAAAGTTGGGCACAACTGAAGTGACGTAGCAGCAGCAGCAAGCTCTATTAGGCTTCCCTAGTGGTTCAGATGGTAAAGCGTCTGCCTGCAATGCAGGAGACTTGGGTTCGATCCCTGGGTGGGGAAGATCCCCTGGAGAAGGAAATGGCAACCCATTCTAGTACTCTTGCCTGGAAAATTCCATGAACAGAGGAGCCTTGTAGGCTACAGTCCATGGGGTCGCAAGGAGTCGGACACAACTGAGTGACTTCACTTCATTTCTTCTAAGTTCTATTAAGTCCCTGAGGCACAGTTTTTCAAGATTACTAATTACTGGACATGGCAAGAAAAGCGATATATGTATTTGTTGCAAGTACAATCTCAGTTTCTTCAGTACTTAGCAATCGCAAGTACAAGATCAAATGAGTGCTGAAAAGCATTTGAGCATATGTAGGAAAAAAAAAAACAAAACCAGAAGGGTAAGAAGGAAAGAAAGATTAGATCCTGGGGAAGGAAAAAAATTCCTAGAATACTGCTTTGGCAGAAATGTGTGGATTCCAATGAAGAAAACCTGCCACATCACAAGTAAGTGAAAAAACTGACCGTTTGTCAATACTGACCAGTTTTCTCATAACTGCTCTATTATCTAGTTCCATTAGTATACATGTCCCTGTTCTGAGGGTGATATGCTTGTGAGAAGAGTCTAAAATCCATTTTAAAGACGGAACACGTATTATTGGAATCAGTTCTATTTTATGTAATTCCAGAAGAAAAAAGACAAAATTGGTGATAACTGTGAGGAACAACTAAAATCATTTTGCATTTTAACTGTTGGAAACACTGTGGACATTAAGAGGAGCATGACTAATTTGCTAGGAGACATTGCCTTCTGGAAAATTTGTAAATATCTATTAACTGGCCAGAAACATTTAGGAAAGTAATTATATCATCTGTATAAGCTCTAGTATTAAGAGCTGTCATTTACTGAGTCTTTATTAGTTGCCAAACTGTACTACTGTTGACTGGAACTTCAAGTAGTATAATTGTGTATTGAATATTTCCATATGTTAACTCATTTGATGCTCCACAACACTAAGAATTATTATAGTTACCCCTGCTTTTAAATATGTTTTCCCACATTGTTCTATTTTCTCTACATTATAATCCTGTGACCTAGTATTACCACTGTATTTTACTCATGAATAAATGAAGACATAGGGAGGACCCATGCTGACAGTGCTTGGACTCTCAATGAAGTCTGACTCAGAGCATCGGCTTTAATTCTTCAAGTGAGAAGTGGGATTGGGACAGGTTTACTATTCCTGATTTTTCCAGGAGTAGAGGTATAACCCTGTGTCTAAATTACTCCAGACAATCTACAGATTAAAGTGAGCCATTATTTAAATGCAGAATGAGTGAATTAAGTTACAGTATTTCTTTTGAGTCTTTTGAGTTCTGTGGTGGTCCAAGTGATTTTAGGGTGTGGTTGGCTTAGAGTATGTTTATGCCACATATGACTGCTGAAAGCTTACTTATTGACTTTATTTACTGTTGTTCCAGAAGAGCAGGATTGAATCATCAAATAGAGTCCTTTTATGTATTTCTCTGTGCAGCTGGAATGTGTTATATCTCTACATGTTGTCTTAACACTCTCTATGAAAATCTGTTAAAATCAGATTTCATTTATGTCTTAAAACAGATTGCTTTTTAATTGAGGTTGATTAACCTAATTTGGCTAGGAAACTAATGAAAGGGATAGTGGTTGCCATTAACCAGAACATACAGAATTTAAAAAGCGTTTTATATTTATTTCACTCATTTCTATTGGCATATCCAAATATAAGGTTTTTGTGGATGTCTGGATATAGGCCTGTGTGTTTTAGAATTGGATGGGGAATTGAGGAAGCATTTGTAAACAGACTGAAGCAAATCTCGTAATTAGAGGGTTTTCCTTTGAGTACTGCTATAAGTTATTTGCACTTCAAACCTCCACTAGGGAGGCAGCCTTGAATGGTGGTATCTGGAGTTAGACTTGCTAATTTAAATTCTGGCTTTCTAAATAGCTGAGTGACTTTCTACTGGTGGCAAACACTTTGTGTCTTATTTTTTGCATCTGTAAAATAGGGATTATATCTACCTTATAGGGTTTGGGTAGATAAAATATGATAATACATATAAAATACTTGAAATTGTGCTTGGCATATCAGTGCTCAATAAACATTATAGGGATAAAATATATACTATGTATAATGTTAGTCAGGTAATTTCTAGCACATAAATATAGTTTCTGAAATTTTAGGATATAATCTATACATGTAGATGAGAATTTTCTGTAGTTCTCAGAAGATCGCTCTTTATTCACATTCTATTAAATTGTTCATTGTCATGTGTGTGTGTGTGTGTGTGTGTGTGTGTGTGTGTGTGCATATACACATGTGACAACTTCTGTCAGATCACCTGGTTTTACATTCAGGCTCTGCTACTTACTATGCCATCTCAGGCACATTTCATAACTTCTCTGTATCTTTCTTACTTCAAATGTAGAATGAAGAACATAGTATCTATCATACTTTATATCACAGATATAGAGTAGCTGTAAATCACATTGCATGGTGATGTGATTAGCACATAAAAACGTGTTGAAGTGAAGTGAAAGTCACTCAGTCATGTATGTCTCTTTGTGACCCCATGGACTATATAGTCCATGGAATTCTCCAGGTCAGAAGGAGTGAGTAGGCTTTCCCTTCTCCAGGGGATCTTCCCCACCCAGGGATCAAACCTAGGTCTCCTGGATTGCAATCGGATTCTTTACCAGATCGAACCCAGGTCTCCCACATTGCAGGTGGATTTTTTACCACCTGAGCCGCAAGGGAAATCTAAGAATACTAGAGTGGGTAGCCTACTCCTTCTCCAGTAGATCTTCCTGACCTTGGAATTGAACCGGGGTCTCCTGCATTGCAGGCAGATTCTTTACAAACTGAGCTGTGAGGGAAGCCCAATACACAGAAAAATGTTAAGTAAATAGTAATTGTTGAAGCAAGGAAAGGAAGGGGGAGAGACAAGGGAGAAAACAAAATGAGAAATGTATTCTGAGAAAAGTGCAGAGAAGGACATATTAGGAGAATACAAGTCTAATAGAATGGAAGGGTGAAAACTGTGATCCTTTATTTGCCTCTTTCTGGGACTGTTTTTTCTCTAGATTTTTTAAATTTCAGGAATTTTATAGTGTTTCTATGGTTAAACTAGAGAAATTAGCACAATCTTCTGTATACTTCAGAGCAGAGGGGCAAAGGACTATTGTCCTTTGTATTAGTAGTATTATCTAATACAAAGAAACAACAGGAAAAGAATTTTTACAGAATAAAGAATCTATGAAAATTATCACTGCTGTCATCATTTCAGTTCGGTTCACTTCAGTCAAAGAGTGTCTGACTCTTTGTGACCCCATGGACTGCAGCACACCAGGCTTCCCTGTCTGTCACCAACTCCTGGTACTTGCTCAAATTCATGTCTGAGTCAGTGATGCAATCCAAACAGCTCATCTTCTGTCGTCTCCTTCTCCTCCTGCCTTCAG
The DNA here is from genome assembly GCF_016772045.2 of Ovis aries. Taxonomy (NCBI): domain Eukaryota; kingdom Metazoa; phylum Chordata; class Mammalia; order Artiodactyla; family Bovidae; genus Ovis; species Ovis aries. The sequence goes on along the minus strand of NC_056054.1, from coordinate 63,149,529 downwards.
TCTTTCCCAGCATCAGGGTCTTTTCAAATGAGTCAGTTCTTCACATCAAGTGGCCAAAGTAGAGGGGTTTCAGCTTCAGCATCAGTCCTTCCAATGAATATTCAGGACTGATTTCCTTTAGGATTAACTGGTTGGATCTCCTTGCTGTCCAAGGGACTCTCAAGAGTCTTCTCCAACACCACAGATTAAAAGCTTCAATTCTTTGGTGCTCAGGTTTCTTTATAGTCCAACTCTCACATCCATACATAACTATTGGAAAAACCATAGCTTTGACTAGATGGACCTTTGCTGGCAAAGTCTCTGCTCTTTTAGTATGCTGTCTAGGTTGGTCATAGCTTTTCTTCCAAGGAGCAAGAGTCTTTTAATTTCATGGCTGCAGTCACCGTCTGCAGTGATTTTGGAGCCCAAGAAAATAAAGTCTGTAATTGTTCCCATTATTTCCCCATCTATTTGCCATGAAGTGATGGGACGAAAGGCTATAATCTTAGTTTTCTGAATGTTGAGTTTTAAGCCAACATTTTCACTTCTTCCTTTACTTTCAACAAGAGTCTCTTTAGTTCTTCTTTGCTTTCTCCCGTGATGGTGGTGTTATCTGCCTATCTGAGGTCATTGATATTTTTCCCAGCAGTCTTGATTCCAGCTTGTGCTTCATCCAGCCTGGCATTTCACATGATGCAGTCTGCATAGAAGTTAAATAAACAGCATGACAATATACAGCCTTTATGTACTCCTTTCCCAATTTGGAACCAGTCTCTTGTTCTATGTCTGGTTCTAACTGTTGCTTCTTGACCTGTATACAGATTTCTCAGGAGGCAGACCAGGTGGTCTGGTATTCTCATGTCTTTAAGAATTTTCCAGTTTGTTGTGATCCACAGAGTCGAAGGTTTTGGCACAGTCCAATCAATAAAGCAGAAGTAGATGTTTTTCTGGAACTCTCTTGCTTTTTCAGTGATCCAATGGATGTTGGCAATTTGACCTCTGGTTTCTCTGCCTTTTCTAAATCCAGCTTGAACATCTAGAAGTTCACAGTTCATGTACTGTTGAAGCCTGGTTTGAGCATTACTTTGCTAGCGTATGAGATGAGTGCAATTGTGCGGTAGTTTGAACATACTTTGGTATTGCCTTTCTTACATATTTTTTTGGCATTTCCTTACTTCACAAGTTATGTATTAGACCTAAATGAATAACCTAAATGAATGAATGAATCATGTATCAGTGGAAGAAAGTCACAACATATGGAGGTATTTCTTCTCACTTTTCCACAGGGTTCTGCAGCAAGTTTCCTTTCTTATGTGTTTGAGCCTCCATGTATCAGCCTTCCTTGAGTAAACTGGGTTTTAAATCAGGCACAGAAAGTTGTCAATTCAAAGTGAGTTTCCCATTCAAAGTTGCTGTGTGAATTTTTAGATATACCTATGTCATAATACAGGTATTTAACTCTTGATATCCATTTACCTACGTTCTGAAGCTTGTGCTCTGAGAGTTAAGGCGAGTTGCAGGATGGCTGAGACAAGGAGTTCAATCTGTAAAGATACTGGTTATTACACAATGTATCAACTCTTTCTCTAATGTAAATGTTTTTTAAAATTCATGTATCACTGAATTTTTTTATCCTATGTTTATCTGCATCTATCCTACATTTAATAATCAGTATCTCATTTAGGTCCCTAATCTAATAGTTGTATTCATTTTTGTTTAGCAATTTATCTCATTTTCTTTTTTTTTTTTTTCAATTTGAAAGCAGTCAATGTTTCTTAACTGATGAGATTACAAAAATAATCATGGTAGATACTTCAGTTCATCCTTCTATTAAGCCTGTTAATATGGTCTTCCCTGTTGCCAGCATCTCCAGCTTCTACAAAATGCATGGCCCTTTCCTTCGTCTCACCTCACAGAGAAGACAGTTTGAAGGCCCATAAGAAGTTGCTTCTTCGAAATATTTCCCAACAGTATAGATCTCATGAATCAGATGACCTTCATGCAGATAATGCTGTATTTGCCAAGAGACCAGCGATCAACATAGTATCTGTCAGGACAATTTGCTGCTTGTTGATTTTGATCAATTAATTTACTGTCTTCAGGTTTGGGTACCCCCATGCAATGTATTCTTGCCTTGAGAATCCCATGGACAGAGGAGCCTGGCAAGCTACAGTCCATGGGGTTGCAAGAGTCGGACACAGCTTAGCAACTAAACCACATGCTATGTATGGTTCTACCCTTCTCAGCATGTTAATTGAAACCTTGTTGAGCTTCAGGAGGTGCCACTGAACATCTGACAGAGGCAGAATTGCAAGGCCTTTCAAATCTTTGATACTTCTGTTCCTGATGACAAATGCCAATTTGGGTTCTGTGTGCACATAGAAGTTGCTGGCTTTTCTTCCCATCCTAGCCATTCGAATTTCAGTTCTATATATCTGCTTGTCTTCCTTGTGATAGTGCTTAGATTTTTCATAGATAAACTTTTTGCCCTTCGAAGCATCTTTTAGGCAAATTATTTCTCAGCACTTGATCTCAAGCTCTGTGCAATTCTTTTGCTTTTTCTTAAGAATTTTTGGCATAGCAGAAACCTTTTTTTCCTTCTCTTCTGCACCCTCCATGGTTTCAGCCAGGAAAGAGGCCAGTTTCATTTTAAATAGATGACTTCAGACAGATAAGCAACATGCAGGACTCTTCATATTTTTATATAGGAAAAATATTCTTTCCAAACTTGGGTATTATGAATATACCAAGTTTGCTTTCTTGGGCTTCTTTGGACTTTGCTGTATTTTTTATTATTTTATTTTTCATTTTAGGGAATTCCAGGTTTCACTGGTAATATTGGTTCACGTGGTTACCCTGGCAGGCAGGTGAGGTAACTATATTTAAACTTTTCTTTTTATGTCTTCTTGGTTAATGCATTGTATGTTCCAATTTCAAGACTTAATATTCAAATGATAATTGGTTTATTTTATTAAATAATGAATTACTCATAGCAAAATAATTCCAAAAAATTCTAATACCAAAATTGTAAAACTTCTTCAAAAATTTTATTGCAGAAAAATTTTACTTAGAATCAGAGTGGGATTTTTAAATAAGTTTGATATGATATTCACTGGAATTTTTAAAATTAAAATGGCCCAGTAGACTAATAAAATGTTAAACAGTGTTGCCAGTGATTTTACAATATTACCACTGACTAAAATGAAGTAATGATATGAGTTAAACTCTCTTTGATATGCAACATTTTTAATAATGCAATTATGAACACTTGGGACACAGTTGCCAGTGCTACATATACCACTATCTGAATACTTTTTATCTAAATTGGACTCAAGTCTTTGTATACTGTTTCAAAAATTAATTTTAATCATTTCATATTTATTCCCCTCTAATTTCTAGCTTTCTCTAGCTATTTCATATAGGCTAATAAGAGAAAAAATTTTCTTTCTTAGGCTTTCATTAATTACTTACTCTTGAAATTAATTATTCATTTAGAATACTAGAAAACTTTATTTTTCTAAAATATCTTTTTTATTCTCTAGAATTAGGGAATTGAAAAATGCCAAAAGATAATCTACTGTTAATAAAATTCCATTTTTAAGCCTTTAAAGTATGTGGAGAGTATTACATGAGTCTTACCACCAAGTAAAGTTTTGTTTATCTGAAAAACTTATAAATACTTAGACATATGGAAATTGATCTGAAGTTAAAAAATGTACTTATTTTTTTAAAGTAGGAATATATTTTAGATAAGTGAATTAGAAGTGTTCTAAAAGAGCAGGGTTCTCCAATGAAAAATAAATAATTGTGTCTGACAGTTGTGTTAATCTACTTTATTTAGAAATCTAAAATATATTTATGTATAGATTATATACAATGGCTTTTTTGGTTCTGAAATTCTAAAATCCCTAAAATGTATATGGTCTTTACTAAGTATACAGTTCTGAAATTTATACTTGTAAAAATGATACCTTTTATTTGCCCCTTTTTATTAATTATCAGCAACTCTTTAAAAAGTACTAGAGTATAATGGTGATGTCTTGTTTGCACTAGGGTTTAGCTGGACCAGATGGTAATCCAGGACCTAAAGGTGTACGAGTGAGTAAGCATTTTCATCATTTTGTTAAGTATGCTTAAATGTAGTAGAATGATGTATACAAGATACTTATTTTCACACTTCCACACTTCTACTACTTTAAACGTAATGCACGTTTAGCCTGGAAAGAAGTATACTTATTTGATTTACATCTTTATTGTTAAGGCCACAGAGAGCAATCTTATAGTGGTAGTTCTTGCTCATTCTTTGATAGCTCCTACATATATATTATTTATATTATTTTTCTATCCCCTTGCAAAATGGTATGTTATACCATTTCTGGTATGTTAGAAATACACTCTATAAGCATTTGTAGTATTTTTTATATGTGACTATATGTAGACTTAAGTCATGATGAAAGAAATGTGAAGAGACAAAAAAAATTCCTATTCAAGGCTGAAGTAATAATACAAAAACTATCTGGACTAAAGAAATAGCTGCAAGAAAGAAACTTACATGTTCAAGAACATCGTTTTGCACTTCTAACCATTAAAGGAGTTGTTAACCACTTTTAATCATAAAGGGAGTAAAAAAAAATTACTATGCAGTGTTACGTAGTGTGCCATAAATTAAAATCAAAGCTGATTCTAGGAAAAATTTATAAAACTAAAATTTTTCTTTTTAAATTCTCTATTTAATAGCCAGTTATTTTCCAGAATCTGTATCTTCTTTATATTACCTAAGATAACTTTTAGAAATAAGGAAAGCAAAAAATACATAAACAGTATGTGCTATTGTTGTTATTTAGTTGCTAAGTCATGCCCAACTCTTTGCAAACCCATGAACTGCAGCACACTAGGCTGCCCTGTTCTTCACTATCTCCTGGAGTTTGCTCAAACTCATGTCCATTGAGTCAGTGATGCCATCCAGCCATCTCATCCTCTGTCGCCCCTGTCTCCTCTTGCCCTCAATCTTTCTTAGCATCAAGGTCTTTTCCAAGGAGTAGAGTCTTCACATTAAGTGGCCAAATTCTTGGAGCTTCAACTTCAGCATCAATCATTCCAATGAATATTCAGGACTGATTTCCTTTAGGATTGACTGGTTTGATCTCCTTGCTGTCCAAGGGACTCTCAAGAGTCTTCTCCAGCACCATAGTTTTAAAGCAGCAGTTCTCTGTTGCTCTGCCTTCTTTATGGTGCAACTCTCACATCCGTACATGACTACTGGAAATACCATAGCTTTGACTAGATGGACCTTTGTCAGCAAAGTGATATCTCTGCTTTTTAATACATTGTCTAGGTTGGTCATAGGTTTTCTTCAAAGGAGCAAATGTCTTTTGATTTTGTGGCTGCAGTCACCATTCGCAGTGATTTTAGAACCCAAGAAAAGAAACTTTGTCACTGTTTCCCCCTTTTTCTCCATCTATTTGCTATGAAGTGATGGGACAATGATGCCATGATCTTCGTTTTTTGACCACTGTGTTTTAAGCCAGCTTTTTACTCTCCTCTTTCCCCTTCATCAAGAGGCTCTTTAGTTCCTCTTTGTTGTCTGCCATAAAATTAGTATCGTCTGCATATCTTAGGTTGTTGATATTTCTCCCAGTAATCTTGTTTCCAGCTTGTGATTGATCCAGCCCGACATTTCACATGATGTACTCTTGGTAGAAGTAAATAAGCAGGGTGACAACATAAACCTTGATGTACTCCTTTCCTAGTTTTGAACCACTCCACTGTTCCATGTCTGATTCTAACTGTTGCATCTTGTCCTGCATACAGCTTCTCAGGAGAGAGATAAGGTAGTCTGGTATTCTTGTCTCTTTAAGAATTTTCCATAGTTTGTTGTGATCCACACAGTCAGAGGCTTTAGTATAGTCTACAAAGCAGAAGTAGATGTTTTTCTGAAATTCCCTTGCTTTTTCTATGATCGAGCTGATGTTGACAATTTGATCTCTGGTTCCTCTGCCTTTTTAAAATAAACCTTGAACATCTGGAAGTTCATGATTCACATACTGCATAAGCCTAGCTGAAGAATTTTGAGCATTACTTTGCTAGCATGTGAAATGAGTGTAATTGTACAGTAGTTTGAACATTTTTTGACATTGCCTTCCTTTCGAATTGGAATGAAAATTGACCTTTTCCAGTCCTGTGGCCACTGCCGAGTTTTCCAAATCTGCTGGCATACTGAGTGAAGCACTTTATCAGCATCATCTTTTAGAATTTGAAACAGTTCACTTGGAATTCCATCACCTCCACTAGCTTTATTCGTAGTGATGTTTCCTAGGGCCACTTAACTTCACATTCCAGACTATCTGGCTCTAGGTGAGTGACCACACCATTTTGTGGTTATCTGGGTCATTGCTGTTGCTGCTGCTAAGTCACTTCAGTTGTGTCCAACTCTGTGCAACCCCATAGACGGCAGCCCACCAGGCTCCTCCATCCCTGGGATTCTCCAGGCAAGAAAACTGGAGTGGATTACCATTTCCTTCTCCAATGCCTGCATGTATGCTAAGTTGCTTCAGTCATGTCGGACTCTATGCCATGCTATGGACAGCAGCCCACCAGGCTCCTCTGTCCACAGGATTCTCCAGGCAAAAATACTGGAGTGGGTGCCATTTCCTTCTCCATCTGCGTCATTAAGATCTTTATTTATATAGTTCTTCTGTGTATTCCTGCCACCTCTACTTAATCTCTCTTTGGTCCTTGCTGCTTCTGTCCTTTATTGTGCCCATCTTTGCATAAAGTATTCCCTTGGTATCTACACTTTTCTTGAAGAGATCTCTAGTCTTTCCCATTCTATCGTTTTCCTCTATTTCTTTGCATTGTTCACTTAAGCCTTTCTTATCTTTTCTTGCTGTTCTCTGGAACTCTTCGTTCAGTTGGGTGTATCTTTCCCTTTCTCCTTTGCCTTTTTCTTCTCTTCTTTTCTCAGCTGTTTGTAACGCCTCCTCAGACAACCATTTTGCCTTTTGTATTTCTTTTTCTTGGGGGTGGTTTTGATCATCCTGAACAACGTTACAGACCTCTATCCATAGTTCTTCTGGCACTCCATCTACTAGACCTAATCCCTTGAATCTGTTTGTCACCTCCACTGTATATTCATAAGGGGTTTGATTTAGGCCATACCTGAATGGTCTAGTGGTTTTCCCTACTTTCTTCAATTTAAGTCTGTATTTGCAACAAGGAGCTCATGATCTGAGCCACAGTCATTCCCAGGTTTTGTTTTTGCTGACTGTGTCTAGTTTCTCCATATTCAGCTGCAAAGAATATAGTCAATCCGATTTCAGTATTCACCGTCTGATGACATCTATGTATAGAGTTGTCTCATGTATTGTTGGAAGACAGTGTTTGCTATGACCAGTGTGTTCTCCTGTCAAAACTCTGTTAGCCTTTGCCCTGCTTCATTTTGTACTCTAAGGCCAAGCTTGCCTGTTATTCCATGTGTCTCTTGGCTTCCTACGTTCATATTCCAGTCCCCTGTGATGAAAAGGATATCATTTTTTTGTTGGTAGTTCTAGAAGGTCTTGTAGGTCTTCACAGAACCGTTCTACTTCAGCTTCTTTGGCATTAGTGGTTGGGGCATAGACTTGGATTACTGTGATGTTGAATGGTTTGCCTTGGATATGAACAGAGATCATTTAGTCGTTTTTGAGACTGCACCCAAGTACTGCATTTCAGACTCTCTTTTTGACAGCAAGGGCGTCTCCATTTGTTATAAGGTATTCTTACCCACAGTAGAAGATGTTATGATTGTTTGAATTAAATTCGATCATTCTCGTCTATTTAAGTTCACTGATTCCTAGACTGTCATTGTTCACTCTTGTCATCTCCTACTTGACCACATCCAAGTCACCTTGATTTATGGGCCTAACATTCCAGGTTCCTATGCAGTATTGTTCTTTACAGCATTGGACTTGACTTTAACCACCAGACATATCCACAGCTGAGCAACATTTCTGCTTTTGCCCAGCCTCTTCATTCTTTCTGGAGCTATTTCTCTGCTTTTCCCCAGTTGCCTGTTAGGCACCTATCAACCTGGGGGGCTCATCTTCTGGTGTCATATATTTTTGCCTTTTCATTGTGTTCATGGGGTTCTTAAGGCATAAATACTTAATTGGTTTCCCATTCACTTCTTCAGTGGAGCACGTTTTGTCAGGCCCTGACTAGAAGGTACGTGCCCATCAGTAGCTCCATGTAGCCAGAAACCATGTGTTTTAATGTATGTGCTATAATGATGCCTTCATTTTTTAAAAATTCTTAAACATTTTCAAATATTTCAGGTGTATTTTCTTCTTTAATTTTGCTATCAATCCTGTGAAGTAGGAGAACACATATATTGTCTCCATTTTACAGATGATAAAACAGTAAGCTGTGGAACTGACATGATTTGATCTAGTCCTAGCAGAACTCAAGCCAACATCTTCTCACCTTTAGCTCTGTACTCTTCCACTATCCTGTGCTGTCTCTACCCTTGCACTAAGTGAAAATATAATGGGGAAAAGTGATGTATATTTTATTAAAGCTGCACTGAATGTACATACCTACTTGGATTTGGAAAGCAAGGAGAGATTACTGGATAAGAACACGGGCTTTGGAGTTAGACAAGACTGCTTCCCTCCCACCACGAACCCCTCGTTTACTGGCTTTGTGGCTTTCAATGCCGTTAATCTCTTCTGTGTCTCATTTTTCTTAACTTAGTGAAAGGTGAAAATGAAACTTACCTTTAGGTGCTTATGAGAACTACCTGAGCTTAATATTCTTAAAGCACAGTGCCTACCACATGGCATGCACTTTCTCTGCAGATTTGATCATTATTCTGGAATTTGGGAGTTACTTGTGTGTGTGAGCTAAAGTTGTAGACCTGTTATTTGGCTCTGTGCAGTTTTCCTTTACTACATTTTCTCACCTTGCTTCTGTGATTCCTTTAAGTTTTCTAAGTTCGCCTTTGTGTCATTTTTGTATCATATTATCTATCCTTTTGTTCCTTTCTTCCCCATTTGTGTTGAAAATTACTCTGTAGGGTGTAACTCTTTTTAAGTTTTTTTATGTTTTGATGGCAACTTCATGAAAGCATAAAAAAAAAAAAGTAATCCTTTTCTGACTAATATAATTGATTTAATCCTTTCATTTTCCTTTGCAGTTGAGGGAAGAGTCAGCAGAGCCATTTCTCTAGGTTTCATATTCACACAGAGTCCAAATGTAAACTTTGATATTATTAATAACTACAAATGTTCAAAAAACAAATATTGTTCAAAACAAATTTACATTGTCAGGATTATATTTTTTATTTAATTTGTGTCCTATTACTGTACAATACCACATGCTATATATTGTAAATTAATGTTTTTATAAATCGTGTGATAAAATATCTTTTGAGTGTCCCTATTGTTTGGTTGCATTTTTTGGTGTTAAAATAATTATTTTTAAAATGTAATTGTTTTTTTTTTTCTTATTCTTTTTTTTTTTAAATTTTAAAATCTTTAATTCTTACATGCGTTCCCAAACATGACCCCCCCTCCCACCTCCCTCCCCACAACATCTCTCTGGGTCATCCCCATGCACCAGCCCCAAGCATGCTGCACCCTACGTCAGACATGGACTGGCGATTCAATTCTTACATGATAGTATACATGTTAGAATTCCCATTCTCCCAAATCATCCCACCCTCTCCCTCTCCCTCTGAGTCCAAAAGTCCATTATACACATCTGTGTCTTTTTTTCTATCTTGCAAGACAGGGTCATCATTGCCATCTTCCTAAATTCCATATATATGTGTTAGTATACTGTATTGGTGTTTTTCTTTCTGGCTTACTTCACTCTGTATAATCGGCTCCAGTTTCATCCATCTCATCAGAACTGATTCAAATGAATTCTTTTTAACGGCTGAGTAATACTCCATTGTGTATATGCACCACAGCTTTCTTATCCATTCATCTGCTGATGGACATCTAGGTTGTTTCCATGTCCTGGCTATTATAAACAGTGCTGCGATGAACATTGGGGTACATGTGTCTCTTTCAATTCTGGTTTCCTCGGTGTGTATGCCCAGAAGTGGGATTGCTGGGTCATAAGGTAGTTCTATTTGCAATTTTTTAAGGAATCTCCACACTGTTCTCCATATTGGCTGTACTAGTTTGCATTCCCACCAACAGTGTAGGAGGGTTCCCTTTTCTCCACACCCTCTCCAGCATTTATTGCTTACAGATTTTTGGATCGCAGCCATTCTGACTGGTGTGAAGTGGTACCTCATTGTGGTTTTGATTTGCATTTCTCTAATAATGAGTGATGTTGAGCATCTTTTCATGTGTTTGTTAGCCATCCGTATGTCTTCTTTGGAGAAACGTCTATTTAGTTCTTTGGCCCATTTTTTGATTGGGTCGTTTATTTTTCTGGAATTGAGCTGCATAAGTTGCTTGTATATTTTTGAGATTAGTTGTTTGTCAGTTGCTTCATTTGCTATGATTTTCTCCCATTCAGAAGGCTGTCTTTTCACCTTGCTTATATTTTCCTTTGTTGTGCAGAAGCTTTTAATTTTAATTAGATCCCATTTGTTTATTTTTGCTTTTATTTCCAGTATTCTGGGAGATGGATCATAGAGGATCCTGCTGTGATTTATTTCTGAGAGTGTTTTGCCTATATTCTCCTCTTTCGAGAAGAGCTAACACCTATCCTCCTCAAACTCTTCCAGAAAATTGCAGAGGAAGGTAAACTTCCAAACTCATTCTATGAGGCCACCATCACCCTAATACCAAAACCTGACAAAGATGTCACAAAAAAAGAAAACTACAGGCCAATATCACTGATGAACATAGATGCAAAAATCCTCAACAAAATTCTAGCAATCAGAATCCAACAAAACATTAAAAAGATCATACACCATGACCAAGTGGGCTTTATCCCAGGGATGCAAGGATTCTTCAATATCCGCAAATCAATCAATGTAATTCACCATATTAACAAATTGAAAAATAAAAACCATATGATTATCTCAATAGATGCAGAGAAGGCCTTTGACAAAATTCAACATCCATTTATGATAAAAACTCTCCAGAAAGCAGGAATAGAAGGAACATACCTCAACATAATAAAAGCTATCTATGACAAACCCACAGCAAACATTATCCTCAATGGTGAAAAATTGAAAGCATTTCCCCTAAAGTCAGGAACAAGACAAGGGTGTCCACTTTCACCGCTACTATTCAACATAGTTCTGGAAGTTTTGGCCACAGCAATCAGAACAGAAAAAGAAATAAAAGGAATCCAAATTGGAAAAGAAGAAGTAAAACTCTCACTGTTTGCAGATGACATGATCCTCTACATGGAAAACCCTAAAGACTCCACCAGAAAATTACTAGAGCTAATCAATGAATATAGTAAAGTTGCAGGATATAAAATCAACACACAGAAATCCCTTGCATTCCTATACACGAATAATGAGAAAATAGAAAAAGAAATTAAGGAAACAATTCCATTCACCATTGCAACGAAAAGAATAAAATACTTAGGAATATATCTACCTAAAGAAACTAAAGACCTATATATAGAAAACTATAAAACACTGATGAAGGAAATCAAAGAGGACACTAATAGATGGAGAAATATACCATGTTCATGGATTGGAAGAATCAATATAGTGTAAATGAGTATACTACCCAAAGCAATTTACAAATTCATTGCAATCCCTGTCAAGCTACCAGCCACATTTTTCACAGAACTAGAACAAATAATTTCAAGATTTGTATGGAAATACAAAAAACCTCGAATAGCCAAAGCAATCTTGAGAAAGAAGAATGGAACTGGAGGAATCAACTTGCCTGACTTCAGGCTCTACTACAAAGCCACAGTCATCAAGACAGTATGGTACTGGCACAGACAGACACATAGATCAATGGAACAAAATAGAAAGCCCAGAGATAAATCCACACACATATGGACACCTTATCTTTGACAAAGGAGGCAAGAATATACAATGGAGTAAAGACAATCTCTTTAACAAGTGGTGCTGGGAAAACTGGTCAACCACTTATAAAAGAATGAAACTAGATCACTTTCTAACACCGTACACAAAAATAAACTCAAAATGGATTAAAGATCTAAATGTAAGATCAGAAATGTAATTGTTTTTCAGCCCTTCTTTGGTATCTGTTTGTGTAATAACCGGCCAGGTATCTCAAAAAGTAGAAGTAGGTAGGCCTCTCTTGACGTTTTTATTTGCCCTGATGGTGACAGAATTGCCTCTGTCTTACGCAATACAGAATTGCCTCTATTTGAATATACAAACTTCAATCCAAGAAGCAAAGCAATCTGTATTAGTATTATGTTCTTTATGCTCCTTGTTTCTTTACACCCTAAACTCCAGTTTAGTGGTAGTGTTTTTAGAATGATGACAAGCCCATATGATTTCTTTGTTGGATGCTCCTGACATTTTATTTCTAATTATCATAATAATTATCAAGAAAGTTTTCTGAAACACCTACATAATTATGCATAGCATTATTTCCTTTAAAATCTTTATTTCTAAAATGTTGTGCTGGTTCTGTGCAGACTGTGTTGAGTAGAGGTCTGATTTTTTAGCTCCTGAGTTTTCAGCAGAGTTTTTAGATAAATGTACAGTTAGAGTGTTTGTTCTTTTTATTTATAAGCAAAATTTCAGTTGTGTATGTTAAAGCAAAAGTTAACTTTTTTTTAACTTGAGGCCATCTGTAGCTGATGATTCTGAAATACATGTAGCTTGCCATCATAATCCTAAATGTTTTAGTAATCAGAAATACTATTGGATGTTTCATTTTTAAAGGAAGTTTCTCCATCCTCCAGATGCTTGACTTTTAAGCAAACAAATTATAGGTAGATTACCATTAAAGTTAAGTAGAAGGAAACCAATTATCTTTTCCTTTATTTATTGCTTGTTCATAAAGGTGTTTTTCCTTGTCAGAGAAAAGTGTCCCTCCTACCATGGTAATGCCCAACTGTTTATCACCCTGCATGGAATGCCTTTTCTTTCCTTCAAGACTCAGCTCAAAAGTTGCCTCCTCTGTAAAGCTTCCTAACCCTTCCCTGTAGGCAGTATTGGTCATTCTGCCAGTTAAAGTTTCTGTGTGTATTGTGTTTATCTTATCACCTGTCACATAATCATGTCACAGTTATCTTATGATATGACAGTTATTTGTATGCCTTCTTCCTAATAAACTATCAGCTTCTTGAGGACACTGATTTTCATATTCATTTTTATAATCCCAATTCCTGGCACACAGTTCAGTTCAGTTCAGTCGCTCAGTCGTGTCTGACTCTTTGCGACCCCGTGAATCTCAGCACGCCAGGCCTCCCTGTCCATTACCATCTCCCGGAGTTCACTTAGACTCATGTCCATCGAGTCCATGATGCCATCCAGCCATCCCATCCTCGCTCGTCCCCTTCTCCTCCTGCCCCCAATCCCTCCCAGCATCAGAGTCTTTTTCAATGAACTGTTCGCATGAGGTGGCCAAAGTACTGGAGTTTCAGCTTCAGCATCATTCCTTCCAAAGAAATCCCAGGGTTGATCTCCTTCAGAATGGACTGGTTGGATCTCCTTGCAGCGCAAGGGACTCTCAAATGTCTTCTCCAACACCACAGTTCAAAAGCATCAATTCTTCGGCGCTCAGCCTTCTTCACAGTCCAACTCTCACATCCATACATGACCACAGGAAAAACCATAGCCTTGACTAGACGGACCTTAGTCGGCAAAGTAATGCCCCTGCTTTTGAATATGCTGTCTAGGTTGGTCATAACTTTTCTTCCAAGGAGTAAGCGTCTTTTAATTTCATGGCTGCAGTCACCATCTGCGGTGATTTTGGAGCCCCCAAAAATAAAGTCAGCCACTGTTTCCACTGTTTCCCCATCTATTTCCCATGAAGTGATGGGATCAGATGCCATGATCTTCGTTTTCTGAATGTTGAGCTTTAAGCCAACTTTTTCACTCTCCTCTTTCACTTTCATCAAGAGGCTTTTTAGGTCCTCTTCACTTCAGAGGGCACTAAAATGATGTTTTGTGCATCAGTGACCCAGATTCATGTTCTTTCAAATATGGACCATTGCAGCAGTATTCTAACAAGATTTCCTACATTCAGTGTTTCCTGTCGGGGGTATATTCTGTATTTTGTCAACAGCTTAATATTTTAGAGAAACAGTTTAATATCAGGTCATTACCATACTCCCTCAAAGCCCAGTAATTTACAGTTATCTAAAATATAAAGTCTAAAATTCTTAGCCTGAAACTTAAGGCTTTCCTTAGTCTATTCTCTAAACTACCATACACTTTATTCATTAAATTGATGAAACAGGTTATTATTTGCCACAGGTGAGATGTAACTAAGGTGTGGTAGTACAAAGTAGCTTGTGTTGTTACTTAGATGCACCCCTTGTTTCTCAGACCAGTGGGAACCTCCATGAAGGCAGTGTGGGTCTGCTTTTCTCCAGAGCACCTATGGTTACTCAGTTAACCATTTACAAGCACTCCTGTAGTTCTCTCTGTCTCGTTTCTGCTTACTGTGGTTCTGCCTGAAGTGTTCTTGCTCCATTATCTGCTTATCAATATTTCACCTACTCTGTAGGCCTATCTCAAGTGACAGTCTTCTCTGAAATCTTCTTTGATTGTCTTTACCTCTTGCCACAAGAGGTATGGTATGGTATCTTGCCACCAGATTCATTCTTGGAATGAATCTCTCCCTCCTCCATATTTCTTATTCTTGGATACCTCCTTTCTGCCTTACATTTTAGTTAATTGTATCTGTATTTTCTGCCCTTGTAATATTCAGTGTAGAAAAGAGCTTGAGCTTGTTGATTTTTATGAGCCTAAATTATACTTGTCTAAATTATATTTCCAACTTTTTTTTTTTAATGAAAAGACGGATCTGTAACTTTTAGGAAAAAAAGCAACAAGGTTATTATACTGTTAAGCCTTATAATTCATATTACTATGAATAAATTTTAAGTATCTCTAGAATTATATACTTAATGGTGACTATTTAAATGAAATAATGCAAAGATTGTTTGATTTCTTTAAGGGTTTCATTGGCTCTCCTGGAGAAGTAGGACAATTGGGACCTGAAGGAGAAAGAGTAAGTCTGTTTCCTTCAAATATTATTTCTAATGTGGTATACTAAGGGTAGAGTATAACAGTGCTGATAAACCCAGACTTCAGACAGGTAATTTTACTGAGTGAAACAAACCAGCTTTAAGAAAAATTAGATGATGTTTTCATTCTATCATGCAAAGAATTGAACTGCTTCTTTTTGACCCAAAGGAGTACATGGTTAGTACCCTACCTAGAAAAGCGTGCTGTTCTGTAAATAGAGTTTGTTTGTAAATCCAACAGAGTTAGCCTAGGTACCCAACTAACACAATCAGCTGTATAGTACCATACTGTAATAGGTTGATAATACTTTTCACACAAATAATACATTGAAACAAACACAAAATAAAAGAGTTTTAATCTTACAGTACTGTACCTTGAAAAATATAGTCATCCAGTACAACAGCTGGTGTACAAGGACTGGCATAGAGTGAACAGGCAAGAAGAATTACTGACTGGGGGAGGGAGAAGAGGGGGGAGATGGTAGAGCTGAAGGGTCATCAGCAATAGGAGATGGAGGGCAAGCTGTAGTTTCTCTCATGACTGATGTTGATGGCATAGGTTTTGGTTCCTTGCTGGAACCAGACGCACATCCACATCTTTGAAGTTTGCAACTTGAAGGTTCATATGTAGGGGACTTACTGTATACAGTTCACATTGTTAATAACTCTGCTGCTTATGATACAGTCCTTTCCAGACCTGTTGGCATGAACTTATTTCTAGCAATTGATGTAATAAATAAACCAAAGTTATATGTTCTTGCAAAATGTCATCATCTTGGATTTAAGGATCCCAGTGACACTGACCATCAATAGGCACAATGTCCTATTGCTCACCTTTGAACTCTGTTGTCAGTAGAGATATTACATGAGTATTTTTGTCAACCACTGTTCAGTTGAAAGTAAATGGATTACTTCAACCATTGATATCTGCTAACTTATCTGCATATGCAAAAATCCCAAGATGCATAGTTCTGACAGATTTCATAGTCTCAAGGGCTTATAAAAGTGATTATGTCTCAAGGAGTTATATCAATAAGTATGCTTTAGATTATGAGTGACACAAAATTTCATTTCAAACTGGCTTCAAAATGAGAAGATTTTAAATAAACAATGATAACAGCAAATGATTTATTGTAATGGTTATATATATGTAACTCACTATGTAATATTAATTCATTTAATCTTGCAATACCCAATGAGATAGTATTATAATTCTCACTAAAAGTGTTAAATGTTAGTCATTCAGTCGCCCGACTCTTTGCAACCCCATGGACTGCAGCCCATCAGGGTCCTGTGTCCATGAGATTTTCCAGGCAAAGATACTGGAGTGGGTTGCCGTTTCCTTCTCCAGAGGATCTTCCCAACCCAGGGATCAAACCTGGGTCTCCTGCACTGCAGGCAGATTCTTTACCGATTGAGCTACAAGGAAAGCCCCTTGTAGCTATAATTCTCACGTAGATGAAGAAAATGAGGCACACAGAGAGATTTACCTAAAATTATACACAGATACTAAAATGAGGATTTAAACATATATATTCTGGCTGTAAAACCTGAGTACTTGAGTACTGTGTCCTGCCACTACTTCTTATGACCAGAAACAACAGGTTAGGTGGAATCTAGGTACAGTGTGATCCTGTGAGCACAGTGAGATCATTGTTTTCTCCACTTGCCTTAACCAATGTTGGCTTTATCATAAACCTGATTGCTCATATGATTGCAAGATTCCCAATGCAAGGGCTAAATATGCCTTTGTTTATGTTCAGCCAGAGAAACAGGGAGACAGGTGGTAATTGTCTGCTGGGTACAGAAAATAAGACTTCTGTTTGTCTGATTGTACCAACTTTGGTTACATACTACCTCTTGACAAATCATTATCACCAGATGAATGGCAGGATCCCATTTGGAAATACAGATGGGATGGATTTCTGAATAAAATCAAGATTTTGTTACGAGGAAGAAAAGGGGCTACTTAAATTAATATATTGACACTCTTCTAAATATCACTGAAGCTTAAAATATAATGTATTTTTCTCTTTTTCACACTCCACAAATTGATGTTTGAAAAAAATAACTCATTGATTTGATAAATATTTGGTTTTTTGAAGTATAGCTAATTTACAGTATTTTAGGTACATAGCATCTTGGTTCAATATTTTGATGAATTATGCTCCATTAAAAGTTATTACAAAATAATGGCTATACGTCCCTGTGCCATAGAGTATATTCCCTATTGCTTAGGTATTTTACACATACTAATTTTTATCTCTTAATCCCATAGCCCTATCTTGCCCCTCCCCCTTCCCTCTCTCCATGAATAACCACTAGTTTGTATTCTGTATCTGTGAGTCTGTTTCTGTTTTGCTATATATATTTGTGTGTTTTATTTTTTTAGATTCCACTTATAAGTGGAATATTACACTATATTCATCTTTCTCTGACTTGTTTTACTAATCATAATATTCTCTAAATCCATCCACTGCTGCAGATGTCAGAATTTAATTTTTTATGGCTCTATAATATCACACACACAAATACACATATACACACAAATAATATATGTGTATTTATACATACATACACACAGATGTATTTATCCATTTATCTGTTGATGGACCCTAGGGTTGCTTCCATGTCTTGGCTATTATAAATAGTGCTGGTATGAAGGTGTCTTTTCAAATTACTGTTTCCCAGGTTAATGATTCCCAAACTGCTGAATCATATGTAGTTCTGTTTTTAGTTTTTTGAGAAACCCCATTACTATTTTCCATAGTGGCTGTATCAATTTATATTCCCACCAACAGTATAGAAGGGTCCTTTCTTCCATGTCCTCACCAACATTTGTTGTTTGTGCTCTTTTTGTACCCACTTTGGTGGCCATTCTGACAGGTGTGAGGGATACCTCATGTAGTTTTGATTTGCGTTTCTCTAATAATTAGCAGTATATGGCATCTCTTCATGTGCTTCTTAGCTAACTGTATGTCTTTGGATGCTGGGAAAACTGGGCAGCTACATGTAAAAGAATGAAATTAGAACATTTCCTTACACCATTCACAAAAATAAACTCAAAATGGATTAAAGACCTAAATGTAAAACCTGAAACTGTAAAACGCTTAGATTGGTACATAAGTAGAACACTCTTTGTCATAAATCATAGCAGTATTTTGGGGGATCTGTCTCCTAAGGCAAAATAAATTAAAGCAAAAATAAATGAATGGGACTTAATTAAATATACAAGCTTTTGTATAGCATAGGAAACCATCAACAAATAGAAAAGACAACCTATTGAATGGGAGATAATATTTTCAAATTATATGACTGACAAGGAGTTAATAATATCTAAAATGTAAAAATGGTTTATGCAACTCAACGTAAAAAGAAACAACCCAATCAAAAAAGCAAATAGGTATTTACTTTTGACTTTTTTACATTCTAGGGTGTTCCTGGGATCCGTGGAAAGAGGGGTCTTAAGGGAAGACAGGTAATTAGATTCTTATTTTATGAGGTTTGGTTTAGAGGAATATAATCTAATTGTATGTATGTTTCTCACCTGTTAAGCTAGTTGTTGTTCTTGTCATCCACAATCCATCTCATTCAACAGAGTTTAAATTTTGCCACTTTAACAGCCTACCCAATAATGCCTGACAATATGAAGAAGTATTTAGATTAAAAAATAACTTGGAATTTAACTCTTCTAACCCATTTCATTGGAGAATGCAATGGCACCCCACTCCAGTACTCTTGCCTGGAGAATCCCAGGGATGGGGGAGCCTGGTGGGCTGCCGTCTATGGGGTCGCACAGAGTCAGACATGACTGAAGCGACTTAGCAGCAGCAACCCATTTAATATAAGAGTGGAAGAGACCTTTATCCTTACAGTGGTGGTTTAGTCGCTAAGTTGTGTCCGACTCTTGAGACCCCATGGACTGTACCCTGCCAAACTCCTCTGTCTATGGGATTTTCCAGGCAAGAATACTGGAGTGGGTTGCCGTTTCCTTCTCCAGGGAATCTTCTGGGCTCAGGAATTGAACCCGAGTCTCCTGGATTGCAGGCAGACTCCTGTATTGCAGGTGGATTCTTTACCAACTGAGCTTCGAGGGAAGCCTTATGAGAAGGTCCTAAAATTAAAATGTTACAGAAAACACAAGGACAATTTAACACACTAATAACAGCATTACTCACCCTTCTGCTTTAGGGATTTTAAAAATGCCCATTTGAGATGATAGCTCAGAAACTAGGTTCTTATATATTTAGATTTTTTTTTTAAATCAAGTGAATTTTGCTTGATAATATAATTTGAGAGATGGTTAAAAATTGTGACATTATCTAATACCCCTATATTTAACAAGTGAGAAAGTTGTGGTTCAGAAAAGTGTTCTTGGGTTATCCTGGCTGTGTTGGTATAGCTAATTTGTACGTGGTGTTAGTGACTCAGTTGTGTCCAATTCCTTGCGACCACATGGATCCTGCCACGCTCCTCTGTACATGGGATTCTCCAGGCAAGGCTACTGGAGTGGGTTGCCATTCCCTTCTCCATGGAATCTTCCCAACCCAGATCCTGAACCCGGGTCCCCTGCATTGCCGACACATTCTTTACCATCTGAGCCACGAGGGAAGTCCAGATAGCTAGTTAGCTACCCGCTTTTCACTTGTGCTGTTTTTGTTACAATTCAGATATTTATTAGGATTAAGACATTGTGTGCTACAGTGTGCTGTCTACTCTATGAGGAAGAAAATTGTCTGTCATAACACCTTTTCTAGATTGGGTTGGCCCAAAAGTTCATTCAGGTTTTTCTCTACACTGTTATGGAAAAAATCAAACAAACCTTTTGGCCAACCTAGTAATTAAAATCTTACTTGTAATGCTAAACAATTGCAATCTTACCAGAATATTCATTTCCTTTTAAAGTATTTTATTCTTTGAGCTTTGCATTATTTCTTATAGATTAGAATAGGTCAGTGTCACCATTATTTGGGTGAGGAGAACAAGGCCAGTGATATTAAAAGTCTTGCTCAGGATCACATAGTTATAAGTGGTAAAATAAAGAATTGAACCTCACCTCCTTTGAATATAAATCCAACAGCCTTTTTCTTACTGCTTAGATATTGCTACTCTCTATCTTCTACCTCTTACTACTTAGAAGAACGCTATTTTTTTATAACATAGGGACAAAATGTGTTAAAGTTTCACTTTAATGAGTTTAATATATTAAGATAAACTTATGAAACTAAGAAATAAAAAGTAAGGCAAACATTTTGTTTTCTTGCAATTACATTCAACATTAAAGCTAATCTTATAACAATTATAACAGCAGAAGCTGTACCATAACCATTACCATCATCACCATTTTTTATCTGCAAGCATATTATTTCTTTACAGTTTATTCCTCATACCCATACTTCAACAGAAATACCTCTCATGTGTCAAAATTCTAATCTAAATATGCAGATATATGCTGTCTCAAAATTTATATTAGGTGAAGTTTATCTTCCTTATTCTTGTCTTGTCTGTTTTATGTCTTATTTTTTTCCCATCCATTCCCTAGCAAAGTATGCTGTCAGTAAAAGAACTAATTAATTTATTTATGCTACTGTATTACTTCCAGTGTTTAAACAGTTACCTTACCTATTAATAATTATATTTTAAATATAGTTTAAGGCAAAATAAGTAATCTTGAATGGTGGAATTTTAAATGTTGCTGAGAAAATATTTTCTCAGAGTCTCAGTGTTATATCACTTAAGTGGCTACCATCTTTATTAATTTAGCTGGTCTTATATATATATATATATACATATATATAAACTTTATCTTGACAATATATGAGTATTATTTACTTTCCTACTCCATAATGAACTGTAAAATTGTCCATGGAAGTTTTTAGATAACTTCTGGTTTCTTACCCCATAGGGAAATACAAAATTATCCAATATGCTATTGAGTTCAAAAGAGGAGTTCAAGAAAATTGTGGAAAAATAGTGAATGGAGTGATCACTGGGTTCTTTTTTAAAATTGTGCTATTCTTTACATTACAAATTTTTTGAAGTTTTCTTGCTTTAAAAATATATGCCTTTTTAAGAGATTTAGATCTTTGGAAAATTGTATTCAAAAAACATATGTATCCCATTTTTCCTAAATGGTATTTATTATAGAAAATCTGTCTAGTGTTTTACTGTGTCATGTGTGCTTTTTCTTTTGAACCAAAAAAGTGATTTGACCATGTTTATGAGGAAATCACTGTACTTAAAACTAAGATACAGTTACAACCACAAGTAAAACTATGCCAAGATTGACCTCAGTGACTGTTGCAGAATATTATCCTATGCATAAATGCTCCACTACGTTCTATTTACTTTAAGTAAAATCATCTTCAAATAGCTTTGACATTAAGTAAGGGCAAATATATTAGCATGGGGTATTACGTATCATGGGACACATATTTCAATTTAGATGATTAAAATTCCATGAGAAGAATGGTTACTTATGACAATTTTAATAACAGTAAATGGAAAACATCTTTTGATACCATTTCTGATCTCTTTGATGTGGAAAATATTAGCCATTTTAATACAAACATGGCCATTATCTCTTGGTAATTTATTAAATTATGTATGCTATTTGTTATATGTGAGGTAGATATTCAAATACAGAAGCAGAATTAAATGATCCAGGCCAACATAAAAGCTGACAGAAAGCATACATGTGAAATAAAATACAAAAACCTGGAAAGGCTGAAGTCTAAAAAGAATCTATATTTAATAAATTTTTGGCTATGCATATTTCAAAGACTGTTACTTCCAATTTTCTGCTGGTTTCATAGCTACTTAGAAGGGTGGATTGATGCTTCATTAAGGTACAGCTATGTTGATCCCATGTTTTTTCATTTACTGTCCTTAAGTATGAATAAGATGTACCTTATTGTACTCACCACTCCCTTCTAATTAATTTAATTAGTCTTACATTGTAAATGAGCTTGTTTCCTCAAGTTTTATGTAGATACAATTACTCAGTCTTTGCACGTAGAATATGATTCAATTTTTTAATTGAAGTATAGTAGATTTACAGTGTTAGTTTCGGGTGTGTAGCAAAATGATTCAGTTATACATATATATCTATTCTTTTTTATATTCTTTTCCATTATAGGTTATTATAAGATATTCACTATTATAAGATAGTTCCCTATGCTACACACTGCTTCCCTGGTAGCTCAGACGGTAAAGCATCTGCCTACAATGCAGGAGACCTGGGTTCGATCCCTGAGTTGGGAAGATCCCTTATGGAGAAGGAAATGGCAAGATCCCTTCTGGAGAAGGAAATGGCAACCCACTCCAGTACTCTTGCCTGGAAAATACCATGGACGGAGGAGACTGGTAGGCTACAGTCCATGGGGTTGCAAAGAGTCGGACATGACTGAGCAAATGGAATCATTTGAATAATCAGTGTGTCTATTAATCCCAAACTACTCATTTATCTCTCCTTTCCTTTATCCCTTCCTCCTTCAGTAATTAGTTTGTTTTCTGTGTCTTTGAGTCTTTACTTGTTTTGTAAATAAGTGCATTTGTATCATTCTTTTAGATTGCACATATACGTGATATCATATTTATCTTTTTTGTCTGACTCTACTTAATATGATAATCTCTAGGTCCATCCATGTTTCTTCAAATGGCATTACCTAATTTTTATGATTGAGTACTATTCCATTATATTCATGTATGCATTTGTATATATATATATATATATACACAAACACATTCATACATGCATATCATGTCTTTATCCATTCATCTTGTCAGTGGATGTTTAGGTTACTTCCATGTCTTGGCTATTGTAAATAGTGCTGCTGTGAACATTGGAGTGCATGTATCTTTTTGAATTAGAGTTTTCATCTTTTTTGGATATATCTCCTGGAGTGGGGTTGCTGGATCATATGGTAACTGTATTTTTGTTTTTTAAAGGAACTTCTGTGCTGTTCTCCATAGTGATGGCACTAGTTTACAACAGTGTCGGAAGGTTTTCTTTTCTCCACACTATCTGCAGCGTTTATTGTTTGTGGACTTTTTGATGATGGCCATTCTGACTGGTGTTAGGGGATACCTCACTGCAGTTTTGATTTGCATTTCTCTGTTAATTAGCCATTTTGAACATCTTTTCATGTGCCTGTTGGACACGGTTCAGTGTCAAGTAATTATTATAGCATATAATTTGTAGAATAACAGTAACTGTTTTTAGATAATTCCTTAAATTTTATGTAACATATTACACTTATAGTTTTAGAGTCTCAAAATTACCAGAAACTGGTAAAAATAAATTACATAACTTTCTGTATTATAAAATATGAAACACTCTGATAGTCAAAATAGTAAAGATAGTGGGCATAGAAAACTTCCAAATCCAAGTCCAAGTCACTATAAATATGATCTTTGGATTACTATTTTTTTTAACCTGAATACTAAAGCTCTATGTTTGATATGAGTAATTTTAAAAAGTATGAAAATGTATATGTATTAACATGGCATATATGTGTATACCACAGAAATTTATAGAGAAGCAGTAAAAGTTCAGTCCAAAACTGTTAGAATATTGCTAAGCTAAAAATTTGGGAAGATATTGTCATAAATCATATGCCCATACTGGTTGCCAAAGAATCACTTATTTCCCTGAGTAAACACTAAGTATGGAATTAAGTTGTTGTGAACCAACTTCCTTAGTGATGTCTGTATTATTTTAATGAAATTATAGACTTACAAGTAAGAGATACCTTCTCCTAGATAGTATAAATATTATATGATGCTACTGAAATGGATACATTTAAAAATAACATGTTATTTTGGTTGTTTGAATTATTTATTATTTGGCTTCATATTGGAATTTTAAAATCAGTGTTTCTGTTTAAAATTATTTCATTTTAAATTTTACCAGAAAACTTACTTCACCCAAAATAAAACATTGTATTTTATTCAGTTTGCAGATAGAGTTGATATTTGTAACACAATGTTTTTGGTTTTCAACCAGAAAAGTAAAAAATTGTTTTTTTAAGGGATTTGGTGTATTTCAGGATCAGGCTGTGTTAAAATTGTTTTATTAAAAAACTCATTTGTTCCTTAGGCTTAGATTGTTGACATTTGAGAAGTGGTTTTCTTCCAAACTACTTTTGATTAGGTACTTACTAATCAATTATTTTTAAAGACCTAATATAATCACTTACATATTAGTCAACATTTGTGTACTCATGCTTTTGGATACTGAGATAATGTAGTTCTTACGTCTTCCTTTTTTTCCTTGCTGCACTCTACACTGTCACAATTGGATCAAAATCTTTATTGTCAGTTAATATTGGAGATCTTAAAACAAGATAGTAGACAATCTTTCAGAGAAGGCAGTGGCACCCCACTCCAGCACTCTTGCCTGGAAAATCCCATGGATGGAGGAGCCTGGTGGGCCGCAGTCCATGGGGTCGCTAAGAGTCGGACACGACTGAGTGACTTCACTTTCACTTTTCACTTTCATGCATTGGAGAAGGAAATGGCAACTCACTCCAGTGTTCTTGCCTGGAGAATCCCAGGGACGCGGGAGCCTCATGGGCTGCCATCTATGGGGTCGCACAGAGTCGAACACGACTGAAGCGACTTAGCAGCAGCAGCAATCTTTATTAGCTGAGACTCTTAGACATGATAGGGCTTCCCTGGTGGCTCAGAGGTTAAAGTGCCTGCCTGTAATGCGGGAGACCTGGGTTCGATCCCTGGGTTCGGGAAGATCCCCTGGAGAAGGAAATGGCAACCCACTCCAGTATTCTTGCCTGGAGAATCCCATGGACAGAGGAGCCTGGTGGGCTACAGTCAGGTCGCAAAGAGGTGGACATGACTGAGTGACTTCACTGTCACTTAAACATGATAGAACTACTGTTCTGTTTTATATGTCTTACTGTTTTTATTTGAGAAGCTTCTTGGAGCATATGATATGAACCAAATTATTTAAAAGCATAACACTACCCGCTGATTTATAATAGAAAAGAAGAATGCTGTTAAAAAAAAATGAGCAATACAGGGAAAGAGGATTTATGTATATGTGTTAAACTTATTTTATTGTTCTTGTTCAGTCACTAAGTTGTGTCCAACTCTTTGTGACCCCATGGACTGCAGCAAGCCAGGCTCTCCTGCCCTTATCTCCTGAAGTTTGCTCAAATTCATGTCCACTGAGTTGGTGATGGTGTCTAACCATCTCATCTTCTGCTGCCCCCCTTCTCCTTTTCCCTTCAATCTTTATCAGCATTAAGATCTTTTCCAGTGAGTCAGCTCTTGGCATTAAGTGGCCAAAGTATTTGAGCTTCAGCATCAGTCCTTCCAATGAATATTCAGGATTGATTTTCTTTAGGATTGACTGGTTGGATCTTGTAGTCCAGGGGACTCTCAAGAGTCTTTTTCCAACACCACAATTCAAAAACATCAATTTTTCAGCACTCTGCTTTCTTTATGGTCCAACTCTCACATCCATACATGACTACTAGAAAAACATAGTTTTGACTATATGGACCTTTGTTGGCAAAGTGATGTCTCTGCAATTTAATATGCTGTCTAGTTTTGTCATAGCTTTTCTCCCAAGGAGCATGTGTCTTTTAATTTCATAGATTGAGTGTCCACAGTGATTTTGGAGTGCAAGAAAATAGGATCTGTCACTGCTTCTACTTTTTCCCCTTCTATTTGCCATGAAATGATGGGACTGGATTTTATATATGTTACTAATTCCAAGTAGCTCTCTTTTTAAGGCAGAGTTTCCAAACTTCATTCTGTAGTGCCACAGGAAATTCTATAGCTCCATTAAAAGAAATTTTTTTTTCAGGGTCACAGTAGTGTCTTACAGTGTCTTTATCCATAGTCTCTTACAGTAAGTTGAAGCAAATTTATATAGATCCATGGCCTAAAATATCTATGCCAAAACTGACTTTTCCAGGATTGAAGATAACATATTGGAGATTGGATTGGCTCTAAACAATACCTAGAAAATAGTTGTCAAAATGTAGACGTTTTTTTCCTGAGGACTTTTTCAGATCTGATAATAATAGGTTATAAATAATCAAATCATATTATAATTGAAGTTTGATTAAAAGCAAAAGAGTATTCTGTTTTCTTCCTATGAACATCAAAGTATCACAACCTAGAATAGTGGGGAAAATAACACCCTTAGGCACTGGGACTTCAGAGATGTTTACTTTTCTAAGTATAGAAAATAGTATCTCCTGTTCTGTTCTCAGACATCTTTCTGCTAGAAGAATCTATTTTAAGTAAACTGTATTTTGGCTTCTAACTCCAGTGTTAGAATTTCAGAATATAAAATCTTCTGTTAGACATCTGTTATTAGTTCTTTCTTTAGCCCCAAACAATCTTAAATATGTACTGCAAAGCCATGTTTCAAATACATACATTTTATGGAGAATTGGGAGACAGTGTTTTCTTTGTCCCAGGAAAAGTTTGAGTTAAATTATAGAAAAAGAAAGGACTAGTATTGCTGCTACTGCTAAGTCACTTCAGTCGTGTCTTACTCTGTGCGACCCCATAGACGGCAGCCCACCAGGCTCCCCTGTCCATGGGATTTTCCAGGCAAGAGGACTGGAGCGGGTTGCCATTGCCTTCTCCGAGTATTGCTAGAGCACTACAAAAAATTGTCACTAATTTTTCAGGAAAACTGTATTTTCTGGATTCTGCTTTACTGGCTTAGGCTGTAGTAAGTAGGTTTGGCTAACTATAGCTTGACAGGAGGGCTTCCTATGTGGCTCAGTGTTCAAAGAATCTGTCTGCCAATGCATGAGATGCCAGAAACATGAATTCAATCCCTGGGTTGGCAAGATCCCCTGGAGAAGGGAATGGCTACCCACTCCAGTATTCTTGCCTGAGAATCCCAGGGACAGAGGAGCCTGGCAGGCTACAGTCCATGGGTTTGCAAAGAGTTGGGCATGACTTAGTGGTGATAAGCTTGGCAAGAAGAGCTCAGGAGTTTGGATTAAACCTACCTTCAAGGTCAAGTCACTTCCCTGGTGACTCAGACGGTAAAGCGTCTGTCTATGATGTGGGAGACCTGGGTTCGATCCCTGGGTTGGGAAGATCCCTTGGAGAAGGAAATGGCAATCCACTCCAGTACTGTTGCCTGGAAAATCCCATGGACAGAGGAGCCTGGTAGGCTACAGTCCATGGGGTCGCAAAGAGTTGGACATGACTGAGCGACTTCACATTCAAGGTCAAGTCAGTTACTGACCAAGAAGAGAGATGCCCAGTGAACACAATTAGTAAATTTGAGAAAATCCAGGCAGAGCATGATTTCATGAGGGTATGACACCAGCAAGTAGAAATTTAGGCAGGCATTTATTTTCAGGGTGAAAAACTTCAGGGAGAACTCAAGAGAGTCTTGTAGGTTATAAAAATGAGGAATGTGAAAATGTGAGTGCAGATATGGAAGTGAAATTTGGCTTGGGTTCATGATCTGTATTCTCCTTGTGGGAAAATTTAAGAATAAGGTTGGCCTTTATGATTGAGGGATAATGTTATGTGTCAAAAATGGTTCTTGAACACAAGATTAAGGCATATTCTTGTTCCTAGAACTAGAGTACAAGTGGTAACCAGTCTTTAACAACAATACAGGAGCTTCAGTCTGAGAACTGAGGCCCAGGTCATAGCTGCTGTTGCTGCTGTTAAGTTGCGTCAGTCGTGTCTGACTCTGTGCGACCCCATAGGCGGCAGCCCAACAGGCTCCCCTGTCCCTGGGATTCTCTAGGCAAGAATGCTGGAGTGGGTTGACATTTCCTTCTCCAATGCATGAAAGTGAAAAGTGAAAGCTGCTGCTGCTGCTGCTAAGTCGCTTCAGTCGTGTCTGACTCTGTGCGACCACATAGACGGCAGCCCACCAGGCTCCCCCGTCCCTGGAATTCTCCAGGCAAGAACGCTGGAGTGGGTTGCCATTTCCTTCTCCAATGCATGAAAGTGAAAAGTTAAAGTGAAAGCTAGGTTAATAATAAAACCTGATTTGATGCTAAATCTCCAAGAATTTGGCTGAAACCCCTTAAATTCTTACCTAAGTTTACAATTAGTTTCAACTATTACAGAATGGTTTATCATTGAAATGTGCATCAAATCGTCTTACCTAAGAGGAAAAGAAAGCAGCAAAGACTGAATTATCACCAAGTGCTTTATACTCTAATTTTCCTTATAGTAAAGTGTTTGTCTTTAAAGGACTTTAAACTATCAGGATTTTCTGGTAATATGTATTCATGTGTAGAATGTATAAACTTGACCTGTAGGTTTTATTATTTTAGTATATTTAATCCTAGACAATTTGGTGCAGTCTTCTCTTTTTATTTCTTCCTCTTGGAACAAGTTGAATTTCTGTTTTTATTGGTAGTGACTGTTTATCAGTAATACCTGTTTAGTGTATGTATCTTTTATGATAACTTTTATTTATCTCTACTTTAAGTTGAACTTTTTTCTAAACACTTGTTCTTTAGAAAGAGTAAAATGGGTTCACAGTTCATTGAAGTCTTTAATAGAAGAAGTTTGCAATGATTTTATTTTTTTGATTCTATAAATATAGTCATCAATGATTTTATGGTTTAGTTCTAATCTTTCTCTAGTTTTATATTCAGTATTTTTTAAATGTCTTTGTAGAACTAGGAAAATAATTATCTTACTAGATTCCAAAAGGGGTAAGTTTTCCACTGTTTCATGATACTTAGCTTACTACCAAGTATAGTATCTATGTGTAGTCTGTGGTATTAACACCACATATGTATTCAGGCATACCAAGTCTAGAATATTTCTTTTGTTCTTAATGTTTGATAACTACCATATTTGATAGCAGTAACATCAGACCCAAGCAAGAGAGAAGCTTGATGTGGGTTCTGCATTTTAGAGGACTCTGCACTTCAAAAACAATTAAAATAAATGTATTCACACACACACACACACACACACACACACACACACACACACACACACATACACACACATGAGTTCCCCATCATTCAGGATCTAGCCTTTAGCACTGGCATTGTATGACCTGTAATCCTAGACATCCATTCATGTTGTTATATATTAGGTACCTATTGCTTATTCCATGTTAGAGGTGTAGAAAACAATACGTATATGTTATTTCTTATAGTTTCTGTGGGTTAGGAATTTGGGAGTGGCTTATTTGGGTGGGTTTAGCTTAGGGTTTTATATGAAGTTATAATCAACATTTGCTAGCTAGGTAATGCTCAAAGTCCTTCAAGCTAGGCTTCAGCAGGACATGAACTAAGAAATTCCAGATGTATAAGCTGGATTTAGAAAAGGCAGAGGGACCAGAGGTCAAATTACCAACATTTGTTAGATCATAGAAAACGCAAAGGAATTCCAGAAAAACAACTAATTCTGCTGAAGCTTCAATACTTTGGGCCACCTGATGTGAAGAGCTGACTCATTGGAAAGGAGCCTGGTGAATATCGAGGGCAGGAGGAGAAGGGGCTACAGAAGATGAGATGGTTGGATGGCATCACTGACTCAATGGACATGAGTTTGAGCAAACTCTGGGAGATTGTGAGGGACAGGGAGGCCTGGCGTTCTGCAGTCCATGAGGTCATGAAGAGTTGGACATGACTGAGTACTGAACAGCAAGGAGCCCCTCTACTCACTGTTTTTTAAGGGAATTAAGCACAGGGAGGCTAGGTCACTTGTTCAAGGTCACCCACACCTATAGGGGAGTCAGGATTTGACCATATAGATCTGGCTCCACTGAACTGACTTGTACCCTGAGCATGGATGCAAAGTTGTTTGTTGAAATCATTGTAAAATATATTTCAATGAAAATTCCTACCTGATAGTCCAGTCATCTGAAGGCTTGAGTGGGACTGAAGGATCTTATTAAGGTGGCTCACTTACTGGCTGATGGGAAGTCTCATTCCCTCCCGATGGGGAGCTCTCCACATGGCAACTTGAGTGTCCTTTTTTTCGGTAAATGTTTAATTTTTTTTTTTTAATTTTTGGCTGTGCCGAGTCTTCCCTGTTGCACATGGGCTTTGTCTAGTTGTGATAAGTGGGAGCTATCTTTCATTGCAGTGTGTGAGCTTCTCATTGTGGTGGCTTCCCTTGTGGAGCCCAGGCTCTAGGCTCATGAGCTTCATTAGTTGTGACGCATAGGCTTACTAGCTGCAGCTCATGAGCTCCAGAGCATGCAGGCTTCCATAGCTGTGGTGTGAGGGCTCCGTGGTTGTGGCTCTTGGGCTCTCGAGTATGGGCTCAGTAGTTGTGGTGCGTAGGCTTACTTGTCCCATGGCATGTGGAATGTTCCTAGACCAGGGACCAAGCCCATTTCCTCTGCGCTGGCTGGCAGATTCTTATCCACTGTGCCAGCAGTGTAAGTCCTGTGTGTCTTTACAGCATGGCTGCTAGCTTCCACCAGAGCAGATGGTTAATGAGAACAGGATGAATGGCTAGTGCCTTTTGTGACATATCTTTGGAAGTCACATATTGTCATTTCTATGTTCCGTTAGTTGCATAGACCAGTCAGAATTCAAAATAAGAGAGGATACACAAGGGCATTAATACCATGAAAACCCTGAGGATCCATCTCTGAGGCTGGCTACCAAGGTATTTTAATAAAATTCAAGCCTAGAGAAATTCTTCTCCACGTATCTTGCCTATAACCTCACATCTGAATACCATAAAGTTTTGTAGATGGTACCACTGCCAAAATGAAACATGGAAACTGCTTGAGATTATGATGAAGATTGAGAAGCCAGTAGAAGCACTGAGGTCAAGGAAAGATGAATTAATGTATCTTATTCTCCTTTCAGCATGAATGCAATAGGATCTTGTGTAATGAAGTACTGTTTTGGTAATGCAAACCGTCTATTTTCCTGCTTCTCTTTGTGCTCTGATTTTTGGTTTCAGAGGTAGTAGAATGAGTATAGTATTTGTAGTAGTTGTACCATTTTGTAGTATTAAATAATTCATATTACTCTTAAATTTGTATTTCATAGGTATAGACACAAAATTCATGAAGCAGGATAAAAATTGTTTACATTGGCAAGTAGATGCATAGGAAATGCTAGAATAATGAAAATTTCAAAATATAGATATTAGATTACATTAAAATTTTAAAGAAAATATAAAATTTTAAATTTATTGAACCAGTATTATTCATTATTTATACTTTGTATATAGTATAATATATTTATAATTTATAATAGAAAATAAAAATCAGTAGAAAATTTTCAAAGAGATTATTTACTTAAATTTTTAAAATCTAGAAATAGTGCAAGTGGTCTTATATTGAGCATTACCATAGAGTAAAATTTGTAATAGGATTATGTACTCTAAAATGTAAATTTAATTACCATTTTTGTATAAGTTTCCTATCTGTTCCTACATAATAAATACTACAAACGTAGCAGCTTAAAATAATACTCATTTATTATCTCACAGTTTTCATGGGTCACCCATCCAGATACTACTTATCTAGGTCTTCTGCTGAGGGTCATGAAGCCGCAGTGTCAGCTGCTGCATTATTACCTGGAGTCTTGGCTGAGCAGAGTTCATTTCCAAGCTCATTCAGGTTGTGAGAAGAATTTTTTTCCTTGAGTTTGTGGAACTGAGGACTCTGGCTTTTTGCTTTTCTTTTTATTTGAGGGGGGTGGGGTAGCCCACCTTCAGGTCCTATGTCCATAGTTCCTTGAGGTCATTCACAGTTCCCTGCAATGTAGGCATCTCCAACACAGCTGGTTGTTTCATCAAGCTCACATGGGAAGATCCTAGCTCCAGACTGCTAAAGTGGACTTGTGTGGTATAGCATAATCACATCAGTGACATCCCATCATCTTTACTGTATTCTAGTTGTTAGAAGAAGCAAATCATAGCCCCACCACACTCAAAGGAAGGGTTTGGACAAAGATATGGACACTGGGAGGTAGGAATCATGAGGTGTCACCTTAAAGTCTGTTCACTACAGTGATCAAGCAGTGGAAATGAGCAAGAAAATTATTCACAACTTGAAGAGATCAAGTGAAGTCCCCTACAAAATAAATCTTTACAAAATAAAATTTTGTAACTGATCAAAACAATAAAAATGTAAGAAAGAGAATTATGTTCATAGAAGCAACAGTACAACTCTGGTATGCCCATTTAGACGATGATAAGAAATTGCCAGTTATGCTAAAATGCCATAATGCCAACTTGCCATTTGTGAAATTGGCAAGTTGAGCAAAAAGGGCAAAAACTCAAGCTTTCCTATGGATGATAACCTGCAAATTGGCCATTACACCCTTTGGTAGGAAAACTCAGTTTGATTAAATTAGTGGTTATAATTTTCCACAAAGTAAATATGAGGGAAATTTTATTTCATTTTGCAATGTATTTTTTCGAGGAGAAACGGAAACTGTAGAAACTCCTTTGTATTCCAAGTTCAAAGGCAAAGTGCTTTGTCACTATTGTTCCATATTTCACAATCAATATTTCAGATCCTTTTTTTTTTTTTTTACAATGGAAAAAGTATAGCTGCAAACACTTAGGTTCATTTTATTAAAGGAACTCAGAGCTCTTCCTGCATTAGAAAAGAAAAAAAAAATGCGTGTGGTTGGCAGAATTGAAATAACAACTGAATAAAGGGTGAACAAGCAGGGGCATATGCAACATTATGAAACACTGGCATGATTTCCTTCGAAAGAAGATATACGGCCAATATAGCGAAATGATGCTTTTCTGTGACATTAACTGTACTATATTTCATACAACAAAACGTCTAGATGTAATAGCAATTATTTCAAATATTGGTAACACAGTGGTCAATAAATAAAATAGATAAAAACAATAAATTATCTCTGTCTAGAACAGAAAAATTAAAAATGGAGTGGAATGCTTAATGGGTAGCAAAGTGAGAGGAGAAATAATACATACAAATTTTTAAAGTAGATATAGTTTCAGTTCAACTAAATTGTTTCAGGGGCAAAGTGACATTGGGCAGCTAATATTTATTACATATATTGTTGAACTACCAGAAGAATAGGAAGTTGAAATTAATAAGTACTTATTCCGTTGTTTTTACGCTGTTCGTAGGGAATCCAGGCTTTGTGATAAGGGGAGAACTAGTCACAGGTCTCTGCCTTCTCCCCAGGGACTGGAGAGCAGCCTCCCCCACTGGATGAGAGTAGGGGGCCAATGGGTTTCAAAGATCACATCTTCTAGGCATCCTGAATGATTCTCCAAAAATGATTTTAGCAATCTGGCTTCTTGTTTAGACCAATTGCCCTTAAAAAAAAATTATTAACATATAATTTACATTCATTCGCCCCTTGAAAGTGTACAATTCGGTGGTTATTAGTATACTCACAGACTTGTGCAGCCATCACACTGTCTAATTTTAGAACATTTTCATTATCTCAGAAAGAAACTATATGATGTCACCCCCCAGTTCTTCACCACATCACAAGCTGTAGGCAATCATTAATCCACTTTCTATCTCTGTAGATTTACTTGTTCTGGACATTTCACATCAGTGGAGTCAGGCAGTGTGTCCCCTATTGTATATTATTTCACTGAGGTTTCTGGAAAACTTACTTAGGATCTGTCTAAAAATATCAATCGTCTCTTATACTTCAGATTTATTACAGTTTTTTAATTCTACTCTTTCCATTACCTGTATATCATAAAAACTTTCAAATGTCTATAATAATTCATACTGAATGGAATGATGTACTATAGATTTTTAAGCTTGTTGGCAACAGCATTTGACTTCCAAGGACAATGAAAGCAAATCCCTGTGTGAGCTTCAACTG
Organism: Ovis aries; assembly: GCF_016772045.2. Lineage (NCBI taxonomy): Eukaryota > Metazoa > Chordata > Mammalia > Artiodactyla > Bovidae > Ovis > Ovis aries. Next base: position 63,115,624 of record NC_056054.1, on the reverse strand, counting down.
ATTTTAAAGGGGGTATAGCTGCAATATGTTTGACTACACAGATGAATTTTGCATTATCCTCTAATTACAAAATAAGGGAAACTGCTTCTAGTAGGAATTAACTATGTCTTAGAAACATCATACCTTTTTTTCCCCATTCTTAAAACAACTTTGCAATTTAGTCCATTCATGTTTGTATTAGTGAAGCAGTGATTTCTGGCAGTTTGTTAAACATATTTAATACTGGCTTGCCTAAGTAAAAGATTATAAAAAATCTAATAATGTGCTGTTATTTTTGTTAGTCTTACCAGTTTTTATAAACGAATGCTATCAAACTGTTGGAAATAAGTCTTACAAAGCATTTTGTAGTCTTTAAAAAAATTATTTATTTTTGGTTGCACTAGGTCTTCGTTGTAATGAGACGGCTCTTTCTAGTTGCAGCGAGTGGGGGCTACGCTTCGATGCAGTGTGCAGGCTTCTCATTGTGGTGGCTTCTCTTGTTACAGAGCACAGGTTCCATGCGCGTGGGCTTCAGTAGTGACAGCACTCGGGTTCAGTAGTTGTGGTGCCAGGGTTAGTTGCTCTGAGGCATGTGGAATCCTCCCAGACCAGGGACTGAACACGTGTCCTCTGCATTGGTAGGCAGGTTCTTATCCACTGCACCACTGCAGTGTCCTTGTCGTTGTTGTTCTTGTTGTTCAGTCACTCAGTTGTGTCCCAACTTTGTGACCCCATGGACTGCAGCATGCCAGGACTCCCTGTCCATCACCAACTCCCACAGTTTACTCAAACTCATGCCCACTGAGTCAGTGATGCCATCCAACCATCTCATCTTCTGTCGTCCCCTTCTCCTCCCACCTTCAATCTTTCCCAGCATCATGGTCTTTTCAAATGAGTCAGTTCTTTGCATCAGGTGGCCAAAGTATTGGAGCTTCAGCTTCAGCATCAGCCCTTTCAACGTATATTCAGGACTGATTTCCTTTAGGATTGACTGGTTTGATCTCCCTGCAGTCCAAGGGACTCTCAAGAATCTTCTCCAAAACCACAGTTCAAAAGCATCAATTCTTTGGTGTTCAGCCTTCTTTATAGTCCAGCTCTCACATCCATACATGACTACTGGAAAAATCATAGCTTTGACTGGACAAACCTTTGTCAGGAAAATAATGTCTCTGCTTTTTAATATGCTACCTAGGTGGGTCATAGCTTTTTTTCCAAGGAGCAAGCATCTTTTAATTTCATGACTGCAGTAACCATCTGCAGTGATTTTGGAGCCCAAAAGAATAAAGTCTCTCATTGTTTCCACTGTTTCCCCATCTATTTGCCATGAAGTAATGGGACTGGATGCCATGTCTTTTGAATGTTCAATTTTAAGCCCACTTTTTCACTCTCCTCTTTCACCTTCTTCAAGAGGCTCTTTAGTTTTTCTTCGCTTTCTGCCATAAGGGTGGTGTCATATGCATATCTGAGGTTTTTGATATTTCTCCTGGTAATCTTGATTGCAGCTTGTGCTTCATCCAGCGTGGCATTTTGCATGATGTACTCTGCATATAAATACGCAGGGTGATAATATACAGCTTTCATGTACTCCTTTCCCAATTTAGAACCAGTCCATTGTTCCATGTCTGGTTCTAACTGTTGCTTCTTGACCGGCATACAGATTTCTCAGGAGGCCGGTAAGGTGGTCTGGTATTCCCATCTCTTTAAGAATTTTCCACAGTTTATTGTGATCAACCCAGTCAAAGGCTTTGGCATAATCCATAAAGCAGAAGTAGATGTTTTTATGGAATTTTCTTGCTTTTTCTATGATCCACCGGATGTTGGCAATTTGATCTCTGGTTCATCTGCCTTTTCTAAATCCAGTTTGTAAATCTGTGCCACTGGAGAAGTCCCATAAAGTAGTCTTTTTAAAAGCGAGGTTTAAAGTTGATAAACTTAGTGATAAATCACTGGTGAAAACTTTAATATGTAAAGTAAGAGCTAAGTAATTGAGTTATTTCATAATAGAAGTTATAATTAGAAAGTATGTTAACTTACTGCCCTTAATAGTTTTACTCTAAGGAATTCTCAGTAGGCATTTAAGAAGCCTATATTTCAGTGACATCTCATTTTGTATTTGCAATATTTATAGACATTTTTCTTTTTCTTAAATGAGTTCTTACATGTTGTATCATATCTTGAAGTGATGAGTTATAGTATTCATATAGACAGTAAAAAGAGCTCTGCAGTCAAACTATATCCATTCAAATCTTGGTCCCAGCCATCACTAGAAAGTGCAGGTGACTTAACTCTTCTACCCTGTAGTTTCCTCAGCTGCAAAGTAAGGATATTTTACTCACTGATTTGACCTTTTGTGAAGATGGATTGAAGTAGTGTATATGTAACAATGTGCGTAAAGCCTTTGCACAAGATAAGTGTACTAAGCTTATGCTCAGTATTATTAGCCATTTCATTTTCTGTAGTGGGTATATATGAACAACATGAAATAGTGGATGTAACTAATGTATTGGTCAGTTGGAAATCTTGATTGTATTTCCTCTAATTCAGTGATTCTTTATATAATGATGAACACATTTCTATTTCCTCCAGCTTATCTTTCTGTATATATTTTGTGGCATGTAAAATAATCTTTATAAAATATAGAAATAATGTACTCAAAAATCAGTGACATTTTATGCAAAACAAATACACATTTTTGTTGCACTACAGTTTATAGATTAGGAAATAAATACTTCCTATTACTAAGTTCCTTACCTGAAAACAAAGCAAAGATGAATTCCTTATTTTGGTCTTAACAGCATTTCTTTCTTTTTCCTTGGGTTAGGGTTTTCCAGGTGACTTTGGAGACAGAGGCCCTGCGGGTCCTGATGGCAGTCCTGTGAGTAAAGAGTGAAGGTCCACCCTTGCATTCTAGAGTCATTTGGATTCCATAGCATCCGTACTTGTCATACTCATTACCACATTCCTGATAAGCACTCTTGACCAGACAATTGTGATACCACTGAGCACATTCTATTTTGTGATTTTACAACAAGAGAAGTAAAACAAAGTGTTATAAATTCTGTCTTGAGATGGTCTTTACAAATCAGTATCTTGACTATGTTATACATTACTAAGTAAAATATTAGAAGTATACAATCACAATATTGACTTGTATATTCGGTGGGGGGGGGGTGGTGGGCGGACATGGGAAAGAAGCCTTTCATATATACATCAAGGTACTAACAAGCCTCATGTAAAAATTGTGCATTTAGTGATTGCTCTTTGGTACTCAAGCCTATCATTGATCTACCTTACTTTTGGGTAATTTATAGAGAAGTCTTTGAGGGGGCCATTTAGATATCTGTGTTCAGATCAGGGAGTTAAAATGCTAAAATTAACATATTATAAAAAATGATGAAACACTGTTTTGCCTGAATTAGGAATAATTCCTATATTTAGACATCTGTAAATAAAATAGTGTTTGAAAATAGTTTCCTTTTATTTCATTTTCTAAGGTATAAACTATATTAGCCTATGCATTGAATTTAACAAAAGTTTTGTTATAAGGCTTGGAAGATAAAATAAGAGTAGAACTGATTTTGAAGAAAATTGTTAAAAAATCGAATCATGTCTTAAATAAAATGTTTGTCATCTTTTTCTTGCCCATGATCCCGAGCAGCTTCTCATTTCAGGCATAATAATGTTAAACATTATTTATATTTTTCTTTTATACCATTTATGTCTTTATACACTTAGTATGAAACCATCTTGTCAAGTATACATGAAGTTTGTTAGAGTTGGACTCCTACAGTATTTAACATTTTACCCTTTGAAATCTGCTTTTTATACTTAAATTACACTTTTTGACGGCATTTTGAATCATCTTTAAAATAAACTGGATATTTTCAATGTATTGGTTTATAATTCTTTAAATTTTATACTACACCTCTGTTTCAAAACAGTGTAAATGCAGAAAAAAAAAGGAAGGCTTATTCTTATACTTTGTGCCGTGTAAATGATATAACACTGAGGTGGTATAGATTAGGAATTATCACAAGGACTGTAATGATGAGGTCAAAAGACTGTCACAAAGGCTCATCAGGAAGCAACTGTAAAAATGATAGTTTAAAACCTCATACAAATAATTTAACCAAGTTGGGAATTTCTTACATTTGTATAGTGCTTTATGAAAATTTGCAGAACCTTTTATATAACAGTTTTCATTGTGTTCTTTACAAAATAAAAACAAATATTATTTTTATTTTATAAATGAGAAATTTAGAAAATTTAAACAAAGTACCTCAAAAGAGCTGACAGTGTTTTAAATCATCTGAAAATGTTATTCTCCCCCAGCAAGTTGACCATCCTGTCTCTTCTCACTACATATAGGCTAATTAGGGCTTCCCTGGTGGTTCAGTGGTAAAGAATCCAACTGCAATGAAGGAGACGTGGGTGTGATCACTGCTGGGTAGGGAGGATCCCCTGGAATAGAAGCGGCAACTCAGTCCAGTGTTCTTGCCTGGGAAATTCCATGGACAGAAGGAGCTTGGTGGACTACAGTCCATGGGATCACAGAAGGAGCCAGGCACAACTTAGAGATTAAACAACAACAGCAATAGGCTAAACAACAGTAGGCTAATGTTATGTCTATAATGCTGGCTATTATGAGACTCACATAACAGACAGAGAAATCTATTATCCCAGGCTAGGTGGTAGTCCTGGCATCCAAAAGCATGGAACCAGGGCTACTTTTATAGAACGTTAGCTGCTACCAAAGAATTGCACATCTTAGGATGCAAAAGAGTAGGGAAGTTGCAGAAGTTAGCTAGAGGAAGGTGAAATTTGATATATTTTTTCCTAGAAATTTTTGTCTTCACCTTTAGAAAATTCACTTAGTTTGGAATCAAATTTAACCAATTTTGCACATTTCTGTTACATAGGGACTTATAGGTAGCATTGGTCCTCCGGGATTTCCTGGGCTTAGAGTAAGTATCAAATATCATCCTTATAAAATCCTTTTGTGTGTATTTATATTTGTTCAATGTGTTTTACAAAATTTAGAATAAAGAAAATTTTTAATGTCATTGTTGAATATCAACCTTGCTCACATGTGTTTTCCTGCCAGATATACGAATTTAATCAGTAATATGAATCTGAATATGAATTATACTTTAAGATAAGCTGAAATAACAAATTTTTACAGGTTAATGTATAAGTGTATTTATCTGTTTCATTGAAGGATACTTAATCAAGATTCAGTTTCTCCAGAAGTATGAGACCTAGAACAGCCACTTCTTTCCTTTGAGGTAGTCTTTCATACCACCTGGTCTGGAGAGACAGATAGGGCCAAACAAAAGCACATTGTAACTATAGGCTTTATGAGATAAAATTAAATAAATGGCTAGGAAAATTATCCTGAACAAAAGGTAGCAGCCAGACTTCACCAGTACCATTGAACATTTTCATACCTCATTTATTTATTGTACTTAAAATAATTATACAGTAAATTCAACTCTTAAATTTCACTAAAGTTTCTGATGTCGTCAAAGTACAGTTTAGTAAAAGAAGTTCTTTGAAGGATAAAACAATCCAGTCCAGATACATGTCTTTCTGATACATTTTTGATTATTCATTTGACTAATCAAACTGTCATATGTATCTTCTGATATGTCTTCTTAAATATAAATTTCTCTTATCCAGACTTCTGGTTCATGACAGGGATATAAGTTACAGATATGGTATTAATTTAGAGCCATGTGCTTTAACATTGAACTGAATTAAAAGCAAGAATGACATACTTTTATGAAATGTAAGAAGCCTGATGAGAATAGAATCTTAAAGGTAAGCCTATTTCTATTCACATAAAAGTAGGGCATGACCGTGGCAGAGGTAGAATTTCCTTTAAAAATCAATTTAGAGCTCGCTCTAATGTAAAGTAGGTAATTGAGACTCCAGAGTTTTAGGCCATAAATTATAGCTACAGTATTTTTAGCTTGAACTTGAACACAGGTCTTCTGACTACAAATTTAAAGTTTTTCCCCCATCTTAACTTAACCCATGGCAGAAGGCGGTGGCCTGGCCAAAGGAGTATCTTTCAGAAATTTAGTTATTGAAACTGTGATAAAAATCAGCATAACAGATTTTAACTTTCCCATATGGGATATCAGGAAGATAGAACTGAGAGTTTAAAAACTACAGTTAGTCTAAGACCTTTAGACTTTTCTCTTGTATAATATTGTTAGTAATTATAATAAAATTAGCAATAACAGCTCACTTTCATTTAGTATTTTCTATGCACCAGTCACAAAGATCAGGTAATTTAATTCTCAGAACAGCCTAAGACCATTTAGCTTATCACTGTTGAACTTGGATTTGAAGCCAGGTGATGTACATCCAGAGTTCAGAATTCTCCCCCTTGTGCTATACCATTTCCTTAAAACTTCTACAACCTTAAAATATGTATTGTATCTCTTAAGAGATTTCTTTAGATGTCATGAGAAGCCCTCTGTGAAGATAGAGCCCAAATGACCAATTTCTTTTCTCAGAATGTAGACTAGGGCTGTACCTGTAAGTGGTAGTCACTGGCCCTACCAGTGGGGAGAGACAGGAAGCAGGGGAAGAGAGCTGGACTCCAGAGACACACTTTGTGCATTCTTCATCTGACCTATTAGCATTAAAGTTGGTAGTTCCAAAGTTTCCATTATTATGTTTAAGACCCAGACCAATATTCTTTACATGGCTTAAGATGTCTAGGCTTTTGGTTCCTCTCTGCATCTTGAGAATATACTCTGCGCATAAGCCAAGCTGTTCATTCTTCAGATGCAGCGTGCTTACTACATGGCCTTTGCACTTGTTTGTCTGCCTGAAATAATTAAGCTCTACTTTTCTGCCCAACAGTTAACTGTTACTTATCTTTCAGTTCCAGGACTTAGCACAGTGTATGACACATAATAATGCTCAATAAAAATACCTGGGTTTTCTGTCCTTTTTCTTCCTCCGTTCACCCTTTGGTAGGTGGGAAGAGATTCTATAGAAATGAAAATGGCTCATGAAACTAACAGTCATTTTTGTAGTGCTCACTGTTCTACAGTAATAGAGACGGTATTTTATACTTTTCAAAGTACTTTCTTTCACATGGATCTAATTTTTAAAGTAGATAGAACAGGTGTTATTACTTCCTCTCTTGTACATTTATTGTACAATTATTACAATTTTAATCAAAAGAGTGGGAGTACCATTATTATTATCATCTAGTTCATGAATGCTGAACTAGATCCCAGGCCTAAAAAGTATATATAAACAAATTAAGATTCCTGCTTCCTGGAAATATTATAATCTAATATGACCTCAAGTCAAGCCACGCCACTGAAAATGGAGCAATTTATCTTAGAAAATCAGAATGGCTTCACAAAGGAGATGTCTTTTAAGCTGTTTTGTTGACTGTATATGAGTGGGATGAATTGGGAAAGGGGCTCTTGGGCAGAAGAAGGCTGTGTTCAGATGCATAGATGTGGGGGGAAATGGAATGTTTTGGAAATGAAAAGAGGATGAGTGGGCTTGTGGCCTGGGAAGTATGGGGTAATGGGAGAGGAATGGAAGGAGCTGAGCGCTTCCCTGGTGGCTCAGAGGTTAAAGCATCTGCCTCCAATGCAGGAGACTTGGGTTCAATCCCTGGATTGGGAAGATCCCATGGAGAAGGAAATGGCAACCCACTCCAGTACTCTTGCCTGGAGAATCCCATGGATGGAGGAGCCTGGTAGGCTACAGTCCACGGGGTCGCAAAGAGTCGGACAGAACTGAGTGACTTCACTTTCACTTTCACTTTTTCAGGAAAGACTATGTGAACTTTGGTGTTCCATATTAAACAGTTTATCTATTTGCCCTGAACTGTTGTTTTTCATGTGTTCCCTTCCAGCAGGGCAGGTATAGCTCCTGTTAAGAAGTGACACTGCTTTCTCTAGATTATTTTTTCCATGCAGTTAATTGTTACTGTCATTTGCCTTCTCAATTAGTAACAGTGATTATTGCCTGGTAGTGTGGCTGGGTATGGTCGAAAAGCCCAATAATGGCATTCACAATCTTTTTGGTGATATGTTCACTCATGAACTATAATTTTCTAGTGGCTGCTACTTTGGTAAGAACCTGCCCTTGGGTCTCTCTATTTCTTTGACTGACTTTGACTCAATCAGAGAAGGCAATGGCACCCCACTCCAGTACTCTTGCCTGCAAAAATCCCATGGATGGAGGAGCCTGGTAGGCTGCAGTCCATGGGGTTGCTAAGAGTCAGACACAACTGAGCGACTTCACTTTCATGCATTGGAGAAGGAAATGGCAACCCACTCCAGTGTTCTTGCCTGGAGAATCCCAGGGATGGTGGAGCCTAATGGGCTGCCATGTATGGGGTTGCAGAGAGTCATTTGTCACTCTGTGGGAGGCTTTTTTGCTTCTATTACTATATCCCAGACACCCTCTGCTAAGCCCCAGTGCATGAAATTATTTCTTCTGTCTGCTTCATCTTCTTATGGGAATGAAGTGTGGTAGGTAGGGAGTGTTGAAGAACCTTCAGGTTATCTTTATGGAGCTGAAAACTGTTACTAATCTATCATTAATCAATTTCAGAGTATGTAGTTTTTTAGGAGTAGGATTTTCCATACAGCCTGTGACATACCACAACATATTTGATGTTTCTTGGAAGTTTCTACACCCATATCATTTTACTTTCAAATTCTTTATTTTACTCAGTCCTTTATAATGAATATGTTTTTTGATACTTCTGAAATTTACTATTTTGTGATTTTTCTTTCAGAGATACTAAAAAGTAAAATAGAATATTGTACATACAAGGCATATTCATCTGAAGATGCCAGACTATGCACCATAGTATATTTACTGAAATAAGAATTAAGGATATTGTCTATAGAGGAACAACAGGACAACAAAGAAATATTTGTTTTTGATATTCCTTTCCATTTCTTACATGAATTAGTGCTGTGTAATTTCCAAACAGAGACATTTATTGTATTTTGAATGACTATCAGAAGTTTGAAAACTATAAACTTTGAATAAACTAACCACTGTAATTATAAGAATAATTATTTCCCATCAATGGAATTTGTCAATGATGTATTGATGCTGTGTTTCCATTTGTTAAGTTGGAAAATATTATTCTGCCTCTCACAGTCTCATATTTTTCAGGATTAAACATGTTGGGAATAATTTATCTTATGTTTCACAGACTATAGGACTCACCCCAAAGTAAAGATGTCATATTTTCCATTCTGAAATTTGTAGTATATAAATGTGGACTCTTAGAAATACACTGTTATGTCAGCACTCTAGAAATCACTGTTTTAAATTTAAAGTTGATTTCTTCTTCCAGTATTCATTCCACACTTCATTTCAAAACTATTATGTGCCAATTATTATGTTGGGCTTGAGATATTAAAAAATGAATAAAACATGCTTCTACACTCACAGAATGCACAGACTAGGAAGACAGGGGAAAAACAAACAAAAAAGGAAACCAACCAAAAAAAAAAAAAAAAAACCAGTGCAGTATATTTAGTACTGTAGCAGAAGCATATTCCATTAATGGTTTTCAAAGGCTTGGAGCATGTGAGAAGGGAGAGTATGTTCAGACTAGAAAACAGTTCATTGCGTCTAGAATGTTGGATTTAGAGGAGGGAGAAGGAAAAGGCAAGTAGGAACAACCGGAAGAAGGTGAGATGGAAAGTACTGATGGAAAACTAGTAGTAAGGGTCTGGAATACTGTCCTAAGAAGTATGGATTATAACTAAACTGAGCAACATTTTCAGCATTGTCACAAATACACCTTTAAAAATTCCTAAACATTTGGGAAGCATAAAAAGAAGGTTGAAAGCAACTCTTTGAGGATGAAGGATGATGTGTTAGCCAGGCACAGAGAGGTAGCAAGAGAAAGAAGGAAAAGAGGTAGTAAGAGAAAGAATGAGGAAGCAAGAGAAAAGAAACAAGAAGACATTGCTGACACAAAAATTAAGCGATCTCCAAACAATCAAGAGGTTTCCACTATTTTTTTCAAATTTTACTTTCAGAAACTTTTATCGTTGCTATTGCCCTTTGAATTTTAAGATGATGTGTTGAAGTTTTTCTGGGTTTCTTGCTTGCAAGAGATTGTAGTGGTAGTTAATGTTTTTGAGTAATCTTGCATTGGAGAAGTTAAATTGAAAAGCTTGATATTGGTGACTGTGTCTTTTTCATGTTTGTTTCCTCAACATTACCATACAGCACTACTACAATGTTTGATACATTTTCTGCTCAATAAATGTTAAATGACGAATGAATGAGAGAAACCCAGAAGAGCAGAGCCTTTTATTTACTACTCAATAAAGTAGCTTTTATTTACTACTTTACCGTAAGTTCCCTGAACTTAATGGTAAATTTTGTTATCTGTAAGTTGTAGATCATGAAGTCACTCGAATGCCTAGCATATAGTAACTGCCCAGTAAATATTTGCTGAATAAATAGGTGAAAGAAAAATCTAAGAAAATCAAGTGAAGTATTTTTTTAACACTTCTTGGGAACATGGCACTAAAATATTTCCCCTATCGTCAAGATATCTCTCTGGAGAAGTATTTCAAAATGAATCCTGTGGATTAACTATTAGAACTCAAGGAAGAGAAGGATCCTAGTAGATTAGATCAGTATGAGTAGGCTTAAGGAGGCAGAATAGACCTCACTAAAATTTGAATGATTGGTATGATTTATAAATGCAAAGAGGAAAAGAAATTGTTAGAGAACAAGCATGTGTTGGAACTTAGTTAGATGAATTATTTCATTAAGTTTACCATGTTCTCTTTTTAATCCTAGTGGTGCTCAAGGATACCTTTCTTTCTTATTGCTTTCCAGGGCAGTGTTGGCCCTGTGGGACCAATTGGACCTTCTGGAATCCCTGGCCCAATGGTATGGTTCTGTTTACATAATGGATATTTCACTTTGATTTCTCTATAATGTCACAAAGTATCACTTTCTTTTTTAGGGTCTTTCGGGCAATAAGGGCCTACCTGGAATCAAAGGTGATAAGGTGATTTAAATATTTACATTGTCATAGAGATAATTTTTTTTATCACATTTACTTTTCTTTTGAGTCAATACCACTTATAAAATATTTTTTATTAAAATATGGGATCCAATCAGTAATATTAATTATATAAGTTTTCTCAAAAGTAGGACAAATAGAGAAATTATTCTCGTATAACTTGTATTTGCCTTCTTATCACCACATTTGCATTGCTTAAGTGTCTTTGTATGAAATTGTGCTCCCCAGGGTGAACAAGGCATTGCAGGAGAGCAAGGAGAAACAGGGTATACTGGAGACAAGGTACCATTAGTTTTATATAAATACAAAAGAAAAAAACAGTGAAAATGTATGCATTCTTTAAAAAGAAAGGAGTACTCATTATTTCAAATCATGTATTTTTTTTAGGATATAGTATCAATTTGATTCTGCATGTCTTGTTTGAAACATTTTCTCACTTTTCTTTTCAATAATTCCATGACTTCTTTTAATTGTTTTTAAGTAGAGGCATATCTGCCTTCTGTGGTGTAATAACTTCTCTCTTTACTGTTCCTTTAGGGTGCTGTGGGTTTTCCTGGACCGCCAGGGATGAGAGGAAAGCCAGGACCTTCAGTAGGTTTGAACTTTCGCTTGTCCTTTCTGATTCATGGAGTGCACACTATGGCATGACTCTTGATACCTGTTGGTGTTCTTGGAGTGTAAGAAGTAGGGTTTAAGTCTACCAGTATGGCATTTTCTCTCCAGTTTTAGAATACAGCTAATCCTTGAAGTTTTCTACTTACATCCCATAGATTATGGGACCTCACCCTCCTTACCTCCTCCATCCCAGTCCAGAGCCAAATTTCCATGAGCCTTAAAGATTTTGGTTAATCTATTATAGATAGAATTTAAACTAAGCAGTAGATTTTAAGCCAGAAAATATAAAGCAACCGTAAATAACACTGTAATTTATCTAAATATCTGTTTCACTAAGGAAACATTCTGAAGAAAAGATAGCATGTCATACCCTCTTATGGGCCCAAATATTCTAGTTCCTTGTCTTTTTTAAATCTTTGAGGATCAATTAATTGAAATAAAAGGATACTATGTATCCTAGTTAACCTGAAGCCTGGTAAATTATAAAACTAAAGTTACTGAATACTTAAAAACATTTAAATAGAGTGGTTAAAACTTGAGTTAATGGTATATATCTACATATTAAAAATCATAGTAATGATTATACCTAAAATTCACTGAGTGTTTACAAAAGCCAGGCAGCTTCCCTGCTGGCTCAGACGGTAAAGCGTCTGCCTACAATGTGGGAGACCCGGGTTCGATCCCTGGGTCAGGAAGTTCCCCTGGAGAAGGAAATGGCAACCCACTCCAGTATTCTTGCCTGGAAAATCCCATGGACGGAGAAGCCTGGTAGGCTACAGTCCATGGGGTCGCAAAGAGTCAGACACGACTGAACGACTTCACTTCACTTCACTTCAGGCAGTATTCTAAGACCTATACTTCTAGTTTAATCCTTAAAACAGTCATATGAATTTGGTACTATTCCTATTCCTATTTTACCTATGAGGAAAAGTGAGACACGGAGACTTAAATAACTTGCCCAAGGTCCCATAGTTAGTTGGTAGTCACCCAAGGAGACCTTGGTGACCACAGATGTCAGAGTCCATGTACGTAGCCACTGTGCCATAGTGTTTTATGCTTCAGTGTTTTAAGATTGTTTTAGGGTTTTATGCAACTCTTTGACCATGATTGTAGATCCAAAATGAAGTGAAAGTCGCTCAGTCGTGTCCGACTCTTTGTGACCCCATAGACGATACAGTCCATGGAATGAATTCTTCAGATCCAAAAATTAGATATAAAATTATAATTTAGTAATCTAACATTATAAAAGAGTGTTGTTTTCCTGAGCAATTTCACCAGGTTTCTCTAACTCCACCCTCTCATCTTTAGATTGTTTATTTTTGCATCAAAGTAAGCAGCATTAACAGAGAAGGCAATGGTTACCCACTCCAGTACTCTTGCCTGGAAAACCCCATGGATGGAGGAGCCTGGTAGGCTGCAGTCCATGAGGTTGCTAAGAATCGGATACGACTGAGCAACTTCACTTTCACTTTTTTTCACTTTCACACATTGGAGAAGGAAATGGCAACCCACTCCACTGTTCTTGCCTGGAGAATCCCAGGGACGGGGTCGGGGTGGGGGGGGGGTGCCTGGTGGGCTGCCCTCTATGGGGTCGCACAGAGTCAGACACGACTGAAGCGACTTAGCAGCAGCAGCTAGCAACATTAACTTACGTAGCTTTACGTCACCATTCCTTATGACTTCTAACAGTGACAGCATTTTATATACATTTCCCAGAAATCATTTAATCCAAAGAGCAGTTGTTGGCATCTGTTTATCTAATGATATGTTGATGGTGAGCTTTGCCTTTACTACTTTTCACTCAGTTGACAGTGTACCCAGACTTGTGCCATGGATGTGAATCTCATAAGGGCAGGAGAATGGGTCAAGCTAACAAAAAGCTTCTGTTTTTCAAGGATGATTTGAAATCATGTAAAAGAAGCTTAACTATCTGCAGTGTTAGCAAAATACTTCTTTTGAGAATAATGAAATGGTATGACATATTTTCTAAGGCCAGTACTAAGTAATAAATGGCATTATTCTCATGCTTTATAATTAATTACTTGAGAAAACTAGTCATATCATGCTTATATCAGGTAAACCTTTTTAATGCCTTCTTTACTCTTTGATTTAATTTACAATGATTGCATATTTATTGAAATTAGGGAAGGCTGGATAACTGGTCTAAATAACAGAGATGTAGATTTTGGTTCCAGCCTTGACACCGACCTGCTGTGACATTGGATATTTAACCACCATGGTATCTAGTTTCTCATGTTTAAAATTAGTGTCAGACTATATCATATGTAAGGTTCCTTGCAGCTCTGTGACTTTTTAATACTTTCCTCTCAGTAATAATGCTTATCAGTGTTTTTCTAGTCCAAGCTAAAGCAAAGACTTCCTGATTCACCTTTAACATGTTGTCTTAAAACCTTTAATTTTTTTCCTTCTGGAGTCACTAGACACTCTAATGTGGTACTTCCAAGGCAGTGATTCAGGGAGCATGAAATGATGAGAGTGAGGCTTTTACTTGTTCATATTATACGTTTCTGTACTATTCTAATAAAAAATGTTAATATCAGCAGGGATTACTTTGGTCAGAGACAGCTGATTATTTTTTGTTTGTTTTATCAAATCTTGAAAAATATGTACTTTGGACTAAAGATAGGATAAGAGACAGGAATTATTATCTGTGAGACCACCTTGACTTTAGACTCTCACTTTATCACTTGCTTGTATCTTACTATTGTTTAAAAAAGTGTAGATGTTTGACTTAGAAACCTTTCCTAGTTATGGAAAGAGACACTTGTTTAATGAAACATTTCTTACAAAAATCAGCAGCTGTATTAAAAATGAATTGTACAAGGTGGTGTCTTTCTAAGGCATTTGCTCCCTATCATGCAACGAATGCCAAAGTCACGAATGTCTTTATTCTTTTCTGTCTCCGACTTTCGGTTTTCTGTTATCTACAGTGTTAGTGTCACTGATACTGTTTTCAAATGGATCTAGGTTGTAACATGAAAGAATGTTTTCAAGATAAAAGAATGTTCTGATCTAGGAGGTTTTTAACATTCTGAAATAGGGAAACTTTCACTCTGCAAGTTTTTAAAAACTAGCGAAAATGACCTATCTGAAGTTAAGAAATATTGTTTTTTTAAAGAGAAAAAACAAAGTCAATTATGTCCTTTTCATATTTTAGGTAGAAGTTGCTGCCGTTTATAGACGTTTACTTAGACATTATTCAGTTCTTTACATTTCTATGAAGGTAAATTGACATTCAAGGAAACTTGCAGTTGAAGGTTTTCAAAATGAAAATTTTTCTGAAGGATAAATAAAATTATTCCACAAGTTCGTGTTCTTAAATATCAGGTTGTGGATCAACTTTTCTGATAACAAAGGCCTGCTGTATTCCATTTTTTCCTCAAGCTTGTAAATTTAGCGTCTTGTTCAGATTTTGCCACTAGAGGGCCTCAGTGAAAATGCTGTTTCTATCTGAGGTACTTTTCAAGAATTTGACTCCCTTAGATATACTCACTATGGAGTATGATTTTGTTTATTTAGGGGAACTTAAGTGAACTTCTGCATGAGATTTGACTACTTTTCTCTAGGTTTATTTGTAGATGTACTGTGTACTGCTTAAGTCCAGAGACTGTAGCACTGTATGAGGAAGAATTTAGTACACATGGAAAACTATGCTTTACTTCTTGGAAACTGGATACACCCATGTACAGAAGAGTTTATTGTTAATAAATTCAAGAAATTTTATATATTCTTTGACCTGTTGTCAGATTTGAAACTCACATAGAAATTTAATATGACAAAAATAATGAATTCAGTTGTTCTGATGAAAACAAGGATATCAGACTATTGGCCTTCCGTGTTCTGTAGTTTCACCTCTTGAGAGCATCACCAACCCTCTCCAGGATCAGGCTTTTACCCTTCTTATCCAGCCCTGATTTCACATTGTTAATCTGAATGTCAGAAAATGGCTGCAGAGATATAGAAATCAAATCTTCAGAAGTTTAATCAAAGGATCAAAGCAATCTAGGAATTCTAGGTAACACCCAGGAGATGAGCGAGGATGTGAATGGGAGGATTAATAGTTATAAAACTGATCAACATTTAATGAGTCCGTTCTGTGTGCTAAGCACCGTGCTTATCGCTTTACATTTGTCTCATCTATTTCTCACAGTGACTGTAAGACTGTCAGTATCATTATTATTATTCCTGTTTTATTGGTGAGAAAATAGGCTGAGAGAAGTTAAGCTACAGGCATTTAAACCCAGGTGATTCTTAATTACTTAATCAGGCCCCTTATAGTTACCAAAGGAGAGAGAATTTTTCAAAGGCAATCCTAGAATTCTAGTTGTTTATGAAAGCAGTTCCTATCTAGAGTTTCCTACTTTGTTAAGTCACACTTTATTCTCTTATCTTTGGATAACACACACCCACACCACAATTATTTTCCTTCATTTGATTTCCATTAAATTGTATCTCTAATATTTAGAGGTAAATATGTATAGATCTATATGTATCTTATATAATAAGTTTCATACAATTATGATGATTTTAAGTCTTTCTGAATAGTCATTACAACTTTGAAATAATATATTGACTGCTGTTTGCCTGAAAGTCATTACAACTTTGTGTGACATAATATATTTAGTAGTTTTTACATACTATGTTTCCTTTTTCAATCATATTTATTAAATTAATGTTTATACTTTGATTTCTCTCCCCCAACCTCCACATTGTAGGGCCAAACAGGTGACCCAGGACTCCCGGGGCCATCTGGCCCTCCAGGACCAGAGGTAAAATGTTGGTGGGAATGCAATTAATTTAAATAAATGTCATAGCAATTAAACTTGGTTAGTTAAACCTTTTATATCATAGGCTTAAGCAAGATTCTCTTTAAAGTTTATATCTTTGTAAACAGTTTGGACTAAATGTTTTCTGATATGTCGGGAGGTATGCAACAGTGATCTTCAGAAAATAGAAAAGGTATAGCCACATAGTCCTGGTTAGATCACAGTCGATTTATTTGTTCTGCACAACAACTACTAGAAACACATAGGTGGGGCTTGCAGTCAAATTTCAGAACATAAATGCCGTTGAATTTTTAATGCAGACTGCTTCCAATTTTTTCGTGTGTGCATATCATTTGGATCTCATATTCTAGAATAAACACGAGTGAGTCTGTAGTACATGCATCAGATTTGCTTGTATAGTATATTCTTTGAAATTCTTACTTTGGCTTAATCCTTGATGTAGAGGGGCTTTTTCTTTTCTACAAGACTGCATAGGACATAAACTTATGAGATGAAACATTTAAGTTTTTTAAAAAAAATCATTTAATGAGTCAAAGATATACTACATGGAGATAAGTTTCTGAAGCTCACCCTAGTTCAAAAATATAAACCAAAATATAGGCATACATAAATATATAACCCTGTAGTCGATGGGGGAACAAAGAGTTGGAACAACTGAGCGACTAAACAACAAAAAAAATATAACTACACATTCACATCTAATTCAGAGTCACAGATGCAGCAGTAACACTGAGAAAGTGGACTTGGCTTCACAATAAATAAATTAGATCAATAAAGTCCCCATAGTGTCAAAGCAGTAGGCGGAGTTTCTAGGAATAGTGCTATCTTGATGCTCCTTCTCTTTGTAAACTCTAAGGTCTGTTTCTTACTCCACAACTGTCTTTCAGAATTGGCTGATTTCTTTTAGCAAATGTCTATTCTTACTGTCTAATTTAAAAACATATTAGAGGTTAATGGTTCAAAAATCAAGACAATATAATTGCATCTAGTTTTAATAATAGGTAATAGGAGGTAAAATAGAGCAATGTATTGATGTCATGATGCTGGGAGGAATGAAATTGTTTATAGTAATAAAATTTATTATTAACAGACAAAATAGTAATTAACTGATTAATCTGTTTATCTTTTTTTATGAGACTGCATTCTTTTAATCGTTTGTCATAAAAACATTCCTGGAATGAATCATATTTACCTGTCTTCATCATACTGAGGATGTAGAATCTAACTAATCTTTTATTATCTTTAAAGGTT
Organism: Ovis aries; assembly: GCF_016772045.2. Taxonomy (NCBI): domain Eukaryota; kingdom Metazoa; phylum Chordata; class Mammalia; order Artiodactyla; family Bovidae; genus Ovis; species Ovis aries. The sequence continues at coordinate 63,097,915 of NC_056054.1, read as the reverse complement.
ATTTTTATGAACATGGATTACTGTATTATAATTTTAGTTACATATGGTATATATCCTAGAAGGAGTGTGTCATCTCCTTGCTATCAGTGTGGTTTAGAATTGTTTCCTTTTCTTTATAAAGCCAGGTTACAGTATGCATGGGCCATGTTTTCACTCATCACTTAGTTTTCCAGAAATTATTTTCTCTGTTGCTTTTGAAATTTTATGATTTTCAGTCACCATTCAGAGCATTGCCTAACTGTCTTTGAGTCCTGGAAGGTACTCAGTCCCAACATATACCAATTCTTCCTCCTTTTGTTGTTGTTGTTCAGTTGCTAAGTCACATCTGATTCTTTGTGACCCTATAGACTTCAGCACGCCGGGCTCCTCTGTCCTTCACTATCTCCCAGAGTTTGCTCAAATTCATGTCCACTGAGTCAGTGATACTATTTAACCATCTTGTCCTTTGCCACCCACTTCTCCTCCTGCCCTCAATCTTTCCCAGCGTCAGGGTCTTTTCTAGTGAATCGGCTCTTTGCATCGGGTGGCCAAAGTGTTAGAGCTTCAGCTTTAGCATCAGTCCTTCCAATGAATACTCAGGGTTGATTTCCTTTAGGATTGATTGGTTTGATCTCCTTGAAGTCCAGGGGACTTCCACGAGTCTTCTCCAGCAGCACAGCTAGAAGGCATCAATTATTTGGTGCTCAGCCTTCTTTATGGAACAACTCTTACATCCATACATGACTACTGGAAAAACCATAGCTCTGACTATACGGACCTTTGTCGGGTGCTTTTTAATATGCTATCTAGGTTTGTCAAAGCTGCTTTCCTTTCAAGCAGGAAAGGTTAGTCATAGCTTTCCTTTCTTTTAACTTCATGGCTACAATCACCATCTGCAGTTATTTTGGAGCTCAGGAAAATAAAACCTGTCCCTGCTTCCCTTTTCCTCTTCTATTTGCCATGAAGTGATGGGACTGAATGCCAAGATCTTAGTTTTTTGAATGTTGAATTCTAGGCCACTCTCTTCCTTCACTCTCCTCTCCATTTTCACTCTCCTCTTTCACCCTCATCAGGAGACTTTCTTTAGTTCCTCCTCACTTTCTGCCATTGGAGTAGGACATCTGCATATCAGTGGTACATCTGCTATTTCTCCTGGCTGGCAATCTTGATTCCAACTTGTGTTTCATCCAGCCACACTTCGCATGATGTATTCTGCATGTAAGTTAAATAAGTAGGGTAACAGTATACTGCCTTATCATATTCCTTTTCCAATTTGGAACTAGTCAGTTGTTCTTGACTGGTTCTGACTATTGCTTCTTGATCCACATACAGGTTTCTCAGGAGGTCATCTGGTATTCCCATCTCTTTATGAATTTTCCCCAGTTTGTTGTGATCCACATTGTCAAAAAGTGTTAGCGTAGTTGGTAAAGCAGAAGTAGGTTATTTTTCTGGAACTCTTCTGCTTTCTCCATAATCCGGTGAATGTTGACAATTTGATCATTGGTTCCTCTACCTCTTTGAAGCCCAGCTTGTTTATCTGGAAGTTCTTGGTTGACATACTGCTAAAGCCTAGCTTGAAGGATTTTAAGCATAACCTTGCTAGCTTGTGAAGAGAGCACAATTATATGGTAGTTTGAACATTCTTTGGAATTGTCCTTTTTGGGGACTGGAATGATAACTGACCTTTTCCAGTCCTGTGGCCACTGCTTACCTATTTTAAATTGTTTATGAGGCTAAAGATGCAACCTGTGTTCTCTCAATAAGTGGTGCAAGGTTGTTTTGGGAAATGGGGCTAAATCCACAGATCATAATTTCTTCTTGATCATAGAAATATAATATGTAGGATTTCATATATAAGGCAGCACTTCTGTTTAAATCCTTCTTGACATTAGGCTCTTAATAGAATTGTATGTCCAAGAATTTAAAATAGCATGTTTAACCATATATCAAACCTGAAAAGTTTCTTGTTGCATAGCAAATGAATTTTCTCAGGTAAACGATCATATATGTTATGCTATATTTAGACTTTATCCTGTAGACAATGATCAAAAAATTTTAACCAAAGGAATACAATTATCAGAAATGTATTTCAATGTATAAGTGGTAGATGGAACAAAGAAGAGAAGGAGACAGGGAGAGATGACAAGGAGGAGAAAAAGGAGAGGTGGCAAGACTGTGGCTATTTGGGAGGATAATGCAAGGCCAAGGGGCTAATGATGAGGGCCTGTAAAAATAGAGAGGAAAGGACGGCTTCAAGAGATAATTAGGAAATATGATTCACAGCGCTTGAATCACAGTCCAGTTCATTCAACTCATGTGAGAAAGGAATAAAAGATGCATGTAATAATTTTGGCTTGAACAGTTGGGGAGAATGTAGATCTTCATTCTAAAAACAATAAAAAAGAAGGAGGAAGATATTTAGGGTGAGTGGAGATAATGCTTTGGTTTTAATTTTGTTAGGGCTAAAGTGCCTATGGGATATACAGGAAATTAGTCTCATAAACTTATAGAAAATTGTAGACTTAAAACTCAGAATGAACTAGAGAAACATGTTGGTATAGTACTCCACATAGAAGTATTAAATGAAGCAATTGTAATAGATGAAATTATTTAGGACTTGTGAAACAAGATTTAGAAGTACTATTCCTAGGCACCTCCAGAAGGTGAATGTCATTCTCTGTTTACAGTATAATTAAGTTTTAAATTGACAATAATAAGAACAGTAAAATAAACTTCAGTAACTTAAAAACATCATGAGAATAAAAAAAATCACAATGGAAATTAGAAAATATTTAGAATTGAGTAACAAATCATATAAAATCCAATATTGTACCTAAAGCAACACCCAAACCCTAGAGGGAAATTCACAGACTTCAGTGCATTTTTAAAAAGCAAGGAAGATTGATAATAAAGAAGTTATCCCTACACAAGGCTTAAGTTAATAGTTGAAAAATACGATGCTTGGGATTGATGTCTTCTGAATAAGAATTGAGGAGGTAGCCTGAGTACCTTGAGCAAATTACTTTTTTTTGTGTGTGTGTGTGTGTGTGTGAATATTGGAATATATATATGCTTAAGTTTATCTTTTATTAAATGGCTTCTCAGTTGTCCCAGAACCATTTGTTAAGCAATTTGTCTTTGCAGCAGTGATTTTAAGATGTCACTGTTATCATATACTAAATTTTCATGGTTTTTGGGTCTATGTCTGAACTTTGTTTTCTGTTCCACTTGAATGGTTGTCTGTTCCTACACACTTGTCATGTTGTTTTAATGATAAGAAGCTCTATGATATTTTGTAACTTCATTGAAAAATAACTGGAATAATCAGCAAATATAATTATATTTACAAAAGTATACAATGTGATGATTTGATATACATTGTGGAATTATTGTCATGATCAAGATAATTAGTACATCCATCACCTCATGTAGTTCTTTTAAATTAAAAAAAAATTGTTATTGGAGTTTAGTTGACTTACAGAGTTGTGTACATTTTAAATGTAAAACAAAGTGAATTGGTTTGCATATACATATATCCACTCTTCTTTAGATTCTTTTCCCTTCTAGGTCATTACAGAATATTGAGTAGAATTCCATTGCTACACAGTAGGTCCTTGTCTACCTATTTTATATACAGTAGTATGTATATGTAAATCCCAAATTCCTAACTTATCTCCCTGCTCCTCTCCACTATCCCCTTTTGTAGCCATAAGTTTATTTTCTATGTCTGTAAGTCTATTTCCTTTTAGTAAAATAAGTTCATTGGTATCATTTTTTTATATTCCACATATAAATGACATCATATGATGTTTGTCTTTTGCTAACTTCACTTAGCATAAGAAACTATATTCATTTTGCTTCAGATGGCATTATTTCATTCTTTTATGGCTGAGTAATATTCCATTGTATATACATACAACACCTTTCGTTTGTTGATGGATGTTTCAGTTGCTTCCATGTCTTGGCTGTTGTAAATAGTACTGCAGTGAACTTTGGAGTGCACTTACCTTTTTGAATTATGCTTTTCTCTGAATATATACCCATGAGTAGGATTGTTAGATCATACTGTAGCTTTATTTTTAGTTTTGTAAGGAGCTTCCATACTGTTTTTCATAGTGGTTGTACCAATTTATATTGCCACCGACAATGTTGAAGGGTTCTCTTTCCTCTACACTCTCTCCAACATTTATTGTTTGTAGATGTTTTTGATGATGACCATTCTGATCAGTGTGAAGTAATACTTCACTGTACTTTTGGTTTGCATTTCTCTAATAATTAATTGTGTTGAACATCTTTTCTTGTGCTTTTTGGCCATCTGTATGTCTTCTTTGAAAAAAATGCCTATTTAGATCTTCTGTCCACTTTTTTTTATTGGGCTGTTTGTTTTTTTATGTTGAGCTTCTTTTCATGTGCTGTATCAACACTTATTTTTTGACCTAATAGGTCTGTTTGTTTTAATGGGATGTACTACGGTTGTTGTCAATCCAGTTACATTGGGGCCACAACTGGTACTTATTTCTCCCTCCTTCACTATCCATTTCAAATCCCTTTCACTCTCACCTTCTTCTCAGTAGGTCTTGGTGACTTGTCTAGTGGCTAACCTGAACCGAGGGCATGAACTTTTGTTTGGAGTTCCATTGTATCACCTGTATTCCACATAAATCCCTTCCTGCCTCTTTGGGATGAAGCAGTCTTTCCTCCTGTTCCTCCTGTTTTTCAGTCAATTAACCATGCCAAGTTGGTGACCTCTCTTTTTGTTTGCTTATATCTTATCATAAAAAATCTAAAGTGCAGTGGTAGTAGCCATAATTTTTAGTTTAAGAGCTTTGCTGTGTCTCCTGTCAAGGGAGAGCCCCTTTGGGTATCAGGATCTCCATCCCTGTGAAGTCCAAGATTGTGGGGACAGAAAGCAAAAATTATCCTGTTTTACTAGAAGTGATGGCAGATAGGACCACACACACTTCTACTTCTTAGTTTCCAAACTTGTGTATCCTTCTTATTAGAGACAAAACATCCTCTGGGCTTGTTCTTCAGTTATAACTTTAGAAGGCAGTTCCAGTGTTCCATGAGACTGGCTGCCTCTAGATGGTACAGGGTGGATTAAGACAAATGGACCATATCATGGGGGATACTTTTATATCTCCTTCAATGTAGAGATGCTGTGCTCTGTGGGCATCCATGCCTGTGGGTCAGGTATTCTGTAATTCCCTAGACAGTGGTGCTAGTTAAACCTATAAAGGGAGGAGAGGCACACTTAACTAAAATACCTGTCTCTGTAAAGATGAACTGCTGATACTTCTAGATTGAAAGGGGCCCACATGAATGTAAACTACCTTTCAATCTCTTAAAAATCATAAATGAAAAGGGTGCATTTGCCAAATCAGTGGTTACACACCATGTGAAGGGGGTCTCAATCATCTGCTTGGGTAATAATATTATTTGATACATCTGACACAGCAGCTGCAACTGGGGCTGTGGTGGTCTACAATCATTCTCCAGAATAAAACTGATCTCTGTAGAGGCCAGTCTGACAAATTAAACCGTGCTCTGATAGAGAGCACAAACCCTACGTATTTTAGATCTTGAATGATGGTACTAATCTTGGACATTCTCTCCACATATAATTTTATTGGCACTTACGTGGATGTGTATTGTTGTTTAGCTGCTTAATCACATCTGACTCTTGTGACCGCATATACTATAGCATTCCAAGCTCCTCTGTCCATGGAATTTCCCAGACAAGAATACTGGAGTGCATTGCCATTTTTTCCTCCAGAGGATCTTCCTGACCCAAGGATCGAACCCACATCTCCTGCATTGGGAGGTAGATTGTTGACCACTGAGCCATCAGGGAACCCCATATAGATATTAGTGACTGGCTGATCCTTAGAACCAAAGGTGCACATAACTATAGGAGTATCCTTGCCTTTCTGGCTCCTCTTTAAGAGAAAATCCAAATAAGTTACTAATTTTCACAGATCCTTTAGAGATGCCTACTTTTAGTTTATTTTATTTGTTTGGCTGCACTGACTCTTCTTTGCTGCTTGTGGGCTTTCTCTGGTTGCAGAGAGCGGGGGCTACTCTGGTGTAGTGTGTGGGCTTCTCACCTTGATGGCTCCTTTTGTTGAGGAGCACAGGCTCCAGGCACTAGAGCTTCAGTAGTTGCAGCTCACTGGCTCAGTGGCTGTGGCACTCAGGCTTAGCTGCTCCATTGCAGGTGGAATCTTCCTGGACCAAGGATCAAACCCATGTCCCCTGCCTTGCAAGGTGGATTCTTCATCCACTGTACCCCGAGGGAAGTCCTAGAGATACCTATTTTATGTTAATCACTAAAACAAACAAAAAAATGGTGAATTAGATTAGGTCTTAACTTCAAAGAGCTTGAACATGAGTTTGAGCAAGCTCCAGGAGTTGATGGACAAGGGAAGTCTGACATGCTGCAGTCCATGGGGTCGCAAAGGGTCGGACACAACTGAGCGGCTGAACTGAATACTAAATTCAGACTGTGTAAAGCCCCCACTGTCTCTTTTTCCCAAACATCAAGATTAATTAGGTTTGATAAAAATAGAAAATCAGGTCATTCTTTAATAGTCTAGGATCAGTGTAGTTCTCAGAGAAAATTAAGAAATAGCCAAAGAATTTCTTTCCTGAGGCCTCTGGTCTCTCCTGTGTATATTGTTTCCCTCTTGGGCATGAGTTCTTATCTATTTCAAACAACCAGTGTATCTTTTTCCTTCCATAATTTACCCTTCTTGTCAAAGCCTAGTTTTAGAGAAAGACCTGATAAATATATCTCACTTCCATCATTAACTGATTAACAGCTAAGGGCAATATAATTCCCTCTCAAGGATATTTACATTTCAACACTAAACAGAAAGCTGAAACTAACACAATGAATTTTGAGTTGTAGAATTTGACATCGGCATTGAAAAAACTATTCATCATTAAAGATCATCTGAACAAATGTCACTTCAAACTGCTTAAGTTTTTTTCTTGCTTCTTAGCATTTTGCTTATTCCAGGTGAATTATTAAATTTCTGTAACAAAGAAGTAAATATACCTGTGCATTCAGCTTTTTACAGAATTATAAATATTAGAGGTATCTCAAAACATGTACTTTTAAAACATAGTTTAAATTTTTTCCATAATAGTTCTTTGTCTTGTATAAAAATATATGGAAAATACTAGGCCAGACTCTTTTCTTTTTCTTTAACCTTATTATGGTTATTATTATTATCAGTTTTGAGCACTGACCTTATGCTTCCTCCCAGTTCTGGCAGTGAACCACCTTCAAATTTGGTAGCAGGATAGTTAGAATGTTTGTTTATCCAGCTGTTAACCTCCCTGGGCTACAGCGATTTCCAAGTAGTTGAATTTTGGATGAAGTTCTTGGTAAATGAAGCCAGTTGTTTACGGCACAAGTGACCACTAATCACAGAGATACCAGAAGTGGACATGAAGTGGGCCCTCTTTTTCTACCAGGGTAGTCTTCATTAGAGACCAAAACTGAAGTTCATTTGGAGACTCTGCTCATATAAAGTCAAGCTGTGCTTCTAAATGTCCATTTTAGCACTTTAATGAACTTAACCAGAATAAGGCTGCCTGTGGCCAGCTATATGAGTTGAGTAGAACTTAGTGCTTATGAATTCCCTTCATTTAAACCAATTAGATCTTTGGCGTCTTTTACCACCTGGGTTTTGTTGGGTTAATTTGGTGTTCCTAGTTGTTACTCAGAAGGTAATGCTGGAAGAAAATGTGATTAAATCAGTCAATAAAAAAATTATTTCTTGAGTTCCTACAGTGGGCATGGTTGTGCCTAGTGAACACAATAGGATATATTCGAAAATGTATGTATTATCCATAATTTGGGGAAATTTACAGCCTGCTTGAGAAAGACAAGATATGTACATACACTGTTACATAATGATAATGGCATCATGTGAGAATTAGAATAGTATAGTTCAGTGTTAGTAGAAAGAGATTAACATGAGATAGGATAATTAGGGAAGAGTTCATGGAAATGATGAATCTTGAATTAGATTGTTGATGAATAAGGGCAGGAAAGCAGGAGGGCGGTACAGACAGGGTAAATCGCACGAGCAGAGATGGACATCTAGGTACTGAACCATATTCATGGTGGATGTACGGACAGTGCTTAAAACTGGCTAGCTGATACAGAGTCCTTGTGTTGGTACAGAGTGACAGATAAAGTTGTAAAAAGTAGATTGGTGCCAGTTGAATAAGGCCTTTGATTCCAAGCTGTGTCAGAAACAGTGTTCAGTAGCCAGCCAATCCTAATGTCAATGGTATTGTGGAAAAAAATATGGAACCTTCCCCCTCATCTCCCAGGTAAACCAGTGATAGTAGTATTGATTTGCCTGCTTTCTGCCCATTGGTCAGTTCAGTCGCTCAGTCGTGTCTGACTCTTTGCGACCCCATGGACTGCAGCACATCAGGCCTCCCTGTCCATCACCAACTCCTGGAGCCTACTCAAACTCATGTCCATCGTGTTGGTGATGCCATCCAACCATCTCATCCTCTGTTGTTTCCTTCTCCTCCCTCCTTCAATCTTTCCCAGCATCAGAGTCTTTTCCAGTGAGTCAGTTCTTCACATTAGGTGGCTAAAGTATTCTAGTTTCAGCTACAGCATCAGTCCTTCCAATGAATATTCAGGGCTGATTTCCTTTAGGATTGACTGGTCTGACCTCCGAGTCTTCTCCAACACCACAGTTTGAAGTATCAATTCTTCCGTGCTCAGCTTTCTATATAGTCCAACTCTCACATCCATACATGACTACTGGAAAAATCATAGCTTTGACTCGATGGACCAAAAGTAATGTCTCTACTTTTTAATATGCTGTCTAGGTTGGTCATAGCTTTTCTTCCAAGAAGCAAGCGTCTTTTAATTTCATGGCTACAATCACCATCTGCAGTGATTTTGGAGCCCCCCAAATTAAAGTCTCTCACTGTTTCCACTGTTTCCCCATCTATTTCCAATGAAGTGATGGGACCAGATGCCATGATCTTAGTTTTCTGAATGTTGAGTGTTACGCCAACTTTTTCACTCTCCTCTTTCACTTTCATCAAGAGGCTCTTCAGCTTTTCTTCACTTTCTGCCATAAGGGTGGTGTCATCTGCATATCTGAGGTTATTGATATTTCTCCCGGCAATTTTGATTCCAGCTTGGACTTCATCCAGCCTGGCATTTTGCGTGATGTACTCTGCATATATGTTAAATAAGCAGGGTGACAATATACAGCCTTGATGTACTCCTTTTCTGATCTGTAACCAGTCTGTTGTTCCATGTCCAATTCTAACTTGCTTCTTGACCTGTATACAGATTTCTCAGGAGACAGGTAAGGTGGTCTGATATTCCCATCTCTTGAAGAATTTTCCACAGTTTGTTGTGATCCACACAGTCAAAGGCTTTGGCATAGTCTATAAAGCAAAAGTAGATGCTTTTCTGAAACCCTCTTGCTTTTTCGATCCCATTAGTGTTCACAAATTTCTATCTTTTCTTACTCAGTTTGGATGGTAGTCCATGAGTGGAATTTTCTGCCAACCTAGGATAAATCTTATCAGTTACTGTTAATAATAGTACTGTTGTTACAGTGAGTTAGACCTGAGGCTACTCAACAGATTAATGAGGATATCTTTCCACCCAAAAAAGAGTTAACAACAAGGTACTTCCTACTCCCAGTACTTGGTCTATAGCCATCTTTCCCAGTTCCTCCTCTTAGCAGATGGTATAGTTGGGGACAACTTATTGCCTGGCTGACTATACAGTTTGGTCATGTTCACTGGCAGTTCCCATGAAATCTTCCCATATCCTATCCTGTTATCATTTCTGGTGAAGCCCTCATACTTTCTCTTCCAGAAAGCTCTCTCTCCACCAGTATTCCATTCCTATCCCTAGAATCATCAGGGACTGTGAAGGATCTGATATTTTATCCTATTGGCAAGACAACAAGTTAACTTAACCACTTCATAGATTCTGGGAGAACACACAAGGCTCCTGGGACAGAGACAAAGGATCATTTATTACTCTCAGCAGTAGTAGTTGCTGGAGTATCAACATTTTTTTCACTGACTCAGTTATCTTCATTTCTCAGAGGGTGATGTGAAGAGAGCTGGATGCTATTTGCATATGCAGTGGGTTGCATTATATAAGAGGAACTTTGAGCTGAGGTAAGCTAGATCTTTTATAATGGGCAGCTATAAAAGATAATGGGTTCCAGAGAAAGACATTATTATCTGGACAGTAAGTATTTCTGCCTGTTGCTGTAGGGGAAGACATTATCTCTTTACTATGAAAAATTCCCTGAAGAGAGACTTGTAAGAGGAAAGCTAAGTACCTCATTTGTGTAAGGTGCAAAATTCGAGACTATGGAGCATTGTCTTCAGCAACATATTAAGTTAAGTGTTGGAGGTATAAAGATGAGTAAGAGACATTCATTTCCCTCCCTCAGCTCACACATTGGAATAAAGAAACACATCCAAATTATAATATAGTGCATTAAGTACTAAAAAGCCATGTTAATAGTTATGTAGGAATATAAAGGAACAAGTTGGTGATTTTGACTAAGAGGAACTATGATAAGCTTCACAGATCATGATATAATTGAGTTGATGACAAATTGTGTGATGAAGGAACCTGGGGCAGGGAGGTAAGACAGACTTCCAAGAAGACTGGCTGATGAAGAAATAGTAGAGACTTAACCAAATGCAAACATAGGGTAAGGATATTCCAGAACAGGTATATGATGAAGCTGTGTGTATTTAGAGAACTGCAGATAGTTCCATGTTTTAGTCAGATCTATTTCCATTAAAAATGACAGAAAGCTAACTCAAACAATTTTCAGCCAATTTTCAGGACTGGCTGAAGTAGTCAGGAAGTCCAGCAGTGCGTGTGCCAAGAGGTTTCACTAGATACAGGAACTAGATGAATATAATCAAGTTACTCTCATCTCCTAGTCTTAACTTATCTCTATTGGCTTCATTCACAACATGCTGTGGAAACAGTGGATTTTGGCAACTCTGGGGTTATGTTGCTCTGAGTGATCAATTTTAGCAAAAGGAAAGCACTCTTCTTTCTGCTTAGCTCTAGCAGAAGTTCTAAAATGGACTGCAGCCAACCTGACTGGGATTAGGTCATCTTTAAATCAATCACAACATCCATTGGAACAGGAATACTGTAATTGGCAGAATTTGGATCATTTACCTACCCCTAAATACTGCGACGGGGACCAGAAGCACACACGCTACAGATTGGCGAAGAGGGTCATTTCCCAAAGAGATGGTGAGCAGATAAAAAGAAATGTCCTCTACATTTTATGCCTTTGGTTCCCTATATACCGTTCTTCCCACTTACATAGTTTTTCAAATGCCTTTGGTAATATGCTGCAGCCATCCACTTAACTGAAAATACATTCCTCTTTCTCCAAAGAAAAATAACACAACCTATTGGTCAGTTGTTGCTTTGAGCTCCAAGGCCAGGTTCTTTGGGTAAGGTGGATTCTCAGTGAGGCATAGATATAAGTCTATATCTTAACTAGTCAGTACATGATATTAGAGAAAAGCAAGATGGCCACAATATTCATTCCATTTGGAAAACAAGAGAATGAGAAAAACATAGACTGCCCCAGGCCCGTGTGTGTGTGTGTGTGTGTGTGTGTGTGTGTGTGCGCGCGCGCGTGCGCTCAGTCATGTCTGATTCTTTGCAACCCTATGGACTGTAGCTCACCAGGCTCCTCTGTTCATGGGATTCTCCAGGCAAGAATACTATAGTGGGTTGCCATTTCCTTCTCCAGGGGATCTTCCCCACCCAGGGATCAAACCCACATCTCCTACATTGGCAGGCGAATTCTTTACCATTGAGCCACCTAAGAAGCCCCTGGCCCATAGTTATGTATTTAGAACAAATATGGGCAGTTGATATAAGCCAGTTCCCAGTAACAATATAAATCAAGTTTTTAAATCACCCAGCTTCTCACTCCCTACCACAAATTTACAATGAAATGAGAATCTAAGGTGAAGAGTCTTCAAAATATACATTCTATGAAACCAGGGAATATCTTCCTTCTCTAGTATATGTTCAGTACCAAGAACAATGCTTGACGCATAGTAACTATGTGTTGAAGGAATGACTAGATACTCTTTAAGATGCTCATAAGAATTCTAAATGAGTTAAATATATAGACAGTGAGTACCCACAATGATATTTATCTAAAGGTAAGTATTAAATCACAGTCATGTTATTATCTCCAAAACATTTTGAAGTCTCAGTTTCACTGATTTTTATTTGAGTACAAATTTTCTGAGGTTCTTTGAATGGTTGACAGCCATTGTTTACCAAAAAAAAAGAAAACAAACAGGTGATTATATAAAATATTGCTTTTTGTTTTACAGTTTTATTATAGTATAATTTATATACAGCAAAGCTGCATATAGTTAAATTGTATAATTTGATAATTCTTGACATATGTTTACCTTGTAAAACAGTCACCAAAATCAAAATAGTGAACTTACCCATCAAACCCCAAAATTTCTTTGTTCACCTTTGTAATCTTTCCATTTTGCCCTTCATGTTCCTCCCTTCCCGACTCTACTATAGAATTGTTTTTTGTCACTATAGGTTATCCAAACTTAAGTATCAAATAATGATCAAAATAATTTATTTAAAATTATAAGTTTAATGATAGTTTTCTATAGCTTTCTGTAGAATAAAAGACTTGCAGCTGACTTTGAAGGGTTTTCTTTGTGTGTGTGTCTTCAAACACTCTGTAAATACTATTTAAACAAAGTTTTATTCAGGAGAGAGTGTATGCTATCTTGTAAGGCATTTTATCATCTTTGTGGATTTTCTCTGCTGAGTTTTTAGAATATTAAATATAAATGGAATTTAGAGTTCAGCTGTGCTATTTTTACTGCTTAAACGTACAGAGTTGCAAAAGGGAAAAATATAAATAGCAATAATCATTTGCAGAGATTTTCATAAGTATCATAGTGAAAAAAATCTGGTTTTAATGGATTTTTAGATCTAAAACAGCAAGAAAATGAAAGCAAGCCAGATACTTAGATGAATTCTTTATTCTGCATTTCTTTTTCCAGAAGCTCATGCTTTCTGTTTGTGGTTTTCTCAGAAGACAGAGCAGTTTCTTAATTTGCAGTTACACACTGTGTTATAGTTTAGTTTCTATAATTTACTGAGAAACTGATTTTTTTACTTTTGTCCTTTCAAATATTTTTTTTGGCATTAACTTTTGGATGGATTATCCTCACTCAGAAAAGATCATTTTAATCTTCTTTTATTACTTTCGTACTTGGACTCAGTATATTCCTTGACATGGCATGTACTTCCACAAATGCTAAAGAACAAAATCTTATGATTGTTTTTTGGATCCGTTTCTCAAACCCCCTTTCAGAATCTCTCTCCCTCTGAGTGCATTCATTTCTTGTTTGCATATGTAAAATTTAAACCTATTTATAGAATATATACTAATTGGTGATTTTTTCAGACAAAGGGTAACTTTAGAAACTGCATAATTGAAAATATAATTATTCAAATAGAATTTGTTTTTAATGTATTCATCAATTCCAGCCATCAAATATTTATTTAATGTACTGTGTGTCCAGCACCAGATGAGGATTTGCATAACTTTGCCCTCTACTACTACTAAGTCGCTTCAGTCGTGTCCGACTCTGTGCCACCCCATAGATGGCAGCCCACCAGGCTCTGCCGTCCCTGGGATTCTCCAGGCAAGAATACTGGAGTGGGTTGCCATTTCCTTCTCCAATGCATGAAAGTGAAAAGTCAAAGTGAAGTCTCTTAGTCGTCTCCGACTCTTAGCGACCCCATGGACTGCAGCCTACCAGGCTCCTCCGTCCATGGGATGTTCCAGGCAAGAGTACTGGAGTGGGGTGCCATTGCCTTCTCCACTTTGGCCTCTAGGAATTCATAATTTTTTTATTTTATCTTTTCTCAACATGACTATTTTTCAAAGCAATGTCTCTACTTTGTTTAGACTTATAAACTACCCAGAAGATAAATTTAAGCCAAATCATATTGTATTATGTATGTAATACACAATGTATATAGAAATCAATGAAAAAATCTTGACAGTTAAATGACATAAATGTCACTCATCTGTAATAACAGAGTATCTAAAGTAACATTATAAAAAAATTATTTGTATCCCTGGAAGTGCTTAGGCACCATGTTAAAGAGAAGTGAATAAATGAGCCCCAAATTCACATTTAAAAAATAAATAAAAAATAAAGCTATATTATAAAATAACATAAAAGTGGAAATTTCCCCAAATATGTGCTTTATTTTTAATCTATTATAATTGAATGTGCTATTACTTCCAAAACTATTCAAATTCTGAATTTCACAAATTTTATCTGGGGCCAGGTTCAATGAATAAATTCTCTTTTCTTTCTTTCAAATCATAACAAACTGTTGCTCACCAAAGAGCAAATGATTTTCTAAAACACCCAATACCAATTAGCTTTTATTTGTATAGCTTTATATAGGTATAATCGAGGTATATATTTATCATATGAAAAGTGAAGGTGAGAGTCCCTCAGTTGACGTCTGACTCTTGGCATCCCCATGGACTGTAGCCCACCAAGCTCCTCTGTGAATGGAATCCTTCAGGCAGGAATACTGGAGTGGGTTGTTGTTCAGTCCTTCAGTCATGTCTGACTCTTTGTGACCCCATGAACTGCAGTATGCCAAACTTCTCTGTCCTTCACTGTCTGCTAGAGTTTGCTCAAATTCCTGTCCATTGAGTTGATGATGCCATCCAGCTATCTCATCCTCTGGTGTTCCCTTTTCCTTCTGTCTTCAATCTTTCCCAGCGTCATGGTATTTTCTAGTGAGTCACTTCTTCCCATCAGGTGGCCAGAGTATTGGAGCTTCAGCTTCAACATTAGTCCTTTTAATGAATATTAAGGTATTTCCTTTCTATTGACTGGTTTGATTTCCTTGCAGTCCAAGGGACTCTCAAGAGTTTTCTCCAACACTACAGTTCAAAAGCATCAATTCTTTGTGCTCATCCTTTTTTATGGTCCAACTCTCACATCCATACACGACTACTGGAAAAGCCATAGCTTTGACTGGATGGACCTTTGTCAGCAAAGTGATATCTCTGCTTTTTATTACGTTGTCTGTTTCTCATAGCTTTTCTTCCAAAGATCAAGTGTCTTTTAATTTCATGGCTGCAGTCACTGTTTGCCCTGATTTTGGAGCCCAAGAAAATAAATTCTCTCACTGTTTCCATTGTTTCCCCATCTATTTACCATGAAGTGATGGGACCAGATGTCATGATCTTAGTTTTTCAGATGTTGCATTTTCAGCCAGCTCTTTCACTCTCCTCTTTCACTTTCATCAAGAGGCTCTTTAGTTCCTCTTCACTTTCTGCCATAAGGGTGGTGTCATCTGCATATCTGAGGTTATTAATATTTCCCCCAGCAATCTTGCTTCCAGCTTGGGCTTCATCTAGCCCAGCATTTCGCATAATGTACTATGCATATATACAGCCTCAGTGTACTTCTTTTCCAATTTTGAACCAGTCTGTTGTTCCATGTCCAGTTCTAAATGTTGCTTTTTGATCTACATGCAGGTTTCTTAGGAGGCAGATCAGGTGGTCTGGTAGTCCCAATTTTTTAAAGAATTTTCCACAGTTTGCTGTGATCCACACAGTACTGAGTTATACAAATAACCTTTTCTATCTTCATCTTGGTGATGGTTTCACAGGTTACGCATATGTGAAAAATTATGAAATTACACAATTTAAAATATACACCATGGCTCAGATGGTAACGAATCAGCCTACAATGTGGGGGACCTGGGTTCAACCCCTAGATTGGGAATATCCCTTGGAAAAGGAAATGGCTACCCACTGGAAACTCCATTATTTCTCTTAGTATTTGAGATTTTGATGTTTCCCCTAAACATAAATCTTACTTCCAGAATCTTCCATTTTTCCCTAGTTTTCATCTTCTGACATAAGGCTGCTTCTGCACTTTTTCCCTACTCGGTCCCTGTAAATTGGCCTTGCCAAGGAGGTAGAAAACATTTATTGCTGTTTATTGACTAACCTGGTAAGAAGTGCTCCAGAATATCTCCATGTGCCTAACTATTGTAAAATATAAATGAAAGATAGATAGCCATTCCCTTCACCAGAGAGTTTTCTCAACCCAGGAATGGAACCCAGGTCTCCTGCATTGCAGGCGGATTTACCATCTGAGCCACGGTGTATATTTTAAGTTGTGTAATTTCGTAATTTTTCATTTATGTGCCACCTGTGAAACCATCACCAAGATCAAGATAGAAAAGGTATTTATCAAACTCAACACTTTCTCACATTTTGTAATCCCTCATTTTGTTTTCCTGCCCCAGTTCTTCCCAGGCTACCACTGATCTGCTTTTTGCATTTTAGGTGAATTTGCATTTTTCCAAAGTTGTATGTAAATGAATTCACACAGTATGTACTCTTGTTTGGTCTGACTTCTTTTACTTAGTATAATGTATTTGAGATTAATCCAGGTTGCCACATCCAGGTTGTTTCATTTTACCAATATACCATAATTAGTTTATCCATTGAATTAATTATTGTGGATTATTTATCCATTTACCATTTCAAACTTTTTTTTTAACCTAGAAGAACTATATATTTCAAAATAAAACAGACTTACTACTCCTATTAAAGAGGTGCTAATGTGCTCAATGGATACCATAGAACATTATATTTATCCTATTAGGACACTTTGCCAGAGTAGGAAAGACAATGTTTTACTTTTATGACTTAGGAAACTAATGGAATCTGTTAGTGCTTTAATTTTCATGCTTTGCTTTAAAAATGAATGTGAATTAGGCTCCAGGTTTTAGTGATCAGAGAATAATAAAACATTGTTTTTACTGGAGAGAATGCTGAATCACTCTTCTCAGTACAGTAAACAAATATTAGAAGTCCAAAAATAGAAGACACATTTTACTTATTATTTTTAAAGCTTCTTGACTTTTTTGCTTCTTGATAAAAAATGGTGATTAAACTATTTCTATTAAAAAGGCACCAGATGCAAAATACAAAATCGATACAAAAAATCAGTTTTCTTTTTTTTTTTCAGTTGTTTCAATACACTAATATCAGAATGAGACCTTAAAACAATCCCATTTGCCTCAAAACAAAAAAAAAAAAAACAAAACAAAAACCTAGGAATAAATTTAACCATGGAGCTGAAAGACATGTATACTGAAAACTGTAAGACATTGATGAAAGAAATTGAAGGAGACACAAATAAATGAGAAGATATTCCATGTTCATTGACTGGAAGAATTATTAATATTGTTAAAATGTCCATACTTGTCTAAGCAATCTACAGATTCAGTGCAATCCTTATCAAAACTCCAGTGGCATCTTTCACAAAAATGGAACAAACCATCCGACTCTTTGTGACCCCACGGACTGTAGCCTACCAGGCTTCTCCATCCATGGGATTTTCCAGGCAAGAATACTGGAGTGGGTTGCCATTTCCTTCTCCAGTATGGAATCGTAAGTGATAACAAATAGCCAAAGCAACCTTGAGAAAGAAGAAAGAAGTTGGAGGTATTACACCTCCTAGTTTTAAACTACATTACAAAGGTTTAGTAATTAAAATAGTATGATATTGGTATAAAAACAGACACATAGATTAGTGGAACAAAATAGAAAGGAAAAAAAGAAAGATCAGAAATAAACCCATCCACATATGGTCGGTTAATCTATGACAGAGGAGCTAAGAGTATACAGTGAGGGAAAGGACAGTCCATATAGTAATGGTTTGGGGAAAATTGAACAGCACATGCAAAAAAAAAATGAAAGAAAATAAATTTGACCTCTATCTTAAATTATTCACAAAAATTAACTCAAATTGGATATAAAGCTTGATTGGACTACCTGAAACCATAAAACTCATAGAAGACAACATTGGCAGAAGCTTCTTGACCTTAGTCTTGGTGATGACTTTCTTTTTCTTTTACTCTTTGACACCAGAAGCACAGACAACAAAGGCTAAAATAAACCAGTAAGTAAGTAAGTCATAGGAATGTAATGTATAACATGGTGGGATAGTTAATAATACTATATTATATATTTGAAAGTTGCTAAGAGAGTACATATCAAAAGTTATCACATACACAATTATAACGATGGTGATGGATGTTAGCTAGACTTATTGTAATAATCATTTCTATGTATATACAGGTGTTTTACCCTGAAAGTAATATGTTATATATCAGTTATATCACAGTTTTTTTTTTTTTAAGAAATCTCCAGAAATCAAACTCCTAGTCCTTTTCCTCAGTAAGGTGTTATGTTTTCAGTTGTGATGTGACCGCAGAGATAGTGAAGTGCATTGTGAAAGAAACCATTTTGACTTTTCAATGTTTACCAAAATATTTTAAATGAAAAAATCAGAATTAGAGCATTTTATTATATTTTTAAATTTTCTTTCTATGTAGTTTCATGCCAGTGTAGTTTTTTTAGATGAAAGTTACAGACGCCGAACTGTGTATTTTTAAATCTTTCAATTTCTAAGCTCTTTGAAATTTTGCTACTTGGCAATGGTAGCCGTGTCCTGTCATTTGATTAACAATTTCAACAGTAAATTTGAAAGTTAAAGGATATCTTTTATAGATATATATTATCATTAAAATACAGTTGACCAAGGTTAACTCTGATTTTTATATTTTAAACTTATTATTATTTAAAAGGTAAGATCTTTACCTGATGGTAACCCAATCCATACCAAAAATTCAGGTATGGAATTTTTTATATAATAAAAATATTCTCTGGCCAAGTTTCTGAGGTATACTATTTGAAGAGCATTCCCCCCCCATGCCCTCTTTTTAATAACTAAATTGATGTGCTTCTGAACTTTTAAATAAAGTTTTAATTTTAAAATAGTCAACTTACATGGCTATAATATAGGATCCAATTTTTTGACATCTTTTGTCTCTTATTCCCTCATCTTTGGTACTTTTTGTCTTTTTCACATTCCTTTACTATAATTTTCATGTTTAAAAGGAGCTGATGTTCATGTATATACTCCATAGTCCAAGTTAACCCAGAAGCACAATACCGTTTTGTTTTTTTTTTACTGTTCTATTGAACATAAATTTCAGCCACTGAAAACTATATAAAACAAATGTACAGCACAGGCATTTATAAGACAAATGTTCTTACAACTAATGCAAAGTTTAGGAATGAAACTGCCAGTTATCCCCAGAAATTTTTATCGATACCAACCCAGCCACGAGCCTCTTTTCTCCTTCCGAAAGTAAGCAGTTCCTCTTTTATAGTTTATCACTCAAGTGCACATCTTTTAAACTATTGTTTAGTCTTTTTTTTTTTTAAGTCTTGTGTCTTTCAGTTTAAAAGTTCTTTTTCCATTGTTTTTTTCCCCACTTTATAATCGTTGAAGATCCCCTGTCATTTAACGTGTAGAGTTTCCAACAGCATGGGTTTTGCTGATTATAGTCTCATGATGTAGATAAGCATGTTTTCTCCCTCCTCTGTATTTCCTGCAAATTAGTAGTCACATATAGAGGCCTGACCAAAGTCTGTTTTGCTTGTTTGTTTTTGGCAAGACTGTGGGTGATATTGTGTTCTTTCATCAGGAAGCACAAATCAGTAACAGTTGTGATGCTTCAATTCCCTATATATTAATACATTAGATCATGTAGGGTATTGCAAAATGGTGATATTCTTGCTCTCTCTCTCTGGTTTTTTTTTTTTTTTTTTTTGGTTTATTGGCTTGAATACATCCCCTAATCTGCTCTTTGGTTAGTTATAGTATGTATAGAAAAGTTAGAATAAACATTTGATTCTTCACCTTTGTTTACCAGTTTTGGAAATGAGTTGGCTCTCTTTCAGCTTCTAATGTGAATAATTTTTTGTTACTGTATCATTTTGAACTTTTTAATTTAAACATATTTGACATGTTTCAATCCATTGCAATTTTTATCCTTATTGAAGTTCATATTATCTCATATCTGGCTGGTGAGATCCTTTTCAGACTCCCAGAGTTCTTTTAACATGACAAATTTTATACCTTTTATAGCTTTCTTTCAAGTATAAAAGGTGTTCTAGGCTTATCTTTTGAATGGATGGGAATTATGAATTTATCCATGAGGATGCTGTGAACCAGTGGTTGTAAACTGGTACCAAGGGGCCGAAAGTAGCCACTAGCCATGTTGTCATCTTTTTTTTGGCAAAAGAAACAAACATACCTGTCATTGTTCAACAACAACAAAAAACAAATAAAAACTTTTTAACATTTATTATGTGCCAGGTGTTTTACTAGTTTCTGGGAATATGGTGGTTAGTAGAGATAAAATTGCCCTCCAGGAATTTATTATATATGTAACATACATAATTTATTATACATACCTGTGTTATAATCTGATGAGGAATAGCAAACCAGCCAAGGTTAAGTAACCTTGTAGGACCCTAGGATGGTGTGAGGGTCTTAGATGGGACCTAACTCAGGGTATTGGAGGTCAAAGAAAGATTTTCAAGTAATATATTATTTAATCTCTTGTTTAAAATGTAAGTGTTGCAGATGAAGAAAGATAAAGAAAAATTACTCAAGGCAGAGAAGGTGTGTGTGTGTGTGTGTGCATGCACACGTGCGCACGCTCAGTTGTGTCCGACTCTTTGCGATCCCATGGACTGTAGCCTGCCAGACTCCTCTGTCCAAGAGACTTCCCAGGCAAGAATACTGGAGTGGGTTGATATTTCCTCCTCCAGGGAGAGAAGGTATAGGTAACCATGATTTCCCTTAGAAAAGCAATTGGCATGTCTGAATTGAATGTGTTCTGTTCCAAAGCTTCCAGAAATCTGACCTTGTGTCCAGGCTTTCTGTTACCACTGCCTTTTCTCTTGGCAGAAACATCCACAAGTAATATTTTCTCCACAGAACCCAAGTTTAAATTGGAATCAAGACATTTATTTCCTAATCCGTACCGGATGAATTGGTATCACTTAATTTCGACTTTTTTTCCCCTAAAATGAGTTTTCCAGAATCAACCTTGCTAGTCTATCTTATTAGTTGGCACTAATTATCATAATATTTATCCCTCCACTGAACTGTCTTTTCTAGCTGATATTCATACTTAATTGCCGCCTTCTTAACTTTTAAAGATATGATTTTTCTACTTATCTTGCTTTTTATTCCTTTTTCCATGTCAGAAGAAAACACTAAAATAACTATCTGTGACAAAATATGAGCAAAGTATAATTCTTAGCTTATTATCAATATTGAAACTGATCCTGATGAATTTCATTCTAATGTATTATTTGAGAAAGAATATTGCTCTAACATTTTAGAGCAACACTCTTGGCTTTATCTCAGCATAGACTTATTTAACACTGGTCCATTTTTCTTGAAACAACAGTTTTAGACTGCTAAAGTTTAATTTCCAAAAAGGTAATATTATGATTTTCAGGCAAATATTAAGTAAACGTAGGTCAAAGATTTTATTCAATTCATTAACTAATGATAGAACCAGTAAAATGTCAAAATAAATTCAAAGAACATTTGATCCATTTATAGACAGTTGAATATGGGAATGTTAGAATAAGATAGTTGAGTTTGATGTAAAACTAATTAGTATCCTGTATATTAAGCTGTAACCTGTGGAGTTTTTTTCCTTTTCTACCAAACAGAAGAATTCATGTGTAGTCAGTAAACAGTGAGTCTAACAAAGTACATTCTCTTAATTGTTGGGTGACTCTGTGTCCCATATGACACTTAAAAGACCTGTTACATATATTTTGGTCTTCTTTTTCAAGTGTTGAATGATTCTGAATATGATTTTTAAAATTTCTTAGACTAGATTAGAGAATTTTCTTTGGGTCTGAGGATTGCTTGTGAATAATTGATGGAGTAAGCTTTATTTTAGTATACTTTATAAGTTTTGCATTCCATTATCAGACAACTGCCTAACAATCTTTAATACTGAAAGGTATTAAATTAATTAATTTTGAGGAGAATAAATCATTTTAACTGGACTTCAAAGAAAGGCAAAAGGAATTTTTGTATGCTTAATAAATTTAAAGTAATTTTCTATGGAATAAACTCCCTGTATTATTTGTGTTCCCTAGGGTTTTCCTGGAGATATTGGGATTCCTGGACAAAATGGCCCTGAAGGATCAAAGGTAAAGAAACAAACAAAAAGAAAGGAAAAAAAGGAAGAGCATGGTATCTGTAGTTTTCTACTCTCAAATCTCCATGAATGGGTAAAAAATACTTTAGAAATATCAAAACATTTCTGGATATTTTTGAGCTGTCTCGAGTACATTTTAAAAACCCTTTTAGATCTTATTTCAAAATAATCAGGAAGTAGTTTGCGTGTCTGGTTGTTTTTTTGGTGTCAAAAGACATACTCCTAGAGTAGAAGTATGTTTATACAGTCTCTTGGGTTCAGGTTATTGGAAATGATTTTCCTGGTTTGGTCTAGACTTAGATTAGGGTGACAGTATTTGCAAAGCTCACAAGTAACTGAAAATGGATTTCTTTTAAGAAGTGAAAAAAATTTAAAAAGCCAAAAATCTATAGCATACACAAAATAGGTGAGAGCATTCTGACCACTAAAACCAGTAAAGTATTTAGGGCCTGTAAAATATCTACTGATTAAAATAAAGAAAGCCTATGCAGTTCGAGAATTTATACATAGCACAAACTACCAGAAAAACCTGGTCATTTCTAACTTCCTTTACTGTTACTGTGTATATATACTAGATATTATCCATAGCAGAACTTTAAATGCCAGGCTTTCCAAGCAGGCTGCCATAGAATGAGCATTATAAACAAATAAAGCATTGTGAATAAATATGCAGAATGATGAAACAGCCAGAAGTTTGGAGAACTGGCATGTTATGAAGTGTAGCTGCTGCAGAAGGTTATTAGTGGGAGTAGAGAGGAAGTGTTAGGGAATGAAGCTGGAAAGGATATTAATATAGCTATATTTGTTAGTGTACTATAGTGGCAAGTCCTAAAACCCTATAGTAAATGTTTTGGAGACACCTCCTTTAATCTTCACAGCAGTTTTATGAGGTAGATATTACCCCTATTTTATAGATAGTTAACTTATTCCCTCACAGTCACATAACTTTTCAAGTGACTAAGACAGGATTCTAATCCAGACATGATTTCAAAGTCAGAGCTCTTAACCACTTAGTTTGGGGATTAAATTGTGGGAAAGATTTAAGACCATGTTGAAGAGTCTCTCCTTCTTCCATGCGTATCATGAAGTAATCAGCAATTTTTAAGGAGCAAAGCATTGTAGGTGATTTATGTTTTATAAAGATACCTCTTATGTCGCCATGGAGAATGGTTTAACAGGAGAGAAAATGAAAGCAAAGAGATGAGCTAGAAAAAGCTGGAAAAGAAGTTATAAAGATCTGAAGTGTAATAAAACATTCATTCAATCAATAAATATTTACTGACTGCCTCTTACATGACATGACAGACAAGGGCTACAAAAGTGAAAAGTCCTGCTCCCTGTTTTCAAGAAACTTATAATCTAGAGGAATATATGTAGCAAATCCTTTATTATAACTGTGTAAATAGCATATAATATGTGATACTGTGTGAGTACAGGGTTAGGGGACTCAGATTGCACTTTGTAGAGAAGGTAGCACTTGAGCTGACATGATGAATGAATAGGAATTTGCAGACAAGTATGCATGCATGGCATTATATATAAGAGATGTATGGCATTCAAGAAAAGGAAACTTGTGAGAATATGAAGGTACAGTATTTGAAACATATTGTATTTAAAAGTTATTCACTGTTTATGTGAAGTTCAAATTAACTGGACATGCCGTGTGTTATCTGGCAACACTACTGGCCACCTGTCAACTCCCCCCATATATACACAACCATATTTCCTCCTCCCTTTCTGTCTCCATAGAAGAGGTATTCCTCCCCTTCCTCAGTATTCAGGTTTCATAAACGTTTTGTATCAAACCTTCTCCTGGCTCCTGAATGACTTCATGCCATCAATTATCACCTTTATCCTGATCTCTACTGTGACTCAAATTTCCCCACTTTGCCCTTGAAGCCATTTTCATTGCTAATGTTTTAGTTTAGGTCCTATTTATTCTTCACCAGGACTACTGTAGTTCAGTCCAGTCACTCAGTCGTGTCCGAATCTTTGTGACCCCATGGATTGCAGCACACCAGGCTTCCCAGCTTGCTCAAACTCATGTCCACCGAGTTGGTGTTGCCATCCAACCATCTCATCCTCTGTTGTCCCCTTCTCCTCCTGTCTTCAATCTTTCCCAAATTCAGGGTCTTTTCCAATGAGTCAGATCTTTGCATCAGGTGGCCAAAGTATTGGAGCTTCAGCATCAGTTCTTCCAAAGAATATTCAGGTCTGATCTCCTTTAGGATTGACTGGTTTGATTTCCTTGCAGTCCAAGGGACTCTCAAGCATCTTCTCCAACACCACAGTTCAAAAGCATCAATTCTTCAGCACTCAGCTTTCTTTATGGTCCGACTTACACATCCATATGTGGCTTCTGGGGAAGCTTTGACTAGACAGACCTTTGTCAGCAAAGTAATGTCTCTAATTTTTAATATGCTGTCTAGGTTGGTCATAGCTTTTCTTCTAGGGAGCAAGTTTCTTTTAATTTCATGGCTGCAGTCACCATCTGCAGTGATTTTGGAGCCCAGGAAAATAGTCTGTCACTGTTTCCGTTGTTTCCGCATCAATTGCCATGAAGTGATGGGACCAAATGCCACGATCTTAGTTTTTTGAATGTTGAGTTTTAAGTCAGCTTTTTCACTTTCCTCTTTCACTTTCAGCAAGAGGCTCTTATATTTTAAATATAGCAGTGCATACTTGTCTGTCCCAAACTCACAATCTATGCTTCCACCACACCTTTCCACACTGGTAACCATAAGTTCATTCTCTAAATTTGTGAGTCTGTTTCTGTTTTGTAAATAAGTGCATTTGTATCATTTTATTAGATTCCACATATAACTGATATCATATGATATTTGTCTTTCTCTGACTTACTTCATTTAGTATGATAGTCTCCACATCCATCCATGTTGCTGCAAATTGTATTATCTCATTCTTTTCAGTGGCTGAGTCATATTCCACTGTATATACATACCACCTCTCCTATATTATCTGGACTTCCCTAATAGCTCAGTTGGTAAAGAATCCATGTGCAATGCAGGAGACCCTGGTTCAATTCCTGGGTTAGGAAGATCTGCTGGAGAAGGGATAGGCTATTCACTCCAGTTTTTTGGGGCTTCCCTGGTGGCTCAGCTGGTAAAGAATCTGCCGTCAATGAAGCAGACCTGGGTTCAATCACTGGGTTGGTAAGATTCCCCTGGAGACAGGAAAGGCTATTTACTCCAGTATTCTGGCCTGGAGAATTCCATGGAGTCCATGGGATCGCAGAGTTGGACACAACTGAGTGACTTTTGCTCCATGGACATTTAGGTTGCTTCCATGTCCTTGCTATTTTTTTAGAATTTATTTATTTTTGGTTGAAGGATAATTGTTTTACAGTATTGTGTTGATTTCTACCAAACATCAACATGAATCAGTCATAGGTATACTATGTCCCCTCCTCCCTGAAAACATGTCCTGGCTATTGTATGCTGCGGTGAACATTGGGGCACATATGTCTTTTTGAATTATGATTTTCTCCAGATATGTACCCAGGAGTGGGATTGCTGGATCATGTAGTAGCTCTATTTTTAATTTCGTCGGGAACTGTCATACTGTTCTCCACAGTAGCTGGAACAATTTACATTACCAAACTCTGTAGAAGGATTCCCTTTTCTACACACCTTCTCCAGCATTGTTTGCAGACTCGATGGTCGTGAGTCTGAGTGGACTCGATGGTCCTTCTGACTGGTGGGAGGTATTGTCTCATTGTAGTTTTGATTTGCATTTCTCTAATAATTAACAATATTGAGTATATTTTCATATGTCTTGGCCATCTGTATGTCTCATTTGGTTAAATGTCTGTTTAGATTTTCTGTCCATCTTTTGATTTAGTTTTTTTTTTTTTTAATTGAGTTGCGTGTGTTGTTTGTAAATTTTAGCGGTTAATCACTTGTTGGTCTCTTTTTTTGCAAATATTTTCTCACATTCTGTGGGTTGTCTTTTGGTTTTGTTTATGGTTTCCTTTGCTTGTGTAAAAGTTTTTGAATTTGATTAGGTCTCACTTGTTTATTTTTGTTTTTATTTACATTACTCTAGGAGACAAGTAAATATGCTACTGAAATTTATGTCAAAGAATACTCTCCCTATGTTCTAAGAGTTTTATAGTATCCAATCTTACATTTAGGTCTTTAATCCATTTTGAGTTTATTTTTTTGCATGGTGGCAAAGAATGTTCTAATTTCATTTTTTTACACATAGCTGTCCTATTTTTCCAATACCACTTATTGAAGATACTGTCTTTTCTCCATTGTATATTCTTGACTCCTTTGTTGTAGATTAGATGACCATAGGTGTGTGGGTTTATTTCTGGACTTTCTACCCTGTTCTGTCGATGGATGTTTCTGTTCTGGTGACTGTAGCTGTATAGTATGGTCTGAAGTCAGGGAAGGTGATTCTTCCAGCTCTGTTTTTCTTTCTCAAGACTGCTTTGACTATTCAGGGGGTTCTGTGTCTCCCTACAGATTTTAAGATTTTTGTTCTAGTTCTGTGAGAAATGCCATTGGTAATTTAATAGGGATTGCACTGAATCTGTAGATTGCCCTGATAGTATAGTCATTTTGACAATGTTGATTCTTCCAGTCCAAAAACATTTATATTTTTTCCATCTGTTTGTGTCATCTTCACTTTCATCAGCATCTTACAGTTTTTGGAGTACAGGTCTTTTGCCTCCTTATATGGGTTTATTCCTAGGTATTTTATCCTTTTTGTTGCAGTGGTAAGTGGGATTGTTTTATTAATTTTTCTTTCTGATTCTTCATTGTTAAGGTATAGAAATATACGAGATTTCTGTGTATTATTTTTGTATACTGCAATTTTGCCAAATTCATTGATGAGCTCTAGTAGTTTTCTGGTAGTATCTTTAGGATTTTCTGTGTAGTATTATGTCATCCGCAAACAGTGACCATTTTACTTCTTCTTTTCTAATTTAGAGTACCTTCATTTTTTTCCTTCAGTAATGGCTATGGCTAGTACTTCCAAACCTAAGTTGGTTAAAAGTGGTAAGAGTGGAAATCCTTGTCTTGTTCCTGATTTTAGAGGAAATGCTTTCAGCTTTTCACAGCTGAGTATGATTTATCTGCAGTTTTGTCATATGTGGCCTTTATTATGTTGAGGGATGGTCTCTTTATGCCCACTTTCTAGAGAGGTTTTTTTAAAATCATAAATGGATGTTGAATTTTGTCAAAGGCTTTTTCTACATCTATTGAGATGGTCATATGGTGTTGCAATTTGTTGATGTGGTGTATCATACTGATTGATTTGCACATATTGAAAAATCCTTGCACCTCTGGGATAAATCTAAGTTGATCATGGTGTATGATCCTTTTAATGTAGCACTTTTTATTTTTTTATACATAGTAGTTTGTACCTCTTAATTTCCACTCCATCTTGCCCTCAACTCCTTAATTTAATGTTTTAAATTATGCATATCATACTAGGTGAAGAACACAGGATAACTTTGTAAATCCTCTTCAGTTTGTAAATTGTGTTTCTCTTAAATTTTCATTAAGAAAAATGTCAGAACTGAAGAAAGCCAGTTGACGTCCTGAATACTATTATAATACTAATCTTTAACTTCCTTCTCGTTACTTTCTTCAGTTTTAAAATTACAATATTTAAAAGTGTGACACAGACCTGAAGGCAAGACATTTTAATGAATATTAATGGTTGAATTTCCAGTGAGTAGTAATTACTTTTTGGATAACTTTATCTAATTTTTTTCAATAATATGACTTATGGCCTCATTAGCACCAACATTATGAAACTAACTGTTTTTCTACACACCACTGAATTTTAATATCTTAGATGATTTAATCAAGAGAACCAGAAAATTTTAAAAGAAGAGGAGTATGATTTTATGTTTTCTAGGTTGGGAAGGGTCTGTTTTTGTCTCGTTTTTTCATCTTTCCTATTTGCCTTGAAATTGTTCCAGAAATTCTAAAATTGGAAAAATAGAGACATATATATTGACCCTATTCACATGATGTGTTTCTTAGGTTGTATACATTATGTCATGGAAACATCTTAAAACTTTTTATTTTCATATATATATCTTATTTGGAAATTGAGGACAGTGTAAATTATTAAAGTTCTGTTTAGGCTATATAAATTAGTCATCAAGAAAACTATGTGCACTCTATTTGAAATACGTGGTTATCCTATTTGCAAACAAAATGTGTTCCTTCCAGAGAAATTTGGCACAGCTCTAAAAGAAGCCTTTTATTTTCTCCTCATTTTCTGCCAGTTGAATAAAAACCTCAAACTAACTTTGGAAACTTGTGTTAATTATGGTTCCATCCATTGTGGGATTGTGTGTGTATGTATGTGTGTATATAGTTACAAAACATACTTCAGCAAGCCTTCTTGAGAGCTTCCCAATTTGGCAACTGCTTTCATGCATTCCATAACGTTAGCAAAACCACATCCCTTGCTGCTTACTGCAGAAAGCGAGTACCCAGTAAATATTCTCTGTTCTTCAGTAAAGAAAGGAATGATTTATTTGTTGCCATAATGGTTTGTGTTGTTGCTTTGGCTATGGAATTAAAGATGCTAACAACAGGCTGTTCTTGTCTGTTGTATAATATCCCTGTTAAGTTTTTAGAAAAGTTCTATTTGAGAGGTTATGTTACAGAATATATGGAAATAATTTTTTACACTGAATTATTAAAGTATGTTATATGCTTACCTGTATATAGGTGAGCTAACTTGCATTCCTAAATAGTTCTCTGAGATCACAGCAACCCCACCCTGAATAGGCACATTCCAAAGTCAAGATTTTGTACATTGACTTCCTATCTTAACCATTTGATTTTCCAGGCAGCATTTAGTCAGCTGAGAAGTATTTATTGAGTTTGTACAGTGGGCAATGGACTTTGTTAAGCAATTACTTGAAAATAAGATGGCAGAAAGTGAAGAGGAGCTAAAAAGCCTCTTGATGAAAGTCAAAGAGGAGAGCGAAAAAGTTGGGTTAAAGCTCAACATTCAGAAAACAAAGATCATGGCATCCGGTCCCATCACTTCATGGGAAATAGATGGGGAAACAGTAGAAACAATATCAGACTTTGTTTTGAGGGGCTCCAAAATCACTGCAGATGATGACTGCAGCCGTGAAATTAAAAGACTCTTACTCCTTGGAAGAAAAGTTATGACCAACCCAGATAGTATATTCAAAAGCAGAGACATTACTTTGCCAACAAAGGTCTGTCTAGTCAAGGCTATGGTTTTTCCTGTGATCATGTATGGATGTGAGAGTTGGACTGTGAAGAAGGCTAAGCGCCGAAGAATTGATGCGTTTGAACTGTGATGTTGGAGAAGACTCTTGAGAGTCCCTTGGACTGCAAGGAGATCCAACCAGTCCATTCTGAAGGAGATCAGCCCTGGGATTTCTTTGGAAGGAATGATGCTAAAGCTGAAACTCCAGTACTTTGGCCACCTCATGCAAAGAGTTGACTCATTGGAAAAGACTCTGATGCTGGGAGGGATTGGGGGCAGGAGGAGAAGGGGACGGCTGAGGATGAGATGGCTGGATGGCATCATGGACTCGATGGACTTGAGTCTGAGTGAACTCCGGGAGATGGTGATGGACAGGAAGGCCTGGCATGCTGCGATTCATGGGGTCGCAAAGAGTCAGACACGACTGAGTGACTGAACTGAACTGAAGATGAAAACTAAAAATAAAATATATGACAAATCTAGACACCATATTAAAAAGCAGAGACATGTAGAGATGTGAGAGTTGGACCAGAAAGAAAGCTGAGAACCGAAGAACTGATGCTTTTGAACTATGGTGTTGGAGAAGACTCTTGAGAGTGCCTTGGACAGCAAGGAGATCCAACCAGTCCATCCTAAAGGAAATCAGTCCTGAATATTTATTGGAATGACTGATGCTGAAGCTGAAGCTCCAATACTTTGGCCACCTAATGCAAAGAGCTGACTCATTGGAAAAAACCGTGATGCTGGGAAAGATTGAAGGTGGAAGGAGAAGGGCACAACAGAGGATGATATAGTTGGATGGCATCACCGACTCGATGGACATGAGTTTGAGCAAGCACCGGGAGTTGGTGATGGACAGGGATTTTTAAGTATGTAGTGCAGTATTAACTGTATGCATATTTTTGCACAGCAGATCTCTAGAATGTTTTCACCTTGCACCACTGAAACTTTGTACCCATTTAATAGCAACTCCAATTTCCACCTCCCATAATCCCTACAACCATCATTCTTTCTGCTTCTATTAGTCTAAATGGGCATCCCTGGGGGCTCAGACAATAAAGAATCCACTTTAGATACTTCATATAATTAGAATTATGCAATATTTGTCTTTCTGGGACTGGCATATTTTACTTAGCATAATTTCTTCAGGGTTCATCCATATTATGGCCTATGTCAGAATTTCACTCTTTTTGAAAGCTGCACGAAAATAGTCCCTTATACAATAGTTTAAAAATCCATATTTTATCTATCCACTCATACATCAAGGAACATTAACATTGTTCCACTTATGGGCATCAGCTGGACTGCAGCACACCAGGCTTCCCTGTCCATCACCAATTTCTGGGGCTTGCTCAAACTCATGTCTATTGAGTCAGTGATGCCATCCAACCATCTCATCCTTTATCGTCCCCTTCTCCTGCCTTTAATCCTTCCTAGATTCAGAGTCTTTTCCAATGAGTCAGTTCTTCATATCAGGTGGCCAAAGTATTGGAATTTGAGCTACAGCATCAGTCCTTCCAATGAATATTCAGAACTAATTTCCTTTAGGATTCACTGGTTTGATCCCCTTGCAGTCCAAGGGACTCTCAAGAGTCTTCTCCAAAACCACTATTTAGAAACATCAATTCTTCGGTGCTTAGCTTTCTTTATGGTCCAACTCTCACATCCATACATTACTACTGAAAAAACCATAATTTTGACTAGACAGACCTTAGTTGGCAAAGTAATGTCTCTGTTTTTAAAATGCTATCTAGGTTTATCATGGGCTTCCCTGGTGGCTCAGTCAGTAAAGCATCTGCCTGCAATGTGGGAGACCCGGGTTTGATCCCTGGGTCAGGAAGATCCCCTGGAGAAGGAAATGGCAACCCACTCCAGCACTCTTGCCTGGAAAATTTCCATGGACTGAGGAGCCTTGTGGGCTACAGTCCATGAGATCGCAAAGAGTCGGGATATGACTGAGTGACTCCACTTTCACTAGTTTATCATAGATGTTCTTCCAAGGAACAAGTGTGTTTTAATTTCATGACTGGAGTTGCCATCTGCAGTGATTTTAGAGCACCAAAAAAATAAAGTCTGAAAAGAAAGAGTCTGTCGCTGTTTCCATTGTTTCCTCATCTACTTGCCATGAAATGATGGGACCAGATGCCATGATCTTCATTTTTTGAATGTTGAGTCTTAAGACAACTTTTTCACTCTCCTCTTTCACTTTCATCAAGAGGCTCTTTAGTTCTTCTTTGCTTTCTTCCATAAGGGTGGTGTCATCTGCATATCTGAGGTTGATATTTCTCCCAGCAATCTTGATTCTAGCTTGTGCTTCATCCAACCTAGCATTTTGCATAATGTACTCTGCATATACGTTAAATAAGCTGGATGACAGTATACAGCCTTGATATATTCCTTTCCCTATTTGGAACCAGTCTGTTGTTCCATGTCCTGTTCTAACTATTGCTTCTTGACCTACATACAGATGTCTCAGGAGACAGGTAAGGTGATCTGGTATTCCCACCTCTTTCAGAATTTTCCAGTTTGTTGTGATCCACACAGTCAAAGGCTTTGGCATAGTCAATAAAGCAGAAGTAGATGCTTTTCTGATGATCCAGTGGGCATTGGCAATTTGATCTCTGTTTCCTCTGCCTTTTCTAAATTCAGCTTGAACATCTGGAAGTTCACAGTTCACGTACTGATGAAGCCTGTCTTGGAGAAATTTAGCATTACTTTGCTAGCCTGTGAGAAGAGTGCAATTGTGCAGTAGTTTGAATGTTCTTTGGCATTGCCTTTCTTTGGGGTTAGACCCTTTCCAGTCCTGTGGCCACTGCTGAGTTGTCCAAATTTGCTGGCATGTTGAATGCAGCACTTTTACAGCATCACCTTTTAGGATTTAAAATTGCTCAACTGGAATTCATCACCTCCAATGGCTTTGTTCGTAGTAATCGTTCCTAAGGCCCACTTGAATTCACATTCCAGCATATCTGGTTCTAGGTGAGTGATCACACCATCGTAGTTATCTGGGTCATGAAGATCTTTTTTGTATAGTTCTGTTGTGTATTCTTGCCACCTCTTAATAGCTTCTGCTTGTGGTAGGTCCATACCATTTCTGTCCTTTATTGAGCCCATCTTTGCATGAAATAGTCCCTTGGTATCTCTGATTTTCTTGAAGAGATCTCTACCGTTTCCCATTCTGTTATTTTCTTCTATTTCTTTACATTGATCACTGAGGAAGGCCTTGTTATCTCTCCTTGCTATTCTTTCGAACTCTGCATTCAAATGGGTATATCTTTTCTCCTTTGCCTTTTGCTTCTTTTCTTTTTGTAGCTGTTTGTAAGACCTCCTCAGACAACCATTTTGCCTTTTTCCATTTCTTTTTCTTTTTCTTGCAGATGGTCTTGATCACTTCCTCCTATACAATGTCATAAATCTCCGTCCATACTTCTTCAGGCATTCTGTCTATCAGATCTAATCCCTTGAATCTGTTTGTCACTTCCACTGCATAATCGTAAGGGATTTGATTTAGGTCTTACCTGCATGGTCTAGTGGTTTTCCCTACTTTCTTCAATATAAGTCTATATTTGGCAATAAGGAGTTCATGATCTGAGCCACAGTCAGCTCCCAGTCTTGTTTTTGCTGACAGTGTAGAGCTTCTCCATCTTTGACTGAAAAGAATATAATCAATCTGATTTCAGTATTCACCATCTGATGACATCCATGTATAGAGTCTTCTCTTGTATTGTTGGAAGAGAGTGTTTGCTATGACCAGTGCGTTGTCTTGGCAAAACTTTATTAGCCTTTACCCTGCTTCATTTTGTACTCCAAAACCAAACTTGCTTGTTACTTCAGGTATCTCTTGACTTCTTACTTTTGCATTCCAGTCCCCTGTAAGGAAAAGGACATCTTTTTGGGTGTTAGTTCTAGAAAGTTTTGTAGGTCTTCATAGAACCATTCAACTTCAGCTTCTTCAGCATTGGTGGTTGGGGCATAGTCTTAGATTACTGTGATGTTGAATGATTTGCCTTGGAAGTGAACCAAGGTCATTCTGTCATTTTTGAGATTGTACCCAAGTCCTGCATTATGAACTTTCTTTTGTTGACCATGAGGGCTACTCCATTTCTTCTAAGGGATTTGTGCCCAATTAGTAGATATAATGGTCATCTGAATTAAATTCACCCATTCCAGTCCATTTTAGTTCCCTGATTCCTAAAATGTTCACTCTTGCCATCTCCTGTTTGACCACTTCCAGTTTACTGTGATTCATGGGCCTAACATTCCAGGTGTAGGGAAATTTCAAAAATGGTGCTCATCATCACCTCGGTCCCAAAGTCCCAGCTCATACCTGCCTCACTAGCAGTCACTTTAAGATTAGTAAATCAGTCTCCTTCACACGTGGCCCATGAACTTCTCTAACTACTGCTTTTGCAGTGAGTCCCAGAAAGTGTGAGACCATGCATGAGTCCTTCAAAAGGAGTATATCAGATTCCGTAGCCCCCAGTTCCCTTGGATTAAGCCCCATTGAGTTTTGAAAGCCAGATTTTGGGGACCCTTATTTTTTTAGTGCAGCTATTGAGGTTTGGTATAAACCCCTTGTATCTCAGGGAGTAGCCCCAAACCATGAGATCTCTCCCTTAAGGGGGTTGCTTATTGGAGGTGAAATTTTTGATGAAACCATATGTCTACCTCTCCTACTTATCTCAGTGAGGCTTTTTTTATCCTTTGTTGTGGAGGGGGCGGGGGTGCTGTGTAGCTAGTTCTTTTTCAGTGGTAATTGTTCTATAGGTAGTTGTAGATTTGGTATGTCCATGGAAGGAGGTGCCATCTTGGACTACCCCACAATTGCTAGTTTTTTTCAAGGACTTTCACATCTATTTTCATTAAAGATATTGGCCACTAATTTTATGTTCTAGTAATATCTTTATTTGATTTGGTATCAGGGTAACTCTGGCCTCATAAAATGACTTTGAAAATATTCCCTCTTCAACTTTTCTGGAAGAGTTTCAGAAGGATTTACATTAATTCTTTTTTAAATGTGTGGTAGACTTCTCCAGGGAAACCATCCTAGGTTTTGTTATTTCCTGGGAGGTTTTGGATGAATGATTCAGTCTCCTTACTAATTATAGTTATGTTAAGATTTTCTCTTTCTTTATGATTCAGTTTTGGTAGGTTGTGTATTTCTAGGAATTTTACCTGTTTCTTCTAGGTTATCCAGTTTGTTACTGGTATTAGTCTCGTGTGATCCTTTTTATTTGTCACATAGTCAGTGATGCAGAAGTAGATAATTTTTTGGAATTCCCTTGCTTTTTCTATGATCCAACTTATGTCGGCAATTTGATCTCTGATTCCTCTGCTTTTTAAAAATTCAGTTTGTACATTTGCAAGTTCTTAGTTCACATACTATTGAAGCCTGGCTTGGAGAATTTTGAGCATGACTTTGCTAGCATGTGAGATGAGTGCAATTGTGTGGTAGTTTGAACATTCTTTGGCATTGACTTTCTTTGGGGTTGGAATGAAAACTGACCTTTTCCAGTCCTATGGATACTGCTGCCCTTTCCAAAATTGTTGGCATATTGAGTGCAGCACTTTCACAGCATCATCTTTTAGCATTTGAAATAGTTCAGCAGGAATTCCATCACCTCCGCTAGCTTTGTTCACTACCTTTGCTTCCTAAGGCCCACTTGAGTGCATACTCCAGGATGTCTGGTTCTAGGCACACCACCATGGTTATCTGGGTCATTAACACCTTTTTCATGTAGTTATCTGTGTATTCTTGCCACTTCTTCTTAATCTCTTCTGCTTCTGTTAGGTCCTTGTTGATTCTGTCCTTTATTGTGCCCATCTTTGCATGAAAATATGCAATTTTCATGAAGAGATTGCTAGTCTTTCCCATTGTAATGTTTTCCTCTATTTCTTTGCATTGTTCACTTAAGATTTTTTTTATCTCTTCTTGCTGTTCTCTGACTCTACATTCAGTTGGGTATATTCTTCCTTTCTTGTTTTGCTTCTCCTCTTTTCTCACCTATCTGTAAGGCCTCCTCAGATGGCCACTTTGCATTCTTCCATTACTTTTTCTTGAGGATGGTTTTGGTCACCACTATCTGTGTACCCAAATGTTACAAATCTCTGTCCATAGTTCTTCAAGGCATTCCATCCAGATCTAATCCCTTTAATCTATTTGTCACCTCCACTATATAAGGGATTTGATTTAGGTCATACCCGAATGTAGGCATGTAGTCATGTATGGTTATGAGAGTTGGACCATAACGAAGACAGAACACCAAAGAATTGATGCTTTTGTACTGTGGTGCTAGAAAAGACTCTTGAGAGTCCCTTGGACAGCAAGGAGATCAAACCAGACAATTCTAAAGGAAATCAACCCTGAATACTCATTGGAAGGACTGATGCTGAAGCTGAAGCTCTAATACTTTGGCCAGCTGATGGAAAGAGCTGACTTATTGGAAAAGCCCCTGATGCTGGGAAATATTGAAGGCAGAAGGAGAAGAGGGCTACAGAGGATGAGATGGGTGGATGGTATGACTGATTCAGTGGACAGGAACTTGGACAACCTCTGGGAGATGTTAAGGGGATGGGGGGGCCTGGTGTCCTGCAGTCAATG
Source organism: Ovis aries (assembly GCF_016772045.2). Classification (NCBI taxonomy): domain Eukaryota; kingdom Metazoa; phylum Chordata; class Mammalia; order Artiodactyla; family Bovidae; genus Ovis; species Ovis aries. Next base: position 63,061,886 of record NC_056054.1, on the reverse strand, counting down.
TGGTTGCAGAGAGTTTCATATGACTTGGTGACTGAGCAACAACAACAGCAATACCTGAATGGCCTAGTGATTTTCCCTTCTTTCTTCAATTTAAGCTTTAATTTTGCAATGAGGAGCTGATGATCTGAGCACAGTCACAGTCAGCTCCAGGTCTTGCTTTTGGTGGATGAATAGAGCTTCTCCATCTTCAGATGCCAAGAATATAGTCAATCTGATTTTGGTGTTGACCACCTGGTGATGTCCATATGTGGAGTTGACTCTTTTATTATTGGAAGAGAGTGTTTGCTATGACCGGTGTATCCTCTTGGCAAAACTCTGTTAGCCTTTGCCCTGCTTCATTTTGCACTCCAAAGCCGAACTTGCTTGTCACTCCTGGTATCTCTTGACTTCCTACTTTTTCATTCTAGTCCCCTATAATGAAAAGGACATCTTTTTTTGGTGTTAGTTCTAGAAGATCAGGTAGGTCTTCATAGAACCGTTCAGCTTCTTCAGCATTAGTGGTTAGGGCATAGTCTTAGATTACTGTGATGTTACATGATTTGCCTTGGAAGTGAAACGAGATCATTCTGTTGTTTTTGAGGTTGTACCCAAGTCCTGCATTATGAACTTTGTTTTATTGACCATGAGGGCTATTCAATTTCTTCTAGGGATTCTTGCCCACGGTAGTAGATATAAAGGTCATCTGAATTAAATTTGTCCATTCCTGTCCATTTTAGTTGACAGATTCCTAAGATGTTGTTCACTTTTGCCATCTCCTGTTTGACCTTATCCAATTTACCTTGATTCATAGATCTAACATTCCAGGTTCCTATGTGATACTGTTCTTTACAGAATGGGACTTTACTTTCACTACCAGACACATCCACATCTTAGTGTTATTTACACTTTGGCTCAGCCTCTTCATTCTTTCTGGAACTATTTCTCCTGTCTTCCCTAGTAGCCTGTTGGACACCTATCCACCTGAGGTGGGGGCGGGGAATGGGTGGGGGTCTCATCTTCCAGTGTTATATCTTTTTTCCTTTTCATGCTGTTTGCGGGGTTCTCCAGGCAAGAATGCTGCAGTACTTTGGCATTCCTTCCTCCAGTAGACCATATTTGGTCAGAACTCTTCACCATGACCCATCTGTCTTGGGTGGCTCTGCACAGCGTGCCTTGTACCTTCATTGAGTTATACAAGGCTGTGATCTGTGTGATTATCACATGGTTATTGGTTAGCTTTCTGTGATTGTGGTTTTCATTCTGGAGACTGTGGGATTATAGTTTTTGCTTCTTCCGTCTGCCCTCTGATGAATGAGAATAAGAGGCTTATGCAAGCTTTCTGATTGGAGAGCCTGGCTGTGAGGAAAACTGGGTCCTCCTCTGGTGGGCAGGGCATGCTCAGTAAATCTTTAATCCGACTGTCTACTGATGGGTGAGGCTTTGTTCTCTCCCTGTCACCATCTATGTTTATACTCATAATATTTATTTGGTTGTTTTAGAAATCAATATAAAGGAAATCAAACTACATACATACTTCAGTAACTTAATTTCTGGAAGAGACCTGTTAAAATTTCCCTAGTAGTGGATTTCTCAATTCATCTTTATCAGTTTTATTGTATATATTTAGAAGTTGTGTTCCTCAATGCATAAAAATTTTCTGGTTTTTCTCTTCCTAATGAACATAGGCTTTGATCATTATCAAATGACCCTCTTAATGCTAATAATGTTTTACCCTAAAATCTGTTAGCTCTGGAGTTCAATGTGTTAGTCATTCAGCTATGTCTGACTCTTTGTGACCCCATGGACTGTAGCCCACCAGGCACCTCTGTCTAAGGAATTCTTCAGCAAGAATACTATGATGGGTTACCATTTCCTTTTCCAGGGGATCTTCCCAACCCAGGGATGAACCCCCATCTCTTGCATTGCAGGCAGATTCTTTACCATCTGAGCCACCTACTTCAGCTATTTTGTGGCTGGTAAATTGCTTTGCATAAATCCTCCTATTTTTTAAATTTAATTTTCCTCATTTTTATGTTTTAGAGGTGTTTCCTATAAACAGTCTGTAACTAATTCCCCTTTAACTCAACTTTTATTCCTTTAAGATTATAAATTAATCTTGGAAGAGGAAGGAAAAAGGAACCTGGGCTTATTTGCCTCCCTGAAAGGGTGTTTTGGGAGGTTTTCATCAGGGGTGCCACTTTCACAGGCTAAATAGCTGCAGTGAGAGAATAGCAAAATTGAGTTCTCTTGGATCACTTAGCCCCTCTTCTGGGTTTGGAGCTAAGTTTTTTAAATATATTCTCTAACGTAAAATGTATCTTCATCAATGCCTTTTGAGACCGCACACTTGTTGGTAAGTTTTTGGTGTGAACTTATTTTTAGATACATGTTTTTATTAACCAATCGTAATTCAATACAAAGTTGTTTGCACATCCTAAAAAATTTATGATCCTCCCAAAATAGTTTTTTCTCCTTCATCTAAGTCCCCTTTTCCACTTTGCTAATACTTCTATTCCATTACAACTCTTACTCTAGTTTTTATTTTAAATTGCCTTCTCCCATAGTAAATTATTAATTCATTGAGAATAAAGACTCTATATTATTCATATTTGTATGGTTCAAGACTACTATTACGCTTTTTATTAGACCTTGCACATAGTAGAAAATTAATAAAATGTCTGTTGAAAAAATGAACATATGAATAAATAACTAAACATTAGCTATCCTGTGATGGAATAACTAGAACAAATAATTTCAAGATTTGTATGGAAATACAAAAAACCTCGAATAGCCAAAGCATTCTTGAGAAAGAAGAATGGAACTGGAGGAATCAACTTGCCTGACTTCAGGCTCTACTACAAAGCCACAGTCATCAAGACAGTATGGTACTGGCACAAAGACAGACATATAGATCAATGGAACAAAATAGAAAGCCCAGAGATAAATCCACACACATATGGACACCTTATCTTTGACAAAGGAGGCAAGAATATACAATGGAGTAAAGACAATCTCTTTAACAAGTGGTGCTGGGAAAACTGGTCAACCACTTGTAAAAGAATGAAACTGGATCACTTTCTAACACCGCACACAAAAATAAACTCAAAATGGATTAAAGATCTAAATGTAAGATCAGAAACTATAAAACTCCTAGAGGAGAACATAGGCAAAACACTCTCAGACATAAATCACAGCAGGATCCTCTATGATTCACCTCCCAGAATTCTGGAAATAAAAGCAAAACAAACAAATGGGACCTAATTAAAATTAAAAGCTTCTGCACAACAAAGGAAAATATAAGCAAGGTGAAAAGACAGCCTTCTGAATGGGAGAAAATAATAGCAAATGAAGCAACTGACAAACAACTAATCTCAAAAATATACAAGCAACTTCTGCAGCTCAACTCCAGAAAAATAAACGACCCAATCAAAAAATGGGCCAAAGAACTAAATAGACATTTCTCCAAAGAAGACATACGGATGGCTAACAAACACATGAAAAGATGCTCAACATCACTCATTATTAGAGAAATGCAAATCAAAACCACAATGAGGTACCACTTCACACCAGTCAGAATGGCTGCGATCCAAAAATCTGCAAGCAATAAATGCTGGAGAGGGTGTGGAGAAAAGGGAACCCTCCTACACTGTTGGTGGGAATGCAAACTAGTACAGCCACTATGGAGAACAGTGTGGAGATTCCTTAAAAAATTGCAAATAGAACTACCTTATGACCCAGCAATCCCACTTCTGGGCATACACACCGAGGAAACCAGAATTGAAAGAGACACATGTACCCCAATGTTCATCGCAGCACTGTTTATAATAGCCAGGACATGGAAACAACCTAGATGTCCATCAGCAGATGAATGGATAAGAAAGCTGTGGTACATATACACAATGGAGTATTACTCAGCCGTTAAAAAGAATTCATTTGAATCAGTTCTGTTGAGATGGATGAAACTGGAGCCGATTATACAGAGTGAAGTAAGCCAGAAAGAAAAACACCAATACAGTATACTAACACATATATATGGAATTTAGGAAGATGGCAATGACGACCCTGTATGCAAGACAGGGAAAGAGACACAGATGTGTATAACGGACTTTTGGACTCAGAGGGGGAGGGAGAGGGTGGGATGATTTGGGAGAATGACATTCTAACATGTATACTATCATGTGAATTGAATCGCCAGTCTATGTCTGACGCAGGATGCAGCATGCTTGGGGCTGGTGCATGGGGATGACCCAGAAAGATGTTATGGGGAGGGAGGTGGGAGGGGGGTTCATGTTTGGGAATGCATGTAAGAATTAAAGATTTTAAAATTTAAAAAATAAAAATAAAAAAAGAAAAAATAAATAAATAAATAAATAAATATCACAACATTCTGACCTTTAGTCTGAACATTAAAACCTTAGAGTTCTAGAAGACCATTTTAGATATTAAGAGTTAGAAGTCACAGTATCAGTCAGGATTTTTTTATTGTAAATAAAGAAAACTCAACTAAAATATGATTGTATATGAGAAATTTAGGAATTCAAACACAGCTATACCCAGACCCCCAAAGATATCCTAAAACCCAATCACTTCATTTATTCACTGGTTTCATTCTCAGATTCTCTCCCCTTCTTGGTTTCCTTCTGTTTAGGTTTACATCATCCTTAATGCTATTCTGTCTTCCCAGTTGTTCCACTGTAAGCCAAAAATTTCTTTAGTTGGGCTAACTTGGGTTTCTGGCTCATTACTGAACCAACCACTGTTTCTAGGCATGTGGATTATGCTGATTTAGGTCCTTGTCGCATATCCATCCTTAAATTTAGTCAAGGGTACAGACACCTCCCCTCAAACTACATGAGGACAGACTGCTTCATTAAGCAAAATTGGGATGCTTTTGCCTGAAAAAAAGATGAATATATAGAACAGTATATGTTCATTTCAATAATCCATCTCTTGCTATTAAAAATAAGAAAGCTGAGCAAAACAGCTAGGTTATTGCCTAAACTCATGTAGTTTCTTAAATAGTGCTTATGTACAAAATAAGTCTGTGATAATATATTACAGACTTTTAAGCTTGAACAGTTTTTCATTTTTTGATTGTGTTTAGAACACAGCAATTATAAGCCAGGATATATCATGAAGGAAAGATTCTCATGCAGTCTATCACTCTGCTCCATTCCAAACCAAAAACCAGTCATGTAGGTAGATCTACTATTTGGCATAGTTATTGTTACAGCTAAAAATAAGACTAAACCTTTAATGGTTATAAGCTTACTAAAAGCAATAATACAAAATGTAGCTTTTAAAAAAGAGTTACTTAAAGCTCTGGCTTATTGCCTAGTTAGAGGAACAGAACAAAACAAGAAAAATGTTGCCATGTTAAATAAAAGATATATAATGTTTGCCAAAATAGGAAGATTTTTGTTTTAGTTACTGGATGAATTGTTATTCAAAGAGCATTTGACTTTTAATAGCATGCATTTAGATGAACAAAAGATGTATTTTAATCTTAAAATTGATGATTGTGTTCAGATAGTTACTTTCTTCCGTAAGTTGTTCTCTCTTTTTTACTAGCTTGTATCAAGAAAGGAAGTAAGTTGAAGAACATTTCATATAAATAACGTGCTCCAGACTTTGCTAGTCTCTAAACAGATGTTAAAACACTACATATCTTCTCCATCTGTTTTCAGACTTTGTGGACACTCTATTATCCATCAGTATTTACTGTACAAGTATCAGATTAACAATTAGGCCTATTGCTTTAATTCTAGTACATTTTATGAAAAATGGTCTGGTTGAAGAGTTGACATACTGAGCAGATTATATGAATATTAACATATTGTTTAAAAAAAAGTTTATCAGATGTTTTCCAAGTTTTTGGATGACATGCAGTGTTTTGCTTATCTATCCTCTAAATCATTTTGATAATTTCCCAATGAGAAATGATTGGTATCAAATATTATTACACATCTGAGACTAATGCCTAATGAAAAAGTATTAACAGAGCTAAAAATGTTACTTTGTGTCCTTGTATTACTTTTACAGGGATTCATTGGAAACAGAGGGCCTTCTGGACCTCCTGGTCTCAAAGGAACTCAGGTATGGAGAAAATAAATATCCAGTCAGCAATTCTTTAAATTCAGATTTTTCTATTTTATTTTTTATGGGACTTTAGTTTTGGCTCAAAGAAAACTGCATTAGATGGACAATTTTTTGCCATTGAGGATTTCAAGTTACCGTTTTGTATTGGCAGTTATGGGATGGAATTTGGAATCATTTTAATGTTCTGAATTCACTAAGTGATTTATGAAGTGGTCTCTACAAAATGGCTGAAGAATCTGAGACCATAATCTCCCTCATATGGACTAGAATTTACATTTACCATTTGTGTCTATTTTATATTTCCAACCCATAAATTATTTTTAATTGAATTATGGACTGAGTAAAATGTTTTTAAATAAATATATCATTTAAGAGGTCTGTAAGTGTTCAGATGTGGTAAATATGAACTGTTTAAGATTTAAAAAATCAGTATGTTTAGCAAATATGTTAAATAGAATCAATATATTTATTATTTTAATTTTCTTATAGAATAAAGTATAAAAATTATTTGTTTTATGTTTCTCTGTTTTGTCTACCCATACAATATTTAATCCTTAGAAGAATGCACAAAATTTTATATTTTATGACATTGTAGCTGATTTGATCTCAAAAATGTTGGATCTGCAAATTAAATATAAGGAAACTCTAAACATTGAGCTCCATTTGTATAGGATCTGATATATCTTTATCTCTAAGGCTTAAGAAAGAACTGAGACTCAAAAACATTTGTTGAATAATTAAGAATCAGAATGTGCCGAGAGCAAACAGATTCTGTACCAATAATTTTTAATAAAACAATTTGTACTGAAATCCATCTATTTATATCAGAGATATAGAGTCCAAGAAAGTCAAGTTTGTCCTCATTTCACAATCTCAGTGATTCCTAATGCTGATTTTTCCAATGCCCTAATCACTTTCACTCTTATCTACTCTCAATTTTCTATGTTTATCTTATATCATCTACCAATTTAAAACTAATCCAAAAGTACATATCCTTCTTAATTTGATATGGGGTCATCAGACAAAAAATTTAAATGTTATGGGGTGACATAGTTCTAAAATATAAGAAAATCACAGAATTATTTTTATTACATTTCAGAAAGAGCTTCAGACTTCAGAATAAATGGAATAAGGGTTTACATTTTTAAATACCCATCTCATGAGGTCATGACATGTTCTGATCTTTGTTAAGGGAGAAGAAGGACCAACCGGATCCTTTGGAGAACTGGGGCCAAGAGTAGGTACCACATAAATAATTTTCAAAGAATGCTTCTCTTAAAACAATGGTTTTGTGTTTTTTAATAACACCAAAGTTTGTTTATAGCAAAGGGCATAAGATGAAAACAAACTATAGTGGTTTATGAAGTGGTCTCCATGGTCTATAGCCATACAACCCCCTCAAATAAAATAGTATTGTAACTAAAATTTTCCAAGGATATTTTAAATTATATCATGCCTACTACATATTTGTGACACCATGGACCAGAGCCCATCAGGCTCTTCTGTCCATGGGATTTCCCCGGCAAGAATATTGGAGTGGGTTGCTGTTTTCTTCTCCAGGGATCTTCCTAACCCAGGGATTGAACCCCAGTCTCCTACATTGCAGTATTCTTTACCAACTGAGCTACCAGGGAAGCCCTACAACTGAAAATTCCCAGGGATATTTTAAATGATATTACACCTACTGTATATTTACTTATTCCTTCAGTTCATCCAGTCTCATGGTCTTAGTAATTTGTGCAAGTTATTTATCAAGTTTCTCAAAATGTCATACGAACCTAAATACATTAACTATTTAGTGATACTTTGGAAATTTCTATTTTCTGAGTTTGTTAGTAAATTTATGGAAGGCAAATAAGATATTTCCTGGCCAACTATTTTTTCAGATAATATTGTGTGGTAATATATGAATTACTTGTTTTCATGTTCTAAAAATGAATTTTTTAAGAATTTGGGGATACATGATGAAAGTTTACAGTATCATAAAATAATTAAGGTGTGTACAACACATATATTTTAAGTCATTATTAGTCTCGCAGGAAATACCTCTCATTTTTTCTTGAGAAGATCATAATGTATGATGTTCATCACTGGTTGAGATATAATGATCTCCTTAATCAAATCTTGTGTAATCAGACATCAGTTATTTGATATTAGAAACCACGTCCTATAGATTACTCCAGGATATTGGCTTTCTCTCCTCCAAGGATCTCATCCTCTTATATCCTTCAGCTACTTACTGCTATGGACAAACCCTTGACCTTATCATTCCAGTTACAGAAACCTCTTAATTTTTAATTTTAAACTTTTCATTCCCCAACCATCACCTCCTTTTTTTCTGTTGCATTCTCTCTTGTGGCCCAATCCAACAGTCCCAATAGAAATTTCAGTTCATTGATTCTAATATTCCATATTTCTTACCTCCCTCATGACCACGCATCTCTTCTAAATTTTAGGGTGCCCTTTGGATTGATTTGTAGACTTCTCTTTTCTTTATACACTTACTGCCTGGATGAACTGGTCCATTCTTATGGATTTAAATGCCATCAAATGCTAGTGATTTCCAAAATTATACATTTAGATCAGAACCTTCTACCCTTAAACTCCGTACTTGTATTAACTACCACAAGATCCCTCCCCTTAGAGGTCTAAGAAAACTATCAAATGGAAATGTCCAAAACTGAGCCTTTAATTTACCCTTCAAACTTGTTCTCCCACTGTCTACCTCGTTTCATTTGTCCTTTACACAGATTAAAAATGAATGAACTCTTTCTTGAATTCATTCTTGACTCTTTCTCTCACATTCTGCACATGACCTGCCCACAATTCCTGGAAGCTCTACTTTCAAACTATATACAGAATCTTACCACTTTCCACAGCCTCCTCTGATGTTGTTTCAGGCACTAAGTCATGTAGACTCTTTTGCAACCCAATGGAACATAGCCCACCAGTCTCCTCTGTTCAAGGAATTTCCCATGCAAGAATACTGGAGTGGGTTGCTATTTTCTTCTCCAGGGAATATTCCCAACTCAGGGATCAAACCTGCATCTCCTGCATTGGGAGGTGGATTCTTTACCACTGAACCAGCCACAAGGGAAGCCCACCTCCTCTGTTACCATCCTGCTTATGCCACTGTCATCTCTCACATGGATTATTGCAGATGACTCCTCTTTGGACTCCCTGCTTCTGCTCTGACATCAGAGTGATCCTGTGAAATCACAGATCCTGGCACTTCTCCAAAGCTTGCTAAGGCTTCCTGTCTTGCTTAGTTAAAACCAAAGCCCTTACTATAATCTCCAGGCCCTCATGACCTGGCTTCCTCTCCCCTATTCCCTTTTCATCCCTCATCTTCTTATTGATCTCCTCTCTTATGCTCTCCAGCTACATTCTTGCCTCAGGGCCTTTATACTGCTCTTTGCCTCTGCTTAGAATGCTCTTCCCCCAAGTATCCATATAACTTTTCCCTTTTAAAAAGTCTTAACTCTATTGCCACCTTCTCATTGGGGTCTTTTTTGTTAGTCTTACCAAAATTTTAAAGAAAGTGCCACAACAGTTTATATCTCCTGTCCTGCTTAAATTTGATGTTCTTCAAGTTTGCCACTACCTAGTATACCATGTATTTTACTTATTTTTTTAAAATTATGTCATCCTCCATAGAATGTAAGCTCTATAAAAGTGAAAGTGAAAGCCACTCAGTCGTGTTCCACTCTTTGTGACTCCATGGACTGTACAGTCCATGGAATTCTCCAGGCCAGAATACTGGAGTGGGTAGCCTTTCCCTTCTCCAGTGATCTTCCCAATCCAGGGATTGAAGTCAGGTCTCCCATACTGTGGGCAGATTCTTTACCAGCTGAGCCCCCAGGGAAGCCCAGGAATACTGGAGTGGTAGCCTATCCCTTCTCCAGCGGATCTTCCTGACCCAGGACTCAAACAGGAGTCTCCTGCATTGCAGGCAGATTCTTTACCAACTGAGCTATCAGGGAAGCCCTAAAGGTAAGTATATTTACTGCATTCCTCAATCCTCAGTTCCTAAAACAGTGCATGGCAAGTAGACAGACACGGTAGAATGAATGGCTAAGTTTGATAAAATGCATTCATCAAGTAATTTTGAAGTGTTTCATCTCATAGGATCGTCTGAATTTCATAAATTAGCAAACTTTCTGAAAGAAGAAGGATTAAACATATCTTTTTTTCCCCTGTTCCCTTCTAAGGGAAAACCAGGTCCAAAGGGGTATGCCGGTGAACCAGGACCAGAAGGCTTGAAGGTAAAGCAACTGATTTTCTTACCACTTACATAGTACAATTTACAAAAGATAAATTTATGACTTTCAGAACAATATAAAATGAACACATATCAAAGATTTTATTCAACCCCCTTAATTGAGGGTACCAGTTATATGTTAAAGCTGGTTCAAATAGCATTTGAAATACTGTATGTCTTTATATCTTTATCTGCATCTAGATATGTCTGTAAATATCTATGACTATGACTTTGTGTATGTCTGTAATTAGATGTGCATTTTAATAAAGAAATATTAAGATTTGTGGTTATATATAGGACAATAACAGGCTTCCCCAGTGGCCCAGTGGTAAAGAATCCATCTGCAAGGCAGGAGCAGCAGGAGATGCAGATTCGATCCCTGGGTCGGGAAGATCCCCTGGAGGAGAGCATGGCAACCCACTCAAGTAGTCTTGCTGAAGAATCCCATGGACAGAGGATTCTGGCAGGCTACAGTCCACAGGGTGACAATGAGTCGGACACGACTGAAGCGACTTAGCATGCATGTGCATAGGATAATAAACTATAACTTTATTTCTTAAATCTGTTCCACTGGTAGAGAGCTACAAGTTAAAAATCTATAATGTTTAAATCTACATTTAAAAAATGTGTCTGTGTATCTTCACTAAGTCTGGGTCCTTTAACTGAAAGTATACAGTGAGTCTAAGTACATACTCTGGATCATCATTGGGTACTTTTAAGATTTTATGACATTTAAAAAAGGTACTACCAACCAACTTTTTTGCTTTGTGTTGAAGTTTTATCCAACAAATACAAAGTAATGCAGTGGTTTTTCATGTATAGCATTAAGTAAGGTCTGAAAGAAACTAACTTATGAGAATTGGTGATCAGTACAAATTTAATTAAAAATTGAATTGTATCACAGATTTATTGCTTAATTTCTTAAATCTGGAGTTCAGAGCTCATTATTTATATTAAACTCTTCATTTTTATTATACTAGAGATTAAGGGAAAAACAAACAACACTCTTTGAGGCCAATAATAAATATGAGCTAAAATATATTTTACTGTGTCAGCATGTGTGGGGTTTATCTATACCTGACTCTCAAGTTACATAGAAGAACTCCCAGAAAATAGATGCATGGTATTTATAAATAGAAGTCTTAGTTCTCTTTACTGTAATTAATCCCTGTACTACCAAGCAACTAGAAAATTCACCATGAGCTACCATCCAGTCAAACTGGCAGGAAACTAATCTCAGTCATTACTGACATCCTGCCTCCTCCCTGGAGTTACATCAGCATCTGGGTGGCATCCGTGTTACCTAGGAAGTGAAGGAAGTTCTTTACTGATCAATCCTCATACTTGTTCCTGCAGTTTCTTCTTTGGAATATCATATAGCTATTTCCTAGACCTGGCACTCCCTTGGGGGAATCTGGAACTCTGGGGGAGCACTTTGGAGACTGTTAAGAGCCACCACCTTTCACAGAACCCTAGGATCTCTGTTCTCTCCATAGGCCTGGAGGAATTATTCCTCTCTCTCTTTGCATCCTCAAAGACAACTCAACTCCTACATTCAGGCTGTCTGAAAACTGAAGCAGGAATGTAGGTAATCTGCAAGCAACTTTTGCTTTCTGCCTGTTAACACAGACCTCCCTTAAGATTATGTATCACAAAGGGTTCATCTCCCTAATTGGAATTTGAGAGGACCATTAAGTAGGAGAAGTTTTTTTAAAAAATTATATCTATATATGCATACACATATATATACACACGTATATATAGTGTATATAAATATAAAATCAAATCCTGCCACAAATTTTCTATAAAAACTGTCTAATGAACTATTTTTTTTTCTAGTGGGATAAATTAATTAATTTATTTATTTTTAATTAATTTATTTTTTACTTGAAGGATAACTGCTTTACAGAATTTTGTTGTTTTCTGTCAAACCTCAACATGGATCAGCCATAGGTATACATATGTCCCCTCCCTCTTGAACCTCCTTCCCATTTCCCTCCCGCTCCCACCCTTCTAGGTTGATACAGAGCTGTTGCTTGAGTTTTCTGAGACAAACAGCAAATTCCCATTGGCTATCTATTTTACATATGGTAATGTAAGTTTCCACATTACTCTCTCCTTACATGTCACCTTCTCCTCCCCTCTCCCTGTGTTCATAAGTCTGTTCTCTTTGTCTGTTTCTCCATTTAGTTCAGTCACTCAGTCGTGTCCAACTCTTTGCGAACCCATGAATCACAGCACGCCACACCTCCCTGTCCATCACCAACTCCCAGAGTTCACTCAGATTCACGTCCATCGAGTCAGTGATGCCATCCAGCCATCTCATCCTCAGTCGTCCCCTTCTCCTCCTGCCCCGAATCCCTCCCAGCATCAGAGTATTTTCCAATGAGTCAACTCTTCGCATGATGTGGCCAAAGTACTGGAGTTTCAGCTTTAGCATCATTCCTTCCAAAGAAATCCCAGGGCTGATCTCTTTCAGAATGGACTGGTTGGATCTCCTTGCAGTCCAAGGGACTCTCAAGAGTCTTCTCCAATACCACAGTTCAAAAGCATCAATTCTTTGGCACTCAGCTTTCTTCACAGTCCAACTCTCACATCCATACATGACTACTAGAAAAACCATGGCCTTGACTAGACGGACTTTAGTTGGGAAAGTAATGTCTCTGCTTTTCAATATGCTATCTAGGTTGGTCATAACTTTTCTTCCAAGGAGTGTCTTTTAATTTCATGGCTGCAGTCACCATCTGCAGTGATTCTGGCCCCAAAAAATAGAGTCTGACACTGTTTCCACTGTTTCCCCATCTATTTCCCATGAAGTGAAGGAGCCAGATGCCATGATCTTCATTTTCTGAATGTTGAGCTTTAACCCGACTTTTTCACTCTCCTCTTTCACTTTCATCAAGAGGCTGTTTAGTTCTTCTTCATTTTCTGCCATAAGGGTGGTGTCATCTGCATATCTGAGGTTATTGATTTTTCTCCCGGCAATCTTGATTCCAGCTTGTGTTTCTTCCAGCCCAGTGTTTCTCATGATGTACTCTGCATAGAAGTTAAATAAGCAGGGTGACAATATACAGCCTTGACGTACTCCTTTTCCTATTTGGAACCAGTCTGTTCCATGTCCAGTTCTAGCTGTTGCTTCCTGACCTGCATACAAATTTCTCAAGAGGCAGGTCAGGTGGTCTGGTATTCCCATCTCAGAATCTTCCACAGTTTATTGTGATGCACACAGTCAAAGGCTTTGGCCTAGTCAATAAAGCAGAAATAGATGTTTTTCTGGAACTCTCTTGCTTTTTGATGATCCAGTGGATGTTGGCAATTAGATCTCTGGTTCCTCTGCCTTTTCTAAAATCAGCTTGAACATCAGGAAGTTCACAGTTCACATATTGCTGAAGCCTGGCTTGGAGAATTTTGAGCATTACTTTACTAGCCTGTGAGATGAGTGCAATTGTGCGGGAGTTTAAGCATTCTTTGGCATTGCCTTTCTTTGGGATTGGAATGAAAACTGAGTTTTTCCAGTCCTGTGGCCACTGCTGAGTTTTCCAAATTTGCTGGCATATTGAGTGCAGCACTTTCACAGCATCATCTTTCAGGATTTGAAATAGCTCAACTGGAATTCCATCACCTCCACTAGCTTTGTTCATAGTGATGCTTTCTAAGGCCCTCTTGACTTCACATTCCAGGATGTCTGGCTCTAGATGAGTGATCACACCATCATGATTATCTGGGTCGCGAAGATCTTTTTTGTACAGTTCTGTGTATTTCTTCCTGCCCTGCAAATAAATTATTCCATACCATCTTTCTAGATTCCATATATAAGCATTAGTATATGATATTTATCTTTCTCTTTCTGACTTAACTTCACTCTGCATAATAGGCTCTAGGTTCATCCACCTCATTAGAAGTGACTCAAATGCACACACATATACATACACACATATATATTGTATATATAAATATAAAGTCCTGCCACAAATTTTCTATAAAAGCCATCTAATGAACTCTTAAAAACTAGAATTTTCAGCATACTACTACAATGCTTTCTTCAATGCTTTATTTATTTATACAATGCTTTATTTATTTGCTATTTATCTGAATGTATATGGAAATAGAAAAGCAAGTTTTTGTAGTCTTTGAAAGCTTATTTCAAACTGATTACCTATAGTAGTATTAGGTTTCAGTACTGAAAATCACCACCATCCAATAGAGTATAAAATATGAATTACAGATGTAGAGCTGCAATAAAAAGGTGGAAAGAAATAGGAGAGATTAATTTTAGTAATATATTTTGTGTAACCCAAGATATAAAAATATTATCATTTCAACATGTTATCAGTATTAAAGTTATTAATGAGATTTTTGTACAAAGTCTTTGAAATACAGTGTGTATATTATATTTATATCACACTTCAGTTGAGACCAGTTAATTTCAAGTGCTGAGTAGCTATATATCATGAGTAACTACCATATTGTTTGGTGAGTGTAACTGTCCCACACTGCAAAATAATTATTACTTTTCAGATAGCAGGTAATCATTTAATCTCCTTTCTCCGGTATAAATAAAATGTGCGTTCTTGTCAGATTAATTATACGTGGCACCCTAAACTGCTTTTCACTAGTCTGTGCTTTTGTTGGGGCTTTGCTCATGTCATTCCTCACCACTGAAAGTGATCCTTTCTCATGACCAGTGTAAAAGTCATCCAGGGCCCAACTCATACAGTTTGAAATACAGTTAAGAAATACAGTTTCATAATTTATTATTTGAAGCAACTGATGTTTGGATTTTTATCAATTTATTTTTAACTGGACGGTAATTGCTTACAATTTTGTATTGATTTCTGCCATACAACATGAATCCTCCATAAATATGCTTACATCATTTATACATACATACATAAATATAAACCTCCCTCCCAGCCCCACCTGATCCCACTTCTCTAGGTTATCACAGAGCACTGAGTTGAGCTACCTGTGTTATCGAGCAACTTCAACTAGCTCTCTGTTTGACATATAGTAAGGTATATGCTTCAGTGCTACTCTCTCAGTTCATCCCACCCTCTCCTTCCCCCACTGTGTCTACAAGTCTGTTCTCTATGTCTGCATCTCTACTCTTGCCCTGTAGATAGGGGTCATCAGTACCATTTTATACACTGTTTTTCTCTTTCTGACTTATTTCACTCTATAACAAGTTCTAGGCTCACCTGCCTCACTGGAACTGACTCAATTTGTTCCTTTGTATGACTGAGTAGTATCCAGTTGTATATATGTGTAATACCACAACTTGTTTATCCATTCCTCTGTCAGTGGTTGAACATCTGGGTTTCTTCCGTGTCCTAGCTATTGTAATTAGTGCTGCAGTGAATATTGGGGTATGTGTGTCTTTTTGAAATGCAATTTTCTCAAGGCATATTCTCAGTTGTGGGATTGCTGGGTCATATGGTAATTTTATTGCTAGTATTTTAAGGAATCTCCATACTCTTCTCCATAGAGGCTATATCAGTTTACATTTCCATCAACAGTGTAAGAGGGTTCTCTTTTCTCCATCATCTGTTTGTAGATTTTTTGATGATGTAGATTTTTGTAGATTTTTTGTAGATTTTTTGATGATGGCTGTTCTGATCAATGTGAGATGGTTTTGATTTGCATTTCTTTAATAATGAAAGGTGTTGAGCATTTTTTCACAGGTTTATTGGCCACCTGTATGTCTTTTTTGGAGAAATGTTTGTTTAGGTCTTCTGCCCATTTTTTAATTGGGTCATTTGTTTTTCTGATAAGGTAGTATGGTATATGTACTATATCTTAACACTGCCAGTAGGCTATGGGATAGCAAAACCATAATTAGACACATTGGTATTTCTGTGGTGAAATGTAGGGATGTTCAAAGTAATCAAACTAACTTTATATAACTTGGGTCAGGCAAAAGCATTGCTACCAAATAAACACAGGTTAGGTCAAGTTTGCCACCAAGTGTGTTGTGAAAAACTTTGGTTTTTTAGAGTTTTACAGATGGCAGAATTGTGGTTAAAGTTATGAACACATGTTACTTCTGCAGTGAAGTCAGCTCTAGCTGCACCCACCCACAGGGTGCTGCTCCTATGAACTCCTTTGCTACTTCCTGTGGGTTCTGTTCTGTTTGCTTGTTCTGCTCAAAGTCATGAGATCCTTTATCTACTGAAGCAAAGAGGGTCCCTGTGGACAAGGGCTTAATTTTCACTCGTGTTAATATCTTCTACAGCACCTACCACTCTACCTTTTATAGAGTATACCTCAGTAGATATTTTATTTTTTAAATTTTATTTGTAAAAGAATTTTAAAAGGGATTAAAATTCAGATATAGAAGAATGTAATTTAAGAAAACAGGTTACTAGTATTTGAATGAAAAGAGAGCGAAGACTGTATCCCACACAAATACTGTAACAGAGTTTTGATAAACTACATTAAAATGAAAACAGGAGCAATGTTGAGAGTATTCTTATTTGAAAATTAATAGTTTTTTTCAACTTTATATTCTTTATTAACAGGGAGAAGTAGGAGATCAAGGAAATATTGGGAAGATTGGCGAAACAGTAAGCTTATTTTATGCTCTTATTTTCATGTTTTAAATCCTCTCATGAGCATTTTTAGGAATCATGTTAGCCATGATCTATGCTTATAAACTTCAGAATGCAAAATATTCATCCACTATAAATATAAAGTCATTTGTTATGTGGCAAATAAAACCTACTATACAAAAAAGAAATGAGGGAAAACACAGATACTATTTTCATCCAATATTAATTACATTTGTGATCTCAGGAACCTTTTTGTTTCTAATATTGGGTCTTTACCTTTAGTTCCAATCATTTCAAGCGACATTTGATTGTAACATTTTTCATGATTAAAAAGCTACAAATTTTCAAGCCATTAAATATTATAATAGGTGGAAAATGTTTTCTTTATATTTGGAAGGTTGGCATTAACTGTGAGACAATTCAATGAAAGACATAATTTCTTTTCTCAAAAAGTTTAACTTGTTTAAATTAACATTATTGTAGAAATAGGCAGCTCATGTTGTTTTTGAAACAGATATATTAGGGGTAATTTTTTTTTCTTTGCTATGGGAAAAGCCAACTATAATATTCTCTAAGAAATGAACCTACATAACATATAAAATGGTAAGTTAAATTAATAAGAGGCAAGTGAATTTATATATTGTGTGCACTGGGTTGTCACAAAAAAAGTGATACTGTTTAATATCAATATTTATTTAGTAGGTTAGATGAGCAAATACAATGTTCTGTAACCTGTCTTATAACATAAAGATAAAATTGTCTAAAAAATTGTTTTGTAAGCTTAAATAATTAAATATATTTTCTAGTCTGATAGTAAAACAACAATACATTTTGATACTCTTAATTTTTATCATGAATTATTATTAAAAATAAGGAGATGATCACTTAGTCTTAAAAGATCATTGTTATACCATTTAATCTTGAGCTGCTAGAAGGCGAATATTTTGTTCCTTTTTTTAACCAAAAAGGGAAATTTCAATGGAGTATTTATATCAATTCAATTATTTAAGGCACCTCATCAAAAATGGATGTGATTGGTATTTCCTTGTCATTCAGATTTTTAAAAATTCAATTAAAAAAATGAAATTCTGCATTTCTGGGTGACAAATTGCATAAAAATATATAAACTAGAATTTATAGCTAAACTTAAAATACCAATGAAAAACATATTTTCTTCAGATAACATGTATCAGACTTCTAAGTTTTATTTAGTTTAAAATGTTGGGCTGGTTCCACATAGTATAGGAACCTATCACCAGTGGTATCAAAAGAGGAAATGGACTATCTTGGCAGGTGGTAGATTTCTATTATTGGAGGGAAATTAACAATTATGGATTATTCACTATGTGCCAGGGATAATGCTAAATGATATTTTATATTGTGGCATTCATTTGATTCTCAAACAATTTTTAAAGGCACATTTTGTTATTCTGATTTTTGAAATGAATAAACTGAAGCACAGTAAGTAATCTGTTCAAAGAAACTCAGAGCTCAAAATTCAAAGCTTTATACCTTGCTGGGGACTTTTTTCCCAGCTTTATTGAGGTTTAATTGACTAATGAAATTTAAGATAAAGTGTATATAATGATTTGATCTAGTTAGTTAACAAAGCTGGGGATATTTTAATGTTAGTGGAAAGCCACTTGGCCTAGATTTTATAGGGCAGTTTAGTTATCAAATAAGTTATGAAACAAAAGGACTTTTCCAACTTTGAGATTCCATCTTCTCATTAAGGATGGGATATAAAGTGTTTTGAAAAACTTTAGTGGCTATATTGAATTAACATATAGGAGAAATATCAATAACCTCAGATATGCAGATGACACCACCCTTATGGCAGAAAGTGAAGAGAACTAAAAGCCTCTTGATGAAAGTGAAAGAGGAGAGTGAAAAAGTTGGCTTAAAGCTCAACATTCAGAAAACGAAGATCATGGCATCTGGTCCCATCACTTCATGGGAAATAGATGGGAAACAGTGGAAACAGTGTCAGACTTTTATTTTGGGGGCTCCAAAATCACTGCAGATGGTGACTGCAGCCATGAAATTAAAAGACGCTTACTCCTTGGAAGAAAAGTTATGACCAACCTAGACAGCATATTAAAAAGCAGAGATATTACTTTGCCAGCAAAGGTTCATCTAGTCAAGACTATGGTTTTTCCATTCCATGTATGGATGTGAGAGTTGGACTGTGAAGAAAGCTGAGTGCCAAAGAATTGATGCTTTTGAACTGTGGTGTTGGAGAAGACTCGTGAGAGTCCCTTGGACTGCAAGGAGATCCAACCAGTCCATTCTAAAGGAAATCAGTCCTGGGTGTTTATTGGAAGGACTGATGCTGAAGCTGAAACTCCAGAACTTTGGCCACCTCATGTGAAGAGTTGACTCATTGGAAAAGACTCTGATGCTGGGAGGGATTGGGGGCAGGAGGAGAAGGGGACAACCTAGGATGAGATGGCTGGATGGCATCACCGACTCAATGGACATGAGTATGAGTGAACTCCGGGAGTTGGTGATGGACAGGGAGGCCTGGCGTGCTGCGATTCATAGGGTCACAAAGAGTCGGACACGACTGAGCGACTGAACTGAACTGAAACTGAACTGATATATAAAATGCCTAAAGAATTATTTGTGGTTCTTGGTAATTCCCAACTTTTTTTTTTGTATTAACTTCAAAATCTTAGAAATATAGTTCATCTAATCCAAAGTTCAGTAAAATTCTTAAGAGATGTGGGAAAATACAGTTGTACTTCACAATGTCAGTCTAGTAATTTGAGGATATCTAAGGAGAAGGCAGTGGCACCCCATTCCAGTACTCCTGCCTGGAAAATCCCATGGATGGAGGATCCTGGCAGGCTGCAGTCCATGGGGTCACTAAGAATCAGACACGACTGAATGACTTCACTTTCACATTTCACTTTCATGCATTGGAGAAGGAAATGGCAATCCACTCCAGTGTTCTTGCCTGGAGGATCCCAGGGACGGGGGAGTCTGGTGGGCTGCCATCTATGGGGTCGCACAGAGTCAGACACGACTGAAGCAACTTAGCAGCAGCAGCAGCAAGGTTAGTTGTAATTGCATAGCTAATTACTTTTCCCAAACCTTCTGAATGGTCATTTAATTGGATCTCCTCCAGTTTTGTTTCTTTCTAGATTTATACAAATTAGAACCCAGTTTGTGATAGAGAGTGCCAAACAGAGTGGTCCCATCTATATTACATGTCTGTATATGTGTTACATTTATTTACTATAAGCAAAGAATTAATTTCTATAGATATGCCCTAAATAAGTCTCTAATTTTGAAAGATACCTCCTTGTCCTCTGCATTCTAACTTTTTGTTATGAATAAATCTGGAATTATCTCACATCTTTAACTCTCCAGGCTGAAAGTATTTGAAGAGCTACAAAAGGGAAGACAATATACTTTTTCAGTATTGGTCAAGAGAATAGAATTAAAATAGTATACAGTCCTTATAAGGGAACAGACATTATAAGACATAGGCATTATAAGGAACAAACTTTCTTTGTAGACAAGAATATTTTAATAGGATTTCTAACACTCAGATTCTTCCATAGAGTGATTGAACATGTCATTCTTAGATTTGAATGATTCAGCAGATATTTTATTCAGGAATATTTATTGAACATTTGATCCTTGCCTTCATGAAATTTATAGTCTATTAGAGGTTAGACAGACATTAAAAATCATATCATAAAATTATATAATCATAACTGTGATACATTCTATAGAGGAAAATTTTAAGGGACTGTGACAGTTGCCAAATTTAGATCTGGAGATGAGAGAAGACTTTTCTGAGGAAATACCATATGATCTGTGACCATAAAGAATGGTATGAGTTGGCTGTGGAAGAGTGGGGAGAAAAACTGTTCCTGGAATGTGCAATATAACATACTTCCCACACATATAATGCACTTAAAGCATTTAGCGCAGAGCTGGTCACATAGTGAAAACATGATAAAATGTTAGCTGTAATGGTTGTGGTGGTGGTTATTCTTATATTTATGGTTCTATGTGGGAAAGCATTTAACTTTAAAGGAACTGAAGGAAGCCGGTGTGGATAGACTTAGTGAGCCAAAGAAAAAGCAATATTAGGTGGTAGCAGTGAGGGAGGCAGGAGCCAAGCACTCAGGGCTGTGTTTATTATTTTGGAATTGATCCTAAAGTAGATGGAAAATCACTGAAGTATTCTAAGTAAGCCAATGACATGATTTAATTTTTTTAAGATCCCTCTGTAGCAATGGATTGGGAAGTTGGAGCTTGGTTGTGAGGAGCAGAAGTGTAAGAGGGTAACCGTTTAGAAAGCTATTGCATTAGATTAATTGAAAAAGAACAATGATGGGCCAGATGATGGCAGTGGAGATAAGTGGATGTGTTTGAGGTGTATTTAAGGTGATATTTGGACAAACGCTGCAGCAAAAAGGAATGATTCTGGTTAGTCTCCAGCATGTGATAGACTTTTGATAACTCAGCTAGTTATGATTCATCAGGAATATTCTGAAAGCATAAGGAATTAGTATATATGATGTCTAAGGATAATTCCAGTCCTAAGAATCTATGACTCTCTTCTAAGAATTGTAATGTTTTCTATTCTTCCCTTACCTGCCAATTTGGCTTCTTTTCTCTGGCTATCCTCCAGTTCATTATGTCTTTCTGGAGTTGAAACAAATAGAACTAAAACTAAACATTTTAGTCAGTGGCTCTACAACCTTCTTTAGGAGTGGGATAACTTCTTATTTTTTCTTTATTATTGATGATACTATGTGGGCATTTTTCAAAAACAGGAAACTAGTTTGTCTTTGGAAAATGATCAGCAGTCACTCTCCAGATCTTTTTCTAGTCTGTTATTTTAAAGATAGAATTTGGAATTTTTTTCATAAAGTAACCTTGATTGCATTAAATTTACATGCCATTTTTCTGCTCACTTGAAGAGCTTCTCATGGTTGTCCTATAGGCTGACCACAGACTCTCTTTATATGTGTTAAAATCCAACTATTTGATTTTACCTCATTTACTCTTTAATTTATTGATTTTAGTAATATTTCATAAGCAATCTACTGTGTCCTCTATGTTTTTTTGCCTGTCCTCTAATGTGCTAGTGTTTAATAGTAAATGACTGATCAACAGAAGGGAAGAGAAAAGGCCATGGATAATCCTCAAAAGCAAGTTCTCATTCTAAAACCTTTAGAGTCATAGAACTTCTGATGGCTGATTCTAAGGTGGATTATAACTAATTCATTCAAGTCCAAGTAGAGGTGGAGTCAGAGGAAGAAATGAAAAGAAATCTAATTTTTGAAGGCCTATTATCTCATTTAATCTTAAAACAATCCTTGTAAGATAAATCTTGTTGCCATTCTTTAAGTGAGGAAACTGAAATTTTTGAAGTCATTTGATATGTTTCACTTCATACAGCTAGTAAGCAAATGTGAATTTTCTAATTCCAGTTCTGAGGTTCTTTTCTCTGTGTCAAGCAATCATCAGTTTGTCCTATTTTCATTTTTTTTGTATTCCCCAAATTACATCTATTTATATTTATATGCATAGGTATTTATAATCTTTTAAAAATTATTTTTTCATATTAGCAATAACTTTATTTATTGTTTGTTTAATATAAATTTATTTATTTTAATTGGAGGCTAATTACTTTACAATATTGTATTGGTTTTGCCATACATCAACATGAATCTGCCACGGGTATACATGTTCCACATTCTGAACCTCCCTTCCACCTCCCTCCCCATACCATCCCTCTGCTGCTGCTGCTGCTAAGTCACTTCAGTCATGTCCAACTCTGTGCGACCCCATAGACAGCAGCCCACCAGGCTCCCCTGTCCCTGGGATTCTCCAGGCAAGAACACCAGAGTGGGTTGCCATTTCCTTCTCCGCTGGGTCACCCCAATGTACCAGCCCCAAGCATCCTGTATCCTGCATCCTGCATCGAACCTGGACTGGCGATTCATTTCTTATATGATATTATACATGTTTCAATGCCATTCTCCCAAATCATCCTACCCTCGCCTTCTCCCACAGAGTCCAAAAGACTGTTCTATGCATCTGTGTCTCTTTTGCTGTCTCGCATACAGGGTTATCATTACCATCTTTCTAAATTCCATATATATGTGTTAGTATACTGTATTGGTGTTTTTCTTTCTGGCTTACTTCACTGTGTATAATAGGCTCCAGTTTCATCCAACTCATTAGAACTGATTCAAATGTATTCTTTTAATGGCTGAGTGATACTCCATTGTGTATATGTACCACAGCTTTCTTATCCATTCACCTGCTGATGGACATCTAGGTTGTTTCCATGTCCTGGCTATTATAAGCAGTGCTGTGATGAACACTGGAGTACACGTGTCTCTTTCAATTCTGGTTTCCTCGGTGTGTATGCCCAGCAGTGGGATTGCTGGGTCATAAGGCAGGTCTATTTCCAGTTTTTTAAGGCATCTCCACACTGTTCTCCATAGTGGCTGTACTAGTTTGCATTCCTACCAACAATGTAAGAGGCTTCCCTTTTCTCCACACCCTCTCCAGCATTTATTGCTTGTAGACTTTTGGATTGCAGCCATTCTGACTGGCGTGAAATGGTACCTCATTGTGGTTTTGATTTGCATTTCTCTGATAATGAGTGATGTTGAGCATCTTTTCATGCGTTTGTCTGTATGTCTTCTTTGGAGAAATGTCCGTTTAGTTCTTTGGCCCATTTTTTGATTGGGTCGTTTATTTTTCTGGAATAGAGCTGCAGGAGTTGCTTGGATATTTTTGAGATCAGTTGTTTGTCAGTTGCTTCATTTGCTATTATTTTCTCCCATTCTGAAGGCTGTCTTTTCACCTTGCTTATAGTTTCCTTTGTTGTGCAGAAGCTTTTAATTTTAATTAGGTCCCATTTGTTTGTTTTGCTTTTATTTCTAATATTCTGGGAGGTGGGTCATAGAGGATCCTGCTGTGATTTATGTCAGAGAGTGTTTTGCCTATGTTCTCCTCTAAGAGTTTTATAGTTTCTGGTCTTACGTTTAGATCTTTAATCCATTTTGAGTTTATTTTTGTGTATGGTTTTAGAAAGTATTCTAGTTTCATTTTTTTACAAGTGGTTGACCAGTTTTCCAGCACCATTTGTTAAAGAGATTATCTTTTCTCCATTGTATATTCTTGCCTCCTTTGTCAAAGATAAGGTGTCCATAGGTGTGTGGAGTTATCTCTGGGCTTTCTATTTTGTTCCATTGATCTATATTTCTGTCTTTGTACCAGTCCCATACTGTCTTGATGACTATGACTTTGTAGTAGAGCCTGAAATCAGGCAGGTTGATTCTTCCAGTTCCATTCTTCTTTCTCAAGATTGCTTTGGCTATTTGAAGTTTTTAATGGAACCTCAAAGTGCATCCCTTGTGAATCAGTGGTTAGAAAAGCTTAGACAAGGACAAAATAAAATTTTACTATGTAATCTCATAGTTCAAGCTGGCAAATAAAGTATTATCAAATACTGTTGGTTTCTGAGAAGTACTGAAATGTAACTTAATGTATTTACAATGGAATTATTAAAGATTTGAAGGATCTGGAAGAAAATATTTTAGAAGTCCTCAACACAAACTCTCATCTGATATAGTAGTTAGTTTTTCTGCTTTCTGGTAGCATTACTATAAAATTATTATCAGACTTAATACAAGTTGATTTTACTTAATGAGTTCCATTCTTTCTTTCATTAAGAAGAAAATGGTAGCTTTAAATGGACATGGTGTGTTCTCAGTCATGCCTTTGCAACCCTATGGACTGAACGTACTTAAATCATAAAAAACGACTCATTTTCCCTGAGGAAAAGTGCCAAAGCTGATGGCACCATTTAGTCAAGAAAGAACAAAGTAAAATTCTATTATTTAATAATTGCCCTTCTGTAGGGCCTCTGTAAACTCAATGTGTTTATCTTAAAAAATGTCTTCTACTCCCTTCTGCTTTCAAGCTGCACATACCTGTAGCACAAGTGCAAACCTGTGTATATCTCCTGCATCACAGGGCATGGTAATTTTTCTCAGAGAATGGAAAATTATATGAAATATCTATCCATGATACATCCCATCACAAGAAGGATGATTACCTGAATATGATAAAAAAATAGCTACAATTTATTCAAAATTTGTGATTTGCCATACATTATACCTTTTAATCCTTACAAGACCCTGGGAAATAATAATTCTTTTTTGTAGAAAAGAAAACTTTTATTTCAGAGAAGTTAAACTTGTCCAAGGTGAGATAGCAAAGTAGCAGACCTGAGATTACAAAGACGTGATTACTAACTTCTCCACATCATCCTGCTTCCTCAAGGTGAAGATTCTAATTGGCTTTCTAATGAATACAGCCTATTATTACAGTTTGAGGCTTAAAAGTATGGGGTACCAAGAACCATATTGTGACTTGACTAGTGTCTCAAAGACATGGGTGTGTTAAAATTTTTATGACTTAGGATCATTTATTTGACATTTATCATCTTGGAAATGTTTTAATAGCATCACTTACTCAAGTGAATTAATTTCACTATACCATTAAGTCTGTGAAAGTGTAGAAAAGTAGAAAAAAGTATAAGTCGGTGAAATTAAAAGAGAGGAAACATGAAAGAGTGTGGATATATTAGTGGATATGAACAGAGAAGATATAGAAAGTTACAATTTCAGATCAATTGAAGGGAAGTGAATGAAAATAAACACTTCTACTAACCCTGCCATTCTCTAAAAACCAGGTGCAGGTAACTCCGGAGAAGGCAGTGGCACCCCACTCCAGCACTCTTGCCTGGAAAATCCCATGGACGGAGGAGCCTGGTGGGCTGCAGTCCATGGGGTCGCTAAGAGTCGGACACAACTGAGCGAATTCACTTTTACTTTTCACTTTCATGCATTGGAGAAGGAGATGGCAACCCACTCCAGTGTTCTTGCCTGGAGAATCCCAGGGACGGGGGTGCCTGGTGGGCTGCCGTCTATGGGGTCGCACAGAATCGGACATGACTGAAGTGACTTAGCAGCAGCAGCAGCAGGTAACTCCAAGTTAAACTATTACTTTAGAAATGAGATGTCAATAGCTTTTAAATCTCAAACATAAGAAATTTAAGAAACTGGAGTCAATACATTTCTAGGAACAGTTGAAAGTGAAAGTGAAGTCACTCAGTCATGTCTGACTCTTTGCGACCCCATAGACTATAGCTTACCCAACTCCTCTGTCCATGGGATTTTCCAGTCAAGAATACTGGAGTGGGTTGCCATTTCCTTCTCAGGAGATCTTCCCAACCCAGGGATTGAACCTGGGTCTCCCGCATTGTAGGCAGACGCTTTACCATGTGAGCCAGCAGGGAACAGTTGAGGTGCTTACAAAGGTGGAAGGATTTTGAGTCTTTGTGGCTATAAAGTATGTTATTTTCTTGACATTTATGACATCTCTTTGTACAAAGCAAAGTAAAAACTAGGAAAATAGCAAATACTATATTAAATGTAGAACTTTTTTCTACAGCTATGAAAGTTAAAATGTATGGAAAAAATGAAGACTGTAGAAGATCGTTTATATCACAAAACCAAATGTCATAAGGGGTACACAAAGATTAAATCACATGTAAGTGGTTATTAAGGATAAACCAACAAAAATATTTTAAAAATTCACATGATTATAATATAAAAGCTTAAAGGCCAAAGTTTCTATCTATGGTGAAATGAATGATTCGCATGATCTATGTTAAAAGCTAAAAACACAGAAGTTAGTGAAAGGCAAGAATATAAGGGTTTGTGTACTTTATATTATGTTTATTTTTCTTTTATCCTTATTAAATGTACATTAAGTGCCTATTAAAAAGTAAAATCTTCTGAGAAAAGGAATAAGATCCAACATATATGGAGTAATATATGGAACAAGGTATTTATCATGCATATTATATTAAAAGTAATAAACAAAAGTACTCTTCTTAGTCTAATAAAGTTTCTCAGATTGCCCAAATTAGGAAAAAACTGATTCAAAGGACTCATATAAGAGAGAAATTTAAATGGGACTTTGTGCCTTCAAATACCAACAGAAGTGTCCCTCATTTTCAGATGTAAACATTCAGTGTGTATACTGCCTGGGACACTAAGCCTATTAGCCTTCTAAGAAAATATAAATTTGATAACTTTACTTACTTTAGAATTGATAAAAAAAAAAGAAGCATTTTTTGGTTTCCTTTGGCTTTCAAGGATTTACTCTTAAGGAATTGTTGTTTAAAATGCTTAAAATATAATTTTGTATTTGAATCTGGGACAGGAAGATTCAGAATTCTAATAGATTTAAAAACTAATATCCTATGATTTGAAGGAAATTAGTTGTCTACAAATATGCGTAACTCACATGTTCACCATGTACTGTGTTCTAGAAGGATATTGTGATTTCTTACAGCCCCCCCAAAATGAAAGACACTAGTAAACTTTCACTTATTCTATCATTAAAAAATACTTATTGAACACTTCTTGTGTGCTAGATATACAACTAAATAAGACTTGATCCTTAAGTGATTTAAATTCTAGAAAATGAGTAAAGAATTCTACACACAGTTGCACCCAAATGCTAGTTCTGTTATGTAAGGTACTCTAAGACAGGGAAGTAAAACTTGTTTGACAATTATCAAAAAGATATATATGTTGATAGAGAAAATATGGCTTTGTTTGACTAGAATTGTATTCCTATTCCTTTAGGTAGGGATGCTGTAATAAAGTGGTAATCACCACTTTTGAAGAAATGGAAACTCTAAATTTTATATAGAAGGAATCTAGAGGTGGTACTTTGGTTGGAAGAGGGACTTCCCTTGGATCTGTGTTTACGTAGAAACTACACTGTTTTCTTTTCTTAGTAGTGCACTGTCTACTTTTTATTTAGATATTAATGCATAAAATAGCAAATATCTAGTGATGTTTTTATGCAGGATGGACTAATGGAAGTAGTGATAGAGACCAGGGTTAAGGTACTGCCACTCCTAGAGAAGGTAGATGCAGAATTATAATCTGAGAATAAGTCTAGTGAAAAGTCTTTGTGGTTCTGACTTTTAAAAGATGTTACTTTAGTAAGATCTACATAATCAGTGTAACTACCTTTTCAAATTTAAGGTTAAAATTTATCCTAGAACAAGAATCAGAAACTTTTCTATAAAAGACCAGACCAAATATTATCTGTTAGACTTGGGATCATACCATTTCTGTCACCATGTTTCAAGTCTGCTGTTGGAGTGCAAAAGCAGTCATCAGTTCAGTTCAGTCACTTAGTCATGTCCGACTCTTTGCAACACCATGAACAATAGTACACCAGGCCTCCATGTCCATCACCAACTCCGGAGTTCACTCAAATTCATGTCCATTGAGTCAGTGATGCCATCCAGCCATCTCATCCTCTATCGTCCACTTCTCCTTCTGCCCTCAATCTTTCCCAGCATCAGGGTCTTTTCAAATGAGTCAGCTCTTCTCATCAGGTGGCCAAAGTTTTGGAGTTTGAGCTTCAACATCAGTCCTTCCAATGAACACCCAGGACTGAACTCCTTTAGGATGGACTGGTTGGATCTCCTTGCAGTCCAAGGGACTCTCAAGAGTCTTCTCCAACACCACAGTTCAAAAGCATCAATTCTTCTGTGCTCAGCCCTCTTTATAGTCCAGCTCTCACATCCTTACATGACTCCTGGAAAAACCACAGCCTTGACTAGACAGACCTTTGTTGGCAAAGTAATGTCTCTGCTTTTTAATACATTGTCTAGGTTGGTCAAACCTTTCCTTCCAAGGAGTATGTGTCTTTTAATTTCATGGCTGCAATCACCATCTGCAGTGATTTTGGAGCCCAGAAAAATATAGTCATCCACTATTTTCACTGTTTCCCCATCTATTTGCCATGAAGTGATGGGACCAGATGCCATGATCTTAGTTTTCTGAATGTTGAGCTCTAAGCCAACTTTTTCAGTCTCCTCTTTCACTTTCATCAAGAGGCTCTTTAGCTCTTCTTCACTTTTGCCATAAGGCTGGTGTCATCTGCATATCTGAGGTTATTGAGATTCCCCCCGGCAATCTTGATTCCAGCTTGTGATTCCTCCAGTCCAACATTTGTCATGATGTACTCTGCATTGAAGTTAAGTAAGCAGGGTGACAATATACAGGCTTGATATACTCCTTTTCCTATTTGGAACCAGTCTGTTGTTCCATGTCCATTTCTAACTGTTGCTTCCTGACCTGCATATAGGTTTCCCAAGAGGCAGGTCAGGTGGTCTGTATTCCCATCTCTTTCAGAATTTTCCAGTTTATTGTGATCCACACAGTCAAAGGCTTTGGCATAGTCAATAAAGCAGGAATAGACGTTTATCTGGAACTCTCTTGCTTTTTCGATGATCCAGCGCATGTTGGCAATTTGATCTCTGGTTCCTCTGCCTTTTCTAAAACCAGTTTGAACATCTGGAAGTTCACGGTTCACATATTGCTGAAGCCTGACTTGGAGAATTTTGAGCATTACTTTACTAGCCTGTGAGATGAGTGCAATTGTGTGGTAGTTTGCGCATTCTTTGGAATTGCCTTTCTTTGGGATTAGAATGAAAACTGACCTTTCCTAGTTCTGTGGCCACTGCTGAGTTTTCCAAATTTGCTGTCATAGACAACAAGTAAATGAATGAGTCTGGCTTTGTTCCGAATAAAATTTTATATACAAAAACAGACAGTGGTCAGGATTTGGCTGGCAAGCTTTAATTGCCCTTTCCTATTCTAGAATTTTATTTGGAATGTATCAGTTTGATTATATCAATCTGCCATTTGCAATTCTGCTTTATTAGTCATTTATTCTTAAACAAACAAACAAAAAATTACTAAACACAAATGTGTTTTCAAATTAGAAAACATATTCAGATTGCTAACAGACATTGATTTTGTATATTATGTGTGAACATAGTGAATTAATTTACATTTATATAGAGCACATGTACATCTAAAGTAACCTACTAAGATTTATAGTTTGTTTTCCTTAACAGATGCTTAAAGAATCTTAAAGGAAATATTTTCTAAGAACAATGAAATCTATTCTTTATAGCACATGTTCACTAGAAACATTTTTCTGAACATTATGCATTGTTTTTTGAAGTCCTGTTTTAAGGGTCAAAGGATTTCCACATATTAAGTTTTCATGAGTTTTTCTTTCATTACTTTGGAAAAAAATTCCAAGGGAATGTCATTAAACCTGTATTCCCCATTAGAATGAGATTTTTTCATTTTCACTCTATCTTCTGTTTTTGAAACATCTTTTTTTTTTTTTCCCATCAATTCAACATAGCATCCTAATGGAGAGTATCACAGCATTTTTCCTCATAAATATGTATGGAACCTTTAGTGCTCTTTTTTTTTAACAGCAAAAATAAGTGAAATCTGGATTTTATTCCAACCATAAATACAGCCAGCTTTGTGTTTTATAGAAAACTTTGTGTAAGAAAACTTTGTATAACCTTTCATTTCTTCAGTTCCAGATACCAAGATAGTTGCTGGAATATAGAGCTCAGTTTCGGGGGGAGGATTCTAATTAATGGGTTTTGGAAAAACTGTATGACAAAATCTATATTTTTCTGGTATAGTCATTAAAATCAGGACAGACCTAGATAATGCAAGCTTCTCCAGAAATACCAGGGGGACAGAACATAGCAGATTATAACAGGGGGCAGGGCAGGCAGGAATCATTCTGTAAAAGGCCTAAGAAGGTAGGCTATAAGAATTTCTCACCCTGACTTTAAAAACCTTCCACAGTGTATACCTCACTTAACTTTATCATTATTTCTCACACTTCCCAACTTTCTAGGCCAAACCAGAGCATTCAACATGCCTTAAATGTAACCCTCTTACTTACGGCATTGTTTCCATCACCTCTGAAGACCATCACTTTCCTACACCTGTCGGCCTAGCATCAACTTCTGAGACCCATCTTAAATCATCTGCTCAAACTTCAAGTCTTTCCTGCTCTCCCTACCCAATTAGATTCACTTGTTTCCTCCATTAAGCCTTTATCTTCAGAATTGTGGTTCTTAATTTAGTGCTTCATACCATAGTTATTTTTTTATTTGAACTATCTCAACAGAAAACTATCTCACAGAGCAATAAGTAAATGCCTTTTATATTATATATTTTCAATAAGTATATGTTATATATGATGAACTGAGATAAAGTAAGAAAAGGTAACTTTCTAATTTATTGATATTTGCTACTGTTTCCTAAAAGGATTTTAGTGTGCTTAAGCTAATTCAGAAAATATGACATATTCTTGTGAGATAGTCAGAATATGGAAGGACACTTCATTGGGAACAGCAAGAACACAAAATATATGGAGGCATGAAAGACTGGGAGTGTTTTTAGAACTGCATCATAAGCGGTTCAGAACAGCTGGCTGCTGCTAAGTCGCTTCAGTCGTGTCCGACTCTGTGTGACCCCATAGACGGCAGCCCACCAGGCTCATAGTATGTCACAGCTCATCTGGCTCTTGTTACTTCCTATAATGTCCTTCCTATCTTTTCAGGATTACAAATACTACCTACTCTTCTTCTTCCACAAGTCAGCCCAAGTATCACTTCCTTTAAACCTGATCTTGAATTCCTTCTTTCTCATTTGTAAAACTTAAGTGAGATATCTTTTTATGTTTATTGTCAGGGTTGGAAAATAACTGCCTGAGATGAAGTATGCTCGCAGGAGGTGTTTAATAAATGGCAGTGGTTGTATTAGTTGTTGTTATTGTATAAACAGAAGGATAACAAGGAAGTTCTATTTTTTTAAAGTAAGAGCTATGAGAAGTCACTACATTTACTTTCTAGAGCTGTCGTCAGTAAATAGTTTCTTTGGTCATACTGAAGCTCCAGAATGCTAGACATACCCTCCTCACTATGGAATAAAAATACTCCAGGGTTTATTTTTTTATTACATCTTTCTCACCTGTTCAAAAGATTTAAAATACCTACAGTTTTTTCTCTTCTTTTTCAAAATTGTAGTTGGAGGAAAATTGTTCTACAATAGTGTGTTGGTTTCTGCCATACATCAACATGAATCAACCATAAGTATACATATGTCCTCTCCCTCCTGTTTCCTCCTCCTCTTTATATTTAAGTTATAGAATTTTAGAACTGGAAAGTGTACAAGACATTATCTAGTTTATCCCGTTTGTTTTTTAGAATTGGCAGAATGAGACACAATCTAGTCACATGACTTTCTTCAGAGGTGAAGATCTAATCTGAAGCTCAAGTCTTTATAGATTAGCACATGGAAATATTAATATCATCATGTTATTTTTCTCATTTTTAGATGTAGACATTGATGGGAGGCATAAGACAATAGATATTCTGACTCTAGTTTCATCTTCAGATAGAGTCTACGGAAAACTCAGTCCCTATGGGGTCTGCCCTGGTGGCTCAGAGGTTAAAGCATCTGCCTGCAATACAGGAGATGTCAGTTTGATCCCTGGGTCCAGAAGATCCCCTGGAGAAAGAAATGGCAACCCACTCCAGTATTCTTGCCTGGAGAATCCCATGGATGGAGGAGCTTGGTGGGCTATAGTCCATGGGGTCACAAAGAGTTGGATACAACTGAATGACTTCACTTTTCTTTCACTTTATGGAGTCTACATAAAAAAAAAAAAAAAAAAAAAACAGAACTGATTTAATGCTTTGTGTGTGAAAAAAATAGATACTAATATTATAAACACATATTCTTTGCTGTGAATGATCCTAGTGAATTTCACTCTAAAACTCTAGTTATTAGAGTTTTAGGAAGAGCTAGCAATTCAAGTGTTGTGCCACACAAGTATCATAGTAGGATAATTCCTCTTATTTCTTATCCAACTTACATTTTTTAAGAAAAACTAATAATCTGTGCTGATATTCACTTTATCGCCTTTGATTTATTGCCAAGAGACTCATTCAAAAGAGCAGAATACATGACGACATTGCCAGACGATTTAGTGCAGGAAGGACAGAACCAGTTGCCTTTCTAGTCTCAAGATTCCTATAACATAAGCATGAGTAAAAGCATCTGTTAAGTAGACATTCCAGGCATATTCTTTTAATCATTGCCAGACCTTCTCTAGGCAAAACTTCATTCTGAACTTTTTTTCATGACTGCATGTATGATCCAAGGGAATACAAGTCAAATAGTTGTCAGGGAAATTTCAGAGACTGAATTCCCTATTTGGATACTGAGCAGACCAGTTGTATCTTTTAGGAAACTTGTATATCCAAATGTCAAGAGTCTGAAGTAGAGGAACTGTGATACCAAAATAAATTGTTGTCCAATCAGGAACCTCTTAAATAATGAAGTGCTTATCCTATATTCCACATTTAACTGACTATGTAAAATATTCCACATCATTCATCAATGTCTGGCATATATTCTCAAATAATGTTGACTAAATGAATTTATTTTATGACACTTCTTTATGTCATAAATCTATTTTATGATACTTTTTAAAGTGTGAATGAATGCAGACTTTCATGGATGAGCTTTAGTACTTTTCTAGTAGCATCTTTAGGATTTTCTATGTATGGAATCATGTCATCTGCAAACAGTGAAAGTTTTACCTCTTCTTTTCCAATCTGGATTTCTTTTATTTCTTTTTCTTCTGATTGCCCTGGATAGGACTTCCAAAGTTATGTTGACTAAAATGATGAGAGTGAACATCCTTGTCTTGTTCCTGATCCTAAAAGAAATACTTTCAGCTTTTCACCATTGAGTGTGATGATAGCTGTGGGTTTGTCATGTATGGCTTTTATTATGTTAAGGCCCACTTTCTGGAGGATTTTTATCATACATTGTTGAATTTTGTCAGGAAGCTTTTTCTGCATCCATTGAGATGATTACATAGTTTTTATTCTTCAGTTTGGTAATTGATTTGTAGATATTGAAAAATCCTGGCATCCTTGGGATAAATCCCACTTAATCATTATGTCTGATCCTTTTAATGTATTGTTGGATTCAATTGTTAGTGTTTTTGTTGAGGATTTTTGAGTCTATGTTCATGAGTGATTTTTTGTGTATGTGTGGTATCTTTGTCTGATTTTGTATTTAGGGTGATGGTGACCTCATAGTATGATTTTGGAGTGTTCCTTCCTCTGCAATTTTTGGAATAGTATCAGAAGGATAGGTGTTAACTCTTCTCTAAATGTTTGATAGAATTCGCCCTGTGAAACCACCTTTTCCTGGACTTGTTTGTTGGAAGTTTTTAAATTTCAGTTTCAATTTCACTGCTTGTGATTGGTCTCTTCATATGTTCTATTTCTTTCTGATCCAGTGTTGGAAGATCATACCTAAGAATCTGTCCATTTCTTCTAGGTCATCCATTTTATTGTCACACAGTCATAAAGTTGCTTGCAGTAGTCTTATGATCCTTTGTATTTTCTGTGGTGTTTATTGTAACTTCTCCTTTTTCATTTTTAATTTTATTGATTTGGGTCCTCTCTCTCTTTTTCTTGATGAGTCTGGCTAAAGATTTAACAGGTTTTTTTTTCATCTTTTCCAAAAAATCACTTTTAGTTTCACTAATCTACGGTTTCCTTTGTCTCTGTTTCATTTATTTCTGTTCTGATCTGATCTTTATGATTTCTTTTCTGCTACTAACTTTGGATTCTAGTTTTTCTTCTTTCTCTAGTTGCTTTAGCTGTAAAGTTAGGTGGTTCGAATTCTTTTTCTTTTTTTTTTTTTTTTGCTTACTGAGATAAGCTTGTATTGCTATAAAACTCCCTCTTAGATCTGCTTTTGCTGCATCTCTTAGGTTTTGGATCATCCCGATTTCATTTTCATTTGTCTCTATGTATTTATTTCCTCTTTGTTTCATAACATATTGCTTAGCCTCCACATGTTTGGGGGTTTTTTTTTGTGTGTGTGTGTGGTTGTTTTCTAATCTCATAGCATCATGGTTGGAAAAGATGCTTGATATGATTTGTTTTCTTAAATTTACCGAGGCTTATTTTGTGGCCCAGCATGGGATCTATCCTGGAGAATGTTCCATGTGAACTTGAGAAGAACATGTATTCTGCTGCTTTTGGATGAAATAGTCTATAAATATCAGTTAAGTTAATCTGATCTAATATATTATTTAAGACCTATGTTTCCTTATTGATGTTCTATCTAAATGACCTATCCATTGATGTAAGTGGGGTATGGAAGTCCACTATTATTATGTTACTGTTAATTTCCCCTTTTGTGGCTGTTATCATTTGCCTTTTATTTTGAGGTGCTCCTATGTGGAGTGCTTATACATTTACAATTGTTATATCTTTTCGGATTGATCCTTTGATCATTATATAGTGTCCTTCTCTGTCTTTGTAATAGTCTTTATTTTAAAGTCTATTTTGTCGGATATGAGTATCGCTGCTCCAGCTTTCTCTTGATTTCCATTTGCGTGGAACACCTATTCCCACCCCCACACTTACAGTTTGTATGTGTCCCTACATCTGAAATGGGTCTCTTTGAGATAATATGTATATGGGTCTTGTTTTTGTATTCATTCAGTTAGTCTGTGTCTTTTGGTTGGAGCATTTAATCCATTTACATTAAAGGTAATTACCTATATATGTTTTTATTGCCATTTTAATCGTTTTGGATTTGTTTTTGTAGTCCTTTTGCTTCCCTTCCTCTTTTATTCTCTTCTCTTGTGATTTGATGACTATCTATAGTGTCGTACTTGAACTGCTTTTTCTATTTAGTGTTTTTATATATTGTAGATTTCTGCTTTGCTATTACCTTGAGGTTTTAATATAACCATCTATATATAAATATATAAAAGATTGCTTTAAGTTTCTGGCCTCTTAATTTCAAATGCATTTCCAGTATTCTGCACTTCTCCTCTTCTCATGATTGCTGGGTTTAATATTATATTGTGTGTGGATGATTCCTCACCTTTACTTTATGTTTGCCTTTCCTGGTGAGCTTTTCCATTCATAATTTTCTTGTTTCTAGTTGTGGGCTTTTCTTGTCTACCTAGAAATTTTCCTTAGCATTTGCTGTACGACTGGTTTTGTGGGGCTGAATTCTCTTAATTTTTGCTTGTCTGTTAACCTTTGATTTCTCTGTCAAATCTGAATGAGAGCCTTGCTGGGTGGGATGTTTCTTGGTTGTAGATTTTTCCTTCCATCGCTTTAAACATGTGATTATTCCATTCTGGCCTACAGAATTTCTACTGAAAAATAAGAGGATAACCGTATAGGGATTCCATTGTATGTTATTTTTTGCTTTTCCCTTGTTACTTTTAATATTTTTTCTTTGTCTTTAATTTTTGTCAGTTTGATTAAAATGTGCCTCAGCATGTTCCTTCTTGGGTTTATCATTTATAGGACTCTCTGTGCTTCTTGGACTTGGGTGGCTGTTTCCATTCCCATTGTTGTTGTTTACTCACAAAGTTGTGTTCAACTCTTTGCAATGCCATGAAGTGCAGCATGCCAGGCTTCCCTGTCCTTCATTATCTCCCAGAGTTTGCTCAAGCTATGTCCATTGAGATGGTGATGCCATCCAGCCATCTCATCCTCTCTCACCACCTCCTCCTGCCCTCAATCTTTCCCAGCATCAGGGGCTTTTCCAATAAGCCAGCTCTTTGCATCAGGTAGCCAAAGTATTGGAACTTCAGCTTCAGCATTAGTCCTTCCATGAATATTCAGGGTTGATTTCCTTTAGGATTGACTGGTTTGATATCCCTGCTGTCCAAAGGAGTCTCAAGAGTCTTCTCCAGCATCACAATTCAAAGGCATCAATTCTTTGGTGCTCAGCCTTCTTTATGATCCAACTGTCACATCTGTACATGACTGCTGGAAAAACCATAGCTTTGACTCTACGGACCTTTGTCAGCAAAGTGATGTCTCTGCTTTTTAATGCTCTGTCTGGTTTGTCATAGCTTTTCTTCCAAGGAGCTGCTGCTGCTGCTGCTAAGTCTCTTCAGTCGTGTCCAACTCTGTGCGACCCCATAGACGGCAGTCCACCAGGCTCCTCCATCCCTGGGATTCTCCAGGCAAGAACGCTGGACTGGATTGCCATTTCTTTCTCCAATACATGAAAGTGAAAAGTGAAAGTGAAGTCGCTCAGTTGTGTCCGACTCTTAGCGACCCCAGGAACTGCAGCCTGCCAGGCTCCTCTGTCCATGGGATTTTCCAGCCAAGAGTACTAGAGTGGGTTGCCACTGCCTTCTCCATCCAAGGAGCTAGTGTCTTTTAATTTCATGGCTGCAGTTACCATCCACAGTCGTTTTTGGAGCCCAATAAAATAAAATATGTCACGGTTTCCACTTTTCCCCTATCTGTTGCCATGAAGTGATGGCACCAAATGCCTTGATCTTAGTTTTTTTAATGTGAAGTTTTAAGCCAGCTTTTTCACTCTCCTCTTTAAACCTCATCAAAAGGTGTTTTAGTTCCTCTTTGCTTTCTGCCATTAGAGTGGTATCATCTGCGTATTTGTGGTTGTTGATATTTCTCCCAGTAATCTTGATCCAGCTTGTGAGTCATTCAGCCCAGTATTTCACAGAGTATATAAGTTAAAAAAGCTCAGTAGTTTTCAGCTATTATCTCCTCACATATTTTCTCAGACTCTTTTTCACTATTCATTCTGGGAACCCAGTAATGTGACTGTTGATACATTTAATATTGTCCCAGAAGTCCCTTAGACTGTCCTTATTCCTTTTCATTATTTTTTCTTTATTTTGTTTCTTGGCAGTGATTTCCATGATTCTGTCTTCCAGTTCACTTCTGCCTCAGTTATTCTGCTGTTGATTCCTCCTAGTGTAGTTTTCATTTCGGCTATTATATTGTTCAGCTCTGTGTTTTGTTTTGTTTTTTTCATTTTTTAAGTCTCCTAGCTCTTTGGTAGACATTTCTTGTATCTTCTCAGTCTGTGCCATCATTCTTTTTTTTTTTGAGATCTTGTGTCATCTTTACTATCGTTACACTGAATTCTTTTTCAGATACATTGCCTATCCCCACTTCCCTTAGTTGTTGTTCTGGTTTTTTATCCTGTTCCTTTAGGTGGAATGTATTTCTCTGCCATCTCATTTTGTTTAACTTTCTCTGTTTGTGGTCTCCATTCTGCAGACTGCAGGACTATAGTTCCTCTTGCTTCTGTTGTCTGTCCCCTGATGGGTGAGGTTGGTCTTGGGGCTTGTGTAGGCTTCCTGGTGGGAGAGATGGGTACCTACTCACTGGTGGGTAGAGCTGTATTAGAGCTAGATCCGATCCCTCTGGTGGAGAGGGCTGTGTCAAGGGGTGTGTTTATAGGTGGCTGTGGGATCAGGAACACTGATCCTGTCTGCAGCCTGTCTGCTCATGGGTGGGTCTGTGTTCCTAACCTTTTTGTTGTTCGTACTAAGATATCCCAGCACTGGACCCTGCAGGCTGTTGAGTGGGGCAAGTCTCTGCCAAAAATGTTTAACTCAGGAGAGCTCATACTAATGAGTATTTCCTGAACTCTCCACCATCAGTGTCCTTGTCCCTACAGTGAGCCATAGCCACCCCCTGCCTCCCTAGGAGACTTCCCAGGTCTCATAGGTAGGTGTGGCCCAGGGTTCTGTGCAGTCACTGCTTCGCTTTGGGTCCCAGTGCCTATGAAATCTTGTGTGCACCCTCCAGGAGTGGAGTTTCTGTTTCCCCTAGTCCTGCACCAAAGCCCCACTAGCCTTCAAAACCAGATGCCCTAGGAACTCCTCTTCCCTATGGCAAACCCCCAGACTGGAGAGCCTGATGTGGGGCTTAGGTCTCTGAGTCCTGTGGGAGAAGGTCTATGATAGATTATTTTCCAGTTTGTGGGTCACCTACCCAGGGTGTATGGTATTTGATTTTATCACAAATGCATCCCTTCCTACCATTTTGTTGTGGTTTCTACTTTGTCTTTTAATGTAAAGTATCTTTTTTGGTTGGTTCCGGTCTTTTTGGTTGATGGTTATTTAACAGTTTTTTGTGATTTTGACATTTTTGTGAAAGCAGCTAAGCTCAAGTCCTACTCTTCTGTCTTATCCTTGTCTTATGGCCCTTTCTGAGATTCCTGAAGCACCTGGCTCCCCCGTACTCAGTAAAGCTGCTTATCCTGTGAAAGCTCATGCTGGGCCTGAGAGTAAACCCACAGATCAAGATCTTAAAAGATTGTGTGTGCAGCTCATCTCTGTTTCTACTGCCACTGCTCTATCTAATTTATTCACTCTTTCATTCCAGATATATTATCTTATGTATTCCAGGCAGTATGTTAAAGACATAAGAGATTCAGTATCAGACAGGACATCATCTTGGCTTTATAGAACATACGAACTGATAAAGTCACGTCTTCCTAAATCATGAAAGATAAGGCACAGTGAGCTAAAGTAGCTTATTCCAAGTCACAAGAAGTATATCCTTAGCTTACAGATTTTGTTTGAAAATAGGAGTAAAGTGGCCCAGACATTACCTATTTGGAAATAGTGATGTATGTACAAATCAATAGAAAGTATTTGTTCATTCTTGTCAAGTCATAAAATTACCCCCAAATGAAAAGGTCTGAAGAAATATTATGGATGGTAAATAAATAGACAATATTCTCCTTTTGACAGTATACTTTCTTTTTAAAAAAATTTTTTTGAACTTTTTATTTTGAATTGGAGTATAGCCAATTAACAATGTTGTGATAGTTTTCAGATGAACAGCAAAGGGACTCATCCACTCATCCATACATATACATGTTTCCATTCTCCCTCAAATCCTCCTCTCATCCAGACTGCCACGTAACAATGAGCAGGGTTCCATGTGCTATACAATAGGTCTTTGCTGGTTGCTCATTTTAAATATAGCTGTGTCAGTACACTTCCTTTTTATATATAGGACATTTCTGTAAGTTTCCTTTTTTTCATCTTCCTCTCTAAATGCTACTGGTCTTAGCCTTTTATTTTTCTCAGTGTATTTACTTTCTTTGGTGACTCATTTACTCTGTAGGTCTTTACTATTTGCTGATGATTCACAAATATCTTTTAGCTCTAGACCCTCTTACACAATTGTATATCAAGTATTCCTACCAAAGTGTTTCATGTATGCCTCTTATTGCTTATATCTAAAATAGAGGTCCTCTTTCTTGTCCAAACATGTTATATAACCTTTCTTTCCACTTTTCTATATCTTCCCTTTTTCTGTCTGAACTGACAAGAGTCTGCATTGTTCTCGCCTTGGACAAAAGTATGAGAAGTTGAGATAGAGAAATAATTGCTTGTAATAAAAACACATTTTTGCATGTAGTGTTTGAAGTGATTTCCTCATGTCTAATGGATCTTCTGTTTCTCCTGTCTTCCAAGTTTGTACCATTTTTAAGGTTAAAATGTAGTAGTAGTCAAATATCAGCAATTACATATGGCACTACCAATTACTACTTTTATTGTGGTAAGATGACTACTAAAATTCTCTTAAACAAAGAATACGTACAATAGTATCAGTGTAAACACTGAAGTTAATATGTTTCTAAGATAAAACAGAACTAAATTGTAGGGAATTAGCCTTGTATATTGTATTTTCAAGTGAATTTGAAGTGTTTGGGTGTCTGAAATTTTTTATCCTTGTAAGTATGATTGTTTTTTACATTGAATAGAAATTTTGAAACAATACAGAATAGTTCCACAGTTAAGGCACAATGATTTTTTAAAAAGATAATTGTCAAATCTAAGAACTTCATATAAAATTTTTTTAACATTTTGGCTTTAACTAGGAAATATCCTAATTTTATTTTCAGTAAGATGTGGTTACTTTTAAAAAAATTCAACTTGAGTATTTTAGAGTTTTACTGACTTTGGGGGAAAAAAATAGTATTTCTTTTCAATTGTAGCAAGTTATTTAATATACATAAGGCCTTTTGGTCTTCTGAGTTTCCACTAGCACCAACAAAATGTTTACATAGATTACTACATATCCCATGTTGAAAAAGTGAAATGTTTTCAATTATTATAGAGTTATCTAGCTCTTGACAGATGGCATGTCATGTTCTGGCTGTACGCTTTGTTTGTTTGTTTTTAATGTGTATTAGAGGTGGTATAGGTGTTTTGAAACATTTTTAATGAAAATTCTTTATCAAAAAGGTGTAAGTTGCTGATAATTCTTTTAAGTTGAGGCTATGGCTTCAACAACTACTTTTCATTTCCCTTAAATACCTAACAGAAATGGTTTGGGTTTTGTGGGCCATACAATCTCCGTCCCAACCATTCAGTTCTGCCTTCATAGGATGAAAGCAGTCATAGACAATAAGGTAAATAAATGGTCATGGCTGTGTTCCAACAAAACTTTACTTACAAAAACAGGCAGCCAGTTCTCAGGGTCATGGATTGCTGACTCCTCCTTTATCTGATGCTCTACAGTGATTTATCTTATTGTAACTTGTATTATCAACTTTATATTTTAGTTATTAATTGACTAGTATAATGTCTTGTACATGATACATAATCATAAGTAATGAAATAAGAATGAAAGTTTATGTATTTCATCTTTGGGAAAATGTACATCATTCTAAAACTACTTAGAATATTTCTACTGAAGTGTCTAACTTAATAGATGTGAAAAAGTGGAGGAAATTATTAGAAGGAATCAAGTCTTAATAAAACATCAAGTCAAGAATAAAATTGAGTCATTGTGATAGTTTTAAAATATGTCTACAAATTCTTTGATGTTCCTCTTTTCCGGAAGACAATCTTATTTCACTCTCTGAGTGTGTAGTGGACTTAGTGACTCACGAATAGGCAACAGCAGAAGCAGCAGTGTGTAACTAGGTCATAAAAGACATTGCAGCT
Source organism: Ovis aries (assembly GCF_016772045.2). Classification (NCBI taxonomy): domain Eukaryota; kingdom Metazoa; phylum Chordata; class Mammalia; order Artiodactyla; family Bovidae; genus Ovis; species Ovis aries. Next base: position 63,020,237 of record NC_056054.1, on the reverse strand, counting down.
TCTTCCTTGCTCACTCTTTCTCTTGGATTAGTCTCTCTTTTGAATTATTCACTCTGGCTGCTACATAATCAAACTGCAGAGGCCTACATAGCAAGAAACTGAGGCCTCCAGCTAATAACCTTCTTGGAAATGAATTCCCTATTCTCAGTCACGTCTTCAGATGACTACAGCCCATGTCAAATCTTAACTGCAACCACATGAAAAGCTCTGAGCCAGAATCACCCAAGCTAAGCTACTCTGAATTCTTGAATGACGGAAACTGTGAGATAATAAGTGTCTGGTGTGTGTGTGTGTGTGTGTGTGTGTGTGTGTGTGTGTGTGTGTGGTTTTAAAGCCACTGACTTTGGGGTAATTTGTTCTGCAGCAAGACATAGCTAGTACAATTGTGTGAACAATTTAAGGAACAGAAAAGGAAACCATATTTTTACTCTGAGGGTCCACAGATTAAAAAAAATATGGATAAATTGTGTGCATTTTCACATACTCATAATTTGCATTTGAGCACTTTAAAATTGAATGTATAATTTTCTGTCCTTGGCTCTCATTGGCATATGTGGCACTTACAGTTTCATGGGTTAAAATTAGAGCAAGTCTTGGCAGCTTAATCTGTCCTTTTAAATAGTGCTTTCTTCAATAAAGAAGAGGTTATAGAGAACCTTTACTTAACACATGTCTCTGCTTTGAGTTCTGTAACTTACAAAGCATTCACAGGGCAAGAAAGCTATGTAGAGATAACTTCTGGGACCTTATCTAGAGATAACTCACAGACTTTGAGAACCTATAAAACCTGCTAATATCTTCTCTCTGATACAAATGTGTTGGAATAAGCCATAATATTAGCCTTTTTTTCCCTAAACTCATCTTGTGAAATAGAGCAAAAAATAGGTTTTGAGTATAATTTCCTTCTATTCAGAAGAGTATTTTTCTATTGTAGATAAGTTTATTTTATTTGGCAGAGAATAAAATTTAGAGTCTAAATAAAATAATTTTATTTTTAAACTATGTCCTCATGCAGTTATTGTGCCTCTTCCTTTTTATTATCACACTTCTTAAAATAATAAACCACCCAACTTTTTCCCACTTTCGCTTTGGCAAAATTATATTCAAACACACAAGATACTTAAATTGTTCTTAAAGATCATGACCAGGCTTCTAATTGCCAAATCCTATGACTGTCTCAGTATTCATCCTTTTCAACCCTTCCCACATAATACCAATTTCTCTCTATCTAAAAATTTTCCCTTCTTGAACATTTTTTTGCAATTCCTGGTTCCCCTCCTCTCTGACGCTTCCCTTTTTTTCTCTCTATCTCTTGCTTCCAAAGAATCTTCATTAAAATTCTCTCCTGTTTTTGTTCTATTACTGTATGTACTGCGTCATTCTTATGATTTCAGGATTGATTTTTCTATGGACTCACAAATTAATATTTCAGAATAAACTCTCTAAGAGCCATAATTGTCCCATGACTTAATCCATCTTTCCTCTGACACTGGCCTCTCCCCTGAGCTGCTGTTCCAAGTCATGTTACTGTTGTCATAAGAGTTATTACAGTTAACCTGTACTATTACAATAGCTTCTAACTCTTCACACCATTTTCTGTTTTGTTTTCCCATTTCCACACATTGAACATAATGTTGTTAAATTACTATCCTTTCAGTACAGATATGATTATATTCCTCCTTTACTCAAACCAACAATGATTCTTCTACAAACACAAATTCTTCTGCAAGCACCACGAATACAAATGTCCCACTTGACAGTCAAAGCCCTCAATAGTACATCCCCATATATCTGTTCAAGTCTCTTTCCTACACATATCCTGTGCTCCAGACAATCTGGATTTACTTTATCTTTGACGAATGTTTCATCATTTGCTACCTCCTACTTTCTGTTCAAATCATTCCCTCCGCTTTGAATATACTTTCATCATTTATCTTGTCAACAGTTAGCCATACCTCAAATAGTGTGTTCTCTGTAAAGCTTTTCCTTATGTTCTCAACCAAATACAATATCCCCTGTCTTTACATTATTTAGATTTTATTTTTTCTTCCTTAACTTACAGAAAATATGCTTTTCTTCATCTAGGTTACTAGATTATTCATTCTTATTAAATTTTACTCACCTTTATATCCTGTACCACTCTTAGCATATAGCTTATTACATGAGTAAATAAATATGCATTCGATTTTATTTTCTTCAGATCATTTTGTACTTACTGAATAAATTAATTGCAGTCAAAACTAGAGATTGGTTCAGTGCACTCTATGCCATCTTTATTTATAGAATCATTTCTGTGAGACTACCTTTTGAATAAGCCAACTGAACTGAGTTACAAAGCTTTACAATTTTCTGTCAACACATGTTAATTCACTACATTTTTAGGGGAATATTAACAGCTATGACAAATAAACTTAGTATTTTTATAGGCTTCACTTGATAAGAAGCTGTTTTTGCTCATGTTAATAGTCCAGTGCAGGTATTACCAAGTAGCTCTCCCATACAAAGTGACTTAGAATCCCAACTTCCTTTTTCCTTACAGTTCCACCACCACTTAGGGCCTTTAGTATGTGGGTTAGAAGAAAGTGAAGGAAAAACACCTGTTTTTCAAATAAATAAATGCCAGAGTTCATCAGTTTTGTTTGTTTTTTTTTGTTTGTTTGTTTGTTTTAAAATTTTAAAATCTTTAATTCTTACATGCATTCCCAAACATGAACCCCCCTCCCACCTCCCTCCCCATAACATCTCTCTGGGTCATCCCCATGCACCAGCCCCAAGCATGCTGTATCCTGCCTCAGACATAGACTGGCGATTCGATTCTTACATGATAGTATACATGTTACAATGCCATTCTCCCAAATCATCCCTGCCCCCTCTCCCACAGAGTCCAAAAGTCCGTTATACACATCTGTGTCTTTTTTGCTGTCTTGCATACAGGGTCGTCATTGCCATCTTTCTAAATTCCATATATATGTGTTAGTATACTGTATTGGTGTTTTTCTTTCTGGCTTACTTCACTCTGTATAATCGGCTCCAGTTTCATCCATCTCATCAGAACTGATTCAAATGAATTCTTTTTAACGGCTGAGTAATACTCCATTGTGTATATGTACCACAGCTTTCTTATCCAGAGAGTTCATCAGTTTTGAAACACACATTGCATCAGTCACATTAGGCTTAAGTTTTGCTCCAGAAAGAAACAATCTCAAAATATCAGTGGCTTACAACAACAAAAGCTTTCCTGTTAATGAGCAAGCAAATTAAAATAACAATGAGCTACCAGTCTATATACATAGACATAAATCATTACTCTGAAGTTGTATATGTAATTTCCATGTATTTTACATCAGTAACAAATTATGCTATTATTATATTTATTTTAAAATTTTGCATAAAATGTTTTCATAATGATGTATCCTTTGTTGGCTTCCCTGGTGGCTCAGTGGTAAAGAATCAGCCTGCCAATGCAGGAGACACAGGTTTGATCTGTGAATCGGGAAGATCCCCTGGGAAAGGGAATGGTAACCCACTTCAGCATGTTTGCCTGGGAAATCCCGTAGAGAATGGCAGGCGACACTCTATCAGATGGCCAAGAGTCAGACACGACTTAATAACTAAATGACAAAACAACAACGAAATCCTTCTGAAAAGGATGTATAATTTTTTCTCACTCAACATTATTGTCTTAGAACATTTATTTATATTGATCAGTTCAATTCAGTTCAGTTCAGTCATTCAGTCGTGTCCAACTCTTTGCGACCCCATAAATCTCAGCACACCAGGCCTCCCTGTCCATCACCAACTCCTGGAGTTCACCCAAACTCACATCCATCGAGTCAGTGATGCCATCCAGCCATCTCATCCTCTGTCGTCCCCTGCTCCTCCTGCCCCCAATCCCTCCCAGCATCAGAGTCTTTTCCAGTGAGTCAACTCTTCCCATGAGGTGGCCAAAGTACTGGAGTTTCAGCTTTAGCATCATTCCTTCCAAAGAAATTCCAGGGCTGATCTCCTTCAGAATGGACTGGTTGGATCTCCTTGCAGTCCAAGGGACTCTCAAGAGTCTTCTCCAACACCACAGTTCAAAAGCATCAATTCTTCGGTGCTCAACCTTCTTCACAGTTCAACTCTCCCATCCATACATGACTACTGGAAACACCATAACCTTGACTAGATGGACCTTAGTCAGCAAAGTAATGTCTCTGCTTTTGAATATGCTATCTAGGTTGGTCATAACTTTTCTTTCAAGGAGTAAACATCTTTTAATTTCATGGCTGCGGTCACCATCTGCAGTGATTTTGGAGCCCCCCAAAATAAAGTCTGACACTGTTTCCACTGTTTTCCCCATCTATTTCCCATGAAGTGATGGGACCAGATGCCATGATCTTTTCTGAATGTTGAGCTTTAACCCGACTTTTTCGCTCTCCTCTTTCACTTTCATCAAGAGGCTTTTTAGTTCTTCTTCACTTTCTGCCATAAGGGTGGTGTCATCTGCATATCTGAGGTTATTGATATTTCTCCCAGCAATCTTGATTCCAGCTTGTGTTTCTTCCAGTCCAACATTTCTCATGATGTACTCTGCATATAAGTTAAATAAGCAGGGTGACAATATACAGCCTTGACGTATTCCTTTTCCTATTTGGAACCAGTCTGTTGTTCCATGTCCGGTTCTAACTGTTGCTTCCTGACCTGCATACAGATTTCTCAAGAGGCGGGTCAGGTGGTCTGGTATTCCCATCTCTCTCAGAATCTTCCACAGTTTATTGTAATGCACACAGTCAAAGGCTTTGGCATAGTCAAGAAAGCAGAAATAGATGTTTTTCTGGAACTCTCTTGCTTTTTCCATGATCCAGTGGATGTTGGCAATTTGATCTCTGGTTCCTCTGCCTTTTCTAAAACCAGCTTGAACATCAGGAAAGTCACGGTTCACCTGTTGCTGAAGCCTGGCTTGGAGAATTTTGAGCATTACTTTACTACCATGTGAGAGAGTATATAGTAAAACAGAAGATGCATCTAATCCATAGCCTAGCACTTTCATTTCTAACTGGATACCTGGGTTTCCACTCACACATACATGCACTAGGAGATACACAGAATATGTCCATGGTGGCATTATTTAAGTAGAAAAGTAGAATCATCTGAATTCAGTTCAGTTCAGTTCAGTCGCTCAGTCGTGTCCGACTCTTTGCGACCCCATGAATCGCAGCATGCCAGGCCTCCCTGTCCATCTGAATTATTGGCCTGTAAACAGATAAACTGAAATGTAGTCATACACTGGAAAAACTCGACAGCAATTAAAATCAATGGAGATCTGATCTCCATTAATCATGGTCAGTGCATGAATGGAGATCTGGTCCATTAATTTTAATTGCTGTCGAGTTTTTCCAGTGTATGACTACATTTCAGTTTAAATAATGCCACCATGGACATATTCTGTGTATCTCCTAGTGCATGTATGTGTGAGTGAAACCCAGGTGTCCAGTTAGAAATGAAAGTGCTAGGCTATGGATTAGATGCATCTTCTGTTTTACTATATGCTCTCTTATAACATACTCTACATACAGTTGCTCTCCAGAGTAATGTACCAGTGATATAAACTGGTTACGTATAGTTCTGTCCCCACTTTATAAGCCAAAACTTGAGTGTTATCAGATTTAATATGTTTGTATTAGACTTTTGGGGTCCTGCAATAGTCTAAGGAAACCATTTTACATCTGTTCTCTAGCTAAGCTTCCTTAAAGATTCCCTGTGGAAATGGATATAATCCTAGGAGTTATTTGTCTTTCCAATAAGAACTTACCTCTTCCAATTATGCCCTTTTGATGGACTGCACCTTCTTATACTGACATCAAGAGTGACAAACTCAAATACCCTATTGGGATCAGGCAGGTAGTATAAATAGTGAAATGGTTAGGTGTGAGATGAGCGATTGACAGGGACTCTGGTGAACTGAAGAGTGCTCATCCAATATTTGTCTTTGAGAATACACTAGCCTAGCATACACTATGCTAGTCATCTGAAGCCAGGCATCTTATAAATCTTTATATATAAAACTTTTAATATAAAACCTCCAGACTGACAAATCTTAGCACCTTATGCAGCTTTTTAAAATTAGTATGTATGAACTGTGGGCTAAGTAAAATATTTTTGTAGGTAATATTACTCTGGTATGCATGGTCAGCATCCAGTTCAGTTCAGTCACTCAGTCGTGTCCGACTCTTTGTGACCCCATGGATCACAGCACGCCAGGCCTCCCTGTCCATCACCAACTCCCAGAGTTCACCCAAACTCCTGTCCATCGAGTCGGTGATGCCATCCAACCATCTCATCCTATATCATCCCCTTCTCCTCCTGCCCCCAATCCCTCCCAGCATCAGAGTCTTTTCCAATGAGTCAACTCTTCACATGAGGTGGCCAAAGTACTGGAGTTTCAGCTTTATCATCAGTCCTTCCAAAGAATACCCAGGACTGATCTCCTTTATTTTTTTTTTTTTAGTTTTTTATTTTTAAATTTTACAATCTTTAATTCTTACATGCATTCCCAAACATGAACCCCACTCCCACCTCCCTCCCCATAACATCTTTCTGGGTCATCCCCATGCACCAGCCCCAAGCATGCTGCATCCTGCGTCAGACATAGACTGGCGATTCAATTCACATGATAGTATACATGTTAGAATGTCATTCTCCCAAATCATCCCACCTCTCCTCTCCTCTGAGTCCAAAAGTCCGTTATACACATCTGTGTCTCTTTCCCTGTCTTGCATACAGGGTCGTCATTGCCATCTTCCTAAATTCCATATATACTGTATTGGTGTTTTTCTTTCTGGCTTACTTCACTCTGTATAATCGGCTCCAGTTTCATCCATCTCATCAGAACTGATTCAAATGAATTCTTTTAACGGCTGAGTAATACTCCATTGTGTATATGTACCACAGCTTTCTTATCCATTCATCTGCTGATGGACATCTAGGTTGTTTCCATGTCCTGGCTATTATAAACAGTGCTGCGATGTCTCTTTCAATTCTGGTTTCCTCGGTGTGTATGCCCAGAAGTGGGATTGCTGGGTCATAAGGTAGTTCTATTTGCAATTTTTAAGGAATCTCCACACTGTTTTCCATAGTGGCTGTACTAGTTTGCATTCCCACCAACAGTGTAGGAGGGTTCCTTTCTCCAGCATTTATTGCTTGCAGATTTTGGATCGCAGCCATTCTGACTGGTGTGAAGTGGTACCTCATTGTGGTTTTGATTTGCATTTCTCTAATAATGAGTGATGTTGAGCATCTTTTCATGTGTTTGTTAGCCATCCGTATGTCTTCTTTGGAGAAATGTCTATTTAGTTCTTTGGCCCATTTTTTGATTGGGTCGTTTATTTTCTGGAGTTGAGCTGCAGAAGTTGCTTGTCAGTTGCTTCATTTGCTATTATTTTCTCCCATTCAGAAGGCTGTCTTTTCACCTTGCTTATATTTTCCTTTGTTGTGCAGAAGCTTTTAATTTTAATTAGATCCCATTTGTTTATTTTTGCTTTTATTTCCAGAATTCTGGGAGGTGGATCATAGAGGATCCTGCTGTGATTTATGTCTGAGAGTGTTTTGCCTATGATCTCCTTTAGAATGGACTAGTTAATCTCCTTGCAGTCCAAGGGACTCTCAAGAGTCTTCTACAACACCACAGTTCAAAACCATCAATTCTTCGGTGCTCAGCTTTCTTCACAGTCCAACTCTCACATCCATACATGACTACTGGAAAAACCATAGTCTTGACTAGATGGACCTTTGTTGGCAAAGTAATGTCTCTGCTTTTGAATATGCTATCTAGGTTGGTCATAACTTTCCTTCCAAGAAGTAAGCGTCTTTTAATTTCATGGCTGCAATCACCATCTGCAGTGATTTTGGAGCCCTAAAAAATAAAGTCTGACACTGTTTCCACTGTTTGGATAAGCTAAATGGCCCCTATTCCATTCATTCATTTAAATTTAATGTGTCAGGAAAAGGAGTCCCCCCGCCCCCTGCTTCAATTAACTAGTCTGTGTTTAGAAAAGTGTTAGTCACTCAGTTGTGTCTGACTCAGACCCCACAAACTGTAGCCATCCAGGCTTCTCTTTCTGTGGGATTCTCCAAACAAGAATACTGGAGAGGATTGCCATTCCCTTCTCCACAGGATCTTCCTGACCCAGGGATCAAGCCCAGGTCTCCTGCATTGCAGGCAGATTCTTTACCATTTGAGCTATAAGGCAGTTCTTAGGTTCTGCTGTTTTGGTTATTGTCTCACAATTTCGTTGTTCACAATTTCATTCTCACAGTTTCTCTCAATTTCATTGTTTCTGCTCAGATTTGATTAACTGACCATTGATCATTGATTGTTTCAGAATGAAAGCCTTTACTCCCTTAAATTTAAAGAACCATAGAAATAAATTATTAGGTCCCTTTCATCTGGATATAACTACTAATATTAGCATGTTGTTTAAAAATATGGATTAGTATTATCCAATAGAAATATGATGTAAGTCACAAATTAAATTAAAATTTCCCAGTAGCCACATTTAAAACTGTAAAAAAATAGTGAAATTGATTTTATTAATATTTACTTCAACTAATATATCCAAAGCATTATCATTTTAATATGTAATCAATGTAAATAGTCATTAATTAGATATTTTGCATTCTTTTTGTAATTCAGTTCAGTTCAGTTGCTCAGTTGTGTCCAACTCTTTGCGACCCCATGAACCGCAGCACACCAGGCCTCCCTATCCATCACCAACTCCCAGAGTTTACCCAAACCCATGTCCATTGAGTCGGTGATGCCATCCAACCATCTCATCTTCTGTCGTCCCCTTTTCCTCCTGCCCTCAATCTTTCCCAGCATCAGGGTCTTTTCAAATGAGTCAGCTCTTCGCATCAGGTGGCCAAAGTATTGGTATTTCAGCTTCAACACCAGTCCTTCCAGTGAGCAGTCAGGACTGATCTCTTTACAATGGACTAGTTAGATCTCCTTGCAATCCAAGGGACTCTCAAGAGTCTTCTCCAACACCACAGTTCAAAAGCATAAATTCTTCTGCATTCAGCTTTCTTTATATATATATATATATATATATACACATATGCGTGTGTAGATAAAAACATGCCCTTATATATTAACTTCAGTTAGTTTCAACACAGCAAGCCATTTTTCATGGTTCAGATATCTTCTATGGCTTATATGTATTATTATATGATAATCTATTGAAGTAGTATCTTTGATAGCTATTGGAAAAGACAATGTTTCATACATTTAAAAAAATAATTTGATTTATTTATTAATTGGCTATTCTGGGTCTTTGTTGCTGTGCATGGGCTTTTCTCTAGTTGTGACGAGCAAGTGCTACTCTTTAGTTGTGGTGCCAGGGCTGCTCACTGTGGTTACTTCTCTTGCTGCTGAGCGTTCTAGGGCATGCAGGCTTCCAGAGTTGTGGTTCCGGGGCTCCAGAGTGTGGGCTTCGTAGCTGTGGTACACAGGCTTAGTTGCTCCATGGCATGAGGGCTTTTCTCAGGCCAGGGATTGAGCCTGTGTCTCCTGCCTTGGCAGGAAGATTCTTTACCACTGACCCACCAGGGAAACCCATTTCATACATTTTTAAATAAAAGAAAGTAACTTCATAATTGAAGACAGTCAGGAGAAGGCAATGGCAGCCCACTCCAGTACTCTTGCCTGGAAAATCCCTTGGACTGAGGAGCCTGGTGGGCTGCAGTCCATGGGGTCGCTAAGTCGGACATGACTGAGCAACTTCACTTTCCCTTTTCACTTTCATGCATTGGAGAAGGAAATGGCAACCCACTCCAGTGTTCTTGCCTGGAGAATCCCAGGGATGGGGGATCCTGGTGGGCTGCTGTCTATGGGGTCGCACAGAGTTAGACACGACTGAAGTGACTTAGCAGCAGCAGCAGCAGCAGGAGAAGGATTATACTCTTGTGAAACTTGTTCTACGTTACCATTTTTTCTTTCTACACTGCTTGAAGCAGAATCCATAGAGACAGAATCCATAAAGATAGATGCACCATGAACCTTGTTCACTCTGAAACAGTGTTACTGATTGCCTTCTTTCACTTCTGCCAAATTCATCTTTACTCAAGCTATTTTCTCTGCCTAGAAAGCTCTTCCTTTCTTCCCTTGGCTGGCTGTCCTCTTCTTATTCTTGAACTTTCAGCTTAAATATTAGGTCTCATATTTACCCTGACCATCTTTTGTGAAAATATGTCTTTTATCCTGCACCTCAGCATCACAGGTGTTTCCTTTGTGAACCTCTTATCATAATTTATAATTATTCACTTTTTGATTTAGTTTTTCTTATTTCTATAGGACTTTTTGCCTCATCAGGGCAGGTCCTAGGTCTCCATTGCTTACTAATGAAATCTCAGCAACTACCATAGGGCAAGGCACAAAGTAGGCACCCGATATTTTTTGAGTGAATTAATATGCTATTCCCTCATATACTGAGGAGCTTTCAAAGAAGGAAGTCACAGAAATGATTTCTTAAGCTAGTGTATCCACATCAAGAATCTGTAAAAATTGCAGGTGTTTTTATTACGTCTACTGACCTGTTAGTTCTACAAGGACAATTAAAGCTACATGCCTCCCAGCACAGGGCCTGTCACGAATTAGACATTCATATATATTTGGTGATTGACTGAATAATTAATTCTGATGTGAAATCTTAGGCAAGACACCTATACTAGGAACAATTTTACTCTAAGACAATTTAGAATTTAGAACAAGTTAAAAAGAAACATAGTGTTTACAGATTTAAAACCAGGATGCTATAATGGCAATACAATATATATGTATTTTCTATTATACTCTTTTTTAAAAGGGACCTGTTGGTTTACCTGGAGAAGTTGGGGTGACTGGAAGCATTGGTGAAAAGGTAATTTCTTTCATTGTTTTGTTCAATAGTGAGGATTCTAAGGTAAACTCAAAGGAGGGATACTCATATGATATTTTATGAATTAGAAATCACTCATAACTTAAAATGCATTACCTAAACTGAATCTCTTAAATATACTGAAATATAGCTGATAGTGTACATGTTTCTAAATTTTAAAGAGTAGAGTACTCTTTTGGTTATAATTATGTGCTTGGAAGGGAAAAGATGAAATAGATGGTCTAGGTATATGACTAGAAAATATTTAAATCTACTTTATGAGAACAAGTCCCTAAAGGAAACAGTTTTGAAAGTGAAGAATAAGTTATCGCTTTGCCTGATCCAAGTTTTAGTCACAATCTCTTTATATCCTCTTGGATTCCAGTATGAAGTTATTCATGGATCTTTTTGGCTATTGTGATGGAAATTTAAAACTTAAAAATTTCCTAGAAATCATTATCTTGGGAGTGATTTTCCATATTTAGTTTCAAGTTTAAGAAAGTCATTTTTGAAAAAAATCAGAAGTATTTCTTTATTTGAAACCAACAAAGACATTTTCTTAAATTGTTTTTAATTGACTCATTATCACTAGAAAATTTTGGACTCTGACTGAAACCTGACTTGCTGAATGTAATATGGAAGCCTGGTAATCTAATGCAGGGCTACTCTTTGTGAATAAATAAGTAGAGCCAGGATTAGAAGTAAATTAGATAGTGTTTCAGTTATTTCCATCTGAAATTGTTGATTTAAGTTAAACAATATATTTAAAATTCATCCTCCCCCTCCACCCACATCCAAAGTGTTCTCTTCCCAATTTTCTCATTTCTATTGGTCTGGGTTATACCTATCTCTGTTCTCCCAGTGTTCCAGGTAGAGTGACCCCATCTTTGCATTTCCCTTTTCTTCCATTGTGTTGTCCAGTCACTAAATCATGTCTGACTCTGGGACCCCATGGACTTCAGCATGCCAGGCTCCTCTGTCCTCCACTATCTCCTTGTGAAGTGAAGTGAAGTTGCTCAGTCGTGTCCAACTCTGTGACCCCCTGGATGGTAGACTACCAAGCTCCACTGTCGGTGGGATTTTCCAGGCAACAGTCCTGGAGTGGATTGCCATTGTCCCTTGAGTTATCTAATCAAATTCATGTCCCTTGCTTATCTAATCATCTCATTCTCTATGCTTAATCTTTTTGTCTCCAAGGCAAACCACTCAATATCACAGTTATCCAAGTCTATGCCCCAACCAGTAATTCTGAAGAAGCTGAAGTTGAATGGTTTTATGAAGACCTACAAGACCTTTTAGAACTAACACCCAAAAAAGATGTCCTTTTCATTATAAGGGACTGGAATGCAAAAGTAGGAAGTCAAGAAACACCTGGAGTAACGGGCAAATTTGGCCTTGGAATGTGGAATGAAGCAGGGCAAAGACCAATAGAGTTTTGCCAAGAAAATGCACTGGTCATAGCAAACACCCTCTTCCAACAACACAAGAGAAGACTCTACACATGGACATCACCAGATGGTTAACACCGAAATCAGATTGATTATATTCTTTGCAGCCAAAGATGGAGAAGCTCTATACAGTCAACAAAAACAAGACCAGGAGCTGACTGTGGCTCAGATCATGAACTCCTTATTACCAAATTCAGACTTAAATTGCAGAAAGTAGGGAAAACCACTAGACCATTCAGGTATGACCTAAATCAAATCCCTTATGATTATACAGTGGAAGTGAGAAATAGATTTAAGGGCCTAGATCTGAGAGATAGAGTGCCTGATGAACTATGGAATGAGGTTCGTGACATTGTACAGGAGACAGGGATCAAGACCATCCCATGGAAAAGAAATGCAAAAAGCAAAATGGCTGTCTGGAGAGGACTTACAAACAGCTGTGAAAAGAAGAGAGGCAAAAAGCAAAGGAGAAAAGGAAAGGTATAAGCATCTGAATGCAGAGTTCCAGAGAAGAGCAAGGAGAGATAAGAAAGCCTTCTTCAGTGATCAATGCAAAGAAATAGAGGGAAACAACAGAATGGGAAAGACTAGAGATCTGTTCAAGAAAATGAGAGATACCAAGGGAACATTTCATGCAAACATGGGCTCAATAAAGGACAGAAGTGGTCTGGACCTAACAGAACCAGAAGATATTAAGAAGAGGTGGCAAGAATACACAGAAGAACTGTACAAAAAGATCTTCATGACCCAGATAATCATGACGGTGTGATCACTCATCTAGAGGCAGACATCTTGGAATGTGAAGTCAAGTGGGCCTTAGAAAGCATCACTACGAACAAAGCTAGTGGAGGTGATAGAATTCCAGTTTCAAATCCTGAAAGATGATGCTGTGAAAGTGCCGCACTCAATATGCCAGCAAATTTGGAAAACTCAGCATTAGCCACAGGACTGGAAAAGGTCAGTTTTCATTCCAATTCCAAAGAAAGGCAATGCCAAAGAATGCTCAAAGTACCACACAATTGCACTCATCTCACATGCTAGTAAAGTAATGCTCAAAATTCTCCAAGCCAGGCTTCAGCAATACGTGAACTGTGAACTTCCTGATGTTCAGGCTGGTTTTAGAAAAGGCAGAGGAACCAGAGATCAAATTGCCAACATCTGCTGGATCATGGAAAAAGCAAGAGAGTTCCAGAAAAACATCTATTTCTGCTTTCTTGACTATGCCAAAGCCTTTGACTGTGTGGATCACAATAAACTGTGGAAGATTCTGAAAGAGATGGGAATACCAGACCACCTGACCTGCCTCTTGAGAAATCTGTATGCAGGTCAGGAAGCAACAGCTAGAACTGGACATGGAACAACAGACTGGTTCCAAATAGGAAAAGGAGTCCGTCAAGGCTGTATATTGTCATCCTGCTTATTTAACTTCTATGCAGAGTACATCATGAGAAACACTGGTCTGGAAGAAACACAAGCTGGAATCAAGATTGCCGGGAGAAATATCAATAACCTCAGATATGCAGATGACACCACCCTTATGGCAGAAAGTGAAGAGGAACTAAAAAGCCTCTTGATGAAAGTGAAAGAGGAGAGTGAAAAAGTTGGCCTAAAGTTCAAAATTCAGAAAACGAAGATCATGGCATCCAGTCCCATCACTCCATGGGAAATAGATGGGGAAACAGTGGAAACAGTGTCAGACTTTATTTTTCTGGGCTCCAAAATCACTGCAGATGGTGATTGCAGCCATGAAATTAAAAGACGCTTACTCCTTGGAAGAAAAGTTATGACCAACCTAGATAGCATATTCAAAAGCAGAGACATTACTTTGCCAACAGAGGTCTGTCTAGTCAAGGCTATGGTGTTTCCTGTGGTCATGTATGGATGTGAGAGTTGGGTTGTGAAGACGGCTGAGTGCTGAAGAATTGATGCTTTTGAACTGTGGTGTTGGAGAAGACTCTGGAGAGTCCCTTGGACTGCAAGGAGGTCCAACCAGTCCATTCTGAAGGAGATCAACCCTGGGATTTCTTTGGAAGGAATGATGCTAAAGCTGAAGCTGCAGTACTTTGGCCACCTCATGCGAAGAGTTGACTCATTGGAAAAGACTCTGATGCTGGGAGGGATTGGGGGCAGGAGGAGAAGGGGACAACAGAGGATGAGATGGCTGGATGGCATCACGGACTCGATGGACATGAGTCTGAGTGAACTCCGGGAGTTGGTGATGGACAGGGAGGCCTGGTGTGCTGCGATTCATGGAGTCGCAAAAAGTCGGACAGGACTAAGCGACTGAACTGAACTGAATCTTTTTAGTAGGTCTTAGAGTTGTTTCTTAACAGTTTATCTTTTCTAATAATCAATCTAGGCTATCCCATCGGACATAATCTTATTAGTTTTTCTTAAATTTACTCTCTTCCCTGGTAGCTCAGATGGTAAAGCCTCTGCCTCCAATGCTGGAGACGTGGGTTCAATTACTGGATTGGAAAATCCCCTGGAGAAGGAAATGGCAACCCACTCCTGGACTCTGTACTCTTGCCTGGAAAATCTCATGGACGGAGGAGCCTGGTAGGCTACAGTCCATGGGGTTGCAAAGAGTCGGACACAACTGAGTGACTTCACTTTCTTTCTTTTCACTTTCCCTTTCCATCCTGTAATCCAGCCTACATATTACTAGTGGAACACTTTTTTTGATGAGTCAGGATAAAGCATATTGAGAAACCTTCATTAACTCCCTATGTGTTTGTGCTAAGTCACTTCAGGCAAGAATACTAGAATGGGTTGTCATGCCCTCCTCCACAGGATTGTCCCAACCCAGGGATTGAACCTGGGCCCCGCATATTGAAGGCAGATTCTTTACTGTCAGAGCCATCATGCTTAAGCCTATTAATAGCTCTACTTTGCTGTCAAGATACTACATGATTTTGGCTTAATCAGTTCATGTAAAGAATTTTCTGATGTTCACAGTATAAACCTTTCTTGCTCCCCTGCATCATATTTTATGCTTGTTCCTATTATTATTCTTACTAATTTCTTGGTTTAGAGTATCCTCTTCCTTTCCCTGTATTTATTCAAAGCCAAACTATAGTACTCAGTGAAGTTCTGTCTCCTCTATAAAGTCTTCCCAGATTATTCTATTCCTTCTTGATTTCTTCCTTTCCTGGATGTGGAATAAGTACCACACAATTTAATTGATTCATCTTTCTTAATGACATGTTTATAATTACTTGAGGGTAGAGTCTAAGTCAAATTTCTGTTATATCTCCCCAACACTCAGTACATTAAAAGTGATTTTAAAATATTTACTGATTTTTATTAACAATACAAAAATATAAAATGACCTCAGTTCAGAAAAATTTAGATAGTTATAAAACTGTCTAAAAGTATAAACTTTTCCATTGCGATTTAGTTACTTCTGTGTTAAGTTGTCTTCTACACTAACATGCTGAAAATCTTTGGAATTTTAATGTGAATCAGCTTAGACTTTTAATCTATTGTGGCATATTTGATTATCATAATTTTGGTTGTGTTAAAAGTTTACAGAAAGATAATTTTGTTCAATGGTTATACACATCAGTTAATTTTTACAGTTTGCTTTCATACTTTTACTATCTTCATATTTTATATGTCTACAATTATGAGAATTTCTACTTATAAAACTTTAGCATATGATATATGCTCAATTTTAAATCTTGTTTATTCATAATTTATATTTTTTCATTTAAATAAACTTCATATTTTATCCCTTGAAAAGTATCTTAAGAGAACTTTAATAATAGTAAAACTCTAGCAACTTTAGGGTAAAACTGCAAAATTTGTGAATTTAAAACTTACTGAAAATTAGAATGAGTTTATGGTCCAAGCTTAGCTCATTCTTGACTAATTTTTTTAATGATTTGGAAGTAGTTTTTAGTTTTCTGTGCATTACATTTTTCATTTACATTTTAATGTAAGTATTTCACATTTTATAAACTTTGAATTAATGATATTTCATTGTTTCATACTTTATTTCATTACTGCCAAGAGAAAATATTATGTAATATTATTGATTATAGCAGTATGATCAGTAATATTGCTGAAATAAAAGAATAAATGAGGAAGTAAAATATTTTTTGAGATAAATATATAGCAATTTAAGAGATTTTTATACACTATATTACATGGTCAAACATGGACAGTCCATCATCAGAATAGAAGCAATAATAATTAAATTCAGTTTTTTCTTAAATATTTTGCCAACTCTTAATAACATAAAATAGTTTTATAGATTATTTGTTTTGTCATTGTACAAGTGTATTCGAAAAAGTAGAATAGACTATGTATTATAAGTGCATTGTATTAATGGTTTGCTATTAAACCACTTTGTCTTCCAAGTTTGTCTACTGTGTCCCGGAGAACATTGTTATAACTAATTTGATATTTGGCTTGCTAATATGTACTTGTTATTTCATTCACATCTTATATAAATGAGATAAGTGTATGTCTCATGGTTTGTGTGTGCAGGTCTATCCTGACATCTGTAGAATCTAGAATGAGAGTATAAATGGAGGCCCTGGGGTCAGAGTATAATTAGAAGCCCACATACCATATGCCTAAACATTTAAACATTGTAAACCAAACTAATGAGTCAATAAATAATACGTAGTCTATTCTACCTTTTCACGACTAATCAACATGCTTCAACATGCTTTTTTCTTTTTTTCAAAAGGGAGAGCGTGGAAGTCCAGGTCCAGTAGGTCCCCAGGGGGAAAAGGGTGCAATGGTAAGAACTCAGTAATCTGAAAGATATGTGTCCAAAGAACATAGTGAAGTTACGGCATTCCAGAGATAGAATTGCTTTGAATGAAATTCAAGTAAGTGAAAAATGCTATTTTGTAGTAAGTTTGCATTAGAAGTTATCTTCTAAACTGTTTACCATTTGGAATGCTGATTTGCACTCAAAAGCATGCAAATCAGATGGCTTAGCCAAAGGAGCCTATAGTTTTAAGAGAAGAATTAACCATCCTAAATTAGCATATGTGGATGAAGAAGAAAATTCAATTAGGAGTCTACTTTGATTTGACAACTTATAGTTTATATGACACATATCATCATTGCCACCTTTCCATAAGTTTGTGGTCACAGTGTAATTCTTTTATGTATGAATATCTGGAATTCGTCTTATGGTCTTATATCTTTCATATAGAAATAGCTGATAAATTTTATATCTAGATTACAGTTTTTCATTTATTGAAGTTTCTAAATGTGATAGAAAATAGAATTAAGAATTATTTTCAGCTAAAGAATCTTGCTTTCAGAAATGCATTGTAATGGATCTGGTGTACCTAATATTATCTGCAAATTCTTTTTACATAAATTTTTCTGCACTTTGACTTCTGTATTATGAGTAAAACTGTAAGATTACTTTTACCTATCTCCAATTGCTGTTAACTAGGAAATTTAATATACCTTTAAAGGCTAATTAATTTCAGAAATGATTGCCTCCTAAGATATTCTTTGAAGCATCTGAATATGGTTAATACCACTAAGGGTGTGAAGTGAAGTGAAATCGCTCGGTTATGTCCAACTCTTTGCGACCCCATAGACTGTAGCCTTCCAGGCTCCTCTGTCCATGGGATTTCCCAGGCAATAGTACTGGAAGTGAGTGACGTGAAGTGACTCAGTCGTGTCCGACTCTTTACAACCCCATGGACTGTAGCCTACCAGGCTCCTCCCTCCATGGCATTCTCCAGGCAAGAGTACTGGAGTAGGCTGCCATTTCCTTCTCCAGAATAGTACTGGAGTGGATTGCTATTTCCTTCTCCAGGGGATCTTCCCAACCCAGGGCTCAAACCTGGGTCTCCCACATTGTAGACAGACGCTTTACCATCTGAGCCACCAGGGAAGTCCACTAAGGGTGTAGTCCTTGTAAAATTTGATAGGCTAGAGTATTTGTTCACAATCACATTTCTTAATTTCTGAATTCCCTGACATTGAAAAGGATATGGTTTCCCAATCTGTATGTATTTAACATAATGAACATTTATTCACAGCATAACATAACCTAGAGAAAGATGAGATGAATATTCTCCTCTCAGTAGGTTATAATATGTGATTCTGGGCAAAGAGTTTCTAATAAAAGGACACACAGCTTCTCTGTAAACATTCTTGTTTCTGTTGTCTATCTCTGGAACATTTCCTGTGGCCTCATGTCTTGGATAGAAGATGGAGAGTTTATCAAATTATCATTTTTAATTACTATTTATCATTTACTGGTTTGTCTTCAGTGAAAATAATTAGATATAATGGAGAATTCATATCTCTTATATTTTTTCTTAAATTATAGGGATATCCAGGCCCTCCTGGGGTTCCGGGACCAACAGGTGCCCTGGGACTACCTGTAAGTACAGAAAAGACTTCTCTTCCCAATCACTAGAAAACACTCTAGAATATAACATGGTGTCTTTCACTTCCTTGCTTATACTTGTTCTGTTATTTACTGCTCACTTCTAATAGTACAGCTCTGCAACCAATAGCCATATATAAGAAAATAGTCAATAATTAAGCTTTGAAGTAAGACCAATTGGACAAATCACAAGCACAAGTTCCAACATACTGTTCTTAGAAATTTGCTAATATTCTCCAACTGAAAAAGTCCTTAGAAAAATTTAGTATTCAAAAATTGAGTTTTGAAAAATTCCATTTGTGTTTACAGGAAAATAATGAAGTCTTGTCTCTAAAGAGAAAGTTTGCTGATTAAAGATTAAAAGTTATTGTGTACTTAAATGTGAAAAATATGAGCCTTTGTGATCCCCTAAGTAGAACTATTATCCAAAAGGGTTTATGCTGTTTTGTGAAGGTTCTGTTTTGAAGATAAGCCCAATTTTCCAGCATACTGATAGACATGTATTGACTTGCAAATGAGGAAGACTGATCTAGGGCACGGTTGCTAATTTTTTTAGTCGTGTAAGATAAAAAATAGATTTTATTTCCTGTGAAAGTTCACTGTTTTCATTTTCATCTACCTACGTTATACAGACAAATAAAATTTGCTTTCTAAGCAAGTCTTCATTGAAGACTATTAGGTATAAAAAGAGCTCATTGTAATTGACTGAATAATAGTGCAATCTTCACTGAAGACTATTTTTGTAGCATATTACTTTGGAAAAATTTGTGGCATTTTTCATGGTAACAGAAAAAATCCATTTTTATGTGATGGGATTATCATAAACATCTAGAGGAATGAGAAAGAAATCTTGGAAAAGTAGCCATTGCTTCTTTGACGGACCAGGCAGGTTAGACTGGTCACATTGGTTAAGGGCATATCTCCCTCCACTACCAGTCCATATGTGTTTATCATAAAAACCATGCGGTCAGTGAATATTAAGTACTTCTCATTCTTTTCAGGGTATAAACACTTAGAAATTAAATTTCTCCAAATAGTAGGATATGTCAAAGGCAGAGTATTGGGAAAGGCCAATATGATATTTGTTTTTTAAGAATTCCCAGTGAGAATTGCATGTCATAAGAATGGTTATAGCTACTATTCTTGTAATATTCCTGTGAATTCTGTAACTGATTTTTAAATTTTCAACATGTAGGGTCATGTGGGGGCAAGAGGACCACCTGGGATTCCAGGTCCTAAAGGACGAAGAGTAAGTTATCAAATCAAGGAAGTACGTTAACCTAAAAAAAGAAATGTAAATAGTGATGTGTTCAGCAAAAATAGCTTATATTAGATGGAAACATTAATTGCAGTGTAATTTATAATCATTTGTACTTATAAAACCATACCTTTCCATTTTGTGTTTTAGAAATTTTACTGACTGAAGAATTCTCTCTTATTCCCAACTTCCAGTTTCATCCACTGGGGGAATTGTGAATGTGAAGATGTTTAAAAAAATTATTTTTGAACTCACAAAGAGACTTATATAGCAAGAGATAGTAACAGCATGATAAAGAATGATAGGAAATAGAATGAGGATACAAAGGATGACTAAGAGTTTATTCACTGTAAATAAGAGGTAATATAATCATTGTCTAACAATTATGCTTAAGAAAATTAAGTTAAAAACCTTTCATTCCTCAAGTCTTTTAAACATTTAGATCCTATTTTTTTCTTTAAAGAAATAAGAACCACCATTTATTACATGCCTGTCATGTGCCAAGCACTTTTACATATACTAATACTCAAAACCACTCTAAAAGGGAGAGGCATTTATCTCAGATATTATAGTTGAGGAAAATGGGGCTCCAAGAGTTTAAGCGTATGAACTGTTGCATAGGTCTAGGGCACAACTAGGATTCAAACCTTAGAGTGTCTAACTTCAAAGCCTATGGTTTTTCAATACTGCATTGAATATTAGAGTATTTTTCCTTGATTAATTTGAATATGTAGCCTCTAAGAAGTCTGTTTTCTTCCTTGGCTTTACCTTGACTTTTACAGCTAGAGGAGAAAATATTTAAAAATGCTAAACTAATGGCCTCCAAATAACAAAGACTTAAAAAAACAAAACAAAACAAAACAAACCACCCTCCCATTTTCCAGTTGGCAAGTGCAAGAAAGGTGCTTAGTTTAAAATAACAACTTTAAGAACTCATTGGCAATACAATGATATGAATTCGGCACATTCACTGTTGTGGCTTGGTTTCAATCCCTGATCAGGGAGCTAAGTGCCTACAAGCTGCACAGAGTGGCCAAAAAATAAAATAAGCCCAAAGAAGTAATGACCTTAATTTCATGTGCTGTGTTTTAGGTGAGGATTAAAGAAAAAGAGCAAATTTTTCTGTATCATCACTGCTTTTCTGAAAAACTATTTTCCTTTCTGGGTTATGGATTTACAGTCTATAAATGATACTGATGGCCACATCAATTTTAGCCCAAATGAGATTTAGAATAATAAAAAATCATGGAAGATGATCTGTACTCTGTCATTTTAGTGGTCTGTACCCTGCCAACATTCAGTACTTGGTCAGGTCAAATGTGTTTATTCAGCGCTGTGTTACTCACAGTGGTAAAGTTCAACCAACTTTGTGACAGATGGAAAAAAAAGAAAACTTTATTTGGTTAGCTAAATAATTGAGATATTATTGGTTATCCAGGCATATATAAGCCATATACTTAAGCAGGGTATGTTTCTGAATCACTTGTGCTATCTCATGTCATATGGAAAGTTTATTTATCTGTAGTTTTTTAACTTTCCTGTGATCCCTGGGCAAAGTATCACTCTTTTCTGATTTGACACTTTGTCTTCATCTCTCCCCTCCTCAGAGGTCTCTCTCATCCTCCAGATACATTTTACTGATATATTTCCAGATGACTCCTCATAATTATTTAAAGTGCATCCAATATTTCTTAAGCAAAGTTCTAGTTTAGAAATAAGGGCTTTATTTAGTACAAAAGTACTCCCTTTACAGGAGAATATTTCATGTAATCGGTCAACATTGGGAATACAAAAAGAACTGAAGACCAGAATGTTAAGGAAAAAATACAGTATTATGAAGTTCCATTCTAGTTCTCCCCTAGTATCTTCTTCTGCCGTCAACCTATTTTCTCACCTGTTCTCCACTATAGATGTGATCATAATGCATATCATTTCAAATGTTTTTCACTCACAAAAATTTGAGAATTTCTGTCCAGCCTACGAGGATTAATACAAGTTATTTGGATGGAGATGCCTGTGCCCGAGCCTTTCCTTGCTACCCCAAAGACTGAAGAGGTCAATATTTCCAGCACACGTGTAACACTTTATGACACACAACTGTGTCACAGTACATTGGAGGGGAAGCTAGGCACATTTTCATGGAAACTATACAAAAAACTCTCAGTATGAAACTACTGCTTATACTCCCTTGCTGTTCTGCCTGTGATTTGTGCTTTTATCATATGTGACTATGTGAACATCATGAATGGTAGAACTGCAAGCCAAGGATTCTGCTTCTCCATTTGATTCTCTGCTATCCATCCATCTGCCATTCATCTGTCTAACATTTGCTGATTTAATACAATCTGTCAAACTCTCCTACTATCTTGGGGAATTCAAGGTTAACTATTCCTTAGATATAAGCCACATGATTTCATGGTTTAATGACTTACAATCAGTGGCTTTTAAAGTATCATACAATATTGACAGAGAATAGCAAAAGCTCAGGCAAGCAACAATACCTGCCATCTCAGGAAACAACCTAAACAACTTAGTATCATGAAAACTTTTCTAACTTGTTTTGTGAAGATTGTATAATCCTGCCCTTTATGAAAAAGATGACAGGATTGACTGAAAATGTTCATGTAGTTTGAGATTGTTAGATGGGAGTTACCTGTAGCCTGTAGTGACTTATTTTCCTTTCTTGGGCTCTGACATCACTGTGGATGTGCAACCATGAAATTAAAAGATGCTTGCTCCTTGGAAGAAAAACTATGACAAACATAGATAGCATATTAAAAAGCAGAGACATCACTTTGCTAACAAAGGTCCATACAATCGAAGCTATGGTTTTTCCAGTAGTCACGTACAGATGTGAGAGTTGGACCATAAGGAGGGCTGAGCGCTGAAGAACTGAAGCTTTTGAATTGTGATTCTGGAGAAGACTCTTCAGCAAGATCAACCTGTCAATTCTAAAGGAGATAGACCCTGAATATTCATTGGAAGGACTGATGCTGAAGTTGCAATACTTTAGCCACCTGATTCAAAGAGCTGACTCATTGGAAAAGACCCTGATGCTGGGAAAGATTGAAGGCAGGAGGAGAAGAGGGCAACAGAGGATGAGATGGTTGGGTGGAATCACTGACTCTCTGGACATGAATTGGAGCAAACTCTGGGAGACAGGGAAGCCTGGTGTGCAGTCCATGAGGTCGCAAAGAGCCGGACACAATCTAGAGACTGAACACAGCAAACCTGTAGCTGACTTTTAACTTTTCCAAAAGAGGACAAAAAAAAGGTCAGATTTTTTTTTTTTTACTTAGCCAGAATACATTCTTCAAGAGCTTTATATTATAGCTAGTCGGATGTTTTAAGGCAAGTACTAGAAAGAATAACTTTATACCCAATTAGGTACCTATTATAATACTGCTTGTCTAGTCTTCTTAGAACTTGACCTGAAGCTTGTTGTCTCAGGAGTCAGAGAAGGCATATACAGTAACCCAGGGATAACTTCTGCAACCAATATCAAAGTAAAAGTTATAAATGTTGATAAAGCTAAGCTTTAGTTAATTAACCAACCCTTAACTGAAACATCGGGAGGACCAGACTTTTCAAGAGTTCTGCCAGTCTTAACATGGAGTCAGAATTTTTATCTTCTCGCCACTACCCGCTTTCTGCCACAAGCAAACTTACATTTCCAATTTGATTTTATATTAATGCTGTCATAATTCTACTGGCTAATATTAGCAAAATATCCAAGAAAGTCAGAAATTTCATGTTACAAAAGAGTTAAATGCCTGGTTACCAGTGGACACACTTCTAGATCCTACTTGTTTCCTGTGGTATTTTAGAATGATAACTACTCATTTCTTCTCATACTTTCTCAGCCATGTTCTATTACTACTCCAAAAAATTTTTGAAAGTGTTTTCCTAAAGAGAAGAAAAAGGGAAAGGGGCATAGAAGGTGCTAGGGAAAGAATCAATATAGGCCACTGAATTTTTAAGGTAAAGGTAATTATAAAACAAGGTCCTGTGAGATTGCTCTTGAAACTTCAGTCATCCTTTAAGTTTGGTTTTTCTTCTATCTTCAGTTACTTAGCTGTCAAACATTCCAAGGAAGCCCCACCTCAGGACATTTGCAGTTTCTATTGCTCCTACCAGAATGATCTTTCCCAAGTTATTTGCATACCCTCAGTCTCATCTCCTTCAGGTCTAGCCACATGTCCCTTGAGAGCTTTCTCAAACACCCCTCTAAAGTAGCTCCCCTCCCCACCTTAGATTCTTTCTAGTCTCTTAACCTTTATTTTTCTACATTATACCTGACTACTGATAGTCATTTTATATTATAATTTTGTATATATATTTGCTGTCTTATAAATTCGGGGATTTGTCTCTTCTCCCAGTTGGTCCTCTATAAATGTTTGTTAAGTGAATAGCACTTTGAAAGTCACATAGCTATTAAGTCCATATTCCTCAATCTGACATTCAGGGTCCTATACATTCAGAGTTTAACTTAGTTTTGCAGTCTTTTATGGGAAAATAGGGTCAAAAGTAAGCTGGGGACATGTCATGGAGTGCCTTAAATACAGACTGAGAAAGTATAGTGCTTTGGCTCTGGCATGCCCAGTGGAGCTATGCAGCCTCATGGAGCGTGAGTCTTCTCTGCAATCCCATGAATGTTCCCAACAGGATCAGGGTATGCAGTTACCCCAAGAGCACCCAGGAAGAGCATCCTATTACAGTAAGCGGCTTTATAAACAGTATAGTATAAACTAAGTTGACCTCAGATGGGATACAGTAGAAGGTGCTGAAGCCTGTGGGGCTCCTTCAAATCATCATGTTACATTAGGAAATTTGTATCACTGTTTTGCGTAGAAATCTTCAATGCCTCCTCATTGTTTATTGATTCAGCTATAAACTCCAGTCCTTTACCTTTTAAATCCCAGTCTTTCTACAATTATTTATTAATATAGAAATACTAGAAAATGCTCGGTGTAATCAATAACTCAGGTTAAACGAACTACATTTTTCATTGTTGCATATCTTCTTTTCTGCCTCTGTATCCTTTTCTCATACTATCCCTCTATTTAGAATTTCTTCCAGAGCATGATCTCTGACTGTCAAAATAATACCTCCATTCCCTTTACAACCTGTGAAAGCTCTCTCCCTCCTTTAAATCACTTTACCCCTTAACACACCTTATCTCTGCCTATATTATAGTTTCTTTTGTAATTTACCTTATATTATAATATGGATACCCATAACATTTAATGCAGCGCCTTTTTCACAGTTAGTGTTCAGTTAATGGTTGTAGAATTTGATTAATTCTCTTTAAAAGGACTTTAAGATCTTCCAAGGACAGTTATAATTTTGTCAAGGAATGTATACCATCTTTCATTAGAGAATGACTTTTGCAACTAATATTCACAGCCAATTACTCATTTAGTATCAATAGCAACACAGCTCAGAAATTTTAAACATACCTGAACATTCTCAGCAGCATTTTCTGTTCCTTTTCTGTGCCCATGGCCATCTTTCAGTGGTCAAGCAGGTGCATGGTAGAGAACATGCAGTCAGCACTCATTTCCTAATAAAGTGGTGAGAAGAGTGCCATTCCAGAAATATAAAACAAGAAGACTGTTTGGACAAACTAGCTACTTTAAAGTTACTTTACAGTTGTTTTTAGGATAAATTCCGGATTTCTGTAGAGTAAATGATAAGGTAAACAAAATACTTAAATAACAAATCTATGTTACAGCTGCCTGCCTCAACAACTCAATCAGCTGTTTTTATGGTTATCTGATTTACAATTTTGCATTAAGTCTTGAAAACACTGGCCTGATTCTCCTATGCAAATGAGTTCACCCATATACCCAGCTGTATTCTTTACTGTATTCCTGGCCCAGAAACAAGCAAAAGGAGTTTGTCAGCTATTGAGGGCAATGTCTCCATTTGTATGGATGCATAACAGTGCAAAAGAAACATGTAAAATTAACAACAGGATACTTTTTTCATCTCTAGGGACCAAGAGGACCAGATGGTCCCTTAGGAGAACAGGGTATACAAGGTACCAAGGTAATCATTTATTTTCTTATTTCATATGCAGTTAAATATTTTTGAGCCTATATTTCCTACCTGTCTAAACACTGATGTATTTTCTTATAAAAGTATGTTTCTAATTTTTAAGTCTAATTATGAAACATACATAAGTTTTTACTGTACTCACAGAAATGTGTTTTTGAAGTATGTATTTAATGTCTTACTTTTTTGGTATGTGAGTGTATGTGTGTAAGACCATAATACCCATACTTATTAACTCACCTGTTATTGATTCTTGTTAGGGTGAAACCGGAGATCAAGGAAAAAGAGGGCCTCATGGTCTTACTGTGAGTAGTAAAATATTTCACATTAATGATAAATATATAAAATCTTCCATTTTTCTTGATCTGTGATTCATATTTGAGGGGGGAGCTGCTTAACTCAGGCATTTTCTTTCTCGTGTAGGGTAAGACTGGAAACCCTGGAGAGAGAGGAGTTCAAGGAAAACCAGTAAGTAATTAAAAATAATCAAACCATAAATATATTTTACACACTTTATCCTCTGATACAACTCTTGTTTAGTAATCAGTATGTTAGAACAAGAGAGTGTAAGTTATTTTCTTCCTTTAATCCTTAGGTCATTCTTTCATTGGGGCAAATTGCTCACTCATTCTGAGCCTTTTCTGTACCTATCTATGAACTGATAGTGGTAACCGACACTTTAACTTCATCTGATTATGATAGTTTTTCTGTAAAACCCATTTCAAGATAAAGTAGTGTGATATCATATAAATATAATGGAACATTATGAGGATAACGTAAGAAACTTCTTTGAGGCCTCATGCCTAGTTTCATTTTAACTCAACTTGTATTGTTTGGACTCTTAGCGTGTAGAGCTGTGTGTGTCTTTATATTTCCCATGGCCCTACTCTAAGAGTTTTTAATACCATATAATATTAAATATTTTCCTAACCATCAAAAATCTCACAATTATACAATTTTTTTCTCTGGGACATAAGTTCTGTGGTTATCAATATTAATTAAAGGGAAGAAAGTATGTTTTTAAAAAGAGAAATATATTCACATACACATGTATGTTACTCATATATACGTGTATAATTTTGAATACACGAGCTTAAACGTTTGGGTTTTTTATTTCATTTTGAACATAGTTTTTAATGTCATTTTGATTTGTTATATACATATATGTATAATTTAAAGTTATACAGTTTAAATATACGGCAACTGAATAGTCAGAAAAGGATAGGACAGAATGTTTTAGCTGCTGTAGTGTTATCACTAATGTCACTGGATTCACTTGTTCGTCTATGAAATCTGCTGCCCCCTGCCTGTTGTTTCCCATAATAGCATTACATTTGACAATGGTCAAACCTACAGAAGAGACTTAAAAGAGAAAAACGGTTGTTTTTCCAGGGAAAGAACTTATTTGTGAGAATATATTATTAATTGAAGTCACCCTGGAAGACTATTTCTGAGTATTAATATTCATCATCTGAGTTTCTTTTATATCAATGTAAACAGTGTTTCTGGAGATTCTTCCATGTTGCTGCACTGTACACAAAATTAGCATTTGTGATGAATGGAAACATTGGGAATTTTTCAAGCCTGTTCTTCTTATTTTAGAAAAATGAAACCAGGAGAAGTTAAATTACTTACACATATTGTACATTGTTGACATTCCTTAGATTTAGCTCATGTTCGGCTTATCACATATGCCTGGATAAATGTAAAATTAGATATCTGGTTTCCTCAATCAAAAATGGTTGAGGAAACCAAATGGTTCTTACTAGAACCATTTTGTAACTGACAGCAAACAAGTCTCATAGATTATTGTAAGAGCCCAGTGGGCTGCCGTCTCTGGGGTCGCACAGAGTTGGACACGACTGAAGCATCTTAGCAGCAGCAGCAGCAAAGTTACGTTAGCAGATGACAGTACAAAATGAGTTAATACTAACTGTTGAGGTTTACTTAGACTTGTACATACGTCATCCCCTTGGTCTTGATTGAACTGAAAGAGACTTGAGATCTGAAGAAAGCTAGCATCAGTGAATCCAACAAATCCAGATGCCCCCCAGATACATTTGATCCTGCAGAGTAATCTCAGTGTCTCTAGTCATTTTTTCACTGTCAACAATCAGACAGTGCTTATAATAGAAAGATGCACTGGAGGTCAGATTGACCTTTGTTTTAATGCATGCTGCTAATAATGTATAGTCTTGGCTAGATTGGTTAGCTTTTCAGATCATATTTTCTTTATGTGTAAAATAGACATCTCTAAATTGTCATGGAATTGATGCTTTTGAACTGTGGTGTTGGAGAAGACTCTTGAGAGTCCCTTGAACAGCAAGGAGATCCAACCAGTCCATCCTAAAGGAAATCAGTCCTGAGTATTCATTAGAAGGACTGATGCTGAAGCTGAAACTCCAATACTTTGGCCACCCGATGCAAGGAACTGACTCATTTGAAAAGACCCTGATGCTGGGAATGATTGAAGGCAGGAGGAGAAGGGCACAACAGAGGATGAGATGGTTGGATGGCATCACCAACTCAATGGACATGAGTCTGAGTAAGCTCCAGGAGTTGGTGATGGACAGGGGAGCCTGGCGTGCTGCAGTCCATGGGGTCTCAAAAAGTCAGACACCACTGAGTGACTGAACTGAACTGACTGAAATTGTCATAATGCTAAAACTAGGTATTAAATGAAAATTGTTAGCACATATAGTTCTTGGCTAGTCCAAATAAACAGAAGTATACTTGTTGTGTTGTTGTTCAGTTGCTCAGTCATGTCCGACTCTTTGCAACCCCATGGACTGTAGCATACCAGACTTCCTTGTCCTTCACTGTCTCTCAGTGCTCAAGCTCATGTCCATTGATTCAATAATGCTATCTAACCACCTCATCCTCTACTGCCATCTTCTCCGTTTGCCTTCCATCTTTCCCAGCATCAGGATCTTTTCCAATGAGTCAGCTCTTCGCATCAGGTGGTCAAAGTATTGGAGCTTCAGCTTTAGTATCAGTCCTTCTAGTGAATATTCAGGATTGATTTCATTTAGAATTGACTGGTTTGATTACCTTGCAGTGCAAGGGACTCTCAAGAGTCTTCTCCAGAACCACAATTCAAAAGCATCAATTCTTCAGCATTCAACTTTCTTTATGGTCCAACTGTCACATCTGTGCATCACTACTGGAAAAGCCATAGCTTTGACTATATAGATCTTTGTTGGCAAAGTGATGTCTCTGCTTTTTAATGCACTGTCCAGGTTTGTCATAGCTTTTCTTCAAAGGAGGAAGCATGCTTTACTTTCATGGCTACAGTCACCACCTGCAGTGATTTTAGAACTCAAGGAAATAAAATCTGCTACTGTTTTAATTTTTTCCCTATCTATTTGCCATGAAATGATGGGATCAGATACCATGATCTTAGTTTTTTGAATGTTGAGTTTCAAGCCAGCTTTTTAACTCTCCTCTTTCACCATCAAGAGGCTTTTTATTTCCTCTTCACTTTATGCCATTAGGGTGGTATCATCTGCATATCTGAGGTTATTGATATTTCTCCTGGGAATCTTGATTCCAGCTTGTGCTTCATCCAGCCCAGCATTTTGCATGATGTACTCTGCATACAAGTTAAATAAGTAGGGTGACAATATATAGCCTTGATGTACTCCTTTCCTAATTGGGAACCAATCCATTATATCATGTCTGGTTCTAACTGTTGCTTCTTGACCTGCCTACAGGTTTCTCAGGAGACAGGTAAAGTGGCTGGTGTTCCTATCTCTTTAAGAGTTTTCCACAGTTTGTTGTGAGTCAAGGGCCTTAGCATAGTCAATGAAGCAGAAGTAGATGTTTTTCTGGAATTCCCTTGCATTTTCTGTGATCTAATAGATGTTGGCAATTTGATCTCTGGTTCCTCTGTCTTTTCTAAATCCAGCTTATACATTTGGAAGTTCTCAGTTCACATACTGTTGAAACCTAGCTTGGAGAATTTTGAGCATTAACTTGATTGCTTGTGAAATGAGTGTAATTGTGCAGGAGTTTGAGCATTCTTTGATATTGCTCTTCTTTGGAACTGGATGAAAACTGACCTTACCCATATTTGTCTGTGGGACAATGTTATTTCCTATATTGTTCTTCTGTTCGTGTGTATATCTGACTCAAAGAGAGAATCAAGAAGAAAGGACACAATGCATTGTATTATTAAGTGATAAAGTCTTCATAACTTATTAGTTTTCTAAATCTTATAAAAGAAACTATTAACAGTTCATTCAGCATTGATTTTTATATAGATACTCTTTCAGTTGATGAGATAGGGGTATTAAATCCTCTACCTTCGATTTTTGTATTTGTCTGTGACTCTAATTCTTTCAGATTTTGCTTTGTACATTTTGAAACTATTTTTAGAGTATTTACAAATGGTTATTATGTCTTCCCAATCAACAGACCCTTTTCTTATTACAAAATGTTCCTCTTTCTTTCTGGTAATACTTTTTATTTTGAAATCTACTTTATTTGATATGAGTCTCTCTAGCTGTTTGCATGGCATATGTTTTTCATTCATTTATTTTCAAGCTATCTGTGCCTAGATGTTTAAAGTGAGTGTCTTAAAGTTACATCTTGTCTTTTAATTCATCCTGACAACCTCTGCCTTTTAATTAGCGTTGGCTCCATTTCCACCTAATGTAGTTATTGATGTAGCTGCATTTAGGCCTACCATTTTATGACAGTTTTTGACATTTTATGACAGTTTTTCCTTTGTCATGGTGGTGGTGTTCAGTGCCTTCTTTGTTGTTCAGTTGCTCAGGAGCATCCAATTCTTTGTGACCCCATGGACTGCAGCACACCAGGCTTCCCTGTCTTTCACCATCTCCCTGAGTGCCTTCTTTAGGCAGTGGATAACTTTGAGAACTCCATTTTAATTCAGCTCTTGACTTTTTAGCTATACTTCTTTTCATTATTGCCTTTCAGTAGTTATTCTAGGTCAGAAGTCAACGAACCATCTCTGTAAAGAGCCACAGAATATTTAAGCCTTTGTGGCCATGTGGTCTCTGGTGCAACTCCTCAGCTCTAGTGTCATAGTGTGAAAGAAACCATATACAGTATATAAAGAATGAGCATGATTGTTCAAAAAAATTATTTACAACATCAGGTGATAGCTTAAATTTGGCACTCCGACTGTAGTTTGCAAAAACTGATTTAGGGGTCACAGTCTAAGGTTCTAATGTCTACTTAGAGTTAATGTGGTAATAATACTTAACATAATAGTAAGAAACTTGTGGCCATGTAAACTCATTTACCAGCATCCTGTCTTACATGCTATACTTGTTTTATGTATTACATTTCTATATATGTTATAAACCCCATATTTCAAAGTTAAAATTCTACTTTAATATAAATAGAATATTTTTGTCTTACTATAAATGAAATACATGTTTTAGAGATATTTAGAAGGAAAGTAGTGATTTGTAAATGTATCCATGCATTTACTCTTTCTGGTGCTCTCAATTCTTTCTATATATGCACATTTCTAAGAGGTATATTTCCCTGAAGCCTGTAGAACTTCCTTTAGATTTCTTATAGTCAAGTTCTTTTACTGATGAAGTCTCTTAGTTTTTCTTTATTTCACGTTTATTCTTTTTTTTTCTTTTTTTTTTTACTTTACAATATTGTATTGGTTTTGCCATACATCAACATGAATCCACCACGGATGTACACGTGTTCCCAATCCTGAACCGCCCTCCCACCTTCCTCCCCATACCATCCATCTGGGTCATCCCAATGCACCAACCCCAAGCATCCTGTATCCTGCGTCGAACCTAGACTGGTGATTCATTTCTTATATGATATTATACATGTTTCATGCCATTCTCCCAAATCATCCCACCCTCCCCTTCTCCCACAGAGTCCAAAAGACTGTTCTTTACATCTGTGTCTCTTTTGCTGTCTCACACACAGGGTTATCGTTACCCTCTTTCTAAATTCCATATATATGCGTTAGTATACTGTATTGGTGTTTTGTTTTTTTTTTTTCTGGCTTACTTCACTCTGTATAATCAGCTCCAGTTTCATCCATCTCATCAGAACTGATTCAAATGTATTCTTTTTAATGGCTGAGTGATACTCCATTGTGTATATGTACCACAGCTTTCTTATCCATTCATCTACTGATGGACATCTAGGTTGCTTCCATGTCCTGGCTATTGTAAACAGTGCTGCAATGAACATTGGGGTACACGTGTCTCTTTCAATTCTGGTTTCGTTGGTGTATATGCCCAGAAGTGGGATTGCTGGGTCATAAGGCAGGTCTATTTCCAGTTTTTTTAAGGAATCTCCACACTGTTCTCCATAGTGGCTGTACTAGTTTGCATTGCCACCAACAGTGTAAGAGGGTTCCCTTTTCTCCACACCCTCTCCAGCATTTATTGCTTGTAGACTTTTGGATCGCAGCCATTCTGACTGGCATGAAATGGTACCTCACTGTGGTTTTGATTTGCATTTCTCTGATAATGAGTGATGCTGAGCATCTTTTCATGTGTATGTTAGCCATCTGTATATCTTCTTTGGAGAAATGTCTGTTTAGTTCTTTGGCCCATTTTTTGATTGGGTCGTTTATTTTTCTGGAATTGAGTTGCAGGAGTTGCTTGTATATTTTTGAGATTAGTTGTTTGTCAGTTGCTTCATTTGCTATTATTTTCTCCCATTCCAAAAGCAGTCTTTTCACCTTGCTTACAGTTTCCTTTGTTGTGCAGAAGCTTTTCATTTTAATCAGGTCCCATTTGTTTGTTTTTGCTTTTATTTCCAGCATTCTGGGAGGTGGATCATAGAGGATCCTGCTGTGATTTATGTCGGAGAGTGTTTTGCCTATGTTCTCCTCTAGGAGTTTTATAGTTTCTGGTCTTACATTTAGATCTTTAATCCATTTTGAGTTTATTTTTGTATATGGTCTTAGAAAGTGTTCCAGTTTCATTCTTTTACAAGTGGTTGACCAGTTTTCCAGCATCACTTGTTAAAGAGATTGTCTTTTCTCCATTGTATATTCTTGCCTCCTTTATCAAAGATAAGGTGTACATAGGTGGGTGGATTTATCTCTGGGCTTTCTATTTTGTTCCATTGATCTATATTTCTGTCTTTGTGCCAGTACCATATTGTCTTGATGACTGTGGCTTTGTAGTAGAGCCTGAAGTCAGGCAGCTTGATTCCTCCAGTTCCATTCTTCTTTCTCAAGATTGATTTGGCAATTTGAGGTTTTTTGTATTTCCATACAAATTGTGAAATTATTTGTTCTAGCTCTGTGAAAAATACCGCTGGTAGCTTGATAGGGATTGCATTGAATCTATAGATTGCTTTGGGTAGTATACTCATTTTCACTATTTTGATTCTTCCGATCCATGAACATGGTATATTTCTCCATCTATTAGTGTCTTCTTTGATTTCTTTCACCAGTGTTTTATAGTTTTCTATATGTAGGTCTTTAGTTTCTTTCAGTTCAGTTCAGTCACTCAGTCATGTCCGACTCTTTGCTACCCCATGAATCGCAGCACACCAGGCCTCCCTGTCCATCACCAACTCCCGGAGTTCACCCAGACTCTAAGTATTTTATTCTTTTCATTGCAATCGTGAATGGAATTGTTTCCTTAATTTCTTTTTCTATTTTCTCATTATTAGTGTATAGGAATGCAAGGGATTTCTGTGTGTTGATTTTATATCCTGCAACTTTACTATATTCATTGATTAGCTCTAGT
This sequence comes from Ovis aries, assembly GCF_016772045.2. Lineage (NCBI taxonomy): Eukaryota > Metazoa > Chordata > Mammalia > Artiodactyla > Bovidae > Ovis > Ovis aries. The sequence continues at coordinate 62,986,491 of NC_056054.1, read as the reverse complement.
AATTTTCTGGTAGAGTCTTTAGGGTTTTCTATGTAGAGGATCATGACATCTGCAAACAGTGAGAGTTTTACTTCTTCTTTTCCAACTTGGATTCCTTTTATTTCTTTTCCTGCTCTTATTGCTGTGGCCAAAACTTCCAGAACTATGTTGAATAGTAGTGGTGAAAGTGGGCACCCTTGTCTTGTTCCTGACTTTAGGGGAAATGCTTTCAACTTTTCACCATTGAGGACAATGTTTCCTGTGGGTTTGTCATAGATAGCTTTTATTATGTTGAGGTATATTCCTTCTATTCCTGCTTTCTGGAGAGTTTTTATCATAAATGGATGTTGATTTTGTCAAAGGCTTTCTCTGCATCTATTGAGATAATCATATGGCCTTTATTTTTCAATTTGTTAATGTGGTGTATTCTTGAAGGATATTTTCACTGATTACAGAATTCTGGGTCAACAAAGTTGTTTTTTTTTGTTTTTTTTTTGTTTTTTTTTTTTGCTTCCATTCAGTACTGATTCCATTCAGTGCTGTAAAAATGACATGCCATTTATTTTTGGCCTGCATTATTTCTGAAGAGTGGTCTACACTTATCTTTATCATTATTCCCCTGCATCTCTGTATCTTTGGTTTTCAGTAGTTTGATTGTGGGAGAAGGCAATGGCACCCCACTCCAGTACTCTTGCCTGGAAAATCCCATGTGCAGAGGAGCCTTGCAGGCTACAGTCCACAGGGTCGCGAAGAGTAGGACACGACTGAGCGACTTCACTTTCACTTTTCACTTTCGTGCATTGGAGAAGGAAATGGCAACCCACTCCACTGTTCTTGCCTGGAGAATCGCAGGGATGGGGGAGCCTGGTGGGCTGCTGCCTATGGGGTCACACAGAGTCGGACATAACTGAAGTGACTTAGCAGCAGCAGCAGTTTGATTGTGACGTGCCTACGTGAATTTTCTTCACATTTATCCAGCTTGAGGTTTGCTGAGTTTTTTTCATGTGTAAATTATCTTTCACTAAATTTGGAAATTGAAAAATATATATTTTTAATTTTTTCTACCCCCATTTTCTCTCTTCTTTCCTTCTTGTATTCTAGTTAAATATATGTTAGTCATTCTGATTACCTTAGGTCCCTGGGGCCCTATCATTCCTAATTCAGTCTTTCTTCTTCCTGTTTTTTCTTTTTTAGACTGGATAACCTAAACCTATGTTCCCTAAGCCCTTTTAATTTTATTCTTGATATTTTATTTTAAACTTTTATTTGGAGATTTAATTTTCAGTTCTATACTTGTCATTGTTTCTTTTTATAGACACTTTTTATTTTGAGATTTCCTGTTTATTTATCATAAGCACACTTTTATTTACATGAGTGAGCATTTTTATATTAACTACTTTAAAAATGTTATGTGATACTACTAAAATCTATATTATCTTGAGTCTGGTTTCCATTAATTGCCTTTTCTTATAAATATGGGAAATTTTCCCTGTTAAGTAATTTTAAGCTATATCTTGAATATTTTGACTTATTCATTGTGGAGACTCTAAAGTCTATTATATTGCTTTGAAAAGTATTGTTTGTTTTTTAATTTGGTAGGCATTTAACTTGGTGATCAAATTCCAAGTTTTCTCTCTTTTGTGAGTAGATGGCTGCTGAAATCTCTGTTAAGTGCTTTTAACCTTGTCTGGTCAACTTAGAGTCTGACATATGAATACAAACCTACACATGATTATTTAAAATAGAAGGGCACTGAATTCATGGAAATCAGTAAAAAGCAGTTTAGTATAGTGAAAGAGCTTGACATTGGAATCAGACAGATTCAGTCAGATTCTGGTTCTTCCACTTACAGCTGTTTTGACTTAGTACAAATTATTTGACCCTTCTGAACTTCAGTTTGCCTATCAGGAAAATGAGATACATTTATAGTTATAAAAAAAAATCATGCTCATTATGTTCCTAGCACAGGCCCTCAATAAATAGCAACCATAATAACTATAGAGTCATTAGCCTCCTGGTCATCACTGGTATCATTGCTGATATGCATCATGGAGCAAGGAGTTGTACTACAGATAAGGTATTTCAGTAGCCTTATAGCCTTAAAAGGGAATGTGAAAAGCCTTAAAAGGAATTTTTACTTTGTGCCAGCTTGTTCTTTTCTTTTTCATCTCCGATAAAAATAATTAGGGTCCATTTAGATCATTTCATAGCTCTGCCAAACAGCATTTATACAGCATTAACAGTATTAAAAGTACATATCAAGCTTAATATTGTGTGCAGGCACACTTTACAAAGCAAATTGGGCAAGTATTATTTAAGATTCTAAGTGCTTTATGTTTCAAATGGTATATCAGGCATAGAGGAATCCCTTATATTGATCTGGTCTCAATTTAGGAGTATATGGATAATGTGATTTTCATAACTGAAATATGGTCTTAGATGAGAGTCCACAAGATTTTACAAATCTGCCTTTCTCTAATCGCTTCACCAGTGGCTCAGCAGTAAAGAATCCACCTGCAATGCAGGATGCAGGTTCAATTCCTGGGTTGGGAAGATCTCCTAGAGAAGGAAATGGCAACTCTCTCCAGTATCCTTGCTTGAAAAATCCGATGGACAGAGACGGCTGGCAGACTACAGTCCATGGGGTCCCAAAAGAGTCAGACACAACTGAGCAGCCAAACAACAGCAGCTACTTTCTCTAATCAGACAATCATATGTGACTAAACATAGCATTGATGACTATAGCTTCGATTCTTTGTTCCTGGAGATTTTTAATATCTTCCAACTTAGTATCAATTTTTAATTTTAAATTTAAGATAAAATAATAATTGTGATCTGCTATATAATTGCCAAACTTCCCAAAGGCAATAATTTAGAAGAGTAGGAGTAGCAAATGGCAAATAGATAAGGTCAGTATTTTATATATCATTAGTAATCATCAGTATCTGGTACACAGTAGATGCTCAGTTATACTTTGAATGGAAGGATCAAAGAGGACCTGGAATTTGATTTAGAGTTTTATAGCCCTGGTGGCTCAGACAATAAAGAATCCTCCTGCAATATCGGAGACCTGGGTTTGATTCATGGGTTGGGCAGATGCCCTGGAGAAGGAAATGGCTACCCCCTCCAGTGTTCTTGCCTGGAGAATTCCATGGACAGAGGAGCCAGACAGGCTACAGTTCATGGGGTCGCAAAGAGTAAGATACGACAGAGCAATTTTCACTTTACATACCATTTTAGAATATACCTCCATGTCTAAGATTCTATTTTATGTTACCATGGATAGCATGGTGTAAAAATGGGGTAAAATAAAGAACATTGGAGAGGTCCAATTTGATCATTTCTGGTCATTAGGTTCTGAGACCCTTGTGCCTTCCCAGGCTATGAGAGCATAAGTCACACTCCTTTATATCTTGCCTGGAAAATCCCACGGACAGAGGAGCCTGGCAGTCTACAGTCCATGATCACAAAGAGCTGGGTATGAGTAACTGAGTGACTGAGCATACACACAGATATAAAGAACTCCTATGACTCATTGACAGAATAATAAGCAACAATGGCAAAATGAGCAAAAGGACTTGAGTAACCATTCCTCTAAAGAAGATATATAAATGGCCAAGAAATACATAAAAAGGTTCTCAGTATCACTGGTCTTTCAGTTCAGTTCAGTTCAGTCCCTCAGCCATGTCCGACTCTTTGCAACTCCATGAATTGCAGCACGCCAAGCCTCCCTGTCCATCACCAACTCCCAGAGTTCACTCAGACTCACGCCCATCAAGTCAGTGATGCCATCCAGCCATCTTATCCTCTGTCGTCCCCTTCTCCTCCTGCCTCCAATCCCTCCCAGCATCAGAGTCTTTTCCAATGAGTCAACTCTTCGCATGAGGTGGCCAAAGTACTGGAGTTTCAGCTTTAGCATCATTCCTTCCAAAGAAATCAGGAAATGCAAATCAAGACCACACTGAGATACCACTTCCCACCCAGGTTGACTATTATCACACACACACACACACACACACACACACACACACACACCCCTACACCTATATATGAAGAAAAAATAATCAGTGCTGACAAGGATGCAGAGAAATAGGAATTGTGCCATGCTGGTGGGAATATAAAATGGTGGGGCTGCTGTGGAAAGCAGTTTGCCCAGCTTCTCAAATTGTTGAACATAGAATTGTATATTATCCATCAACCCATATAACTCACTTCTAGGTGCCCCAAAGAATGTAAAGTACAGATACAAACAAATACTTATATATTAATGTTTATAGGAGTGTTAGACATAATAACCAAAGTGTAGAAAACCTGAATTTTTTATTGATGATTAATGGATAAAGAAAATGTGGTATATACATACAGCAGAATATTATTCAACCTTAAAAAGGAAAGAAGTCTTTACACACATTACAAATGGATGGATCTTTATGCTACATGAAATAAGCCAGACACAAAAGAAGAAATATTGTATGATTCCATGTATATAAGACCCTTTAATTACCTACTTTGACTGCTGCTGCTGCTGCTAAGTTGCTTCAGTCATGTCCGACTCTGTGCGACCCCATAGATGGCAGCCCACCAGGCTCCTCTGCCCATGGGATTTTCCAGGCAAGAGTACTGGAGTGGGTTGCCATTGCCTTCTTCACCTACTTTGACTACTTTAAGTCAAATTCATTGAGACAGAAAGTAGAATTGTGGTTGCCAGGGGAGGCGGGTGGGGGATAGGGAGCTATTTAATGGGTACAGAGTTTCAGTTTGGGAATATAAAAAATTCTGAAAGTGGATGGTGGTAATAATGGTGAACACAACAATGTGAATATACTTAATGCCATAGTACGCTAAATTTACACATACTGTACACTTTAAAATTATTAAAATGGTGGATTATATGTGATGCGTATTTTACCATAAAATAAAAAATAAAGAATGGATAAAGATAGAAAAATTAGATAGGAGGATCATAAAAGAAAGCTGAGGTATGAAAACTAAAACATTTTCAAATATCATTTTTTCTCTAAGCTTTACCTTTGTTTATTCAGGGTTTACAAGGACCCCCAGGGAGTACTGGAGACAGGGGACTTACAGGAGAACCAGTAAGTATATTTTTATGTGTTTCTAATTGCGTTTTTCTCATAATGTATTTTACCTACCTCTTATTATTTGTCTGTGGTAATGTGGCTGGTATGTTTTTGAAACCAGCATTTATCATGGGCAGTTAATTATAAGAATGAATATTTTGCTGTGAAGATAATATATAGTGCCTTTCTGGTTTCATAAAGTCAAATTTGGTTCTGTTTATCTGGAACCATTAACACTGCATGTATTTCTATTTTCAACAAATATAATTCTGTTTTATTGACTCTCAGAATTTTTTTCTTAACAGCCTGCTGTTTATATAATAATTATTATACTCCCCCCACACATACACACACACAAAATCACACTTATGAAGGCAACTCTGTAATAAAAGACCGTATAGAGAAGCCAGACTCTACACGTAATGGGCCAAAATGTGGAAACTTGACAGAAATGGTAGTAGGTCAATAATTCAGAAACTTACATCACATTTTCATACATAGGACTCAGTTATAGATTTTCCATGGAAAATGAACTGTGAAAATGAAATACCTTGCCACACCTTCTTTCTCACAATATATTCTTTATTGCCTATGAAGTCATTCTTCTGGCTAATGGTATCAGATGTAATGTGCAGTAACATGCTCCTAAGATTTACAATACAAATGTTTTTAAAACTACTGTGTGGTTGATCTTATCCATCACATGACACAAAAGTTTATAAGTGGTTTTTGCACAGTTCATTTAGCTAGGATGAAGGGGAAAATTCTAATAGTCAGAGAACTATTCTTATCCATCTGTGTTCATTTCCTGCTTTATACATTTAGCCTGTGGTATAAGCTCTTCAAACAATAAGTAAAGATTTGACTATGTGTGTAATTTTTCCAAATATAGAATCTTAAATGTGATATTGATTTTTATCAAACTAAATTCTTCTCAGTTTTCTCTGGTTTGTATCTCTTAACCTGCCATCCCACTTCTAATATTTGTTTGATCAAAAATCATGCAGATATCTAAATATCTCTTTCTTCTAAAGAAACTATAGCTCCTTGAAGTCAGAGACCATTTTTTTTCATCTTTGCCATCCTCTTTCTTAGTACAATATCTGGCATATTTATCTATCTAGTGCATGTTTGTTAAATAGCACTAACCAAAAAGTCATATACCCATGATGTAATCATTTAGCTGGTAATATTAGCTGAAGTGAAACAACATTAAAATTAATCTTAATAAAAAATGCATTTAAGTCACGATAAGCGTATCAACAGAGCTATGACAACAACAGAGATAATATCAAGTTTTATACAAAAAAAGATTTACTGTTGTAACTGTAAATGACTAAATGACTGAAAAAGCTTAAAAATTGACATTCAGGTCCCAGGGTCAGTGGCTCTGGTAAATAAAATATAAATCAATTTGTAATGGGTGTGATGGGCTTTGTTTCACATATTTAAGCTACCTAGTAAAATCTAAGGGAATGTATAACAAAATAAACCATCTTAATTTAGGGTTAGGGAAACTTCCAGAAGAGGAGAATTTGTGCTGTGAACTGAAGGATGAAGAGTGGGTTACTTAAGCAAATATGGGGGAAAGTCATGCCAGAGAGAAGTCATGCCAGAGAGAAGTCATGACCTGGGAGAAAGCCTTATATATTAATCTGAAGATCTAAAAGAAGGCCAGTGTGACTGTGACACAGGGAATCGAGTGGGAAGTGAGTATAAGATGAGGATGGAAAGGGAGGCAGGGGACGAAACACATGCAACTCTAAAAGCCCCATTCCCAAGGATATGCATTTTTAGCATAAGAACAAAGAGATATCTTTGAAGGGATAGGGCTAGTTTTATGATTGTCTTATTGTTTCATAAAGCTCACCCAAACCAAATAGGAATGGACCAAGAAAGCCTTTCTGTTACAACAGTCCAGATAAGATACAGTAGAACATTTTTGATTAGCAGAAAAAAAAAGTAGGTATAAAATATTCCAAATGAGATAAAATCAACAGGAGAAAGATGTAAAGTATGTGAAATATCTGAAGTATGGTTTCTAAGGTTGTGGCTTGAAGTATCAATAGGTTATCTCTCATTAAAACTGAAAAAAAATCAGCAGCAATTTATGTTTGAGAATGGAAGATTAAATTTAGCTATGTTGATCTGAGGTGTCTTTGAGAAAGATGAAGATGGCAGTTGATTGTGGAGTTCAAAACAGAAAGAAATGAAAACTGAAGTATTAGTCACTCAATCATGTCCAACTCTTTGCGAGTCCATGGATGGCAGCCTGCCAGGCTTCTCTGTCCATGTGATTCTCCAGGCAAGAATACTGTTGTGAGTTGCCATTCTGTTCTGCAAGGGATCTTCCCAACGCTGGGAGTGAATCCAGGTCTCCTGCATTGCAGGCAGGCTCTTTATCATCTGAGCCACCAGAATAATATCCTGAAATTTAAAATATTGGGGTTATTGGTCTAGGGAGAACATATAGGAAAGAGAAAAAGATATTAGGATGAACTTTGAAGAAATTCCACATATAATAAATGTTGATAAAAGGGAATGAAACTGCAGAAAAGATTGAAAGAGGCAAGAAGAAAATCAGATATATAAGTTAGGAGTTCGGCACTAACCATACCCATCTTAAAATCTTCATGACAATCTTAAATTGCTTTAGAAGTATGTAAGCAAAAATAATACATCTATATTAAAGTAGAAGTGAAATTTATATGCCAAAATAAGAGAGAAAATGGAATCAAAAGTCTTAATGTCATTGAAAAAGTAAGAGAATTCCAGAGAAACATCTGTTTCTGCTTTATTCACTATGCCAAAGCCTTTGACTGTGTGGATCACAATAAACTGTGGAAAATACTGAAAGAGTTGGGAATACCAGACCACCTGACCTGCCTCTTGAGAAACCTGTATGCAGGTCAAGAAGGAACAGTTAGAACTGGACATGGAACAACAGACTGGTTCCAGATAGGAAAAGGAGTATGTCAAGGCTGTATATTGTCACCCTGCTTATTTAACTTATATGCAGAGTACATCGTGAGAAATGCTGGTCTGGAAGAAGCACAAGCTGGAATCAAGATTGAAAGGAGAAAAATCAATAACCTCAGATATGCAGATGACACCACCCTTATGGTAGAAAGTGAAGAACTAAAGAGCCTCTTGATGAAAGTGAAAGAGGAGAGTGAAAAAGTTGGCTTAAAGCTCAACATTCAGAAAACGAAGATCATGGCATCTGGTCCCATCACTTCACGGAAGATAGATGGGGAAACAGTGGAAGCAGTGTCAGACCTTATTTTTCTGGGCTCGAAAATCACTGCAGATGGTGATTGCAGCCATGAAATTAAAAGACACTTACTCATTGGAAGGAAAGTTATGACTAACCTAGAGAGCATATTGAAAAGCAGAGACATTACTTTGCCAACAAAGATTCATCTAGTCAAGGCTATGGTTTTTCCAGTAGTCATGTATGGATGTGAGAGTTGGACTGTGAAGAAAGCTGAGTGCCGAAGAATTGATGCTTTTGAACTGTGGTGTTGGAGAAAACTCTTGAGAGTCCCTTGGACTGCAAGGAGATCCAACCAGTCCATCCTAGAGGAGATCAATCCTAGGTGTTCATTGGAAGGAATGATGTGGAAGCTGAAGTTCCAATACTTTGGCCACCTGATGCGAAGAGCTGACTCATTGGAAAAGACCCTGATGCTGGGAAAGATTGAGGGCAGGAGGAGAAAGGGACAACAGAGGATGAGATGGTTGGATGGCATCATCAACTCGATGGATGTGAGTTTGGGTGGACTCGGAGTTGGTTATGGACAAGGAGGCCTGGTGTGCTGTGGTTCATGGGGTTGCAAAGAGTCAGATATGACTAAGAGACTGAACTGAACTGAAAGAATGGAAACTAAAAAAAGAAAGAAGAGTAGCAAATAGAAAACGGTAATAAATGTAGTAAGTCTTACAGCTATATCAGTTATCACTGAAATGTCAATGTTCTAAGAAACAGAGAAAGTAGAAAGAAAAATGAGACCTAACTGTATGTTGTCTTCAAGGAACCTACTTTAAATATAAAGACACAGATATATTAAAAGTAAAGGGATGGACAAAATGGACTAAGATATGCTAACACTAACCAAAGGACAACTGTAGTAGTTATATTAATTTCAAACAAAATACACTGTAGATCAAGGATAATTATGAGGGATAAAGGGGGATACTATATAGTGATAGGGTATCAATTCTCCAAGAAGATATCATTGTGCTTAATGTATATGAATCTAACAGGAGAGCATCAGATTACGTGAAGCAAAAACTGATAGAACTCCAAGGATAAATAGACAAATTTATTATTTCAGTTGGAGACTTTAGCACTCATCTGTTTATCAGTTATTGAGAGATCTAGCAAGCAGATAATCAGTAAGATTATAGTTGAACTGAACATCACCATTAGAAAACTGAATCTAATCAACATTTATGAAAGTGAAAGTATAAATGAAGTCGCTCAGTCATGTCCTACTCTGTCAACCCCGTGGACTGTAGCCTACCAGGCTTCAGTCCATCCATGGGATTTCCCAGGCAAGAATACTGGAGTGGGTTGCCATTTTCTTCTCCAGGGAATCTTCCTGACACAGGGATTAAACTCAGGTCTCCTGTGTTGCAGGCAGACATTTTACCCTCTGAGCCACCAGGGAAGCCCATTTATAGATGACTTAATCCAATAACAGCAGAATATACATTCTTTTTAAGCTAACATGGAATATTCACCAAGATCAACTGTGTTCTGGGTCATAAAACACACCTTAACAAATTTCAAAGAGATGTCATAGAAAATATATTCTCTATTCATAATGGAATTAAACTAGATTTCAGTAAGAGAAACATAACTGAAAAATATTTAAACTACACACTTCTAAATAACACTGGTTGAAAGAAGAAGTCTCAAGAGAAAATTTGACAATATTTTCAACTAAATGAAAATGAAAATATAACTTATCAAACTTTGTAGAATGCAGTGAAAACAGTGCTTAGAGGCAAATTTGTAGTATTAAATGCATATATTAGAGAAAAAGAAAGATCTAAAATCACTAATCCAAGCTTCCACTTTAGGAAACTAGGAAAAGAATAGAAAATTAAATACAAAGTAAACAGAAAAAAGTAAGTGATAAAGAAATTAGAGCAGATGGCCAGTTCAGTGGACATGGGTTTGATTCCTGGTCCAGGAAGATTCCACATGGCCTGGGGGCGACTAAGCCCATGGGCCACAACTCCTGAGCCCACGTGCTGCAACTGCTGAAGCCCATGCACGCTGGAGCCTCTGCACTGCGACAAGAGAAGCCATCCTAAAGAGAAGCTTGCGCACCACAACTAGAGAGTAGCACCTGCTTGCCACATCTACAGAAAGCTTGGACGCAGCAACAAGGACACCAAACAGCCTAAAAATAAATGGGTTAAAAAAAAATCAGAGCAGAAATCAATTACATTAAAAACAGGAAAATAGAGAAAATCAATGAAACAAAAAATATATTCTTTGAAAAGACCAATAACATTGGTGAAACCTTAGGCAGGATTATCAAGAGAAAAAAAAAGAGACGAGTTTAATTTCTAATAGTAAAAATGAAAAAAGGGCCTTCACTACAGATCCCAAAGTCATTAAAAAGACAATATAGGAATATTATGAACAACTCTTTGCTCACAAATTTGATAGCCTAGGTGTAATGGACAAATTCCTTGAGAGACATAATCCACCAAAACTTAGACAAGGAAACTTTGATAACCTGAATAGTCCTATTTTGATTAAGGAAACTGAATCAATACAACTGAATCAGTTTGCCATGTACCTGAAAGTAACACAACATTGTAAATCAATTATACTCCAATGTAAAATAAAAAAACTCTTAAACTTAATAATTAGTAACCTTCCAAAACAGAAAGCACTGGGCCTGGATGGTCCTACTAGTGAATTCTTTCAGAGATTTAAGGTATCATGAAATGACACCCATTTTCTACAACAATCTTGTTTTCAGATACAAGAAAAGTATGATCCATGAATGAAAATTTTGATAGGTTGGACTTCATTAAAATCTAAAAATTTCTATTCTTGGACATGTTCGGAGAATGAAGACATATCACGTAGCAGGGAAAAAATATTTGCAAGACAGATATCTGTTAAAGGACTTATATCCAAAGATACAGAAAGAACTCTTAAAATTCAACAATAAGAAAACAAACAGTTCAATTAAAAAAATACAGAAAAGGTTTGAACAGACATACAGATGGTAAGAAGCAAATTAAGATCTGCACAGCAGCATGTGTCATTAGAGAACTGTAAATTAAAATAATGGCATGCCATTACACATCTTTAAGAATGGCTAAAATCCAAAACACTGACAATACCAAATGCTAAAAAAGATGTGGAACAAAAGGAATTCTCATTCATTGTTGGTGGAAAGCAACTTTGGAATATAATTTGGCAGTTTCCTTCAAAGCTAAACATACTCTTACCAAATGATACAGCGATCATACTCCTTGGTGTTTACTAAAATAAGTATAAACCTGTGTCTGCCCAAAATCTGCACATAAATGTTCATAGCAGCTTTATTCATAGATGCTAAAAATTAGAAGCAACAAGTAATGTCCTTCAAAGGGTAAATGGTTAAAAAACTATGGTACACCCAAACAATGAAATATTGTTCAGCAATAAAGAGGAATGAGGTATTAGTCCACAGAAAGATATAGAGTAACTTTTCAATACATGCTAAATGAAAAACACCAATCTTAAAAGTATAAATACCATATGATTCCAACGACATGACATTCTGGAAAAGACAAAACTTTAGAGACAGTAAAGAAGAATGATGGTTGCCAGGGATTGGGGGAAGTGGCCAAGAGATGAATCAGTGGAGAAAAGGGGAATTTTAGGGCAATGAAACTATTTTGTATAATACTGTGAAAGTGGATACCTGATATTATGCATTTCTCAAAACTATACAACACAGAGTGAACCCTGTGTAAACTATGGACTTAACATGAGGAAAGACATTCAGGCATGAAACAGCCTGATATTTTCAAGAAAACTAATCAGTTGCATTCACTACAGTATCATGTGAAAGGTAGAAAACCTATGACCAACCTAGATATTATATTAAAAAGCAGAGACATTACTTTGCCAACAAAGGTCCATACAGTCAAAGCTATGGTTTTTCCATTAGTCATATATGGATTTGAGAGTTGGACCATAAAGAAAGCTGAGCGTCGAATAATTGATGCTTTTGAACTGTAGCATTGGAGAAGACTCTTGAGAGTCCACTGGACTGCGAGGAAATCAAACCAGTTAATTCTAAAGAAAATTAGTCCTGAATATTCATTGGAAGGACTGATGCTGAAGCTGAAGCTCCAATACTTTGGTCACCTGATGCAAAGAACTCATTGGAAAAGATCCTGATGCTGAGAAAGATTAAGGGCAGGAGAAGGGGACGACAGAAGATGAGATGGTTGGATGGCATCACTGACTCAATGGACATGAGTTTGAACAAGCTCTAGGAGTTGGTGATGGACAGAGAAGCCTGGCGTGCTGCAGTCCATGGGGTCGCAAAGAGTCGGACACTACTGAGTGACTAAACTGAGGATGTATTGCTATTTGGTTAAAAGTTTGTTTTGATTCTTACCTCATACTGTACATCAAAACAATGGTTTAAATAGATATGTATTTTAAAACCATGATTAACAAAAGAGTAGATGAAATTTTTTAATGGAAATGTTTTAAACTTAAATATGATGGAAAAAATCATAAAAGACTTAGATTTAAGTACATGAAAATTTTAAATTTCTTCCAGCCTAATTTTTTGTTTTAAATGGTATAAGATTTAAGGAGAGGACTTCTCTGGTGGCACACTGGATAAGAGTTCACCAGCCAATGCAGGGAACATGAATTCAATCCATGGTTCAGGAAGATTCCACTTGCTGCAGAGCAATTAAGGCCATGAACCACAACTACTGAAACTCCTGTGCCTAGAGCCTGTGCTTTGTAACAAGAGAAGTCACCACAATGAGAAGCCAACATGCCACAATGAAGAGTAGCCCTCACTTGCGGCAACTAGAGAAAGCCCACATGTAGCAGCAAAGACCCAGCGCAACCAAAAATCAATAAGTACAATTATAAAAAACAAACTTTAGGAGATACACTAAATGTTAAAAGGGTTAAATGGTGGTTTGGGGTAATTTTTACTTTTATGTATTTTCAAGTATTCTATAGTGAACATATTTGGGGGGAAAGTTATCTTTAACATTATATTTTTAAAATAAAATGACATGTCACAAACTGGGCAAATGTTAGCAATAAAACAGGAAAGGAAAGAGTTAAAGGAAAGAGTTAAGAACTCTACAAAATTTTTTGAATGACTCCCAACATACATAGGCAAAGAGCATAATCAGGCAACATGTAGAATATTTCAAAAATCTGATAAACAAATGACAGAATATTCAACCTCACTGGTAATCAAACATATAAAATTTTAAGATACTAGTTGGTCCATCAAAAATGAAGAACTTAAAAAATAACTTACTGATAAAATAATATTCTATGCTGGTATGAATTTAATGAAATAGATTCTAATTTTATATATTGTGAAACATTAATTTTTGCAACCTTTCTGAAAGTTGACTTGATGTTATGAGCAAATAATGCTATCATGTTTCTCTCAGTGTGTTTCTACTAGGATAAAACAACATTCTGAGGAGGATCCATAAATTTTGAATTACTGTGCATAACATGTAACAAACCGTAATTGAAAAATATTAGTGACTTCTTAAAACCTTTAATGGCTGTTCTGTTGAGTAAGAAAATTTGTGATACCTACATACCAACCTTTTAATTCTAATTCAAATATTTATCTCAACTATTAGGCAATATTTTCTGATATAACAGATTTAACATTCACTTACAGTCTAACTTGTATATAATAAAAGCAAACTTATTGTAAATAAGATATAAAAACAATATAACTGTCTAGCATTAAGAAAATTATTAAATCATAGCACTGCAGAATGTTAAATAGAATATAATATTATATAGATATTGAACAATTTTGTTGTGAAATATTTAAAATATGATGAAATACTTGCATTTATAATAGACTCTTAAGCATTAAACAGATACAGTTATTTATAAATATGCTCCCACAAAAGAACAAGAAGGAAATATGCAAGTACATTTGCAGTGTCATCTCTGTATGACAGAATTACAGATGATTTACTTTATCTGTTTCTTTTTGTAGTTTCCATACTTTTTGAATATTTTAAATGAACATTAATACAACTTAGAAAAACATTTTAAGATAACCAAGCATGTCACAACTTTTTCCCTATTATTACATTTTTTAAAGTGAAGTGTGTACAAAATTGTGATGGACTGTAAGCTCATGATGGAGAAGGCAATGGCACTCCACTCCAGTACTCTTGCCTGGAAAATCCCATGGACGGAGGAGCCTGGTAGACTGCAGTCCATAGGGTCGCTAGGAGTCGGACACGACTGAGCGACTTCACTTTCACTTTTCACTTTCATGCATTGGAGAAGGTAATGGCAACCCACTCCAGTGTTCTTGCCTGGAGAATCCCAGGGGCGGGGAAGCCTGGTGGGCTGCCGTCTATGGGTCGCACAGAGTCGGACACGACTGAAGCGACTTAGCAGCAGCATAAGCTCATGGAATTTTAACTATCTTATAATTTTCTGAATCTAAAAATCATCTTCTTTGTACTATCTTTCAGAAAGACCAAAAACTGCAAACATCTTCTTTGGGTGGCTGGAAACATAGCATTAAGTGTTTTGGAGAAGGAAATTGCACCCCTCTCTATTCTTCCCTGGGTAATCCCATGGAGAGAGGAGCCTGGAGGGCTACAGTCCATGGGGTTGCAAAGAGTCAGACACAACTGAGTGACTAATATTTACTGAACAAGTGTTAATCTATCTAAAGTAATTTTAGATAGGACTGGAAAAGGTCAGTTTTCATTCCAATTCAAGGAAAGGCAATGCCAAAGAATGTTCAGATTACCGCACAATTGCACTCATCTCACATGCTAGTAAAGTAATGCTCAAAATTCTCCAAGCCAGGCTTCAGCAATACATGAACCGTGAACTTCTTGATGTTCAAGCTGGTTTTAGAAAAGGCAGAGGAACCAGAGATCAAATTGCCAACATCCGCTGGGTTGTGGAAAAGGCAAGAGAGTTCCAGAAAAACATCTATTTCTGCTTTATTGACTATGCCAAAGCCTTTGACTGTGTGGATCACAAGAAACTGTGGAAAATTCTGAAAGAGATGGGAACACCAGACCACCTGACCTGCCTCTTGAGAAATCTGTATGCAGGTCAGGAAGCAACAGCTAGAACTGGACATGGAACAACAGACTGGTTCCAAATAGGAAAAGGAGTATGTCAAGCCTGTATATTGTCACCCTGCTTATTTAACTTCAATGCAGAGTACATCATGAGAAATGCTGGACTGGAGGAATCACAAGCTGGAATCAAGATTGCCGGGAGAAATATCAATAACCTCAGATATGCACCCTTATGGCAGAAAGTGAAGAGGAACTAAAAAGCCTCTTGATGAAAGTGAAAGTGGAGAGTGAAAAAGTTGACTCATGGCATCTGGTCCCATCACTTCATGGGAAATAGATGGGGAAACAGTGGAAACAGTGTCAGACTTCATTTTTTGGAGCTCCAAAATCACTGCAGGTGGTGACTGCAGCCATGAAATTAAAAGACGCTTACTCCTTGGAAGGAAAGTTATGACCAACCTAGATAGTATAATCAAAAGCAGAGACATTACTTTGCCGACTAAGGTCCATCTAGTCAAGGCTATGGTTTTTCCTGTGGTCATGTATGGATGTGAGAGTTGGACTGTGAAGAAGGCTGAGCACCGAAGAATTGATGCTTTGAACTGTGGTGTTGGAGAAGACTCTTGAGAGTCCCTTGGACTGCTAGGAGATCCAACCAGTCCATTCTAAAGGAGATAAGTCCTGGGTGTTCTTTGGAAGGAATGATGCTAAAGCTGAAACTCCAGTACTTTGGCCACCTCATGTGAAGAGTTGACTCATTGGAAAAGACTCTGATGGTGGGAGGGATTGGGGGCAGGAGGAGAAGGGGACGACAGAGGATGAGATGGCTGGATGGCATCACTGACTCGATGGACGTCAGTCTAAGTGAACTCTGTGAGATGGTGATGGACAGGGAGGCCTGGTGTGCTGCAATTCATGGGATCGCAGAGAGTCAGACACGACTGAGCAACTGAACTGAACTGAAATGGCTTCACACACTAATAATTTAGTGTTTATTTTCTTATATTTACTAGTAAGTATTACAGGGGAAAAGATCTCCATAAATGTCCCACATGCATTTTATTGCAGCCTAGTGATTATCCCATGTAAACATTGTTACAGTTATTCATATGAAATAGAAGAATTGTTCAACTGGACTCAATACTGTGATAATATGTATCATATAGCAAACTCAAGCATATTTTTATTTAGTTGGAGACCATATATTTGCTTCTTTAAAAATGCTACTTTGTCTGCCATGTATTTTTCAGGAATATTAAGTAGATCTATGATTATCATGGGAGGTTCCCAGGTAGTGCAATTGGTAAAGAATCGGTCTGCTCAACGCAAGAGACGCAAGAGACATGGGTTCAGTCCCTGGGTGGGGAAGATCCTCTGGAGGAGGAAATGACAACCCACTCAATACTCTTGTCTGGAAAATCCCATGGGCAGAGGAGCCTGGTGGGCTACAGATCATGGGTTGCAAAAAGCTGACACCACTAATCGTGCACACATGCACATGATTGTTATACTCATTAAGTAAGATAATTCTGAAAGCCCTAGGCACTATATTAAATATTTGTTGAATGAATGAGTGATTTAGGGAATGAAAAAATGAAAGGCGCCATCCTTTCTTTCCTTTTGAATGCAAACAAAGCTTAATATTATTAACAAAAAAAGATGAATCAAGTAAAGATTTAATTTTGTTTATATAGAGTAAGGGACTTCCCTGGTTGCTCAGACGGTAAAGCATCTGTCTACAGTACAGGAGACCTGGGTTCGATCCCGGTCTGGAGAAGGAAATGCAACCCACTCCAGTACTCTTGCCTGGAAAATCCCATGGATGGAGGAGCCTGGTAGGCTGCAGTCCATGGGGTCGAAAAGAGTCAGACATGATTGAACGACTTCACTTCGCTATACAGAGTAAAGTAATACATTGATAAATGTATTATGTGTTGTTACATATGATATAATTATATGCACATATTAATTGAAATATAGAGTGAACTTTATTTCTCACATCTTAAATTTTGTTTTAATATAGGGACCACGAGGACCACAGGGTGATGCTGGACCTCCTGGAGAAATGGGTGCTGAGGTAATTTTTCTTGGGGTTGTTTCTTGTTGGTTCATCAGTACTTAGTATTTTTTGTAAGACTTTTCAAAGCTAAAGTTGAAATCTTAGATATATATTTTGAAGAATAATTTTATGGTACTTTATTTAATATTCAGAAAATAAAATCTAAAGTTCTATTAAAAGCAGGGATAACTGTTCTATGAGCCTAATTTTATACATGTAACTTTCTCTTAACAGTTCATTTAAATAACAGAACAAAAAGTAAATATAACTTTCTCTTTACTGATTTAGAGTTAATGTTGATAGCCCTTCACTCCATTATAGAAAAATACTGAAAAGTGACTCATTCAAGGTATATTTTAGAATAATAAGCTCTCAGCTAGATAGCTCTAACTGAGGCCTCTCCCTTTGGCTTTAATTATTGATTTCCTATTGTCTTCTATATATGCACCTAGATAGCCTACAAACTTCTCAAATTCAAAATATCTAAAGCAAACCCATCACTTTCACACTGTTATTCTTTTTATTCTCCTCCCACTGAAAGATGCCTCTTATGTCCAGGAACCTCAAACTGAGAGCTTTCCCAGACTCCTCTTCCTCTTTCATCCTGTCCAATCTGCTGTGCTTTCCCTTTAATAAGCTCCCACCAGTGTCTCAACTCTCATTTTCTTTGTGTTCCTATTGCCAATGCTCCTTATTCCATGTCTCCTTCAGCTGCTATTATTCCTTAGCTATTTGTTGCCAGTGTATTTTTGTCATATCTTCCTTGTCCTTGAAATTTTTTATCAGCTCTCAGTCTTTAATAAATTGCCAATTACTTAACATGTGTAACAGTGTTCTGCATTGTCTAACCTCTGCAGACCTGCTCAGCCACATTCCAATAAAACTTTTCTCCTCCTCTAATCCCATGATTATGCAATGCCTTTTTGCTATGCACTGTGTATTCACTGAAAATCCAAGTGTGGCTGAGATACGATCCCTGACTCCGTTAGCAGTTTATAATCCATTCCAGAAGATAATCATGTAAAATATGATTATACTTCAATCTGTTAGACCCAATGATGGAGACATTCACAGGACTTTATGAGAGTACAGTAGTGGGTACATAGCCATAACTGAATAAGGGGGAAAAGACTTGTCTCTGTTGAGATAAGGGGAGGGTAATGAGTTTTAAGGAATGAATATGAGTTTACTGTTTAGGTACTGAGTCATGTTTGACTCTTTTGCAACCCCATTGACTGTAGCCTGCCAGGCTCCTCTGTCCCTGAGAATTTCCAGGCAAGAATACTGAAGTGGGTTACCATTTCCTTCTCCAGGGGATCTTCTTCAGTTCCTGAACCCCCATCTCCTGTTTTGGCAGGCGAGTTCTTTACTAATGAGCCACCAGAGAAGCCCGAGTATGAGTTAACCATATGAAAAGAGAGAATAAGGGTACACAGCATAGTATGAGGAGGAACATGCAAACGTGAGGCAGTAGAGATTCTTAAAGTCAAAATAAGGAGTAAGGATAGATGAAATTATAGAGAAATGATTGGGTCAAATAAAAAAAATCTTACATACTCATGAAGAGGCTTGAACATTTATCTTTTTCCTAAATATTTATTTGGCTGTGCCGGGTCTTCATTGCAGCATGTGGGATCTTTAGTTCTGGCATGCGGGCTCTTAGTTGCAGCATGAGGGATCTAGTTTTCTGACCAGAGATTGAACCTAAGCACCCTGCATTGAGAGTGCAGAGTCCTAACCACTGGACCACCAGGGAAGTCCCTAAACTTTTTTACCTTATGGGCTATAGTAAGTCACCGTAAGGGCACTGGGCAGTGATAAAGTCTTGTGTATCTTTGGAAGATCATTTTAGCAGCCTCAAGGAGGGTATATTTAAGAAGTCAAGAATGCAGACATGTATACCTTCTAAAAAGCTGTTGCATTGAACTAGGTAAGAAATGATAGAGGTCTGAACTATGTGAGAAGGAGACAGATTTGAGAAATGTTTGTTGTATAAATTCTGGAGAAACTGCATACTTGTGGGATATGAAAAGGAAAGGGAAAAGAGAAGTCAAAAATTATTTCCAGATTTCTAGGTGCAACAGAATGGGTGGCAATATCCTTTCCTGAGACAAGTAAGAAGAATGTTCATCATAGTCTGCTACTTTGCCCAAGGTAAATGGTTAACAAGTAGCAGACATTGGTTTTGAATCCAAACCTGATTCAAAAGCCAGTGCTGATAACATATACTATACGATATCCTCTGAACCTAAAGAAAGCAGAGAAAAGTCATAGGTCATAACTTGAAGTGTTGTTGTTGTTGTTGTTTTTAACAGAGTAGGAGACGATTATGTTGTGATACAAAGTAGGGACTGAGTAGATCCATTGAGGAAAATGTGCCAGAACAGTGATTGAAGGAACTTTCCTGGCAGTCCAGCGGTTAAGACTTCATACTTCCAATGCAGGGGGTATGGATTTGATCCCTGGTCAGAAACAAAGATGGCACATGCCGTGGTGTGGCCAAAAAAAAAAAAAAAAAAAAATGGTGGTTGAGGAAAGTGGTTAAAGACATGTAAAAGCAAGTATACCTTACTAAAAGTCAAGCTGAAGTGGGAGACTTTGAATTTGCATTAGATTAATAATAGGTAGCAATTTCAGAGAAATTTCTATTTGCCTAGCATTATCTATGTGCTTTATCATATTAATAAATTCTTACAATACTCAGTGAGGTAATACAGTTATTCTCATTCTACAAATGAGGAAATTGAGACATGAAATGGTTAAGCAACTTGTTCAAGAGCAATAAGTAGTAGTAGTGGCAGAGCCCACATTCACATTTAGGGAACCCAGTCTCTTAGTCACTATACCTCTCAATATGTAATGATGCCACTTTGCACAGGAGTATAATTTTCCCATTGATACTCAACTAGGAATGGAAATAGAGAAGGCAATTCAAAGTGCTAATCCAAGATTGGCATAAGAAAGGAGGTACCACTGAGATCAGAAGATCAACCATTGGATTTAGCCTAAGAATAAAAAAGCCAAGGCGTGCTGACAGATTGGGTGAAAGTGGGGACTAGATGAGGTCTAGGAGATTAAGAGCAATTTTGATATGGAAGAAATCTGAAGAGAGTTGGAATTCTCTCTTGAGCGAGAATTTTAACCTTAGGATAGAATATTAAATCCTATAATTTCTGAAGCAGAGCAGAAGCTCAGGCAGTCTCACTTCATGGTCCTTCCTCTTAAGTTCTGTAATACACTGTCTCTTGTAACAGTAAAGTCACAAAGGTAACCAGTGGAAAATTTTAAATAATATAATTATTCTAAAAATTGGTGAAATTATGGTAAAAGGGAGAGAGTTTTAAGGGAACTAATCTTTTAGCAAGGTAATACATCAATAAGTAGGGGAATATTTCTTGATTATTAGGAAAACTAAAAGGAAAAATTGTTTTGTAAAGTAGTTGCCTCTGAGGAGTGGGTCTGGGGCGGTTCATTATAACTTCATCTGTACTATTGTGCACTCTAGCTTTTATTTTCAAAAAAGCAAAGTGAATATGGATTGTGGAAGCTGAGTCAAGATAGAAAACAACTTCTCCTCTAAAATACTATAACAGCATAAGAGACATTTTAATCTCTAATAATTATAAGGAGGTTTATCACCCATGGATCAGA
This sequence comes from Ovis aries, assembly GCF_016772045.2. Taxonomy (NCBI): domain Eukaryota; kingdom Metazoa; phylum Chordata; class Mammalia; order Artiodactyla; family Bovidae; genus Ovis; species Ovis aries. The sequence continues at coordinate 62,965,410 of NC_056054.1, read as the reverse complement.
ACTATTGAGGGAATTCCTAGAAGACAAAAAGCAAGCAGGAAACTTCTGATCAAACTGTATTAGTATCATAGGTTAATGCTTTAAACCACCCCTGTTCTCTGAAAATATGGGGATATAGAATGCATATGTGTGTGTTCATAATTGTGTATATAAGTACACATACATACAAATACAGACAGACTGAGAGAAAAGAGAAGAAAAAGAGTGAGGAAGAAGAGAAAGCAGAGGCATGCACAGTATGCTCAAAAACAAGATAAATATCTCCAAGAGACAAAAATACAACAGTAATTACAGGAGCACCACGCTTATAAATAACTAGAGATTACAAATTACATGTTTTCAAGATAAAAGCTTCAATCAAAAGCTTCCCAATGAACCCACCTGTGAAAGGAGAATGGGAAAACAATGCCATACATATGTATATATGTAATTCATATCTTCTTTGTGTGATATGTTTTATAAAACCAGTAAAGAAAGTGAATTTTTTTTCAGGAAGTAAATTCCAAGAGGGATGAAAATAAATGGAGGGAAGAATACAAAGTGAAAAACATAGAGACTAATAAGGATATGAAGGTAGAAATTAAAGAGGAAATGGGAAGTGGTTTTCGCAACCAAAGATTAAAGGGTAAGAGGAAGGATTAGGAGAAACTGGTCTAAGAAGTCCTGATTTCTGGTGATACTGTTTTAGCACTTGAACTCTTCAAAGTCCCAGAAATTATCTTGTCTTATGCCATGAAGTTTATAAAGGGACAACAAGAATCCTTTGCTGGATATAGACATTCCATCCTTGGGCTGAAGATTACTACCATCTTCTTAGGAGGTTGTTACCGACTTTGTATCGGTGAAGGAATGTGCACAAACAATGTGCCAAATTATTCTCTTCTAGGGACCACCAGGTGCTGAAGGGGAATCTGGTCTGCAAGGCGAGCCAGGCACAAAGGTAACAGCCCTTAACAGTCAAGGAGAGGCTCTCAAACCTTTCACAACTGACCACTATGTTTCCCATATTTTGGTGAACACCCACCATCTTGGAAGCAGGTAAAGAATAGTAGATAAAAATAGAAAGTGTTCTCAAATGAGTCAAAAATATTATTTACTCATCTATATGTATGCATATATGTGTGTGTGTGTGTGTGTATATATATATACACACACATGTATATACAAGAAGGAATACAAATGAAATGGAGAAGGAAATGGCAACCCACTCCAGGATCCTTGCCTGGAGAATCCCATGGACACAGGAGCCTGGCGGACTGCAGTCCATGGAATCACGGAGAGTCGGACATGACCAAAGGGACTGAGCATGCACGAGCACAAATGAAAAAGCAAAATTATTATAAATAATCTGAAGAAAAGGAACGAACATTGTTTTGGAACCCCTATCTTCATAATATGCCCTCCATAATTATTAGACATGCAATTTTAATAGAAAGGAGTTTCATCTTCCCCTTTGTTTCTTCAGGGAGATGTTGGACCTGTGGGCAGTGTTGGAGCTGCTGGGGAGCCAGGGTTACGGGTAAGTGCCTACTAGAAACCGTTTTGATGCACTGGCCCACCTATCTTAGAGATTGAAAACTCAGTGTAAAGACTTAAACGACTGTATAGGAAACTTCTCTTCTATTCTAGAATGTTTGTCTTTATTTCATAATTTGAAAAGCTGCATGCTAAGCTCTTCACATTATTATTTAATAGCATTGAGAGCCCTAACCTCACACATTCTTTTCGCAGAATCAGGTGTACTCAGCAGAGTCCTTGCCAAATGCGTGGGGTCACTGTGCATGTCACTGATGTTAGCATGAAGAAGAAATGCACAAATACTAAGGATCAGCTCTCATGCTATTTCTTGACCTAGCAAGACAGATAAGGCATTGAAACATAATTTGTGTTTAGAAAAACAAAAAACTAAAGGCATGCAAAGTTAATAAGTTTCAAAGAAATAACTAGATAATTATAATGAGATAGCTTACATTCTAATATAGACAGTGGTTCATTTAAGCTGTGGTAAGGTTTTTCCCAAGATAATAGGGGCCAAGATAATTTTAAGAGACTTTCTTTGTTTTCTTTTTTACTAAGAGGTAAAGTTGGGAGATGTTTTTGGCATCCAATTCCTTTCTTGTTCATTTTTCCTCTTTTTTTCAGGGGCACAGACAGTATGAGGTGAGGGTAATGGAAGTATCAGCAGTGGGAGCAGTGGGCAGCTGTGAAGAGACTGATTAATTAATTTTTAAATGGTTCAGGTGGCTGGAGAATTAGCACTTGTTTAATCACCTCATAAAGCGTAGCTCTACATTCACTTCTGCAAGCTCTAAGCTAGGAAGACAGCTTCCAAATATACCAGGGCTTGCTCTGAATGTTGCTTCTCCTGTGTAAGAGAGAAAACACAGACCTCAAAATCTGGTACACTGATTTCAACTGAATTAAGTTGTATTAATCCATGTAAATTCAGAAAAGCAAGCTACTACAATTTTATGAGATTCAGTATTTACAGTCTTTAAGAAATGTAGATGTAGGTGTCTGTTTCCAAAGCTACCAAATGAATATGTATTACCCTTAATTATCTTAAAGTTGTTAATATTCCAGGACCCTCTTATTTGAATTTACAGTGCTATAACTCTTTACATCATCTTCAGAGTTATTCCAGGCAAATTAAATCATGTTTATTGTATTGTCAGGTACTCCTTATAGATAAAGTAGAACTAGGAATAAATGTTCATAAAACTGCTACGTCTATGGATACGAGGAGCAAAAAATAAAAATTAGGATAAATGATTTAACAACATAATAGATATTATTTTCTGCTGCCAAATAGGGTGAACCAGGAGCTCCTGGAGAAGAAGGTCTCCAGGGTAAAGATGGATTGAAGGTAAATTATGCTTTTAACATTATGATTAAGGTAGATGTTTTTGAGAAATCTTTAAAATATTATATTGTACTTAATTTTCTGTGAGCCAGCAAAAATCTCCTTATTGCATGGTATAATTATTTCACTACTTTCTTTTTCTTAAAATTTTTTTCTGGGTTATAGGGGAACCCAGGAGGAAGGGGACTTCCTGGAGAGGATGGAGAAAAAGGAGAGACAGGCTTACCAGGGACCACAGGGCCTTTGGGTGGACCAGGTCTGATGGGCCCTCCGGTGAGTACCTCTGGGTCCAATACTCAGTGAACTCAGCCTTCTACACACACACACACACACACACACACACACACACACACACACGTGTGAATCATATACACACATTCTTGACCCCCTTATATGTCCATTTGGTGTTTGAAGGTGTAGAATTATGGCTTGAGTGAGGGACAAACCGGACACTGATTATCAGCCTTCCTAACAGCCAAGGAAAAAAGATACTTTTCCCATATGTCACACAGGCTATTGAACTTCTTAATTTTTTCTCTCACTTTGAGATATAATTGACATATACAAGTTTATAGTACATGACATGTTGATTTGATATACATAAATATTGCTAAATGATTACAATGGTACATTGTTGAATTTCAGCTTCAAGAATGCCCTTTAACATTTTTTTGTAAGACAGGTTTAGCAGTGATGAACTCTTCAGCTTGGGGTTGTTTGGGCAACTCTTTATCACTCCTTTATTCCTGAAGGACAGTTCTGGGTATAGTGTTCTTCATTAAGAGGGTTTCATTTTTCTTCCCATATTTTAAAGATGTTATCTCATTCACTTCCAGTCTGTAAAATATGTACTGAGAAACCTACTTATAGTATTATTTGGGTTGTTATATGTGATGAGTCACGTTTCTCTTGCTACTTTTAAAGTTCTCTCTTTGCTTTGACGGTATAATTACAGTCACCCCTCAGTTTCCATGGGAGATTGGTTCCAGGACTGCCACAGATACCAAACTCTGCAGATGCTTGAGTCCCTTACATAAAATGGCATAATATTTGCATATAACTTACCTACATTCTCCTGTATACTTTAAATCACCTCTAGATTACTTATATACCTAGTAAAATAAATACTATGCAAATATGTTGTAAATATAGTATAGATGCTATGTAAACCATTGTCATTGCATGGCAAATTCAAGTTTTGTAACTTTCTGGATTTTTTAAAAAATATTTTTATTGAATATTTTGATAATATTAATAAAAGTATTGATGTTATTAATATTTTGGTTGTTTGACTCTGCAGTTGTGAAACCTGCAGGTACTGAGTGTTGACTATAATGTGTCTCAAAGTAGCCCTTTTTGGATTCAACCTATTTGGGATCCTTTGAGTCTCAAAAATCTTTAAATATTCTTTCTGCTCTTTTCTTTTTTTATTCTCCTGGTATTTGCACAATACTGTCCTACTTGATGCTTTCCCATAAAGTATCCTAGTCTTTTTTCTTTTTTCTCTTTGGGATAATTGAAAATCACTTATCTTTGAGTTCATTGATTCTTCTGCTTGGTCAGATCTGCTGTTGAAACTGTTGAATTCTTCAGTTCAGTCATGGTATTTATCTCTAAGATTTTTGTTTTGTTTATTCTCATGATTTCTTTGTTGAACTTCTCATGCATTGTTTTCCTAATTTCATTTAGTTATCTGTCTATGTATTCTTGAAGTTCACTGCACTTTTCTAAGAGGAATAGTCTCACCTGGTGTGTTGCAGTCCATGGGGTTGCAAAGAGTCGAACACAACTTAGCAGCTAAACTACAACAATTCTTCCCTGGAGAATTCCATGGATGGAGGACCCTGGAGGGTTACAGTCCATGGGGTCACAAAGAGTCAGGCACAACTAACACACTCTTCTCAATTCTTTATTAGACAGTTCACAGACTTCCATTTCAATTATTGAAGTACTTTATGTTTCTTTTGATTTTATTATGTTTATCTGTTTTTTTTATGATCATAATATCCTTGCATTGATGTTTGCACATTTGAGTGAGTGATCTCCTCTTCCAGATTTTATAGGTTTGTTTTGGCAGAGAAAGACCTTCACCAGTCTCTTTGCTTGAGGGAACTGGATGGGTCTGCTTATAGTGTTTGTGGGCAGGCACAGCTTGCTACTGAGATCTCCAGGTTGGTGAGTTCCCTACCCATATTGTGAGGCAACAGGAGAGTTTCCACTGGCTGGTCTCTGCAGTTGGGTTGGCCACCTGGCTAGTCTCCACATAGTAGTGGGGCCACTAAATAGGCACCCTGGTGGGGTAGGTATGCTGGCTGGGTTCCATGGTCAGATGGGGCCATTAGCTGGCTTCTGAAGTTACCTCTGGTAGGGTATGATCTAGGCTATGTTCCCTGGAAAGACAGTAGCACTTGTTGGATCCTGCAATTAGGCAAGGCCTCATGTTATACTCTCTAACTGGATGTGGCCCTGGTAGAGCCCCATATTCACGCAGAACTGCCAACATGGCTCCACAGTTGAATGGAGCTACAGGCTGTGCCCCAGGTTTGAACAGAGTTGCTTTGTGATCAGTTAGGGCACTGGCTATGCTTCTCTGTTGGATGAGGTCACTTGCCAGGCTCTCTGATTAAGTGGAGCCCCAGCTACATCTCACAGATAATACTCCATGGTAGGATGGAGTTACATTGCCAGGGTGAGGCTACAGGCTGTTTTTATAGTTGGACAGGCTGTAGATGAAACTGCTGCTGAATAGGGCTGTTAGCTGGACCCACAGCTGGGAAGTATTTAACTTAGACTGGACTCCAAGCCTGCCCAGGACACTGTTCAGAGTCCCTGCTCTGCTGGCTTGGCTCCCTGCCTGAGCAAGGCTGTAGTATGGACTCTACAGCTGCCTAAGTTCTCAGACGAGGCTTTCTGGTCAAGAAGGATGGGAGCCCATGCTTAGCTATTGAGCAGTGTTGTAGAATTACTCACCTGCCCAGGCAGGGCCATATAACAGGCTCAAGAGCAGGGATGAACATTTGACTGGGGACACACACCAGTCCATTATTCTGGCCTGGAGAATTTCATGGACTATATAATCCATTACTTTGCCAACAAAGGTCCGTCTAGTGAAGGCTATGGTTTTTCCAGTAGTCATGTATGGATGTGAGAGTTGGACTATAAAGAAAGCTGAGCACAGAATTGATGCTTTTGAACTGTGGTGTTGGAGAAGACTCTTGGAGAGTCCCTTGGACTGCAAGGAGATCCAACCAGTCCATCCTAAAGGAAATCAGTCCTGAGTGTTCACTGGAAGGACTAATGTTGAAGCTGAAACTCCAATACTTTGGCCACCTGATGCAAAGAGCTGACTCATTAGAAAAGACCCTGATGCTGGGAAAGATTGAGGGAAGGAGGAGAAGGGGATGATAGAAGATGAGATGGTTGGATGGCATCACCGACTCAATGAACACAAGTTTGGGTAAACTCCTGAAGTTGGTGACAGACAGGGAGGCCTGGCTTGCTGCAGTCCATGGGGTCGCAAAGAGTCGGACACAACTGAATGATTTTCACTTTCACTTTCCAAATCATGCAGAACTTCAGCCAAGCTCCCTGATCAGACAACGCCACCAGCTAAGTTCCACAGATAGGCAGACCACTGGCTGGGATCTCTGTTCAGGTGCTGCTACAAGCAGAGATGGAGTCCAATAATGCTTTAGTGCTGGTTACTGTAAGTCTTGCCGCTTTGCCCATCTTTTATCTTTTCCCCAGTTGTCAGGACCTCAAGTTCCCCAAATGATCCTCATGCAGACCTGACTGGGCAACTCTGGAAACATCTTGCAACAGTAGATGGGCTGAATATCCACTTTGGGTTCTCTTTTTCCCTACAGGAGAAGCTATAGATCAAATGGGTTCACTCTGCAATGCTATGTTGGCCTGAGGAAAAGACAGTGCAACCCAAATGAAACCTTTCCTTCAGCTTCTAATGTGGCTATTCTGTCTCTGTGATTCAAGAACCTGCTTCAGCCTCACCCTTAGGTTCCAAGCCATACTTCTTGAGACTTGGGTTTCTAGGATTCTTGATAGTTTTAATTTTTTTAGAGGATTCATCAGGACTGGACCCAAAGAGAAGCCAAATAAGAAGTACTGAGTAAATGTGGTTATCTTCCTGAGAAGCTTTCTCAAATTTGTTTTTATATAAGAAAGTCATTAATAATTATTAATATTTTAGCATAGATTTTTTTTTCAGACAACTGGCCTAATTCCCTAAGAAAATACTAAAGTTATTTGGAGTGGTGGCGGGGAGGGCGGCAGGACACAGGACTAACAAAAAGAGAGGTCTAATCATGCCATAGGTCAACACAGCCAGGAATCCCAGAGGGATGATGCAGCATGACAAATGGTGATGGGCAGAACAGAGATGAAAAAGGGGCTCAAAACAAGACATGGAAAAATGATAAACACAGACTTCATCTGCTTCATAACTTTTCCCAGGAATAATCCTGCCTTGTACACATCTTTGGTGCCTTTTTTAGTAACAACACATGTGCATTTCTTTTTTATTCTTTTTGTTGTTCTTCTTGGAATTTTAAATGCCTTTTAGCTCATAAGCTCAATAAAAATACCATGGCGTATTTTTTCAAAAGAATTTTATGATCCAAGGAGCTATTGCTTAATCAGGCAGCCTGATGTTCAATTTATTTTTGCACTTCAAAATAATTCTTCCTTAGGCAATGTTACAAAGATGCTACCTTAAAAATTCTTTAAAAAAATAAGAAAGAGAGTGAAAAAAGAAATTAATTTTCTTCAAGTAACGAGATGTTCTTTTTACTTTCTAAAAGATTGGAAAATGAAATCTGGATAGAAAAATAAGGCAAGGGAAACATCGGTAACAAATTCCCAAATCCAAGATGTAAGCTCTTTGAACAAAGGAAAACATATTGTATTTCATGCTTGAAATCTACTCTAAAATAGACAATTCAGTTGTCTAAATGCATAACTCTGCATGAGAAAAAGAGCTTGAAAGCTTCTGTGAAGAAACATCTGCCATCATTCATTTCTTAAAAAGTGTATTGCCCTGGTATTTATGATCTAAACAGATGTGAAGCTATATACTCTAAAGCTGAGTAGGTATAAATGAAATTATCTTGTTTTATTCCTTTCCAAGAAAACTTGGTTGGATTTATTGAAGTTTAATTTTCCCATCTGTGTAGGGTGGTATGATATTAGGTAGAAGTGAATATCTTAAGAGAATCTGAAATTAAATAATGCATACTTTTCAAAGAAGCGTTTCCAGTAGAATCTTAAAAGTGAAGTCAAAAAGACGAGAGGAATAGTTAGAAATATCTAGTTAGAAATAGTTAGAAAAGAATGAGGTATACATGACCCTTGTTTCTAAGACAATTTCCTTGGAAACCCTGAAAAGTAATCACTTTAGGAATCTGAAGTCAGTGGCATTAAGGAGTAAAAGGTTATCTAAATCCTTATCTTCTGAATGATTCATATAACTCTGGTTTTAGACTTGCGTGTCCTGAACCGTTGTGTTGTAAAGCAACACACAATAGAAAGAACCATGCACTGTCTACTCTGCAAGAATTGTCCAAACCCCTAGTCTATTTCTAAAGTGCTGTACATTCTTGAGAGAGTCGTTCTTTGGCTTCTCAGTTTACACATTACACATAATAACGGGGTTCAAGCTCTGCAGAACTCCTATGATGATTGTGTCAAGGAGGATGCTGAACTGGAAGGACTTTGTTTATTCTTTATCTGCTTGAATCAGAGAAGATTCTTCCATGTCTGGTTAACATATTAGCTTCTATACAGGGGTTTTTGGAGAAGAAAAGGTTACATAGCCTTAAAAAAATTAGCTTGGATGTTTCTAAATATTTGTTAGCTTTACAAACTGTGACTCTGTAAAAATTTTCTAAATTTTTAGAAATTAAAATTTTTTTAATTTTCTGAATTTTTATATAGTTTCTAAATTTTTGTTAGCTTTACAAACTGTGACTCTAAAATTTTTCCATTCACTAATTCAGTGAAGTTTATGAGTTCCTTGGATGAGCCAAGAACTCTGCTAAACCTTGGAAATACCGAGGGGAACAAGATGAGAGAGGTTCCTGATCTCAGATTTGACGGTATCATGGAGAAGACTGAGTAGGCAAGATCACTGCAGGTGGTGGTTAATGTAGTGATGAAGATAAACAGGATGATGATAAAGGACAACTGGTTAAGGGAAGGGAAAGCCAACTAGTTAAGAGAAGAGAAGCTGTTTACACTAAGGCATTGAGGAAAGGCTTCTCTAGATAGGGGAGGATTGAACTGAGACCTGAAGAGTGAAGAGGAGCCAGCGAATGAAAGAACTTTGAGAGACCCTTCAAGGTAGGTCAAATAGCAATGGAATACCAAGGACCAAGATAGGGAAGTAAGAATGATCTCGGTATTTTTGGAAAACTAAAAGGAGTTTGTTACAGCAGAGTGAATAGTGAAAAGTTGTTTGAGATGAGCTTGAGGAAATAGGTAGCAAATCATGAAGGAGATTTTAAACCACAGTAAAAAATTGGGGCTTATTTAAAATATAGTAAGAAGCCACTGAAAGGTTTTAAGCAGAAGAAAAATATAGTCTCTAATGGGAACATTCTCTGTAATTTCCAAACTTATTTTAACAATGTCTAGTGTTATTGGTTATCTCAAGGGATGAATTAATTTCCAGGGGAAAAAAATAAACAAGATAAATTTGAATTACAAAAGCATGTGATGTACTGAGAAAATTTAATGAGGGAAAGAATGATCTTTTCAACAAATGTTGCTAAAACTACTGGATACCCACACACTAAAGAATTAATTTGGATCTTTCCTTATGCTACACACAAAATTAACTCAATCTGGGTCATAGATCTAAATTTAAGAGCTAAAACTATAAATGTCTTGGAGGACAACATAGAAGGAAATCTTCTTGACCTTGGGTTATGCAAAGCCTTCTTAGATAACACCAAAATTAAAAAAAAAAAAAAAAAAGAAAGAAAAACAGATATATTGGACTGCATTAAAGTGAAAAGTTTTAGAACTTCAAAGAACACCATCAAGAAAGTGAAAAGACACCATAGAATGAGATAAAATATTTGTAAATTGTATGTGATAAGGGACTAGTATCCAAAAATATATGAAGAACTCTTACAACTCAATAATAAAAAGATAATTCAATTGAAAAGTAAAAAGTCTTTAAACAGATATTTCTCCAAAGAACATATATATAGTTGGCAAATAAGCACACGAAAGATACTCAACATCATTAACTATTAGGAAAATGCAAATAAAGCCGCAATGAGATACCACTTCACATCCACTAGAGGAAAAAAACAAAAACAAAAAAACCAGAAAATAATAAGTGTTGATGAGAATGTAAAGAAATTGGAACTCATATATCATTGGTTGGATGCAAAATGGTGCAGCTACTTTGTAAATCAATTTGGCAGTTTCTCAAAATGTTAAAAACAGAGTTACCATATGACCCATCAGTTCTTGGCATATACCCCAAAGAATTGAAAACAGAATTCAAACAAAAATGTTTACATGAATGCTCATAGCAGCATTATTTATGATAGCCAAAAAGAAATAACACAAAATGGTCATCAATTAATAAATGCTTATTAATTAATGTAGTATGTTCATACAATGGAATATTATTTGGCAATAAAAAATATACTGATCCATACCAAAAAAAATAAATATTGATTCATGCTACAACCTTGATGAACTTTGAAAGCATTATGCCTAGCAGTCAGCCATAAGAGACCACATAATACAGGTAATATCCCAAATAGGCAGATCTCTAGAGACAGTGAATTAGGGTTGCCTAAGGCTGGGGCTTGGGAGGAAACTGGAAATCACTGCCAGTGGGTACAGGATTCTTTATGGGGTGGTGGAAATTGATTCTAAAATTATGGTGATGGTTGCACAACACTATAAAAACCATTGAATCGTACACTGCAAATCAGGAGCCCCCATCCCCCAGGCTGTGGACCGATACTGGTCCAGGACCTATTAGGAACCAGACCACACAGACGGTGAGCAAGCAGAGCTTCATCTATATTTACAACCATTCTCATTACTATGTGAGCTCTGCCTCCTGTCAGATCAGAGATGACATAATAAACGTAATGTACTTAAATCATCCTGAAACCATACTTATCTCCCCCATCCATGGAAAAATTGTCCTCCATGAAACCAGTCCCTGGTGCCAGAATGATTGGGGGTCACTCCTTTAAATAGTTTCATAATATGGTATGTGAATTATATCTCAAAAACCATTGTTTTTTAAAATGGATGTGATGTGTTGCTTCTGAGACTACAGCTACTCTCACAAAGTTAAATCAGTAGGGAATCCCAAATCTGTTCTCTGTGGTGTAAGTAGGCTGAACATCAAGGCAGCTATTCTCTGTCAACATGACATTTGTTTAAAAGCATTCTTATTTGTGTAATCATTGAAGAAGTCTATTAAAACATGCACATTGAGAAGTGATTGCTTTTTTCTACTCTGCCCTGCAAGTCTCTAAATACACAAATAGGTTGTAGTGGGTCATGTAAACTTTTAAAAGCCAACATTTTGGAGAAAATTATCACTGATGCATTTCAGAACAAACACAAAAATAAACCAGCCTAATATCAGTGGAAGTTTACCACTGCCACTCCCCAAAAAGAAAAACAAGCCATCTTTAAATAGAAAAAAAGTGAATGAAAGAACCAGGAGAGATCTTTCTGATTATAATGACAGAAGAAAATACAATATAGAACGGGCAATGTCTTTTCTCACATATAATGAGCTCTTCAAATAAGTTTGAAAGTTTACTGTGCGGAAGATTTATTTCCATTTGTTCTATTTCCTAGAAGCTAAAAAGTAAAACAATGTCACTATCCTTTGCCTTTTACTCATGAATTTTGGTTTTAATTCCAGCAGATAGTAAATTTTTTAAGGTGTTATTTATTTACAAGTAGATATCTAGTAGACCAGCTACTGTCTGATTCAGTTCAGTTCAATTCAGTCGCTCAGTCGTGTCCCACTTTGCGACCCCATGAATTGCAGCACGTCAGGCCTCCCTGTCTATCACCAACTTCCAGAGTTCACTCACACTCAAGTCCATCGAGTCAGTGATGCCATCCAGCCATCTCATCCTCTGTCGTCCCCTTTTCCTCCTGCCCCCAATCCCTCCCAGCATCAGAGTCTTTTCCAATAAGTCAACTTTTCGCATGAGGTGGCCAAAGTACATGGGCATGTATTCTATCATTCATTTATTAAATATTTATTAAGCATCAATTATATATGAGACACAGTTCTGGACACTGTTACAACAATGAACAAAACAGATAAGATCTCTGCTGTCATGGAAGATGCAGTGTAGAAGGACAGTGTGAACAAGAATAATAATTTCTGATAGTTATTTCCTATGAGGAAAATAAACCATGGTAATGGGATTTTGAATGCCCTGATAAAGGGGCTACTTTAATTGGGATGGCCACAGAAGGACCACCTGAAGTTACATTGAGCTAGATGCCTAAAGATAAAAAGGAGCCAATCATGGCTATCTGAAAAGGAGCATTCTAGGCAGAGGAAACATCTAATGCAAATGCCCCAAGATAGAAAGGGTATTTATTAAATGCCCTATTTTTAAAAAGGAAGGGTCCAAGTAGTAAATAACTGGAAAACATGATGTCAGAGAAATGTGAGGTGGCAGATCACATAGGGGACTAGAGACCATGATAAGCAGTTTGAAGATTATTCTGATTGCGCTGGGGAGCCATTTGGAAGGTTTTACATAAGGAGAGATGTTTGATTAAAATTGTTCATGATCATTTGGGTTACTCTGAAGAAATGGAATATAAGGGTAAACATGGACCAAATTACTTAGAAGGCTGTGGCGGTCATGTAGACGAAAAAATGATAGAGTGACTTGGAATGCAGGGGAGCAATAGAGACAGTAAATACTAACCAGATTCAAGACATCTTGGAGATATAGTTGACTGGATTTGCTCATGGTTTGGATGTTGAGAAAGAGGGAAAGCATAATAAAGAATAAATCTGATTTTTAGGTGAGCAACTGAGTTGTTGCTCATTACAATTAAGTGTGTAACAGGGTTACAGATTGGCATTTTGACATGTGCAAATATAACATTTATTTCTGGCTAATCTAGTTTTCCTCACAAGCCCTAATTTAGATTGGTGAGGAGTGGTTGGGGAATTGAAGGAGAAAGAAAGGAAACTTTTGCATCCAATTCAGTTAAAAGCTTAATCTGTTCCTATAATTTAGTAGTCTCTTTGGGTAAAGCTCAGACTCTTATGATGCTTAGTCTCAGATGTATCAGTCTTCCACCTCCCTCTTTCCTTACTTCCTAATACTGACTCTGTGTTTGCAGTGGTGGCAAGGATGAAGAGGCCTTGGATCTAGAATACTGGACAAAAGATGGGAACTAGTGATTCACATATAAATGCTGAATTACTGTATGAAGAGAGATTCATCTTCCTTTATAATCAGGAATATGTGAATTTAAATCCCTAATAATATATCATTTTGCTCCCTTGAGATGGACAAATTTTAAGTCTGATAGTACCAAACATGTAAGATATGGAGTAACTGGAACTCTTAAATGTTGCTTTTGAGGATGTAAATAGGCTAAAACTCTGGAGAACAAGTTGCCAAAATCTTATGTACTGAAAGGTACTTGTATCCTGCAAGGAATTCAATTCCAGAGTATACACCCTCACCCAAAAAACTCTTGATGTAGGTATATAGAGGTAGGTGCAAGACTGTTTATTGAAGGACTGTTTGTAGCATAAAAAAACAAACAAACAAACAAACAAACAAAAACTACCAAAAGCTCATCACTAGGGAAATGGCCGAGTTAATTGTGGTTTGATTACAAAGTGGAATCCTACTATTTAATGTTGTAGCTCAGTAGGTAAAGAATCTGGAATGTGGGAGACCCAGGTTTGATCCCTGGGTCTGGAAGATCCCCTGGAGATGGAAATGGCAACCCACTCCAGCATTCTTGCCTAGGAAATCCTATGGACAGAGGAGCCTAGCAGGCTACAGTCCATAGGGTCACAAGAGTCGGACACAACTTAATGACTAAACCACAACCACCACCACTACAAAATGTAAGTAGAGTAGAGACACTAAATAATTTCAAAAACAAAATATTGTTCTAAAAAAAATTTCAAAAGAATGTATAAAGTATGATACTGCTTATTGAAAGTTTCAAAAGACACAAAATAAGCATATAATGCTTGGGAATATATACAAATGGAGTAAACGTGTAAATAAATGCACGGGGATGATAAATTGAAGACAATGGTTGCACCTGAGTGAGGAGAGAAGGTGATATGTTTGCAATTATAAGTGCATATATGGGACTTCAGTCTTGTGTGTATTTGTGAATGTGTGTGTGTGTAGCTTCTATTTCTTAAAGTGGGTGGTAAACACTTGGGTGTTTATTATACCTTTTATTAATAATCTTTTATATATAGTTAATTATTACATAATACCCTTTGAAAAGGCAACAGAAATTAATGAGAACTGACATTTCTTGAGCTCTTCAAGTATAAGTCTAGTCCTTTCTCATTCAATCTTAGTAACTCTGAAGAAGTATTAATATACCCCTGCTATATAACAGGAAACAGGCTGTTAGAGGTAAAATAATCCACCTATAGCCATACAGCTGTTAGGTGACAGAGCCAAAATACGAAACTGGAGCAGTCTGGCTTAAATGCTCACGCCGTTAACCTCTGTAAATGTTAATCACCCTCTCTTAAAAAGGCCACGTTAACCGCAAAGAAGTCTCCCGTTAGTGCAACGATCATTTCAACCTCTGGATGCAGCTGGAACTACAGCAATAGAACTTAACCGCCTTGGCCTCTAAATTCAGCGGGTTTTCTGAGGCTAGAAGAACATTTGCTCAGGAGCACAGGGCATGAGTCATTTCCTTAGGTATCTGTTTATTCGTTTAACAAATATTTATCAAGAGCCTCCGTAGCACAGTGGTAAACCACAATTTATTTCTTGTCTACATCATTTTTGCCTTTTGCCAAGTTTTGGGACACAAATTTGAAATTTCCATTTTCATTTCCAACTAATGCAAGGAATGCTGTGATTAATTATTGGCTATTTTTGAATCTGAAGCCTGGCTTACTGTGGATCTCATTTAAGCCTAACCATTGTTGACCTGCAAATTCATATGACATTAAAATATTTTAACCACTTCTTACTTTAAAAAAAGTGTTTATTGAAAACTTTTAGTCTACTTTTGTATAAATAAAATACCAATTGAAAGAAAAATATTGTTTTAAACAGTTTAATATGACTACCTCCTTTCTTTCAGTGTGTTTCCCCTTTCTCCTTTTTTTTCCCCCCACAGATAAAAGAGTATTTGCTTAATCGTACCCTTCAGTGGAGATTTTGAGATTCTCCCTGACAACGTATTAGATATATTTTATAATCCTGTTCATTCAACAAGATGTTGAACCCAAAGTAGCTCATAGAACTGCTGACATGGATGCATTTAGGTTAACTTTAATTGCTTTCTCACTGGCTGTGCTAAAACCAAGTTATTTTCCCTCTGTGATTAAGAATGGTTTCATTTTGTCTTCTTGACTAGTTTGTATATGTGAACTTTACTCACTATTAACAGCTGGGCCTCTAACTCATCATGACCTCTTTTTAAATAGCTATATGAGCATAATAATGTTGAGAAGTAGCCCACATTTTTATTTAGTGTTCAAGTCAGTGATTATGTGATATAAGTATTTAAGCATTCTATCTAGTTGTATCTCTAATAATTTATTTCCTTTTTTATCCAGGGACCTGAAGGAATTACAGGAATTCCAGGACAAAGAGGTCGTCCAGGAAAGAAGGTAAATTTTTTTCTACATCTGTTTATGTTGGTTTTCTTTATCCCGATGTGCACATAGCTCCATAGCATACTGTGATGTTTTTATTTGTACTAGAAATAAAGCATTAAAGAGCCATAAATTTGACTTAAAAGGCATAACTGTATAAATTAATATTTAATTCCACATAGGAGTACTTTTTACCTTAATTATATGAAGTCAAATTTTTCACTTTGTCGTTTCTGAAAAGATCTTTGCCTATTCTTCTCATCTTTACCAGAAATTCTCTAGTAGACCATGGGCATGAAAAGAGAGAAAAGAAAAAATGCGATACCATTTGTGCCATTTAATAACAACTTTAGTAAGATATTTAGGGGAGAGAAGTATTATTAGAATTGTTTCTGACTGGTTTGAATATATTTTTCCGAATTGAAAAGGTTAGTATTGATTTTATCTTCCCTATATATTAACTAAGAGACACAAAACAATATGTGTTATTTGCTTCCTTTTACTAGGAAAATGTGATGTGTTTGTAAAATTTAGTACTTTATAATAAAATAATTCATACTTGGATAGAGTCAATAATTTTTTCAAGTATTGGTGAAACATGAAAATTATTTTCCCATTGTAATACAATAAATCTATTTATTATAATTAAGTACAAATCACACCATATTCTAGTTCCCAAAATTGAATTATATCATTTCTGTGAATATGCACCTAATCCATTTTTCTTATAACTTGGGGGCAGTATAAGAAATAATAGAAGATACAAGTGAATGAGGTATATTTTAGTTACCATTCTCAGTCATGAAATAATGCCCAATATTGAAGTCTCTTTTCATCATACATAATGTACTTTCTAAATGGTTTTACAAGTAGGGCAGTGCAGATCCATACAGCAACCTGTGAATTATTATGAATCACCAAAAATCTCCTGACTATGATCATAGTTTAGTTTTTCTTTGTGTCTACTTGATTATCAGTAATAGAACTGAGTTACCACATGTAGAGAATAAATTATAACATTTACTATTTAAAAGCAGCTGCACTTTGATATTAGAGAATGATCAGTTAGCCTGTTGGAAAACAGAAGAATTGGTATTCAGATGGATGTAAAATCATGTAAAAATGTCACAGATTTTTAAAGACAAATTCCAACCAAGTGATGATGCTGAGTATACAGAACTGCCCACTAGAGCCTTTATGCATTAAGTGTATCTTTGGGGCACTGAAATTCTCTGTAGAAACAGGCTTGTCATAGGGCCTGTGTTTTCTCAGGACATGAGCAAACATACGTGTGCATGCATTTGTACATAAATACATAACAAGCTTCACGAATAAAACACTTGGTTATTTGTAATTCAGCATGAGCGCCAGACTTCCCTGCTTATTTGCGCAAAACTTTTGTATTCTTTTTTCCAAAGTTACTTTTAATTACATTTTTAAGGTAACCCAGGTGGTGATGGTATGTTGTTCTTGTCAGTGGTGGTCTGTAGTACTAGTAAGTTAAAACAAAATGACTATTTATAGAATTTTGCCTACAGAATATCCTCTGGAGCCATTCAGGTATATGATGTAGTTGATTAATTTAAGTATAAGGTTTTTTTCTTACTTTTCTCTCTTACTAATGGCATCCACAGGGTGATAAAGGACAAATGGGGCCTGCAGGAGAAATTGGAAGCAGAGGTGCTCCTGGACAAATTGGGGAAAGTGGTCTTAAGGGTGCCAGAGGAACTAGAGGTGCTGTGGTCAGTATTTGATTTGTCTCCAAAACTGAGTTCACTGCGGATGGAAAGAAATGTATCCATGTCTAAAAGCTTCATCTCTTGATTAATTTTACAGAGAAAGCAAAAGTTCCATTGAAAATAATCTACCTCCATGGGATATGGAGAATTGTAAGCATTCCACAGTACTTAAATGGCTTAGTGGCTTCTGGACATGAAAAAGGAAAGAGGAAAAAAATCTCAAAATGGAAATTAAATATGAAATAAGATTTTTAAAAATCAGATTATAACTCCCAACCTAAGTAGGAAAGTTTATAAAGTTGCACTTTAAATCAGGATTTAATATCTGTATAAAATTATGCTGTCATGATTGACAAATTGCTTTGAAAATTACTCAAAAATGGGTTTTCTTTATACGCTTAGACTCTCATGCTTATCTAGAGATTATTTCTTTATAACCATCTGTGATAAGTCTCCCAAATAGCTACTGACTTTTAATCTTTCGTATGAATTTTACATGATATTGGAAGCAAAGATAGCATGATACTTTTGAAACTAATATCAAAATTATGTTGCTAACATATTTGAACTTGTTCAAAAAGTCACAGAAGAAAGAGATGCAAAATATTCAAGAGATTATCCAATTTAGTCTTTTGAGTATTTCATAAACTTATATATCAAATCCATATGTATTTCCTGGTCACCATTAAAATGTCACAAGTGGCTTTTCACCAAGTCCTTTGGAGAGCATTGAATAATCTGTTGTCTGGAGAAGGTTTTCCTTGGCCTCATTTTAGCGGAAAATCATAGGAAGGGATATATTGTTTAGACTGGAGTATCAAAAAGCAGTCTCTGATGGGCAGCTCTTTTAGTTGAAGCTCTCTGATGTTCTAAATGCGATTACCCTATCCGTTATCTCCTCTATCCCTTACTCTCAATTGTAAGACTCCTCAGCCTCATTTTAA
This sequence comes from Ovis aries, assembly GCF_016772045.2. Classification (NCBI taxonomy): domain Eukaryota; kingdom Metazoa; phylum Chordata; class Mammalia; order Artiodactyla; family Bovidae; genus Ovis; species Ovis aries. The sequence goes on along the minus strand of NC_056054.1, from coordinate 62,947,002 downwards.
GTGTTCCATTCCTTACTGTCATCTTACTAAGTCAGGTAGTATGTACTTCCTTTTATTTAAATTGATAATATTTTTCTTCTATGCCCTATGAATTCAAAAATGGTGTATAATGTGATGCCCAAGAGTAGAATTGCTAGATCATATGGTGTTTTGTTTTTAATTTTAATTTTTTGAGGAGTCCACATACTGTTTTCCATAATGGCTGCAACAATTTATATTCCTACCAACAGTGAACAAGGGTTCCCTTTTCTCCACATCCTTCCCAACACTTGATATTTGTTGTCTTTTTGGTAATAGCCATTCTAATAGGTATGAGGTGATATCTCACTGTGGTTTTGATTTGTATTTCCCTGATGATTAGTGATGTTGAGCATCTTTCCATGTGCCTGTTGGCTATCTTGGGAAAATATCTGTTTAGATACTCTGCCCATTTTTTAAATTGGGTTGTCTGTCTTTTTGATGTTGAGTTGTATGAATTATTTTTATATTTAGATATTAAGTCCTTATCAGATTCATTGTTTGCAAATATCTTCTCCTATTCAATAGGTGACCTTTTTGCTTTATTGATAGTTTCTTTGACTGTGTAAAAGCTATTTTGTTTGATATTGTCTACTGATTTTTCCTTTTGTTTATTTTACCTGAGGAGAGATATAAAATAAAAATATTTCCAAGACCAATATCAAAAAGCATACAGTCTGTGTTTTCTTCTAGAAATTTATGGTTTCAAGTCTTACATTTGAGACTTTTATGGGAATACTTCATATTAATCCTTTTGATGTTTGCAAATCTGATAAATGAAAAAGCATATCTCATTTTCTTTCTTACGTTTTCTTGCTTGCAACTAAATAAATTGTACTTTTTCCTCTGAAAGTTGCCTGTTCATATGTACTTTAAATTTTTTTCTATTAGACTATTTTCTTTTTCTTAATTGTAAGAACACCTTATATAGTTTAGATAATATAGTTTTGTTAAATATGTTACAGATATATTACAAATATATTTTCCCTTTCTATCATTTATCTTGTTTATACTATCTTTTACTGGACAGAGGCTTTAATTATTGCAATCAAATTTGTCAGTCTTTCTGTTAATTAGAAATGACTTCTTTACATAAAGTATATAAAAATGTTCTTCCATATCCTATTCCTAATATTGTTACCCTTAGCCCTGTTAAAGCATATGGAGTTTATTTTGCTATAAGTTGTGAAGGACTAATTTCTTTTTTCCATCTTCTTAGCCAGTTGTCTCAATACTATTTAATAAATCTATTTCCCAGTTTTCTGAAATGCTACCCTTACTGTAAGCTACTCTCAAATAATGGTCTGTTTTCATTTTCTCTATTTTCTCAATTTTTTAGTTTATTACTAGGTACCACACCATTTAAACTGTTACATCATTACAGTATCTTTTGAGATCTAGAAGGGCAAATACTTCATAATTTATGTTTCTGAAAAGCTCAGCTCTTACTATAATTTCGTCTGTTTTCTGTTTGAACTTTAAAATACAATTCTGCAAGTTCTTTTAATATTGAATCATTCATAGAAATAGAATCACCATATTCATTCTATGAATGATTAACATGTCTTTTTATTTACTTATATCTTCTATATTCTTCAATAAAGCTTTGTTATTTCCTTTATCTCTGTTCTTACACCTTTCTTATTACGTGTATTGTTAGTTTCTTACAGATTTTGTTGTTTTTAGGGTAGTCCCTTTTCTAGTTCATCTTCTTACTGGTCTTTGTAAGAAATCTTTTTTTAAAACTTTATATTTATTTCAGTGAATTTTAATAATTCTAAGGATTCCTTAGGTAAATAATTTTATCACCTCCTCATATTTATTATTTATTATCCTTACTTATTTCATTGGTTAGAACTTCTGGCTGATGTGGCATTTGGCTGTACCTTAATTTCCTTATCTCCTATTTATTTTGAGACTCAAATAGAAGAGTTGGTGTGAAAACTTTTTAATAATATAAAAGGAAGGGACATTTTTAAGAGTGTTATTTTTGCTTTTTTTCAGTTGTCTGTTATCTTTTCAGTAGTTTAGGAATATTTACTGATTTGCCTTTAACTTATGATTTCTTCATCTATGTAAATTGATAATAAGTGTAAATAATAGAGATGAATATTATACATAAGTTGTCAATCAATTCTCTTTTAACAGCTTTGACCAGAGTTGAAATCATGTTCATCAAAGCACCTGAGGCTATGAATGAGCACAGAGTTCTCGATCCTATCACGACAATACTAAAAACTATCAGAATTCACTCCCTAATATTTAGTGATGTGCAAATACCACAAACTTTGACAAATGCAAACTACATTTCCAAGAATTTGCTGGAAATTTACAGCATTCTGGCAACTGAAAGTACTTCTTTTAATATGATTAAAGATGTTCATACCAGAAATAAACCAAAGAAACATATTTGTGTGGGACTTACATGGTTCAGAAGTAAAATAAGATGCAAGTTGGAGAATTACTTTTTGTTTTCCTGTTTCAGACTAGGTAGAATTTCATACTTTGAAAAATCTAAGTTAACAAAAATGCAGGTTTAACAATTTAAACAATTGTCTGTTTTCCTTCTAATGTTTGATTTGTTTTTTAGGGACATTTAGGATTGATGGGACCTGCTGGAGAGCCTGGAATTCTAGGATATAGGGTAAGCATTTCTAATTGGAAATAAGAAATGTATATTTGCATAAAAACATTACATAAAGATGTCATCCCAAATATACAAATTCAGATGAAATCTCCTGATAATACTTTCTAGCATATTTAGACATCAGGCTCCTATACAGTGAATCCTATTTTTCTTCCAGAATTAGTGTAATATCTAATGGCATAGCCGTGATAGTATTATATAGAGCACATACTAATGATATGGAAATTGTCTACTTATTTGTCCTTCTCTTAGGGCCATGAAGGTCAACCAGGACTTTCTGGGTTGCCAGGACCTAAAGGAGAAAAGGTGTGTATGTTTATATTGACTTTTTAATCCTAAAAGTAAACACTGAATTCATGTGTTCTTTCTGAAAGTATGCTGGAAGCATTTTCAAAGAATAAAATAAGTACTTTTCAACCTGGGAAGTATTGTAGATTCTAGAAGAAAAATAAATATAAAGGGAGAAATATTTTAAATAATTAAGAAGTCTTTGATAGATAGTTTCAGATTGAGGTGAAATGATATGTTATAATACTTTGCAATCTGTAAAACTAATGTTAATTTGCTTATTGAAAGAGATTGTGAGACTGTAGATTAAATGACTAACTATAGCATGTTTATGGTAAAATTTTTATGGATTAAGAATAACTACAATAGTACTCCTTTTGATTGGTAATATTGTTGGAAAACTACTGCTGCTGCTGCTGCTGCTAAGTCACTTCAGTCGTGTCCAACTCTGTGTGACCCCATAGACAGCAGCCCAACAGGCTCCACCGTCCCTGGGATTCTCCAGGCAAGAACACTGGAGTGGGTTGCCATTTTCTTCTCCAGTGCATGAAAGTGAAAAGTGAAAGTAAAGTTGCTCAGTCATGTCCGACTCTTCACGATCCCATGGACTGCAGCCTACCAGGCTCCTCCCTCCATGGGAGTTTCCAGCCAAGAGTACTGGAGTAGGGTGCCATTGCCTTCTACACTGAGAAAATTAGTAAGCTGCTTTTAATGTAACTAAAGGAGATTGACACTTCCAAAGAGAACCATATATGAATTACAACTGTGTATAAAGTATCATATGCTAGGTTTTGTAGATAAAACTTTTTCATTTAAAAAAGATAAAACCAGATTGCATATTTTATAAACTATTAAAAGTAATAGGCTTAATTTTTTAATTTATTTCATTAATTTAACTTTATTTATAAATCATCTTCATTGTAGGGTTATCCAGGAGAAGATAATACAATCCTAGGACCACCTGGGCCTCGGGGTGAACCAGTAAGTTTTTTTCTAAAATTATTTTGATGTTTTAAGATAAAATGCAGTTAGTACAATAGATTCATAACACCAATTACATCTTTTTAAGAACTTTTTTTGTTTTTAGTTTTATAACATGGTTTTATATGACAGCAGTACTTGCAGTCACATAATCTAAATAGTAAAACTGTTTATATACAGATCAAGATCCTTAGCATTATATAGAAGTTTAATATAGGAACTTCCAAATCTAATTTCCAGCATTAAATTTATGAGAACAACCTTTTACAAAGGTTATCAAAATATTACATACTCTAGGCATTTAGGGCAGATATTTATACATCAAATTCAGATTTATTTCTAAAGTATGTTTAAAAATCTGATCTATATCCTGTTTATAGTAGTTTATACACAGTTGCCAAATGATTTCAAAATTCATCTAACTAGTTATTAGAGCCAATATTCTTTAAAGATTATTAATCTGTAACCTTCTAATTAAGCATTTTAAAGAGTAGCTGTAACCATGATTTTTTAAAAGTAGCTCTTCTATCTTTGATTATTTGAATAACTGTCTGTATGTTCATACTTAATTAAAACAGTATGCAGGATATATGTAAATTAAACGAATAGTGCAAAAATGCCTGGTTCACAGAAATAAATATAATTGGTTAAATTTTCTATATTTCACATGATATCATATAAAATAAAAGAATCCTAAAACAGAAGAATCAGAATATACAGTCACTCCCAATATTTTGACCTGACTCTTTGGAAATGATTGAAACGTATACTCTGTTTTAGAAATAGGAAAAATTCTAGAGTTTTTCTGAGTAAATCAAACCAACCTCACACAGAGGCAAACTCATCTATAAGAATATATAAAATTCTTTATCAGAAATCAACAAAAAATGAAAAGACACCTACTGAATGGAAGAAAATTCTTGCAAATGGTATGGCCACTCAGGGGCTAATATCCAAAATATATAAACATTTCAGACATTTCATAAACATTTCAATAGCAAAAAAAAATTCAGTTTAAAAAATGGGCAGAAGACCTGTGTAGACACTTTTCCAAAGAAAACATACAGATGGCCAGCCAGGCACATGAAGATACTCGACATTGTTAACCATCAGAGAAATGCAAATTAAAACCACAATGAGATAATCACCTCACACCTAGATGGCTGTCATCAAAAAGACCACAAATTACAAATGTTGACGAGCTGATGGAGAAAAGGGAACCCTGTGCACTGTTGGGAGAAATATAAATTGGTGCATCTATATGCAGAACACTATGAGGTTTTCCAAACAACTAAAAATAGAACTGCCATAAGACCCATCAATTCCATTCCTGGGTACATATTCAGAAAACAAAAACAGTAATCCGAAAAGATATATGCACCCCGATTCCATAGCAGCAGTGTTTGCGGTTACCAAGATATGAAATAAGCTTAAATGTCCATCCACAGATTAATGAATGAAGAAGATGTAGTCATATATATATATATGTGTATATACATATACCCTGAGCTTCCCTGGTGGCTCAGATGGTAAAGTGTCTGGCTGTAATGTGGGAGACCCGGGTTCAATCCCTGGGTCAGGAAGATCCCCTGGAGAAGGAAATGGCAACCCACTCCAGTACAGTTGCCTGGAAAATTCCATGGATGGAGGAGCCTGGTAGGCTACAGTCCATGGGGTCACAAAGAGTCGGACACAACTGAGCGACTTCACTTTCACTTTCATACATATACCCAAAAATATATACAATACTACTTATTTACCACAATGTGGGTAGACTTAGAGATAATTTTGCGAAGTGAAATAAATAAGACAGAGAAATAAAAATACTATGTCATAGCACATATATATGGAATCTAAAAAATGAGGCAGATAGTAAATATAACAAAAAAACAGACTCACAGATATAGAGAACAAACTAGTGGTTAACACTGCAGAGGGAGAATGAGAGAGAGGCAAGATAAGGTTAAAGGACTAACAGTTCACTGATGGGAGACATACTAATACATCTTTTGATCAGGTCAGTTCAGTTCAGTTGCTCAGTCCCATTCGATTCTTTGCAACCCCATGGACTACAACACACCCAGGCCTCTGTGTCCATCACCAACTCCCGCAGTTTACTCAAACTCATGTCCATGGAGTCAGTGATGCCATCTAACCATCTCATCCTCTGTTATCCCCTTCTCCTCCTGCCTTCAATCTTTCCCAGCATCAGGGTCTTTTCAAATGAGTCAGTTCTTCAGATCAGGTGGCCAAAGTATTGGAGTTTCAGCTTCAACATCAATCCTTCCAGTGAATATTCACAACTAATTTCCTTTAGAACGGACTGGTTGGATCTCCTGGAAGTCCAAGGGACTCTCAAGAGTCTTCTCCAACACCACAGTTCAAAAGCATCAATTCTGCGCTCACCTTTCTTTATAGTCCAACTCTCACGACCATACATAACTACAGGAAAAACCAAAGCTTTGACTAGATGGACCTTTATCAGCAAAGCAATGTCTTTGCTTTTTAATATGCTGTCTAGGTTGGTCATAACTTTTCTTCCAAAGAGCAAGCGTCTTTTAATATCATGGCTTCAGTAATCATCTGCAGTGATTTTAGAGCCCCTCAGAATAAAGTCTGACACTGTTTCCCCATCTATTTGCCATGAAGTGATGGCATTCATTCTCTGAATGTTGAGTTTAAGCCAGCTTTTTCACTCTCCACTTTCACTTTCATTGAGAGGCTCTTTAGTTCTTCTTTGCTTTCTGCCATAAGGGTAGTGTCATCTGCGAATCTGCGGTTACTGATATTTCTCCTGTCAGTCTTGATTCCAGCTTGTGCTTCATCCAGTCCAGCATTTCTCATGATGTACTCTGCATTGAAGTTAAATAAGCAGGGTGACAATATATAGCCTTGACATAATCCATTCTGGATTTGGAACCAGTCTGTTGTTCCATGTCCAGTTCTAACTGTTGCTTCTTGACCTGCATACAGATTTCTCATGAGGCAGGCCTGTCAAGTGGTCTGGTATTCCCATCTCTTACAGAATTTTCCACAGTTTGTTGTGATCCACACAGTCAAAGGCTTTGGCATAGACAATAAAGCAGAAATAGATGTTTTTCTGGAACTCACTTGCTTTTTCAATGATCGAACGGATGTTGGCAATTTGATCTCTGGTTCCTTTGCCTTTTCTAAATCCAGCTTGAACATCTGCAAGTTCACAGTTCATCTACTGTTGAAGCCTGGCTTGGAGAATTTTGAGCATTGCTTTGCTAGCATGTGAGATAAGTGCAATTGGGCAGTAGTTTGAACATTCTTTGGCATTGTCTTTCTTTGGGATTAGAATGAAAACTGACCTTTTCCAGTCCTGTGGCCACTGCTGAGTTTTCCAGATTTGCTGGCATACTGAGTATAGCACTTTTACAGCATTGTCTTTTAGGATTTGAAATAGCTCAACTGAATATCCATCACCTCCACTAGCTTTATTTGCAGTGATACTTCCGAAAGCCCATTTGACTTCACATTCCAGGATGTCTGGCTCTAGGTGAGTGATCATACCATTGTGATTATCTGGGCTGTGAAAAATTTTTTGTATAGTTCTTCTGTATATTCTTGCAACCTCTTCTTAATATCTTCTGCTTCTGTTAGGTCCATAACATTTCTGTCCTTTATTGTGCCCATCTTTGCATGAAAAGTTTTCTTGATATCTCTAATTTTCTGGAAGAGATCTCTAGTCTTTCCCATCCTATTGTTTTCTCTCTTTCTTTGTGCTGGTCACTGAGGAAGGCTTTCTTATTTTTCCTTTCTCTTCTTTGGAACTCTGCATTCAAATGGGTATATCTTTCCTTTTCTCCTTTTCCTTTTGCTTCTCTTCTTTTCGCAGGTATTTATAAGGCCTCCTCAGACAACCATTTTGCCTTTTTATATTTCTTTTTCTAGGGGATGGTGTTGATCACTGCCTACTGTACAATGTCATGAACCTCCTTCCATAGTTCTTCAGGTACTCTGTCTATCAGATCTAATCCCTTGAGTCTACTCATCATTCCCACTGTATAATCATAAGGGATTTGATTTAGGTCATATCTGAATGGTCTAGTGGTTTTCCCTACTTTCTTCAATTTAAGTCTGAATTTGGCAATAAGGAGTTCATGATCTGAGCCACAGTCAGCTCCCAGTCTTGTTTTTGCTGGCTCTATAGAGCTTCTCCACCTTTGGCTGCAAAGAATATAATCAATCTGACTTCAGTATTGACCATCTGGTGATGTCCATGTGTAGAGTCTTCTCTTGTATTGTTGGAAGAGGGTGTTTGCTATGACCAGTGCATTCTTTTGGAAAAACTCTATTAGCCTTTACCCTGCTTCACTCTGTACTCCAATGCCAATTTGCCTGTTACTCCAGGTATTTCTTGACTTCTTACTTTTGCATTCCAGTGCCCTATAATGAAAAGGACATCTTTTGGGGGTGTTAATTTTAGAAAGTCTTGTAGGTCTTCATAGAACCATTCAATCTTCAGCTTCTTCAGCATTACTCTTTGGGGCATAGACTTGGATTACTGTGATATTGAATGGTTTGCCTTGGAAATGAACAGAGATCATTCTGTCATTTTTGAGACAGCATCCAAATACTGCATTTTGGATTCTTTTGTTGACTATGATGGCTACTCCATTTCTTCTAAGGTATTCTTGCCCACAATAGTAGATACAATGGTCATCTGAATTAAATTTACCCATTCCAGTCCATTTTAGTTTGCTGATTTCTAAAATGTCGACATTCACTTTTGCCATCTCCTGTTTGACCACTTCCAATTTGCCTTGATTCATAAATGTAACGTTCCAGATTCCTATGCAATACTGCTCTTTACAGCATCAGACTTTACTTCCATCACCAGTCACATCCACAAGTGGGTGTTGTTTTTGCTTTGGCTCCATCTCCTCATTGTTTCTGGAATTTTTTCTCCACTCATGTCATGTAGCATGTTGGGCCCATACCGACTGGGGATTTCTTCTTTCAGTGTCCTATCTTTTTGCCTTTTCATACTTTTCATGGGGTTCTCAAGGCAAGAATACTGAAGTGGTTTGCCATTCCTTTCTCCAGTGGGCCACATTTTGTCAGAACTCTCCACCATCACCCATCCGTCTTGGGTGGCCCTACATGACATAGATCATGGTTTCATCGAGTTAGACAAGGCTGTGGTACATGTGATCAGATTGGTTAGTTTTCTGTGATTGTGGTTTTCAATCTTTCTGCTCCCTGGTGGAGAAGGATAAGAGGCTTATGGAAGCTTCCTGATGGGAGAGACTGACTGAGTGGGAAACTGGGTCTTGTTTGATTGGTGGGGCCATGCTCAGTAAACCTTTAATCATCTTTTGTTACCTGAACATTATTGACCTGGTACCTTTCAGTATTCACAGGTATTAGTTTCTGCAAAGATCCCCTGGTTGATAAAAGATACAAACTACTGTGTATTAAATAAGCTACAAGGATATATTGTACAACACAGGGAATATAGTCAGTGTTTTAACAGTAAATAAAGTACAACCTTTTAAAAATTGTGAATCACTATGTCATGCACCTAAAAACTTACATAGTATTGTAAATAAACTATACCTCAATTGAAAAAAAGGAATCCAAGTTACCCCATACCTTATATAAATTTAAGGAGTAAATCATTAAGAAACAGAATGATATCTTTAAAAATCCTGTATCAAATGCATTCTAAATGTCTCTACAAAAAAAAAATACTAATAAATGTCTCTAAACCTCTGAGAGACACAAATACGGAAACAGTACAGAAATTTAAAAGTACAAAGAAAAATATGGGCAAGAAGAATAGAGTAGTGCTTTTTCTCCAGATTCACCTATTCCATGTTCAAAGAATGTCACTGAAATATAATAAATTTATTACACAGCTAGTATAATAATGGTCATTTTATTAGTAAACTTGAGACAGGTGTGAAAATTGAACCAAGAATATTCTAAATAATTAAATCAAAGTCAGAGATTTGTGTCTTTACATTATGTCTAATATCTTTATTCACAGAAGTAAGCTATTTATCCATAATAAATTTTATGGTTCTGGTGAGAATTTCTTTTGAGTTCCTTTTGGGATAGTTGGTCCTGATATGTGATAATTGGTTTTTCAAGTGCATTTTAGAATAGGTAGTTTGAACTGCTTATCATATCAAAGGATTTTATATTAGAAATGTTTAGAAAAAGTTAAAAGTAGGCATTCCCTGATAGCTCAGTTGGTAAAGAACCCACCTGCAATGCAAGAGACCCCGGTTCGATTCCTGAGTAAGGAAGATCCACTGGGGAAGGGGTAGGCTACCGACTCCAGTATTCTCGGGCTTCCCTTGTGGCTTAGCTGGTAAAGAATCCACCTGCAATGTGGGAGAGCTGGGTTCAGTCCCTGGGTTGGGAAGATCCCGTGGAGAAGGGTCTAGCTACCCTCTCTAGTATTCTGGCCTGGAGAATTCCATGGACTGTATAGTCCATGGGGTCACAAAGAGTCAGACACGACTGAGTGACTTTCACAATTTATTCGTTTCTGCCTCAAGAATTAAAGTGAGTAAGTATAATTTCTTTAGGTCAATTTATATCTTAATATTTAAGATTTTGCAGATTAAAGAATAGACAATATAATTTCTAATAAAGAATGATAAAGTAAAATTAGCTCTTAGATACTTTTAAAAAGGTGATTAAATATAATATTTTCTAATTAATGCAATTGGTTCAGTGCATTAATCACTTAATTAATGGCTGAGTGGTCCTACTTAAATTGTTTTCAGTCATTTTAATATTCAGTACAAATGCAAGTTATTTTGATATCTTTTATAACATACTTTACTCACCTGAAAATTCACATTGTTTACTTGGACTTCATTTTGTCAGTATTTTTTCTAGCAGAATAATTATGAGATTGTCTTTGAACAATCAGTGTTTATGGTGTTCTTAGTGTTGTTGAAATTCAATCCTTTGAAATTATCTGAAGGTGAAAGTGAAAGGTGTTAGTTGCTCAGTCATGTCTGACTCTTTGTGATCCCATGGACTGTAGCCCACCAGGCTCCTCTGTCCATGGAATTCTCCAGGCAAGGAGCCATTCCCTTCTCCAGGAGATCTTCCCAACCCAGGGACTGAACTTGGGTCTCCCACATTGCAGACAGATTCTTTACTGTCTGACAGTGGAACTAAACAAATTATTGTACATTTGATTTCATATTTTTCAGAAAAAAATATTCCACATTAACTATTTCATCTGTGTTCTCAAATACTTAGATACATTGATTGTTTCTGCCTGTGGTCTCTTTAGGGTCCAATGGGAGAACAAGGAGAGAGAGGAGAACCTGGAGCAGAGGGATATAAGGTAATTCCTATACATTTCACACCTTTCTTCTAAATTTGAATAGGTTTCTCTGTGGTTCTTCTCAGTTGCAAATGAAAATAAGCATCATTGAGATAATTAGGAATATCTCACGTTTTTGATCCTAGAAGCTGTTTGTATTTTCTGTTCCTTCTTTCTAAAATTATCTTCATCTCCTTCCATTGCTCCTTTGTCTCATCATTCAAATCTCAACTGAAATGTTACTTTTGAGAGGGCTTCTCTAACTGCCCTTTCTATCCACCACTTTATATCTTATTACTCTTTATTTTATGACATTTAATGTTATCCAAATTATCTTACCACCTTTTTATACATTCATTTTTTGTTTATTGTCTACATCCCCTAAGAAAATATAATATCCATGAGAATAAGACTGTCATTTTTTCATCATTATATCCCCAATTTCTAGAACACAAATGTCCTACTATATAGTAGAAATTCATTAAAGACTTGTCAAATGGTTAAACACCATTATATTCTTATGTCAATTCTTATCCTCTTTTATTCTTAAAAGGATTTTCAGAGGCAAGCTGTATTGCTCAAATTATATTAGACTATGGAGAGAATTTATTCAGTGTCATTATTTATTAGCATATCTGTGTTGAGGATGTTCTGTATTCCTGCCCTATATCTCTTCCATTTCTGTTTATAATGTCATATACTAAATAAAATGGTCATTTGTTAACTCTCTCCCTATACCTCCTATCTTTTTCCTTTGCTCACAACATTATCTGCTTGCTCACAAAATTACATAATCTTTACTTACATAAATCCTGTTTACCCCTTATAATCTAATTCATACCGCCTTTCTACTGTCTAGCAGCAAGCTTTCCCTCTAATCTAGTCCTATAGTATTTATTGGTTATAGAAGTCATTCAATACAAATATTTTAAAATCCTGTGCTACTATCATTTTTGCTAATTGTTTTTAATGTGTAGATATTTTAGCTCCTCAATTTAAATATGACTTCTTTCTTTCTTGTTCAATGTCTGTTTTAAGCCCTGTACATAATAGTATATAATATTTTGTTATTTGGTCATAAATCATGTCCAACTGTCTGAGACCCCCATGGACTGCAGCACACCGGGCTTCCCTGTCCTTCACTACCTCCCAGAGTTTGCTCAAACTCATGTCCATTGAGTCAACGATGCCATCCAACCATCTCATCCTCTGTCACCCCCTTCTCCTTTACTTGAAATTAACTTTTCTTTGCCAACTCACGGCTTTCAGCATAATTTGAGAAGCTTCTTAAACTTCTTTGACTTTTTCTGTGCTAACTTCTCTACATGTTCTTCAGAAAATCGGGTTCTTATAATGTCTTCTTTTGACTTCTACCGTGGCATCTGGTCCCATCACTTCATGAGAAATAGATGGGGAAACAGTGGAAACAGTGTCAGATTTTATTTTGGGGGGGCTCCAGAATCACTGCAGATGGTGACTGCAGCCATGAAATTAAAAGACGCTTACTCCTTGGAAGAAAAGTTATGACCAACCTAGATAGCATATTGAAAAGCAGAGACATTACTTTGCCTACTAAGGTCTGTCTAGTAAAGGCTATGGTTTTTCCTGTGATCATGTATGGATGTGAGAGTTGGACTGTGAAGAAGGCTGAGCGCCGAATAATTGATGCTTTTGAACTGTGGTGTTGGAGAAGACTCTGGAGAGTCCCTTGGACTGCAAGGAGATCTAACTAGTCCATTCTGAAGGAGATCAGTCCTGGGTATTCTTTGGAAGGACTGATGCTAAAGCTGAAACTCCAGTACTTTGGCCACCTCATGTGAAGAGTTGACTCATTGGAAAAAGACTGTGATGCTGGGAGGGATTGGGGGCAGGAGGAGAAGGGGATGACAGAGGATGAGATGGCTGGATGGCATCACAGACTTGATGGACGTGAGTCTGAGTGAACTCCAGGAGATGGTGATGAACAGGGAGGCCTGGTGTGCTGTGATTCATGGGGTCGCAGAGAGTCGGACACGACTGAGCAACTGAACTGAACTGAACTGAACTGAGACAGCATACTCAAAATTCAGAGATATTACTTTGCCAACAAAGGTCCATCTAGTCAAGGCTATGGTTTTCCCAGTAGCCATATATGGATGTGAGAGTTGGACTGTGAAGAAAGCTGAGCACTGAAGAATTGATGCTTTTGAACTGTGGTGTTCGAGGAGACTCTTGAGAGTCCCTTGGACTGCAAGGAGATCCAACCAGTCCATTCTGAAAGAGATCAGCCCTGGGATTTCTTTGGAAGGAATGATGCTAAAGCTGAAGCTCCAGTACTTTGGCCACCTCATGTGAAGAGTTGACTCATTGGAAAAGACTCTGATGCTGGGAGGGTTTGGGGGCAGGAGGAGAAGGGGACGACAGAGGATGAGATGGCTGGATGGCATCACAGACTCAATAGACATGAGTTTGAGTGAACTCCAGGAGTTGGTGATGGACAGGGAGGCCTGGTGTGCTGCAATTCATGGGGTCACAAACAGTTGGACACAACTGAGTGACTGAACTGAACCGAACTGAACTACAACCAGTAGCTATATCAGCATGGCAAACAAACAGCTAATTATTCTGTTAGAAGGGAAAGAATCTCTTCCTCACCTGGCTGGGAGAAGAAAAATCCTGCCCCTGTTTTTCTGGATAGTCCCTGCATTCTTCAGAAATCCTTCATCAGAGGAAAGTTTTTCACTAGGATGGCTGTAGAATCTGGTTCTCCTTTAGTCCATATAGTGCTGATAAAGTCTTCAGTCATGGATGTTTTACCACCAAATGTGATATACATTTTCTTCTTTGTCTTATTCCATCTTGTTTCTTAGGCTTTAAGAGTCATTTTATCATTTGTTGATGGATCTATTTGAAAAAGCCCTTTAGTGTCAGACAGTCACAATAACTTCATTGCTTAGACATCTCTAAGTCATGAAATACCCACACTCGTACCCTGCCACATTTTTGCAAGCACACGTTCAATTCAAATAGTGGAACCATGCTTTATTCAGAGTGAGATTATTCTGTTATACCCTTACGTGATACTTTTAAATGATTGCTTTTCTATATGGGCATTGTAGACATGACCATTTCACTCTAGTAAACAGATGGTCAGAATTATTATAAGCTTTTTAAAATTGTGCTCAAATGCACATAGCATAAAATTTACCATTTTAGCCATTTTAAAATGATACAATTTAGAGACATTTAATATATCGGCAATATTGTACGATCATCACACACTGCCTAGAACATTTTCATCACCCCAAAAAAGAAGCCCTGTGCTTGTTAAACCGTCATTCTACTTCTCCCAACCTCTGGAAACCAATACTCTGCTTTCTACCTCTACCAAATTATCTATTCTGTATCTTTCATATAATTGGGATCGTACAATATATAGCCTTTTGTGTCTGGCTCCTTTCACTTTACACAGTATTCTCAAGATTCATCCATGCTGTAAAATACGTCAGTACTTCTTTCCTTTTTATGGTTGAATAATCACCAAGCTTTTAAAAACACTTTTATATTCACAAATATTCTTAAAGATTTTCCTGTTGGAGAAAAAATATGGAATGGATAATGAATACTTTGCTTTCATCTGGCTATGAACAACTGAAAAACATTTTGAAACCTTTATCACCATCCTTTGTTCTTTTTTTCCTCTTGAAGAAACTGAGAATCACAAAAGTCAAGTATCTTGTTCATTATCATCAGTAAACATATACTAGTCATCGCTGTATGTGATATGTTTTATGTGTTGCTGCTGCTGCTGCTGCTGCTGCTAAGTCACTTCAGTCATGTCTGACTCTGTGCGACCCCATAGATGGCAGCCCACCAGGCTCCCCCATCCCTGGGATTCTCCAGGCAAGAACACTGGAGTGGGTTTATGTGTTACATATAATTAAATCTCTTCTCATTCAGCATTTATTTTAGTGTCTTCCATGGACCAGGAAGGAGCCTTGAATATAACACGGAGCACTCAACACACAGTCTTTGACTCCCTGGACATCACATATTAAAAACAAGAATATTTAGTCAGTATAAAAGCAGATATAGTAAAATATTTGCCATCTAGAAAACTACACATCATGTATGTCAAGATCAATTCGAGGCTTGATAGAGAGCCGGAGGACATGTTATGAATAAGAACACTATACTGTTAATATTCATGTTTTAAAAGTGTGAGCAGAAACACATAAATACCTAAGATTAAGTCAATCTAAACTTATATGGGACAAAGCCCTAGAAATAAGTTGAATAAATTATGATGTACCTTAAACTCCTTTTTACTTTGGTTAGGCAAAGGCCATAGCATTTTTTGCATACAATAAAATAACTACTAATCCTATCTTCATTTGGCCTTCAGTCCTTAGCATTAGATATACACATCCAAATAGCTACTAGACATCATCACAGGTGCCTCAGACTCAGCATGTCCCAGTCCAAATCTGATCCTCCTCTTTTTATGTCTTTAATTCAGTGAATAGTACCAGCAGACATCCAGGTGTCTAGTAAACTAGTCCTCCCTCTTTCTATCTCTCTCTTTCTCTTTTTCGCTCTCTGTCTCTCTTGCTTTCTCTTTTCTCTCACCTCTCCCTTCTCATTCTCCCCTTTCTCTATCCTCTCATCTCTCAGCTTCAATGGGCCACTTCTTTTGACCTTTTATGTAACTCTGGAGTCTATCCACTTTGCCCTACTTTAGGGTTTCATCATTTTTTGCCTGAATTCTTTTAATAGCTCACTAACTAGACTCACTATCAACAGTCATAGCCCTTTTAAATCCATTCTCCACTTAACATGTTGTGTTAGATGAATCTCCATTCATTCTCCTATGCTATTCCTCTGCAGAATGCCTTCCTATTTCTTTACCACCTGGAAAACTCATCCTTTAAACTTCAGCTTCCCATATAAAATCATCACTTATGATTTTATAATCATCATCATATATAATCATCACTTTCCATATAAAATCCTCTCCAGGCTCCCTTTGATCATCCAACCCCTCCCACTACTAATATCACCAGAAAAAAAAATCAATCACTTCCTGTAACCTTGCCCACATAACTTCATAATAATATTTACTGCAGCATATTTAATTCTCACCATTGTAGAAAATAATTTGTCAGTTTTTATTGGGATGGAACGAGCCAAAGGACCTATAGTGGAGCTCCTAGTAGACAAGTCTTTCCTAAGGTTTGCATCCAAACATCACAAACCTATAAGAGACAGTTGGCTCTTCTATGATCATTCTAAAAAGGTCTCTGTAAAACTGCAGCTAGAACGGTGACAAAACCATAATAGACCATGATGGTTTGGAGTTTTATAGTTGACTCAGTATGGTTACTCTCACTTAGTTCACTTTGTAACCCCAACTTTTCACCAATTGCTTCTCTCTTGAGCTGGCTTTTTACATGAATGAAGCTCCCTCATGGTTGACCTGATTCTGTTACTTGCTGATCCTGGTCATGTTTTGTTGGTAAGAGTCATGTTGTTTGTTGGTGGTCATCCTTTTCTCTTTAGTTATGACTGTGTGCTATTTATAGAAAGCTTTCCAAATTAGCCTTTATCTCTTGCAACTGTTCTCTCCCTTAAACAGGATTTGTTTACTTTATCAGGAAGTTGAATCTTAAAACCATAAACATTTATGCTGCAGAATGCAAACAAAAAAGACTTCAAATGATCTTGCAAGAGAATAAATCATTAGCCTTAAGTAATCCCTTCTTCTCTTAGCCCAGAAAGGAGATGAGCCTGATAACTGTCCTTCCTATTGGCATCCTTTCTGTAATATACAGGAAGAAAGGAATCTGAAGTGGACAGTGGGGAAGGGGATAAAAGAGATTACACGTGGAATTCTTTCTGCGTAACTGTTACCTGACATGCCCCTAGGTTGTTGTTAGTTTCTGTGTGCACACTTGAAATATGTGGTCGGTCAGCATTCCTTTCTAGGAGAACTGGGCTGATGACAGATTGCTAGAGTCAGAGTCACTTGATGTCTTGGCATATGCAGTAACGACTACCAGTCTTCAACTCAGTAAATTTACTATCTAAATGGCTGTGACCTTCATTTGTAAAAGTGGAGACCATAGGACACTGGAAAAAAGATTGAAAAAAGGCATTTGCTTTCAAACTCTTTATTCACTAGTTATTTACTGCGTTAGTTTCCTGAGCCTGCCGTAACAAATTACCGCAAACCAGGTGGCTTAAAACAACAGAAATTTATTCTCTCGTGATCCTGGAAGCCAGAAATCCAAAAGCAAGATATGAACAGGGCTGGGCTCCCATCATTGGCTCTAGGAAAGAACCTTTCTTGCTTCTTCCAGCTTCTGGTAGCTAACAACATCTCTTGTGGCTGCATTACTCCATCCTCTGCTCATCTTCACATGACCTTCTCCTCTGTATCCTTGTCTTTCTCTGTGTGTCTTACAAGGAAACCTGTCAGTGGATTTGGGGCCCACATGGATAATCCAGAGAACTTCCTAGGTGGCTCTACGGTAAAGAACCCACCTGCTAATGCAGGAGACAAGAGAGACAGAGGTTTGATCCCTGGGTTGGGAAGATCTCCTAGAGGAGGAAATGGCAACCCACTCCAGGATTCTTGCATGGATAATCCCATGGACAGAAGGGCCTGGAGGGCTACAATCCAGAGGGTCACAAAGAGTCCAGGATAATCTCCTTCTAAAATACTTAACTTGATGATATCTGCAAAGACCCTTTTCTCCAAATAAGATCCCATTCACAGGTTTTGAGGATTAGGGCAAAGACATCTTTTGGCAGACCTATATTAACCCATATGGAAAAAACCTCTATACTCTTTCTCAGTCATCACTATATGCAAGTGGCTATTATGTTCTGTACTGTTTCTAAGAGAGAATCATTATCTCTATAATATTTAAATTGAAATTTGCAACATTCTGCTACCACTTTAAGTGATACTTGGAGAAGGAAATGGCAACCCACTCCAGTATTCTTGCCTGGAAAATCCCACGGACAGAGCAGTGTAGCGGGTTTACAGTCCATGGCGTTGCCAAGAGTCAGACATGACTGAGCGACTTCACTTCCACTTTAAGTGATACTACTCTATCCTCTTTGTGTATTCTAATAATATATCCTTTTCTCTTCATAGGGCCATGTGGGTATACCAGGACCAAGAGGTGCCACTGGACAGCAAGGGCCCCCAGTATGTTTTGAAAGCATTCTTTGTAACTCTGGCATTTAAAAACATTAATGTTAACATATCTTATTTGGTCTCTGCTTTATATGTGATTTCTGTTTTGATTCCTGTTAAAGGGTGAGCCAGGTGACCAGGGTGAACAAGGACTAAAAGGAGAGAGAGGATCTGAAGTAAGTTGAAATCATTTAAGACAATTTGAAATGTATTGCTGGCTTGAGAAAGCAAAGACACAGGGAGTTGCTGTTCATTATAACTTAAATGATCATTCACCCTTTCAGAACAAGAATCACCATGGGTCTCTAAACAATGTGTTTGTCAATAATTGTGCTGCTGCTGCTGCTGCTAAGTAGCTTCAGTCGTGTCCGACTCTGTGCGATCCCAGAGATGGCAGGCCACCAGGCTCCCCCGTCCCTGGGATTCTCCAGGCAAGAACACTGGAGTGGGTTGTGCTAAAGCATCATTATTGATTAATTTATGTGTTTTGACTGCCCTCCAAATTTCCCTTTACCAGCAGACTACTCTGGCTTTTAGAAAATTGCCTAGACTTATCCCAAACTAATTGTCCTTCTTTGGGGTTTCAGGTAGAAATAACAACTAGCCTTAAAACCAGTATCGCCAAGAGAAAATTTAGCAGTCATGCTTATATAGCTGCTGTAGTAAAGTAGGGGTATAAATCATTGGATTATATGACACAGAGTCAAAATTGGCTTAAAAGATGTTTTTTCCCATAGTTTATTATCGACAAACTAAAAATATGTTATTACTGAATTTAGCCATCTCCTGCCCTGTATCAGAATAGATGTTGCTTCAACCTTACATATGGAGAAGGAAATGGCAACCCATTCTAGTATTCTTGCCTAGAAAATCCCATGGACAGAGCAGCCTGGCTGGTTCCAGTTCATGGAGTCGTAAGAGCTGGACACCACTGAGCAACTGAGCACACACACACAACCTTAAGTAACAACTGGATCTGTAATTTGTAGCATCAGTTCATTGCTATCCAATTTTTCATTCAGCCTTATTAAAAAAATGCGGAGAAAGAATACAGCTGTCTCATGCACTTAGAATTTGTAATACCCAAATTGAAAAAAGCAGTGGAAAAATCTGTGAACCTAGAACACTACTAATGCTTTCATGTGACTTACTTATGCTTGTTTTAAATGGCTAAGGATGAAAATGCTCTCCCAAGGTTTGATCTTAAAATTTTGAATCCTTTACAGTGCTTTCATTTTCTTGGTGTTTTCATTTTGCTTTTTGACATATCTCAGAAAGAAGAATTTTTTTTTTTGCTGTTTCTTCATATCTGTTAAAATTATACCAATGAAAATAAAATATTCTTACTAGATCACTGCACCTCCAGCCTATATAGTCAGCTATTCCCAGGTATTAGAACTGAAAAGTGCTGAGGATTCATGGTTTAAATTCTGTATAATCCATGAGAAATAGTTCTTTTCCCACTATGGGCAATGCTGGCATACATTCCAAGGTTACACTAAAAACCTTTATACAATTTCAGATAGGAACGGTTGTTACCAGAATATCACTGACTGTGTTACTCACTGGGGTCACTTTGAATAGCCAGATGGATACTGTGGAATAGCCGTCATCTTATTTCTATAAAGCTTTAAATGTGTTTTTTAGATTTGGAAAGGGCCCTTTAAAATCATCTGGACAGCCCTCTCATCTTTCAAATGAAGTAGTTCAGGTCCCAAAGAGATTATGAGTTACTAAGATCACAAAACTGGTTACAACAAAACCAACATTAGAAACTTTATTTCTTGACTCCCATTATTACACAGATGCCTTCTTTTATAGATTAAATTAAATATTAATTTTACTTAACCAACCATTAATTAACCATTTATTAGTCTCTCAGATATGAAACTGTGGACAACTATTGAAAAAAACTGGAGCAAGTCAAGTGAAAACCAATTGCAAACCACTACATTTTTAGAGGCTTTCATAATGCAGATGTAGTGAACTGTCCCATAATGGCTTTCAAATACAGAGACTCAAGCCAAAATTTTATTTTCTTCCCAAAACAAAATTCCAGATTTTAGTGAGTTGAAATTTCTTGGTTAAAAAGAGTATGAGTCTTACTTACCTCTCTAAGTCTATGTTTGTATTTTAAAGCTACCCTCTCTAAAAAAGTTAGAACTAGCAAAGTATTCAGATGACTATTTTTCAGCTTCATTTAAATAAGCAACAAATGAGTGTTTGTATAGTAATGGCACATTTAAAATTTTCTGTTATCTAAAGAATTAGATTACCTACTTTCATAGTCTGTAAAGTGGTGCAATTCCAGTGAATTGAAAGCTGTTTCAAATGGATCTGATTTCAGGAGGGTCATTCTATTTTTCAAAGCTAAGCAGACAAAAGAGCACAATTCTGGGTATACTCTAAAGACTATATATGAATTCATTCACCTTTCCTATTATGGGAACAGGAAAGTCTGTTTGATTTATGAGATACTTAAATTTAAATAAAATAATATGAGTAAGTTGTTTGAAAAGAGTGTAGAATGCTTCTGGCTTTATGATGTTTGAGTTTTGGGCATTGGTGGAAGAGTGACATTTCTCTCCCTTTTTATGACACCAACTCAATTAATCGCCTGCTAACACCTGTTTTTTCTTTGTCTTTGGCCCAGTCTTTAATTTCCTACTGAACAGACCACCTCTGTGTAGGATTAACATTTAGTAATATTTGGCTCTTAATTTATTATAAGAATACCTAGCAATTCCAAATTCAAGGCTTTTTTTAATGCACAAATTCAAAAAAATACCAGTCTTTTACACTTTGTTGACATTTATGTATTTCAAACCTCCATTGGAAGTCTGTGGTTTCTCTAACTGGCATACTTCATATTAGTTATGATGACAATAATTGTCATAAGGAAATTGTTCATGAATTGAGCATCTAAAAACAGCAGAGACTATTTTGTTATTTTCAATACACTTTATGTTCAGTAGGTAGGTTTCTGCCACAATTTTACCATTGAAAGTGACAAAAGTATTCTTTAAAAATAATCTGCACACAAAAAAATAATAATAATCTGCACAGCCATAATTTTCCTTTAGTGTTATTCTGTTGGGAGCTACTTCCTCATACCTATCCAAGTATTAATAACTAATATTCACAATGATCTAATTTTCATAATGATAGACCCATATATGTAGGTTTTAGAGTACAATATTTACCTGTTCTGAAATAATTCCCAACATAATAGTTACCCCAAAACATAATTGATTTGTGATGGTACATGAATGTCTTTGTTTTTATTTTGTTATTGGAATGTTTGGAATAAAGCACTTATATATATATGTATAGCATATCTGAACCTTAAGTCATAAACTCAGGTACACTAAAAGTATAACTTTATGTTCTTTGTAATGGAACTTAATTTCTGTTCTGAGTGCCCTTCCTGGCCTGTGGTAGAAACCTAATTCATGGAAATTTAGTCAATGGATTGCCTTTAACTCTGTCCACTCAGATGTCTTGCATTTGATTTAGAGAGTTTTTCCCATTAATTTTATTATGGGGAAAATTTTATTCTAGAGATCATATGTTCCAGAAATTGTATTTACTTCAAGTAAACCCAGTTCACCAACTATCCCATTTTCTTACCTTTAGGAGGAATTTACATTAGTGACTTTTTGAAGCAAGTAAAATAGCTTTTGAACCTGGAGGTATAACCCTTGATTAATATAGTTCCCTTTCATCAAATTCTAGCAAAATGGGATTTCTATTTCTTACAGAAAAGCCCTTTTTCTCTGTTACCACATACACGATCTTTCCTTAAAATATTTAAGCTCATTTTCAGAGTATGTAACATCTTTTGAAATTTTTTATCTTGCTATTATTGTCAAATTGACTTTTTAGCACAACTATCTTCAGATTTTAGTAACTTAACATCCCATTTTGGTGAAGTTATCTTGTTTCTGAGAACTTCTGACTTCTGAAAAATATGTCTGGTAATGGCAATATGCTTCTTTTTTAAAAATTTCTGAACTAGGTCACTCTCTTCCACATTTTTCTTCTTAAGATAATTTTAGGATAGTATGAGAATAATGGCAAATTTCTAACTATCCTGGCAGACCATTACAGCTGAATCAATTATAATTTAAAACATCTCACACACTGAAAAACAAGCAGCTCTGTGAGAAATAAATATCTTTTCTTTGATTCACAAGTATGTTCTTCTCTGTACTTCCAGATAGCTCATTTTAAGTGAGTGGTTCATATCCCTCACTCTGCTTTACCTGCCTTGGGAACAAGAGCTTTAATTTTGCATCTCCAATGCATAACAAAGTCCCTGATACCTCATAGTCAATGAATGTTTGTTGCTGTTATTTTGTCAATAGATAGCAAAGTCGTGTCTGACTATTTTGTAACACCATCCACTGTAGTCCACTAGTCTCCTCTGTCCATGGGATTTTCCAGGCAAGAATACTGGAGTGGGTTGCATTTCCTTCTCCAGAGGATCTTCCCAGCCCAGGGACTGAGCCTGCATCCCCTGTGTTGCAGTGGATCCTTTACCGCTAAGCCACTGGGGAAGCCCCAGCGAATGTTCACTGCATTAATTAAATAGGTACTTAACCAATTTCAATAGGGAGACAAAGGCCTTGCCTACAAGCGGGGACTTTTGTTTAAATAATCAGTTTCTTTTAAAACTATGGGGGCTTCCCCATGGCTCAGACGGTAAAGTGTCTGCCTGCACTGTGGGAGACCTGGGTTCGATCTCTGGGTCGGGAAAATTCCCTGGAGAAGGAAATGGCAACCCACTCCAGTATTCTTGCCTGGAAAATTCTGTGAACAGAGGAGCCTGGTGGGCTATAGTCCATGGAGTCGCAAAGAGTTGGACATGACTAAGTGACTTCACTTTCACTTTTTATAAATCTTTGACAGTTAATTGCTTAGTCATGTCTGACTCTGCGACACCATGGACTGTAGACCACCAAGCTCCTCCATCTATGGAATTTTCCAGGCAAGAATACTGGAGTGAGGTGCCATTTCCTTCTCCAGGGGATCTTCCTGACCCAGGGATCAAACCCGGGTCTCCTGCATTGCAGGCAGATTCTTTACCATCCTGAGCCACCAAGGATAGTTCTTTGTGGAGGCCAGGTGGAAATT
The DNA here is from genome assembly GCF_016772045.2 of Ovis aries. NCBI lineage: Eukaryota > Metazoa > Chordata > Mammalia > Artiodactyla > Bovidae > Ovis > Ovis aries. The sequence goes on along the minus strand of NC_056054.1, from coordinate 62,923,428 downwards.
CATTGTTTATCTAGTCTAATTATCTCATTTACACATGGAAAAAATGACTCCCAGAAAAGTTAAATGCAGTCCCAATGATAACCAACTAGTGAGTGTAAGGACTAGCTTGTAGTATCCAGGTCTTAGAGTTCTTTTCTATGCCTTCTGTTTATTGCAATCAATTGACAGCAGTGCTTCACATTTTTAGGGTCCTAAAGGGAAAAAAGGAGCTCCTGGTCCTTCTGGGAAACCTGGGATTCCTGTAAGTAACAGGCTGTCTTCATCTTTATTATTTTTCTAAATAGAATTGGCAACTTTAGCAAGCAGAATAGTTTGGAGCCAATTATGACAAGTGTTGGATAAATCATTGTCTTTAAAAAATGTTTAAACCCGTGCTGGAACACAGAGGGAACAAAATATGACCATTAGCTCAAAACCAAGCTTGGTGTTGAAATAGAAGTCACTGCAGTTGAAGGATGTTATTTTCCAGTGTATGGAGACCTGTCTGTGAATTCATGCTACTACTGTCTGATGATGAGCCACTGAAAAACAGGGAACTTGGAGTCTTGACTAAATGAATGGTGACAAAGGTCAGAGATTTCCAAGCATGATTAAAAGGACATGACCTGGATTTTAGCGAGAGAACTCGACCTCTCATTTTCCTGGGAAATAGAACAGAAAGTCTTAGGAAAAAAAAAAAACCAACTTCAAATCCTTTCATCATAAAACAAAGTTTAATTTTACCTTAGCCATTCATTTCCTCTTTGGCCAGGCAAGTATGTGTTGACTAGCTTATTAGCAAAGGCTTCCTGCTGGTCTCCCCTAGCCAAGAGCCTGATTTGAGTGGCCTGTGTTGGTTCAAGAAAAGTAAAGAAGTGAATATAAATTATAAGCACATTGAGATCAGAGATCCCTGTAGATTAAATCTTGTTCCTCAAGAATAGAAACAAAAATGTTCAGACCTTTATTCAGTCGTATATTTATCTAATTCAAAGTGGCAATTAAAGAGACTTAATTTATTTCTTGGGGAAAAATACAGTATGAAGTTTTAGAGATGATGAATGTCAGCCTGTATTCTATGCTGACAGGTGCACATGGCTGATCTTTTCTCCACAGCTGGATAAACCATGGGCTGACACAATGAGAAATACTAGAAAAGTACACTAAAGCAGAAAAGGTTACCAAGTAAATTGCTGATTAGCTTGGCATTTTGTTTAGGGTACAGTTGACTGATCTGTTGTATCCAAATAGTAAATTATTAAGGAATACAGGAAATAGGAAAATTTGTCCTGGGACAGGGTATTAAAAATGTAACCCCCTATCTTAATAAGTATAAAAGTATTTGTCATTTAAATATCTGTGTAGCATCTCTCTATAATCCAAGTGATTTTTAATTATCAAGGGACTTCCAGGACTACCTGGGCCAAAAGGCATGCAAGGATACCATGGAGCAGAAGGCATTTCAGGAAACCCTGGAAAAATTGGGCTACCAGGAAAACATGGACTTCCTGTGAGTAGATTGAATGTTCTTTGCACTTTATTTCTTATGCATAAGTTTCTCTTTACAAGATCATAGATATTTTGGCTGTCTTTCTTAGCTTTGACATTCGCTCTGAGTAAGCCAATCATTGCTATAATAATTATTTTGGAATTGTGTTTATGATTTTCAGGGAATGTCAATGAGTGCATTCTGTTGATATTTTATATATAACAACCCATATTATTAATAATTTATATCATTCTTAGTACATATAAAAACTAGTAAATAGGAACCATAAAGAAGTAATATTTTAAAGGCTATACAAGCTGACTGTTTTGAGTTCATCAAATGTCTTAAGCCACCTTTGGAACATTTCAGGCTTAGCAATAACTCAAGGTAAGCTCTGCCAAAATCATTTTCCCTTTACTTTTATAGCCACACTATTTTATAAGAATTATGTCAATATTTTCTCTGTGTTCATCCATTGGTGATGCAGTGAGCAATGATATGTTCTTATTTTTATGCAAATTTCTATCTTATTTATTTGATCAGAAACTTAAAATGATACTTTTGTCTTCATTTATCCATTTTCCCTGTTTCCTTCCTAAGGTCATTATAATCTGGATATTTATTGTTATCCCATGTTGTGCTTCCACTTGAAATATGAGAATAATTAATCACATATTTCAGTAATCCAGTAAACCCAGTAAAATTTATCCTTTTACTTTTCTACTATTTGGATATGGTTATATATTAATCTGTTTTTCTTTTCTTAAATAAATCCGTCCTAGTTGTTTATTCATATGAACCGTGGCACTGTACCAAAACCAAACCCAAATTAATATTCTTCTTTCACTGTAATGAATTATATCATTTGTTTAAAAAAAATCTATTGAATTATAACCAGCAAATTTAACTATTTAAGAAATAAATATCTAGCCAGATTCTATCTGGAAAGGTGAATATTTTTAAGGAGGCTTAGCTTGGTTTCTATTTGTTTTGGAGACAGTGTATCTGAACATCAGAGCATCAGGTTAAGGCCTAGAAAACTTTGAAAGTCAAGCTGATGTTTTTAATTAAAATATGTACTTCATAAACTTCTACCGTTAACATCAGTCTCGTTAAAAGAGGACTTTGATTTGAGATCTCAGTCTTAAAGGAAGCTCATGCCCTGGGCCTTCATTTAGATGCTACATTCTAGGCTCACCATGTAATAGTCTTAAAATGAGGTTGTGGATTTTAAAAAATACAATATCAAAGGCTTAAGAGTTGGTCTAAGTCTCTGTTTAAGTTTTACCTAAAAAATGTTATAATGAATCTTATTTTATTGCTTTGAATAAGATTTTGAGGGTTGAAACAAGGAAAACCACATTTCAAAATATGTCATATATTTTGCTGTGAACACAAGTTTAATCATGGGTGTGGTATGTATGTGGATGTGCCCAGTAATCTATAAGGCTAATAACTGAGTTGTAAATACTAATAATAGCAAATAGATTGATTTAATTACAGGAAGAGGAACTCATTTGTTTTCTAACTAAAATACCACTAACCCAGACACTTATTCCAGATATGGATAATGCAGATCAGTATCCTATGTATATGTGTTTAATAGGAATTTCAGATATTCAGCATATAAGATATTTATCAGACACTAGTGACAGGACAAAGTCATCCATTACTTTTTATATCAGGTCACTTCATACTTCATTGTCAAAACTTCTTTCTGGCAATATGTGACACCTGCAGGTCCCCCTGGAAAGGATTGAAAATTCTGATTTGGACTTAGACAAAGCCTTATGGGTATAAGCTCTGATTCTCTTATTGGGGTTATCAAAGGGTGCATATAGCATCTCTATCAGCTACAGACCCTTCTCATATTATTGGATCTGCTCAGTCATACATTCAAATAACAAGGTATTTACATGGCATCTTGAATCTGCTGTAGAGACTTTTCCTCAGGGCCCACAAAAACTAGCAAGTTGGCAAAGGACTTGAATGGATATTTCTTCAAATAAGATACACAAATGACCTGTAATCACAAGGAAAGGTGCTCAGCGTCACTAATCATTAGGGACAATGCTAATCAAAACCACTATTAGACACCACTTTGGGCTTCCCTGGTGGCTCAGCGGTAAAGAAAGCACCTGCTAGTACAGGAGATGTGAGTTTGACCTCTGGGTTGGGAAGATCCCCTGGAGGAGGAAGTGGCAACCCGCTCCAGGATTCCTGCTTGGGAAATCCCATGGACAGAGGAGCCTGGTGGGCTATAGTCCATGGGATCTCAAAGACTCAGACATGACTTAGCAACTAAACAACAAGAACAACAGCAAATTACTACCACTAAGATAGCTATTACCTACCCACCCCCCACAAAAAAAGAAAGAAAATTGTAAAATAAGAAAATCGTTGGTAAGTTTGTAAAGAAATTGGAACCCTTGTGCACTGCTAATAGGAATGTAAAATGATGTAGCCACTGTGGAAAACAGTATGGCAGGTCCTGAAAAATTAAACATTGGATTACCATATGATCCAACAGTTCCTCTCCTGGGTGCATACCCCAAAGAACTGAAAGCAGAAACTTGAACAGAAATTTTCCCAGTGTTCATAATAGCACTACTCTAGTCACAGTCATCAATAGATGCAAACAACCCCGCATGAGTGTCAACAGTGAAACAGATAAATGTGTTATATACATATTAATACAGTGGAATATTATTGTCTTAAAAAGGAAGGAAACTCTGACACATGCTACAACATGGATAAACCTTGAAGACATTATCCTAAGCCAGACACAAATGTAAAGATATTATGCGATTCCATTTATATAAGGTACCTAAAGTGGTCAAATTCATAGAAAGTAGAATGGAAGGACTGGGAGGAGAAGGAAATGGAGAAGTTACTGTTTAATGGGTACAGAGTTTCATTTTGGCAACAGAAAAGGTTCTGCAGATGGATGATGGTGATGGTTACACACCAGTGTGAATGTACTGAATGCCTCTGAACTATATATCTAAAACTGGTTAAAATGGTAAATATATGCTATATATATTTTGCCACAATAAAGTGAGTAAGTGGGTTGTAGCAGCATACCTAAAGGTGGTATAGATTGACTCCAAAGTCTGGAGAGGTTCACCAAGCATCATGCCTCTTTTATTGTTTTGAGCAATGCAAAGTACTTGTCTCTTAGAGAGGGAATCCTGATATACCCCCAAACCTAGGAACTTCTTCCATCTACCAAGTGTCGTGAACTTTTTACTTCTATCCTCTGACATATCTTTGGGCTTCCCTTGTGGCTCAGCTGGTAAAAAATCCGCCTGCAGTGCCGGAGACTTGGGTTTGATCCCTGGGTTGGAAAGATCCCCTGGAGAAGATAAAGGCTGCCCACTCCAGTATTCTGGCCTAGAGAGTTCCATGGACCATATAGTCCATGGGGTTGCAAAGAGTCAGACATGACTGAGCAACTTTCACTTTTCCAGCATATCTTTAGGGCACTTATTCGGTCCAGGTTGCACAGTGTCCTCAATTTAATGGACCTGCATGATATTTTGTGAGCTATCAAGACTGTTAAGCTATCCCAATGGTCTGTTTTATTAGAGGAAACTGAGCTGACATAACACTGAGATAAGGCATTGAAGGGATACAGCTCTCTCTGCCTTGTGAAAGCAAGTAAACCGCTTCTGATTATCTTTACAGATAGAAACATTGGTAAGAAGTATTTCACTAGGCCAGTAACTGCTGTTGCTAATGGCTATCCTGTTTAGTAAAGACACCATTCAGAAACTGCAGTGGTGACTGAGATCAATACACAATTAATTTTGTAAGTTTAAGTGTTGGAGTTATCTGGTGTTTGCGTCAAACAGTCGAGTTAAATGGATGCAAAATATGGTAGAATCACTGCTCCTGCATCTTTTGGCAATAGTATTTACAATTTTCCACAGGGACATGGTGGTTAATGTGCACAGTTTTCTGCACGGATGTGCTGTTACCTTAGGTATACTACTGTGGGGAAAGGGGTAGGAAGAGATAGGAAGGGATGGGAAGCAAAGGCTTCCATGTGTCTCTTCCCTTTCTACTACAGTAGCCTTTACTTTATGAGTTAGGAATTTTCACTATTCTCTGAGATTGGAGGAAAAAAATACAGAAATGACAACTGGGCTCATAACCCTGCTGAAACTACTTGGAAAAGATATCAGGCCAAAACTGCATTTATCACTATTTATCACTTAGCTTTCATAAACTTTCCACTCTGACCAGAGTGCCATGACGATATTTTGGATTTCCAAGGTTTATTATCAGTTCAAGTACAATATCTAACAGCCCCAGAAAGGTTGAGACTTTCCCTTTTCCCGGTGTTCAGTCACCTGGTAAATGAACACAAGTCCCTCTGAAGATGGCTTAGGGCAAGAGTCGCTGTGTACACCTATGACCACATTGCAGGTTCTTCAAAGAGAACCTGCCTCCCCTTCAGTCAAAAGGTTCTGGTCTAGGAACTGGCTTGAGACTGGGAACTTAGTGAGAGGTCCTGAGTCCCAAGTATGCTGCTGCTGCTAAGTCGCTTCAGTCGTGTCTGACTCTGTGTGACCCCATAGACAGCAGCCCACCAGGCTCCTCCGTCCCTGGGATTCTCCAGGAAAGAACGCTGGAGTGGGTTGCCATTTCCTTCTCCAATGCGTGAAAGTGAAAAGTGAAAGTGAAGTCGCTCAGTTGTGTCCGACTCGAAGCGACCCCATGGGCTGCAGCCTTCCAGTCTCCTCTGCCCATGGGATTTTCCAGGCAGGAGTACTGGAGTGGGGTGCCATCGCCTTCTCCGAATCCCAAGTATAGTGACTTAAATTAGGATTATACAGACCTACCCATATATCAATATATTGGCATATTGTATGTTTAATTTCTTGGCTCTTTGATCAACTAACAATCACCACAGATCTCTGTGGCCAGAACATCTGGTTCTGCTCCATCCTGTGGCTTATTGTCATGACTGCTTCTACCTTTTCTCTGATAGTAAAGCCCTGTCACCTAGACTCTGCCACTCAGAGTCCAGTGAAGTGAAGTGAAGTCGCTCAGTCATGTCCAACTCTTTGCAACCCCGTGGGCTATAGCCTACCAGGCTCCTCCATCCATGGAATTCTCCAGGCATGAATACTGGAGTGGGTTGCCCTTTCCTTCTCCATGGGATCTTCCCAACCCAGGGATTGAACTGAGGTCTCCCACATTGCAGTCAGATGCTTTACCCTCTAAGCCACCAGAGAAGGCCCCTATTTAAATAAGGGAACCTTATACTGAGATTTCTTAACACCTTGGTAAAGAGTGTCCTTTGATCCCTTTCAGGGGCCATCGTTAGATGGTGATTGATCAGATCGCACATGATAAATATATCTGCACATTTCTATCTTCCTGAGCCTTTGGACCCTTCCTATGCAGTATGCTAGGGAGAAGGCAATGGCACCCCACTCCAGCACTCTTGCCTGGAAAATCCCATGGACAGAGGAGCCTGGTAGGCTGCAGTCCATGGGGTTGCAAAGAGTCGGACATGACTGAGCGACTTCCCTTTCACTTTTCACTTTCATGCATTGGAGAAGGAAATGGCAACCCACTCCAGTGTTCTTGCCTGGAGAATCCTAGGGACAGGGAAGCCTGGTGGGCTGCTGTCTATGGGGTCACACCCCATAGACATGGCCTGTTGGAAGGCAGACCATGTGCTACAGAGACTAAGTGCCATTGTCATCACCTCAAGTCAAATGTAATATTATCGACATGCCATCATCTCGATATTGACTTTGGTCACCTGCCTTGGCATTCATGTTCCTCAGGCATCTCCACTGCAAAGTTACTCTTTACTCGGACATGACTGAAGTGACTTAGCAGCAGCAGCAGCAGGGAAGTTATAGCACTTCAACCTCATTGACTGTAGGCCACAGTTGAGTCAAGGCTTCAGATTGCCAGTCCTTCAGCCTGTTAATGGTGCTTCCAGATACTTGAGCAGGGTGGCTATCTCCACAAGCAAGAAAGACTAAGAGGGACTGAAGGTTCACAGTTCTTGGTCTTGCCCACGTCTGTTGGTCTTGCCCACGTCTGTTGGTCTTGCCCACGTCTGTTGGTCTTGCCCATGTCTGGTCAGATATCCCCATCCTTTGTCCTAGAGTTCTACTCTTTCTCCACCTCGTGCCCTTATTTAGCTTTAAGTTCAGTTCAGTTCAGTCGCTCAGTCATGTCCAACTCTTTGCAGCCCCGTGGACTGCAGCATGCCAGGCTTCCCTGTCCACCACTAACTCCCAGAGCTTACTCAAATCATGTCCATTGAGTCGGTGATGCCATCCAACCATCTCATCCTCTGTTGACCCCTTCTCCTCTTGACCTCAATCTTTCCCAGCATCAGGGTCTTTTCAAATGAGTCAGTTCTTCACATCAGGTGGCCAAAGCACTGGAGTTTCAGCTTCAGTATCAGTCCGTCCAATGAATAATCAGGACTAATTTCCTTTAGAATGGCCTGGTTGGATCTCCTTACAGTCCAAAGGACTCTCAAGAGTCTTCTCCAACACCACAGTTCAAAAGCATCAGTTCTTCTGCACTCAGCTTTCTTTGTAGTCCAACTCTCACATCCATACATGACCACTGGAAAAACCATAGCTTTGACTAGACAGACCTTTGTCAGTAAAGTAATGTTTCTGCTTTTTAATATGCTATCTAGGTTTGTCATAGCTTTTCTTCCAAGGAGCAAGTGTCTTTTAATTTCATGGCTGCACTCACCATCTGTAGCAATTTTGAAGCCCAAGAGAATAAAGTCTGTCACTGTTTCCATTGTTTCCCCATCTATTTGCCATGAACTGATGGGACTGGATGCCATGATCTTAATTTTTTGAATCTTGAGTTTTAAGCCAGCTTTTTCACTCTCCTCTTTCACTTTCATCAACAGGCTCTTTACTTCCTCTTCACTTTCTGCCATAAGGGTGGTGTCATCTGCGTATCTGAGGTTATTGATATTTCTCCCAGCAATCTTGATTCCAGCTTGTGCTTCATCCAGCCTGGCATTTCACATAATGTACTATGCATAAAAGTTAAATAAGCAAGATGACAATATACAGTCTTGTATACCTTGTATCCCAATATACTCCTTTCCCAATTTGGCACTTGTCTTTTGTTCCATGTCTGGTTTTTAACTGTTGCTTCTTGACCTGCATACAAGTTTCTCAGGAGGCCAATAAGGTGGTCCGCTATTCTCATCTCTTTCAGAATTTTCCAGTTTGTTGTGATCCACACAGTCAAAGCCTTTGGCATAGCCAATGAAGCAGATGTTTTTCTGGAACTCTCTTGCTTTTTCTATGATCCAACCAATATTGGCAATTTGATCTCTGGTTCCTCTGCCTTTTCTAAATCCAGCTTGAACATCTGCAAGTTGCAGTGCACATACTGTTGAAGCCTAACTTGGAGAATTTTGAGCATTACCTTGCTAATGTGTGAGTTTAGTGCAATTGTGCAGTAGTTTGAATATTCTTTGGCATTGCCTTTCTTTGGCATTGGAATGAAAACTGACCTTTTCCAGTCCTGTGGCCACTGCTGAGTTTTCCAAATTTGCTGGCATATTGAGTACAGTACTTCCACAGCATCATCATTTTAGGATTTGAAATAGCTCAGCTGGAATTTCATCACCTCCACAAGCTTTGTTCATAGTGATGCTTCCTAAGGCCCACTTGACTTCCCACTCCAGGATGTCTGGCTCTAGCAGAGTGAGTGATCACACCATCATGGTTATCTGGGTCATTAAGATCTTTTTTATATAGTTCTTCTATATATTCTTGCACCTCTTTTTAATTTTTTCTGCTTCTGTTAGGTCCATACTATTTCTGTCCTTTATTGTGCCCATCTTTGCATGAACTGTTCCCTTGGTATCTCTGATTTTCTTGAAGAGATCTTTAGTCTTTCCCATTCTATTGTTTTCCTCTATTTCTTTGCATTGATCACTTAGGAAGGCTTTCTTATCTCTCCTTGCTACTCTGGAAACTCTGCATTCAGATGGATGTATCTTTCCTTTACTGATTTATGTTATATTCTATACAATTGGATTTTTTATTTCTAATAATTTGCTATTGTGATCCTATTGGGGCTTTAGGTGGTAATATTTTCAAACACTGGCAACTGTAACTCTTAAACTCAATTTTTTTTTCTTCTTTCAACACAGGCTGATAGGGACTCCCACTACTATTTGAAAATGGAGCTGTAATAGTAGACATTCTACCACTGCTAATAATAGCAGAAATCCTATTATATCCTACTATTAGTCTTAGAGAGACTGTGTCTAAATTCCTCTATTAAGAATATTTTGCCATCTTTATTCTTTAGTTTCTTTGTCCTGTACTATCTTTTGGGGTGTTTGTTTCTCTTTTTCTTATTTTCTAATTTTCATTGTATTGATTGAATTCTCTTCTGCTGGTTTAAAAGTTACCTATTCTCTTTCAGCTGGTGTTCTGGTAGCAGTTGCCCTGAATTTAAGAACCAGATGTGTATTTATTTAACTCTGGTAATTTTTTTAATATGTCACTAATTGTATCTTCCCTCTAACAAAACAAATACTTTTATTTGCTCTCATGCCCTTTTGTTTCCATAAGCCATCCTTTCCCTTCATCATTTTTTAAATATAAGGTTGAATTTTGACTTAATCCTCATGCATTTACTTCTCTATATCCTTTGTTTCTTTTTTAACAGAGTAGTAAATGCAACTATTCAGTCACTGTTACTTTCAGTATTTCTTGTAGAATCTTCTGAATTTGTTTCTATTATTATTTGAATACTTCCTCCAAGAAGTATTTTTTTGTGTAGGTGTTTGTGAGACAAACCTGAGGCCTCATATGCCAACAGGTATGTTTATTATTCTCTTACATTTACATGAGACATTCAGCACTGTCAGTGTTTCTAGTCGATAAAACAAAAAGGAAGAGCCACCAGATTGGACTGAAAGAAATAAAACTGTCTTTATTCACAGATGACATGATCATGTATATAGAAAATCCTTCAGAACCTACAAAAAATATTAATTTAGCAAGGCTGCAGGGTGCAATATCAATATGCGAAAATGAAATGTATTTCTATATACTGTATTCCTGAGCAATAGGAAATTGACATTTAAAAAGCAATATTTACTGCAGTTAAAATTGGATAATCTGACCCCACTAAAATATGCAATTTGATACTGAAAACTGTATGACATTGCTGACAGAAATTAAAGACTCAAATAAATGATGTATACACTATATTCACGAATCAAAGGACTCAGTACTATTAAGATGTCAATTATCTAATACACTGGCCTTATCTTAAAATTCTAAAGGTACACCTGGCTTATGAACCAGCCATTCTGAACTTGCCTAGAGAAATAAAAGCATATGTCCACACAGAAACTTGCACATGGATATGTGTTGCAGTTTTCTTTGCAATAGCCCCAAATTGGAAACAATCCATGTGTCCATCAAAAGGTAAATGGCTAAACAAATTGTGGTACATATATATAATTAAATATTATTCTGCAATAAAAGAATGAGCAATTATGGCAGAAAGTGAAAAGGAACTAAAAAGCCTCTTGATGAAAGTGAAAGAGGAGAGTGAAAAAGTTGGCTTAAAGTTCAACATTCAGAAAATGAAAATCATGGCATCCGATCCCATCACTTCATGGGAAATAGATGGGGAAACAGTGGAAACAGTGTCAGACTTTTTTTGGCGGGGAGGGGCTCCAAAATCACTGCAGATGGTGACTGTAGCCATGAAATTAAAAGACGCTTACTCCTTGGAAGAAAAGTTATGACCAACTTAGACAGCATATTCAAAAGCAGAGATATTACTTTGCCGACTAAGGTCTGTCTAGTCAAGGCTATGGTTTTTCCAGTAGTCATGTATGGATGTGAGAGTTGGACTGTGAAGAAGGCTGAGCGCCAAAGAATTGATGCTTTTGAACTGTGGTGTTGGAGAAGACTCTTGAGAGTTCCTTGGACTGCAAGGAGATCCAACCAGTCCATTCTGAAGGAGATCAACCATGAGATTTCTTTGGAAGGAATGATGCTAAAGCTGAAACTCCAGTACTTTGGCCACTTCATGTGAAGAGTTGACTCATTGGAAAAGACTTTGACGCTGGGAGGGATTGGGGGCAGGAGGAGAAGGGGATGACAGAGGATGAGATGGCTGGATGGCATCACTGACTCGAGGGACGTGAGTCTGAGTGAACTCCAGGAGTTGGTGATGGACAGGGAGGCCTGATGTGCTGTGATTCATGGGGTCACAAAAAGTTGGACATGACTGAGTGACTGAACTGAACTGAACAATATGAATATATCTCAAAATAATTATTCTGAGTGGGGAAAAAGGCACAGCAAAGAGGACATACTGTATACTGCCACCTATATAAAATTCTAGACCCTGGAAACTAATCTGTAGAGACAGAAAGCAAGTCATTGTTTTCCTGGAGAGCAAAGTGTGTGTGAGGATGACTTACAGAGGGAGAGGGGGAACATTTTGGAAGTGGTAGATATGTTACCTTCATTTTAATGTACTTTTTCACAGATGTATTCTTTATGTCAATTTATCAGGCTCTAGATTTTGAAATTTATGTCAACTATACCTCAGGAAAGTGGTTTTATATGAAGATATAGGGAGAGAGAGATGACATTGAACTATAAGCAGGAGTAAATTAGGAATCATAATGGGGAGTAGAGAAAGCAAAAAAGAAATATTCTAGGCAGAAACAATAGCATATACAATGCTAGGAAGAACAGTATGATTGAAGAAGAAGAGGAAGAAAGTCAGTTGTGGCTAGAGTTTAGTGAGCAAAGTGTAGAATGATGCAGTTTGGTGCTGCTGAGGTAAGCAAGAGCAGCATCACGGTGGATAATGAAAGAATTATCAGGGATACTGAGCATTATCTAGACAGTGGGACCCCATTGAATATTAAATGTAGGGGGAATATTATTATGGCTCCAGTGTGAAAAATGGATGGGAAGGGGCAGGAGTAGATGCAGAAGACTAAAAAGACTATGTACTGCAATATTCCAGGCTATATATATGCACGGTTTGTACTAGACTGATGAAGTGGAGATGGAAAGAAATGGATGGATTTAGGCAGTATTTAAGAAATAGCTTTAATGTGACTTCAATGCTTGATTATGGAAGGTGCAGGAGGAAGGGAGATGTCAAGGATAACTTCTAAATTTCTAACTTGTTCAAGTTTCTAATTCAATGCATTGTAGTGCCCATCACTAAAAAAGCAAATTTTGTGGGAGAGGTTCTGACATTCAAGCAGAGGTGGTAAGTGAGCAATTAGATATTTGGGGCTAGGGCTCAGAAAGGAAGTCAAATATAAATTTAAAGTACCAACCTAGTAAAATGTACTAGAGTCCTGTTTTGAAGTAGATGGAATACTCAGCTGGAATTTTGAAGAGACTAATTATAGAAGTGTGGTCAGGGTTGAGTCAGTCACTAAATGATGTTGGGTAAACTCAGAGCCTATCAACAGTAGGAAGCAGTTAACCACCCTGAGAGCTGAAAGGTTAAAGGAAAGAAAGAATGTCAGGTTGAGAGTCAAGTTGAGACCCAGAGCTATTAGAAAAGGAGAATCCTACAGGAGCCATAGTTGAAAGTAACCCAGTCACTTACAGAATGCCCAAGTTGGGAGGAGATGGGAGAAAACATATATTATCTCTCTCTTCTGGTAACTTGGTGTCCTAGTGGTTCATCCCATTGGCCAACCACAACTGGAAGTCAGACCGCAAGAGAATCAGAGGAAGCAGTCCATAAAGGTGAGACTCCTAGGAAAATTAACAACATAGAGGATAGGCAGTGGGGGGGATATGGGGAGCAAATGAAGAAAAAACACAAATATTAGGTTAACAGTAGAAAGAAGGTCTAGAACCACGTGGTGATGAATTTTATCCTTTGTAAGTCATGTAAAGAAGAGGGGACTACAAAGGAGCCTAAGAGAGTGGTCATAATAGAAAAAGAATGCCTTGTCTTACAAGCTTAAAAATATTTCAAGGGAGAGATTCATCAGCTGCATCTAATAATCATGAGAGACTGTGCTGGACATGTTTTATTCTGTTTTTGGTTTGGCTTTTTGGCTACTCGGTGTCTCAATCCCATTTTTATGTTCAGAAATTTTCGTGTTTTCTCTCTTTTTGAGTCTTAACGGGAAGCCACCTTTTACTACAGAAGTCAAAATTTCAGACCTTCACCTTGCATTCCCTCTTTGAAACAGGGATGCTGGCCCATGACCCAGGCCTAAGCAATCAAGTATATTCACCTACACTTTGAATTGAGAAGTTAATAATACGCAGAACCGGGGATAATGAGACTCTTTTCTGGTGGCAGTAGCAATAACTTTCAATGGCACTCAATCTCCAGGGATGACTGGCGTCAACATTCAAGAGCTAGGGTGGTGCTGACTACAGTGTCCAAATTCTGGCTGCCTACTCTTTTAATTTTATCCACTTTCCAAACCTGGTTTTCTAGATTTTTCTGTGATTATATGAGCTACTCCATGTCTTTACAGTAAACTTTTTGCTTAATTGTTTTCTGATGTTTGCAAATAAGGACCCCCCCCCGACTAATACAGAAATCTAATAAGATATCATTATAATTGTTGCATATTAGTATATGGAAATCATTGGTAACTTGAGCAAGTAAATCGTTATTTGATTAGTGGAGGCAGAAACAGGACTTAGTGCTTGAGAGTGACAGTAGTGAGGAAATCAAAATATACAGACAGTTAAATGAAGAAATTCAGCTCTAAAGGAGAAGGTAGGAAAATAAGTAGAGAAGAAACTGAGTCTAAGGTCGAAAGTTATTCTTAAATTAGAGAACCTTAACCATATTTAAATGCTAGAAAAACTTAGAATAGATGGAGATGCTGAATACTTGAAATCAAGGGATTAGTCAGACAACAAAACGTGCGTATCCTAGCTCCACTTAGAAAGTTATCCTACTTCTAATTGAGGGTCATTTAAAAAATCGATTCTGAGCTACATATCCCTTTATATTTGAATTAAAAACTCATTGAATTTTGCGATGAAAAGATGAAATGAATTACAATAATATTGAATACTGTACAATATACCTCCCAGAGCCATGAAATTGAGCAGCATCTGGTATTTCTGTTAGTAAGCAATTAGGTATCAGATCATAACTCATTGTCTCCTACTTTTTAGTGTTTTCAAAAAATGTTAGGAAAAAAATTACATGCATACTTAGAATATCAGGAGGTTAAAAGTACTGAAGTATTTTGTAACCTTTGAAATAAAAGCAAAATAACTTTCCCTCAAGGAGTCCCCTTTTAACCCCAAGGTTTACACATGCTATTGGTATTTATGGATATAGAAGCATTTTTTACAAATGTCTCTGCTTCCTGTAGAATATTTGTTATGAAACTAGAATTATAATGCTTAATAAGGGACTAGTCTGTTCTGTGAAACTAGGTACAGTGGCTAAACTAGTCATTAGGAAATGTGATTTCTAAGGGAATTATTTCTAAAAGCTACTATGGTGACAGAAAAACAATTTAAGAGAAAGCAGTATAATTTCTAAATATTAGTAAGTTACCTGGAATATTTTCAACAAAGGATAAGGGCATCATTCTATTGGTCTTTTGTGTGTGTGTGTTTCCTTTTTTTATTTTCTTCTTTTCAAATCATGGCACCATGGTGTTTTTTGGCTTGCCGTTAAAGACTGCTGGATTTTTCCACTGAGAAAAATATTTATTCTGGGATTTCTAGGATTATGCAAGTGCCTGATTTTCCTAAACAATGTTCTTTCTCTTTTTGATGCGGCCAAAAGAGTTAAAGAATTTTTGGCATACTCACACTGCAGTTTCAGTGTTTCTTCAAGGTCATGTGACTACAACTGAAGGATGGTATTGGGGAAGCTCACAGTTGACTGTGTGAATTTTCTTCTGTATAAATGAGTGGTTTGAGACTAGTCAGCTTAGCACATCTGCAGTAAATGAGTCTACCATGCTGTTTTCATTGAGCTGGACTTCTGTATTAGCATAATACCTGAGTCATTTATGAAAAAGGAAAACAACTTTTTCCCTGAAAAGACCGTAAATCTATTTGTCATCAAAATGAAGGCTTACCTGTCTTTATATTTCATTGCTGCAACTAATAACATTGGTTATTGAAAAAGAGGGAAAGAAACAAACTAACGACTTGGGACCAATCCAAGTGTTTCAATCTTGACTTTGAACTTCATCAGATAAACACAGGCTTAAGTGTTGTCAAAAATGAGATGCTTCTCTTTGAAGAAAGTTGAAAGTCTTGCATTTTTCCACCTGTGGATTGTGTCCACGTAGTCTAAGTCTAAGAAGGAAAAACACACTTCATCAGCCACTCATAATCCAAGCATAGAGTAGCAGGACCACCATGGAAGCCTCTGTTAAGAACACCAGCAGTCCCAGCACCCCTCTGGGTGGTGTAGTCCCTAGTTTATGAGCTGGTCACCCCAAAGAAACTTGTTTCTAACAAGATATATTTCTTTTTTCTTAGTATTTTGAAGGAAGAAACATACCAGCATGGGCCAGATCTGCATTCATCAAATCCTGTCACCTCTTGATTATTAAGGGGTTGACTATCCAGTTAGGCTTTATCCTGATTGCTACTTTCTCCCTCTTCTCCACCCTTCTGCTTGTTTTGGCCCATTTACTGCTCATTAGGAACTCTTTCAAAACAGACAGAACTCAGCCTATTGGGCTGCTTATTAGCAACAAAATGAAAGATTTGCTAGAGGATGTAACTTTCCTAGTTGACTCTTCAGTGACTCCAAATCCAGTAAAGTCTGTACTCTTTGTGGAATATTGTTTCCTTATGATCTGGCCTCAGTCTTATATTCCACCTTTCTTTTTTAGTCTAACAATTATTAAATGCTATGTGCAAGGTGCTGAGTATGTATGAAGTTTATTCTCACCAAAACTCCATGAAGTAAGTATAGCTATTATCTTCAGTTTACAGAAAAGGAAGCTGAGACTCAGACTAAGTAAATTGCTCAAGATCACACACACAATAAATAATAGAGCCAGGATTCAAAATCACACAGTCTAGATTCAGAGCCTGTATTCTTAACCATTGTGCTATGCTTTTTCAATTGTGCTTAATTTATTAGACATTCCCCCAAATTCTTTATATTTCCCCCACTTTCATGCCTTTGTACATGTAATATATTCCCTCTGCTTTGAAGACTCTTCCATCTTTAACCATAGGAAGAAAAACTTCTTAATATTTCAGGATTGAACAGTTATTTCTTTCAGGCACCCTTCCTTGGACTAGTCAAAGCTAAGCATGCCTGCTCTGAACTTCTGTACACTCTGTACACTGATTCCATCAGAGCATGGATCATTTGGGCACTAATTAATGATCTTAATGTCTTTCTCCCTCAGGCATTTGTAAACTGCTCTAGTACTGCTGTTCTGTTTTGTTTTTGTATCTCTAGTACTTAGCATAGTGTCAGGTCCATTTAGAAGAAACTCAATAAATATTTGAAGAAAAAATGTTCTTTGCATAATAATTATGACTTGAGATGGAGTTTAAAATTAAGATATGCTTGCTACTTAAGAATCATCTATAAAATCGATACAGTAATATCTAATTCATATGGTTTTTATGAGGATCAAATGAGATGTTGTATGTGAGGTGCTTACTAGGCTGCATGCACTTATTGAGTTATGTTTTTTCATAATAATTTTCATGGCTAGGCTAACATTCAGTAACCAAATATTTGTTTAGTACTTAACAGTGTTATTGAACCAAACTTGGGTCCACTCGCCTACACAGTAAAGCCAATTCACTGACACCAAGCTGTGGTGAAGGAAAGTGCAGTGTTTATTGTAAGTCACGATACAAGGAGTCCTAGACAGCTAGTGCTCAAAATGCCCCAAACTCTCCGATGAGTTTCAGCAAAGCATTTTGACAAGCACAGTTAAGGAAGGCTATCACAGGATATGTGTTTGGCTCATAAACAGTTCTCTGGTTCATTGTGAGGTTACAGGATGGTCAGAAGGGTTAACATTGTCAATCCTTAGCTGTCAGTGGGACTGGGGGCCACATACCCCTAGCTATCAGCTAGTTAATTTCTTCCGTTTGGTGAGGGTTTTAGTGGCTAAGACAGTAAAAAATCCACCTGCAATTTGGGAGACCTGGGTTCAATCCATGGGTCAAGAAGATCCTCTGAAGAATGGAATGGCAACCCACTCCAGTATTCTTGCCTGGAGAATTCCATGGGCAGAGGAGCCTGGTAGGATACAGACCTTGGGATTGCAAAGAGTCAGACATGACTGAGTGACTTTCACTTCTTGAATGTGTGTGAAACAACTCAAGAAATGTTCATCAGATATTATAGTGTAGATACTTCAGAGGGGAGCTAAAGCAGAGGATATGGGGGGATGGGCCTATCCTAGGGAAGACCCCATAGGGTCCTGCTCAGTTGCAGCATGAGCCTGGAGTTAGGAAAGATCGCAGTGAACAAGATGGGCAAAGAACTGCCCTCCTGGAACATACATGGAACAGCAAGAAATTGCTGACATTTAACCATTTTTTACCTTAAAAATAAAATCACAATTTAATATGAAACAACTTAATGATTGAGTAGTAGTCTATAAACAAATCAAGTAATTCTAAATGGTTGGAAGAGCTATGCAAGAAAGAAAGCATAATGGTAAATAGATTTTAAGATAGATTGTAGACTGTAGAGGACTCACTGAGAAGGCTTCCATTTGAGCTAAGGGCTGAAGGTAAGAGTAAACCAAATATTTAAAGAATGAGGGAAGAACTTGCCATATGAAAGACCCAAATGAAAAGACCTGCAGTCAGGATAAAGTTTGGCATGTTAACAGGATTACCTGAAGATCAAGTAAGATAGTATGGATATAGACATATTATTTTTTAAATAAATGATAGATTTTCATTTCTTCATAGTGGTATGACTGCCTAGTCATGCTAAAAGTGAAAGACGTAGGTGAAATATCCTCCTTCATTCTCCTCCCCCCCCATTAGTCTCGTGATTATAGGCTGAGGCCTGGGTAAAGGAGATTTCATAGCATACAGTAATGTTGTCCAATATTATAGTGGCATTTGAAACACTGTTTTGCAAGAACGATAAACCATCAATTGTTCTATGAATGAGTAATTCATTTCTGTGAGGTAATACAATGTTGAAATGCCTGTATCTATTAAAACTGAACAAGAGTCAGTTGTGTATGCTCTTGAGAACAGACCTAGTCAGGCAGACTTGTCTCCACTACCTTAAGACATGCCTCAGTTCAGTCCCACTCTGAGTTCCATAGGCTTTAACAGGTTTAGCAATTCAAAACTAAAGTTACCTCCTAATTTTAGTATATAGCTCATTCATAAATCTTATTTCTAACATTTGGCCACATTATTTATGATTGCCCCTGCAAGAAAATGTTATAAATACTACCATATTTATGCGTAATATAGCCCTGCACATAATCACCTAATAATTGCTACCCCACATATTTTTAAACAGCCAGTTTTTTCCGAAGAGGGATACATTTAGTAAGCCAAATAAAATGAGAAATTCCTACTTAAACAGAAGTGATTTCAGTTGCTTGGAGTAAAGGAAACAAAGTATTATTTTGTAACCCATTGGTTTGCTGGCTTTAAAAATATGGTACTTTTATGTTGTATGCATGTGTGTGTATGTGTGTGTGTATATATATACACATATATATATGTATATACTATTGTGCTCAGTCACTCAGTTGTGTCCAACTTTGCAGCCCCATGGACTGTAGCCTGCCAGGCTCCTCTCTGTCCATAGGATTCTTCAGGCAAGAATATTGGAGTGGGTTGCCATGCCCTCCTCCAGGGGATCTTCCTAACCCAGGGATTGAATCAGCATTTCCTGTGGCTCCTGCATTACAAGTGGATTCTTTACCACTGAGCCACTGGGGAAAACCCACTTATGTTGCCTAATATTATGCCAAAAAAAAAATTATTAGGTCATCATATTTATTTTTTTGTACTATAGAAATTACATTAGTTTTAATTACTGTTTTCTCATACAGCAAGTAACTATATAAACATATGATTGAGCACAAAGGAGTGTTCTTGGCAGCAGGGAAAAGATAAAACTCTTTTCCTAGTAATTTTACTTTAGATAAAAACATCATAACCAATTTGAAGTTCTGTGTAGTTTAAATTTTATCAATCTACTGTTGAAAAATCAATGAAATTAACATCAAAAATTTCTCATCTTACGCAAAACTTTAAAGATAGTATTCATTTGCTAATCCTCCTTAAAATGTGGGTTTTTATATGAAAGTCATTCAGTCATGTCCGACTCTTTGCAACCCCATGGACTATACAGTTCACGGAATTCTCTAGGCCCGAATGCTGGAGTGGGTAGTCTTTCCCTTCTCCAGGGCATCTTCCCCAACCCTAGGATCATACCCACATCTCCCACATTGCAGGCAGCTGAGCCACAAGGGAAGCCCAACCTTTATTTAACACATTCTTTTTCTTAATATGTTTGTTTCCATTCTAATAAGAATAAGACAGCTAAACCAAGGGACATTCAAACAGCAGTGGTATATTTCACTATTAAATCCAAAGTAGTCATCATTGTTCCAAAATTTTTTTCTGTGCCTATCCTCTGATATGTACGGATAGCCCCATTTTCATTACCAGATCCTTACATTTAGTTCCAGGATGACCGCATATTTATACTTAAGCGACTCCTTCCTTTCCCTGCAGAGAAGTCAAAGTGAAAAGCAACTTCATTTTCTTTTCATAACTGACATCAGATTAGATAAAACAACACAACCATATTGCTATTACAGATACATAGACGACTGTCCACAGAAGTAACTCTTGTGGTGGTGGTTGATACTGCCATTATTGATCCAAGTACTTGCTTCCTTGGAGATGCAAGTCTTAAAGTGGCCATTAGCTTCAGTCCTGTCAAAACTGACACTTTCCTACAGAGCCAAAACCCTTCTCAGCAGGGAGGCTAGCTTCTATCTGAGGATAATGGAGGTTTCTGGCCATGAGACATCATGTCCTTTTACCATTTTATTAACATTTCTAAGACTTGGGTAAAATGTTGATTGGTCTCAGCATCTCTGAACAAATTAATGGTAATTTTGATTTTTTTTGCTTTTTAAAATTTGTTCAGAGTAACTTATCCTTTGCTGATTGGTTTTAGACAAATCATTTAGAAGACACTGGAAAGAATTCCTAGGGATTAGCATCTGTTTCTCTTGAACACAGAATCACTCATCCATCTGTGTATTCATAATAAGAAATGTTTGTTCTCTACTTGTATGAAACATTGCTTGGAACTCTGTACAGAACACTCTGCTACTTTCCTCAGATTTTTCTCTAAGAAACCAATGTGAACAGTAAATGATTTGGAACACATTTTTTGTGCTGTGTGAAATATCTGATAGTACTGCAAGTAAAATTAAGTTCCTAGTGTACAGTTAACCCTGTGGACTAGGCATATGGCCTTTATTATTCTCACTAAAAATACTTACTGACTTCAGGAGTGTTTGGCAGTCTCTGACTGTCCATGGTTCATGTGTCATCCAAAAGATACATTTTTTTTTTCTGTTCGAGCATAAAGATTTTTTTTCAATACCGAAATTACAAATAAAGTGAGGTGAAGTGGTACTATTTTAGAATTGTAGGATGTTGTGGTGCCCTAAAATCAGCTAGAGTGATCTTTCACGTGTTATGTGTTCTCTCCATCTGGAATCCATTACTTCTTCAATACATCCAGACATCGGATATACACAGTCTTGAAAGACAACCCACTATTTAGAAAAAAAAAAATTATGCTGATCCATAGTTTACAACTTTTCAGCTAGTTTAATTCTGAAGCTGCTCTGGCGGTCCGCTGTAGCTGTTTTCTTCCTTCCTTTCATCTTTTGTTTATGACTTTGTAGAATCAGCTTTCTCTTCAGGCCATTGGTTTCTTCAGGTTTTTAACCTCTTTTTATTGGGAGGAGCATTGTTCACCCAAACTTTGTTTTTGAAACTGGATTTTCCTGCAGTCATATTTGCATCAGAATCCTGGCCATTGATATAAGACTTAGGTCTTTCCTAAACATTTCTGAAATTCTGTATCCTAGAATTTCAAATGACTATGAATGGATTTGCTTTCATTTGTAATGATGAGCTCTTAAATGGCATTATCTCCTGTCTCCACGGTTCTCATCATTCATATGGAATGTACACTACCAGATAATCTACCCCAAGGTATGGAACCAAAAGGCTCACAGACCAAATTAAATCAATGTAAAACACATTGTAAGAAGAAAAGGGAGGGATTTCCATGGAGGTACAGTGGTTAAGATTCTGTGCTTCCAGTTCTCAATGCAGGGAACATGGGTTAGATCCCTGATCCAGAACCAAGATTGCACATGCCTTGGAGAAGGAAATGGCAACCCGCTCCAATGTTCTTGCCTGGAGAATCCCAGGGAAGGGGGAGCCTGGTGGGCTGCCGTCTATGGGGTCGCACAGAGTTGGACACGACTGAAGCGACGCAGTAGCAGCAGCAGCAGCAGCAGCAACCAAAAAGCAAAAAAAAAAAAAAAAAATCAAAGGGAAAGAGCTAGCATTGACTAGCTTAGGATAAGGTGCAAGCAAACTTGAAGAACCACACCACGTGAATCCTAAATCCACAGTGTGAATCTCTCTCCCTACCTACCTCCCGCCCTCATTCGCCTTCCCTCTATCAAGATTTTACCCTCATAAAGGTTCCTTACAAATACTGAGCCACCAATATAGATAAGTGGTGAGAGAGAAAATGGTTGATGTAGATTGGGACAAAGAAAGATGTGAAGGTCAAGCTGAGGAATGAGAGTCTATATCCTTAAGCACCAAGTGTAGTACCTGGCACCTAGTGATGTAATATACAATTTTATTCTTATTTTAGTGTTTTATGATCATGAGGAAAATCTACTTTGAAAAGGTCATTTTTTAAGTATATTGAACTATTTTTTGCCATTAGTAAGAGGATAAAAAGATACAAGATGATTTGGAGATTTTCTTTTTTAAAGGAAAAATGCTTTAGCATTAAATTCAAAATTGGCTTTACTTTTTAAATCCTATTCTGCCAGCCAGGCTCTCCACAGAAATGACTCTAGCCTATCTTGAGCCAGTCATTTCTCCTACCACTTTTATAACTTTTAGGGGAATATCTTTACCTTATATTCCAGTTAAGCCTACCTTCTCAGTAATTCCTTTTCTGATTAGTGCCAGAGGTAACTTCCCCTCTTCAGAACCTCTCTATTATTTACTTTAAATCTCTTTTCTCATGTTTTTTTTTTAAATTTCTGCCTTTATTAGAACTATTTATATATTACAGTCTTTCTCACTTAATTTTAGGCTTCTTAAAAATTAAAACTATATCTTGTTTATGGTTTTCACAGGGCTTCCCATGGTACCTTTCTTATACATAGATGATATTCAGCAAATGTTGTTCAATGCATAGAATGACTATTGTGCAACCCAATTTAGTATCCCAGGAATCAACTCAGAAAGTAACAATAATCTCCTAAAATAGGGGTCAGAAAAATTTTTCTGTAAATATTAATAACTGTTTTTGAGTTTGCAAGGCAAAAAGCAAAATCAGGAGTATTGCTTAAGAACTTATGTAACAAGAAAGAAAATAAATTTTTATGGATTTTAAATATTAGCATAATTTTTGTGATACAAGTCTACTAATGAGAAAAACGGAATTCTTTTGCATGGGAGATAACCTTTAGCTTATTATAATTTCTTGTCATTAATATTTCATTTGTTAATGCTGACATAATGATATTTGCATGTCTTACATATTTCATCTTTGAACATTCTTTTCACATAGACATGTACTGCCAAATATTGCAGTTCATGAGCATATGATTTTAATCTAGCGTATTCATTGCTTGGAAAGAATTTATAAAATTCTGCTAGGTTCTTTTTTTGATAGTTGCCTTTTAGGCATGTCATTATGTTGTACATTAGTTATTTCCAGTTGAAATTTCGGTTGAAACTCCTCAGATAGTTAAATTCATTTTGAAATAGAGAAATTTCATACATCTAGATCTGAAAAATACTACTGAAAGTGTTTGAGTTCAGAATATCTACCCACCAAAAATTTTTGTGGAAATGGAGATCTCACTTGTTTCAATTTTTCAGAGGAAGTGTATAAAGTTGTTTGAACTACTTGTGATTCAAATATTAGTTGTCATCAAAATGATTTTATCACACTATGTTTCACATGTAAGCATTATTCTGCCTTGCAGTTTGGGGTTGAATTCACAGATAAACATTAAATAAATCTGCAGCAAAATTTAATTTCTAAAATCACATATCATTAGTAATAGAGGTTGAGGGCAGTTCTTATACAAAAAAACCCTTGAGTCGTAACCTCAAAAAGCCCAGTAAAGCTTCATTCCTGCAAAGCCATCAAACTGCTGCATGTCGGAGTCAGGAGATTCAGTTTCTATTTTGACAAAAAAAATTCATGGAACCACTGAAAGTGGTTCAAGAGTCAATGGAGTTCACTCTTGATAGTACTGGCACAATAACGTATTGTAGATTCAAGTATTTCCTCAGAGTACCTGGTGAATAAAATACAATGAATAATCATAGCTCTAAATATCTTAACTTTTTCACAAGTGTTTTTAATTTGTCTAGTTCATCTTTTTCTGATCTCTTGCTATCAATCTTATCACATTTTAGCAGATTCCACATCAGTCTGTACTGATTTAGTTTTGTAACTTACTTGAAGTTACTCTTACCTATATATACTCTTACCTCCAGCAACTATTCATAGAGGTTAACTTTGCAGGCACTTCAAACTCAGCATTGATTCCTCAAACAAATAGTAGTATTACTAACATCTATCAATTGACCAAGAGGCAAGTAAAACCACTTGGAAATATTTGCCTTGATTTTTAATTGACTATTGATAGTACTCCGATGTCCTTGACATTTCAAGCAACTGTTCTTGCCAAAAGGCTAACAAACAAGTTTATTTTTGCTGCATGATTTAATTGTCTATCAATAAGTGACTTTCATTGTTGGACTAACAAATGAACCACTTATAAACTTCACTTTAGTTGCAACTCCATTTCAAATTTTTGTGAAGAATTTTTTATTGTGATGAGATACTCCATTTTAGTTTTCCTGATTTTTCTGTTACATTTCTGTGAAGTGGGAATATTGTGTCAAGTGCTTGGTATAATAGTGTTGATGTATATAGTATTTTTTTAAGCACAGCTGTAGTGTCATCACATAATAAACACAAAATTTTGACATCTAGCTTGATCACAAAATAATCCACATTCCACTGTACCTTAAAAATACAACATTCAAAGTTGACTTTTTTCTTTTTTTGTTTTGATACAATGGATATGCAGTGATCATAAAATCTCACAAGTCAATATATGTTCTGCTCGAAGCACTTGTCAATTTATAATCGCATCACAGGAATTTTCAGTGCAACAGTCAGAGGTGGGAAGCAATACGTGCCTTTGAGCCTCTGCTACAACTACTGAACTCTACCATTTTAGCACAAAACAGTCACAGACAATATACAAATGAATGAGCTTTGTTTATAGATATGGAAACTATAATTTCATATAATTTCTGTGTCTTGAAATATTATTTTTCTTTTGATGTTTTAAACCTATGAAAATGTAATAACTATCCTTCACTTATAAGCTCTACAAAAATCCTTGTTTTAGGTTTTGGCTTTGAGGAAATATTGTTTACTTACCTAACTTTATTTCTAATTAAGCTATTTGAAGCAAATTTTCTGGAATCATGTGATTGAAAAAGAATATTATTTTTTAATGAAATGTTAATATAATGTTATATAAGTTTCAAGTGTACAATATAGTGATTTGGTATTTGTATATATTGAGAAATAATGACCACAATAAGAAGAAAATCCTTCTTAAGGATACATTAATCAGTTATTAGATTTGTCATGCACACCAGAGTATAATACAAAAAGTTAGAATACAACAAACATGCTTCATATCTCGGCTCTTTAGTCAGGAGATACTGGTGGACTTTGTACTGCCTAGGTATTTTTATTTTAAAAACCCAAGACCATTACATTAACTATAACTAGAGATTTCAGGTAAGCCAAAACATCATTTAAGCATTTCATTTATTTGTGAAAGAAGCCCAGGGTAACTCCCAAACCTAGGCAGTGTATCAATAGCAGCCTTTCAGCACACCAACCCTTCCCTTACTTATTGAGTCTCTGGATGGATATCCTAAGAACTACCCCAGTCCTCATTTCTTATCTGTTTTTTAGGGCATCAGAGGCAGCCCGGGAAGAACAGGACTGACTGGATCTCTAGGTCCTCAAGGAGCAAAGGGTTCGTCAGGCCCACCAGGAAGCCCAGGAGTTCAAGGCCCAAAGGTACTTGCATGTTTGTTCAGATGGACGACCAGCATCTTTCCTGGCCCTGAGTTATTGACTAGATCACAGGATGGTAAGACTGACAGCCTGTAATTAAATTTGGCCAATAATAAGAAACACATGAGGAAAAAAGAAGAGTGCATAGCCTTGACATAGCCATCTCCCATGATAGCCACAGTGCATGTAATTTGCTGGAACAACTTATTAACCCAGGATTAGTGATACACTATAAAAATGCTATTTTACTCATTTTATCTCTCCTTCCTTTTCTGTCATCTATCTTCTCCTCCAAAACAGAAAAATCGTATTTACTTCCAGTTACATACTTTCTCAGGTATACTTCCTATTCCACTAAGTCTGAACCTAACCAACTAATTAACAAATATGATAAGTGCACAGATTATTTCTTAAAGTCAAAGTGGTAGTAACTGTCTTGCATTAATCTTCATTGCAAGGAGTGTTGTCACATGTTAATAGGCTTTCCCTACAAAACCTCTCTTAGAAATATCTCAGTGTATTGTAGATTTGACCCAGACAACCAAGAGATTAGACCAATATCTAATGCAGTTTCATAAAAGACCAGGATTAAGACATTGGCACCCTCATCATTATTATCTCTTAATTTGATTTTCAAGACTTAACATCTAAAGAATTTTGAGGTATTCTGAAAATGATGACTCAGCAACTTATTGTTTACAATTTGAGACTGTTAATGTTTATACCATGAATATCCCTTTCTACTAAAAAAAGATAGCTGAGCAAATGCTAAAATTGAAAAAAGAAATAATATCCTTACCTCTTTTGTGTGAATCTGGGGGAAAAAAAAAAAAAAAGGATCCAATTTGTCAAGTCCCAAAGTTATATCTTTATCTCAAGACAGTGAAGGATAATTTGCTAATCTGAAAGCTTTAGTCAGAGTTTACCAAGCATCATTTTTCATTACCTTATCTACAAACTGAACATGATTTCTAAGCTTATTTTTAGAAATTGTAAAAGCTATTGCAACTCACTTCAAAAACAAAATAAAAATATATTTAAAAATACTTGACTTTTAAAAACAAAATAACAATAATTATATCTTTAAAAGGAACTCTTATGAGATAAAGAGGCTTGGTATCAAAGGAATCTTGGGAAACAGATAATGGAAATTTCTTAATGATGGAATTGAAAAAAATAATCATGGCAAAAACCAGGGTTCACATTTCAAGAGATTCTGCTCTGTTTGTGGTATCAGCTGAATCATCTCTGTATGGTAAAGAAAACACAGCAAAATAATTTCCATTCAAATAAAACACAAACACCCCCACACATACCACACCCTCTCTGTAGCCCCACTATCCTCCTCCCACATTTGCAGGCCCCCCTCTCCCCTCCTTTTTCAGTAGTCATGACCACAATCTCTGGAATTCTCTTTCCCTACTGCCACGTTTCTTGTTCATTGTAATCAAATATTATGTACGTGGAGAATATTGGTGGGGAGAATGATCATGCAGATTTTGACTTCCCCAGTGCTTTGTACTACGATTGAGGATGGGCCAGAATTTAGGTTTCATTTTAAAATAATATGTTTAAAAGTTCTAAAGTCAAGATTACCTTTCTTTTTTTTTTTTTTTTTTGTCCATAGGGTGAACAAGGGCTACCTGGTCAACCCGGAATTCCAGGTAAAAGAGGTCACCAAGGAGCACAAGGTGATCAAGGACCATGTGGAGAGTCTGGCATGAAAGGGGAACCTGTAGGTGCCAACTCAGAAATTCACTGAGCACTTCTTATTCTACATACCAGGCCACCATCATACAATAATGATAATCATTTCTATTCACACTACAGGGAGAACATGGTATCCAAGGTTTGACGGGTTTCCAAGGATTCCCAGGTCCCAAAGTATGTTTACATATTTTCTACTGGTCTCTGAGAATCCCAGGCATGGGGGAGCCTGGTGGGCTGCCGTCTGTGGGGTCGCACAGAGTCGGACACGACTGAAGCGACTTAGCAGCAGCAGCAGCAGCGAGTTATCTAGAAAAAAGAAAAGGTGTTGAAATACCAATATTTAATCTCCGACTTGAGCTTCTGTATTTTTTAATTGGCAAAATTTCAGTTGGTATAGAATTATATAATTGAGTTCTGAATGTTAATTTTAAAACTTATGTAACTATATATTTTCCTAGCAGTTTTATTGAATAATTTGCTTCTGTATCTTCTGATTCTGTTTTCCCAAACATTTTACTATGGAGATTTTCAAACATACCATAAAGTTAAGAGAATGAGTTAACATGCATATACCTATTACCTAGATTCTACAATAACATTTTACTCACTTTATTATGTAACCATCCAACCAACTATTCCTATCTCCCTCTATCTCAATCCAGTTTTGATGTATTTCAAAGTCAGTTGTAGACCTCAGGACAATTCCTCCAAAATACTTCAGCCTGTACATCATTAACTATCATGTTCCATTTTTTAAGGGCCAGTTCTTAATAGATTGGTACAAGGTTATTTCAAGTGTAAAATGTTCATATTTTGGCTTTTTTAAAAATCATGCTTCTAGGGTCCCGATGGAGATGCTGGCATTGTTGGAATATCAGGTCCTAAAGGCCCTGTTGGACAGAGGGTAAATATGAAGTCATTCTGCCTTCCCATATATTGTGTTTCTTTACTCATTACAGACCACCCATGCTTCTTGGTTCTTACTTTAAAAAAATAAAAATAAAAAAAGGAATTAATATGACTACTGGATAATGTATTTATTAACTTACACCAGAAACAAAAACATAAAGTGATTTCATGTTATAAGCATTAATATGACCAGGAACTAGAGACCACCCTCATGTACCACCTGGAGGAGACTTGTCTGTGACCTGAATTCCTCAGACAACACTTTGAAGAATGGTTCCCAATCGCTCTGCTCAGGGGTGGGTATCCCTAGAGAGTGATGAGGAATTAATTAAAGAGTTGGAAAGATCAGGGCTCAGAAGAACTCCAGTTAGCTGTTTAGAGCCTGAAACTGTAACCTGTAAAGAACATAAATATTAATAGCATAGATAAGTCACCAGCAGTTATTGGTTATTGTTTTGTTTGCTTGCTTTCTTAGTTTTGTTTTTATTAACCACACTCTCCTAACTGATGAGATGATCTATAAAACTATAGAGAAAGAAAGGTGAAAAAAAAAATGAAGCATTGGTTTGAATGTAGTAGTAGCTCCTCTATGACTAATGCAGGAGGCTTCTTTACTGTCTGAGCCACCAGGGAAACCCCTCTATGACTAATAGCAGCTGCTAAAGCAGCGGTGGGGAGAGTTGAGAAGAGGAAGGTGAGCAGTTCAGACATAGGAGGACTGAATCTTGAAGAACTTAACAACTGAAAAACACTGTCTTTTACAAATATTAAATGAAAAGTCAATTTTTAGAAACCCTACACCCCTTCCCTAACTGTTCCAATAAATTGTTTTCCATAATACAAAGAGCAGTGTTGTCATGGGAAATGTTTATTTACAGACCCCTCTCAACATTTCTCCAGGTGCAAATAAGTTCTCAGGTAATTAAATATTTTATTGATATTGTCAAAGAGAAGTTGGCTGCTTGCCTAGCCTCTGTCCTAAGCACTGTGTCTCTGTAAGCCAGGATCTAAGCCTATACTGCTTTGCAGCTCCAGAAATTTTATCAGCTCTAAAATAATAAAGTTTGGTAACTAGCTCACAAGTAAATTATAATTGTAAATATTCCTTTATTAAGTCATTATAGAGACAAGTGAAAAGCCTTGCTAGATTAATATTTAGCAGAAAACTATTATGTACAAAATACTGATATTCAGTTTATGTCCTTATATCGTTTATTCCTTATAAAAATCCCATGAGAGAAGCTATTATCTCTACTTTTCTGATAAGGAAACTAAATCTCCACAAGGTAATTCGCTGAAAGCCATATATGGCTAGTATGTAAAGGAGTCATTATTTGAATCCACATCTGATTGACTGAATAATATTTTAGAGGTTGCTTGCTAGTTGCATGATTGGAAAGTAGAATGAATATTAAGTGACCTAGTGCCTAGTTCTTGCTCAATAACCAATATTTGGTGGTTAAATTAAGATAGGAAATCTAGATTAATTCTTATCCATTTCAAAGTTACGTTTAGGTGGTTAATACCATAGCACCTCATCTTTTGAACACATTTAGATAAAAATAAACAGTATTTTGCTCTTTGCTCTACTCTTTCTAGAGTTTACGTATACCTCTGAATTTTTAAAAACTAAATCATTGTTTCAGATAGATCATGGTCAAATTTATTAGATTAAACCTTTACTTTTTTTTTCAGTAATTAGCCAGTATCGAGGATATATTTGATTAGGTTAAGAAATCAAGCCTCTTGATTGTAAATCTTTGAGATTTGTGTACCATCTTGTAAAATTATCACTTAAATGTGATAAATGTTTAAATGTGATGTGATTACATTTTAAATGTGATTTCATTACATTTACTTTTTAGAGTATCAGATAATTTCTGTCATTCTAAGCCAAAGTAGTGTTAAAGTTTTTTATCAGTAGACTGCATAGCATTGTAATTACCTCCATTGACAGTATTTTCTATACCTTGGCAGGAAAAAGAGATGGACAAAGAGAAAGCCTGTTAGATATTCACATTTATATATTCCAGGTCAAGTGGAGCTAGAAACACTGAAATTTGCAGCCAGTGGGAGTGGGAATAGGGGTTGAGGGAAAATAGCTAAAGTAAGTATTTTGTATTCATTAAGAAATGATAGGCTCCATCTTTGGGAGGAATTAACTAGACATACAGCTTATTCAAAGTTATCTTCATAATCCAGTAGCAGCTTACACTTTCAAACTTGTTTTTCACATTTAACTCTTACAATGGCCTCATGCCCTATGGTCCTTTCCCATAATTTCTGTCAGTTCCACTCAAACAGTTGCTCCTTAGACATCTGTAAATAAATTTATTTAAAATTATATACATGACCCTCTGTACTCTTTTTCTTAAAGTAATTGCATTTGTTATGCAATGACATACATATAAAATGGCATCATTGAAACTATCACCAAATAAAAATTGTAATACTGATTTACCAGTTTGTTAGAAATTATAGGTTAATTCTCCTCATGGAAAATTATAATAATATACAGATTTTAATCAGATCAAAATTACTATGATTTCTGCTAACACCATAAGATTTTGTAATAAAAACTGGAATTATGTGGACATGGACAATTTTGCTATTGTGCAAGACATTTTCTAGAATTTTTCTGAAATACTGGCAATGAAATTGACTTGTTTTCTTTTCTTTTTTTTTATCTCAACAGGGAAACACTGGCCCCTTTGGCAGAGAAGGTATAATAGGTCCAACAGGTAGAACTGTAAGTTCGTTGCAATAAAGGTCTTTTTTCCCCCCCATTTTCTTTTTTTTCCCCCTTTAATTTAACCCTATTCTAGAGTAATCCACAAGGAATCACTCTGGGTATTTGAGAAGCAAGGGCAAAAATGTACATTTTCATCTAGAAAGTTCTTCCTGAGAATTTAGAGATCAAATGTAATGAAGAAGATACATATAGTGAGGTAGGCACTTAAAACTAATTGAGAAAGGAAAATAGAACTGGGTAGGGGAGGAGGGGTTGAGCATCATAATCAGGAAAGCAATAAAAAGAATTTATTTTCTGAAAGAGAGAGCATAAGAAAAGATAGACAGCCAAGATTTGAGTCTTTAAAAGTACTCACTCTTACAACAGAAAGAAATAGTTGGTGGAAATAACAGAAAACCCAGAAAAGCACAAGATTAAGGTCAGTTTCCAGAAAGGAGTAGCTAACAGTGATCTTTAAGAGGATGAATTGCAGTACAAGATGGAGTACAGTTTGCACTGAGGAAGGAAGTAAATAAAAATATGTAATAATAACTTTTCTCAAATTCTTAAGCAGAGTTTGGAGCTTGTATGGTTATTTGCATTCAAGACAGGAGTAAACAGATGAAGTTTATGAAGGTTCACTTAGTTATTTAAGATGATACAGGTAGTGAATAGCATAGATAATATTTCTTACTTCAAGAGCAGTGCTCTTTCTACTCCATTCAAGCAATGTCTGGAGAGGAAATTGAGACTGTTAATATATGCCATTGCCTTAGGGAATCTTGCTATGAAATAAAATAGAAAAATAAGACAGTGAATGTTGAGGTAGTCATGGGAGGGTTTTGCAACACTAAATAGTGTAAATATACAAGAGGAAAATTGAGACTTGGAAAGGAAATATTCATTCTCTGCAAGGAATCAATATTTTGAACCATTTGAAAGTGTGGTATATAGAGAGACCAGAGTTTAAAAATATAAAACAGAATCCTTCAAATATTGTCAGTATTCTTATTGATAAATTTAGGGAAGAATTCACCACCAAAGTTATTGGCTTTTTGATTTTTAAAAAAATGAAATGTGTAACTCACTATTTCTCTAGATTTGCAGCATTTACCACTCAGAGCTATACAGTCTAAGTGGGACGTTGTAAGTGGGAGAATTCTCATATTTCAGTGGGTGGTTCTTCTGCAAGCTAAGGAACACATACTGTTCTGATTATGGAATGATTGTTCTCTTCCATCAAAAATGTGAAGTATTAATTGGTCAAGGAAAATATGATAAAGAAGTGGCTCAATTAAAATATCTTACTGTGTTTTGTTTATAGATAGTTCTTAAAGGCCCTTACAATGTTCAGCATGCACATCAAATTTTTTCCATCTTCTATTTTTCCTATTCTCAGAAGAAACTTATAAGGAAAGCTCATTATGAAAGAATAAGCATTTGAGAATGGTCAAAACACATTGTGGAAAAAAATAGTGGTGGGGGATGGAACTTGCTCTTCCAAATAAGAAAACATTATTTCAAAGTCTTTGTAAATGAAACCATGTGCTAGTATAAACAATAGATCATTGTAGCAGTTTAGAGCCCAGAATTAGATCTCAGACTACATGGGAATTTAATTATAAGGAAAATGGTATCTCAGTATGATTTGGGCTGCAAGTAATAGAAACCCTGAATCAAACCACCTTTAACAATAAGGAAACTTATATCTTACTGTGGGAATCTCAGAGTTAGGAAGGGCTTCAGATTTGGTGTATTTGGTGACTTAATCTTGTTATCCGAGACCATTTCCATATCTGTATTCTACCATCCTAAATGTTATCTTCATAATTAGGTTTAGGGCAAATGACCACAATATCTCAGTTATCACATCTAGATATAATCATCCAAAGTGAAAAAGTGACCTATATCCCTGTCTTGGGAAAAATAAAACTTTTCTAGAAGTCTCCCTTTTTTTTTTTTTTTCATGTCTTTTGATCAGCCACACACCCATTCCTACCCCAGTGATAGGCAAGGAGGACAAAGTTCCTTTTAGTCTTACTACTGCTGTAAGAAATTGGAACCCTATTTCACTCAATTTTTCAAAAATCTCTGATGAACTTTTTAAAAAAGGAAAGAAAAGAAACAATTAAAAATCTTAGAAAAAGTAGGAAGCTAAAGTATAGCTTAAGGATTGAGGAGACCTTTATTTGTTGTTCAGAGACTAAGTTGTGTCCCACTCTTGTGGCCCCATGAACTGAAGCACAACAGGCTTCCCTGTCCTTCACTATCTCCTGGAGTTTGCTCAAACTCATGTCCACCGAGTCAGTGATGCTATCTAACTTCTTAACCTCTGCCACTTCATCTGAAAACTATGAAAGAACAGAAAACATATTTGAATACTTTAAATTTTTTAAATTTTGTATGGGAAAAGATTCCATAAATAAAACTAATACAATTGGGAAAAAGTAATTGCAAAGCAAACAATGTATAATGGGTTAATATATATGCTTTATAAATTGGTATAAAAAAGAAAACTTAGAGAAATGAACAAATCAAAAGGTCAGTAACTATCTGAAAAGGTACTCTCCTAACTTTTAGTCAGAGAAACATAAATTGAAGTAATAATGAGATATTGCATCTAACCTCTCAGAAAAGGCTGCAGGGAGATTAGTATTTTTGTTAGAAATGTGAATTACAGCCTTTATGGAAAGATATTTGTTAAAATAAATGTACATATATGTGAAGACCAAGAAGTTCCCCTTTGAGGAATTTGTCCCATAGAGATAAAAGTACTCAATACACTAAGGAAATTTAACAAAGAGGTGGGTTTTTTTTGTTTGTTTGTTTGTTTGTTTGTTTGTTTTCCCCACAACACCATTTTTACTGGGGGGAAAAAAGTATAAAATAACATGAATGCTCATCTGTAGAAGAATGGTTGAGTAAACTGTGATCTAGCCACTTTGTGGAATATTATGAAACTATTAGAATTTATATCTAGTTTGGCTGACTTGTTTCATGATGTATTATTTAGCATGAAATGTATCATACATAAAAGAGTATATGATATCAGCATTATAAAATACGACCCATCACTCCATCCACATATAAACACATTTGTCAATATTTGATTAGAAAAAAATACAGATATATACCAAGTCAATACTGGATTAGAGGTGGGAGAGAGTGTAAAAAGAAGTTCTGTAAAGCTAGCTTAAAAATCAGCTTTTTAAAGTTGCTCATGTTTAGTCGCTAAGTCATGTCCAACTCTTCGCGACCCTATGAACTGTAGCCCACTAGACTCCTCTATCTGTGGAATTCTTCAGGCAAGAATACTGGAGTGGTTTTGTTGCCATATCCTTCTCCAGAGGATCTTCTTGACCCAAGGACTGAACCTGGTTCACCTGCTTGGCAAGCTGATTCTTTACCACTGAGCCACTAGAGAAGCCCCCTTTAAAATTTAATACCTAGTTTAAAATGAATGAAATACAAGATAGGAAACACAAAATAAGTAATATAAATTGTGATTAGATAATGATATGGTATTTTTAGCCTGCAGGATTAACAAAAAGTAATAGTACATTAGAGCATGTGTCAGGAATACACTCCTGTGTATTGCAAGTATAAGTGCAAATTCAAACGAACTTTCTGGAGGACAATTTTTATAAAAAAAAATTTTAAGAGTACCAGGATATTCATCACAGTGTTGTCTATCATGACAAAAATTAGAAAAAGAAATATATAATAGGCAATTTATTTAAAATATTATTATATGGTTTTCAGTTCAGTTCAGTTCAGTTGCTCAGTCGTGTCTGACTCTTTGCAACCCCATGAATCACAGCACGCCAGGCCTCCCTGTCCATCACCAACTCCCGGAGTTCACTCAAAGTCACGTCCATTGAGTCAGTGATGCCATCCAGCCATCTCATCCTCTGTCGTCCCCTTCTCCTCCTGCCCCCAATCCCTCCCAGCATCAGAGTCTTTTCCAATGAGTCAACTCTTCTCATGAGGTGGCCAAAGTACTACTGGTAAACATTATAGTTATGTGGGAATTGTGGGTTGATACAGAAAAGCATTAATATTTTGAGGGTGCATATTCATGTTATAGAAAAGATGAATAGTATTATTTCATTTTTTAATTAAAAAAATACATAACAATTTCCACAAGGATGAACATGAAAATAGTAACAGAAATAACAGTAGTTCCAGCAACAGCACTCATGTGCACATGGAACATTTACTGAAATAAACCATATTTTAGATCATAAAACAAATTTTATTACACTTAAAAGAATAGAAGCCATATAAGGTATGTTCTCTGGCCATAATGGAATTAAACTAAGAATTAGTAAACTAGAAAGATAATAGGAAAAGCGCCAAACACTTGAAAATTAAGCCTCACACTTATAAACAATTCATGGACTCAAGTGTCTCAAAGAAAGTTAGAAAATATTTTGAACTGAATGAAAGTATATACAACATTTCAAAATCTGTAGGATGTAGCTCAGAAGGAGGATTTAAAAAAAGAGGGTAAAAGAGAAGCAGGAAACCACTCTGGAAGCAAGGTTTTAGAAGGCTGAGGGAAATAGATATTAGAATTTAATTTGTTAATTTCCTTTTTAAATTATTTTGCATTTGATTATCAGATCAGCTGCTTTAACTTAATTGAATGAATGAGTAGCATAACATCTCACTTTAAGGTAAAACTAGGAATAGCAAAACAGATATGATGAATCAATACAGTGTATTTGTTTTTGTTTTGCTTCGCTTAACATAAGAAAATAAAACTAGAATTTGTGTAAATTTAGCTAAACAAGTCTTGCTAGATAGGGAAAAGGAAAAGCCCATTAATTATCATGTTCTGTATACAGCCTCAAGTACATTTGATAAAAAATAAACTAACATTTTCTTTTGTCTTTCAGGGACCCAGAGGTGAAAAAGGCTTTAGAGGTGAAACTGTAAGTTTATCCAAATATGTGGTTATAGGATCACTTTGTCACTAAGTTTTCAGCTCCATGAAAGCAAGGACTTCTTTTGACTTTTTCATTATTATCTCTCTGATACTTGTGAAGGGAAAATAAAATTTAATTTTCAGGAAGTAGAGCTAACCTGTATTGTGTATTGCAGTGAAACTTGGCAAGCCCTAATGTTTAAGAACCTGCCAGTCACATTCTTTCCAAATCACTGTGTGAAATGGAATATATGCCTTGTCACGCATCAGGAGAGGAGGTGTAAGCTTTCTACACTGGTGCCAGAACAGGAGGGCTGTTGAGTCACTTTAGATATATGCCACTAGACCCAGCCAGAACCCTAGAGGGCTGCAAAGCAGAAGCAGCCCATTAGTTGTATTGTACTGGAATTCCATAACTGTCTGACCGGAAAACCCAAACAGACTTTTTGTTCAACCCAATACATTTCAGCCACCTGGAAACAACGGTGAGAGCAAAAGGTACACAGCATTTTCACACTAGGTGACTTAGGCTGGCACTGTTGCCTACTTTTCTAGGATGTCAGTTCTTCCAAGTTAAAGACGATACTTTGCAAAGGGGCCACTTTTACAGCAGAACTTATTAAAGCAGCGGCATAAACAGAGGACAGGCATGGAGTGAAGTAAGGGCTATTGAAACCAAGCACAGAAGGCACATAGGAATAAACTGGAAGAGAGCAGTAAAGCCTTGCTTATAAGGTAATGAGATTATATAGTGACAGCTGAGATTTTTTGCTTTTCGCCATAGGGGTATGCTTGGGGCTCAGACTAAGCAAACTGTAGTTATATTAGTTTGCTGGAAAATGGAATTTATGTGATTTTTAGATAGCTGAAGAATTCTCAAAGGGCATTAAAATAGATGCGTTTAATTTGTCCCTTCTATTTTCTCAGCAGAG
Source organism: Ovis aries (assembly GCF_016772045.2). Taxonomy (NCBI): domain Eukaryota; kingdom Metazoa; phylum Chordata; class Mammalia; order Artiodactyla; family Bovidae; genus Ovis; species Ovis aries. The sequence goes on along the minus strand of NC_056054.1, from coordinate 62,886,349 downwards.
TTACTGTAGCAGGAAGCAAGGGTGTTCGTACACAGTGAAGCTATATATGCCAGGAGCAGTGGAAATGAGAAAGAAAAAGCAAGGAGGCTTGACAGAGACAGGCCATTTTCCATACCTGTCTCTAACCACCTCCCTGATCTATCCTCTCCTATTACTGTGGTTACAGCATAAGCTCTGTCAAGAGTAGGACTCCTCGAGTACCTATGACAATGATTGTCATTGGCATTTCATGTGCAAAAAAATTCAGTGGCTCTGATGGATTACCATATATATATAGTCCAAATTCAATGGACTATGCCTGAAATTGCTGATTGCACTAATAGAGATATGGCATCTAGAATAAAGCAGATAATGATACCAGTCATTCCCAAAGAGGAACATGGACAAAATTAAAGCACACTCAGAGAAGGATTTTCTCAGATCAGTGATGTAACTAGGAGCCCAGTCATTCCCTGTCCTTGTTCTTTTTGCTCTCTCTTCACTTCCTAAGTTTTGCACCTGCTTTGTCTTGCCCAATTTTTTACCCCCATAGTTCCTACTCATCTTCAGGTTGCAGTTTAATTTGCTGAAGGTAGATTTGCTGATTTTAGCCTCACCCAGTTGCCACCCATGGACATAAAGCTAGTCCCCAGGACCTAGTGCAATGCCTGGCAACTGTTCCTTACTTAAATGTTCTCTTATCAGAGAGGCTCTTCCAGACCAACCCTATGTAAAACAGCAATGCCTCTACCTGTCTGAGATTCCTTATCTTTCCTTAACCTGTTGCCTTAAAACCTGACATACTGCATATCTATTTCATTTTCTGCTTATTGCATTTCCCCTCCCTAGAATACAGATGAGGGGAGATACAATATTTGAATTTTAAATATTTGAAAGGAAGAAAGAATATGTATAATGAGTAACTCTAGAGGATAAAATTTAAATGATTTATTCATTGAATTTTCAATGTCTGTGTTTAGCTCTCTGAGAGACAGTGAGTTCCCTGAGAGCATGAAATGTATTTGATACCATCTAATTCCCAATGTGTCATAATACCCAGCACATAATTATCACAAGACAGATATAGATTGACTGAATGAATGGAATGCTGGAGTGAATTTCAGCTCAGTATAATATTGAGCTGCTTTAAGACAAGAGAGTTTTGTGAAATAGTGAGTGTGCCACATGCAGTCTAGTGATTCTCTCTCTGAGTTTCCTGCACTGAGTAGGGAATTAGAATATGTACCTTTAAACTCCTTCCAGCTCTCAGTTTGCGAGTCTAACCAAAAGAAAATTAATAAGCCCATCATACAGCACATGTTAGTTCCAGTCAGATCAGATTTCTGTTTAGAATCCTTCCACTTCATTCTTCATCACTGGCACCCTTTTTTTTTTCATTTCATATATGATATTGTACATGTTTCAATGCCATTCACCCAAATCATCCCACCCTCTCCCTGTCCCACAGAGTCCAAAAGACTGTTCACTACATCTGTGTCTCTTTTGCTGTCTCGCATACAGGGTTATCGTTACCATCTTTCTGAATTCCATATATATGCGTTAGTATACTGTATTGGTGTTTTTCTTTCTGGCTTACTCCACTGTGTATAATAAGCTCCAGTTTCATCCACCTCATTAGAACTGATTCAAATGTATTCTTTTTAATGGCTGAGTGATACTCCATTGTGTATATGTACCACAGCTTTCTTATCCATTCATCTGCTGATGGACATCTAGGTTGCTTCCATGTCCTGGCTATTATAAATAGTGCTGCGATGAACATTGGGGTACACATGTCTCTTTCAATTTTGGTTTCCTTGGTGTGTATGCCCAGAAGTGGGATTGCTGGGTCATAAGGCAGTTCTATTTCCAGTTTTTTTAAGGAATCTCCACACTGTTCTCCATAGTGGCTGTACTAGTTTGCATTGCCACCAACAGTGTAAGAGGGTTGCCTTTTCTCCACACCCTCTCCAGCATTTATTGCTTGTAGACTTTTGGATTGCAGCCATTCTGACTGGCGTGAAATGGTACCTCATTGTGGTTTTGATTTGCATTTCTCTGATAATGAATGATGTTGAGCATCTTTTCATGTGTATGTTAGCCATCTGTATGTCTTCTTTGGAGAAATGTCTGTTTAATTCTTTGGCCTATGTTTTGATTGGATCATTTATTTTTCTGGAATTGAGCTGCAGGAGTTGCTTGTATATTTTTGAGATTAATTCTTTGTTGCTTCATTTGCTATTATTTTCTCCCATTCTGAAGGCTGTTTTTTTACCTTGCTTTCAGTTTCCTTTGTTGTGCAGAAGCTTTTAAGTTTAATTAGGTCCCATTTGTTTAATTTTGCTTTTATTTCCAATATTCTGGGAGGTGGGTCACAGAGGATCCTGCTGTGATCCTGTCGGAGAGTGTTCTGCCTATGTTCTCCTCTAGGAGTTTTATAGTTTCTGGTCTTCTGTTGAGATCTTTGATCCATTTCAAGTTTATTTTCATCACTGGCACCCTTGTCCACATCTCCGTAGAGTCCCCCCTGGACTCCTGGCTTCTTTCCGCTCCCTCCACTTTTCTTCACTATAATACATTCTCTACATAGAAGTTAGAGTGATATCATTGAAGCATAAATCAGACTATATCAGTTCCCTCTTTGAAACCTCCTTGGTACTCTTCCTTGTACTAGAATAAATCTAAATTCCTCACTGTGGCCTACAGTGCCCTGCATGGACTAGACCCTACTTGCCTCTCCCGGCTCAAGATGCACCACTTTCTCCTTACCAGTTCCACTGACCTTATCTCTGTTCTTTGCAACATGCTTGCTTTTTATCTAGAGAATTCTTTCACCTGCTCTTTAAATGACTGGTTCTTATCTCACTATTCAGGTCTGTGCTCAAATATCATCTTAGGGAAGCCTTCCATGGCCATGTGGCCTTGTTACTCCTGGTCATTCTCTTTCACAATTTTCCTGTTTTGTTTTATTGATAGCAGTTAGTGCTATTTGAAAGTATTCATTTTCTATCTCCTCTGCTAGAATATGAACTTCTTGAGAGCAGAGAACTTTGATACACTGGTTATCAGTGTCCAGAATAAACCCTACCACATAGTAGATAGCGTTTGAGAAATGAACTGATAAATAAATAAATGCTATTCCCTAAAATTAAAAAGTTAATAAGTACTTCCAGGTCTAGCTGGTTAAAGTAACATTTCCTGAATTAACATACTTCTTATATCTTTTGCTCTGTGGGTTATCATGCATGTGTCTGTGCTAAGTCGCTTCAGTCATGTCCACTCTTTTCCATCCTCTGGACTGTAGCCTGGTAGGCTTCTCTGTCCATGGGATTTTCCAGGCAAGAATACCGGAGTGGGCTGCCATGTCCTCCTCCAGGGGCTCTTCCCGACCCAGGGATCGAACCACATGTCCTGCACTGGCAGGCAGATTCTTTACCCCTAGCACCACCTGGGAAGCCTGTGGTTACCATAGTTCTCCTCAGAAACAGTATAAACTCAGTGCCAAAGTGGGGGACACAGTGACACAGTGTAGGTAGCAAAATTAGCTGCTGAAAAATAGGGTTAATTGGCACATTAGAATTCTTAGTTTATTCTATTTTCATTGTTGAATAAACTGGTATTAAATATCTTTTCATCACCTCTTTTCATTTGATTCCATTATGATTTAAGGAGCTTTATAGAAGTAATCTTTTAATTCCTAGAGACCATCTGCAATTAACTTAATACATAAAACCTTTACTTAAACCCTTTTCTGCTTTCATCCTATGGAAAAGCTTAGTTACATTTCTTATACTCTCCTTAGGACTTTTTCAGTAGATGCTATAGGTTTGTTTTCTTAAAGGGAATGATTTAAATAATTGACTTTCTAAAGATTCCTAATGAGCTACTGTGTTTCAGAATGTAATACCATTGAGGGGGTCAGCCAGAAATAATACTAGTACGTGGAGCATTTGGGGAAAGAATTTCATTAACCAAGACCTATTTTATTGGGACAAATATGACACTCTTTGTACAAAGATCAGAATCACAACAGTCTATTGGTTTTATAAATCTTATTTTTAGTTAAGCTGGCATAAGAATTTATAAAGCTGTGCTGTTCTTACCAAGTCTTGTACCAAGACCAAATCATGATTCAGTGCCTTAAAAACGAGGTGGGGAGCTCATTACACAACATATGAAAAGTATACCTGTTAGTGTGAATTTGGATTTCCTGGTTAGGAGGCTTTATATCTTCTACAGTTTAACACTGTTAACTATAGTAACGATCCCAAATAAGTCCTTCACCACTAAGAGAACTATTTCTGTATTCCTTTACATGAAAGACTTACTTTTCTATTCTATATTTGTCTCATGTCTGTTTCCCCGTGGACTATTTTAAAAATATGTCCCTGGATTCATAAATACATGCTAAACTGAGTCAGAGTTTGATGACATCCTGAGAAAACCCCCTAGTCGGTAGCACTACAATTTCCTTCTCTCCCTCTGCTTCAGAACTCTCATGTTAATAGCAAATTAATCTTGAAAGCTTACAAAAATCTCTTGATTTTCATGAGAGCCTCAAGCACATTTAGAACATGATTGAGTAATATTTGATAAGTAAATAATGCAAAAAAGATTGCTGGAAATATTGGGATAAATTATTTTAAAAGTTTAACTCATACTAGAAATAATATACTAGTGTTAGTCATCTGAAAACAATTTTGATGGAATATCACAATCTGAAACATTTGACTTAGAGCCACAGCAGTAGAAAAAAATGAAAAGCATCCAGCGTGAATTTTTAGATTAGCTGCTTCATTTTCATATTGTATTGTTGAATGAAAATTAGTAAAATGTTGGAGCGTTTCATTAACACTTTTTCAAATATTACGTCGAAATGTTTCACAATTCTTGATTAGCAGAATTATCTTACCCTCAGTTTGAAAGACAGGAGGATGTTTGAAGCATTATAAGGGAAAAAAAAGTCAGTGGGAAATATGTCCTAAATATTAAAAAATTAAGAATTTGAACATTGTTGACCTTCAGTTGCACAGTGGTGTCCAACTCTTTGTGACCCCGTGGACTACAGCATGCCAGGCTTTCCCGTCCATCACCAACTCCCAGGGCTTGCTCAAACTCATGTCCATTGAGTTGGTGATGCCATCCAACTATCTCTTCATCTGTTTCCCCCTTCTCCTCCTGCCTTCAATCTTTCCCAGGCCCGAGGTCTTTTCTAATAAGTCGGCTCTTCACATTAAGTGGCCAAAGTATTGAAGCTTCAGTTCAGCCTTAGTCCTTCCAATGAATATTCAGGATTGATTTCCTTCAGGATTGTCTGGTTTGATCTCCTTGCAGTCCATGGGACTTTCAAGAATCTTCTCCAACACCACAGTTCAAAAGCATCAGTTCTTCAGCACCCAGCCTTCTTTATGGTCCAATCTCACATCCATACGTGACAATTGGGAAAATCATAGCTTTGACTGTACAGACCTTTGTTGGCAAAGTAATGTCTATTTTTTAATATGTTGTCTAGATTTTTCATACCTTTTCTTCCAAGGAGCAAGCATCTTTTAATTTCATGGCTGCAGTCAACATCTGTAGTGATTTAGGAGCCCCCAAAAATAAAGTCTGTCACTATTTCCATTGTTTCCCCATCTATTTGCCATTAAGTGTTGGGACCAGATGCCATGAACTTTGTTTTTTGAATGTTGCATTTTAAGCCAGCTTTTTCACTCTCCTCTTTCACCTTCATCAAGAGGCTCTTTAATTTCTCATCACTTTCTGCTGTAAGAGTGGAGTTACCTGCATATCTGAGGTTATTGCTCTTTCTCCCGGCAATCTTGATTCCAGCTTGTCCTTCAACCAGCCCAGCATTTTGCATGATGTACTCTGCATATAAGTTAAATAAGCAGGGTGACAATATACAGCCTTGACGTATTCCTTTCCCAATTTTGAACCAGTCCATTGTTCCATTTCCATTTTTAACTGTTGCTTTTTGACCTGCATACAGACTTCTCAGGAGGCAGATAAAGTGGTCTGGTATTCTCATCTCTTCCAATTTGTTGTGATCCCCACAGTCAAAGACTTTAGCATAGTCAATGAAGCAGAAGTGAGATGTTTTTCTGGAATTGTCTTGCTTTTCCTATGATCCAACAGATATTGGCAATTTGATCTCTGCCTTTCCTAAATCCAGCTTGAACATCGGCAAGTTCTCACTTCAGGGTTCACATACTGTTGAAGCCTAACTTGGAGGATTTTGAGCATTACTTTGCTAGCATGGGAGATGAGTACAACTGTACAGTAGTTTGAGCATTCTTTGGTGTTGCCTTTCTTTGGGATTGGAATGAAAACTGACTTTTTCCAGTCTGGTGGCCATTGCTGAGTTTTCCATATTTGCTGGCATATTGAGTACAGCACTTTCACAGCATCATATTTTAGGATTTGAAATAGCTCAACTGGAATTCCATCACCTCCACTAGCTTTTTTTCTGCAATGACACTTCCTAAGGCCCACTTGACTTCACACTTCAGGATGTCTGGCTCTAGGTGAGTGACCACACCATTGTAGTTATCTGGGTCATTAGGGTCTCTTTTGTATGTTCTCTGTGTATTCTTGCCACCTCTTCTTAATATCTTCTGCTTGCGTTAGGTCCATACCATTTCTGTCCTTTATTGAGCCCATCTTTTCATGAAATGTTCCCTTGATATCTCTAATTTTCTTGAGATCTCTAGTCTTTCCTCTTCTATTGTTTTCCTCTATTTCTTTGCACTGATCACTTAGGAAGGCTTCCCTATCTCTCCTGTTCTTTGCAACTCTGCATTCAGATCACTATATCTTTCATTTTCTTCTTTGCCTTTTGCTTCTCTTCTCATCTATTTGTAAGGCCTCCTCAGATAACCATTTTCCCTTTTGCATTGCTTTTTCTTGAGGATGGCTGCGATCACTGCCTACTGTGCAGTGTTACAAACCTCTATCTATAGTTCTTCAGGCACTCTGTCTATCAGATCTAATCCCTGAATCTGTTACTTCCACTGTATAGTTTTAAGGGATTTGATTTAGGTCATACCTGAATGTTCTAGTGGTTTTCCCTACTTTTTTCAATGTAAGTCTGAATTTGGCAATAAGGAGTTCATGATCTGAGCCACAGTCAGCTCCTTGTCTTATTTTGGTTGACTATATAGAGCTTCTCCATCTTTGGCTGCAAAGAACATAATCAGTCTGATTTTTGTATTGACTATCTTTTAATGTCCATGTGTATAGTCATCTCGTGTTGTTGGAAGATGTTTGCCATGACCAGTGTGTTCTCTTGGCAAAACTCTGTTAGCCTTTGTCCTGCTTCATTTTGTACTCCAAGGCCAAACCTGCTGGATATTTGAAGCATATATGTATATGATTCTTGTTAAAATTCATAGAATGTATAATTCATTCAAATGAAAAATTATCAAACTCTTTTAATTCAAGTACACACTCTCCTTACATTCATACAGATGTCAAAATTAAAGTTCCCAATTTGTATACATATGTGACCTTCTTTTTCCAGATACAAAACATTAAGAATAAAATTGATAAAAGGCTTGAAAAATCACAATTCTAAAATGAATCTTGGAAATTATCTTTACCAAACCTGTTATGTTACAGTTGAGATATTCTAGATCCAAATGTACAATGACTCCTACAAGAACATACAGTTAATTAGGTACGGAGATAAGACCAGAGCTCAGTTCTCCCAAATCCCATGATTTTCTATTAATCATAGTACCTCTCAGAAAATAAGGGTCAGGGGCAGCTTGCATAAGGAAAATGGTATGTACACATCTCCCACCTACATTAAGAGTAGCCTAGCCACCCACATACAGATTCCATATGAATGGATTCCTGATATGTAGTTATTCTGCTGTATATTATAATTCATTCATTCCATCTTAATTACATTGCTGTCTAATAATTATTGTTGTTTACTTGCTAAGTCCTGTCCAACCCTTTTGCAACTCCACAGACTATAGCCCACTAGGCTCCTCTGTCCATAGGATTTCCCAGGCAAGAATACTGGATTGGCTTTCCATTTCCTTCTCCAACTGTCTAATAGTCTTATTTAATATTTCTAAACTCCTAATTAAACCCACTAAACGAGTGGTACTCATGCAGGAGCCATATTGCACCCCTACCCGTGAGACATTTGGCAACGTGTGGAGACATTTTTGTCACACTGCAGAAAAGAGAGAGTTCCAAGTGGTGTCTGTTGCGTGGAGACCACTGATGCTGCTAAACATCCTATCAGACAGGTTTCTGTATTTAAATGATGAAAGGGAAGCTCTCTCTACCTCAGTTCAGTGCAGTTCAGTTGCTCAGTCGTGTCCGACTCTTTGTGACCCCATGAATCACAGCACACCAGGCCTCCCTGTCCATCACCAACTCCTGGAGTTCACTCAAACTCACGTCAGCCTAAAGGAAAGTATATCATGAAACAAAATCAAGACTTCATTTTCATAAAGGCAAAATATAACATGCTGAGGTTTAAGGACATACACTTACCAGTATTTTTCAAGTTTAATGAAAAAGAATGTTACTTTTGAAGGATCAGTTCAGTTCAGTCGCTCAGTCATGTCCAACTCTTTTTGACCCCCTGAACGGTAGCACACCATGCCTCCCTGTCCATCACCAACTCCCGGAATCCACCCAAACCCATGTCCATTGAGTTGGTAATGCCATCCAACCATCTCATCCTTTGTCGTCCCCTTCTCCTCCTGCCCCCAATCCCTCCCAGCATCAGGGTCTTTTCAAATGAGTCAGCTCTTCTCATCAGGTGGCCAAAGTATTGGAGTTTCAGCTTCAACATCAGTCCCTCCAATGAACACCCAGAACTGATCTCCTTTAGGATGGACTGGTTGGATCTCCTTGCAGTCCAAGGAACTCTCAAGAGTCTTCTCCAACACCACAGTTCAAAAGCATCAATTCTTCAGTTCTCAGCCTTCTTTATAGTCCATCTCTCACATCCATACATGACCACTGGAAAAACCATAGCCTTGACTAGATGGACTTTTGTTGGCAAAATAATGTCTCTGCTTGTTAATATGCTGTCTAGGTTGGTCATAACTGTCCTTCCAAGGAGTACGCGTCTTTTAATTTCATGGCTGCAATCACCATCTGCAGTGATTTTGGAGCCCAGGAAAATAAAGTCAGCCACTGTGTCCACTGTTTCCCCATTTATTTGCCATGAAGTGATGGGACTAGATGCCCTGACCTTAGTTTTCTGAATGTTGAGCTTTAAGCCAACTTTTTCACTCTCCTCTTTCACTTTCATCAGGAGGCTCTTTAGTTCTTCCTCACTTTCTGCCATAAGGTGGTGTCATCTGCATATCTGAGGTTATTGATATTTCTCCCGGCAATCTTGATTCCAGCTTGTGGGATTAAATGGAGAGCAAATTTATTTGCAAAGGTAGTGCTTTCACTATAGCCAAATAACGTCCATAATTATTCACATTAATTTGGTTTCTCTTATAAGAAATTAACATAGACAATTATAGTTTTATTATAAACTGTATGGTAACCTTCTTTACATGCTTGTTTATATAATATCCAGAGAAAGTGAGTCACTTTTCCTTAGTAGTGGGTTAGGTAAAAGAATGAAAAAAACTAATAAATATTTTATTGTTGGAATAATAATTTGTTTTACTTGGCCTTATTCTATGCACTTATTTCATTGGGGTTGTCTTGCCCTGTCTTGTTTAGTTTGAATTTATTTCATTTTGTCATATTTGTGGTGATCTAACTTGTTCTGGATAACAAGCTCAGTAAAAATAGTTTCTTCTTTCTATGACAAAAAGCTTTTTCAAAGATAAGATAGATATTTTGTACTAAACCTTCAGTGCAATTTTCCTAAAAATCTGCTACGTAGGGTTAAAAGTTTATTTTTACAATGTTGATCCAAAATGGAGAAACTTACACAGCTAGTTTCACTCCGAGCCTTTGTATATTTAAAAGGCTATGTCCAACACGAAATTTCTCTAACTTATCATGCAGCTTCTGGGTCAAAAGTTTTATGCATTTTCTGCTTTAAGTTATGACCATAAACCATGCAAACTAAGAAACGTTCAACGGACATGGTGTTGGAGTACTCTATCCTTTTTAAGTTACTCTGTGTTGTTGTTCTTCTTGTCACAGTATATTTAGAATCAACAGCTTTGGCATAAAAGATAGTTAATCAAGCATAGCATCAAGATTATCCAAAACTCAGTTGAGGATAAATTTTGCTTTGTCACCTTTTAACCATAATCTGAATTTGAATCAATGTAGTTTTAACGTTCAGTTGACCATCGAGTAAGTTAAATTTTGAGCATTCTTAACAGTGATTACTATTGTTAATTTTGGAAAAAGTCAGCATAACTTTTCATATTTTACTATATACCAAACTATATTAGTTTAGAAAATAGAATAGTTAAATGTTTAACTATTTTTAATTTCTAAACTAATACTAGTTAATTTTAACATCATTCATTTGTTAACAATCTTTGAACATCTACTGTGTATCAGGCACTGTTCCTGTTCTAGAAAACTAAAGAGTGACTAAGACACTTTTAAAATCACTGCAGATGGTGATTACAGCCATGAAATCAAAAGATATTTACTCCTTGGAAGGAAAGTTATGACCAACCTAGACAGCATATTAAAAAGCAGAGACATTACTTTGTCAACAAAGGTTCATCTAGTCAAGGCTATGGTTTTTCCAGTAGTCATGTATGGATGTGAGATTTGGACTGTAAAGAAAACTGAGCACAGAAGAATTGATGCTTTTGAATTGTGATGTTGGAGAAGACTCTTGAGAGTCCCTTGGAGATCCGACCAGCCCATCCTAAAGGAAATCAGTCCTGGGTGTCCGTTGGAAGGACTAATGTTGAAACTGAAACTCCAATCTTTTTGGCCACCTGTTGCGAAGAGCTGACTCATTTGAGAAGACCCTGATGTTGGGAAAGATTGAGGGCAGGAGGAGAAGGGGACAACAGAGGATAAGATGGTTGGATGACATTATCAACTCAATGGACATGAGTTTGGGTAAACTCCAGGAGTTGGTGATTGACAGGGAGGCCTGGCATGCTGTGGTTCACGAGGTTGCAAAGAGTCGGACACAACTGAGCGACTGAACTGAACTGAAGACACTTTTAGAGGTCCACAGGAATGCATAAGTGGTTAGTTGAAGAGGAGGAAAGTGTCAAGGTGGGTAGAAAGTTTTAAACAAGTATTGGAAGAATAATGGGGATTAAATAGAAAAGGGAAGGAGGAGCATTCCTGATCAAGGAAGTAGTACATGCAAAAGAATATATGTGTGATAGAACTTGGATGATTCAGAGATCCACAAGTAGTTGATTATATATGGAGTTTAGGATGTGTTGAGGAGAGTAAGTGGAAATAAGTTCCAGAAAAAATAAGTTTTTGAAAAGGCAGGGGTGCACATTGACTAAGAACATATACTTTTGTATTTAACTGATAAGAAATTTATACTTCATTCACTAAGCAGCAAAAAGCCATGGGATGGTTTTTTATTTTTTTAATTTTAAAATCTTTAATTCTTACATGCGTTCCCAAACATGAACCCCCCTCCCACCTCCCTCCCCATAACATCTCTCTGGGTCATCCCCATGCACCAGCCCCAAGCATGCTGCATCCTGCGTCAGACATAGACTGGCGATTCAATTCTTACATGATAGTATACATGTTAGAATGTCATTCTCCCAAATCATCCCACCCTCTCCCTCTCCCTCTGAGTCCAAAGGTCCATTATACACATCTGTGTCTCTTTCCCTGTCTTGCATACAGGGTCGTCATTGCCATCTTCCTAAATTCCATATATATGTGTTAGTATACTGTATTGGTGTTTTTCTTTCTGGCTTACTTCACTCTGTATTTGAAAATAGTATGGAAAAATAAAATATTATTATTAACATAAATATCTTTAAGTTTTATATTATTACTATAACAATATATTTGAATATAAATAGTCCATTTAACTAATGCTGTCACTTGCTAAATTTTTCATAATTATCCAGTAAACATTTATAAAGTATATGAATAGTAATACCTACTAATGTTATTGTCATTCCACATAAATACTGTTTATTTTTATCATATCTTATTATTCCTTGAATTTTAAGTTTAAAAATTACAGAAACTTATAGTGTTCAAGTATGTTTGTCCTGGTAATCAATAAATATGTACATGATTCAACAGCTTTCAAATTTAAAAAATATGTGAAAATTAAAAAAAAAAAGCCATGGGATGATTTTAATTAAACAGTGATATATTTAGATTTCTATTTTATAAATAGAATGTAGTTAGCGTAGTAGAAAGGAAAAAGTCAGTAAATCAAACTAGTCACATGATCTTAGCTAGGGCTTCTATAACTAATTGCCATGGACTAGATGGCTTAAACAACAAACATTATTTTTCATTGTTCTGGAGACTGGGAAATCCAAGATCAAGGTGCTAACAGATTCACTGTCTAGTGAGGGTTCTTCACCTGGTTTACAGATAGCTGCCTTCTTACTACAACCTCACATGTAGAGAAAGATCATCTCTCCATTTTCTCTCTTTATAAGGGCACTGCAATTCATAGAGGCTCCACATGATTTAATTAGCTCCAAAAGACCCCTATCTTGGAGACTAGGGCTTCAGTATATGAATATAGGAGGGGACACAAACATAGTCCATAGTGTGATCAGCACTAAACTAAGACATTTACTATAAGGATGGAGCAGTAGTATTTGGGAAAGATTTGGAGGTCAGATCAACAGTAATGGGTAACCAAATTATAGTTAGATGTTGAAGGAAAAGATGTTGAAGGATACTGGACTTCCCTGGTGGCTCAGACAGTAAAGAATCTGCCTACAATGCAGGAGACCCAGCTTCAGTTCCTGGGTTGGGAAGATCCCCTGCAGAAGGGAATGACTACCCACTCCAGTATTCTTGTCTGGAGAATTCCACTGACAGATGAGCCTGGTGGGCTACAGTCCATGGGGTCACAAAAAGTCAGACATGACTGAGGGACTAACACTTTCACTTTTTCACAAGAACATTGAAGTTTCCTTTTTTTTACCATTAGGTGAATGGTAGATAGAAATAACAGGGAAAACATAATTAACATTTTTAAATTTTACATTTTTCAGTTTAAAATTAATATATTTTGTTTCTAGTGATATCAACAAAATATGAGATTATATATACAGCTTGTTCATGAATGTGGGTGATAGCTGAATTGAAGAACATACAACCTCAAAATACTAAAATAACTTTGAATCTTATCACTTGCCTTGTACAAAAAGGCAATGATATCAGTTGAATCTTAATAGTTTTTTTATACCAAATCAAAACGATAATGTATACATACTGTGCTTTGTCTCCATTTCTCCTAGGGTCCCCAAGGACCAAGAGGTCAACCAGGGCCTCCAGTGAGTTTATTTACATTTATATCTGTTTACCATTGATGCTTATGCACCTGCTTGGTTTGAGATATCTACTAAGTACTTAATTTTTTTTTTTGTATTGTAGGGTCCACCTGGAGCACCTGGCCCAAGAGTAAGTCTTCTTGATTTTGTTCATTTTACCTTAGTATATTTTTTTTCTAAGCTTCTTCTATTAACTCTCTGTTAAAGGTATCCCTTTTGCCCACCTCTGTTCTTTTTGTTAATCTAATATAGGGTCTTCACAACTCTAATAGAACCTTAAATCTGGGCTTCAGACTTTTTGTCTATAAAGTAGGATGATATCTCCTACTTTTTTGGATGGATTTGAGTTTTAAATAAGTAAAGTGCTCAGCACAATGTCTGACATAATTAGTACTCACAAAGAACTCCCTCCATTTCTTCCTGTTTCAGAATCCTAGCTCTCCTCCTTCAAATGTTCATTTTTGTCAACAGAGTTCTCCATGTTTTTAAGGTTTGCATGAATCCTTCTCAGCTGCTGGTGGCTGTGGAAGCCCTTGGACTTCTCGTGTATCAGTATTTGCTTGTTATTTATTATAACCCCAAACTTGCTACTCCTATCTTTGAGGCGATACTTCTGTTGCATCATTATCAGCTATCATCTCCTGGCCTCAGTGTTTCAGATTGATTGTTGTGTGTTGTATCCACTGTCCTAGTTGGTAATATTTTTGCTTTCCCCCTTCTTACAAGAGGTCTCCTATCTTCAACCTCACCCATGCCCCATTTCTACAGAATTCTGGTCAAATGCAGCAGTCTTTGGTCTGATTTCCTGCCTAATCAAGATTCACTAATGGCTACACAGTTCAGACAAATGGCCAGTCCCATGCCTTCCAAGTCTTACTTACATGCTTCTCTGCTTTGGATCTTTGAAATTTCAGGCTGGTGGATCACTGGGAGTGCAATCCACTCCCGGCAGGTCAGGAACTCTTCGTTTCCCTCAACTTTTCTTCAGGACAAGGGAAAACTTTCAAGCAAAGTGCCTCAGGAAGATTGTCTCCTTGGAAACGAGATCTATTTCTCTAAGATTCAAAAAAAAATTATTCCCCCTTTCTGTCTGATGGGGATTGAAACCTTCCCTGGCATGAACATCAGTGCAAATGTCTTTAAAAAAAAAATCTTTACTCTCCACTTCTCTGTTCTTCCTTTCCTCCTCAATCATCACACTGCATAGGTTAGAAAAACCCTAATCAGTTGCCTTATCATTTTATAATGACTTTAATATATCATAGGTGCCTTCCTAATAAAGAACAAGTTGTAGAAAGGTCATACATCATTGGTAAATTAAATGTGTTTAGTGAAAATGTTTACATTAAAGTGCCAGATTTGTGGTCACCATTTCCCTCTCTTGCTTGGAAAATATTTGTGTTCCTATACAGCCAAAATGAATTAGGACTCGTGAGAGAGTTTTGCTCTGAGAACAATGTGGATAAGAATATGTAACTTTGAGGAATCAGTAAGAGTATTAAATGAAAAAATATGTGTGCTGTAAACTGTGTCGTTACCTTCAGTTCAGTTCAGTTCAGTTCAGTTGCTCGGTCGTGTCCGACTCTTTGCGACCCTGTGAATTGCAGCACGCCAGGCTTCCCTGTCCATCACCAACTCCCAGAGTTCACTCAGACTCACGTCCATCGAGTCAGTGATGCCATCCAGCCATCTCATCCTCTGTCGTCCCCTTCTCCTCCTGCCCCCAATCCCTCCCAGCATCAGGGTCTTTTCCAATAGTCAACTCTTCGCATGAGGTGGCCAAAGTACTGGAGTTTCAGCTTTAGCATCAGTCCTTCCAAAGAAATCCCAGGGCTGATCTCCTTCAGAATGGACTGGTTGGAGCTCCTTGCAGTCCAAAGGACTCTCAAGAGTCTTCTCCAACACCACAGTTCAAAAGCATCAATTCTTCAGTGCTCAGCTTTCTTCACAGACCAATTCTTACATCCATACATGACCACCGGAACCTTAGCTTTGGTTTTATCTACAAGAAATCAGTGCCAAATCCAATATCATGAAGCATTTCCCATATATTTACTTCTAAGAGTTTGAAAATTTTAGTTCTTACTTTAATTATCTGACCCATTTTGAGTTAATTTTTGTTTATAAGTAAGTGTCTAACTTCATTGGGTTTCATGTGGATATCAAATTTTTCCAGCACTATTTGTTGACAGACTGTTCTTCATAGGGAATGGCCTTAACACCTTTCTCAAAAACTATTTAACCATATGTGTAAGGGTTTATTCCTGCACTCTGTTTCATTGATCTATGTGTCCATCTGTATGCCAGTACCACACTGTTTTGATTATTGTTAACTTTATAGTAAGTTTTGAAATTAAAGTATGAAACCTCCGGCTTTGTTGTCCTTCTTCAAAATTGTTTGGGATATATACTCTCTTTTATAGTTACTAGTACAGTTATCTTTACCAGTGATATTTATTTCTTCATGTGGATTCAAACTTCTGTCTTGTATCCTTTATTTCTGTCCAAAGGACTCCCTTTATTGTTTTTCTAGGAAGGGTTTGCTAGTGATAAATTACCTCAGCTTTTGTTTTTAAATAGGCATGTCTTCATTTTTCCTTCTTCTTGAAGGATAGTTTTACTGGATATAGAATTCTTGGTTGACAGTCTTTTTCTTTCAGCACTCCAAATATGTCATCCTACTGCTTTCTCACCTTTATGGTTTTTGATGAAAAATCCCATCCCTTGGATATGATGAGTCCTTCTCTCTGCAATCAAGATTCTCTATTTTTAGGTTTCAACAGTTTGATTATGAGGTATCTAGGGGAATTCATGGAGAAGGCAATGGCACCCCACTCCAGTACTCTTGCCTGGAAAATCCCATAGATGGAGGAGCCTGGTAGGCTGCAGACCATGGGGTCTCGAAGAGTCGGACACGACTGAGCAACTTCACTTTCGCTTTCATGCTTTGGAGAAGGAAATGGCAACCCACTCCAGTGTTCTTGCCTGGAGAATCCCAGGGACAGGGGAGCCTGGTGGCCTGCCATCTATGGGGTCGCACAGAGTTGAACACGACTGAAGCGACTTAGCAGTAGTAGCAGCAGGGGAGTTCAATGAGCTTCTTGGATGCAGAGATTAATATTTTTCATCAAATTTGGGAAATTTTCAGCAATTATTTCTTGAAATATTCTTTCTGCCCCCTTTTTTCTGAGACTCCCATCACGCATACATTGGTATGTTTTACGGTTTCTGTAGGTCTATGAGTCTATTCATTTTCTGCATTAATTTTTCTTTTTATTCCTTTGACTGGATAATCTCAATAAACTGTTTTCAAGCTCACTGATTCTTTGTTGTCTACTGAAATCTACGGTTGAGCCTCTCAAGTAAATTTTCATTTCAGTTACTGTTAACGTTCAACTGCAAAACTTATACTTGGTTCTTTTCTATAATTTCTATCTCCTTACATTTTTTATTTGGTAAGACATTTTTTCATGCTTTAGTTCTGTAGACATGATTTCCTTTAGTTCTCTGAATATATCTAAAATAGCTAATCAAAGTTTTGTCTACTACATGCAACATGTAGGCTTCCACAGGGACAATTTCCATTGACTGCTTGATTTTTTTCCCATGTATAAGAGTCACACTTTAATGTTACTTAGCATGGCTTGTCACTTTTTCTTGAAAACTGGACATTTTAATAATATAGAGTGGCATCTCTGAAAGTCAAATTATTCACCCCAACCTTAGTGTTTAGTGTTGTTACTTGTTGTTTTTATTATTTAGTGACTTTTCCTAATAAAGTCTGTGTTCTTTGACATATGGGAACACTAAAGTCTCTACTCAGTTAGTTTAGTGGTCAACTAAGGGTTGAGGAGAGGTTTCCTTAAATGCCAGAACTAATGTTTCCCAGTTTTTGCCAAGGGTCTCTGTGAGCATGTTGGAGCATCCCTTCAGTTCTCAGCCAGGCAACTGACAAATTCCTATTTTCACAGAGCCTGAAGATGAGCCAGAGGAGAGAGCTTAGGACCTTCTTGTGTTTTTCTGATCATGTGCCCAGCCCTATGCATTTCCAGGAATATGTCACACCAGAGCATTTCAGAATTTCTAAGGACATCTCATTCCCTGATTTTTGCCTGTTTGCCCCAACTGTCTTCTAATGTTTCTAGCAGCCACAAAGTTAAACAATTCCATCTAAAATTTTTTTAATGTTCCTTAGGAAAGACTTTCTGCACTGAGTGAGCTCTGAGTCAGGTAAAATAAAGACAGCCTTGCAAGTGGTGGCTTTAAGGGAACCACCAGACAGGTCAAATAACAACATTTCACTGGAAAGGAGGCTTTGAAGCAACTCTCAGCCCCATTCTACTCCCTCCTGTGGTTTCCAGGCGTCTCGTTTTCACTGCAATTGCAGGCTGTTGGTTTTCAAAGCTACCACAGAGCTGGAAAGAGAGGCATGGGAATAGGGCAAATTAAAGCTTTACAGAGCTCACTGCCCTTCCTAAAATTCAATATTTTTCTGAAGTGAATGCTCCCCGGATTTACAGCAAGCATTTTGTTAATTTCTGTAATTCTGAAATACTTCATTCTGACATTCTTTTTTCCAGTTTTCTCATTGCTTTTATAGAAGAGAGAATTCTGGGAGGTCATTAGTCCACCATTTTTCCTGTCTCCTAAGTCTCTGATCTTCAGCACACATTTTTTAAATATTCTGTGTGATAAAATGGAAGAGCATATAGATCAGTCTTGCTGCACTGAAGTACAATGGCTGACTCAAAAGTGCTTGTGGAATTCAGTTGCAAGCTGAACTAACTGCTTTTTTCATGGAACACCATTTTTAATTGTCAGAATGACAGTTGTTTAAACATGAGGATTTGGCAGATATTTTCTTGAAAATGAATTAAGTGAGCCTGTCATTTTAAGGAGAACAACTGACAACTTGATACCAATAATAAATTTCAAGCTTTCAAGCAACAGTAACAATTGAAAACTTGTATGTATTACAAGTTTGAAAACTTCCCAATAGTTATGTTTTTATGATGGGATTGGTGATGATGTTAATGAATGTAATCTTTTGATACAACATAATAAAACGTGTATTTGGAAGGACTGCATTATCTCATTAACCATTTTCCAAGTAATTGAATCATGAATTTTTTTTAAATCATGATTTTTAACAAAGTAGGTAAATGATTTTTTTTTAGAATCCATCTTTTAAGTTTAATAGATTAATAGATTTTAATATGAGTATAAAATTTATAGATAAGTTTTCAGACTTCACATTTCAACTAACACTTAACTCCCATTTGTCTAGTTATGGTATAATATCAAAGAAGAATATCCACAATTATTTGAAAAGGCTACTAAAATATTTTCTTGCCAACTGCATATCTTCTTTTAGGCCAGATTTTCTTCATATAGTTCATATAGTTCTTCATATAGTTCAGCTAAAATAACATTTTAACAGATTGAAAATAGAAGCAAATATGAGAATCTAGCTATTTCCTATTAATTCAGACATTAAAGAGAATACATAAGTATAAAACAGTGCCATTCTTCTTACAAATTTTTTAGTTTTCAAAAGTTAATTTTTCATTTAAAATATTTATATTAACATGTAATAGGTTTATTTAACACATTTTTAATTCATACTATGGTAAATATCAAAAGCTATAATTCACATAAATAAAAGTTCTTTAAATCCCTTTACATTTATTTATTTAAAAGTACAACAGGGTCCTGAGTCAGAAGAACCTGAGAACTGCTCATTGCTAGTTTTTCTATGATCAAAGCTCTAATGACAAATAAAGATGGCTGTTGTTTCCTACTTAAGTCGTGTCCGACTCTTTGCGACCCCATGGACTGTAGCCCACCACACTCCTGTGTCCATGGGATTCTCCAGGCAAGAATACTAGAGTGGGTTGCCATTTCCTTCTCCAGGGGACCTTCCCAACCCAGGGATCGAACCCAGGTCTCCCGCATTGCAGGTAGACGCTTTAACCTCTGAGCCACCAGGGAAGCCCATCCTACTTAAGTCAATTGCCTATATTTAGTGCCAATATTTTTTTTGTGAGCCATGTCCAAAATCTACCAGTTCTCACAAACATGATGGTCAGAATTAACTTGCACAGAATTGTTAATGCTAAAGCCTTTCTTCTTGAGTAGGCCATGCTTCTCTATCTCCAGGCCTTTGTGTTGGCACCTCTGCCTAGAAAACTCTCCCACCCATTTGCCTAACAATTCATATTTATTCTTCAGATCTCAGTTCAAATATCACTACCTCCAGGAAGCCTATGCAGATCTATTCCTTCCAAGTCTCTTATATCCTCCAAATTTGATTAAATAAGACTCCATAATTTCTCTTATAGGTCCATGCACTTTTCTTCAATAGCACATATCCCAATTTGTAAATGTGTTATGTTTTAGATTATTTGACTGATGCCTTTTTTGACCTCTAAACTTTAGCTCTACAAGGGCAAGGTTGTTTTGTTTTATATTATTTGCTTACCATTTTATCCTCAATATGTGTTTGGCGGCATACATATGCAAATATTTTCCAGCTTGAAAACCACATGTTGAGGCAAGGATGAGTATATTTTGTTGATTGTCCCATCATTTTAAATAGTTTTACAAAGTATCAACCATGAGTTATGGGAGATGTTGAAAAGAGCTTCTGTTATATGGACTTGCAAGTAAAAAGATATCTTAGCAGTACAATCATTCTGAAAGAAATCAGATGCTTGATTTGCTCACACAAATGCCATTTCACAGAATTTTCTCCCAACTTATGCTTCTTAGTTTCCAAGCTTTTTTAAAAATAAAATACAAAAAGACTTTTTACTAATGGTTATTCTGGGTCTTTCTCTAAAAATATCTTTTATTAAATTCTGGAGGAGATTGTATTTATGTTGTATTATTTCTTTTGGGACTTGACACATTTTCCAACTTCAGAAATTGTTTTTAAGACCACAGAAGTATCAGATTAAACTAATGTGACTACCTCAGGACAGTAATATTTTATTCTACTTCTTCCAAGAATGTAACTGTTAAAAATTACTACAGTTATTTATTCTTCACTTTACAATTTATTAACGGAGGGGATCATATTTCATTCTTCTTCCATGTAAGTAACTTTTGTGTGTTTTCAGGCAGCAGAGACAAATAGTTTTTCATTTGCAAACTCTGGACTTTGGTCCTGTTTTAATTAGGAGACTTTTGAAATTTGGATGAAGGTAGCATATTGTCCTTTCAGATAGCTAGGCAATATTTGTGAGATCAGTCTAACCATAAGAGTTACAAATTCAGATAATAAGTCTAGTATACTTTAACAGCAGTGGTTTCAGAATTTATAGCCTTTACTTCAGAGCACTCAGTGTTGATCTTATTGCTAATCGCAAATGGTTTTGTTTTACACAGAAACAAATGGATATCAATGCTGCTATTCAAGCCTTGATTGAATCACATACTGCCCTACAGATGGAGGTAATATATCTGCCTTTATTTACATTGGCACACTCAATCTACAAATTAAACAGAAATATTTTTTCAGAGGCCAAAATGTGACTTTATCTCAAGGCCTGTATTTACAAGAGATTAAAAGTAATGAAACCATTTTTAAGGACAAAGAAAACAATTTTAATAAACAGAAATACATGTATAAGATTTTTAAGGAAAACATTTAAAATAAAAATATTGTCAAAGGATTTTCAAAATAAGAGTTTGGTATTACAGAAGAAAATAGTTAAATGAAGTTAGCCATTTCTTAAAATGGCATCTATCTAGCATCATTATTCATTTTTCTTAAGCTCTATTTATTCATTGTATATAGGGGTTCTTTTTAATTATGCTGTAGGGATAGTAATCGTTCAGTTTTAGGTCAGCTTGAAAAGTAGACTTTTGAGTGTGAATTTAACCTCTTGTTAGGATTAAGAATAACAAAACACAAATACTTATAGTTAAATATAAACTGTTCTTTACATCCTACTCTCAACTCACTGCACACAATAGGAGTACACTTTTCTTCTGTCTTGATCTTTGTTGATCACTTGGGTTACATACTGGTGATGACTACTCTATGCTTCTTTGCTAATATGATTTTCATGATGACTTGGCAGAGCTACCAGAATACTGAAGTAACTTTAATTGACCACAGTGCAGAGATCTTCAAAACCTTGAACTATCTTGGCAATTTACTACACAGCATCAAGCATCCTCTTGGCACACGAGATAATCCAGCACAGATCTGCAAAGATTTGCTTAACTGTGAACACAAAGTATCAGACGGTAAGTTATTGGTTTCCTTAAACTGTGATACTTCATTTCATCATTTCAGTGTGTTTGAGACTTCTAGTGTATTTATGCCAAATCTTATGATTTTTGATAAAACCATGGCAGAGGCATTTTAAGGTCATCAAGAACCAAATACATACTTCTTAAGGTAAATATGGTTTCTGATATCAAAGTATCATTTTTTTAAGGGTTTGCTTGATCTTCTACTATAAAATCTGACATGTCCCCAGATTTTCTTACCCCATCTATGTCATTCACTTATACTCTGTGCTTAGAATACATGTTAAAAATAAAAAATAGGAAAGGTTAACTTTTGAACTAACAGACAATATTATCTGTCAGGACCACCAGAGTTGGCAACATGAAGAAAGAGATCATAGTTCCCCTCTCTATTACACTCCCTAAAATTAATTTTTACATAAAATGGGATTTAAATGCCTCATTTTGGAATCTGACTGTAAAGATGGAGGCTTGTCATGCTTGGAATCGTCTCATCCTCACATTGATACCTCAAAATCCATTAGCCAGAGTGGCAAAAATAGAGCCATCAAGCAAAAGGTTTAAAGCAAGTGGAGGAGCCATTACTATCTGATGATCAACAGGGAAACCGTGTCTGCTACAATGTCATTTAATTTTAATTTTGATGGGGTCTATATAGTCAGCTATACAATCAATTATGAAAAACTCTAGTCCTAACATACAATGATACATATGCTGATTTGACAATAAGTTACTTAATTCTGTCGGATGGACAGTAGTTCATATTTTATTTTTTATACACATGTGTTTACATGCAAATATACATGTATAAATATATATTTGTCTAAAAGCATCTTCCATTCTAGAAGTGTAGCAAAAATATTTGTTTTATTTATATTAATAAAATGTTTAACTTCTATAGATGTCTCCTACCTTAGATTATCACAAAAACAAATAATATTTCTAGTTATAGCTTCCCATCATAATCAAATTTGACTCTTTCCTATATTTGAGGGTATAAAAATATATTTCTATAGAACTGAAAGGAACAAAGACATTATAGGGCATACCAATTACTAAAATCTAATTCAAGGTCTGCCTTCTTCATAGGAGAAATAGCTAAGTTGTATGGCTTGCAAGGTATTAGGAAATTATTTATACCCAAAAACACTTTCATCACTAGGAGATTGTAAGTGCAGTAGAAAAACACAAAGCAACAGGGAAGGGGGGATGTGATAGAAAGTAGGGTTGAGGGTGAAGTTTTAAATAGAGTAGGTAGATAAATCATCTCTGAGAAAGTGACATTTGAGCAATATCAGGAGGAGGTAAGGGAAGAAGCCACAGGGAATCTGGGAGAAAGAGCTTTCCAGGAAGAAAGAACAAATGCAAAGACCCTGAACCTGTGTTTAGCATGTCCTATTAGCAAGAAGGTTAAGGTGACTGGAAGAGGTGCGTAAGGAGAAGAATGGTAGGAAATGAAGTCAGAAAGATGTCAAGAAACCAGATTATATAGGATATTATAGGCTAATCAAAAGACTCCAGCTCTTACTCTGAATAGGATGGAAAGTTTTAGAAGAGTTAGAGCAAAGGAATGACAAGACTTGACTTAAATTTTGAAAATGTTACTCTTGGTGATGTATCACAAATATAATGAGGACAGGGTAGAAGGAGCCATTGAGAAAGCTAAGGGATGATGATGTTTTGGACTAGAGTTAGTGGTGGGAAAGTGGTAAGAAATGGTTAAATCTTTAGATAAGCTTTAAGGTAGAGCCAACAGGTTTTTTTGTTGATAATTCAGATATGGATTTTGAGAGAAACAGAATGAGAAAGAATGACACTAAGAGTTTTGACTAAAGGACTGCTAAGTCGCTTCAGTCGTGTCCGACTCTGTGTGACCCCATGGACTGCAGCCTACCAGGCTCCTCCATCCATGGGAGTTTCCAGGCTAGAGTACTGCAGTGGGACTAGAAGTGTGGAATTGCTGTCTATACAGATAGAGAAGCAAGTTTGGAATCAAGATGAGGAGTTCAGTTTGGGATGTATTTGAGATGTCTGTTAGATGTTCAAGGAAGTATGTCAAGTAGGTAGTTGTCTATTCAGGAGAGAGGTCAGGAGAGAGGCCCTGGTTATGGATAAAAATATAAAGTAATTTGCATATAAATAGCACCTAGTGCCCTGAAACTCTCTAGGACTACCCTAAAGAGTAGATTTTTTTAAAGTTCTAAAAACTGTGTCTTAGAACTCTTCCATGTTTAGAGATCAGGCAGTTGAGGAGGAACTAGCAAAGAAAACTAAGAAGAAGCTGTCACTGAGATAGGAGAAAAAGTAGATGAATGTGAAGAAAATGTTTGCCTGAAGAGGCAGGGATCTACTGGGCCAATGTCAAGTTAGGTGAAGACTGAAAAAGGCTACTAGATTTAGTAATGGGAAGTTCTTTGATGCTCTTTGCAAGAGCAGTTTAGAGGCATGGTAGCAGTTAAAACTGTCAGGTTTTAAGAGAAAATGGAGCTTGAGAGTTTCCACTCTCAGTTAGGAAGCAGATAATTCAATTTGCCTAACTAAATTTTTAAAAAGCTAAAAACATAAAATACTGACAAAGTAGAAAGGATTTTGAAGAACACAGCAGAGATGGGCACACACTTACAGCTGCTTTTGCCCTGGGTGCGTCCAGCGACTGAGTAGTGTAATAGGGGATCGAAGGTTGGAATCCGAAGCCCACAGATGGTGGGGATTCAGGCTTTCAAAGATCTGTACTCTGGGAGTAAAAATGATAGGATCAAAGAATTATTGGAGTCAGGACACTAGAGGGAATGAGCCAAAATGAGAAGAGAGGTGAAATCATGGAGGAGATCTAGCTGTAGGTAATAAACCTAAAAAAAGACTAGGGCATGGCCTTGGGAGTTAATGATGAAAGTAAGCAGAACAGGAGAAGGGTACAAAAAAATTGGTGGGAAAGAATTGGAGGAACTGAGTAGAGGTCAGAATATTACAAATATCAACAACATGGATGTAAAATCACCATGAATTAGGTTATAAAGAGCTAGCCAAAGGCTAAAATCAAAGAAATAAAGCTGATGATGGCAACAGGAACAGGTGACAGGCGATAGAGTGCAATGACAAAAATTTTACCATGGAGTGTTCTCAGACTGAAAGCAGGGATAATGGTCTGAAAGTGGCAAGAAGGAGCAAGAAAGACCCCTTCCTGACTCAGGCACAATGCTGTAGAGGCTGTGGCAGAAAGGGCTTGCATGGAAGCAGTGTTCTCAGGAGAGAGCCAATTTTGAGTTCAAGCATTTAGGCCTACAAAAGATGTATTATGGTATAATGCTTATATCCTAAAAAAATATGAAGCCCCCTACCAATTCACCAGTGAATAACAATGCCTGAGTTCAAAGCACTCCAACCCATATAAGAATGAGATCTTGCTTGATAGAAAACCTTTTATAAAGCTTATATGTCCGCTCACATAGTCAAGGAAACTATTTCTTGAATGAGAGGAGATGATGAGTCAAGATATATGTCTACCTCTTTAGTTAAGACTGTAAGCCTGCATCAGAGCCTGGTTTTTAAAAAGCCAGCTGTAATTTCTACAAACTATAAAATGTCCAGCATTCTGAGGAAATCGAGCAGGGAGAAATGGGATACAGAGGTGATATTAGGACTTTTTCACCCTTTTCTTCCATATTTCAGTATAGATCAGTGATTCTCCAAATATCATCCATGAACTAGAATTAGATGCAGGTTCTCAAGCCCCATCCCAAATGTAATGATTTAGTAACTCTAGGGGTGAGGCCCAGCTGTTTTAACAGCGTCAGCAGTCTGAAAACCACTGCAATAGAGATAGTCCCCTACTCTTGGAAGTAACAATTCAAGTTTTCATTTTGTAGGATTAGAAGAATAGTAGAGGGGGAATGGTCGAGGATGTGTGTAAATCTACAATGGCAGACCAGGGGAAGCCCAGAATGAGCAAGAGAAATCTTTGCTATGGGAAACAAATGAAACAAACAAGGGGTTTCTACCTATTATAGAAAATGGCCTTTAACAAATACTATTAATTTTTTCTTGCCTTTTTAATGCAAGAAGGCAGGGCCATCTAATTCAAAAATTCCTACTCTTTGCATTTAGAATAAGGTGCTGTTTGAGTATTCTGAGCCTGTTATTCCAGAATTAAGATGCTACCCCAGTACTTTTCAGTTTGAATATGTTCTAAAGTCCAACTTTATGCCCCACTTGATTCTCCTGGACACTCAATGGATGCAAAGGTTGGCAGGCTTACACTGGCTATAGAGACTTCAGTCTTTTCCACTCACAAATCTGAAAAGAAAGCACAAAAATAACCATTTAATTGTACACTTTTCTTCTGGGAACAAAAATGGTTATTCTTTTTAATTGTCAGTTCAGTTAAACAAAGGTATATTTTTCCTCAGGGAGACTGAAGAGGTTTCTATTTTTAAAATATATGTATTCATTTTTAAGCTCTGTAATGACATAGTACAAAAATAGACACATATCCTACATTAATTTCAACTTCTGTATTAACTTTGTAACTGTAGACAATTCACTTAAGTTGCTGAGTTCATTTTATCTATAGCATGAAGTAACAGATATAGCCATTCAATTATTTTTTATTAAAATTATGAAATGGCCTTAAATTGATAGGTATGTGAAAAATATAGTATTTTCACTATCAGTTTAACATAATGCTTGCGGCTTTTATTTTTTCACTAAATGTATTGGTTTAAATGTATGATCTTTATAAACTTCTAAGTTTTTTAACAGGAAAAAGTGTGAAAAAATATGTTGAAAGTATGATACTTTTTAAGGATTGTTCAGAAATATTTTAACATGTCATTTAAATATTTTTGTTTCACAATAAATAGGAAAATATTGGATTGATCCAAATCTTGGATGCCCTTCAGATGCCATTGAGGTTTTCTGCAATTTCAGTGCTGGTGGTCAGACATGTTTATCTCCTATCTCTGTGACAAAGGTAAATTCTGAATTTAGCATATATACTGGTACTTGCCCACTATCAGTAAATAGTGAGATTTTAAAAATCTTCCACTTTAAATAATTATGAATTTTATGAGTGGAAGCAAGATATTCTCTACCATATATGAGAAAGAAACTTTTTGGTTTTTAAAACTAATCCTGTTAATTCTTGACATTTTGATTGCATGTTTTTATGACTGGCTTAGTTTGGCTTACTCTACTGACTATGCTTTTTAAATCCCTTTTAAAAATGTAAAACATATGTTTTTATGCTCATGCATTCATTAGGAAATTCCAAAACAGCTGCAGTGTTTGTATTCAGTAATCAGTTACCTAAGGTTTTTACTGAAAATGACATCATCATCATTAAAAGAAGAATTCTGCCACAAAACTTGCTATTTTGGGTGACTGGGAACAAAACTAACCTCCCTGAAATATCCACTGGGTAGTATTTAAAACATATGTATAATTCTATAAACTAAATGTTTAGAAAGAACAACAGTTAGTTTGGTATAACACTGGGTATTGTAACAAGCGTTTCTCAATCCTAAAGCTTGCTGCTGCTGCTGCTGCTGCTAAGTCGCTTCTGTCATGTCCGGCTCTGTGCGACCCCATAGTCAGCAGCCCACCAGGCTCCCCCATCCCTGGGATTCTCCAGGCAAGAACACTGGAGTGGGTTGCCATTTCCTTCTCCAATGCATGAAAGTAAAGTTGCTCAGTTGTATCCGACTCTTCGCGACCCCATGGACTGCAGCCTACCAGGCTCCTCCGTCCATGGGATCTACCTATAACATATATCAAAGAAACCAAAACTGCATTTCTTTCTTTTTCTGGTTAACACCTTGGCCCTCTCAGAAACTAATTTTTCGTGAACAAAGAAGTGATACATGGACCTACTGTGTGTTTTTTCCACCATAAGAAGGCATCAGCTAAAAAGTACAGTGTTGTCAGTGTCTCCAACTGCTTAGAATTAGACTGTTCTCTTCTCCTGAAATGCTCCCCCTCATTAACCAGGGTGTTTCATCCACTTATCTCATTAGGCATTCACCACTGTTACCCAAAGCAGAACAGGAGAGGACTCTTCTATTTCTGTGGAATATGTATAATGCTAATGAGGAGCAGTAAGATCGCCTTACTTCCAAACTAACCACATAATCACCCTCATGCCCCTGCTTTTAGCCCAGGATTTTTATTTGGGTCATCATGGAAAAAAAGGAAAGAGGGGAGTACAAAGAAGATAAAATCAGTGAAGGAGCCATATTCCAGTTCTTTCCTTGGCTGAATCAATTCCCCCATTTCTCCCATCCATAAATTCAACTTTAGAAAGACTGCACAGGTAATGGAAAGAATAGTAGACTTGGAATCAGGGACCTGGATTCTAATTTCTGTTCCTCTGAAAACCTGGGAAATGATACTATGAACCACCAGAAAGCCCACTCCTTGCCAGGCACTGTGCTAACTAAATGACACTTGACAACTCACATCCTTGTAACAATCCTGTATTGCTGTTATACCCAAACTTGCCAACAAGGAAACTGGGCTTAGAAAGGCTCCGTATTTCACAGGTTTGTAGTTCTCATCTACAAAATCAAAGAATTTGAACTGCTTCAGCTCTAATGTTCCTCATGATGATCCTTCCATGCTTTCATCCTTATGCCCCTCCCCTCCGCCCTCCTTTCCTTTTCTTCTCTTTCCCTACAGTTTTGTTGTTGTTGTTCTATTACCTTATAACTGATACTCTTATTTGGTGACTGGAGATTAGTATAAATTCCTCAGTAGG
Source organism: Ovis aries (assembly GCF_016772045.2). Taxonomy (NCBI): domain Eukaryota; kingdom Metazoa; phylum Chordata; class Mammalia; order Artiodactyla; family Bovidae; genus Ovis; species Ovis aries. The sequence continues at coordinate 62,857,942 of NC_056054.1, read as the reverse complement.
AACCACTTCTATTCATTTATGTTATGACCATACCCCTGTCTGAATAGTGCTAAAATGATGATGATGTCTAAAGCTACAGAAAAATCTGCTTCCTTGTCCAAATCTAGAAACTTCTTGCTCCAGTACTATCCTACATTGTCCACTTTATTAGTTAATATTGTTCATGCATTCATTCATGCAATAAACAGCTTATTGACGACTCACTGTATGACCAAAACTGCATTAGGGGTTGGCTAACACAAAGATTAAGATTCTTTGTCTTTGTCTTTAAAGGCTCCATAATTAAAATAATTCAACCAATTAATTATCACAACTTTTAACTTATCATTGAAAACTAAAACAATAAATCTTCAAATGAAAGCACAGACAGAATTTCAGATTTTTATGAAAGAAATTTTAAGCAATAATCCACAACAAGTTATTAATGCATCTTAAATGATATTATACAAACTATTTTTTAAATCATATTTAGTTGCCTAGTGATATGCTAAAGCCAGCTCATACTGCTCAGGAGAGCCTATTTATTTTAAGATCTCTTGTGAATTCCATGTTAAGTGACACCACCTTGATAGCCTAAAATCAGCCATGGTAGGAGTATTTACAACTATGGAAATTCAGAATTGCCCTTGCAGGGGTGGTGGTTAAGCATTACCAGTACACCACTGACTGGCACTTAAATGTCCTAAAAAGTAGCTTTCTCAAGCCTGCCTTTGAAGGACTTTGTTCAAGTTTCTCCAAACTATAAATTTTTCAGTTGCCATATCTTATAACTCACATATTGTTTCAACAACATTAGTTGGAGTTTGGAATCGGGAAAGTCCAGATGAACTTCCTTCATTTACTGAGCTCAGAAGCCACCCATATCATCACCATTCACTGTCTAAACACTCCAGTGTGGACAAGTCCTCAGACAAGTGGCTCAGGATTGACTCTTGGTTTCAAGGGATGGAATGGTCAGATTTTTGAAGAAAACACTCTACTTGAACCTAAAGTGCTTTCAAATGACTGCAAGGTAAGGGAATGGCATGTTTAGATTTATTCAATATAACTAACTTAAAATTGATTAGACTATATATAATTAACATAAGAGTAAAACTATATAATTAATATGAGAGTAAGACATTGCAACTTGAAGCTACAGAAGAATAAGTTTTAATGTGCCTAATGCGTAATAACCATACATTTTTCATAATCAATTATTCTTTTATATCAACTTTTGTCACACCCATTGGTCATCCATGGAGTTTTATATGCAAAATGAGTGTTATTAATGTATTAATTTTTATTCCCCATATGAAATAATTATAGATGATAGCAGATGGAGCATAAGGGCCTATAGACAAATGTTTTCTTTTGTATATTTTTACTGCTGTGATTCTGCATTTCATTACTTCATGAAAAACAGGTTATAGAGGCAAGTCAGGTTTATTTCATATTTTGTCAGTCCCCATAACCTGATGCTAAATAATGGGCAAAATGGCAGTTTGACTCTACAAATCAATATCTGACATAGCCCATTTTTCCTATTAAAATTAAATAATAATGGAGAGTTTATAATTTTAAAACATTGTATTGTAGAGCAGGTGTTGGCAAACTACAAACCACAGACCAAATCTAGCCCAGCATTCACTTTACTAAATATATGTTACTGAAACACAGCCACGCTCGTTCATCTCTTTATTATCTAGGGCTGTTATCACACTACAGTGGCAGAGTCAAGTATATATGACCCACAAAACTAAAAGATTTATTTCTAACCCTTTACAGAAGAGTTTGCTGATCCCTATTATAGAGTTATCCACTTACATATCATTAACTTCTTTAAGGAGCTTGGTTTCCTGCTCTTGTGTATCATGAAGCCCATGATTTAACATGTCTTATATTTTGAGTGCTTGGTTTTTCCCAACTAGAGTGCTTTACTTTTTCACATTTCACTTTCAGATAAACTACACTTGCATATTTGAAAAATCATAAAATAAATAGTCATAAATATATGGCTCACTCTCTGTAGGTGAAGAAATCAGCATTACCAACAAAATTAACTTTCACAATTTTGTCCAGAAACTTTTAGTGACCCATTACTATTTCTGAGACACAATCAAAACTTACCAGCAGTTAGAATAGTTAGGCCCCAACCTATTTTTCAAGCTTGGGCTTTCACTGACTGCGTGCCCTGAACTCTGGTCAAACTGATCTATTTATAATAATATCAACAACAATTCCTACTACTAATTGTTGGGGACTTATTAGATGGCAGGTACTGTGTATTACATACATTATTTAACTATAACAGCTCTATGAAGTTACTATTAGTATCATTTTATAGGTAAGAAAAACTGAAGGCACAGAGGTTAAGTAACTTGTTCAAGGTACAGCAGAGCAAGAAATCAACCCTAAGTGTATACAGTTCCAAAGTCCACACTATATTGCCAGGGACTTTTAACGGAAATCTCACTTAATCCTCACTAATTCACATTTTATATGTGAGAATACCTATACCTGGGTGTCTGTCAAAATCTGTGCACTTAAACCCCATGCTAGGCTTATTTTCACAACCACTTTCTATCTTTCCAACTGTTTTGTTTTTTCCTATTCATGTCATTCCCCTTCTCTGAAATGCTGTTCTCTACCCCTCTAACCAAGTGGAAATTGTAGGCATTCTTCAAGGCCTATCTTCGGTTCTGAATATACAAGGCTTTTCCCTGACTGTTCTAGTTGGAAATGAGGAACTCAGCATTCACTCTCTATATTCGTTATGATGCATGTCATAGATGGCCTTATATTACGGCTGTTTGTTTCTCCTCTCCCTTTCTAAATTTATAAGCTGCAAGAACTCAGAAGCCAGAATTTACTCATCTTTGTATTTCTCAAGAACTGTAAGAAACTGGAGGATTACATTTTATTCAACTGTGCCAAAAATACTTAGTCTTCAACAAATATTGTTTGAGACTTAATGAAGTTGCAGAGAATTCTAGCCTAGTTATTACCCCAAGGTTATGACTTTGGTAATTTATTTTCTGTGAGCTTCTATGCCTTAACTTAAAATAGAATTTATAGATTGAATAATCTCCAAAGTTCCTTCAAATTCTAAAATTTATACCATGATAATTCTGTGAATGAGTAAATGAATAAACTTCTGTATAAAAATCTTCACAAAGCTAGATAACTGTTTCTCTATTTTGTTTTCCTGAAACTTAATCAGAGCATAGTTTTTATTTTATAATAGAATTTACCCTCCAAAAAAGAGCATACAATAATAAAAGGAAACAGAAAGGCCTAGAAAGAAAGGAAAGGAGGAATGAAACTATATAAACAGTAACCGCAGAATGGAAAAAAAGAAACCTAAAACATAGTTCAACATAATTATAATTTACTTGTACTGAAGGGATTCTGCATATTTCCTGCCTAGAGTACAGAGAGGGTAAGCGCACTCATTCCCTTTCATCCAAGACAAGTTTCCATCCTGAAGCATCAGTTCCAAATAAAGGAAAACAAAATGGTTACTAGTCACATTAGAAGCAGGGTATATCTGGTCCAATGATCCACAGACAACAGAAACAGGAAGCCTCAAGAAAAATCAGAACACACAATGCCATCTAGAAAATGGAATAAGCGTATATGTTCATTTACTCATAGTAACTGTTACCCATTCATTGAGCACTTACTCTGTGCCAGGCATTATCTAGGTACTTTCTATTCATTATTTCTAATCCTTAAATCTATACCGTCTATGAAAAGACATTGTCTGCTACTAATGGAAAAATTACAGATCAAAGCATTTTGTTCTTATTTTTCAGATTCAAGATGGCAGCTGGCATAAGGCAAAATTCCTTTTTCACACCCAGGACCCTAATCAACTTCCAGTAATAGAAGTACAAAAACTTCCTCATCTCAAAACCGAACGGAAGTACTACATTGAAAGCAGTTCCGTATGCTTTCTCTAAGGTCTCTGAATTAGTTCAGAATGCATGCTGTTGGCCAGGTAATTGTTGCAGAGGGAAAAATATAGACAGCAAGTTACTATTGGATATCATGAAATGCATGGAATAAAGCATTGGCTAAATTTTAAAGAATCTCAGGAAGAAAAGACTTCCTCCTAAGAAGGAGACAAGGCATTTTTTAAAGGACTATAACTGATAAAGTATTTAATTCTTTGAAAAATTATATTGATCTGAGCTTTAGAGAATTCCCTAGAACTGAACATTTATAAACATGGAATTCTTCAGGGTATTCTATATTTTTTGACTGTCTGAGAGCAAAGTACCCATTAGACAGCTGGAGATGCAAAGCACTATGGAGCAATACTGGCTAATGCTCCCAAATGTGCAATGCTTCTGTCTAAAAACTTCAAGCCACAGTCAATATGTCTTCTTTTCCCAAATACTAAGCTGTATTCAGGTCCCCAGTGGGCATATACATCTTAGCCGGTGGTACACTACCTCTTATATGTTGCCTTTTTGTGTTGCTTGGTGCTCTTCTAAAACAAGGTGCTTGTGGCTTTCATAAACTATTTTATTTCTTTATTCGTCTTTGTCATTCCTTAAGAGTGTATGTACTGGTTACATCAATATATGTTTTGATTGTTAGTACTTATTTTAATTTGTTTGGTCATATACTTAATAACAAGTAAAACATTATTTATGTGAAGTTCTTATTTTAAAATTCTCTTTGTGGATATAAAATCAAAGCTAGCACATTGTAACCTGTGCTTAAACACAAGAGAATTGGGAGGGGGTTTTATTGTTTATGTTTTAATTGCTGTAAAAAATATTATAGGCCAGCTACATCCAGTAGTAGGTTTGGGTTAGAGTTTAGGGGTTGTGATATACTATTTTTAAAAATCCATGATCATCTGGAATGATAGTTTATGTATATATATTTTGTAAAGTTGTAATTCAGCAAATCTTTTGAAATTGCTGCTGTTTTAAATTATAAAAACTTTGTTTCTGTTTCATAGAAATTACATGTGTTTTAGTAATTCATTGATTTTCTTTCACCATTCTTAAATTTAATGTGTTGGGACCTAAAAGAATTCAACTTACCAGTCGTTAAAGCAACATTCAAGAAAACAAATACAGTCATTTGCCATTTAAAATAGGCTAAGTTCAGACTTTCCTTGAAAGAGAAATGTTAAGCATTAAAAATATGATACCTTTTGGTATATTGAAAAGCATGTACATCTATTATAAACATACCATCAAACCACACTTACCTATCTATAATAAAAATGTGCTTTAATATCTTTTTTGGTGCTTTTTTCTTTAACCATACCCTTTTATTATGTAGGACAGCCTCTTTCACTTAGACCTTCTGTTCTGTGTATATTGTACTACTAGAAAATATCTATTATACACCTATAAAAGGATTATAGGGCCTATTTCCTACTTAAAATTAGGTCATGGCATAGAAACTCTCTCTCATATGGTCAACTGATTTGTAACAAGGGTGCCAAGACCATTCAATGGAAGAAGGACAGTTTTTTCAACAAATAGTTTTGGGAAAACTGGATATCCATAATGCAAAAGAATGAAGTTAGACCTTTATCTTACATGATATATAAAAATTGATTCAAAATGATGAAAACTATTACTGTAAACAACATTTGGGATAATATCAAAAATTTTAAAAGTAACATAAAATGTATCAAAGTCCTAAATGTAAGAGCTAAAACTATAAAACTCTTAACACTTAGGTGAAAGGCTTCATGACATTAGATTTAGCAATTAATTCCTGGATAGGGCACCAAAAGCACAGTTGACAAAAGAGAACAATAAACTGGACTATAGCAAAACTTAAAATTTCTGTGCCAGGGACACTATCAAAATAGTAAAAAGACATCCCACTGAATGGGAGAAAATATTTGGGCATTATATGTTTGATAAGGGATTACTATCCAAAGTATATGAAGAACTCTTAAAACCCCAAACCAAAAAACAACAAAATACCCTCAAGAAACCCAAAGTAAAAATGAGCAAAAGACTTAACAGGCATTTCTCTGAAGATACACAAATGGCCAACAAATGAAAAGATGCTCAACATCACTAGTCATTAGGTGCAAATCAAAACCATAGTTAAATACTATTTTGTACAAATTAAGGTGGTTATTACTGTCCCCCCAAAATAGGAAAATAACAAGTGTTGGTGAAGATATGAAGAAACTGTAACCCTTATAAATTGCTGGTGGGAATGTAAAATGGCACAACTGCTGTGGAGAATAATTTGGCAGTTCCTCAAAAGTTACATGTAGAATTACCATATATGATACAGTAATTCTACTTCACATATATACCTAAAAGAATCAAAAGAAGGAATCAACATATTTTTACACCAGTGTTCATAGAAGTATTATATAGAATAGCCAAAAGATGGAAATAACCCCAGTGTGTATCAATAGATGAACTGATGAACAAAATGTGGTATGCACATACACTGGACTATTATTAAGCCTTGAAAATGAAATTCTGACATATGCTCAAACATTGATGTACCTTGAAAACTTTGTGCTACATGAAGAAAGACAGACAAAAAAGGGTATTGTATGATTCCATTCATTTGAACTACCTAAAAATTCCTAAACAGAAAATATAACAGAGGTTTATCAGAGGCTAAATGAGGTAAAAATAAATTATTTTTTAATGAATAGAGTTTCTGTTTGAAATAATGACAAATTTCTGGAGATGGGTGGTAATGACAGCTGTACAGCAATATGAATATAGTTAATGCAGCTGAATTATACACTTTAAATTGGTTGTTTTAATCATTTTATGTTATATATTTTACCACAATTTTTTAAAATGGGGCTATGGCAAAGATGTCAGATTTCCTGCTTGAGAAATAAAAATGTTTTTAAAAGAGCCAAGACTGATTCTCAGGTGGCTTAGACAGTAAAGAGTCTGCCTGTAATGCAGGAGACCCATGTTCAATCCCTGGATTGGGAAGTTTCCCTGGAGAAGGAAATGGCAACCCACTCCAGTATTCTTGCCTGGAAAATCTTATGGAGGGAGGAGCCTGGCATGCTACAATCCATAGCGTTGCAAAGAGTCAGACAGGACTGAGCGACTTCACTTTCACTTTTGCTTTCAAGACTGATTCTAAATGTAAGAACCCACAGTTTATACTCTGGTTTCAGTTTATATCCTATACCTTCTGTTCTCTCCCTACACACAAAAAAAACTTTGTATCAGAGGCATAAGTGATTTTCCTAGATCTCATTTCAGAAATATATATAAAATAGAAATACCTTAACTTTGTGTTCATGTTTTGTTCCTGAAATATTAAATTTAAAGCAAATTTTAATCAACTTAATTATAGGTGGTATAGTCTGGTAGTTAAGAATACTCTGAGGATTAGCTATGGACTTTGAGTATATTATTTATTCTTCCTTGTCACAATTTCTTCACTATAAAATGGGGATTATAAAAGTAAAAATCAGTATTAAGGTTTTCCAGAGAAACATATAGTAGGAGAGATAGACAGATGAAAGGTAACAGATAAATTGATGATAGATGACTATAAAGATATAAATATATATATTTAATATACATAGGGCTTTCCTGGTGACTCAGCAGTAAAGAACCCACCTGCCAATGCAGAAGACGTGGTTTTGATCACTGGGTCTGGAAGATCACTGGAAAAGGAAATAGCAACCTACTCCAGTATTCTTGCTTGGGAAATCCTATGGACAGAGCAGCCTGGTGGGCTACAATCCATGGGGTCACAAATTACCCTAATTGTAAATGGATTAAATGAACCAACTAAAAGACACAGACTGGCTGGGTGGTTACAAAAATAAGACCTGTACATATGTTGTCTACAAGAGACTCACTTCAAACCTAGGGACACTTACAGACTGAAAGTAAGGAGATGGGAGAAGGTATTCCACGCAAATGGAAATCATAAGAAAGCTAGAATAGCAATACTCATATCAGACAAAATAGACGTTGAAACAAAGACTGTTTTAAAAGACAAAGAAGGCCACTACCTAATGATCAAAGGTTCAATCCAAGAAGAAGATAATAACAGTTATATATGCGTCCAGCATAGGAGCCCCTCAATGTCAGGTAAACACTAACAACCATAAAGGGAGAAAATGACAGTATTAAAGTAATAGGGGATTTTTAATACCCCCCTTTTGTCAGTGGACAGATCATTTGGACAGAAATTAATAAGAAAACACAGGCCTTAAATGACACTTTAGACAAGTTGGACTTAATATTTATAGAGCACTCCATCCAAAAGCAGCAGACTACACATTCTTAATCAAGTGCACATGGAACATTCTCCAGGATTAACCACATGCTGCACCACAAGGTGAGCCTTGGTAAATCTAAGAAAACTGAAAACATATCCAGTATCTTTTCTGACCACAACACTGAAATAAAAAACGACAAGAAAAAACCTCTAAAAAACACAAACACATGGCAGCTAAGGAATATGCTACTAAACAACTAGTGGATCACTGAAGAAATCAAAGAGGAAATTTAAAAATACCTGAAGACAAATGAAAATCAAAGCACAGTGGGATGCAGCAAAAGCAGTTCTAAGAGGGGAGTTTACAGCAATACCTCAAGAAATACTTTTACAACCTTACCTCGAGAAACAAGAAAAATCTCAAATAAATAACCTAACCTTACACCTAAAACAACTAGAGAAAGGACAACCAAAACCTAAAGTTAGTAGAAGGAAATAAATCATAAAGATCAGAGCAGAAATAAAACAGAGACAAAGAAAACAACTGTAAAGATCAATGAAACTAAAAGCCAGCTCTTGGAAAAGATAAACAAAATAGAAAAAGAGGGGGAGGACTCAAATGAATTAGAAATGAAAAAAGAGAAGCTACCATTGACTCCACAGGCATACCAAGGATTGTTAAGAGACTACTATGAACAATTGTATGCCAATAAAATGTAAGTGGGGAGGAAATGGACAAATTCTTAGAAAGGAACCACAACGAAATAGAAAATTTGAACAGACCAATCACAAGTGCTAAAATTGAAACTGTGATTAGAAACTTCCCAAGTAACAAAGGATGTCACCATTAACCCCACCATAGAGCTGCCAGATCTTACACAGGACTGGGAAATAGACTCTTGGAGGGCACAACAGAACCTTGTGTATACCATGACCCAGGACAAAAGATCAGTGACCCCACAAGAGACTGACCCAGGCTTGCCCAGGAATGTCCAGGAGTCTCCAGCAGCGGCATGGGTCAGTGGTGGCCTGCTGCAGGGTTGGGGGTATAAGTACATGCATGGGATCTTCTGAAGGAGGTCACCATTATCTTCATTACCTCCACCATAGTTTGGCCCCAGGTAAATAGCAGGGAGGGAACACAACTCCACCCATCAATAGAAAATTAAACTAAAGATTTACTGAGCAAGCATGTCCCCACCATCAGAACAAGACCCAGCTTCCCCCTCAGTCAGTCTCTCCCTTCAGGAGCTTCCATAAGCTTCTTATCCCCATCCATCAGAGGGCAGAAAGACTGAAAACCACAATCACAGAAAACTAACCAATCTAATCACATGGACCACAGCCTTGTCTAACTCAATGAAACTATGAGCCATGCCTTGTAGGGCCACCCAAAACGGACTCATGGGGGAGAGGTCTGACAAAATGTGGTCCACTGGAAAAGGAAATGGAAAACCACTTCAGTATTCTTACCTTGAGAACTCTATGAATAGTATGAAAAGGCAAAAAGATAGGACACTGAAAGATGAACTCCCCATGTTGGTAGTTGCCCAATATGCTACTGGAGAAGAATAGAGAAATAACTCCAGAAAGAATGATGATGGAGCCAAAGCAAAAACAACACCCAGTTGTGGATGTGACTGGTGATGCAAGTAAAATCTGATGCTGTAAAGAGCAATATTACATAGGAACCTAGATGTTAGGTCCATCAATCAAGGTAAATTGGAAGTGGTCAAACAGGAGATGGCAAGAGTGAACGCTGACATTTTAGGAATCAGCAAACTAAAATGGACTAGAATGGATGAATTTAACTCAAATGACCATTATACCTACTACTGTGGGGGAAAATCCCTTAGAAGAAATGGAGTAGCCATCATAGTCAACAAAACAGTCCAAAATGCAGTACTTGGGTGCAGTCTCAAAAACGACAGAATGATCTCTGTTTGTTTCCAAGGCAAACCATTCAATATCACGGTAATCCAAGTCCATGCGCCGACCAGTAATGCTGAGGAAGCTGAAGTTGAAAGGTTCTATGAAGATCTACAACACCTTCTAGAACTAACGCCCCACAAAGATGTCCTTTTCATTATAGCGATTGGAATGCAAAAGTAGGAAGTCAAGAAGTACCTGGTTCAGTTCAGTCACTCAGTCGTGTCCTACTCTTTGTGACCCCATGAATCGCAGCATGCCAGGACTCTCCCTGTCCATCACCAACTCCCGGAGTTCACTCAGACTCACGTCCATCGAGTCAGTGATGCCATCCAGCCATCTCATCCTCTGTCATCCCCTTCTCCTCCTGCCCACAATCCCTCCCAGGCCCTGGAGTAACAGGTAAATTCAAGCCTTTGACTGAACTATGGAAAATTCTAAAAGAGATGGTAACACCAGACCACGTGACCTTCTTGAGAAACCTATATGCACTTCAGGAAGCAACAGTTAGAACTGGACATGGAACAACAGATTGGTTCCAAATAGGAAAAGGAGTACATCAAGGCTGTATATTGTCACCCTGCTTATTTAACTTGTATGCAGGGTACATCATGAGAAACTCTGGGCTGAAAGAAGCATAAGCTGGAATCAAGATTGCCAGGAGAAATATCAATAACCTCAGATATGCAGATGACACCACCCTTATGGCAGAAAGTGAAGAGGAACTAAAAAGCCTTTTGATGAAAGTGAAAGAGGAGAGTGAAAAAGTTGGCTTAAAGCTCAACATTCAGACAACGAAGATCATGGCATCTGGTCCCATCACTTCATGGGAATTAGATGGGGAAACAGTAGAAACAGTGTCAGACTCTTTGGGGGGGGGGGCGCTCCAAAATCACTGCCGATGGTGATTTCAACCATGATATTAAAAGATGCTTACTCCTTGGAAGGAAAGTTATGACCAACCTATATAGCATATTGAAAAGCTGAGACATTACTTTGCCAACAAAGATCCATCTAGTCAAGGCTATGATTTTTCCAGTGGTCATGTATGCAGGTGAGAGTTGGACTGTGAAGAAAGCTGAGCGCCGAAGAACTGATGCTTTTGAACTGTGGTGTTGGAGAAGACTCTTGAGAGTCCCTTGGACTGCAAGAGGATCCAACCAGTTCATTCTAAAGGAGATCAGTCCTGGGTGTTCTTGGAAGGACTGATGCTAAAGCTGAAACTCCAATACTTTGGCCACCTGATGTGAAGAGTTGACTCATTGGAAAAGACTCTGATGCTAGGAGGGATTGGGGACAGGAGGAGAAGGGGACGACAGAGGATGAGATGGCTGGATGGCATCACTGACTCAATGGACATGAGTTTGGATGAACTCTGGGGGTTGGTGATGGACAGGGAGGCCTGGCGTGCTGCAATACATGGGGTCACAAAGAGTTGGACATGACTGAGTGACTGAAATGAACTGAACTGAACTGAACAGGTAAATTTGGCCTCGGTGTACAGAATGAAGCAGTGCAAAGGCTAACAGAGTTCTGCCAAGAGAACGCACTGGTCGTAGCAAACAACCTCTTCCAACAACACAAGAGAAGACTATATACATGGACATCACCAGATGGTCAACACTGAAATCAGATTGATTATATTCTTTGCAGCCAAAGATGGAGAAGCTCTACAGTCAACAAAAACAAGACTGGGAGCTGACTGTAGCTCAGACCATGAACTCCTTATTGCCAAATTCAGACTTAAATTGAAGAAAGTAGGGAAATCCAGTAGACCATTCAGGTATGACCTAAATCAAATCCCCTACAATTATACAGTGGAAGTGACAAATAGATTCAAAGGATTAAATCAGATAGACAGAGTGCCTGATGAACTGTGGATGGAGGTTCATGACATTGTACAGGAGATAGGGATCAGACCACCCCCAAGAAAAAGAAATGCGAAAAAGCAAAATGGCTGTCTGAGGAGGCCTTACAAATAGCTGTGAAATGAAGAGAAGTGAAAAGCAAAGGAGAAAAGGAAAGATATACCCATTTGAATGCAGAGTTCCAAAGAATAGCAAGGAGAGATAAGAGAGCATTCCTCAGTGATCAGTGCAAAGAAATAGAGGAAAACAATAGAATGGGAAAGACTAGAGATCTCTTCAAGAAAATTAGAGACACCAGGGGAACATTTCATGCAAAGCTGGGCACAATAAAGGACAGAAATGATACGGACCTAACAGAAGCAGAAGATATTAAGAAGAGGTGGCAAGAATACACAGAGAACTATACAAAAAAGATCTTCCTGACCCAGATAATCATGAGGGTATGATCACTCACCTAGAGCCAGACATCCTGGAATGTGAAGTCAAGTGGGCCTTAGGAAGCATCACTACAAACAAAGCTAGAGGAGGTGATAAAATTCCAGGGGAGCTATTTCAAATCCTAAAAGATGATGCTATGAAAGTGCCACACTCAATATGCCAGCAAATTTGGAAAACTCATCAGTGGCCAGAGGACTGGAAAAGGTCAGTTTTCATTCCAATCCCAAAGAAAGGCAATGCCAAAAATGCTCAAGTAAGTGAAGTCACTCAGTCATGTCCAACTCTTTGTGATGCCATGGACTGCAGGCCTACCAGGCTCCTCCATCCATGGGATTTTGCAGGCAAGAATACTGGAGTGGGTTGCCATTTCCTTCTCCTGGAGATCTTCCTGACCCAGGGATTGAGCCTGGGTGTCCCACATTATAGGCAGACGCTTTACCACCTGAGCCACCAATGAAGTCCAAACTACTGCACAATTGCACTCATCTCACACAGGAGCAAAGTAATGCTCAAAATTAGCCAACCCAGGCTTCAACAGTATGTGAACCATGAACTTCCACATGTTCAAGCTGGTTTTAGAAAAGGCAGAGGAACCAGAGATCAAATTGCCAACATCCACTGGATCATCAAAAAAGCAAGTGAGTTCCAGAAAAACAACTATTTCTGCTTTATTGACTATGCCAAAGCCTTTGACTGTGTGGATCACAATAAACTGGAAAATTCTGAGAGAGATGGGAATACCAGACCACCTGACCTGCTTCTTGAGAAATCTGCATGCACGTCAGGAAGCAACAGTAAGAACTGGACATGGAACAATGGAATGGTTCCAAATTGGGAAAGGAGTACGTCAAGGCTGTATATTGTCACCATGCTTATTTAACTTACATGCAGAGTACATCATGAGAAATGCTGAGCTGGATGAAGCACAAGCTGGAATCAAGATTGCCAGGAGAAATATCAATAACCTCAGATATGCAGATGACACCACCCTTATGGCAGAAAGTGAAGAGGAACTAAAAAGCCTCTTGATGAAAGTGAAAGAGGAGAGTAAAAAAGTTGGCTTAAAGCTCAACATTCAAAAAATGAAGATCATGGCATCTGGTCCCATCCCTTCATGGCAAATAGATGGGGAAACAGTAGAAACAGTGACAGACTTTATTTTGGGTGGCTCCAAAATCACTGCCAATGGTGATTGCAGCCATGAAACTAAAAGACGCTTACTCCTTGGAAGGAAAGTTATGACCAATCTATACAGCATATTCAAAAGCAGAGACATTACTTTGCCAACAAACGTCCGTCTAGTTAAGGCTATTGTTTTTCCCAGTAGTCACGTATGGATTGAAAGTTAGACTATACAGAAAGCTGAGTTTCGAAGAACTGATGCTTTTAAACTGTGGTGATGAGAAGACTCTTGAGAGTCCCTTGGACTGCAAGAAGATCCATCCAGTCCATCCTAAAGGAAATCAGTCCTGGGCGTTCATTGGAAGGACTGATGCTGAAGCTGAAATTCCAATACTTTCGCCACCTGAGGTGAAGAACTGACTCATCTGAAATGACCCTGATGCTGGAAATGATTGAAGGCAGGAGGAGAAGGGGTCAACAGAGGATGAGATGGTTGGATGGCATCACTGACTCAAGGACATGAGTTTGGGTAAACCCCGGGAGTCGGTGATGAACAGGGAGGCCTGACATGCTGCATTCCATGGGGTCGCAAAGATTCGGACACAACTGAGTGCCTGAACTAAACTGAAGAAATGAAAGTCCAGGACATGATGGCTTCACAGTCAAATTTTATCACACATTTAGAGAAGGCATATCCTACTTAATGTGTTCCAAAAACTGCAGAAGAAAAACTTCTGAATTCCTTTATAAGGCCACCACCACCCTAATACCAAAACCACACAAAGACTCCACAAAAGAATGAAATTACAAGCCAATATCACCGATGAACATAGTTGCAAAAATCCTCAACAAAATACTAGCCATTCATATCCAACAATGTATTAAAAAGATCATACACCATTATCAAGTGTGATTCATCCCAGGGATGCAAGGATTTTCAGCATCTGCAATATGGGATACACCACATCAACAAATTGAAGAATAAAAACCATATGACCATCTCAGATGGTAGATGCAGAAAAAGGTTTTGACAAAATTCAGCACCCATTTATCATAAAAACCCTCCAGAAATTGGACAGAAGGGTTTATACCTCAACATAATAAAGGCCATATATGACAAACCTACAACTAGCATCATATACTCAATGGTGAAAAGCTGAAAGCATTCCCTTTAAGATCAGGAACAACAAAAGGATGTCCACTCTCCCCACTTTTATTTAACATAGTTTTGGAAGTCATAGCTACAGCAATCAGACAAGAAAAAGAAATAAAGGGAGTTCAAATTGGAAAAGAAATTAAACAGTCACTGTTTGAAGATGACATGATACTTTACGTAGAAGATCCTAAAGATGCTACCAGAAAACTACTAGAACTCAATGAATTTGGTAAAGTTGCGGCTTATAAAATTAATATATAGAAATATGTTGCATTTCTATAGACTAACAATGAAATATCAGAAAGAGAAATTCAATAAACAATTCCATTTACCATGACATCAGAAAGAATAAAATACCTAAGAATAAACCTACCTAAGGAGACAAAAAGACCTTTACTCCAAAAACTATAAAATGCTGATGAAAGAAATTGAAGAAGACCTAAGCGGATGGGAAGATATAGCAGGTTCGTGGATTAGAAGATCAGTATTATCAAAATGACTACACTACCCAAGGGACTCTACAGATTCAATGCAATCCCTATCAAATTAACAATGGCATTTTTCACAGGAAAAAAAATCTCAAAATTTGTATGGAGACACAAAAGACCCTGAATAGCCAAAACAATTCTGAGAAAGAAAAACAGAGCTGGAGGAATCAGGCTTATTGATTTCAGACTATACTATAAAGCTACAGTCATCAAAGCAATATGATAATGGCACAAAAAATAGGAATACAGATCAATGGATAGAAAACCCCAGAAATAAGCCCATGTGTGTATGGTCAATTAATCATCTATCACAAAGGAGGCAAGACTACACAATGTTGGAAAGACAGTCTTCAACAAATGGTTTTGGGAAAACTGGGCAGCCACATGTAAAAACATGAAATTAGATCATTCTTTAACTCCATATACAGAAGTAAACTCAAAATGGATTAAAGATCTAAATGTGAGCCTGGATGCTATAAAACCAGTGGAAAAAATAAATCACAGCAACTTTTTTTTTGATCCATTTCCCAGAAAAATGGAAATAACAACAATAAACAAATGGGACCTACCCAAACTCAAAAGTTTTTTCACAGAAATAAATAAAAAGAAAAGACAACCCACAGATTGGGAGAAAACACTTGCAAAAGATGTGACCAAAAAGGGATTAGTTTCCAAAATTGGCAAACAGCTCATGATGCTTAGCCACATCAAAACAAACAACCCTCTCAAAAAATGTGCAGGAGACCTAATAAGACATTTCTCCAAAGAAGGCATAGAGATGGCCAATAGGCGCATGAAAGGATGTTCAGCATCACTATTTATTTGAGAACTGCAAATCAAAATTATAATGAGATATCACCTCACACCAGCCAGAATGGCTATTATCAAAAAAATCCACAAACAATAAATGCTACAAAGGATGTGGAGAGAAGGGAACTCTCCTATACTGTTTGTGGGAATGTAAATTGGTACAGCCACTATGAAGAACAGTATGGAAGTTCCCTAAAAAACTAAAAATAAAGCTACCATATGACCCTGCAATCCTACTCCTGGGCCTAGATCCATAGAAAAACATAATCTAAAAGGATACATACACTTCACTGCAGCACTATTTACAATAGCCAAGACATGAAAGAAACATAAAAATCCATCAACAGAGGAATGATAAAGAAGATGTGTACTTATATATTTCTCAGGCATTAAAAAGGGTGAAATAATGCCATCTGCAGCAAAATGGATGAACATAGAGAGTGTCATACTGACTGAAGTCAGTCATTCAAAGGAGAAATATCAAATGGCATCCCTTATATGTGGAATGTAAAAATAAATTATATGAATGAGCTTACTTACAAAACACAAAGAGACTCACAGACTTAGAAAATGAAGTTATGATTGCCAGGTAGAAGGGACAGTTAAGGAGTTTGGGACAGTCATGTACACAATGCTATACTTAAAATGGATAACCAAGAAGGATCTATTATATATCACAAAGAACTCTATTCAATGTTTGTGGCAGTCTGGACGGAAAAGGGGTTTAGAGGAGAATGGGTACATGTGTATGTATGGCTGAGTCCCTTCGCTGTTCACCTGAAACTATTACATTGTTAACTGGCTATCAGTTCATTTCAGTTCAGTCGCTCAGTCGTGTCCGACTCTTTGAGACCCCATGAATCACAGCACGCCAGGCCTCCCTGTCCATCACCAATTCCCGGAATTCACTCAAACTCATGTCCATCGAGTCAGTGATGCCATCCAGCCATCTCATCCTCTGTTGTCCCCTTCTCCTCCTGCCCCCAATCCCTTCCAGCATCAGAGTCTTTTCCAATGAGCCAACTCTTTGCATGAGGTGCCCAAAGTATTGGAGTTTCAGCTTTAGCATCAGTCCTTCCAATGAACACCCAGGACTGATCTCCTTTAGGATGGACTGATTGGACCTCCTTGCAGTCCAAGGAACTCTCAAGAGTCTTCTCCCAATACAAAATAAAAATTTCAAAAAAAAATTCAGACATGATTTACCAACTAAACATATACAATAATGTACATATAATAACACATTATAAAACACTATATATAAACATTTTAAATATATACTATAATATCAGTGTTGTGTATTAAAATTATAAAATATTAAAATATTAACAATATATATGTTTGTTTATAATAAATCATCACAGATTTATTATGATGAATAAGCTCACATTATGGAAACTGAAATGTTCCACACCTGCAAACTGCAAACCCAGGAAAGGCAATGGTATAATTCAGTTAAGTCTGAAGGGCTCAGAACCAAGTCAGCCAATGGTTTAAAACCCATCCTAGGGGCTAGTAGGTGAAATGTCCCAACTCAAGAATTCAGAAAGAAAGCAAAAATGGGGAAATTCCTCCTTCTTCTGCCTTTTCTACACAGGCCCTCAAAGGACTGGATAATGATGCCTACACGCATGGAGAAGGCAGATTACTTTACTGAGTCCACTGGTTTAAATGCCATCCCCATCCAGACACAGTGCCACTCTGCAAGCACCAGAGACCTTCCCTTTGCCCTGTTGACGCTTCATCTTCTGGGAGGAAATGAACAAGACCAGACAGGTGGCAGAGTAAAAGGATATACACTCACTTTCTCCTGTAAGAACACCAAAGTCATAACTAGATGCTGATCAATCATCAATAGGAGAATGATGGAACTCACTAAAAAAAGATACTCCACATCCAAGGACAAAGGAGAAGCTGCAACAAGATGGTAGGAGGGGTGCAATCACTTTAAAATCAAACCTCATAGCCACCAGAGACTCTTGGAGGGGACAAACAAACTTGTGTTCCCAGGACTCAGGGAAAGGGGCAGTGACCCCCCTACAAGAGACTGAGCCTGACCTGCCTGTGAATGTTTGAGGGTCTCCTGCAGATGTACAGGCCAGCAGTAGCCTGTCACAGGGATGGGCACTGGAAGCAGCAGTCCTGGAAGGCATGGCAGGTGGAAGAGGTCTTGCAAGAGGTCACTTTTAGCCCCACCACAGAGCCACTGAGTGGCAATCCACAAACTGGAGAACAGTTATACCAAAGAGGTTCTAGCACTGTTGAGCAGCTCTAGGCCCCACAACAGATTTCTCAAGCTTGGGATCCTGAAAAGAACTGGGAATCCCCCAAATCTGACTTTGAAGGTCAGTAGAATTGGATTACAGAACTTGCTCAGGGCTGGAGAAAGAGACTATTGGAAGAACAAACAAAACCTTGTGTGCACCAGGACCTAGGAGAAAGAAGCAGAGATACCACAAGAGACTGAGGCAGACTTGCCTGTGAGCGTTTGGAGGTCTAGGGTGAACACATGGGTCAACAGTGGCCTGCTGTAGGGTTAGGGCAACTGGCAGCAGTAGTCCTCGGAGGTGTGGTGTGCTGGTGTAAGTCCTCCTGGAGGAGGTAGCCTTTACCCCTACCATAGAGCCTGCCGGGGTCCAGCCCCAGTGGATCCAGGGAATTCGAAGGGTGGACGGCGTTGGCGTGGAAAGACTTGTTTATTGATTGATATAAGATTAGATTAAGAAACTATAGCGTAGTAGGAAGATTAAGTGGAGGAAGAGGGCTGAATAGCTTGGTTTACACGGAAGGCCAATAAAATTCCAGACAAGGAATTTGCACCATCTACGTTGGGCCACCGGTGCCCGCTTGAATATCTAAGGGTGCCTCGCCTTAAGCTCCCTTTCGTGCGGGTCTTAACAGCAGGGCAAGTAAGTAGACCTGGCGAGCCTCCGCGCCCCAGGTGGAGATTCAGCCTGAAGTTAAAGAGCAGAGAGAGGAAAGGGAGAGAAGAAGAGAGAGAGAAAGACATGGGCGGAGCCAGAGTCCCAAGAAACCAGGCCGAGAGACTAGTTGGAGAAACTGGTCCGAGAAGCTGGCCCGAGAAACTGGCCCCATCCTTTATTGTTCAGAAGGCCTTTTATACTTTTGATAAAATATGGAGATCAATGGGTAACACAAAATTATGTAGCGTTCGCAACCCAGATTCTTTCCGTATATCATTTTGTATACAAAAGGTCTCAGGTGATTTACATTATCTTTTGGCCAAGAGGCTTGTTAACACTTTTTGGCTGTCTTCCTTAATGAATGTTAATTTTGTTTCCCCTGGAGTGTTTTTCTTTAATCTGCATCTCCTTAAAGCATTAAAGTTACATCTCTGTAGAACAAAGGTGCAGTGGGTTATAGCAAAGAAGGTACTTAACTCAAAGATCTAATGTTGCTAATACAAGGTCTACTACTTGTTTTTCTATATACCAACTATATCTAAAAATAAAGGATATGAAAATTTCAGCAGCAAGCATTGACTCAGCAAACGAAACTTTTAATCAGTCCTATTCTAAAGATTTTGACTCTTCGGAAGCCCCTACATTCCTAGGATGTTTTAAGCTTCCTGTGCCTCCTGCAGTCAGGAGGCCTCAAACAATCACACGCAGCTGTACGAGTCCTGCAGGCAGGCTAGAAAGCCATCTGACGGGTTTTTGGATTGAAACACTCTTTCAAATGCAGAAGGCTAAAGACCTGAATTGGCTTTTTCCAGAGAATGTCAGAAGAGTGGAAAAGCAGAGCACAAAAACCGGCAGATTTTTGTTGGGGTACATGCTTAGGAATTTCCAGAGGGCTCCCTGAAGTCTGAGCACACCTTGCGTATGTCAGCTTCCTTCCTCATGACCTTGTCACGGGCGGGATTCCTCACACTGGCTCCCGGCAAGAGCCTATAGCCTATCATAGAGAATACAGATTCTGGGACTGGGCCTCCTCAGTTGAAACTACAGGAAGGGAGCAGAGCTGCACCCATCAGCAGAAAATTGCATTAAAGATTTACTGAGCATGGCCCTGCTCACCAGAGCAAGACCCAGTTTTCCCCATAGACAGACCCTCCCATCAGGAAGCTTGCAGAAGCCTCTTATCCTCATCCTCTAAGGGCAGACAGAATGAAAAACACAATCACAGAAAACAAACCAAAATTATCACATGGATCACAGCCTTTTGGAACTCAATTAAACTATGAGTCCTGCTGTGTAGGGCTACCCAAGATGGACGGGTCATGGTGGAGAGGTCTGAAAAAACATGGTCTACTGGAGAAGGGAATGGCAATCACTTCAGCATTCTTGCCTTGAGAACCCCACGAACACTATGAAA
Source organism: Ovis aries (assembly GCF_016772045.2). Lineage (NCBI taxonomy): Eukaryota > Metazoa > Chordata > Mammalia > Artiodactyla > Bovidae > Ovis > Ovis aries. The sequence continues at coordinate 62,837,603 of NC_056054.1, read as the reverse complement.
ATGCAAAAAGATATATGACTCTAAAAGATGAACGCCCCCAGGGCAGTAGGGGTACAATATGCTATTGGAGGAATCCAGAAGGAATGAAGAGTCTGAGCCAAAGCAGAAATGACACCCAGTTATGGATGTGCATGGTGGTGAAAGTAAATTCCGATGCTGTAAAGAACATTGCTTAGGAAACTATAATGTTAGATTTATGAATCAAGGTAAGTTAGAAGTGGTCAAACAGGAGATGGCAAAAGGGAAAATCAACATTTTAGGAGTCAGTGAACTTAATGGACAGGAATGGAAGAATTTATTTTAGATGACCAATATGTATACTATTGCAGGCAAGAATCCCTTGGAAGAAATGGAGCAGCCCTCATGATCAACAAAAGAGTCAGAAATGTATTACATGGGTGCAGTCTCAAAAAGGATAGAATGATCTCAGTTCATTTACAAGGCAAACTGTTCAACATCACAGCAATCCAATTCTATGCCCCAGCCACTAATGCCAAAGAAGTAAAACAGTTCTATGAAGATGTACAAGACCTTCTAGAATTCACACCAAAGAATCATGTCCTTTTCATCATAGGGGACTGGAAAGCAAAATTAGAAAGTCAAGAAATACCTGGAGTAACAGGCAACTTTGGCCTTGGAGTTAAAAATGAAGCAGGGCAAAGGCTAACACGGTTTTGCCAAGAGAACGCACTGGTCAAAGCAAACACCTTCTTCCAACAACGAAAGTTCAAACTCTACATGGACATCACCAGAAGGTCAACACCGAAATCAGATTGATTATATTCTTTGCAGCCAAAGATGAAGAAGCTCTATACAGTCAGCAAAAACAAGACCAGGGGCTGACTATAGTTCAGATCATGATTATTGCAAAATTCCAACTTTAAGTAGGGAAAACCACTAGGTCACTCAGGTATGCATGTATGCATGCTAAGTCACTTCAGTTGTGTCCGACTCTTTGTGACCCTATGGACTGTAATCCACCAGGCTCCTCTGTCCATGGGATCCTCCAGGCAAGAATACTGGAGTAGGTTGCCATGCCATTCTCCAGAGGATCTTCCCAACCCAAGGATTGAACTCACCTCTAGTAAGTCTCCTGCATTACCACTAGTACCATCTGGGAAGCCCAGGCCACTCAGGTATAACCTAAATTAAATCCCGTATGATTATACAGTGGAAGTGACAAATAGATTCAAAGGATCAGATCTGATAGAGTGCCTGAAGAACTATGGACAAAAGTTGATAACACTGTACAGGAGGTGGTAAATAAAACTATCAAAAGAAATGCAACAAAGCAATATGGTTGTCTGAGGAGGCCTTACAAATAGCTGAGAAAAGAAGAGAAGCAAAAGTCAAAGGAGAAAATAAAAGATATACCAATCTGAATGCAGAGTTCCAAAGAATACCAAGAAGAGATAAGAAAGCCTTCTTAACTGAAGACTTTGCATTATTCACAATGCAAAAAAAAGAGAAAAACAATAGAATGTGATAGACTAGAGATCTCTTCACAAAATTAGAGATACCAAGGGAACATTTTATGCAAAGATAGTCACCATAGAGGACAGAAACACTATGGACTAAACAGAAGCAGAAGAGATTTAAAAAAAAAAAAAGGTGGCAAGAATACATAGAAGAACTGTACAAGAAAGGTCTTAATGACACACATAACCATGACGGTATGATCACTCATCTCACCTGAGAGCCAGGTGTCCTCAGATGTGAAGTGGGCTTTTAGAAGCATTACTACAAACAAAGCTAGTGGAGGTGATGAAATTCCAGTGGAGCTATTTCAAATCCTAAAAGAAGATGCTGTTAAAATGCTGCACTCAATATGACAACAAATTTGGAAAACTCAGCCACGGCAACAGGCCTGAAAAAGGTTTGTTTTCATTCTAGTCTCAAAGAAAGGCAATGCCAAAGAATGTTGAACTACCAAACAGTTACACTCATTCACATGCCAGAAAGGTAATTCTCAAAATCCTTCAAACAAGGCTTTAAAAGTATCTGAACTGAGAGCATCTAGATATACAAGCTGGATATAGAAAAAGCAGAGGAACCAGAGATTAAGTTGCCAACATCCATTAGATCACTGGAAAAGCAAAGAAATCCCAGAAAACCATCTGCTTCACTGAATACACTAAAGCCTTTGACTTTGTGGATTACAACAGGCTGCAGAAAATTCTTCAAGAGGTGGGCATACCAGACCACGTTATCTGCCTCCCACGAAACCTGTATGCAGGTCAAGAAGCAACAGTTAGAACCAGATATAGAACAATGCACTAGTTTAAAATTGAGAAAGGAGTACATCAAGGCTATATATTTTCACCCTGCTTATTTGACTTACATGCAGAGTACATCATGAGAAATGCTGGGCTGGATGAAGCACAAGATGGAATCAATATTGCCAAGAAAAATATAAATAAGCTCAGATATGCAGATGACAACACTCCAGTGGCAGAAAATGAAGAGGAACTAAAGAACCTTTTGATGGAGGATAAAGAGGACAGTGAAAAAGCTGATTTAAAACTGAACATTCAAAAAACTAAGATTATGGCATTCAGTCCCATCACTTCATGGCAAATAGAAGGGGGGAAATGGAAACAGTGACAGAATTTGTTTTCCTGGGTTCCAAAATCACTATGATGGCAACTGCAACCATAAAATAAAAAGACATTTGCTCCTTGGAGGGAAAGCTATGACAAAACCTATACAGTATATTAAAAAGCAGAGACAGCACTTTGCCAACAAAGGTTCACATAGTCAAAGCTATGGTCTTTTCAGCAGTCATGTATGGATGTGAGAGTTGGACCAGAAAGAAGGTTGAGTCCAAAGAATTGATGCTTTTGAATTGTGGTTCTGGAAAAGATTCTTGAGAGTCCTTTGGGTAGCAAGGAGATCAAGCCAGTCAATCCTAAAGGAAATCAAACCTGAATATTCATCGTAAAGCTCCAATACTTTGGCCACTGATGCAAAGAGCCAATTCATTGGAAAAGACCCTGATGCTGGGAAAGATTGAAGACGAAAAGAGAAGGAGGCGGCAGAGGATGAGATGATTAGATAGCATCACCGATTCAATGGACATAAATTGAGCAAACTGCAGGAGATAGTGGAGGATAGAGTAACCTGGCTGCTACAGTCCATGGGGTCACAAAGAGTCTGACGTGGCTTACAACTAAACAACAATATTTTAAACTAACAATATTTAGTTTTATCCACCTACTTACACTTTCTTATGCCTCTCATCCCCTCATTATAATGCTTTCATCTGGAGTAATTTTTCTTTGGCTAGTGAAATCCCTTAAATATATTTTAAATAAATTATCTCAGTTTTTTGTTTGTCTATAAGACAGTTTTACTGGGTATAGAATTCAAGATGGTCATTTTCTTTTTTTAAAATGCATTGTTATATTATTCTATAGTTTCCATAATTTTATAGAAAAGTCAGTTGTCAGCTTGAGGTCTGCTCATTCGAAGGTTTTTTAAATTTTTCATACGAAGGTGTTTTCCTCTTAAGATGTGTCTTTGGTCTTTAACTATTTTTTACTATACTATGCTTAAGGTGGATTTCTGTTTAATTATTTCCTTGGGATTTAAACAACTTCTAATTCTGTGACTTGATCTCATTAGTCAGTTTTAGAAAACTTGTGGCCAGAGTTTCTTCAAATATTACTACTGCCCATTATACAGTTCTCTCTTTCTGGAATTCTAATTACACATATTTTAGACATATTTACTATATCATATAAAAGTATATATCTCTCATACTTTTCTCTGTATTTCTGTCTTTTCTCTTTATGCTTTTGTTTATATAGATTTCATTGATCTGATTATATACCCTATTTTTGCTGTGTCTAATTTGCTTCTGAAAGGAAAGTCTGGCATGCTGCAGTCCATGGGGTTGCAAAGAGTCAGACACAACTCAGCAACTGAACAACAACACATCTGCTGTTAAATCTACCTCTGAGTTCCTAATTTTAGAAATGGTATTTTCAGTTCTAATGTGTTTATTTAAATTTTTATAGATTACAGTTCCTTGGGGAAATCTTTTGTTTTGTCATTATCACTTATTGAGTATATTAATAAGTGTTGTCTTGAAGTCCATATCTGATTATTCCAGAATCTGCATGTCTTAAGGTATTTGGGGGTAGCAGGAGGGGGCTTCCTTCATAGCTCAGTTAATAAAGAATCTGCCTGCAATGCAGAAGACCCTGATTTGATTCCGGGTTGGGAAGGTCCCCTGGAGAAGGAATAGTCTACCCACTCCAGTATTCTTGGACTTCCCTTTGTGGCTCAACTGGTAAAGAATCTGCCTGCAATGCAGAAGACCCTGATTTGATTCCTGGGTTGGGAAGGTCCCCTGGAGAATGAATAGGCTACCCACTCCAATATTCTTGGGCTTCCCTTGTGGCTCAACTGGTAAAGAATCTGCCTGCAATGCGAGAGACCTGGGTTTGATCCCTAGGTTGGGAGGATCCTCTAGAAAAGGGAAAGACTATCCATTCCAGTATTCTGGCCTAGAGAATTTCATGGACTGTATAGTCCATGGGGTCATGAAGAGTTGGACACATCTGAGCAACTTTCACTTTCACTAAGGTATTTTGTATTATATTGTCTGTTTTCTCCTTTCATTTCTAGCCATCTGGTCTTGTCTCCTGGCATATATCAGTACAATAATTTATTAAATGGTATATATTATGTGTGAAAAATTTCAGAAACCCTGAATTACAATAGCCCAGTATTGAGAGAATTTAATTCACTTTAGGCAGTTGGAATCAATCAGTGACTGAGATAGTTCAAGATTGGGCTTTACACTTTTTGAGATTACAGATTCCAGATTTTGGTCTGTCTCTAGATTTCCATTACTCCTAAGATGTAGCCCTTGAGGTGTCTCAACTGAAAACCTATGTGTAAGGATCCTATTCTCCTTTGTCAATCCTGAACTCCAGTTTCATCTCACTCTCTTCCCTACTCTCTTACCCCTTCAGTTTTGAACACTGTCAGAAGCTCTCAGACATTATTTTCCTGCTCAACAATTTCTCCGAAGGAAAAACATGATGGCAAAATGTCACTTTTATGTATTTCCTTCTTTGGATGATCACTGATGCTGTCACACCTCTAATTTTTTATTATCCAGATTTTACAGTTGGTCTTAGCAACAGGTTTGGTATGATGTGAGAGATTCCATCATAGCCAGGAGCAGATGTTTTCTTACATATAATAAGGGAGGAAAGGTGAGAGAGAACAAGACGGTGGAGGAGTAGGTGGCATGAAGTATATGTCTCTCTCCATTGATACATCAGGATTACCCCCTAAGACACAAAAGATATTGCAGAACACCAGCTGAGAGGGGGCAAGAGTACCTGATCACCAGAAAAGAAAATATAGAACCACACAAAACTTGGTAGGATGAAGGAAAGAGAGGGAAAATGAAGAGAGTGAGCAGAACTAGACTAGCACCTGTGGGATGGGAGGAACTAAAGCAGGGGTCAGAGCCCCACATCAGGGCAATGGTTTGGGACAAAAGAGAAGTACCTGAGGATGTTGGAGAGTGAAGCAGCTGATCTGTGACAATCTAAATGGAATAAGAATCACACAGAGAATCCTTGTCACAGCCGTACATACCCCAGATAGGGACACAAGTCCCCTAGAAATCGCAGCAGCTGGTATCTTGAGTATAGGGACTGGAGAGCAATCCCAGAGCTAGGTCTGCTGTTAATTGTGAGGAGACAGCCCGAGGGGACATAAGAGAGGAGATTCCAGTCAAAAATGCCTGTGGAGGAAAACCAGGCAGTCCTGGAAGCAAGGCAATACTGCTGACTCATGAGCAAGGAGCAGAGCCAACATTGTAGCCTCTCTCTCCACACACACCAGCACCAGCAGCTGAACAGTAATAAAAAAACACCCCAGAGAGGGTGGCTCTTTAAGCACCTCACATGCCAAGCAACAGAGAAGGATCCCAGACAGAGGGGGCCTGTAAGTGCCTAAATGAGCCAAGCAACAGAGAAGGACCAGCCAAAGAGGACCATGATTGCCAGCTACCAGAGGATAGAAAGAGACTCCAATAGGGCCATGGCTCCTGCAGCTAAGGCAGTGGGTGTGCCAGCATACTTGGTGCCACCCAGGTCCCTTGCCTCTACTTATATATAAGACCCAGCATTACCTTGCTGGTAGTGCCCAGTGCAGGATGCCTCACCTAAACAACAGACAAGACCAAAACACAAACCAAATCATCAGCAGATAAGATTACCACCTCACACAGCCCTGCCCATAGTGGGGGTGGGGGTGGGGGGTGCGGGGGAATAAACTCACTTCCTCCCACCAATGCAAGCACAACATGAAGCCTACACAAACAACTGGACCAACCATACCCACCGAGGGCAGAAACCAAAAGGTAGAAAGAATTTGACCTTGAAGCCTGGGAAAAGGAGACCTCAAACACAATGAGATTTTAAAAATAAATAAATAAATTGAAAAGGTAGAGAAGTGCACAAATGAAGGAAAAAGTTAGAAACACAGAAGACCAAATAAAGAGAAAACAGGCAAAGTACCAGAAAAAGAATTCAGACTAATGATAGTAAAGATGATCCAAAACCTCAAAATTACAATAGATGAAATGCAAGAATCAACACATGCAGGTAACAAGGATCTAGAAGAAATAAAGAATAAACAAACAGAGACAAACAATACAATTACTGAAATTAAAAATACTCTAGAAGGAATCAAAGCAGAATATCTGAAACAGAAGAATGGGTAAGTGAGCTGGAAGATAGAACAAGGGGAAATAACTGCCAAAGAGCAGAATAAATTTTAAAAAATGAAAAGAACTATGGATAGTCTCAGAGACCTCTGGGACAATATTTAATGCATAAACATTCAAATTATAGGGGTTGCAGAAGAAGAGAAAAAGAAGGGGTCTGAGAAAATTTTTGAAGAGATCATAGTCAAAATTTTCCTCAACGTGGGAAAGTAAACAGTCAGTCTGGCCCAAGAAGGGCAGAGAGACCCATACAGGATAAACTCAAGGGGAAACACGCTGAGGCACATACTAATCAAACGAATAAAGATTAAACACAAAGAATCTTGAAAGCAGCGAGAGAAAAGCAATAAGTAACATACAAGGGAAACCCCAAAGGACTAACAGCTTATCTTTTGGCAGAAACTCTGCAGGCCAGAAGGGAATAGCAGGCTATATTTAAAGTACTGAAAGGTAAAAATCTATAACCAAGATTACTCTAGCCAACAAGGATCTCATTCAAAGTTGATGGAGAAATCAAAAGCTTTACAGACAAGTGAAAGTTAAAGAGAATTTAGTACCACTAAACCAGCAACCCAGGGATCGAACTCAGGTCTCTCACATTGTAAACAGATGCTTCACCATCTGAGCCACCAGGGAAGTCCACAACAAATATTAAAGGGACTTATATAGACAGGAAGCACAAGAGAAGGAAAAGACCTACTAAATCAAACCCCAAAGAATTAAGAAAATGGCAACAGAAACATATGTAGCTATAATTACTTTAAATGTAAATGGATTAAATGCTCCAACCAAAACTCACAGACTGGCTGAATGGAAACAAAAACAAGACCCATATATATGCTGTCTACAAGAGACCCACTTCAGAACTAGAGACACATATAGACTGAAAGAGAGAGGAAAATGATATTCCATGTAAATGGAAATCAAAAGAAACCCAGAGTAGCAATACCCATATCCGACAAAATAGACCTTAAAATAAAGAATATTACAAGAAATAAGGAACAACACTACATGATGATCAAGGGATCAATCCAAGAGGAAGACATAACAATTATAAATATTCATGCACCCAGCAAAGGAGCACTTTAATACACAAGACAAATACTAACAGACATAAAGGAGAAACTTACAGTAACACAATAATAGTAGGGTACTTTAACACCCCCCACTTACACCAGTGGACAGATAATCAAAACAGAAAAATAATAAGGAAACACAAACTTGAAATGACACAGTAGACCAGATGAATCTAACTGATACATTCAGCACATTCCGTCCAAATGCAGAAACAGTTTTTTCTCAAGTGCACATGAAACATTCCCCTGGATAGACCCACATCTTGGGTCACATATCAAACCTCAGTAAATTTAAGAAAACCGTATTAAGCATCTTTTCTGACCACAACACCATGAGACTGGATATCAATTACAGGAAAAAAACTAAAAATCACAAACACATGGAGATTAAATAATACATTTCTAAATAATGAACTGGTTACTGAAGAAATTTTAAAAGAAATTAAAATATTTCTAGAAACAAATAACAACAAAACATGACAACTTAAAACCTATGGGATGCTGCAAAAGTAGTTCTAAGAATGACGCTTATAGCAGTATAATCCTACCTCAAGAAATAAGAAAAACATCGAAAAAGCAACCTAACTTTACATCAAAAACAATAGATGAAAGAACAACAAAACAACAAACCACCAAAGTTAGAAGAAATCAAGATCAGAGCAGAAATTAATGAAAAAGAAATGAAAGAAACAATAATGAAGAATAATTAAACCAAAAGCTGGTTCTTCAGTTGGTAAACAAAATGGACAAATCGTTAGCCAGACTCCAAGAAAAAAAGAGAAGAATCAAATCAACAAAATTAGAAATAGAAAAGGACAACACAAAATACAAAGGATCATAAGAGAATATTACGAGCAACTATGTGCCAATAAAATGAGCAAAACAGAAGAAATGGACAGATTCTTTAAAAAGTTCAACCTTCCAAGACTGATCAGGAAGAAAAATAAATTATGAAAAGCCATTGACAAGCACTGAAATTGAAACTGTTATCAAAAATCTCCCAAAAAAACAAAAGCCCAGGCAGGGCCAGATGGCTTCATGGGTGAATTCTATCAAACATTTCAGTCAGTTTAGTTGCTCAGTCATGTCTGACCCTTTGCAACCCCATGGACTGCAGCACGCCAGGCTTCCCTGTACTTCACCAACTCCCAGAGCTTGCTCAAACTCATGCCTATTGAGTTGGTGATGCCATCCAACCATCTCATCCTCTGTCCTCCCCTTCTCCTGCCTTCAGTCTATCCCAGCATTAGGGTCTTTTCAAATAAGTCAGTTCTTCACATCATGTTACCAAAGTATTGGAGTTTCAGCTTCAGCATCAGTCCTTCTAATGAATATTCAAGACTGATTTCCTTTAGGATAGACTGGTTGAATTTCCTGGCAGTCCAAGGGACTCTCAAGAGTCTTTTCCAACACCACAGTTCAAAACCATCAATTCTTGGGTGCCCAGCTTTGTTTATGGTCCAACTCTCACATCCATACATGACTACTGGAAAAACCATAGCATTGACTAGACAGACCTTTGTCGGCAAAGTAATGTCTGGGCTTTTTAATGTGCTGTCTAGGCTTGTCAAAGCTTTTCTTCCAAGGACCAAGCATCTGTCACATTTCATGGCTGCAGTGACCATCTGCAGTGATTTTGGAGCCCAAGAAAATAAAGTCTGTTACTGTTTCCATTGTTTCCCAATCTATTTGCCATGAAGTAATGGGACTAGATGCCATGATCTTAGTTTTTTGAATGCTGAATTTTAAGCCATCATACATTTAGAGAAGAGCTAATGCCTATCCTTCTAAAACTCTTTCAAAATATTGCAGAGGAAAGAATACTCCCAACTCATTCTATGAGGCCACCATCACCCTGATACCAAAACCAAAGACAACACAAAAAAAGAAAACTACACACCAATATCACCGATGAACATAGATGCAAAAATCCTCAACAAAATTCTAGCAGACAGAATTCAACAACACATTAAAAAGGTCATACACGACGATCAAATTGGGATTATCCCAAGGATGCAGGGATTCTTCAATATATGTAAGTCAAACAATGTGATACACCATATTAACAAATTGAAATATAAAAACCATGTGATAATCTCAATAGATGCAGAAAAAGCCATTGACAAAATTCAGCACCCACTTATGATAAAAATTCTTCAAAAACTAGGCATAGAAAAGGAACCACCTCAGCATAATAAAGGCCATATATGACAAAGCAAATATTTATTCTCAATTGTAGAAAACTGAAAATATTCTGAGATCAGGAACAAGAAGGGTGCCCACTCTCATTACTATTAGTCAACATAATTCTGGAAGTCCTAGCTAAAACAAAATTTAAAAAATAGGGAATTTGCTGTGACTCAGGAAACTCAAACCCAGGCACTGTAGCAACCTAAAGTGGTAATATGGGAAGGGAGGTGAGAGGGAGGTTCAAGAGAGAAGAGACATGGATATACCTATGACTGAGTCATGTTGATGTTCGGCAGAAACCAACACAATATTGTAGAGCAATTATCCTTCAATTAAAAATAAATAAATTTAATTACTAAAAAAGTGTTACAAACCATGCCCTTTGTTCTGTTTTTAGTAGTTTCTCTAGGAATTACAGTATTAAATTCTAATTTATCACTTGGAGCTAATACTGAACTATTTAAAGTAAAATATAGGAATCCTGCAACAGTATTCAGTTCGGTTCAGTTCAGTCACTCAGTCATGTCTGATTCTTTGCGACCCCATGAATCACAGCACGCCAGGCCTCCCTGTCCATCACCAACTCCCAGAGTTCACTCAAACTCATGTCCATCGAGTCAGTGATGCCATCCAGCCATCTCATCCTCTGTCGTCCCCTTCTCCTCCTGCCCCCAATCCCTCCCAGCATCAGAGTCTTTTCCAATGAGTCAACTCTTCACATGAGGTAGCCAAAGTATTGGAGTTTCAGCTTTAGCATCAGTCCTTCCAATGAAGACCCAGGACTGATCTCCTTTAGGATAGACTGGTTGGATCTCCTTGCAGTCCAAGGGACTCTCAAGAGTCTTCTCCAACACCACAGTTCAAAAGCATCAATTCTTCGGTGCTCAGCTTTCTTCACAGTCCAACTCTCACATCCATACATGACCACTGGAAAAACCATAGCCTTGACTAGATGGACCTTTGTTGCAACAGTATATTTCTATTTAGTCCCCTCATTGTTTGTGCTATTGTTGTCATACATAGTATATATGTATATATTCTAAATCCAACAATATAGTATGGTAATTTTTTCTCTAAACATTTATATATTTTAATTATGAGAATAAATTTAAATATGTAAGTGTTTCTGTAGATCCAAGTTACCATCTGGTGTCATTCCCCTTCTTCTGAAGAATTTCCTTTACCATACCCTGTGTAGGTTGTCTGGTGATTGATTCTGTTTCTTGTCTTTCTTTCACCATTATTTTTGAAATGTATTTTTCTCTAGGTATGGGATTATTGATTGCACTTTCTCTTCAGTGGTTTGGATATATCAGTCCTTGTTCTCTATTCTTTGCAAAGAGAAATTCACCATCCTTCATATTCTTATTCCCAATTTGTAATATGTCATCTTTCTTTTGCTTCTTCAAGATATCTCTTTATATTTCTTTTGCTTTCAGAAATGTATCTATCATATACTTAGGTATTTCTATTTATCCTACTTGGGGTTTGTTGAGTTCAGGCCTAAAAGGCACTATGTCATCACAGTACAATATTTTCCACCTATAATTTCCTGTTATATGAATTTTCATATAATAAAGAGCATGAATATCCAAACCAAAAACACTTATGAACATAGAGACAGGTAACCATAAATCAAAAATCTTTCAGTTCACAAATTACAATGTAAAAATATTTTCCTATTGGTGAAATAGTTTAGCACATTAAGCTAAAGTGTAAAAGTTACAGCTTATTAATTTGAAATGTTCTATCAAGTTTATCTAAAATAAGCTTTCTATAGAGGCAGGGTTACTGTAAAACTGGTAAACTAAAGCTTTAGGGTCCTGAAGTGGCCTTCAAAATGTTTATACATGGGCATTCACATTTGTAAAGTTTGCAAAAACACAATAATTTTTAACTCTTTTCCATAAAGAAGACCCTGCACTGTGAGTTTTAGGCCTCATGAAACCCAGATCCATCCCTGCTTTTTACCTGTAATGAAACAAAAATGTAGTTCTTTCTGTAGGAAGCAAAAAGATTCTGTTTTCTCACTTGATAACTTTGCAATAAACAAAGACAGGGAATGCCAGTAGTGGCAAAGAAACGATTTGAACTGTGGAAACTCTTATCTGGCAGCAGGCACTCTGGCAAACCTCACTTTTTGACCAAAATGTATGAGTCTGGCCTCCACTGAAGACTAGCAGTATCAAACATAAGTGTAAGCTAAGCCTTCAATGTACAGTGCTCTGTCCTATTAAGGCATACCTTTTCACTGTGACCTATATAGTCATTGGCTATGATGAGTATGATGAAGTCATTGTCATCTAAGCCTGGGTGCACAGTTATGCAATTTGTGTGTTCCGAGGTCAGAGTCCTGGTATAATTCAAAGCCAGATTAGAAAAGCGACACTTCTGTAGAGAAGAGCACGTGGTGGGGCGTGTAAATTATCATCTTGGTTGTACTTAGCAGGGAAATTTTACGACTGCACACAACTATAAAAAATGGCTCAGTAATAAGCCATTAAAAATAAGTTGATTTTGAATAATTTCATGAAAAATACATTCTTCATGAAGGGATAAAGCTTTCCCTTATCCATTACAAAAGAAAAACTTCAGGGGTTCAAGATAGTAGAAGAGTAGAATGGGGAACACACCTCCTCCCACATATACATATCAAAATACATCTAAAAATAAAACAATTGTCACAGAACACCTACTGAACACTAGCAGAAGACCTTCAACACCTGAAAAGATAAGAAAGAAATCCATACAATCAGGTAGGACAAAAGGTGGGGGTGGGTGGGGGGAGATGAGGAAGCAGATGGGACCTACATACCTGAGAGGGAGCTGAAAAGAAGAAGATAGGTTCCTGCACACTCACTGTCAGGGAGGTGAGCCAGGACAGAAAAGGAAACTTACAGGCCCCAATGCCACAAGGGGCTTATGGCAGGCAGAAGACAAGAGAGACCTGTACACCACCCTGTACACCCCAGCCTGAGATTCAGATCTGCTAGTGTGGGCACTGGTTGAGTGCTGGACCTTGGGGTTTGGAGAACAGACCCAGGGAGAGGACCAGTTTTGGCTGTGCAGAAACAGCCTGAAGGGACCAGAGTGTGGTAAGGCTGCAACTGGGAGTGTTCAAAGGAGCTGCCCTGTGGCCACAGAAGCAAAGCTCCTGAGAGGGGTAGGGTGCAAAGGGAGGGTTGGGGCTGCCATTACAGCCTCTTTCTCCATGCGCCAGTCCTGCCTGAGCCAGCTCCCGTGTCACCCGCCACCTCGACAGGCCCAGGAAACAGATGCCATTGGTCTGCCCACTCACACACTGAGCTTGGAAACACAGCTGGGCCCCAGGGAATACGCAACTTAGGAAGTAAGGCTGAAATCTCTCCCTGCAGCTACAAGAACTGTGGATTTACACTCCTGCCCCTGGCTTTGTAAACTCAGCACTTCAGGACATCTAAACAGAAAATGGGTGCTTGCACAGATGGGTCAGGCTTGGCCTTAGCAGCTGTGGACTCTGTAGGCATGTGCACGCAGAGGCAGGGCCGGGTCAGGGTTTCAACTGTCTTCACAGCTCCCAGTGTGGGTCGAGGTGCACAAGTACTGCAGTTCAGGCTGGGACCAGACTTCAGTGGATCTGTGTTGGTGGACTTGTGAAAACAAGGTCTGAGAGACACCAGGGCAGATAGCTGGTATTCCCATGGTTGAGGAGGCAAGGGGAGTGCCAACAATAGTGTCCACTGTAAGCCCACACAACAGGTGATAGGGAACACAACAGAACACCCTCATCAGTGAACAGTTGTGGCAGAGGAATACTCAGCAGCTCCACCCTCAGTGGGAGTACTCCAATCCTGCCTCCTAAACCTGCAACTCAGAAACACAGCTCACAAATATATCTGGAGGCTTCTACTCCAACAGCTACAGAGCAGACCAAGTCCCTAACAGGGCAGTGACAACCACAGAGCACAGAGGAAGTCCCACTCAATATCCAGCGCTGTCTCTGGTCACCAAAACACCAGACACTTCTCTTATGGAGGAGATAACAGCCAGCAAATGCTCAGAAAGAGGCTGCAGGCATCCATATTAAAAATAGCCCGCTCTGGGTTTCCGGATCAACATGGCAGAGTCAAAGGACATGTGCTCATTTTCTCCTGTGAGAGCAGCAAAACTGCATCTAGCTATTGAACAACCGTTGACAGGAGGATACTGGAACCCAGCAAAAAAAAAGAGAGCCCACAACAAAGACAAAGAAGAAGCCACAGTGAGATGGTAAGAGGGATGCAATCATGTTAAAATTAAATCTGATACCTGCCAGGTGGGTGACCCACAGACTAGAGAACAATATACCAAAGAAGTATTGCGAAGGTTCTGAACTACACATCAGGCTTCCCAGCCTGGGGACCTGACAAAGGGACTGGGAACCCCCAGGGAATATGGCCTTGAAAGCCATCGGGATTTGATTACAGGACTTCCACAGGACTGGGGCAAACAGAGACTCCAGTCTTGGAGGACACAAACAAAATCTTGCATGCACCAAGACCCAGAGGAGATAATGCTCAGGAAAGAGGCGGCACAGTGACCCCGCAGGAGACTGAACCAAAACTACATGATAATGTTGGAGGGTCTCCTGTGGAGGCATGGGTTGGCAGGGGCACCCAGCAGCAGGCTGGGAAGGGCCCCTCTTGGAGTTCACCATTAACCCTACCATAGAGCCCATAGACCCCAGGGTTGGGTTGCCTCAGGTCAAACAACTGCCAGGGTGGGAGTACAACCCCATCATCAGCAGATAATTAAAGGCTTACTGAGCAAGGCCCTGCCAACCAGAGCAAGACCCCATTTTTTCCATTGCCAGTCCCTCCCATCAGGAAGCTTACACAAGCCTCTTAGCCTCATCCACCAGAGAGCTGACAAAAGAAGCAAGAAGAACCACAATCTCACAGCAGCTAAAACAAAATCCATATTACAGAAAGTTAATCAGCATGACAAAGCAGAAAGTTATGTCCCAGATGAACGGACAATATACAACCCCAGAAAAACAACTAAATGAAGTGGAGACAGGCAAACTTCCAGAAAAAGAATTCAGAATAATGACAGTGAAGATGATCTAGCATCTAGGAAAAAGAATTGACAAATTGCAAGAAATGTTTACCAAAGACCTAGAAGAACTAAAGAACAGAGATGAATAATACACTAAAAGAAATCAATAGCAATATAACTGAGGCAAAAGAATAGATAAATGACGTGGAGGACAGAATGGTGGAAATCATTGCCACAAAACATAATATACAAAAAAGAATTAAATGAAGACAGTCTAAGAGACCTCTGGGACAATATTAAATGCACCAACAGTCATGTTATAGGGTTCCCAGATGCAGAAAATAGAGAGAAAGGACCTGAGAAAATATTTGAAGAGATAACAGCTGGAAACTTCCCTAACATGGGAAAGAAAATAGTCAACCAAGTCTAAGAAGCACAGAGTCCCAGGCAGGATAAACCCAAGGAAGAACACACAAAGACACATAATAACCAAATGGAAAAAATTAAAGACAAAGATAAAATATTAGAAGCAACAAGGGAAAAACGACAAATAACATACAAGGTATTCCCATAAGGTTATCAGCTGACTTAACAGAAACTCTACAAGCCATAAGGAAATGGCATGATGATATATTTAAAATGTTGAAAGGGAAGAGCCAACAGCCAAGAATTCTCTACGCAGCAAGACTCTCATTCAGATTTAATGGACAAATCAAAAGCTTTCTAGACAAGGAAAAGTTAACAGAATTCAGCACCATCAAACCAACTTCACGACAAATGCTAAAGGAACTTCTCTAGGCAGGAAACCACAAGAGAAGGAAAAGACCAGAAAATAAACTCAAAACAATTAAGAAAATGATAACAGGATCATACAGATTGATAATAACCTTAAATGTATATGGTTTAAATGGATGAAACAAAAGACATAGACTGGCTGGGCAGATGAAAACATGTATATATATGCACTTTCATTTACATCACTTGGCTTGAGCCCCCAAACTGCATTTTATATTAAGTTAATCATGTTTCCACTATGGCTTACAATTGTAATTATCTTTAATTTCTTGTCTGACTACTGGTAGTGAAAACTGATAAATATCTTTTATTACTGTGATTATGTAACCATTATTCACTTAATAACATTGTATCATGACTGGTCAACAAAAATAATATAACTCTACATCAAAAAAACTGGGATTTAATAGAAAAAAGTGTAGTAATTTTAAAAATCCAGATGCATATCAAAATTATCTTGGGATTTTTTGAAAATTACAAATGCCCAGATACTGATTTTTTTCTCCAGTGCTCCAGATATACTTCTGAGCAGTCATGTTTAAAAACAACTGGACTATTTGATGATCTTTTACTTTATCTAGCTTGTTTCACTTTTCCTATTTCACATACAGTGCTCCCATTTCACATACAGTGCTCCCATTTCACTTAGTTTGTTTTTCAATTTCTCCATCTCTTTTTTTTTTTGATGTTCTTTCTCAAGCCTTTATCAAGCACAGTAGAAAAGCTTCTGTGTGTGTGTGTGTATATATATATATATATATATATATATATATATATATAATGTATATATTTTAGAAAAAATTAATTTTTTGCATAACTAAAAAATGTATGACAGTTTGATTTCCTTTGTTTGACTTAGGATGATTAGGATGTAACATTTCTAATTTAAAGAATAGATATGCAACAAGCAACAAAGGTTAACTGTATAGTACAGGGAACTATAGTCAATATCTTACAATAACCTATAATGCAAAATAATATATGCATATATGTATAACTGAATTATTTTGCTGTGCACCTGAAACATTCTAAGTCAACTATACTTCAACAAAATATATATATTAAGGAAAAATTTTTAAAATAAATAAAAATAGCCCTCTCACTAAAAAATTTAAAACTAACACAAGTTACACAGAGACGTTCTGAAAAATAGCCCCCCAAGACCACTGGAGAAGGGAATGGCAAACCATTTCAGCCTTGAGAATCCCATGAACAGTATGAAACAGCAAAAATAACTGACCCTGAAAGATGAGCCCCTCAGTCACTGCTGCTGCTACTACTGATGCTTAGTCGCTTCAGTCGTGTCCAACTCTGTGCGACCCCAGAGACAGCAGCCCACCAGGCTCCCTGGTCTCTGGGATTCTCCAGACAAGAATACTGGAGTGGGTTGCCATTTCCTTCTCCAATGCATGAAAGTGAAAAGTGAGAGTGAAGTCGCTCAGTCGGGTCCGACTCCTAGAGACCCCATGGACTGTAGCCCACCAGGCTCCTCCATCCATGGGATTTGCCAGGCAAGAGTACTGGAGTGGGGTGCCATTCCTCAGTCACTAGGTGTCCATTATGCTACAGGGGAAGAGCAGAGAAATAGCTCCAGAAAGAATTAAAAAGATAAGCCAAAAAGGAAATGACACCCACTTGTGGATGTGTCTGGCCATGAAAGTAAAATCCAATGATGTAAAGAACAGTATCGCACAGGAGCCGGGAACATTAGGTCTGTAAATCAAGGTAAACTGGATGTGGTCAAACAGGAGATGGAAAAAGTGAAGATCAACATTTTAGGAATCAGTGAACTAAATGGACAGGAATGGGTGAATTTAATTCAGATGCCCATGATATCTACTACTGTGGGCAAGAATCCCTTGGAAGATACGAAGTTGCCCTAATAATAAACAAGAGTCTGAAATGCAGTACATGGGCATAATCTCAAAAAGCACAGAATGACCTCGGTTCATTTACAAGGCAAGCTGTTCAACAACACAGCAATCCCATTCTATGCCCCAGCCATTAATGCCAAAGAAGTAAAATAGCTCTATGAAGACATACAAGACCTTCTAAAATTGACACCAAAAGAAACATGTCCTTTTCATAATCGAGGATAGGAAAGTAAAAGTACAAAGTCAAAAGATAGAGTAACAGGCAAGTTTGGCCTTGGAGTACAAATGCTAAAAAGGCTACAAAGTCTACCAATTTTTCCAAGAAAATAGCAAACACCGTCTTCCAACAACACAAGAGAAGACTCTACACATGGACATCACCAGATGGTCAGTACAGAAATCAGATTGATTATATTCTTTGCAGCCAAAGATGGAAAAGCTCTATACAGTCAGCAAAAACAATCCCTGGATCTGACTGTAGCTGAAATCATGACTTCTTTATTACAAAATTCAGACATAAGTTGAAGAAAGTAGGGAAAACCACTAAGCCATCCGTGTATGACCTAAATCAAACTCCTTATAATTATACGTGGAAGTCACAAATAGATTCAAGGGATCAGATATGATAGACAGAGTGACTGAAGAACTATGGACAGTGGTTTGTAACACTGTACCAGAGGTGGTGACCAAAACCATTCCCAAGAAAAAGAAATGCAACAAGGTAAAATGGTCGTCTGAGGAGGTCGTGCAAATAGCTGAGAAAAGAAGACAAATGAAAGGCAAAGGAGAAAAGAAAAGATATAACCAATTAAATGCAGTGTTCCAAAGGATAGCATGGAGAGATAAGAAAACTTTAATGAATAATCCAAAGAACTAGGGGTTTCTCCAGTGGCTCAGAGGTAAAGAATCAGCCTGCAATGCAGGAGCTGCAAAAGACCCAGGTTCAATCCCTGGATGTGGAAGATGCTCTGGAGAGGCAATGGCAACCCACTCCAGTACTCTTGCCTGGTGAATTCCATAGTCAGAGGAACCTGGTCTACAGGGTCCTACAGAGGAACCTACAGTCTACAGCGTCACAAAGAGTCGGGCACAACCGAAGTGACTTAACACACACACATGCAAAGAATGACTAGAGATCCCTTCCAGAAAATCACAGATACCAAAGGGAACATTTCATGCAAAGATGGGCACAATAAAGGACAGAAACAGTATGGACCTAACAGAAGCAGAAGAGATTAAGAAGGGGTGGCAAGAAAACAAAAAAGAACTGTACAAAAAAGGTCTTCATGACCCAAATAACCACAATGGTGTGATCACTCATCTAGAGCCAGATATCCTGAACTGTGAAGTCAAGTGGGCCTTAGGAAGCATTACTACGAATGAAGCTAGTACAGGTGATAGAATTCCAGATGAGCTATTTCAAATCCTAAAAAATGCTGTTGTTAAAATATTGCATTCAATAGACCAGCAAATTTGGAAAAACTCAGCAGTAGTCACAGGACTGGAAAAGGTTTTCATTCCAATCCCAAAGAAGGCCAATGCCAAAGAATGTTCAAACTACTGCACAATTGTGCTCACTGCACACGCTAACAAGGTAACATTCAAAATCCTTCAAGCTAGGTTTCAGCAGAATGTGAATTGAGAACTTGCAGATGTGCAAGCTGGATTTAGAAAAGGCAGAGGAACCAGAGATCAAATTGCCAACATCCACTGGATCAAAGAAAAAGAGAATTCCAGAAAAATATCTATTTCTGCTTCATTCACTATGCTAAAGCCTTTGACTGTGTGGATCACAAAAAACTGTGGACAATTCTTAACGAGATGAGAATATCAGACCACTTTACCTGCCTCCAAAGAAACCTATACGCAGGTCAAGAAGCAACAGTTAAAACTGGACATGGAACAATGAACTGGTTCAAAATTGGGAATGGAGTAGGTCAAGGCTGTATATTGTTACTCAGAGAAGAGCAAGGAGAGATAATAAGTCCTTCTTAAATGAACAATGCAAAGAAATAGAGGAAGACAATAGAATGGGAAAGACTAGATATTTCTTCAAGAAAACTGGAGAGATCAAAGGAATATTTCATGCAAGCATGGGCACATTAAGGAGAGAAACTTTATTTCTGTCCACAATAAGGACCTAATGAAAGCAGAAGAGATTTAAGAAGAGGTGGCAAGAATACACAGAAGAACTACACAAAAGAGGCCTTAATGAACCAGATAACCATGATGCTGTGGTCACTCAGCCTAGAGGCAGACATCCTGGAGTGTGAAGTAAAGTGAGCCTTAGGAAGCATTTCTATGAACAAAGCTGGTGGAAGTGACAAATTTCTACCTCACCTTTGAAAAATTCTAAAAGATGATGCTGTTAAAGTGCTTCATTCAATGTGACAGCAAATTTGGAAAACTCAGCAGTGGCCACAAGTTTTGGAAATGTAGAAAACTCACAGTGGTCCTGCAGAGTCCTGAACTCTGCATTCAGTTGGGTATATCTTTCCCTTTCTTCCTTGCCTTTCACTTCTCTTCTTTCCTATTTGTAAGGCCTCTTCAGACAACCACTTTGCCTTCTTGCATTTCTTTTTCTTGGGAATGGTTATGGTCACTGCCTCCTGTACAATGTTATGAACCTCTGTCCATAGTTTTTCAGGCACTCCGTCTACCAGATCTGATCCCTTGAATCTAGTTGTCACCTCCAGTGTATAATCATATGGGATTTGATTTAGGTCACATCTGCGGCCTAGTGGTTTTTCCTGCTTTCTCCAGTTGAAGCCTACCTTTTGCAAATTGATTCGAAGGTCAATTTTCATTCAAATATCAAAGAAGGGTAATGCCAAAACATATTCAAAGTACTAAACAACTGCGCTCATTTCAAATGCAAGTAGGGCAATGCTCAAAATCCTTCAAGCTAGGCTTCAGTAGTATGTGAGCAAAGAATTTCCAGATGTACAAGCTGTGTTTCAAAGAGGCAGAGGAACTAGAAATCAAATTGCAACAGCCACTGAATCTATCCATTGGACAAAGAAAGCAAGGGAATTCCAAAAAAAACTTCTGCTGCATTGAGTACTACACTAAAGCCTTTGACCATGTGGATCACAACAAACTGTGGAAATTTCTGAAAGAGATAGGAATATCAGACTACCTTATCTGTCTGGGAGAAACCTGTATGCAGGACAAGAAGCAACAGTTAGAACCAGACATGGAACAACACACTGGTTCAAAATTGGGAAAGGAGTACGACGAGGCTAGATATTATTACCCAGCTCATTTAACTTCTATGCAGAGAACATCATGTGAAATACCAGGCTGGATGACTCATAAGCTGGAATCAAGATTGCCAAGAGAAATATCAGCAACCTCAGATATGCAGATGATACCACTCTAATGTCAGAAAGTAATGAGGAACTAAAGAGTCTCTTGATAAGGATACAAGAGAGTGAAGAAGCTGGCTTAAGACTCAACATTAAAAAAAACTAAGATCATGGCATCGGGTCCCAATACCTCATGGCAAATAGAAGGGTAAAAAGTGGAAAGAGTGACAGATTTTATTTTCTTAGCCTTCAAAAATCACTGCGGATGGTGACTATAGCCATGAAATTTTAAAAATGCTTGCTGCTTAGAAGAAAAGCTATAACAAACCTAGACAACGTATTAAAAGCAGAGACATCACATTGCTGACAAAAGTTCTTAGTCAAAGCTATGGTTTTTCTGGCAGTCATGAATGGATGTGAGAGTTGGACCATAAAGAAGGATTAGTGCTAAAGAACTGATGGTTTTTAAATGTGGAGCTGGAGAAGACTCTTGAGAGCCCCTTGGAGAGAAAAGAGAAAAAACAGGTCAATCCTAAAGGAAATCAACCATGACTATTCACTGGAAGGACTGTGTTGAAGTTCCAATACTTTGGCCACATGATGCGAAGAGCCAGCTCAATGAAAAAAACCCTGATGCTGGGAAAGATGGAGGGCAGGAAGAGAAGGGGATGACAGAGGATGAAATGGCTGGATGGCTTCACCAACACAATGGACATGAGTTTCATCAAACTCCAGAATATAGTGAAGGACGGAAAAGCTTGGCAAGCTGCAGTCCATGGGATCACAGAGTTTGACGTGACTGAGTGAATGAACAGCAACCAAAGAACACAGAAGATAAATTTTCTCTTAAAATCATAGGCTAGCAACAGAAATACAAGTAAAATGAAGAGGCAGATGAACCATTCCCAATTAAAACACCAAGAGAATTCCCATAAAACAACAAAAACGAAACAGGCCTCTTCCTTCTAATAGACACAGTTTAAAAAAGGAGATAATGAAAATGAGGAATTAAGAAAAGCTATCAAAAGAAATGCTAATTACGGAAAAAGAAAACTAGAAACTATAAGGTGGAGTCAATAAAATTATAAAATTCATTTGCAGAGATGAAAGGTAAACTAAAGACAATGAGTACAAAAATTAATAAATGGAGAACAGAGGCGGTCCTAAGATGGTGGAGGAATAGGACGGGAGACCACTTTCTCCCCCATAAATTCATCAAAAGAACATTTAAACGCTGAGTAAATTCCACAAAACAACTTCTGAATGCCGGCAGAGGACATCAGGCACTCATTGTCTTCTAAAGGAGCATCCCTCCCTCCCCACAGCGTGACTGAACAGTGAGCCTAAAAACGTGTCCACCACCGCCCCCCTGTGTCAGGGCAGAAATCAGACACTAAACAGACCAGTGCACAGAAGACGCTAAACAGAGGAAACCGCCTTGGAAGTGACAGGTGCAATAGATTAAAACCCTATAGTTAGTACCAACTACATAGGAAGGGGCCTACAGATCTTGAGAAATATAAGCCAGACCAAGGAACTATCTGAAAATGAACTGACCCCACACTGCCCACAACAACACCAGAGAAAGTCCCAGTTATATTTTTACTATTTTTACTATCATTCTCTTTCTTTAATATTTTTTAAAAAATTTTAAGTCCTCTATTACTCCTTTAATTTTCATTTTTACAATCTACCATTAATTTTTAAAAAAAGAGAGACCCCATTTTTAAAGCATAATTCATATATATTTATTTTATAAATATTTGTGATTTTTTTCTATTCTTTTCTTTAATATTGTATTTTTGAAACTCCAAACTCTACTCTAGATTTTTAATCTTTGCTTTTTCATATTTGTTATCAATTTTATACCTTTAAGAACCCAATCTTCAGTACCCATTTTTACCTGGGAGTGAGATTACTGGCTTGACTGCTCGCTTCCTCTTTGGACTCTCCTTTTTCTCTACCAGGTCGCCTCTATCTCCTCCCTCCCCATTCTCTTCTCAACCCACCTCTGTGAATCTCTTTATGTGTTCCAGGCGGTGGAGAACACTTCAGTTCAGTTCAGTTCAGTTCAGTCGCTCAGTCATGTCCGAATCTTTGCGACCACTCCAAAGTGGTCCAAAGCCTCCACACCAGGCCTCCCTGTCCATCACCAACTCCCAGAGTTCACTGAGATTCACGTTCATTGAATCCATAATGCCATCCAGCCATCTCATCCTCTGTCGTCCCCTTCTCCTCCTGCCCCCAATCCCTCCCAGCATCAGAGTCTTTTCCAATGAGTCAACTCTTCCCATGAGGTGGCCAAAGTATTGGAGTTTCAGCTTTAGCATCATTCCTTCCAAAAGAAATCCCAGGGCTGATCTTCAGAATGGACTGGTTGGATCTCCTTGCAGTCCAAGGGACTCTCAAGAGTCTTTTCCAACATCACAGTTCAAAAGCATCAATTCTTCGGCGCTCAGCCTTCTTCACAGTCCAACTCTCACCTGCATACATGACCACAGGAAAAACCATAGCCTTGACTAGATGGACCTTAGTTGGCAAAGTAATGTCTCTGTTTTTGAATATGCTATCTAGGTTGATCATAGCTTTCCTTCCAAGGAGTAAGCGTCTTTTAATTTCATGGCTGCAATCACCATCTGCAGTGATTTTGGAGCCCAAAAAAATAAAGTCTTACACTGTTTCCCATTCTATTTCCCATGAAGTGATGGGACAGGATGCCATGATCTTAAGTTTTCTGAATGTTGAGCTTTAAGCCAACTTTTTCACTCTCTTCTTTCACTTTCATCAAAAGGCTTTTTAGTTCCTCTTCACTTTCTGCCATACGGGTGGTGTCATCTGCATATCTGAGGTTATTGATATTTCTCACAGCAGTCTTGATTCCAGCTTGTATTTCTTCCAGTCCAGTGTTTCTCATGATGTACTCTGCATAGAAGTTAAATAAGCAGGGTGACAATATACAGCCTTGACGGACTCCTTTTCCTATTTGGAACCATTCTGTTGTTCCATGTCCAGTTCTAACTGTTGCTTCCTGATCTGCATACAGATTTCTCAAGAGGCACGTCAGGTGGTCTGGTATTCCCATTTCTTTCAGAATTTTCCACAGATTATTGTGATCCATACAGTCAAAGCTTTGGCATAGTCAATAAAGCAGAAATAGATGTTTTTCTGGAACTCTTGTGCTTTTTCTATGATCCAGCGGATGTTGGCAATTTGATCTCTGGTTCCTCTGCCTTCTCTAAAACCAGCTTGAACATCAGGAAGTTCACGGTTCATGTATTGCTGAAGCCTGGCTTGGAGAATTTTGAGCATTACTTTACTAGCTTGTGAGATGAGTGCAATTGTGCAATAGTTGGAGCATTCTTTGGCATTGCCTTTCTTTGGGATTGGAATGAATACTGACCTTTTCCAGTCCTGTGGCCACTGCTGAGTTTTCCAAATTTGCTGGCATATTGAGTGCAGCACTTTCACAGCATCATCTTTCAGGATTTGAAATAGCTCAACTGGAATTCCATCACCTCCACTAGCTTTGTTCATAGTAATGCTTTCTAAGTCCCACTTGACTTCACATTCCAGGATGTCTGGCTCTAGATGAGTGATCACACCATCGTGATTATCCGGGTCATGAAGATCTTTTTTGTACAGTTCTTCTGTGTATTCTTGCCACCTCTTTTCAGTATCTTCTGCTTCTGTTAGGTCCATACCATTTCTGTCCTTTATCAAGCCCATCTTTGCTCGAAATATTCCCTTGGTATCTCTAATTTTCCTGAAGACATCTCTAGTCTTTCCCATTCTGTTGTTTTCCTCTATTTCTTTGCATTGATCACTGAAGAAGGCGTTCTTATCTCTCCTTGCTCTTCTTTGGCAACTCTTCATTCAAATGAACATGTCTTTCCTTTTCTCCTTTGCTTTTCACTTCTCTTATTTTCCCAGCTATTTGTAAGGCTTCCTCAGACAGCTATTTTGCTCTTTTGCATTTCTTTTCCATGGGGATGGTCTTGATCCCTGTCTCCTGTACAATGTCACAAACCTCATTCCATAGTTCATCAGGCACTCTATCTACCAGATCTAGGCCCTTAAATCTATTTCTCACTTCCACTGTATAATCATAAGGGATTTGATTTAGGTCATACCTGAATAGTCTAGCGTTTTTCCCTACTTTCTTCAATTTGAGTTTGAATTTGGTAATAAGGAGTTCATGATCTGAGCCACAGTCAGCTCCTGGTCTTGTTTTTGTTGACTGTATAGAGCTTCTCCATCTTTGGCTGCAAAGAATATAATCAATCTGATTTCGGTGTTGACCATCTGGTGATGTCCATGTGTAGAGTCTTCTCTTGTGTTGTTGGAAGAGGGTGTTTGCTATGACCAGTGCATTTTCTTGGCAAAACTCTATTAGTCTTGCCCTGCTTCATTCCGCATTCCAAGGCCAAATTTGCCTGTTACTCCAGGTGTTTCTTGACTTCCTACTTTTGCATTCCAGTCCCCTATAATGAAAAAGACATCTTTTTTAGGTGTTAGGTCTAAAAGGTCTTGTAGGTCTTCATAGAACCGCTCAACTT
Organism: Ovis aries; assembly: GCF_016772045.2. Lineage (NCBI taxonomy): Eukaryota > Metazoa > Chordata > Mammalia > Artiodactyla > Bovidae > Ovis > Ovis aries. Next base: position 62,812,034 of record NC_056054.1, on the reverse strand, counting down.
CAGCTTCTTCAGCATTACTGGTTGGGGCATAGACTTGGATTACCATGATATTGAATGGTTTGCCTTGGAGATGAACAGAGATCATTCTGTCGTTATTAAGACTGCATCCAAGTACTGCATTTCAGACTCTTTTGTTGACCATGATGGCTACTCCATTTCTTCTGAGGGATTCCTGCCTGAAGTAGTAGATATAATGGTCATGTGAGTTAAATTCACCCATTCCAGTCCATTTTAGTTCGCTGATTCCTAGAATGTCGATGTTCACTCTTGCCATCTCCTGTTTGACCACTTCCAATTTGCCTTGATTCATGGACCTGACATTCCAGGTTCCTATGCAATATTGCTCTTTACAGCATCGGACCTTTCTTCTATCACCAGGCACATCCACAGCTGGGTATTGTTTTTGCTTTGGCTCCTTCCCTTGATTCTTTCTAGAGTTATTTCTCCACTGATCTCCAGTAGCATATTGGGCACCTACTGACCTGGGGAGTTCTTCTTTCAGTATCCTGCATTTCGCCTTTTCATGGGGTTCTCAAGGCAAGAATACTGAAGTGGTTTGCCATTCCCTTCTCCAGTGGACCACATTCTGTCAGGCCTCTCTCCACCATGACCTGCCTATCTTGGGCTGCCCCACGGGCATGGCTTAGTTTCTTTGAGTTAGACAAGGCTGTGGTCCTAGTGTGATTAGATTGACTAGTTTTCTGTGAGTATGGTTTCAGTATGTCTGCCCTCTGATGCCCTCTTGCAATACCTACCATCTTACTTGGGTTTCTCTTACCTTGGGTGTGGGGTATCTCTTCACAGCTGTTCCAGCAAAGCACAGCCACTGCTCCTTACCTTGGATGAGGGGTATCTCCTCACTGCCACCCTTCCTGACCTTCAATGTGGGATGGCTCCTCTAGGCCCTCCTGCACCTGCGCAGCCACCGCTCCTTGGATGTGGGGTTGCTCTCTCCCAGCTGCCACCCCTGGCCTCAAGTGTGGGGTTGCTCCTCCTGGTTGCTGCCCCTGGCCTCAGACATGGGGTGGCTCCTCCTGGCCACCGTCCCTGGCCTTGGACGTGGGGTAGCTCCTCTCGGCCACCACTCATGACCTCGGACACAGGGTAGCTCCTCTCAGCCGTTCCTATGCTGTTGCAGCCTGGCACTCTAGGCCACTGCCCCTGACCTCAGACGTGGGGTAGCTCCTCTCAGCCGCGCTTAGTGCACCGGCTGCAGCTGCCTGTGCTTAGGGAACTGATTACTGGCTGGGTTTGTCTCGCTCCTTTTGATTCTGCCCTTTATCCTCCTGGCCACCTCTGTCTCCTTACTCCCTCTTCTCTTCTCTATATAACTCCGTGAACATCTCTGAGCAGTCCAGACTGTGGAAGGCACATAAGGAAGTGATTACTGGCTAGCTTGCTCTCTATTCTTTTGATTCCACCTGATCTCATTCGGGTCACCTCTAACTCCCTCCTCCCTCTTCTCTTCTCCATGTAACTCTGTGAATCTCTCTGGGTGTCCCTCACTGTGGAGAAACTTTTAATCTTTAACCTAGATGTTTCATCAACTGTGCTGTATAGATGGAGAAGTCTTGAGGCTACTGTAAAAATAAGACTGAAAACCAGAAACAGGAGGCTTACATCCAATCCTGAGAACACCAGAGAACTCCTGACTCCAGGGAACATTAATTGACAGGAGCTCATCAAACGCCTCCATACCTACACTGAAACCAAGCACCACCCAAGGGCCAACAAGTTCCAGAGCGAGACATACCACACAAGTTCTCCAGCAACACAGGAACACAGCCCTGAGATTCGGTATACAGGCTGCCCAAAGTAATTCCAAACCCATTGCCATCTCATAACTCATTATTGGACACTTCATTGCATTACAGAGAGAAAAAATCCAGCTCCACCCACCAGAACATCGACACAATCTTCCCTAACCAGGAAACCTTGACAAGCCACCCGTACAACCCCACCCACACAAAGGAAATTCCACAATGAAGAGAACTCCACAAACTGCCAAAATACAGAAAGGCCACCCCAAACACAGCAATATAAACAAGATGAAGAGACAGAGGAATACCCAGCAGGTAAAGGAACAGGATAAATGCCCACCAAACCAAACAAAACATGAAGAGATAGGGAATCTACCTGAAAAAGAATTCTGAATAATGATAGTGAAAATGATCCAAAATCTTGAAATCAAAATGGAATCACAGATAAACAGCCTGGAAACAAGGATTGAGAAGATGCAAGAAAGGTTTAACAAGGACCTAGAAGAAATAAAAAGAGTCAATATATAATGAATAATGCAATAAATGAGATAAAAAACACTTTGGAGTAGTAGAATAGTAGAATAACGGAGGCAGAAGATAGGATTAGTGAAGTAGAAGATGGAATGGTAGAGATATAAGAATCAGAGAGGAAAAAAGAAAAACGAATTAAAAGAAATGAGGACAATCTCAGAGACCTCCAGGACAATGTTAAATGCCCCAACATTCGAATCATAGGAGTCCCAGAAGAAGAAGACAAAAAGAAAGACCATGAGAAAATACTTGAGGAGATAATAGTTGAAAACTTCGCTAAAATGGAGAAGGAAATAATCACCCAAGTCCAGAAACCCAGAGAATCCCAAACAGAATAAACCCAAGGTGAAACACCCCAAGACACATATTAATCAAATTAAGAAAGATCAAACACAAAGAACAAATATTAAAAGCAGCAAGGGAAAAACAATAAATAACACACAAGGGGATTCCCATAAGGATAACAGCTGATCTTTCAATAGAAACTCTTCAGGCCAGGAGGGAATGGCAAGACATACTTAAAATGACAAAAGAAAATAACCTACAGCCCAGATTACTATACCCAGCAAGGATCTCATTCAAATATGAAGGAGAAATCAAAAGCTTTACAGACAAGCAAAAGCTGAGAGAATTCAGCACCACCAAACCAGCTCTCCAACAAATGCTAAAGGATCTTCTCTAGACAGGAAACATAAAACAATAAAGTAAATGGTGATGGGATCATACTTGTCAATAATTACTATAAATGTAAATGGGTTGAATGCCCCAACCAAAAGACAAAGACTGGCTGAATGGATACAAAAACAAGACCCCTATATATGCTGCTACAAGAGACCCACCTCAAAACAAGGGACACAAACAGACTGAAAGTGAAGGGCTGGAAAAAGATATTCTATGCAAGTAGAGACCAAAAGAAAGCAAGAGCAGCAATACTCATATCAGATAAAACAGACTTTAAAACAAAGGCTGTGAAAAAAGACAAAGAAGGACACTCAGTTCAGTTCAGTTCAGTTCAGTTCAGTCACTCAGTTGTGTCCGACTCTTTGTGACCCCATGAATCGCAGCACACCAGGCCATAATGATAAAAGGATCAATCCAAGAAGAAGATATAACAATTATAAATATATATGCACCCAACATAGGAGCACCGCAATATGTAAGACAAATGCTAACAAGTATGAAAGTGGAAATTAACAATAACACAGTAATAGTGGGAGTCTTTAATACCCCACTCACACCTATGGATAGATCAACTAAACAGAAAATTAACAAGGAAACACAAACTTTAAATGATACAAAAGACCAGTTAGACTTAATTGATATCTATAGGACATTTCTCCCCAAAACAATGAATTTCACCTTTTTCTCAAGCGTACACGGAAACTTCTCCAGGATAGATCATATCCTGGGCCATAAATCTAGCCTTGGTAAATTCAAAAAATTGAACTCATTCCAAGCATCTTTTCTGACCACAGTGCGGTAAGATCAGATCTCAATTACAGGAGAAAAACTACTAAAAATTCCAACATATGGAGGCTGAACAACAAACTGCTGAATAACCAACAAATCACAGAAGAAATCAAAATATGCATAGAAATGAAAGAAAATGAAAACACAACAACACAAAACCTGTGGGACACTGTAAAAGCAGTGCTAAGGGGAAGGTTCATAGCAATACAGGCATACCTCAAGAAACAAGAAAAAAGTCAAATAAATAACCTAACTCTACACCTAAAGTAACTAGAAACAGAAGAAATGAAGAACCCCAGGGTTAGTAGAAGGAAAGAAATCTTAAAAACTAGGGCAGAAATAAATGCAAAAGAAACAAAAGAGACCATAGCAAAAATCAACAAAGCCAAAAGCTGGTTCTTTGAAAGGATAAATAAAATTGACAAACCATTAGCCAGACTCATCAAGAAACCAAGGGAGAAAAATCAAATCAATAAAATTAGAAATGAAATTGGAGAGATCACAACAGACAACACAGAAATACAAAGGATCATAAGAGACATTATATGCCAATAAAATGGACAACCTGGAAGAAATGGACAAATTCTTATTAAAGTACAGCTTTCCAAAACTGAACCAGAAAGAAATGGAAAATCTTAACAGACCCATCACAAGAATGGAAATTGAAACTGTAATCAGAAATCTTCCAGCAAACAAAAATCCAGGTCCAGATGGCTTCACAGCTGAATTCTACCAAAAATTTCAAGAAGAGCTAACACCTATCCTACTCAAACTCTTCCAGAATATTGCAAAGGAAGGTAAACTTCCAAACTCATTCTATGAAGCCACCATCACCCTAATACCAAAACCTGACAAAGATGCCACAAAAAAAGAAAACTACAGGCCAATATCACTGATGAACATAGATGCAAAAATCCTTAACAAAATTCTAGCAATCAGAATCCAACAACACATTAAAAAGATCATACACCATGACCAAGTGGGCTTTATCCCAGGGATCCAAGGATTCTTCAATATCTGCAAATCAATGAATGTAATACACCACATTAACAAATTGAAAAATTAAAGCCATATGATTATCTCAATAGATGCAGGGAAAGCCTTTGACAAAATCCAACATCCATTTATGATAAAAACTCTCCAGAAAGTAGGAGTAGAAGGAACATACCTCAACACAATAAAAGCTATATATGACAAACCCACAGCAAACATGGTGAAAAATTGAAAGCATTTCCCTTAAAGTCAGGAACAAGACAAGGGTGCCCACTTTCACCACTACTATTCAACTTAGTTTTGGAAGTTTCGGCCACAGCAATCAGAGCAGAAAAAGAAATAAAAGGAATCCAAATTGGAAAAGAAGTAAAACTCTCACTTTTTGCAGATGACATGATCCTCTACATAGAAAACCCTAAAGACTCCTCCAGAAAATTGCTAGAGCTAATCAATGAATATAGTAAAGTTGCAGGATATAAAATCAACACACAGAAATCCCTTGCATTCCTATACACTAATAATGAGAAAATAGAAAGAGAAATTAACGAAACAATTCCATTCACCATTGCAATGAAAAAAATAAAATACTTAGGAATATATCTACCTAAAGAAACTAAAGACCTATATATAGAAAACTATAAAACACTGGTGAAAGAAATCAAAGAGGACAGTAATAGATGGAGAAATATATCATGTTCATGGATTGGAAGAATCAATATAGTGAAAATGAGTATAATACCCAAAGCAATCTATAGATTCAATGCAATCCCTATCAAGCTACCAATGGTATTTTTCACAGAGCTAGAACAAATAATTTCACAATTTGTATGGAAATACAAAAAAACCTTGAATAGCCTAAGCAATTTTGAGAAAGAAGAATGGAACTGGAGGAATCAACCTGCCTGACTTCAGGCTCTACTACAAAGCCACAGTCATCAAGACAGTATGGTACTGGCACAAAGACAGAAATATAGATTAACGGAACAAAATAGAAAGCTCAGAGATAAATCCACGCACCTATGGACACCTTATCTTTGACAAAGGAGGCAAGAATATACGATGGAGAAAAGACAATCTCTTTAACAAGTGATGCTGGGAAAACTGGTCAACCACTTGTAAAAGAATGAAACTAGAACACTTTCTAACACCATACACAAAAATAAACTCAAAATGGATTAAAGATCTAAACATAAGACCAGAAACTATAAAACTCCTAGAGGAGAACATAGGCAAAACACTCTCCGACATAAATCACAGCAGGATCCTCTATGAGCCACCTCCCAGAATATTGGAAATAAAAGCAAAATAAACAAATGGGACCTAATTAAACTTAAAAGCTTCTGCACAACAAAGGAAACTATAAGCAAGGTGAAAAGATAGCCTTCTGAATGGGAGAAAATAATAGCAAATGAAGCAACTGACAAACAACTAATCTCAAAAATATACAAGCAACTCCTGCAGCTCAATTCCAGAAAAATAAGTGACCCAATCAAAAAATGGGCCAAAAAACTAAATAGGCATTTCTCCAAAGAAGACATGCAGATGGCTAACAAACACATGAAACGATGCTCAACATCACTCATTATCAGAGAAATGCAAATCAAGACCACGAGGTACCATTTCACACCAGTCAGAATGGCTGCTATCCAAAAGTCTACAAGCAATAAATGCTGGAGAGGGTGTGGAGAAAAGGGAATCCTCTTACACTGTTGGTGGGAATGCAAACTAGTACAGCCACTATGGAGAACAGTGTGGAGATTCCTTAAAAAACTGGAAATAGAACTGCCTTATGACCCAGCAATCCCACTGCTGGGCATACACACCAAGGAAACCAGAATGGAAAGAGACATGTGTACCCCAATGTTCATCGCAGCACTGTTTATAATAGCCAGGACATGGAAACAACCTAGATGTCCATCAGCAGATGAATGGATAAGAAAGCTGTGGTACATATACATAATGGAGTATTACTCAGCCATTAAAAAGAATACATTTGAATCAGTTCTAATGAGGTAGATGAAACTGGAGCTATCATACAGAGCGAAGTAAGCCAGAAAGAAAAACACCAATACAGTATCAGTTCAGTTCAGTCCAGTTCAGTTGCTCAATCATGTCTGACTGTTTGTGACCCCATGAATCGCAGCACGCCAGGCCTCCCTGTCCATCACCATCTCCCGGAGTTCACCCAGACTCACGTCCACCGAGTCCATGATGCCATCCAGCCATCTCATCCTCAGGTTGTCCCCTTCTCCTCCTGCCCCCAATCCCTCCCAGCATCAGAGTTTTTTCCAATGAATCAACTCTTCGCATGAGGTAGCCAAAGTACTGGAGTTTCAGCTTTAGCATCATTCTCTCCAAAGAACACATATATACGAAATTTAGAAAGATGGTAATGATAACCCTGTATGCAAGACAGCAAAAGAGACACAGATGTATAAAACAGTCTTTTGGACTCTGTGGGAGAGGGAGAGAGTGGTATGATTTGGGAGAATGGCATTGAAACCTGTATAATATCATATAAGAAACAAATTGCCAGTCCAGGTTCAATGCAGGATACAGGATGCTTGGGGCTGGTGCACTGGGATGACCCAGAGAGATGGTACAGGAAGGAAGGTGGGAGGGGGGTTCAGGATGGGGAACACATGTATACCTGTGGCGGATTTATGTTGATATACTGCAAAACCAATACAATATTGTAAAGTAATTAGCCTTCAATTAAAATAAATAAATTTTTAAAAAAGCAAAAATGATATCAAATAGATTCACATCAAAACATATAATAATAATGGCAAAGTTAAAGTTACAAAGAAGATTCTAAAGGCAGCAAGAGAAAAACAGTTAATTACAAGGGAACCTCAATAAATCTATCATCTGACTTCTCTACAGAATTGCTGCAGGCCAGAAAGGGTTGGGAAAATACACTTAACATCTTGTAAGGGAAAAATCTGCAGCTAGAGTACTCTATCCAGCAAGACTATAATTTAGAATAGAAAGAGAGATAAAGAATTTCTCAAGAGAGCAAAAAAATCAAAACTATAAAAAAAATACAGCAATATTATACCAATCCTAAAAGAAATATTGAAAGGCTTTCTCTAATAGTAAAGAAGAATATATAGAAAGAAAAAAAAATCACAATTTACAGTCAATCACCTAAACACACCAGTATACAGATCAAAAAAGGAAAAAAAAATCTATTTGTAAAAGCAAAGATAAACACAAGGAACAGCAAAAGAATGAAAAGAAGATATAAAACAGGGTACCAAAATCACAAAATATGGGGTAGGAGAGTAAGAAATAGTAGATTCTTTTTTTATTTGGAATGTGTTTGAATCTAAAGCAAATAGATATAGGAAAGTGTTAACACACTTTAAAAACATACAAAGAAGAACTTAACCAAGCCAAACTTTTCCCAAAAGACTTTTTTTCCCAAAAAGTTCCAGAAGAAGAAACACTCCCAAAGACATTCTATGAAGGCAACATCGCCCTGATACCAAAACCAAACAAAAATGCCACCAAAAAAGAAAATTACAGGCAATATCTTGATGAATACAGATACAAACATTCTAAACAAACTACTAGTAAAGTGAATATAAAACAATACATTTAAAAGATCATGCATCATGACTAAGTTGGACTCATCCCAGGGACACAAATCTTGTTAAAAAAATACTCCCAGCAATCAATGTGCTATACAATGAAACAACACATCCAGAAAATACAAAACCACACAACCACTGCAACAGATACAGAATAAACATTCAATAAAATTCAACATCCATTCATGGAAAAAACTCTTACCAAAGTGGATATAGAGGGAATATATCTCAACATAATAAAATCTATTTACAGCAAATCCACAGCCTATAACATACTCAATGGTGAAAAGCTGAAACCTTCCAGCTAAAATCTATAACAAGACAAGGATGCAACTCTCACCCGTTCTCTTCAACACAGTATTGGAAGTCCCAGCCACAGCAATCAGACAACAAAATAAATAAATATATTCAAAGTGGTAGGAAAGATATAAAATTGTCATTATATGCAGATAACATGATACTATACATAGAAAATCCTAGACTCCACACACACAAAAAAAACAATTAGAAATGATAAATGAATTCAGCAAAGTAAAAGGATAAAGAGGTTAACATACAGAAATCAGTTGCATTTCTTTACACTAACATTTCTGCTAAATGAAACAGCAGATATCAAGTGTAAACAAATAATCCCCTTTAAAATGCATCAAAAAAGAAACCTTGAGAATAAACCTCACCAAGATGGTGAAAGATTTATGTGACAAGAACTATAAACATTAATAAAGAAAACTGAAGATGAATAAAAGAAATGGGAAGATATCTCAGGCTCCTGGATTGCAAACATTGGTATTATTAAAATGGCAATACTACCCAAAGCAATCTACAGATTGAATGCAAACCATATCAAATCCCCACGACATTTTTCACAGAACTAGACCAAACAATCCTAAAGTGTATCTGAAAAAAAAAAAAAAAAAAAGAATTGCCAAAACAAGTCTGAGAAAATGGAACAAAGCAGGAGGCATAAACCTCCCAGACTTCAGACAATACTACAAAGATACAGTAATCAAAACACTTTGGTATCTGCGTGGATCACATGGATCATGGATCACAGTCTTGTCGTGGTGAAGGGGCCTGCATAACTCAATGAAGCTGTGAGCCGCACCATGTAGGGCCACCCAAGATGGACGAGTCATAGTAAAGAGTTCTGAGGAAAAACGGTCCACTGGAGGAGGGAATGGCAAACCACTCCAGTATTCTTGTCATGAGAAACCCATGAACAGTTTGAAAAAGCAAAAAGATATGACACCAAAGATGAGCACCCCAGGTTGGAAGTTGTTCAATAGGCTACTGGGGAAGAGCAGAGGGCAATTATTTATACTTCCACAATGTATAAAGCAACTGGGACAAAATGGAAACAATGCTCAGTTGTAGATTTCTCTGGTGATGAAAGTCTGATGCTGCAAAGAATAATACTGCATAGGAACCTAGAATGTTAGGTCCATGAATAAAAGGAAATTGGATATGGCCAAGCATGAGATGGCAAGACTGAACATCAACATCTTAGATATCAGTGAAATAAAATGGATGGGAAGGGGTAAATTTCATTCAGATGACCATTATATTAATATCCACCACTGTGAGCAAGAACTCCTTAGAAAAAATGGAGTGGTCTTCATAGTCAGGGGAGTCTGTAATGCAGTATTTGGGTGCAATCTCAAAAACGACAGAATGATCTCAGTTCATTTCCCAGGCAAACCATTCAACATCACAGTAATCCAAGTCTCTGCCCCAACCACTAATGCCAAAGAGCTGATGCTGATTGGTTCCATGAAGACCTACAAGACCTTCAGGACTATAACAAGAAAAAAAGATGTCCTTTTCATCATAGGGAATTGGATTGAAAAAGTCAAGCAATACTTAAAGTAACAGGCAAGTTTGGCCTTTAAGTACAAAATTAAGCAGGACAAAGGCTAACAGTTTAATCAAGAGAACATTCAGGTCATAACAAACACCATTTTTCAGTAAGACAAGAGATGATTCTACACATGGACATCACCTAATGGTTAATCTCGAAATCAAACTGATTATTTTCATTGCATCCAAAGATGGAGAAGCTGTATACAGTGAGCAGAAACAAGACCTGGAGTCGACTGTAGCTCAAATCACTGTGTCTAACTGACTATCTGCCACCCCATGGACTATACCCCGCCAGATTCCTCTGTCCATGGACTTCTCCAGGCAGGAATACTGGAATGAGTATTCTCCAGGGATTAACCCTGGGTCTCCTGCATTGCAAGCAGATTCTTTACATCTGAGCCACCAGGGAAGCCTCCTTATTACAAAATTTAGGCTTAAATTGAAGAAAGTAGGGGAAACCTCTAGGCCATACAGGTATGACCTAAATCAAATCCCTTATAATTATACAGTGGGGCTGATGAATAGATTCAAGGGATTAGATCTGGCAGACAGAGTGCCTGAAGAAATATGGAGGGAGGTTTGTAATATTGTACAGGAAGCAGTGACCAAAACCATCCCCAAGAAAAAGAAATACAAGAACACAAAGTGATTGTCTAAAGAGGCTTTAGAAATAGCTGAGGAAAGAAGAGAAGGAAAAGACAAAGTAGAAAGGGAAAGATATACCCAACTGAATGCAGAGTTCCAGAGAATAGCAAGGAGATAGGAAGTCCTTTTTAAATGAACAATGCAAACAAATAGAGGAAGACAACAGAATGGGAAAGACTAGAGATCTCTTTATGAAAATTGAAGAGATCAGGGAAATTTTCATGCAAGGATGTGCATGATAAAGGACAGAAACTTGTGAAGACCTAACAGAAGCAGAAGAGATTCTAAAGTGGCAAGAATACACATAAGAACTACAAAAAAAGGTCTTAATGACTCAGATAACCTAACCACAATGCACAAAGACATCAGAGGATGAGATGACTGGATGGCATCACTAATGCAATGGACATGAACTTGGACAAACTTCAGGAAATGGTAAGGTACAGGGAGGCCTGGAATGCTGCAGTCCATGGGGTCCCAAAGAGTTGGACACAACTGTCAACTGAACAACAACAACCATGACGCTGTGGTCACTCACCTAGAGTGAGACATCCTGGAGCGTGAAATCAAGTGGGCCTTATGAAGCATTACTACAAGCAAAGCCAGTGAAAGTGACAAATTCCACCTGAGCTAGTCATAATCCTGAAAGATGATGCTGTTAAAGTGCTGCACTCAATATTCAAGCAAATTTGTAAAACTCAGCAGTGGCCACAGGACTGGAAAAGGTCAATTTTCATTTCAATTCCAAAGAAGGGCAGTGCCAAAGCATGTTCAAACTATGGAATAACTGTGTTCATTTCACATGCTAGTAGGGTAATTGCTCAAAATCCTTCAAGCTGGCTTCATATGTGAACAAAGAACATCCAGATGTACAAGCTGGATACAGAAAAGACAGAGGAACCAGAGATCAAAATGCCAACATCCACTGGGTCTATACGTTGAACAGAGAAAGGAAGGGAATTCCAGAAAAACTTCTGCTTCATTGAGTACTACAATAAAGCCTTTGACTGTGTCACAACAAACTGTGGAAAAGTCTTAAAGAGATGGCAATACCAGATCACCTTACCTGCCTCCTAAGAAACCTGTATGCAGGTGAAGAAGCAATAGTTAGAACCAGATATGGAACAATGGGACTGGTTCAAAATTGGGAAAGGGGTACAACAAGGCTGGATATTGTTACCCTGCTTATTTAACTGCTATGCAAAGTACATCATTTGAAATGCCAAGCTGGATGACTCACAAGTTGGAGTCAGGATTGCTGGGGAAAATATCAGCAACCTCAGATATGCAGATGATACCACTTTAATGGCAGACAGAGAAGAGGAACTAAAAAGCCTCTTGATAAGGATGCAAGAGGAGAGTGAAAAAGGTTGGCTTATAACTCAACATTAAAAAAACTAAGATCATGGCACTGGGTCCTATCACCTCATGGAAAATAGAAGGGGGAAAGTGGAAACAGTGACAGATAGTCAAAGCTATGGTTTTTCCAGTAGCCATGTACAGATATGAGAGTTGGACCATAAAAAAGGCTGACCTCCAAAAACTGATGGTTTTGAGGTGTGGTGCTGGAGAAGACTCTTGAGGGTCCCTCGGACTGCAAGGAGATCAAACTGGTCAATCCTAAAGGAAATCAACAGTGAGTATTCAATTAGGATTGTTGTTGAGTTCTAATACTTTGATCACTTAATATGAAGAGCCAACTCACTAGAAATGACCCTGATGCTGGGGAAGATTGAAGTCTTTTAAAAGGAGAAGGGGGTGTCAGGGGATAAGATGGTTAAGTAACATCACCAACTCATTGAACATGGATTTGAGCAAACTCCAGGAAATAGTGAAAGACATGGGAGCCTGGTGTGCTGCAGTCCACAGGGTCTCAGAGTTGGACACAACTTAATGACTGAACAACAAAACATATAGATCAACAGAACAGAGAGCCCAGAAATAAACCCAACACCTATGAACAATTAATGGGGAGAAGACAGTCTCTTCATCTAGTGGTGCTGGAAAAGTCAGAAAGCTGCATGTAAATCAATGAACTCAGAACACAACCTGACACTGCACAAAATAAACTCAAAATCACTTGAAGATTTAAGTATAAGACACCATTAAATCCTAGAAGAGAACATAGGCAAAACTTTCTCTGACAAGAATCATACCAATATTTTCTTAAGTCCGTCTCTCAAGGCAACAGAAATAAAGCAAAAATAAACAAATGGGAAATAATCAAATTCATCAGCTTTGGCACAGCAAAGGAAGACAGAAACAAAAAGCCAACTTATATATGGGGAGAAAATATTGCAAATGATGCTATCAACAATGCCCTTAATTTTCAAAATATACAGACAACTTTCATAATTCAATAACAAAAAACAAACACCCCAGTCATAAAGTGGGCAAAAGACCTAAATAGACATTTCTTCAAAGGAGACATACAGATGGCCCGTAAGCACACGAAAAGATACTCATCATCACTAGTTACTAGAGAAATGAAACTGCAGTAAACTATCACCTCACACCAGTCAGAATGGTCATCATTAAAAAGGCTACAAGTTGTAAAGGAATGAAACTCTAACACTTTCTAACACCACACATAAAAATAAACTCAAAATGGATTAAAGACTTAAATTTAAGACCCGATACTATAAAACTCTTAGAGGAAAACCTAGGCAGAACACTCTTGACATAAATCACAGCAAGATCCTCTATGACCCACCTCCCAGAGTAATGGAAATAAAAACAAAAATAAACAAATGAGACCTAATTAAACTTAAAAGCTTTTGCACAACAGAACAAGGTGAAAGGGTAGCCTTCAGAATAGGACAAAATAATAGCAAATGAAACAAGTGACAAAGAATTAATCTCCAAAATACACAAGCAGCTCATGCAGCTCAACACCAGAAAAATAAATGACCCAATAAAAAAGTGGGCCAAAGAACTAAACAGACATTTTTCCAAAGAAGACATACAGATGACTAACAAAAACATGAAAAGATGCTCAACATCACTCATTATCAGAGAAATGCAAATCAAGACCACAACAAGGTACCATCTCAGCTGGTCAGAATGGCTGCCATCAAAAAGTCTACAAACAATAAATGCTGGAGAGGGTGTGGAGAAAAGGGAACCCTCTTACACTGTTGGTGGGAATGTACAGACACTATGGAAAACAGTGTGGAGATTCCTTAAAAAACTGAAAATAGAACTGCCATATGACCCAGCAATCCCACTGCTGGGCATATACACTGAGGAAATCAGAATTGAAAGAGACACACGTACCCCAATGTTCATTACAGCACTGTTTAGCTGCAACAGGGAAGCAGTCTAGATGTTCAATGGTAGATGAATGGATAAGGAAGTTTTGGTACATATACACAACAGAATATTACTCAGCTATAAAAAAGAACACATTTGATTCAGTTCTAAAGAGATGGATGAAACTGGAGCCTATTATACAGAGTGAAGTAAGTCAGAAAGAGAAATACAAATATAATATACTAATGCATATATATGGAATTTAGAAAGACGGTACCGATGACCCTATAAGCAAGACAGCAAAAGAGACACAGATGTAAAGAACAGACTTTTGGACTATGTGGGAGAAGGCAAGGGTGGGATGATTTGAGAGCACAACATCGAAATATGTATGTGAAATAGATGACCAGTGCACATGTAAATGGAGAAGGAAATGGCAACCCACTCCAGTATTCTTGCTTAGAGAATCCTATGGTCAGAGGAGCCTGGTGGGCTGCCATCTATGGGGTTGCACAGAGTCAGACACGACTGAAGTGACTTAGCAGCAGCAGCAGCGTGTGTAAAATAGATGACTAGGGCAAGTTCGATGCATGAAGCAGAGCACTCAAAGCCAGTGCTCTGGGACAACTGGGAGGGATGGGGTGGGGAGGGAGGCAGGAAGTGGGTTCAGGATGGGGCGACATATGTACATCCATGGCTGATTCATGTTGACGTATAGCAAAAACCACCGCAACACTGTAAAGTAATCAGCCTCCAATTAAAATAGATAAATTAATTTTTAAAAAGTCTACAAGTAACAAATGCTGGAGATGTTGAAAAAAAGGGAACCCTCTTACACTTCTTACACTGTTGGTAGGAACGTCAATTGGTACAGCCATGATGGAAAACTGTATGGAGGTTTCTCAAAAAAACTAAAACTAGAGTTGCCATATGATCTGGCAATCCCACTCCTCAGCATACAACCAGACAAAACCATAATTCAAAAAGATACATGCAGTCCTATGTTCATAGCAGCACTATACACAACAGTCAAGACATGGAAACAACTTACATGTCCATTGACAGATGCATGGATAAAGGAGATATGGTACATATATACAATGGAATATTAGCTACAAAAAAGAACAAAATAATGCCATTTGCAGCAAAACGGGTGCAACCAGAGATTATCATACAAACTGAAATATGTCAAAGAGAAAGACAAATACAGTAGAATATCACTTATGTGTGGAATATAAAATACAACACAGCATATCTATGAAACAAAAACAGACCCACAGATACAGAGAACAGATCTGTGGCTCCAAGGGTGAGAGGAGTAGGGAAGAGAAGGATTGGGAGTTTGGAATTAGCAGATACAAACTATTATATATAGAATGGATAGACAACAAGGTCCTACTACTCTATAACATCAGGAACTATATTATATATCCTGTGATAAACCACAATGGATAAGAATATGAAAAAGTATATAAATATATTCTTTTACATATACAAAAAAATTATGTATGTATAACTGAGTCACTTGTTGTATAGCAGAAATTAACACTACATTGTAAATGAACTATACTGCAGTACAATTAAAACAAAATAAAGGGAACCAAAAATTTTAAAAAACAATAATAATCATTAATGATTTACTTATGTTATGTTAGGTATTTTCATCATGTGAGGAACTGTACTAAAAGCTTTCATGCATTTAATCCTAAAATAAATTGACATATGAAGAACTGAGATTTTTCCCAAGGTCAAATGGCAGAAAACTTGCAGAGATATAATTTTAACCTAGCTCTCTGTGATTTCACTGCTCCTCCTCTGTAACCAGGATAACTTATTTCATCCATGTATGTTCCATTATTATTCTATAAATAACTTGCATTAGTTAAAAAACCCAGATAATAGCCCTATTTTTTCTATTTCAATTTGCTGCCATGTAATTGGTATGAATGATACCTATTTCAAAATATTAATTGTAATATTTTCATTAAAAGGAGTAATTCATTTAAAAAGGAAAACTTTATGGATTTTATATTTCGTTTTTCTCAGTGACATGTTTTGGATTTGTAAAAGAGATTAAGCCATTTAACAATAAATACAAATGTTGAGATGCTATAAAAAATATTCAGTTAAAGTAATATTTAATTGTCCCTTACTATTTCCTATATAATTCAAAATACCACAGAAAAACTTTCAAGTTTTCCTACAATGAAAAGCTTAAAACTTTGTACAAAATGTAATTAGTAAACCCAAACAAGTTTTTGGTTTAACAGTTAGAAGTGAGAAATTAAAACAAGCAGAATTTGTTTAGTTTGGTTTCAAAACTAAGTATTACTCTGGCTAGTAAAAAATTGCTGTTTTTAGGCTTTAGGTATTAAAAAGATAAAAATTAAAATTTTAGAATTTTTTTTCAGAAAACTTTAAAATCATTTTAGGAACCTATTCCACATACTTCTTTGCAGCAAACACAATGCCTTGTGTATTAGGTCCTAGATTCCTCTAATAACAATGACCCAATTACTGGATCCTTCTAAAGGCTCATCAATTATGACTAAACCCTCCTGAATCATGATTATTTATTAGATCCTTATCATGCTTTTGCCAATAACAGATCCAGCCAATTCTTTGGGAACTGTTACTTGTGTTGTAATAACAAGCCCATCCAAATCACAGAACGTCATGTTCCCCTGCTAAAGAATAATCAAACCCAGAATCAACCAGCGGTTTCTTCCCTGACCACTTGCTTCTGTGTCCCAACCTAAGAACACAGCCTCAGGAAATGAATCTGGCTCCTGACTGCCTAGGAAATGAAGACATACAAGCTTCTCTCCAAGGCCTATTGGGCCTTGAAGACCTGGCCTCTGATCACTTGTCAATCTTCTCTCCCTCCTTTCTAATCAGAGTCATTATACTCCAGTAGTTCACAACTAACTTATCTGCTGTTCCCTAAACATGGTACACTTTTTCATTCCTCTTTCTAGAAAGCTTTCCCACCTTGACCTCCTGGCCAATTCCTGCTCATTCTTCAAGTCGTCTCCTTAGGAAGGCTCTCCCAACTTTCCCTACAAAGGAATGCAGGCTTCCCCCTCTTTATAGCACATTTTATCCCCTATACTCATTTCACTTTATTGTTACTGCTTTTCACATGTTTGTCTTCCTTCACTTAACTGTGACCCCGCTGAAGACAGTATAGATTTTAATGTTGATAATCACACAGAACAGCCTGGTGCATGATGCAAACAGGTGCTCAAGTCCTTCAGGTCTTCTTGTGTGTTGCAAACTAGACCCAAGTTGGCAATTTAAAATGAACAAAAGGGCAAGGTCCCTGTGCTTAATGAACTCACTATCTGGAGAGAAACTAGCGTTAATAAAATGATAATATTCATGAATATATTATTACAATTTGAAAGAAACACACAGAAATTCTACTGAGCCTGAAGCAGAAGAAGGAGCAGTAGCTAAGGAAGGCTCCCCTAGGAAAGTAGTGCTTACTGGCCATCTAGAGGATGAATAATTAGAAATGAGGCTGAGTGCCAGGGTCCAGCCCTGCTGGATCCAGGGAATTCAAAGTGGGGACGGAGTCGGCATCTTAGGAAAGGATTATTTAATTAGAGATATAAAGAGAGATTAGGAAAGGATAGTGTAGTAGGAAAATTAGTGGAGAAAAGAGGCTGATATTCCTTGGTTTACACAGAAAGCTAATAAAATCTCAAGACAAGAAACTTGCACCGTCTACATTAGGCCATGGGCGCCCGCTTGAATAGCGGAGGGTTCCCCACCTTGGGCTCCCTCTCTCGTGGGTCTTAGAAGCCCGGGGAAATAAATAGACAGGAGAGCCTCCGCCTTCTAAGGGATCAGCCTGAAAAAGAGAGGGAGGGAGAGAGAGAAAGAGAGAGAGAGAGTCGACACAAGGGGAGCCAGATTTCCAAGAAACTAGTTTGAGAAACTGGTCCATCCTTTATTTTCCAGGAAAGCTTTTTATATTTTTGGTTGTACATAGAGATCAATGGATAATACAAAGTTATGCAGGGTCAGCAGCCCTGATCCTTATCAAGACCAGGCTTTCTTTCTGCAAATCTTTCCATATACAAAGGGTCTCAGGTGATTTACATTATCTTCTGGCCAAAAGGCCTGTTAACATTTTATGGCTCTCTTCCTTAATGAATGTTAATCTCATTTTCCCTGTAGTGTTTTTCTTTAATCTGCATCACCTTTAAAGTACTAAATAAAGTTACATCCCTATAGAACAAAGGTGCAGTGGGTTATAACAAAGAAGGTACTTAACTCAAAGATCTATGTTGCTACTTGTTTTTTCTATATACCAACTATATCAACAAATATAAGATATGAAAATTTGGCAGCAAATATTGGCTCAACAATGAAGCCCTTAATCAGTCCTATTCTAATGATTTTGACTCCTCAGAAGCCCCTACATTCCTAGGATGTTTTAAGTTTCCCATGCCTCTCACAGTCGGGAGGCTGCAAACAATCACATGTGCAGCTGTAAAAATCCTGTAGGCAGGCTAGAAAGCCATCAGAGGGGTTTTTGGATTGAAACACTCGCATTATGCCCAGGAGACTTATTATCTAAAAGCTCTAAATTAACTTTTTCCAGAAAAGGGTGGTGGGGGGACAGCCCCCTGTTAATGTCAGAAAAGTAGGCAAAAAGCACAATGCAGTAAGGCAGGCAGACTCTGGTTTGGGGGCAGATGCACGAGCAGATTCAGCGAGGCTCCCTTAAGGCCAGACTCGCCTTTGCCTGTTGGACCCCTTAACCTCATGACCTTTTCCACGGGTGGGACTCCTTGTGCTGGCTCCCAGCATCTGAGGAGAAGCTATGGGTCAGAATATAAGGGGACTTTGCAAGCCCATAATAAGGATTTAGCTCTTTTGTCCTTAGAGCAACATTAGGCATTCAAGAGTTTTAAGGCATTGACTGACAGTATCAGACTTGTGTTTCGCAAAGATGCTCAAGCAGCAGTCTGCAAAGTACACTGAAGAAACAAATATTTACTGACTGAATTAACAAATTAATAAGTGAACTGACACACTTAGCTAATTCTTGATTATTCACATTACGTTGCTGCTGCTGCTGCTAAGTTGCTTCTGCTGCTGCTGCTGCTGCTGCTAAGTCATGTCAGTTGTGTCCAACTCTGTGCGACCCCATAGACAGTAGCCCACAGGCTCCTCTGTCCCTGGGATTCTCCAGGCAGGAATACTGGAGTGGGTTGCCAGTTCCTTCTCCAATGCATGCATCCATTCTAAGTCACATCAGTGGTGTCCAACTCTGTGCAACCCCATGGACAGCAGCCCACCAGGCTCCTCTGTCCACAGGATTCTCTAGGTGGGAATACTGCTGCTGCTGCTGCTGCTGCTGCTGCTAACTCACTTTAGTCATGTCCGACTCTGTGCGACCCCATAGATGGTAGCCCATCAGGCTCCCCAGTCC
This sequence comes from Ovis aries, assembly GCF_016772045.2. Lineage (NCBI taxonomy): Eukaryota > Metazoa > Chordata > Mammalia > Artiodactyla > Bovidae > Ovis > Ovis aries. Next base: position 62,792,481 of record NC_056054.1, on the reverse strand, counting down.
CTGAGATTCTCCAGGCAAGAACACTGGAGTGAGTTGCCATTTCCTTCTCCAAGGCGAGAATACTAGGCCCATCTAATTAGAATTTAAATTTTAATAGTATCTTCTTGGTCCATTGGTCCAGCATTGTCCAATGAAAATTTAATATGAGCCACATACATAATCTAAAATTTTCAAGTACCTACATTTTAAAAAGTAAAATGAAACAAGTGAAAATAATTTTAATAATGTATTATACATAGCCCACTGTATCTAAAATACTATTTCAACATGTATTCAATATGAAAGTTATTAAATTTTAATACTAAATCTTTGTAATCCAATGTATTTCACATTTATACTACATGTAATCCAACATAAATATTTCACACTTATACTACATCTCAACTTGGATCAGTACATTTCAAGTGGTCAATAGCCACTTTGCCCCGTGGTACCATACTGGACAGTGGCAGCTGTAATGCCTTCCCCAAGTGGTTTCCAAATCTGATTATACATCAGAAGTATGCACAAAGACACCTGTTAAAAAGATTTCCTAATAGATCTCTCCATTTTGATTATCTCTAGAAAGAGGCCCAGAAATCTATTTTTGATCAAGTACACAAAGTGACAGTGATGCAAGAGACCATGAACAAACATATGGGAATTTCTGCATTGCCTCAAGGTTGGGAATATAAACAAACCTTTGGGAATATAATGAAATGTTTTGCATCCTTGAAAAATTTGAGCAATGTCACAGGAAGCCCAGTAGGAAGGATCTCTGACTTACCTTTAAAGTAATTTCAGAAATTCATTATCATGACTACCTCCTAAAAGTTCAATCTGTAGAATTCAGTTCCTGAAAAGAAATGAACAGAGGGACCCAAATCTAATCCTTGAGATGTCATGTAAGTGAGAGGGTGATGATGGATCTTGGAGAATAACTCAGAAACTCTTAAGAAACCCCTGGGAGATGAAAGGGAGTTGGATGCCGTTGTTGTGGGGAAAGGAAAGCCTGGCATCACAGATAGACACTGGTTTAGGTAAGGAGTAGAATGGGGAGATGGGCTCTCCGATTATGCCCTTTTCTAATCATATCATCCTGAAGTTATCACAGCACACCCCAACTCGAGGTGGGCATGAAAACAGCAGGTCCAGTCCAGCACCTATCCAAGCAGGCAGAGTTACATAGGGAAGCTGATAATTACACATACAGGTAGGCTTGAAATAGTTCTCTCCTTTACTTCCCTCCACCCTGGGGTCTAAATGATGCCACAGAATACAGCAGCTACTGGAGAAGGGGTAGTAAATGCAGGATACTGGGGAAAAACCTAGAGGCTTGTTCTCTTCAAGGAAAGGTAGAATGGAACTAGCAGAATCCAGATTGTAACACAAAGTGGCTTTTCACCCTGAGGTTCCTCTTTTCTGTACCATCTCAAAAAAAGAAAGAAAGAAAGAAAGAAAATCACATCAGAGGAATCACAGTCCAAGTCTCCGATTTTTGATCCTCCCTTTCAAGTATGAATTACAGCTGAAGTTGCTGATAGTCCCAAGAGAATATGAGATCATAGGGAAAATATTACAGTTGAAGAGTATAAATCCACAAAAGAAATTTAAAAAAAAACTGGACAATTTGTCCTAGAGGAGCAGAATTACTAGACCAAAACTAGTGAGAAATCTTAAATGAGTAAAAGAAATGCCACCAAAAAGATAAGGAAGAATATTATCAATATGAAGCACTAATAAGTTTCTGGCTTCCAGTTATTTCCCTGGTTATGAAAAATGCAGTCATTGAAACAAACTGAGCCCATAGATTGCCGAAGATTAGATACCATAAAATAACAAAATAGTAAGGTAGAAATTAGTTGGGGATCTCTGCCAGAAATGTATCTAGAAGCAATGAAAAGATGGGAAACATAAAATTTAAGAGAGAAGAAAAAACCCTGAAGACAAAACTTGATCACATTTCAAGAAAAGAAAGCTATAGACAAATATCTCTCATTAACATACATGGAAACATAGAAACAGAATACAGCAAAGCCAATCAGATATACACTATATGTAACATATATAATAAAATAAATAAATTTAGAAAGGTTTGAGGATATGAAATCAACATAAAAAATCTATTGTATATCTATATGCTAGCAATGACATCCAAAATTGAACCTAATCCCTTTCAAAATCACATTAAAAAGAACACTTAGGAATACATTTAGCAAAAGACATGCAAAAAATCTTACACTAAAAACTACAAAGGATTGTTAAATGAAACTAAAAGATAATCTAAATAAATGAGTAACATTCCATTTTCATGGACTGTAATAAAACACACCAGAAGAGCCTGGCAGGCTACAGTACATGGGGTTGCAAAAGAGTCAGACACAACTTGGAGACTAAACAACCACAATAAAACATTACCATTAAGGTGCCAGTTCTCTCCCAAATGATTTGTCAGTTCTACACAATCTTTGTCAAAATACCAGCAAGCTCTTTTGTAGAAACTGATAAACTGATCCTAAAATTTATATGAATATGCAAAAGACCTGGAATAGCCAAGATATTTTTACAAAATTAGAAGGACTTAATTATCTGATTTTAAAACTTAAAGTTATGGTAATCAAGAGACAAACCTAGACAGTGTATTAAAAAGCAGAGATTATTACTTTGCTGACAAAGGTCTGTATAGTCAAAGCTGTGGTTTTTCCACATGTACTGATGTGACAGTTGAACTATAGAGAAGGCTGAGTGCCAAAGAATTGATGCTTTCGAACTGTGGTGTTGGAGAAGGCTCTTGAGAGTCCCTTGGACTGCAAGGAGATCAAACCAGTCAATCCTAAAGGAAATCAACTCTGAATATTCACTGGAAGGACTGATGCTGAAACTGAAGCTTCAAAACTTTGGCTACCTGATGTGAAGAGCTGACTCAGTGGAAAAGATGAGTGAGTTTCCCTGATGCTGGGAAAGATAGAAAGCAGGGGGAGAAAGGGAAAACAGCGGATGAGATGGTTGGATGACATCACTGACTCAGTGGACGAGTTTGAGCAAGTTCTGGGAGATGGTGAAGGACAGGGAAGTCTGGCATGCTGCAGTCCATAGGGTCACAAAGAGTTGGACATGACTGAGCAACTGTACAACAACAAATCAAGAGAGTGTGGTATTGGTGCAAAGACAGACCTACAGATCAAGGAAAGAGGATAGAAAGTTCAGTAATAAATTCTTACATCTGTGGTCACTTGGTTCTTTATAAAATGTCAAGGCAATTCAAAAGGAAAGGATAATAATTTTAACAAATGATACTAAAACAATAAATCACTCAGTTCAGTCACTCAGTTGTGTCCAACTTTTTGCGACCCCATGAACTGCAGCACACCACACCTCCCTGTCCATCACCAACTACCGGAGTCCATCCAAACCCACGTCCATTGAGTCAGTGATGCTATCCAACTATCTTATCCTTTGTTGTCCCCTTCTCCTCCTGCCTTCAATCTTTCCCAACATCAGGGTCTTTTCAAATGAGTCAGCTCTTTGCATTAGGTGGCCAAAATATTGGAGTTTCAGCTTCAACATCAATCCTTCCAGTGAACACCCAGGACTGATCTCCTTTAGGATGGACTGGTTGGATCTCCTTGCAGTCCAAGGGACTCTCAAGACTCTTCTCCAACACCATAGTTCAAAAGCATTAATTCTTTGGCACTAAGCTCTCTTATAGTCCAACTCTCACATCCATACATGACTACTGGAAAAACCATAGCCTTGACTAGATGGACCTTTGTTGAAATGTCTCTGCTTTTTAATATGCTATCTAGGTTGGGCATAACTTTTCTTCCAAGGAGTAAGCGTCTTTTAATTTCATGGCTGCAATCACCATCTGCAGTGATTTTGGAGCCCCACAAAATAAAGCCTGTCACTGTTTCCATTGTTTCCCCACCTATTTGCCATGAAGTGATGGGACTGGATGCCATGATCTTCGTTTTCTGAATGTTGACCTTTAAGTCAAGTTTTCACTCTCCTCTTTCACTTTTATCAAGAGGCTTTTTAGTTCTTCTTTGCTTTCTGCCATAAGGGTGATGTCATCTGCATATCTGAGGTTATTGATATTTCTCCTAGAAATCTTGATTCCAGCTTGTGCTTCATCCAGCCCAGCATTTCTCGTGATGTTCTCTGCATATAAGTTAAATAACCATGGAAAAAAAGGAGTTAAACCATTACTTTGTAGTATTAATATATATTAAAAAACAACTCAAAATAGGTCAGAGACCTAAATGTAAGAGCTAAAATTATCAAAGCTTCTAGGAAACATAGGAAAACAATCTTTGGGATATTGGCCTAGGCAAACATTTATTGTGTGTGCTGGTCACTCAGTTATGTCCGACTCTTTGTGACCCCATAGACTGTAGCCCATTAGGTTCCTCTCTGACCATGGAACCCAGGTAAGAATACTCAAGTGGGTAGCCATTCCCTTCTCCAGGGAATCTTCCCAACCCAGGGATGGAACCCAGGTCTCCTGCATGCAAGCACATTCTTTACCTACTGAGTCATCAGGGAAAATTTATTACTGTGACACAAAAAGCATAATTCATTTAAAAAATGATTTAAAAAAAGCAATCACTTCACTGAAATGTTTAACGTTTACTCTTTAAAAGACACATTAGGAAAATTAAAAATAAGTATGGGGAGAAATATTTGCAAACCATACACAATCTTGTCATTAATTATCTATTGCTGTGTGACAATTGCCTGGAAAGTTAGTAGTTTAAAACATCAAATATTTATTATTTCACACAATGTTTTCATTGAGGACTATGAGTGCAGCTGTCAGTCACAACTGTAGTCACGTCAAGACTCTGATTAGTAGGAGTAGAGACTGTGAGCCTCCCTGGTGGCTCAGTGGTAAAGAATCCATCTGCCACTGCAGGAGAGATGGGTTTGATCCCTGGTACAGGAGGATCCCACATGCCTCAGAGTGCCACAGCTATCGAGCCTGTGCTCTAGAGCCTGAAAGCCATACCTATAGAGTCCAGGTGCCACAAGTACTGAAGCCTGAGTGCCCTAGAGCCTCGCTCTGCAACAAAAGCAGCACTGCTCTGAAAAGCCTGCACACCATAACAAACAGTAGCCCCTGCTCTCCACAAATAGAAAAGAGCCAGCGCAGCAATGAAGACCCAGTACAGCCAAAAACAAGTAATTAAAATTATATATTTAAAAAAACACTAGAGAAAGTGTTTCCAAGCTCACTCACATGGCTGTTATGAAGCTTCAGATCCTTGCTATTTGTTACTCAGCATATTAGTTTACTAGGACTGCTGTAACAAACTGAGTGGCTTAAATAATAGATGCTTATTTCCCAAAACTTCTGGAGGCTAGAAATCCAAGACCAGGGTGTCAGCAGATCTTGCTCCTTCTGAGTTGAGACCTCTCTCCTCAGGTTGTAGATGACATTGCTATGTCTTCTCATGGTTTTTCTCTGTGTGTATATATCCCTGATAGCTCCTTTTGTGTCCAAATTTCCTCTTCCTAGAAGAATTGGATAGGACCCAACTGAATGAGGTCATCTCACATGCTAGTAAAGTAATGCTCAAAATTCTACAAGCCAGGATTTAGCAGTACATGAACCGTGAACGTCCAGATGTTCAAGCTGGTTTTAGAAAAGGCAGAGGAACCAGAGATCAAATTGCCAACATCCGCTGGATCATGGAGAAAGCAAGAGAGTTCCAGAAAAATATCTATTTCTGCTTTATTGACTATGCCAAAGCCTTTGACTGTGTGGATCACAATAAACTGTGGAAAATTCTGAAAGAGATGGGAATACAGACCACCTGACCTGCCTCTTGAGAAACCTATATGCAGGTCAGGAAGCAACAGTTAGAACTGGACATGGAACAACAGAATGGTTCCAAATAGGAAAAGGAGTATGTCAAGGCTGTATACTGTCACCCTGCTTATTTAACTTAAATGCAGAGTACATCATGAGAAACGCTGGACTGGATGAAGCACAAGCTGGAATCAAGATTGCTGGGAGAAATATCAATAACCTCAGATATGCAGATGACACCACCCTTATGGCAGAAAGTGAAGAAGAACTTAAGAGCCTCTTGATGAAAGTGAAAGAGGAGAGTGAAAAGTTGGCTTAAAGCTCAACATTCAGAAAACTAAGATCATGGCATCTGGTCCCATCACTTCATGGCAAATAGATGGAAAAACAATGGAAACAGTGACAGACTTTATTTTGTGGGGCTCCAAAATCACTGCAGATGGTGATTGCAGCCATGAAATTAAAAGATGCTTACTCCTTGGAAGGAAAGCTATAACCAACCTAGACAGCATATTAAAAAGCAGAGACATTACTTTGTCAACAAAGGTCCATCTAGTCAAGGCTATGGTTTTTCCAGTAGTCATGTATGGATGTGAGAGTTGGACTATAAGAGAGCTTAGTGCCAAAGAATTAATGCTTTTGAACTGTGGTGTTGGAGAAGACTCTTGAGAGTCCCTTGGAATGCAAGGAGATCCAACCAGTCCATCCTAAAGGAGATCAGTCCTGGGTGTTCACTGGAAGGACTGATGTTGAAGCTGAAACTTCAATACTTTGGCCACTTGATGCGAAGAGCTGACTCATTTGAAAAGACCCTGATGTTAGGAAAGATTGAGGGCAGGAGGAGAAGGGGACAACAGAGGATGAGATGGTTGGATAGCATCACGGACTCAATGGACATGGGTTTGGGTGGACTCTGGCAGTTGGTGATGGATGAGGAGGCCTGGCGTGCTGCGGTTCATGGGGTTGCAAAGAGTCAGACACGACTGAGCAACTGAACTGAGCAACTGAATGGCTCATTTTAATTTCACCTCTTGAAAGGCCCAATCTCCAAACAACCACATTTGGAGATACTAAGGGTTAGGGTTTCAGCATCTGAATTTGTTAACAGAAATTCCACTTCCCTGACACATGGGCCTCCCTATAGAGCTACTCAAAACATGGCAACTTACTTTCCCCATATTTGGTGATCTAGGAAAGACAGTAAGAAAGCAATTGCCTGAGACAGAAACCACAGCCTTTTTCCAAACCTAACTTAGGGAGTAAAATGTTACTGCTTCTGTACACTATTGGTAATATAGACCAATCTTGGAACAATTTGGAAAGGTTCTTCACATTCAGAATCTACATAACCCTGAATATTCACTGGAAGGACTGATGCTGAAGCTCCAATACTTTGGCTATTTGATGCAAAGAGCTAACTCACTGGAGAAGACCCTGATGCTGGGAACGATTGAGGACAAGAGGAGAAACAGGCAACAAAGGATGAGATGGTTAGATGGCATCACTGACTCAATGAAAATGAATTTGAGCAAATTCTGGGAGTCAGTGAAGGACAGGAGAATCTGGTGTGCTATCATTAGGGAACACTTTGGTAACTATGTAAGGAAGACTTTTATCCATAATATACAAAGAACTACTACAATTTGATAATAAAACAAATAGCAAATAAAAATAGGCAAAAGATTGTCTTTTCACTTTGTTGATTTCCTTTGCTGTTCAAAACCTTTTAACTAGGTCCCAATAATTTATGTCAGCTTTTTTTTTTTTTTACTTTAAGAAATGGATCCCAAAAAATATATTACTGTAATTTAAGTCAGAGAGTGTTCGACCTATTTTTTCTCTAGGAGTTTTATAGTATCTGATTTCACATTTAGGTCTTTAATCCATTTTGAGTTAATTTTTGGATACATTGTTAGCGAATGTTCTAATTTCATTCTTTTACATGTAACTGTCTCATTTTCCCAGCACCACATATAGAAGAGGCTGTCTTTCCTCAAATGTTGACTGTCGCCTCCTTTGTCATAGCATAATTGAACCTAAATGCGTAGGCTTATTTCTGGACTCTATCCTGTTTCATTGTTCTGTGTCTGTGTCTCTGTTTTTGTGCCAGTACCACACTGGTTTGATTACTGTAGCTTTGTAGCAGGATCTAAAGTCAGGAAGCATGATTCTTCAAGTTCTGTTCTTCTTTCTCAAGATATGACCAAAATGAATTAATCTCCAAAATATACAAACAACTCATACAGCTCAATATTTTTTAAAAAATCAAAAAAGACCTAAACAGACATTATACAAATGGCTAGCAGGCAAATGAAAAGATGCTTAGTATCACTAATTACCAGAGAAATGAAAATCAAAGCTACAATAAGGTCACCTCACAGCAGTCAGAATGGCCATCATTTAAAAATTCTACAAATATTAAATGCCAGAGAGGGTGGAGAGGAAAAGGAACACTCTTACATTATTGCTGGGAATGTAAATTGGTGCAGCTACTACAGAGAACAGTATTGAGGTTTCTTAAGTGTCGGACACGACTGAGCCACCTCACTTTCACTTTTCACTTTCATGAGTTGGAGAAGGCCAATGGCAACCCACTCCAGTATTCTTGTCTGGAGAATCCCAGGGATGGGAAAGCCTGGTGGGCTGCCGTCTACAGGGTAGCACAGAGTTGGACATGACTGAAGCAACTTAGCAGCAGCAGCAGCAGCAAGAAACTAAAAACAGAACTATCATATGACCCAGCATTTCCATTCCTGGGCATATAACTGGAGAAAAATCTAATTGAAAAAGATGCACACTCCCCAATAGTCACTGCAGCACTACAGCAAGTCCCCTACATACAAACCTTCAAGTTTCGAACTTTCAAAGATGCAAATATTCAATTGCATGTCCAATCATTTGTCTGGAATACATTGTTATGTATGTTCATCCTCGACAAGTAGTTGTGCTTTTGTTTATTGTATAGTACTGTATAGAGTACAATAGTACAAGCCCAGGATGTCCAGAAGCAAGCTTAAAAGCAGCAGTGATGTAGCTGGTATGGCTAAGAAGCACCAGGAACTGAAGGACCAGAGAAATGATGCAGACAAGATGAAGACAAAACAACTGAAGAACTGTAAAGATTCATAACACAGAAAATTACAAGGGGGTGTTCCTTATTTGAGAAAACACTTGCGTTTTTGAGGCCTAAGACTCAAATGTAAAACAGTATGCAAAGGTTGCAGCAGCTGTTCAGAATGCGATCCAGTGCTACCATGTCATCTATGGTGAGAAAAAAGAGCTACTTCCCAAAGATCACTGGATCATTTATTTTAAGAGGGTAGATAGAATTAAATCCTGCAAGGAATTATAACCTGTGCCTCTGAGTGAAACTGCAGCTTGCCCTCCTTTTCCTATTGCTGGTGACCCTTCAGCTCTACCATCTCCCACATCCTCTCCCTCCTCTAGTCAGCAACTCTTCTTGTCAGTTCAGTTGATGCCAGCCCCTATATGTCAAATGTATTACTGTATACTTTATAGTATACTGTATACTTTACTGTATACTGCATATTTTAGAATGCAGTACTATAAGATTTAAAATGTTTCCTTTATTCTTTGTGTTTCTTTGTTTTTTATATATTATTTGTGTGAAAAGTATTATAAAGCTGTTATAATATTTGTTGGATACTTAGGCTAATTTTGCTGGATTTAAATGAGTTGGCCTTAATAAACTTGCTCTCAGAATGGAACACATTCATATACAGGGGACTTACTGTATTTACAATAGCCAAGACATAGAAGCAAACTAAACGTCCATCAACAGATGACTAGATAAATGGCTGCTTTTCCATGGAAAAAGTGTAACTTCATAGAAGCCTGGACCAGACCTACCTGCGGGTATTGGAGGGTCTCCTGGAGAGGTGGGGGTGGGGTGCAGCTTTAAGTCAGTGTGCCCACAAGGAAACTTGTGGCAAAGGTTCAGTTCAGTTCATTTCAGTCGCTCAGTCATATCCGACTCTTTAAGACCCCATGAATCGCAGCACGCCAGACCTCCCTGTCCATCACCAACTCCCGGAGTTCACTCAGACTCATGTCCATCGAGTCCGTGATGCCATCCAGCCATCTCATCCTCTGTCGTCCCCTTCTCCTCCTGCCCCTAATCCCTCCCAGCATCAGAGTCTTTTCCAGTGAGTCAACTCTTCACATGAGGTGGCCAAAGTACTGGAGCTTCAGCTTTAACATCATTCCTTCCAAAGAAATCCCAGGGTTGATCTCCTTCAGAATGGACTGGTTGGATCTCCTTGCAGTCCAAGGGACTCTCAAGAGTCTTCTCCAACACCACAGTTCAAAAGCATCAGTTCTTCAGCGCTCAGCCTTCTTCACAGTCCAACTCTCACATCCATACATGACCACTGGAAAACCATAGCCTGGACTAGACAGACCTTAGTTGGCAAAGTAATGTCTCTGCTTTTGAATATATTATCTAGGTTGGTCATAACTTTTCTTCCAAGGAGTAAGTGTCTTTTAATTTCATGGCTGCAATCACCATCTGCAATGATTTTGGAACCTAAGAAAATAACGTCTGACACTGTTTCCACTGTTTCCCCATCTATTTCCCATGAAGTGATGGGACTGGATGCCATGATCTTAAGTTTTCTGAATGTTGAGCTTTAAGCCAACTTTTTCACTCTCCTCTTTCACTTTCATCAAGAGGCTTTTTAGCTCCTCTTCACTTTCTGCCATAAGGATGGTGTCATCTGCATATCTGAGGTTATTGATATTTCTCCCAGCAATCTTGATTCCAGCTTGTGTTTCTTCCAGTCCAGTGTTTCTCATGATGTACTCTGCATAGAAGTTAAATAAGCAGAGTGACAATATACAGCCTTGACATACTCCTTTTCCTATTTGGAACCAGTCTGTTGTTCCATGTCCAGTTCTAACTGTTGCTTCCTGACCTGCATACAGATTTCTCAAGAGGCAGGTTAGGTGGTCTGGTATTCCCATCTCTTTCAGAATTTTCCACAGTTTATTGTGATCCACATAGTCATTATGTGCCCAATATGCTACCAGAGATCAGTGGAGAAATAAATCCAGAAAGAATGAAGGGATGGAGCCAAAGCAAAAACAATACCCAGTTGTGGACGTGACTGGTGATAGAAGCAAGATCCAATGCTGTAAAGAGCAATATTGCATAGGTGAGAGCTCTTCTTGAGACAGCCATTTTGACACCAACACCTGGTCCCACCCAAGAAAACATAGAGATGAAAAACAAATACATGAAAAGATGCTCAATATCAATAATTATTAGAGAAATTAAAGTCAAAACTACACTGAGGTATCACATTACACTGGTAAGAATGGCCATCATCAAAAAAAAATCTACAAACAAATGCAATCCTTATCAAAATACCAATGGTATTTTTCACAGAACTAGAAAAAATTTTCACAATTTGTATGGAAATACAAAAGACCCCGAAGAACTAAAGCAATCTTGAGAAAAACAACATGGAGCTGGAGGAATCAACATGTTTGACTTTAGACTATACTACAAAGCTACAGCCACCAAGACAGTATAGTACTGGTACGAAACAGAAATACAGAAGAATGGAACAAGATGGAAAGCCCAGAGATAAACCTATACACCAAAGGGCACCTTATCTTTGATAAATGAAGCAATAATATACAATGGAGAAAAGATGCATGAAAGGAGAACACTTCCTAATATCATACACAAAAATAAACTCAAAATGGATTAAAGACATAAATGTAAGACCAGAAACTATAAAATTCTTAAAGAAAAACAGAATACTCTGAAATAAACCACAACAAGATCCTCTATGACCCATCTGCTACGGTAATGGAAATAAAAACAAAAATAAACAAATGACATGAAATTAAACTTAAGCTTTAACACAGCAAAGCAAACTATAAACAAGGTGATAATACAACCCTCAAATAAGAGAAAATAACTCCAAATGAAACAACTGACAAAGGATTAATCTCCAAAATACACAAGCAGCTCATTCAGCTCAATCCCAGGAAAACAATCAAATCAAATCAAAAATGGGGCATTAAAGTCTCCCACTATTATTGTGTTATTGTTAATTTCCACTTTCATACTTGTTAGCATTTGTCTTACATATTGCAGTGCTCCTATATTGGGTGCATATATATTTATAATTGTTATATCTTCTTCTTGGATTGATCCTTTGATCATTATGTAGTGGCCTTCTTTGTCTCTTTTCACAGCCTTAGTTTTAAAGTCTATTTTATCTGATATGATTATTGCTACTCCTGATTTCTTTTGGTCTCTATCTGCGTGGAATATCTTTTTCCAGCCCTTCACTTTCAGTCTGTATGTGTCCCTTGTTTTGAGGTAGGTCTCTTGTAGACAACATATATAGGGATCTTGTTTTTGTATCCATTCAGCCAGTCTTTGTCTTTTGGTTCTGATATTCAATCCATTTATGTTTAAGGTAATTATTGATAAGTATGGTCCCACTGCCATTTACTTTATTGTTTTGGGTTTGGGTTTGGGTTTATACACTTTTTTGTGTGTTTCCTGTCTAGAGAATATCCTTTAGCATTTGTTGGAGAGCTGGTTTGGTGGTGCTGAATTATCTCAGCTTTTGCTTATCTGTAAAGCTTTTAATTTCTCCTTCATATTTGAATGAGATCCTTGCTGGGTACAGTAACCTGGGCTGTAGGTTATTTTCTTTCCTCACTTTAAGTATGTCTTGCCATTCCCTCCTGGTCTGAAGAGTTTCTATTCAGAGATCAGCTGTTATCCTTATGGGAATCCCCTTGTGTGTTATTTGTTGTTTTTCCCTTGCTGCTTTTAATATTTGTTCTTTGTGTTTGATCTTTCTTAATTTGATTAATATGTGTCTTGGAGTGTTTCACCTTGGGTTTATCCTGTTTGGGACTCTCCGCGTGTCTTGGACTTGGGTGATTATTTCCTTCCCCATTTTAGAAAGTTTTCAACTATTATCTCCTCAAGTATTTTCTCATGGTCTTTCTTTTGGTCTTCTTCTTCTGGGACTCCTATAATTCAAATGTTGGAACGTTTCATATTGTCCTGGAATTTTTCACAGAGCTAGAACAAATAATTTCACAATTTGTATGGAAATACAAAAAAAAAAAAAAATCGAATAGCCAAAGCAATCTTGAGAATGAAGAATGGAACTGGAAGAATCAACCTACCTGACTTCAGGCTCTACTACAAAGCCACAGTCATCAAGACAGTATGGTACTGACACAAAGACAGAAATATAGATCAATGGAACAAAATAGAAAGCCCAGAGATAAATCCACGCACCTATGGACACCTTATCTTCGACAAAGGAGGCAAGAATATACAATGGATTAAAGACAATCTCCTTAACAAGTGGTGCTGGGAAAACTGGTCAACCACTTGTAAAAGAATGAAACTAGAACACTTTCTAACACCCTACACAAAAATAAACTCAAAATGGATTAAAGATCTAAACATAAGACCAGAAACTATAAAACTCCTAGAGGAGAACATAGGCAAAACACTCTCAGACATAAATCACAGCAGGATCCTCTATGATCCACCTCCCAGAATATTGGAAATAAAAGCAAAAATAAACAAATGGGACCTAATTAAACTTAAAAGCTTCTGCACAACAAAGGAAACTATAAGCAAGGTGGAAAGACAGCCTTCGGAATGGGAGAAAATAATAGCAAATGAAGCAACTGACAAACAACTAATCTCAAAAATATACAAGCAACTCTTGCAGCTCAATTCCAGAAAAATAAATGACCCAATCAAAAAAATGGGCCAAAAAACTAAATAGACATTTCTCCAAAGAAGACATACAGATGGCTAACAAACACATGAAAAGATGCTCAACATCATTCATTATCAGAGAAATGCAAATCAAGACCGCAATGAGGTACCATTTCACGCCAGTCAGAATGGCTGCAATCCAAAAGTCTACAAGCAATAAATGCTGGAGAGGGTGTGGAGAAAAGGGAACCCTCTTACACTGTTGGTGGGAATGCAAACTAGTACAGCCACTATGGAGAACAGTGTGGAGATTCCTTAAAAAACTGGAAATAGAACTGCCATATGACCCAGCAATCCCACTGCTGGGCATACACAGAGGAAACCAAAATTGAAAGAGACACGTGTACTCCAGTGTTCATCGCAGCACTGTTTAGAATAGCCAGGACATGGAAGCAACCTAGATGTCCATCAGCAGTTGAATGGATAAGAAAGCTGTGGTACATATACACAATGGAGTATTACTCAGCCATCAAAAAGAATACATTTGAATCAGTTCTAATGAGGTGGATGAAACTGGAGCCGATTATACAGAGTGAAGTAAGCTAGAAGGAAAAACACCAATACAGTATACTAACACACATATATATATGGAATTTAGAAAGATGGTAATGATAACCTTGTATGTGAGACAGCAAAAGAGATGCAGATGTACAGAACAGACTTTTTGACTCTGTGGGAGAGGGAGAGGGCGGGATGATTTGGGAGAATGGCATTGAAACATGTATAATATCATATAAGAAATGAATCGCCAGTCTAGGTTCAATGCAGGATACAGGATGCTTGGGGCTGGTGCATGGGGATAACCCAGAGGGATGGTATGGGGAGGGAGGTAGGAGGGGTGTTCAGGAGTGGGAACTTATGTACACCGGTGGCAGATTCATGTTGATGTACGGCAAAACCAATACAGTACTGTAAAGTAAAAAAAAGAAAAAAAGAATGTACTATACAACATGGGGAATATGGCTTATTTTTATGACTGTAAATGAAATATAACCTTTAAAAATTGTATAAAATATAAAATTAAATTCAAAATTAAAAAAAAGAAAAGGAGATTTTAAAATGGGTCAAAAAAACCTAAACAGACATTTCTCCAAAGAAGACACACAGATGGCTAATAAACATGAAAAGATACTCAACACGACAGTTAAAACTGGACATGGAACAACAGACTGGTTCCAAATAGGAAAAGGAGTATGTCAAGGCTGTATATTGTCACTCTGCTTATTTAACTTATATGCAGAGTACATCATGAGAGATGCTGGGCTGGAAGAAACACAAGCTGGAATCAAGATTGCCGGGAGAAATATCAATAACCTCAGATATGCAAATGACACCACCCTTATGGCAGAAAGTGAAGAGGAGCTAAAAAGCCTCTTGATGAAGGTGAAAGAGGAGAGTGAAAAAGTTGGCTTAAGCTCAACATTCAGAAAACGAAGGTCATGGCATCCGGTCCCATCACTTCATGGGAAATAGATGGGGAAACAGTGGAAACAGTGTCAGACTTTACTTTGTGGGGCTCCAAAATCACTGCAGATGGTGATTGCAGCCATGAAATTAAAAGACACTTACTCCTTGGAAGAAAAGTTAAGGAAAACCTAGATAGCATATTCAAAAGCAGAGACATTACTTTGCCGACTAAGGTCCATCTAGTCAAGGGCTATGGTTTTTCCAGTGGTCATGTATGGATGTGAGAGTTGGACTGTGAAGGCTGAGCGCTGAAGAATTGATGCTTTTGAACTGTGGTGTTGGAGAAGACTCTTGAGAGTCCCTTGGACCGCAAGGGAGATCTAACCAACCCATTCTGAAGATCAGCCCTGGGATTTCTTTGGAAGGAATAATGCTAAAGCTGAAACTCCAGTACTTTGGCCACCTCATGCGAAGAGTAGACTCATTGGAAAAGACTCTGATGCTGGGTGGGAATGGGGGCAGGAGGAGAAGGGGACAACAGAGGATGAGATGGCTGGATGGGATCACCGACTCGATGGACATGAATCTCAGTGAACTCCGGGATTTGGTGATGGACAGGGAGGCCTGGAGTGCTGCAATTCATGGGGTCCCAAAGAGTCAGACACAACTGAGCGACTGAACTGAACTGAACTGTTCATTATTAGAAAAATGCAAATCAAAACCACAACGAGATATCACCTCACACTAGACAAAATGGCCATCATCAAAAAATCTACAAACCATAAAACTGCAGAGGATGTGAAGAAAGGGAGCCCTCCTGCACTGTTGGCAGGAAGGCAAATTAATACAGCCACCATGGAGAACAATATGAAGACTCCTTTAAAAACTAGGAATAAATATGATCCAACAATCCTACTACTGGGCATACACCCTGAGGAAACAATAACTGAAAAAAACACATGTACACCAAAGTTCATTGCAGCATGTATACAACAGCTAGGACATGGAAGCAACCTGTATGTCCATCTATAGATAAGTGGGTAAAGAAACTGTGGTACATACACACAATGAATATTCCGTTCAGTTCAGTTGCTCCGTTGTGTTCGACTCTTTGTGACCCCAAGGACTGCAGCACATCAGGCCTCCCTATCCATCACCAACTCCCGGGGTTTACCCAAACTCATGTCTGTTTAGTCGGTGATGCCATCCAACCATCTCATTCCCTGTCAACCCCTTCTCCTCCTGTCCTCAATCTTTCTTAGCATCAGGGTCTTTTCAAATGAGTCAGCCCTTCGCATCAGGTGGCCAAAGTATTGGAGTTTCAGCTTCAACATCAGTTCTTCCAATGAACACTCAGGGCTGATCTCCCTTAGGATGGACTGGTTGGATCTCCTTGCAGTCCAATGGACTCTCAACATCAATTCTTTGGCACTCAACTTTCTTTATAGTCCAACTCTCACATCCATACATGACTACTAGAAAAACCACAGCCTTTGACTAGATGGACCTTTGTTGATGAAGTAATGCTTTTGCTTTTTAATATGCTGTCTAGGTTGGTCATAACTTTCCTTCCAAGGAGTAAGCATCTTTTAATTTCATGGCTGCAATCACCATCTGCAATGATTTTGGAACCTAAGAAAATAAAGTCTGACACTGTTTCCACTGTTTCCCCATCTATTTCCCATGAAGTGATGGGACTGGATGCCATGATCTTTGTTTTCTGAATGTTGAGCTTTAAGCCAACTTTTTCACTCTCCACTTTCACTTTCATCAAGAGGCTTTTAGCTCCTCTTCACTTTCTGCCATAAGGGTGGTGTCATCTGCATATCTGAGGTTATTGATATTTCTCCCAGCAATCTTGATTCCAGCTTGTGCTTCATCCAGTCCAGCGTTTCTCATGATGTACTCTGCATAGAAGTTAAATAAGCAGGGTGACAATATACAGCCTTGACCTACTCCCTTCCCAATTTGGAACAATGAATATTACTCATCCATAAAAAGGAACACATTTGACTCAGTTCTAAGAAGGTGGATGAACACAGAGCCTATTATATAAGGTGAAATAACTCCGAAAGAGAAAAACAAATATCACAGGGAGCACACACAGTGTCCTAGGTGTACAAAGATCCACAGAAAAAGCAGTAACTTTATAGAAGCCTGGCCCCGGCCCACCACACATATATAAGTAATCTAGAAAGAAGGTGCTGATGAATCTATCTGCAGGGAAGCAATGGAGACACAGACATAGAGAACAGACTTATGGACACAGTGGGGGAAGGGAATGGTGGGAATAATTCAGAGAGTAGCTTGAGAATATATACGTTACCATATGTAAAATTATATATCCAGTGTAAATTTGTTGTATGATGCAGGGAGCTCAAATCCAGTGCTCCCGGACAACTGAGAAGGGTGGGATGGGGTGGGATGTGGGCGGGAGGCCCAAGAGGAAGGGGAGATACATATATCCATGACTGATTTATGTTGCTCTATGACAGAAATCCACAGGCTATCTCTCCCATCAGGAAGCTTGCACAGCCTCTTATCCTCATCCATCAGAGGGCAGACAGAATGAAAATCGCAATAATAGAGAACTAACCAAATGATCACATGGATAACAGTCTTGTGTAACTCTGTGAAACTATGAGCCATGCCCCGACATGCTTCCTAAGACAAATGGGTGTTTGGGAGAGCTCCGACAAAATGTGGTCCACTGGAGAAGGGCATGGCAAACTATTTCAGAATTCTTGCCTTGAGAAGCCCATAAACATATGAAAAGGCAAAAAGGTATAACACTGAAAGATGAACCTCTCCAGGTTGATAGGTGTCCAATACACTGCTGGAGAAGAGTAGAGAAATAAATACAGAAGGAATGAAGAGGCTGAGCCATAGTGGAAATGACACCCAGCTGTGTATCTGTCTGGTGGTGAAAGTAAAGTCTGATGCTATAAAGAATAGTACTGCATAGGAACCTAGAAAGTTAGGTTCATGAATGAAGGTAATCTACTTCTGCTTCATTGACTATGAAGATCGACACCCTTTGACTGTGTGGATCACAAAAATCTGTAGAAAATTCTTAAAGAGATGAGAACACCTAACCAACTTACCTGCCTCCTGAGAAACCTGTATGTAGGTTAAGAAGCAACAGTTAGAAGTGGACACAAAACATCAGACTGGTTCCAAATTGGGAAAGGAGTACATCAAAGCTGTATATTGTCACCCTGCTCATTTAACTTATAGGCAGAATACATCATGAGAAATGCCAGGCTGGATGAAGCACAAGCTGGAGTTAAGATTTTCATGAGAAATATCAAGAACCTCAGAAATGCAGATGATACCACTCTAATGGCAGAAAATGAAGAGGAACTAAAGACCCTCTTGATGAAAGTAAAAGAGGAGAGTGAAAAAGCTGACTTAAAATTCAACATTCAAAAAACTAAGATCATGGCACCCAGTTCCATCACTTCATGGCAAATAGATGGGGAAATAATGGAAACAGTGACAGACTTTATTTTCTTGGGCTCCAAAATCACTGCAGATGGTGACTGCAGCCACAAAATTAAAACACTTCCTCCTTGGAAGAAAAGCTATGACAAACCCAGACAGAATATTAAAAAGCAGAGACATTACTTTGCCGCCAAAGGTTCATATAGTCAAAGCTATAGTTTTTCCAGTAGTCATGTATGCATGTGAGAGTTGGACCATAAAGAGGGCTGAGCACCAAAGAATTGTTGCTTCTGAACTGTGGTGTTAGAGAAGTGTGCTGGAGAAGATTCTTGAGAGTCCCTTGGACAGCAAGGAGATTAAACTAGTCAATCCTAAAGGAAATCAGCCCTGAATATTCATTAGAAGGACTGACACTGAAACTGAAGCTCCAATACTTTAGCCACCTGATGTGAAGAGCCGACTAACAAGGGCTCTTGATGCTTGGAAAGACTTAAGGCAGGAGAAGAGGACAAGACATGGCAGACATGGCAAACCAGACATGGCAAAGTAAACACTGACATTTTATAAATCAGTGAACTAAAATGGACAGGAATGGGTGAATTTTCATTCAGATGACCATTATATATACTACTGTGGGCAAGAATCCTTTAGAAGAAATGGAGTAGCCCTCATAGTCAACAAAAGAGTCCAAAATGCAGTACTTGGGTGCAATCTTAAAAACAGAATGATCTCAGTTCATTTCCAAGGCAAGCCATTCAACAGGAAGTCTATGTCCCAACCACTCATGATGAAGAAGTTGAATTTGACTGGTTCTCTGAAGACCTATAAGACCTTCTGGAACCAACACACACACCAAAAAATACATCTTTTTCATCACAGGGGACTGGAATGCAAAAGTCAAGAGATACCTGGAGTAACAGGTAAGTTTGGTTTATAGTACAAATGAAGCAGGGCAAAGGCTAACAGAGTTTTATCAAGAGAATGCACTGATCATAGCAAACACCCTCTTCTAACAGCACAAGAGACGACTCTACATATGGACATCAACAAATGGTCAATACCAAAATCAGATTTGTCATGTTTTTGTAGCCAAAGATGGAGAAGTTCTATACAGTCAGCAAAAGAAAAAAAGATTGGGAGGTGATTATGGCTCAGATTATGAGCTTCTTATTGCAAAATGCAGGTTTAAATTGAAGAAAGTAGGGAAAACTACTAGGCCACTCAGGTATGACCTAAATCAAATCCTTTATAGTTATACAGTGGAAGGGACAAATTTAAGGTATTAGATCTAGTAGACAGAATGCCTGAGAACAGAGGTTCATAACATTGTACAGGAGATCAATTCTGTATAATTCATTGTACAGGACAGAGGTTCATAACACTGCAGGAAATCAACCCTGAATATTCATTGGAAGGACTGATGCTGAAGTTCCAATACTTGACCACTTGACGTGAAGAGTCCAGTCATTGGAAAAGACTCTGATGTTGGGAACAATTAAGTGTAGCAGGAGAAGAGGGTGACAGAAGATGAGATGATTGGATGGCATCATCGACCCAATGGGCTTGAATTTGAGCAAACTCTGGGAGACAGTGGACAGAGAAGTCTCGCATACTACTGCCCATGGTGTCAGCAAAGAGTCGGATGCAGCAGCTGAGCAACTGACCAATAATAAAGGCTGAAACCAACACAATACTGTAAAGCAATTATCCTCCAATTAAACAACTTAACTTTTAAAACTCTATGAACAATAAACTCTGGAGATGATGTGGAGAAAAGGGAATCCTTTAGAACTTCTGGTGGGAATGTAAATTGATACAGTCACTACGGAGAACAGTATGGAGATTCCTTAAAAATAAACAGGAATAAAACTACCATATGACCCAGCAACCCCGTTACTTGGACCATGACAATAAAAAAACATAATTCAAAAGGACACATATTCCCCAATGTTCACTGCAGCACTATTTAAACAGCCAGGACATGGAAGCAACCTAGATATCCATCAAAAGATGAATGGATAAAGAAGTTGTGGTATTATACATATATACAATGGAGTATTACTTAGTCAGAAAGGGAAACAAATTTGAGTCAGTTCTAACTGAGGTGGGTGAATCTATAGCCTGTTATACAGAGTGAAGTAAGTCAGAAAGAGAAAAACAAATACTGTATATGTGTGTATATATTATATATAGATATATAGATATATTCCATATATATATGGAATCTAGGAAAATGGTACTGATGAACCTATGTGTAGGGTAAGAATAGAGACACAGACATAGAGAACAGACTTGTGGACACAGTGGGGGAAGGCGAGGGTGGGATGAATTGACTATCACTGAAACATATACATTACTCTGTGTAAAAAAAGATAGCTAGTGGGAAGTGGGTGTATAATGCAGTAAGCTCAACCTGGTGCTCTGTGACAACCGAGAGGGGTAGGATGTGGTGGGGGTGCAAAGGATGTTCAAGAAGGAAGGAGACTTATGCATACTTATGGCTGATTCACATTGTTGTATGGCAGAAACCAATACAACATTATGAAGCAATTATCCTCCAATTAAAAATTTTAAAATCTACAGCAATAAATGCTAGAGAGGGTGTAGAGAAAAGGGAATTCTCTTAAACTGTTGGTAGGAGTAAATTGATAAAGCCACTATGGAGAACAGGATGGAGGTTCCCTAAAAAACTCAAAATAGAACTATTATATGACCCAGTTGGGAGAAGACAATGGCACCCCACTCCAGTACTCTTGCCTGGAAAATCCCATGGATGGAGGAGCCTGGTGGGCCGCAGTCCATGCGGTCGTTAAGAGTCGGACACGATTGAGCGACTTCACTTTAACTTTTCACTTTCATGCATTGGAGAAGGAAACCAACCCACTCCAGTGTTCTTGCCTGGAGAATCCAAGGGACAGAGGAGCCTGGTGGGCTGCCATCTATGGGGTCGCACAGAGTTGGACACTACTGAAGTGACTTAGCAGCAGTAGCAGCATGACCCAGTTATCTCAATCCTGAGCATATACCCAAAGAAAGTCATAATTCCAAAAGATACATGCGCCCCATGTTCACTGCAGCACTATTTGCAACAGCCAAAACATGGAAACAACCTAGATGTGCATCAACAGAAGAACAGACGAAAGAAGATATGGTACATCTCTACAATGGACTATTAGTCAGCCATTAAAAAGGAATAAAACTGTGCCATTCACAGAGTCATGGATGGACCTAGAGGCTGTCATATAGAGTGAAGTAAGTCAGAAACAGGAAAACAAATATTATATAATGTCACTAATATGTGGAATTTAGAAAAAATGGTACAGATGAAATTATGTGCAGAACAGAAATAGAGACACAAATGCAGAGAACAAAGATATATATACCAAGGAGGAAAGGGGGTGCGGGATGAATTAGGAGATTGTGATTGACATAAACAGTACTAAATATAAAATAGATACCTAATGCTGCTGCTACTGCTGCTAAGTCACTTCAGTCGTGTCCAACTTTTAGCGACCCCATGGACTGCAGCCTACCTCCATCCATGGGATTTTCCAGGCAAGAGTACTGGAGTGAGTTGCCACTGCCTTCTCAGATACCTAATAAGAACCTATTATATAGCACAGGGAACTCTACTCAGTGCTCTGTGGCGACCTAAATGAGAAGGAAATCTAAAAAAGATGGGATATATGTATACATATAGCTGACTCACTTTGCTGTACAGC
The DNA here is from genome assembly GCF_016772045.2 of Ovis aries. NCBI lineage: Eukaryota > Metazoa > Chordata > Mammalia > Artiodactyla > Bovidae > Ovis > Ovis aries. Next base: position 62,770,325 of record NC_056054.1, on the reverse strand, counting down.
AGAAACTAACACAACATTGTAAAGCAGCTATACTCCAATTTAAAAAAAAGAAAAGACTTGGCCATACCTAGGGACACCTCAGGCCAAACAACCAACAAGGTGGGAATGCATTTCTACTCATCAGCAGACAGAATGCTTAAAGTCTTCCTCAGCCTAGAGACACCTCCAAACACCCCTTGACATGGCCCTGCCCACAGGAAGAACAAGACCCAGCTCCACCCATCAGTGGGCAGGTACCAGTCCCTCCCAACCAGAAACCTTTACAAGCCTCTAGACCAGCCTCACCCATGAGGGGCCAGACACCAGAAGCAAGGTGAGCTACAACCCTGCAACCTGCAGAACAGAGACTGAGAAGAAATACAAAATGAGATGACATAGGAATATGTTCCAGAAGGAGTAACAAGATAAAGCCCAAGAAAATAATAACTAAGTGAGATAGAGACAGGCCACCTACTGAAGACAGAATTCAGAGTAATGATAGTAAAGATGATCCAAATCTCTGAAAAATAATGGAGGTAAAGACTGAGAAGATACAAGAAATGTTTACCAAGGAGCTAGAAATTTTAAAGAATAAACAGAGTTGGACTAAAACTGAAATAAAATATACACTAGAAGGAATCAGTAGCAGAATAACTGATGCAGAAAACTGGTAAGTAACCTGGAAGAGAGAATAGTGAAACTCGCTGCTGCAGAACAGAAGAAAGAAAAAGTAATGAAAAGAATTGAGGACAATTTTAAGAGCCCTCTAAGACAACATTAAATACACCAACATTTGCACTCTAGAGGAGTCCCAGAAAGAAAAGAAAGAAAGAGCCTGAGAAAATATTTGAAGAGAGAATAGCCGTAAACTTCCCTAAGATAGACAAAGAAATAGTCACCCAAGTCCAGGAATCGCAACAAGTGCCATACAGGATAAACCCAAGGAGGAAGATGCTGAGACACACGTTAATCAAATTGATAACAACTAAAAACAGAGGCAATATTAAAAGCAACAAAGAACATACAAGAAGTTACCTATAACATTATTAGTTTATTTTTCAGCAGGAACTCTGTAGGCCAGAAGGGAGTGGCACAATATATTTAAAGGGATAAAAGAGAAAAACCTACAACCAAGAATACTGTACCCAGAAAGGTTCTCATTCAGATTCAACAGAGAAATCAAAAGCTTTACAGACAAGCAAAAGCTAAGACAATTCATCACCACCAGGCAGTTTTACAACAAATGCTAAAGGAACTTCTCTAGGTGAAAAAAAAGAAAAGCCTACAACTAGGAACAAGAAAATTGCAAATGGGAAAATTCACTAATAAAGGCAAACATAAAGGTATGGGCTTTCTTGATGGGTCAGTGGGTAAAGAATCCCCCTGTAATGCAGAAGACTGGCAGGAGACCTGTGTTTGATTCCTGAGTCCAGAAGATCCCCTGGAGTAGGAAATAGCAACCCACTCCAGTATTCTGGCCGAAGAAATCCTATGGACAGAGAAGCCTGGTGGGCTAAAATCCACGGGGTCACAAAGAATCAAACATGACCAAGTGACTAAGCACATATAGTAAAGGCAGGAAATCATCCTCATGCAAATATATCAAAACCAGCAATAATGAGAACAGGAGGGTACAAATGCAGGACACTGGGAATACATCTGAAACTAAGAGACCAACAGGTTTAAAACAATCTTTATAAATGTGGACTGCTAGATCAAAACTTCATGATAACCACAAACCAAAAATCTACAATAGAGATACAGACAAAAAATAAATAGGAGTCCAAACACAACACTAAAGTGTGTCAAAGCACAACAGAACAAAAGAGGAAGGGAAGGAAAAGGGCCTACAAAAACAAATTTAAAACAATTAACAAAATGGCAATAAGAACATACACACCAATAATCACCTTCAATGTAAATGGATTAAATGCTCCAACCAAAAGACAAATAGTGGCTGAATGAACACAAAAATAAGATCCATATATATTCTTTCTACAAGAGATCCACTTCAGATATAGGGAAACACACAGATTCAAAGTGAGGGGATGGATAAAGGTATTCTATGCAAATGAAAATCAAAAGAAAGCTGGGATAACAACACACACATCAGACAAAATTGACTTTAAAGACTGTTACAAGAGACAAAGATGGATACTACATAATGATCAAGGGACCAATTCAAGAAGAAAATATAGTAATGGTAAATATATATGCACCCAACATAAGAGCACCTCAACATATAAGGCAAATGCTAACAGCCATAAAAGGAGAAATTATCAGTAAGACATTAATAGTCGGGGGATGTCAACATTCCATTTATATCAATGGACAGATGATCCAGACAGAAAATCAATAGGGAAACAAAGGCCTTAAATAACACATTAGATGAGATGGAATTAATTGATATTTATAGAGCATTCCATGCAAAAGCAGTAGAGTACACATTCTTTTCAAGTGCAGATGGCACATTCTCCAGGATAGATCACATGCTGGGCCAGAAAGTAAGCTTCCATAAATTTGAGAAAACTGAAATCATATCAAGCATCTTTTATGAGATTAGAAATCAACTACAAGGTAGAAAAAACATAAGAAACACAAATGTGTGGAGGCTAAATAATACGCTACTAAACAATCAATGGAACACTGAAGAAATCAAAGAGAAAATCAAAAAGTACCTAGAGACAAATGAAAGTGAAAAATGATCCAAAATCTATGGCATACAACAAAAGCAGTTCTAAGAAGGATGTTTATAACAATAAAATCTTACTTCATGAAATAAGAAAAATTTCAAATAAACAACCTAACCTTGGACCTAAAGCAACCAGAGAAAGAAGAGCAAACAAAATCCAAAGTTAGTATACAAGGAAAGAAGTCATAAATATCAGAGCAGAAATAAATGAAATAAACACAACGATAACAATAGAAAAGATCAGTGAAACTAAAAGCTGGTTCTTTGAAAAGATAAAATTGCTAAACCTTTGACCAGACTCACCAGGAAAAAAAGGGAGAGGTGTCAATAAAATTTGAAATGAAAAAAAGAGAGGTTACTACAGGCATCATAGAAAATACAAAGTATCGTGAGCGACTACTACAAGGAACTATATGCTAATAAAATGGGACAACCTAGAAGTAATGGACATATTCTTAGAAAGGTACAATCTTCCAAGACTGAACCAGGAAGAAAATAGAAAATATGAACAGACTAATCACATACTGAAATTGAAACTGATATTTGAAAACTTACAACAAAAGTCCAGGACCAGATGGCTTCTCAGGTGAATTCTATCAAACATTTAGAGAAGAAGGAACACCTATCCTTCTGAAAATATTCCCAAAAATTGCAGAGGAAGAACTCCCAAACTCATTCTATGAGGCCACTATCATTCTGATACCAACATCAAAGAGAGTCCTCCCTACCCCGCCTGCACACACACACACACACACACAAAATTACAGGCTAATATCACTGACGAACAGATGAAAAATCCTCAACAAAACACTAGAAAATTGAATCAAAGATACATTAAAATGATCATACACCATGATCAAGTGGGATTTCTCCTAAGGATTCAAGGATTTTTCAATATCCTCAAATCAATCAGTTTGACACATCACATCAACAAACCAAGGAATAAACGCCATATGATCATCTCAATAAATGGAGAAAAACCTTTTGACAAAATTCAACACCCATTTATGATAAAAACTCAATAAAGCAGGCATAGAGGGAATGAACCTACCTCAACATAATAAAGGCTACATATGTCCTACAGCTTACATCATGCTCAACTATCATACAAATGGTGAAAATTCTCAAGCCAGGCTTCAACAGTATGTGAACCATGAACTTCCAGATGTTCAAGTTGGATTTGAAAACAGCAGAGGAACTAGAGATCAAATTGCCAACATCCATTGGATCATACAAAAAGCAAGAGAATTCCAGAAAAACATCTACTTTTGCTTTATTGATTATGCAAAAGCCTTTGACTGTATAGATCACAACAAACTGTGGAAAATTCTTCGAGAGATGGGAATACCAGACCATCTTACCTGCCTCCTGAGAAATCTGTATGCGGGTCAAGAAGCATGCAGGTTAGAACCAGACATGGAACAACAGACTGGTTCCAAATGGGGAAAGGAGTAAGTCAAGGCTGTATATCGTCACCCTGCCCATTTAACTTATATGCAGAGTACATCATGTGAAATGCCAGGCTGGATGAAGCACAAGCTGGTACCAAAACTGCCAGGAGAAATATCAATAACCTCAGATACTCAGATGATGCCCCCATTATGGCAAAAAAATGAAGAGGAACTAAAGAGCCTCTTAATGAAAGTGAAAGAGGAGAGTGAAAAGGCTGGCTTAAAATTCAACACTCAAAAAACTAAGATCATGGCATCTGGTCCCATCACTTCATGGCAAATAGATAGGGAACAATCAAAACAGTGACAGACTTTATTTTCTTGGGCTCCAAGATCACTGAAGATGGTGACTTCAGCCATGAAATTAAAAGATGCTTACTCCTTGCAAGAAAAGCTATGACCAACCTAGACAGCATATTAAAAAGCAGAGACATTAATTTGCCAACAAAGGTCTGTCTAGTCAAAGCTATGGTTTTTCCAGTAGTCATGTATAGATGTGAGAGTTGGGCTATAAAAGAAGCTGAGCACCAAAGAATTGATGCTTTTGAACTGTGGTGTTGGAGAAGACTCTTGAGAATTCCTTGGACTGCAAGGAGATCCAACCAGTCCATCCTAAAGGAGATCAGTCCTGGGTGTTCACTGGAAGGACTGATGTTGAAGCTGAAACTCCAATATTTTGGCCACCTGATGTGAAGAACTGACTCACTGGAAAAGACCCTAATGCTGGGAAAGATTGAAGGCAGGAGGAAAAGGGAATGACAGAGGATGCGATGGTTGAATAGCATCACCAACTCGATGGACATGAGTTTGAGCAAGTTCTGGGAGTTGGTGATGGACAGGGAGCCCTGGTGTGCTACAGTACATGGGGTCGCAAGTCAGACATGACTGAGCAATTGACTGAACTGAATGGTGAAAAGCTGAAAATATTTCCACTAAGATCAGAAGCAAGACAAGGATGTTGATTCTCGCCACATTTATTCAACATAGTTTTGGAAATCCTAGCCAGAGCAATCAGGAGGAAATTAAATTAAATGAATCCAAACTGGAAAAGAAGAAACAAAGCTGTTACTGTTTCCTGATAACATGATACTTTATATTAAAAAATCCTAAAGATTCTACCAGAAAACTACTAGAGCTCAATGAATTCAGTAAATTTGCAGGTTACAAAATACACAGAATTCTGTTACATTTCTATAACAAGGAAGGGGAAAAACTCCTTTTACTATCATATCAAAAAGAATAAAATAACTAGGAATAAACCTACCTGAAGAGGCAAATGATCTATACTCATAAAACTATAGACAGTGAAGAAAGAAACTAAAGATGAGATGAACACATGGAAATATGTTCCTAGACTGGAAGAATCCATATTGTCAGAATGACTATACCACCCAAGGCAATCTACAGATTCAATGCAATCTCTATCAAATTACTGATGGCATTTTTTACAGACCTAGAAGAAAAAAAAATCTTAAAATGTATATGCAAACACAAAAGAGCCTAAACAGGCAAAGCAATCTGCTGCTGCTGCTACTAAGTCGCTTCAGTCGTGTCCGACTCTGTACTACCCCATAGATGGCAGCCCACCAGGATCCCCCATCCCTGGGATTCTCCAGACAAGGACACTGGAGTGGGTTGCCATTTCCTTCTCCAATGCATGCAAGTGAAAAGTGAAAGTGATGTCGCTCAATCATGTCTGACTCTTTGTGACCCCATGGACTGCAGCCTACCAGGTTCCTCCATCCATGGGATTTTCCAGGCAAGGGTACCGGAGTGGGTTGCCATTGCCTTCTCCCTCTAATACCTTACCCCAAAATAAACTCAAAACAGAAACAAAGGACTAATGGAAGGCTGGATGCTATAAATCTCTTTGAGGAAAACATAGGCAGGACACTCTGCATAAATCAGACATAAATTGCAATAATATCTTTTGGGACCCACCTGCTAGAGTAATGAAAATAAAAACAAAAATAAACAAATGAGACCTAATTAACCTTCAAAGCTTTTGCATGGCAAAGGAAATCATAAAACAAAAAGCCAACTCACAGAATGGGAGATAATATTTGCAAACAAAGAGACTGTCAAGCAATCAATCTCCAATATCTACAAATAGCTCATGCAGCTCAATATAAGAAAACAACAACAAACAACCCAATTAAAAAATGAGTAGAAGATCTAACTAGCTATTTGTCCAAAGAAGACATACAGATGGCCAAAAAGTATATGAAAAGATGCTCAACGTCAGATGGTAAAGAATCTCCCTGCAATGCAGGAGACCTGGGTTTGATCCCTGGGTCAGCAAAATTCCCTGGAGAAGAAAATGGCAACCCACTCCAGTTTCTTGCCTGGAGAATCCCATGGACAGAGAAGTCTGGCAGTCTACAGTGCATAGGGTCACAAAGAGTCAGACATGACTGAGCAAATAATAATTAGAGAAATGCAGATCAAAACTACAATGCGGTATCACCTCACAGCGTCACAATGATCACCATCAAAAAGTCTATAAGCATTAAAAGCTGGACAGGGTGTGGAGAAAAAAACCCTCCCACACTGTTGGGAGAAATGTAAACTGGTACAACCACTATGGAGAACAGTTCAGGTTTCTTACAAAACTAAAAATGGAGCTACCATACAATCCACCAATCCCACTTGGGGGCATATATTTGAAGAAAACCACACTTAGAAAAATACATGCACCCCAATATTCATTGCAGCACTATTTACAGTAGACAAGACATGGAAGCAACCTAAATGTACATCAGCACATGAATGGATAAATATGTGGTACATATATACAATGGAATATTGCTCAGCCATTAAAAAGAATGAAATACCATTTGCAGCAACATGGATCGACCTAGAGATTATCATACTAAGTGATATAAATCAGACAAAGTCAAATATCATATAATATCACTTATATATAGAATCAAAAAAAATGATATGAAATAACTTAATTACACAGCACAGACTCACAGACATAGAAGACTTCTATTTACCAAACGGAAATGGTGGGAGAAGGGATAAATTAGGAATTCTAGATTAGCATATATATATATACCATATTTTTATATATATAAAATATAAATTAAATATATAAATTTAAATATATATTTTTTATATAATTTTTTATTATATATAAAATTGATACTCTATAAAGTCCTAGTATATAATGCAGGGAACTCTACTCAATATTCTCTAATAATGTATATGAGAAAAGAATCTGGAAAACAGAATATATATGTATAACTGAATCATTTTGCTGTACACCTGAAACACAACATTGTACATCAACTGTACTCCAATAAAAATAATTTTTAAAAATAATAAAAACAATATGTGAAACAAACTTTAGCTTGATTCAAAGTATTCCAGAAGATAAATTTAAGAAAAAAATTTATAAAGCCTATCTTTAAACAATAGCATCAAGAAAAGTAAGTATATGCAATCCCTAGGTGACTACTTAGAAGGATAATATTAATTTGGATAAATATATCTAAAAATAAGTAGTTTTAATATACTATGGTAATATAATTCATATGCTCTAATAAGACAAAAGACAAAGTCTCACTTTATTTCATTAGAAAAAACTACTCTGAACTCTGGTAACCCATAGCATTTCAAGAAACTCCAAGAATTTCAGTGTTTTTACCTTCTCCTGGCTCAAAACTTTATGCATTAGTACTTTATGATTAAGTAAAAAAATCCAGAGATAGAGACCGATTGAGAATGAGAAAAGAAAAACCATAACAATAAGGCTCTAAGTAGCCTTGAATTTTAGGCATAAGTTTCATATCTTTCTTGGAAAAATTCTCCCAATTCTAAATTCATTCAATTAAAACCGAGCAGTTCAAAACAACAACAAAAACAAAGCAGCCTGTGTACACAGTTGATGGGAATGTAAACTAGTGAAGTTGCTGTAGAAAACAGTGTGGAGGTTTCTCAAAAAGACCATAAATATAACTGAAAATAGAATGCCAATTGGATTCCTGGGTATATGTCTGAAGAAAACAAAACAATTTGAAAAAATACATGCACCCCAAGGTTAATAGCAGCATTATTTACAATCGCCAAGACATGAAAGCAACTTAAGTGTTCCTCAGCAGATAAACAGATACAGAAGAAGCGGTATGTCTAGATGATGGAATACTACTCAGCCATGAAAAGAGCAAAATTTTGCCCTCTGTAGGAATTTGGAGGGCATTATGCTAAGCAAAATAAGCCAAACAGATAATGTATGATATCATTTCTATGTGAAATCTAGAAAACACAACAGACTAGTGAATATAAATGTTACGGAATGAATACAAATCCATGCGCCCAACGCAAAGTGAGACCAAATAATACAAACGGTCAGAGTTTAGAGCAGAGAAGGTTTAGTGAAGCACCATGCAAGGAGATGGTTACTCATGCCTTAAAAACCTCAAACTCGCTGAGGACTTTCAGCATAGCCTTTTATAAGAAAGGTGAGGAAGGGGCATGATTAGCTGTTGCAAACTTCTTGGTGTCAGATCCTTTGTTCCTGAAGTGAAGTCAGGTCATAACATTCCTGTAAACCTCCACTGAAAGAAATGTATTCTCCGTTCTGAAAAGCAAAGACAAGTTCCAAGGCTCAATTTTTGCCCTCAGAGGTTCAGGCCCTGGGTAAAAGGAGGGGGAGATCCCTGTAAGGACTGGTTACCCTGCCCAAGAGCTTTCTTCCAATACCCAGTCTGGATCCTCTTGCCAATGTCCAGGCCCAGCTAAAAAGGCATATCCCAGGTGGCAGTGCCCTCAGGGTGAGGTTCCCAGACCCTGACCAGCTGTCATCACTGAGAGAACCAGGCACCCAGGACTCAGCTGGCCCTCAGATTCCTCAGGCCACCCAAATGGGTGCCGAGTTTCCCCGACTGCAACCGAAGGATACTGCCACCACAATAGGTCACAGAGGTAGGGAAAGGGAAAAGGATTGCTGCTGCTGAAGACCCAGGTCTGGACAGTGGGCAGCCATGCTGAGGGCTCTGGAGCTTTGCAGGACACAGCCCTCAGCCTGTCCCACCTCCACTCCCAGCTCACTCACCAGCCCAAGGTCAGAGGGCCTGGAGGGCCCTGGGGAGATCAGCTTCTTACCTCACTCTCTGCCCCGAGAATGACTGATAGCAGACTACTGGTGGAGTAGTACTTCTAACCCACAAGTGCTAATGGTTAGGCCCTAATGGTCTCACGCTAATGGCTGCATACTGTATGCCAAGTCGCTTCAGTTGAGTCCAACTCCTTTGGACCCTATAGACTGTAGCCCTCCAGGCTCCTCTGTCCATGGGATTCTCCAAGCAAGAACACTGGAGTGAGCTGCCATGCCCTCTCCAAGGGATCTTCCTGACCCAGGGATAGAACTCACGATTCTTATACCTCCTGCATTGGCAGGCAGTACACCACTTTACCACTAGCACCACCTGGGAAGCCCTACCACTAGCCCTACCACTGCACACTAGCCCTACCACTAATACATAATAACAAAATAAATCAGACTCACAGACAGAGAACAAACTACTGGTAACCAGCGAGGATGCAGGGGGCAGGGCAATACAAGAGTAGGGGAGTGAGAGGTACCAACTATTGACTGTGAGGTAACCTCAAGCATATCATATGACACAGGTAATACAGCCAATACTTCGTAATAACTAAATGGAAAGTAACTTTTTAAAATTGTATTAAAATTTTAATTTGAAAAATAAAAAATAACATTAAAAAACAGGCAAAAGATCTGAATAAATGTTTTACTAATAAACATTTCACATACAAATGACCAGTAAGCACATGAAAAGATACTCAATATCATTACTAGTGATTCAGCTCAGTTCAGTTCAGGCACTCAGTCGTGTCTGACTTTTTGCGACCCCATGAATCACAGCACGCCAGGCCTCCCTGTCCATCACCAACTCCTGGAGTTCACTCAGACTCACGTCCATCGAGTCGGTGATGCCATCCAGCCATCTCATCCTCTGTTGTCCCCTTTTCCTCCTGCCCCCAATCCCTCGCAGCATCAGAGTCTTTTCCAATGAGTCAACTTTTCAGGTGAGGCGGCCAAAGTACTGGAGTTTCGACTTTACTGTCATTCGTTCCAAAGAACACCCAGGGCTGATCTCCTTTAGATGATTAAGAGAATGCAAGTGAAATTCACAATGAGATATTACTACATATGCCCATGCATGCTCAGTTGTGTCTGACTCTTGCAAGCCCACGGACTGCAGCCCACCAGACTCCTCAGTTCATAGAATTTTCCAGGCAAGAACACCAATTTGGGTTACCATTTCCTTCTCCAGGGGATCTTCCTAACACAGGGATCAAACCTGTGTCTCTTGCACTGGCAGAATTCTTTACCACTAAGCCACCTTGGTAGCCCCTATATACACATAATCAAAAAGACTGACCATACCAAATTTTAGTAAGGATGTAGAGAAATTAGAACCTCAATACATTATTACTGGGAATGTAAAATGGCATAGCCTCTTTGGGAAACAGTTTGACCATCAAAACATTAAACACAAACTTTACACATGGCCCAGAAATTCCACTCCCAGGTTCCTATCCACCAAAGGGAAGTGAAAAATATATGTATACACAAAGATTTACATGTGACTATGGAAGCAAAATCATTCATAATACCAAATCTGGAAATAATCCAAATGTCCATCAACTAGTAAAGGAATGAACAAAATGCGATATATTGATACAATGGAATATTATTCAGCAATGAAAAGGAACAAACTACTGACACATGCTACAACATAGATAAGCCTCAAAAACTTTATGCTAAATAAAAGAAGCCAAACTCAAATGATCATGTATTATATGATTTCATATGAAACTTCCAAAAAAGGCAAATCTCGAGAGATAGAAAGCAGATCAATGGTTGCCTGGGGCTAGGCCTAGGAACAGGGATTGACTGCAAACAGAAACAAGGGAACTTAAGGAGAAAATTAAAATGTTCTAAAACTGGATAGTGGTGATTGAACAACTCTATAAATGTAAAGTTACTGAACTGTAAGTTTATTGTGGGTGTATTTTTTAACAGGTATATTTTTATGTAAACTATACTTCAATGAGGGGCTTCCCAGGTGGCGCAGTGGTAAAAAATCCTCCTGCCAATGCAGGAGATGTGGGTTGGGAAGATCCCCTGGAGAAGGAAATGGCAACCCACTCCAATATCCTTGCCTGGGAAATTCTATGGATAGATGAGCCTGGTAGTCTACAGTCCATGGTGCTACAAAAAGTTCGACATGACTGAGCACACACATGTATATCTCAATGAAGTTGTTAAAAAATAGCACATGATAAAACAATACTATGTACTTCACAAAGACATGTGTTTATGTAAAGAATCATATCAAATGCATGAGAGTGAGAGGAAGGGTAATGACAGTGGTGACGTACAAATGGTGAAAACAGAGAGGGTTGTCGCATATGGTGAGAACGTGCCAAGAACTAGTGAATGTGATTATCTCAGCTTTGTCCTCCAGTCTGAGAAAACAAGTAAGCTGTCACCATTGGGAGATTTCAAAATTACTAGTAGAATGAGGAAAATAATAGTTATAACTGCCTTTACTGTTCAAAAGCTCACATACATTTTCTCATTTAATTCTCAAAATAGCTTTGTGAAATAGGCATACCTATCTCCATTTTAAGAAAGAAGAACCAAGCAAATTCAGCGACAAAAGGCCCCATGACCACCAAGGCAAATACACATTCACACGGTGGTAGCCATGGAGAACCACCACCTAAATCTCCCTTAACTTGTTACCCAGCTTGTTACTTGTTACAAGAAGGGCAGTCATCAGCCTCCCGCTGTGACCTCCAGCTGCAGGGAAGCCCATTGCCCAAGATGATTCCCTTTCTGGGACAGGACCCGTCAGGAGACTGAGTGGGGTTAGATATAAAGTATGGGGCAGCTCTGCCCTGATCGGGGACACTCGAGAAGAAAATGCTTTCTCAGCAACACCCTACAGGTTGGCCAAGGATTTGTCAGGTTTGCATCACAACTTAATTTTTTTTCTTTGGCCAGTCCTGCTTCATCCTCCTTCCTTTTATAAGCATTGAACCCTAATAACTCCTATCAGCATCTGTTTCTCAGTAACCTAACCTGCAATACATCACAACACATGGGCACAAGGTAAAATTCAGGCTTTCCGGCTCCTGCTTCTCATGTGGACACAGCCGCACTTACCAGCCTTTGTCTTAACCAGACTCAAGTGTGAACAAAAGGCTCTGACCAGATCATTTTCTACTTCAGTACTGCCACCAATAGACACATAACACTGAGCAAAGCATTGTCTTTCCATGGGTCTCCATTTCCTTATCTGTCCATTGAGTGGTCAGGAAAAAACACTCCTAATTTCACTCTATAGTCAACTAGACAGTTGACTACCCACAGTGCCTGCTGAGCCACCAAAATGGCTTTAACCATCCCTACTATACACTCTCTCGTGGTATTTCAGTCTGAGCTAAAATGCTTTCATAGAAAGCATTCCCAGCTTCCTAGCTGTTAAATTGAACCAACTATGATTTCGGCAAAGCACCAGCTGCCAAAGTGAGGAGGACAGAGCACCATGATACCTTATGCAGGGATGGTGGACAGAGACGACAGGGACAGCATGAAGTTTCAATCCTATACTGAAGGAGCTAGGCTTGTCCTTCTACTCCATTGAAGCAAAAAAAGGGAGGGCGAAGAGTCTGAGGAACTGGATAGGAATTCGATGAGAGCCTCACAAATAACTTCTCCCTCCCCTCTAACCCAGAATCCCTGCCATGTCTGTCCTAGACATAGCAGGTTGCTCTATGCTCAGACAACCCAAAGTTCTAGGGTTGTCTGGACCACTCAAGTCCCCCTCCTCCTTCAAAACTGCCCTTTAACAATATCATCACAACCTCTGCATGCATGCATGCTCAGTCACTTCAGTCATGTCTGACTCTTTGCGACCCTATAGACTGAAGCCTGCCAGGTTCCTCTGTCCATGTGATTCTCCAGGCAAGAATCCTGAAGTGGGTTGCCATTCCCTCCTTCAGGGGATCTTCCCCACTCAGGAATCAAACCTGCATTTCCTGCATTGTAGGCAGATTCTTTATCCCTGAGCCACCAGGGAAGCCCCATAACCTCTGATACCTCCATTAAAACTAGTCTTACAGTGTTAATTGTTTAACTCAGGTAAGTAATTAGCTGTGATGCTGTCAAGAATCCTTACTGGTTTAACAATTTTCCCTCCAATGACCGTTAAAAAACACACAGAGATTACAAGAACAAATGTAGGAAAACGACAAATATCAAAAATAGTCCAAAGTGTTTTTACTTCTGGTGTCTGATTTGTAGTTTCACAACTTGCCCTGTAATCTTAAATGGAAATCCAGATGGTTTTATTCTCTTGAGGATAAACACATCCTCCTGTTACTATCTTCCCCCAAATTTTGTCTTTAGCAAGGCCACGTGGATTCCTTGTTATTTAGCACTATTCCTCGCATAAACATGTAATCCGGCCTGTAAATCTGAGACAGGCTGGGCCGTGAGACCTGCGACCCTTTGCTGCAGTGCTTGCACCTGGACAAAAGTCTCCTCCAGCAACAAAATACAAAGAAACCATAAGGGACTAAAAATATAACTGCCTGCATGGGCAGCTGGGGCAAATTATGAACAAGAGAAAAAAGACCAAAAACCTAACTACCACTTCTAAAGAGTCTGGAACAAAAGCAGGGAACTGTGCACACATCCGGCACACAGCACCACCAAGGGGTGAGGCAGACCAACTAAGCCACCCTTTAATCCCAGAACCCTAGACCCACCCCTACCCTCACCCCATAAAAGGAACCAGCTTGCCCTGGAGCACCCCTCCCCCATTCCCAGCAGTGAGCAAAATCATCTGTTCCTTGCTTTCCCTCCCAATAAAGCCGTGCCTGATTTTCTTGCCTGGTCTCTTAGCAATTTCTATTGATGAAGGAGTCCAAAAAACCTGATCGCTAACAGGGTTACCAGTAAGGCTCTTTGACTCTATGGGCAGCTGGTACCTCTAAGTATCTCAGAAAACACTGTCAGGACTTCTCTGTAAGCCTCTTTACCTTAACCCATAAGAAAATTTCACAAAACTTTCCCGACATACTTCAGTGCTACTTCCAGTGCTGCTCAATCAGTGCAGCCTCAACTAAAGTTTCAAAATATCCTCATTCTTCTCACCCACTCCTTCATCAAGTGTGAATGAGTGATAACAGCTGAGCATCCTGCAAACCGTAACAGAATTTGAGGGAGTAAAAGAAAGCAGCCCACAGCTAAAAATCCATTTCTTTGAAGTCTCCTTACGCACAGAGAAAAATAGTGTATCTCATAGACACTATGCAAACATTAAGTGAAAACTCTTAATGCCCAGTACGTGACCAGTTCAGTTCAGTCACTCAGTCGTGTCTGACTGTTTACGACCCCATGAATCGCAGCACACCAGGCCTCCCTGTCCATCGCCAACTCCCGGAGTTTACCCAAACTCATGTCCATCGAGACAGTGATGCCATCCAGCCATCTCATCCTCTGTCGTCCCCTTCTCCTCCTGCCCACAATCCCTCCCATCAAGGTCTTTTCCAATGAGTCAATTCTTCGCATGTGGTGGCCAAAGTACTGGAGTTTTCAGCTTCAGCATCAGTCCTTCCAATGAATACCCAGGACTGATCTCCTTGCAGTCTCCAAGGGACTTTCAAGAGTCTTCTCCAACATCACAGTTTAAAAGCATCAATTCTTTGGCGCTCAGCTTTCTTCACAGTCCAACTCTCACATCCATACATGACCACAGGAAAAACCATAGCCTTCACTAGATGGACCTTAGTCGGCAGTAATGTCTCTGCTTTTCAATATGCTATCTAGGTTGGTCATAACTTTCCCTCCAAGGAGTAAGCATCTTTTAATTTCATGGCTGCAGTTACCATCTGCAGTGATTTTGGAGCCCAAAAAAGTAAAGTCTAGCACTGTTTCCACTGTTTCCCCATCTATTTCCCATGAAGTGATGGTGGGACCAGATGCCATGATCTTCGTTTTCTGAATGTTGAGCTTTAAGTCAATTTTTTCACTCTCCTCTTTCACTTTCATCAAGAGGCTTTTTAGTTCCTCTTCACTTTTTGCCATAAGGGTGGTGTCATCTGCATATCTGAGGTTATTGATATTTCTCCCGGCAATCTTGATTCAAGCTTGTGCTTCTTCCAGACCAGCCTTTCTCATGATGTACTCTGCATATAAGTTAAATAAACAGAGTGACAATATACAGCCTTGATGTACTCCTTTTCCTATTTGGAACCAGTCTGTTGTTCCATGTTCAATTCTAACTGTTGCTTCCTGATCTGCATATAGGTTTCTCAAGAGGCAGGTCAGGTGGTCTGTATTCCCATCTCTCTCAGAATTTTCCAGTTTATCGTAATCCACCCAGTTAAAGGATTTGGCATAGTCAATAAAGCAGAAATAGAGGTTTTTCTGGAACTCTCTTGCTTTTTCCATGATCTAGCGGATGTTGGCAATTTGATCTCTGGTTCCTCTGCCTTTTCTAAAACCAACTTGAACATCTGGAAGTTCACGGTTCACATATTGCTGAATCCTGGCTTGGAGCATTTTGAGCATTACTTCACTAGCATGTGAGATGAGTGTAATCGTGCAGTGGTTTGAGCATTCTTTGGCATTGCCTTTCTTTGGGATTAGAATGAAAACTGACCTTTTCCAGTCCTGTGGCCACGCTAAGTTTTCCAAATTTGCTGGCATATTGAGTGTAGCACTTTCACAGCATCATCTTTTAGAATCTGAAATAGCTCAACTGGAATTCCATCACCTCCACTAGCTTTGTTCATAGTGATGCTTTCTAAGGCCCACTTGACTTCACATTTCAGGATATCTGGCTCTAGGTGAGTGATCACACCATCATGGTTATCAGTACGTGATAACAATCTTTAAAAGTAACTGGTGGCTCAGTGGTAAAAATCCACTTGCAATGCAAAGACGCTGGAGATACGAGTTCAACTCCTGGGTAGGGAAGATTCCCTAAAGAAGAAAATGGCAACCAATTTCAGTACTCTTGCCTAGAGTACAGAGGAGGAGCCTGGTGGACTTGCAAAAGAGTTGGAAATGACTTAGCAACTCAACAACACAACAACAACAAAAGTAACTGAAATGGATGCCAGAAAAATTTTCATTTATTGAGGGTTGTTTTGGGTTTTTTCCCCTATAAGTTCTAGGAAATCCTGGAGACTGATTTTTTTGACCCAGTCTTTAAATATATGCTGTAAATAGGGAACTGGCTGATGCCAGCTGTTATTGACAAATAACTGAAAGAATAAAAATAATGCCTTCTTTCTACCTGAAACCTCCCGGTAATAATAGAGACGATATGTTGTTTGTTTTATCACTGCTAGCTTATTTCCATACATTATTACACGTAACATCAAACTAAACTAAGAGATTTATAATACCATCGTCTCTGGAGTACTGCTTAAGAAACTGAAGCATGGAGAATAGTGCTATTAGGTATTTCTTCCATCTTCATGCAAGCTTAGAACAGAGTAGGGTAGGTCTTCACATTCGAATGTAGCGAGGATTCCGCCTCTCTCCCTTATTCTGAACTCCTCCGGTCTCTTAAAGCGGAAGCATGCGGCCCCGTGCAGAAAGCACCGCCTCTCCAAGGGAAGGGTTTGATGAAACCCCGCCCCGCAAGCGGGATCGAAGTGGGCGTGGTCTCAGACGGATCCCGGGAAGATCTGGGCGGGACTGCCGCAGAGCCGTAAAGAGCTCCATGAGTCGTGAAAGGGCACGGTGCGGAAGCGTTGCTTTACGACCGTTGGGACAGGCGCGCCGGGTCGGCGTCCACTGCTTGCTACTTCTCTGTTATGCACGTGGGCAGCTCTTCGTGTTTTTGCAGGTAACTCAGCCCTCTTGGCGTGAACCAAACACATTGAAGGACGGAGTGGCAACGGAGGTCAAGGATCTTGAGATGATGGATTTTGCTGCTGAAAGTGAAGAGATGTCGGGAGGAGGTCTCCAGAGTGAAGCTGAGGGGGCGCGGCTAAGTCTCGAGTCAGATCAAGAGAAAGTAAGGACGGAGGAGTCTGGCGCTGGAGGGGCGGAGAATGGTCTGACCGGAATGGAGAAGACAGGGGCAGGGGAAGAAGAAAGTAGACGAAGAGCAGAGGAGATGCGAATAGCCCTAACGGTTGTGAAGCAAGAAGTAATGGACTGGTCAGAAATGGTAGAAGGTACACTGAATGGCCAGTGGGTAAAGCAGGAGGAGGACGGACATGAGGTGAAAGAGGAAAAACCAGCCACACTGGAGGTGAAGCAGGAGATGGATAGTAGTTTGATGGTAAAAGAAGAAAAGGTGGAAGAAACAGAGATAAAGGAAGAGAAAGTGAAGGTGAAGGAAGAAGTGATGGACTGGCTGGAAGTGAAGGAAGAGAAGAAAGATAGCTTGGATATTAAACGTGAGGAAGTGTCTCTTGATCAGAATATTAAAAAGGAGGAAATAATGGATGAAGTGTATGTAAAAGAAGAGAAGTATTCCCCCAAAGAAGAAATGATGGATGATACAAGGGTGAAAGAAGAGCCTCAAATAAATCCCTCAGTGGGCTCCAAGCGGAAACTGGCCATGTCAAGGTAGGGCAGAGCTGTGAAGGTCCTTTGTTATCTAGGTTGAAAGAAACTACACGATCAGTAAGGTGTGGAATAATGAAAAATAAGCGCGTGTTTGGGCCGGGAGTCTGAGTGGTGGAGGGAGGGGCGATTAGGAAAGGAGGGTTTTGTCTGATAACAGCAAATTCTGTGGAAATATGTGAGGTTGGTACTAGTGTCCAGTGGCCAAGTTAGGAAGTGAAAATTCTTGGGACCGGAAAACCCGTGGACCAGAATCTGGCTTGACTTTGTATGCCCTTGGCTCAGTATTCCTTTGAGAGAGGATAGGTGTGAGGAACAGTCTAATAAAACCAGCAAGGAAAAGTGGAGTAAGTTAAAATTAGGCAAAGTACATTGTGACTCACTCACTTGGCTAGTTTTTCTCTATGGGTACTGTGAACATTTATTGCTTTTGATTTAATTTCTTTATAGTGTGATCATGTGGCATGAGAGTAGTCAGATTCTTGGGACCATTTCTGTCTCGAATACAGTGAACCAACATGTAGTTTGCTTGTCTGTTTGTAGTTTGATTGTCATTGTACACTGTCACTCAAGTGAAAGATCAGTTGGAGACAGATGATGGGTAGTAGTATTTCTAGAGGGTTTTGGTGCCCATTCTCAGTTGCGTGAGGAACTGAGGAAAAAAGATGCAACTGCTGCTCTCTAAATTTGCCTGGGTCTTCTTTTTCTGAATGTGTCTGCCTTTAAGATATATACACAGCTCATGGATTGGACTTCTGGGTATGTGCACACACACAGTTGTTAACAGCGTCAGGAGTTACAAAGTTAAAATATCAATAAACGATCTCACTGTCTGATTATTTAGAAAAGGAAGTCTCAGTGAGATAATTTTTTAAATGTAGTACATGTTTTCTTGAATTACCTATCATTAAACAACATTGTAAATGTAGTGTCATTTAGAGATGGTTTCCTAGAGGGGAATTTTCTAATAATGTTTGACAGCTGTCCATTATTTCATTAGAGTTACTTGCATCTACTTTATTCACTGTGACTGCATGTCTGTGAATTGTGATGGATTAAAAGTTTATAAATAAATATATAGAATTAATATTTGATAATTTATTAAGTTTCTTATGGGCTTTTGTAGATGTGAAACTTGTGGTACAGAAGAAGCAAAGTACAGATGTCCACGTTGTTTGCGGTATTCCTGCAGGTATATATGTAATTTCTACCTTATTATCTCTGCCTGTACCCTTTTAATCTCAAAAGGTAAAAGTTCCTTCTCTTTGTCCCTTCAGTTTGCCCTGTGTAAAGAAACACAAAGCAGAACTAACATGTAATGGAGTTCGAGATAAAACTGCGTATGTTTCAATACAACAGTTTACAGAAATGAATCTCCTAAGTGGTAAGCCATCTTATGTATAGCAGACTGATGCTTCTTGGCCATAGGCATATATCATTTATTTATTTTTCTGTTTTTTTTTTAAATTTGTAGATTATCGATTTTTAGAAGATGTGGCAAGAACAGCAGACCATATTTCTAGAGATGCTTTCTTGAAAAGACCAATCAGCAATAAACATGTAAGTATTTCTTCTGTTCTTTCCCAGTTAGAATTTCTTCTAGTCAAATGGATTCTTTTTTTTCTTTTTGCACTCAACAAATAGTGTATTAAGTGGCTACTATGATCCAGGGCTATTCCAGTTGCTAGGGATACAGCAGTGACCAAAACTAAGTCCTTCCCCTCATGGAACTTGTAGCGGGAGAGACAGGGGATGAGTACAGGAACAAATATAATTTCAGATAGAGTTAAGTGCATCTGAAAGATAGAGGACAACAGTAGGTTTAGTTCAGTTTAGTTCAGTTCAGTCACTCAGTCGTGTTTGACTCTTCGCAACCCCATGAATCGCAGCACGGCAGGCCTCCCTGTCCATCACCAACTCCCGGAATTCACTCAGACTCATGTCCATCGAGTCAGTGATACCATCCAGCTATCTCATCCTCTGTCGTCCCCTTCTCCTGCCCCCAATCCCTCCCAGCATCAGTCTTTTACAGTGAGTCAATTCTTCGCATGAGGTGGCCAGAGTATTGGAGTTTCAGCTTTAGCATCATTCCTTCCACAGAAATCCCAGGGCTGATCTCCTTAGAAAATCAAAACGGTGTTTGTGGGGGGAGGGGGTTCTGAGAGTAGTCAGGAGAGTCTTCTCGAAGAGATGACATCAAGCAGCAATGGGAATGATGAGAAAGAGGCAGTCACGTGATCGTTTGAAGGAAGACTTTACAGACGAGATAAAAGCAGAAGTATAGAATGAATCAGGGTCAGAGTTAGTGTGTTTGAGGGCTTAAAAGAGGAGCCCAGTGACTGTAGCATAGTTGAGTGAGGAGCATGCTGAACGGTGAGGTTAAAGAAACTGATGAAGTCTCCTAATGTATTCAAAGTAAAAATGGAGGCCATGGGAGGCAATTGAGCATGTTTGCTTTTTGAAAGATCACTCTTGAGGCTCTCTGGAAAGTGGACTTGAATTGGCAAGAGTGGAAGATTGGAAGCTGGGAGATCAGTTACAGAGCTGTTGTTGTGGTTCTGATCACAGAATTATTGGGAAGTGATTAGATGTGTTTTTTTAAATTGGCGTATAGTTGCTTTACAATGTTCTATTAGTTTCTGCTGTACAGCAGAGTGAATCAGCAACATGTATAAATGTATATCCTCTCTTCCTTAGATTGCCTTCCATTTAGATCACCACTAGCACTGAGTTCCCTGTGCTATACAGGGGAAGTGATTAGATTTGAATTTTGAAAGAAGGGCTAATAAGACTTGCTATTTTAATAAACGTGTTATACTCTTTAATTTCTTTTTCATTCCTTAAGCACTGTGCACAATTAAAAGCTTACATATTGGAAATATTTTCCAACTGCTGTTGTTCTAAAAATTCTTTAATATTACTTAATCACATCATGGAATTATCTTTGTTTTTCAGAGACCATAGTGGTATTGGAGTTGCAGAATTTTAATACTCTTTAAACAGTTTATTTTATTGGTATTATGGTACAGACATGACATTACACATGTCTGAAAGAAAAATTACCATACATCAAGTTTTTTTTCCTCGAGCTTAATTAAACATCATTAAGTTATATACTTACTTCCCTGGTGGCTCACACTGTAAAGCGTCTGTCTACAATATGAGAGACCTGGGTTCGATCTCTGGGTTGGGAAGATTCCCTGGAGAAGGAAATGGCAACCCACTCTAGTACTCTTGCCTTGAAAATCCCATGGACGGAGGAGCTTGGTGCAGGCTACTATCCATGGGGTTGCAAAAAGGATAAACTGCTTTTTAAATTTTTCTTTTTATGAAATATGGCATCCATATAAAAAGCATAAAACAGAAATATACCATTTAATAATAATTATGGAGTGAGCATCCATGTAGTTACCACATAGATCTAGAATGAGAACATAACCAGCTTCTCAAGAATTCCTACTGCCATGTTATGCCCATCCCTGAACCATTCTTATTTCTGGGTTTTCTGTAATAAATTTTATGAACAAAGCTATAGTGAACACTTTTGTTTAGGAATTGCGGTTTGCTTATGCATATGTTTTTCTGGAGTTCATACCTAGGAGTGAAATTGCTTTGTTGTGGAGTATGCATATCTTCAATTTGACTGTATGTTACCAAAATATTTTCCAAAGTGGTGATGCCAGTTTATACTCACAGTATTTAAGTATACCTGTTGTCACATCCTCTCCAGATTCTTGACTTGGTCATAGTTTTTGAGCTTTTGTCAGTTTGATGGCTCTGTTACTTTATTATGATTTTTAATCTACAGTTGTCCAATTCTTAATGAGATTGAAAATGACAGTAAAAGTTGCTCAGTTGTGTCTGACTCTTTGCAACCCCATGGACTATATGGTCCATGGAATTCTCCAGGCCAGAATACTGGAGTGGGTCGCCTTACCCTTCTCCAGGGGATCTTCCCACCCCAGGGGTAGAACCCAGGTCTCCTGCATTGCAGGCAGATTCTTTACCAGCTGTGCCACAAGAGAAGCCCAAGAATACTGGAGTGGATAGCTTATCCCTTCTCCAGTGGATCTTCTCGACCCAGGAGTTGAACCGGGATCTCCTGCATTGCAGGTGGATTCTTTACCAACTGAGCTATCAAGGAAGCCTCTTAATGAGATTGGGCACCTTTCAAATATTTTAGTGGTCTTTGGATATTCCCCTTTGTGGTGTATGCCTGTTAAGTCTTTGCTCATCTTGTCTTTGGTCTGTTTTTTTTTTCCTATTGGTTTTCTTTGTGTTTTTAGGTGCTGATGTTGATTGTGTATGTTATAAATCCTTCATTCTGTGGCTTGTGTTTGTACTCTTTTTCATGTCTTACGGTAAACAGCTTTTTTAAAATTTAATGTAGTAGAAATTGTCTTGTGTTTCCTTTATAGTTAATAGTTTTATGTGTGTGTTTTTTTTTTGTTTTTTTTGTTTTTTTTTTTTAGTTTTATGTGTTTTTAAAGAAATCCTTCCCTTCCTTGAGGTTATGAAGGTTCTCTCCTGTAATGATTTTCTGAAAGCTTTGTAGTATCACGTCTCCCGTTTATGTCTGTAAACATGGAACTGATTTTTGTTTATCATGTGAAGTAGAGGTCCTATTTAATTTTCCAAATGAATAATCTCCTTTTTCTAGCACCAGTTATTGAAAACTTCATCCTTTCTCCCCTGCTTTGCAGGACCATCTCTGTTATATTATCAGGCATCCACATATGCTTGGCCTGTTTGTTTCTGGCCTGTCTGTTCTGTTCTGTTCTACCTCTTGTCTCTTGCAACTATTATAGTCTTTCCTGAACTCACTGAAGAAGTAAATCTTCTCACTTTGTTCATTGTTTAGATTAGACCATAGCCATTTTTCTAGACTGTTTTCTAGAGTATTGTCTGAAATACAGATCTGGCTCTTTGCAACTTTATACAAATGTGAAAAATCAGCCAACTGATTTATAGTCCTACCTTCCGCACTTGGGTATTTTGATTGGATTTGCGTTTATTTTGTAGAGTTACTTGGGTGATTGGATTTCATGGCATTGAATATTTAAATCCTTGATTGTTGTATCTCTGCATTTATTTGGGTCTTTAACACCTCTGTAATTTTCTCAGTGAAGGTCTTGCACATTTTTTGTTAGACTTATTCTTGAGTACTTTATGTTTTCATAGTATTTTAAATAGTATTTTCTTTTAAATTTTTTTTATTATCTTTTTGTTGGTATTCAGGAATGAAAGTTTTTGTTGTTGTCCATTTTATGGTAGTAGTCATATTAAAATCTATTCCAATACCTTATCTATAGATTTTTTGAGGTTTTCTCTATAAACAGTTCATCACAATTTGTTTCTAGCTTTCTGTCCTTATTCTTTTATCTCTTCTTCTTACCTTATTAGAATAGTAAGAACTTCCAGTAATGTGAAATAGTAGTGATGATAGTAGATATTTAAAGTCCACTCCTGAGTTTGATGATTTGCTCGAGGGGTTCACAGGATGCAACATACAGTGGAACTCATGACTAAAGTTTATTACAGTCAAAGGATACAGAGCAGACTTTGCAAAAGGAAAATGTATATGGGGCTAAGCCTGTAGGAATCCAGCCACAAGCTTCCCAGATTCCTCTCCTATTGGAGTCATACAATACACAGTTAATTTCCTCCGGCAACGGGTTGTGATAACTAATGTTTAAAGTTTATTGTCTACCAGGGAAACTCATTAGAGACTCAGTGCCCAAGGTTTTTATGGGGACTGGTTGCAGAAACACCCTTAGCCTAGCATTTGCCAAGTTCCATACACGCAGAAGGAAAGCAGATAAAAACCACATTTTTGTACAATTTCAGCATAATGAAGCAGAACCTACCATTTTTCCTACCATTTTAGGAGAAATTTTTTGTCAGTTTAGGTTCCATTTACCAGTCAGTCAAATTACCAGACATCAGCCAAGAGCAAACGTTGCCAACAGAGCTTTCTAAGGATAAGTTTCAGGCCTCGTATGTTAGCTCTTTTCTATATCTTTGTTTTATAACCCTGATCATAGAGGGAAAAGTTTTAAGATTTCACCATGTTTACTTTTCAGTTTGTAGGTATAGTTTGATACCTAGATTAAAGAAATTCTGTTCCCAGTTTGCTAACACATGTTAACATGAATGGTGGTTATATTTTATCAAATGTTTTTTCTATATTTTATTATTTTAATATATAATATTCTAATAAGAACATGAATAATCTTTCAGCTGATTTTCTATTTTAAGCTAAACTTGCATGGTGTATTATCATATCATGCTTTTTATACTTTGTAGAATTCAGTTGTGTTATATATGTGAACACATTATCCTTTCATTCATTTTGCATTTCTGTTCATGAGTGAGATAACTTCTAATTTTCCTTTTTGGTATTCTTAAGTTTCTCTATTGATGTGATTCCAGTTTCATAAAATTATTTGATGATGTTCCCATTTTGTTCTTAAATGCATTAATATTGGGATTATTTCTTCCTTGGGAGTTTGATATAATTTTTTAATAGGTTGCAGAAGTTTATTCTTTATTATGAATGGGACCGTTCAGGTTTTCTCTGTCTCACGTCATTATTCTGTCTTAAGACTACATTTTCCTAAGAATTTGTTCATTTTACCTAAATTTTCCAATGTATTGACATAAAGTTCTTCATAACATTTTCCTTAATGTGTCTGTAGGAATTGTAGTATTATCATTTGTGATATTGCTTACTTGTGTCTTTTTTTCTAGATCAGTTGCTATTACGGATTCCTTTTCTATTTAGTTACTGTGTCCTCTTCTGTTATATCCTTTTTTATTTTTAGCTTAATTGCATTATGGTCAAAGAACATACTTTTTTCTGAGTTCATTTTTTTAAAAATGTGTTAAGACTTGTGTTTATGTCCCAGCATATAGTCAAATTTTGTAACGTTCCCTGTTTTCTTGGGTGAGCAGGATAAGTATTCTGCAATTGCTAAATATCTTATTCTAAACATATTCCTTTTAGGTCAGGTTTGTTAAATACGTTGTTCAAATTATAACATTTCTCATTTTTTGTTTGTTTGTTTCTTTCTTCTACCAGTTACTGAGAGACATATGTTAATACTTCAAGTAGATAAAATCAGAAGGATTTGTATGTTTCTCCTTGTGGTTCAGTTAGCTTTGCTTCATATGCTTTAAGGGTACGTTATTAGATGCATACTTCAGGAAATTATTGGTGTATTTAACCTTTGGCCCTATGTTGTAACCCTTATTTGTCTGTTATTAAACTATTTCACTCCTTTGGTGTATTTTATCACTGACTTTTACTTTAGGCCTTTTTGTATCCTTATGTTCTGTGTGTGTCTTTTCAAAGTACCATATAGTTCTAGTTTTTCTCCATTTTGACAATCTGTAACTCTTAACTGAATCTCTTTTTCTCTTTTGGATCCTGTATACTGAGGCTTACTTTCTTCTTTATTTTTTTTTCATTGTGGTGGCTTCTGTTGTTGCAGAGCTCAGACTCTACAGTGCATCAGCTTTAGTGGTTGCAGCATACAGCTCGGCACCTGTGGCACTTGGACTTAGTTGCCCCTTGGCATATAGGATCTTAGTCCCCTAACCAGGGATCAAAGCTGCATTGGCAGGTGGATTCTTAATCACTAGACCACCAGGGAAGACCCTCTTATTTTCTTATATTGGTTGTGCTTGTTTATTTTTTATTGAGTACTCCTTTTATTTTTCCCTTTAAAAATTACTTATGAGAATTGTTTGAAGGCTGGAATAAATAAATAGGCCTTCTTTTATTCTACCAGATACCTAGAAGCATTGCAGATCTAGACTATCTTAAACCAGGTTGAAGGCTTAAGATTACATTAATCCCAAAGCAAGGCAAATCATTTCCAGTCTGAGCATGGACTGCCATGGCCAGGCTAGACGATTTCTAATGGATTTTTCTTATTCCCCCTGTTCCAGTCAGACTAATAAAAAAATTCCTAGTATGCTCTGGTGACCCTTATCCTGAGGGTGTATTATTCTGTGACTCAGTTTCATTTCATTTGAGAAATGAAATGTTATGTTCCACAAATATAACTGGATCTTGACTATCTTGCTGAGGAGGCTCTAGAAAGGGGAAGCCTATATTTGCCATAATTAGCAAAAGTGGCTTCAGTGCTTTTTGCTTCTCTGAGTTTCACTTTTCATTAAATATTGGCCTGTAGTTTCTTGTTTCTGTCAGCTCTTCAGTGCTTTTAAGGTGATCTTTAAAAATATTTACACACACACATATATATATACACACACACAAATATATATAGCATTCTTAGATGTTTTTAGTAGGAGAGTTGGGTCCTTATAATCACTGTCATTACTGAAACCAAAGTTCCATGCACTGTGAAATTGCATGTAATTTCTTAAGTCATTTTTTACTGACCCTCCCTTCCTCTTGACTTATGACTTGATTGTCTAACTCTGTACATTGCAAAGTCTACATGCCACTCACTTTAAAAGTTGCGTTTATATTTTGCCACTTCTTTGAGTGATCTTTCTTCTTCCTTGATGATATTACTTCCTTCAGTACTCTCTGGAGTTGACTAATTCAGCTCAACCAACCTACGTGGTCAGTGGAATAATACATGTCAGAGCTAGAATTCTCGTACCTCATTTTGTACATCCTACATCAGTGGCTACTTTTAAATTAAGCTTATACTAGGCAGCGCCATAGTTCCTTCCCTGAATGACCTACCTGCCGAGTAAACAGAAGCAGGCATATATATATAGCTAACTATGGTATGAAACCATCAGTAAAAAAGAAGGAAAAAAACTGTATAGGTAATCCCTGTGATTGCTAAAACCTGTATTTTTTTACAATCCCCATGAAATTCTTCTTTTGGCTTATAAGATACATGGTTAAAAGTACAGACTGCAATTAGACAGACCTGGATTTAAATGTAGACTTTACATCTCTGAAATAGCAGAAATGAGAGTAATAATAGTACTGGCTTCATAATATTGTGAGGATTAAATGATATATTGCTGTTTAGTGTAGTTTGTGAAGCGTAAGTATTTGATAAATCTTAACTTATGTTTTAAACATTGTTTCATGTGCTTTTGGAATTTAAGCTATTTGAAAATTAATTTGTCTATTTGTTTTTGTTTGTTAGATGTACTTTATGAAAAATCGTGCTCGAAAGCAAGGTATTAATTTAAAACTTCTACCCAATGGATTCACAAAAAGAAAAGAAAATTCAACATTTTTTGATAAGAAGTAAGTTTCTGACTTCTTTTTTAGTATATTAGATGTTCTAATTTGATGAGGCGCATCTTTTAAGGTTTGGTTTGCTTGGAACATTGCTCCTCTAAGTGTGGCCTGTGAGATGTTTGTCATTGATTGGTAGAGGACAAGATGACTGCAGAAACTGGACTTAAGCATTTAGGAACTTATGCTAGTTTTATGTCATGTGACTTGAACATTTTTGGTTTGCTCCCTGTGTGTTTGAGAGAGAGAGATGGAGAGAAGGTAGCGTGTAGTGTATATGTATGTATCTTTCCCTCTGAGACCTAAAATACCATGAAAGTATTTCAGAAGCTTCAAGGACAAAACAAGAAGTCAAAGCAGAATTTCTGCATATTTTAACAAGAGGAGCTTGACTTTTATACTGCTTTCTACTTTGGAATTCCAAATAGTAATTCATTTGAGAGTCAGTGATGGAGAGGAAGGGGAACTTGGAAAACATCTACTCTTACTCTATAGAAAATCTGAATAGAGATAATACATTAGAGATTAGTTTTTTGCTCTCTGAAATTGCTAGGTCAAAAAGGCCCCATTCGTACAGAGGAGAACAGGATCCCAAAGTACTGTAAGTAGCCCATTAAATTATTAGATAATACCTTTACAAAGTCAAGATTCAGGTTTTAGAGTCAAAAAGCCTGAGTCCCTCCCTCTTTAGCCTCTTAGTAACTGCAAGGCCTTGAGCAAATAACTTCCTTTCTCCAGGCTCTATCTGTATAATGGTGGGGGTTGAACTAGGTAACGCTAATTTTATTACGTAAATTTAAAAAACAGAACCATCAGAATTATCATTATTCTAAAAATCTTCCACCTTTTCAACATGCTATATTTTTAGAGAATGGTGTTATCCAGTTATATATTTCAAAACAAATAGTTATAAAGGTGGTTTTTTCTTTTTTTGGTTGGTTTCCAAGATTATAGAAATATTATGCATTTATCAGACTTCCCTGGTGGCTTAGGCCATAGTCTGCCTGCAGTGCGGGAGACCAGGCTTGATCCCTGGGTTGGGAAGATCCCCTGGAGAAGGAAATAGCAACCCACTACAGTATTCTGGCAGGCTATATAGTCCATGGGGTCGCAAAGAGTCAGACACGACTGAGCGACTTCATTTCACTTTGCATTTATCAAATAGGAGATAATTCTTTTGTGTGTTTTGAAACTGACATAGAAATTGACATGATTTGTTTGAAATTTAAAGTAACTGGTTTGTGCCTTCTGAAATATAAAATATATTCCTGTTTTGTGAAAGAAAAGATTCAGAGCCTCAAATGTAAAACTTTGAGGTCTCTAGATACATAAATGTTTGTGGGAAGTTTTTTCCAAGACTACTACATTCAGTGTATTTTCTGGGTTTAGATTACAAATTTATGCTGTTATTTTGGAATTCCTCATCTGTGAGGTAGCAAATCAGACTCTTCTTGCATTATGCCATTTACTCATGACTTTACAATGATTTGGGCTTGATGTTTTTATATTTTTAGTGTCTTGCCATGAAGAGATTAGCAACATAGAACACAATAGACTTTAATTAGTTTTTCAGCTGTTTTCACCTCTGTAAAACGGAGCTAATGATAGCTACTGTTTAGTCCTGACCTTAGTGTGTTAATTTACCTAGACACTAACTTGAGGGTAGGAAGAAATCACCATATAGTAGCAATTGTGAAAGTAATAAACCCTCAGCATCAAGAGTTTAAAGGAAAAATAGCAACTGTAATTCCACTATGTAGAGATAACCAATGATAATATTTCATGTTTCCTTCTCATGTTTGCTTCTGTTTTTTCAATTAATAAAATAAAATATAATAAATCCTTACATAAAAGTATAAAAATTTGCTTGACTCTCAAGTTAAGCATTACTTTATAAATAAAGGTACACTTTTTTCTACAGCTAGCTTTTCCCTATTTAGCAACATATTATGAACTGCATGGTTGTTAATGCAGTCTGCTTTGTTTTAAGTAGTATATTTAAACTATAACTACTGTATCCAAATTTATTTATTACCAGATTCACGAACAGTTGCTTAATTTCTGGTTTTTAATTATTACAAATAATGCTGTTGTAAACATCCCTGAACAAATTGTTTTGCATGCTTATGTGACTTTTCTGTAGATCGATTCCTGATAAGTGGCATTACTGGGTCACAGATTACATGCATTTAAACTGTTGAGAGAAACTCCAAATTGTCCTCTCAAAAAAAAAATACCACTTTGTAGTTTTTACAAAAATGTATGAGTACTTATTTTAGTTATACTGTGCTTTAACTGAATATTATTAAACTTCTTTGCTATCTGATTAGAGGTTGAATTCTTCAACTTTTTCATTCAGATATGCATGTTTTTATCTCATCTTGATCAGTTGCATGCATTGTAAATGTTTTTACCAGTCTTTCCATGCTTTATTTGGCCTTCTGGTCATTTTTGATGCATTGTAAAGAATTGCTAAAAAGAAGAAAGGTTCTATAAAACATAAAGATAGTAAAGTGGAGTGGTTAAGAACACAAACTGGAGCTAGGCTGCCTGGGTTCAAATTTCTGACCTTCCTCTTCTAGCCATGTGATACTAAGCTAAGCCACCTAACTTCCTTGTGCTTCAGTTCCTTATCTATAAAGTAGGGCTAGTAATAATAAACTAGGGATAAGCCAGTTTTCATTTCCATTGACAGTAACTTAGAAATCCTATTTAAACATTTCAGTAGCACTGAATTGTCTCTTTTTTAATATTTGTTGCTATTTTGGAAGGTGGAAATTATTTTAATTTGCTTTTACTTAATTGCTACGTAGATATGGAGTATTTGCCCATGTGTTTCAAAGCAATATTTTAAAATTCAAATGAGAAGTTTGACTTAATCTAATCTGTGGTAGTAAGATGATCTTAGAACTGTTTTGGTAAAATAAGTAATTCAGATCTGTGGGACAGAATTTTTCCATTTGTTCTTAGTTAAATTGCCCATTATTATTTCTAAATGGAAAATAATCATGCCACAAACTGAATTTAAAACGTCTGTATTTGGATGTTCCTTGAATAATAAAGCATGAAGGTGAGTTCCCATTTAGTTGATAGCCATGCTTAGTCAATAGTCTGCTCAGTTGGTTAATAGCTTGGAAGTCTTTTGAGTGTGTCCTTATACTTTGTTCATTTTTCAGCATTTTCATCAGTGATTTAGGTCATGATTTCTTATCTTGGTGCTGCTAAAATATTTAACCACAGAGCTCCTGTTGTGAGTGTGCCCTTTAGGATGTTTAGCAGCATCCCTGGCCTCTACTCACTGGATATTGGTAACAAACACACAAAGGAATTCTTTGTGATGCCTGTGGTTTCGCAGACATTTGTATGAAAATGGTAAAAACTTTTGAGGATCATGATGTTATTTGCTGGAAGGAAGGAAGAAGGGGATACTATCTCTTATCAAAGAATTATTTTTACCTCCCATATCTCCGATATTCTGTTTTTAAGAGAATTGTTTATAATGCTTTTTTAAACTTTAAGAAGTGGTTAAAGTTTTGACTGAGATAAACGTGAATTTGAATGTTGTTTCTACACTTGGTATATGTTAGGTGTCCTTGGGCAAAAGTGAATTTGCTAGATTGTTGATGGGAATAAATGAAATAATATTAAAATAATACCCAGCAACTAGTAGATAATGTACAGCAATAAAAGATCTGCATTTTCGTACTAGAAATCTTTTGGAATACATTTACTATATTATATTCATTCCTAGTAGGTCTAGGGCAGCATTATAATCAAACAATACTATTTCTCCAGTGAAACCTCCAAATGTTTAAATTAAAATGGGAAAATAATGAGTATAAATGAGCTCAGTCAGTTTTTTGCTGCTGGAGGAGTTATGAAAATCTTTCAGCTTCAGAGATTCAGGGCTTGGAATTGTTCCCATGTGATTTTGGTCCTGTACTAAGATTATTGTAATTACTCCCTAGGCATTAAATTGGTCTTTTGCTTATTTAAGCAGCTTGAGCTACAATATATACAAAAACTCAAATTGAAGTTATTTAAAATTGAATGTTCCAGTGGTAACTTTTGAGCAATCTGAGTGAAGAATTCTTTGTGGTATTTTTGTAACTTTTCTGTAAAGTTTGAAATTATTTGAAAATAAGAGGGTTTAAAAAAAATTAAATACCTACACCCCCCCTCCCCGCCCCTGCCTCCATGAAGTGTGACTAATGTACATTGTGCCTGAATTACCTCTGTAGGACTAATAGCAAGTTATATAGTAGCAAGTGCATTAATACCTTAGAATCATAGGTTCATTTTAAGCCAGGCATTCTTTATGGTAGAAGTTTTTGACCAGTATGACTTCAAATTTCCAAAATCATATGCAAAATTATGTGATAAATAAAATTTTCTAAGACTCGGAACCATAATTTTCATTTTATAGTCGAAGTGTGATATAACATTACCCAGCCTGTGATGTCAAAAGTATATTTCATAGCTGTAAATTTTAAAGGACTGGTGAATTTGCTGGAATGTCACAATGGATAACTTTAATGAACAAAGAAAAGTTAAGAGATGCTTATGTTAAGAATAACTTGAGCCAATACAAAATAGACATTCTCTGTTAAAAATAGAGGAGCTTGGTAGGAAAATGGTATAAGGCTCCCCTACTTATTTTAGTCATTGTTATTCAGCCACTATGTCATGTCCAACTATTTGCAACGCCATGGACTTCAGCACGCAGATTTCGCTGTCTTTCAGTATCTCATGGAGTTTGCTCAGAATCATGTCTGTTGAGTCGGTGATGCCATCCAACCATCTCATCCTCTGTCGCCCTGTTCTCCTGCCTTCACTCTTTCCCAGCATCAGGGTCTTTTCCGGTGAATTGGCTCTCTGCATCAGTTGGCCAACATTTAGAGTGAACCCCAAACTACTTCTTTTAAATAGTGACTCTTTCAGAGGTAAATGCTCTGCCTCAGCTTTTTGTATGGCATATAACTATATTTATTCTCACCCAGGGCTAATCAGAAACTGTTGAAAGAATAGGAAAGATCTGTACGAAGAAAACTTAAAATTCTACTGAATGGCTTAAAAAAAGTCAAGCAAATGGGGGAAAAGGACCTTGTTATTAGCTGACTCAATATTACAGAAGCAACATTTATTTCTTAAATGATCTTTAAATCTGATATGGTCCTAATGAAATCACTAATAAAATTCTGTTTGTTTTTTATTTTGGAAATTATTTTCGGGGGGGAGAAGGAAAGGATCCATAAAATGATTTTAGTTTTTTCTGAAAAATAAACATGGGAGAAGCACCAGGAAAAACCAGGGGGGGGAAAGAGGAATAAGGCTGGACTCATTAAAATGTATGAAATTATAGTAAAGTTTTATGGTATTGATGTAAAATTCTACAGTGAGATTATAGATATTAGACATGAGGCTATTTGGCATTCTAGTATATGATCAGATAGAGATAGCATTTCAAATTAGTATAGATAATGACTTATTTAATAAATGCAGTTGAGACAGCCTGCCATTTGACAGTTTTTTTTGTTGTTGTTTTTTTTACTAGAATGTCCAGTCAGTTCAATTTCTCAGTAGTGTCCAGCTCTTTGTGACCCCAGAGACCACAGCACGCCAACCTTCCCTGTTCCATCACCAACTCCCGGAGCATACTCAAACTCATGTACATTGCATCGGTGATGCCATCCAACCATCTCATTCCCTGTCATCCCCTTCTCTTCCCACCTCCAATCTTTCCCAGCATCAGGATCTTTTCAGATGAGTCGGTTCTTTGCATCAGACGGCCAGCGTTTTAGAGTTTCAGCTTCAGCATCAATCCTTCCAGTGAATATTCAGGACTGATTTCCTTTAGGATGGACTGGTTGGATCTCCTTGCAATCCAAGGGACTCTCAACAGTCTTCTCCAACACCACCCTTCAAAAGCATCAATTCTTTGGCACTCATCTTTCATGGCTGCAGTCACCAGCTGCAGTGATTTTGGAGCCCAAAAAAATAGTCTCACTGGTTCCATTGTTTCCCTGTCTATTTGCCATGAAGTGATAGGACCGGATGCCATGATCTTAGTTTTCTGAATGAGTTTTAAGCCAACTTTTTCACTCTCCTCTTTCACTTTCATCAAGAGGCTCTTTAGTTCTTCTTCGCTTTCTGCCATAAGGGTGGTATCATCTGTGTATCTGAGGTTACTGATATTTCTCCCAGCAATCTTGATTCCAACTTGTGCTTCATCTAGCCTGGCATTTTGCATGATAAGCAGAGTGACAATATACAGCCTTGATGTACTCCTTTCCCAATTTGGAACCAGTCTGTTCCATGTCCATTTCTAACTATTGCTTCTTGACATGGATACAGATTTCTCAGGAGGCAGGTCAGGTGATCTGGTATTCCCATCTCTGTAAGAATTTTCCACAGTTTCTTGTGATCCACACAGTCAAAGCCTTTGGCATAGTCAAAAGCAGAAGTAGATGTTTTCTGGAACTCTCATGCTTTTTTGATGATCCGACAGATGTTGGCAATTGGATCTCTGGTTCCTCTGCCTTTTCTAAATCCAGCTTAAAAATCTGGAAGTTCATGGTTCACATACTGTAGAAACCTGACATGGAGAATTTTGAGCATTACTTTGCCAATGTGAGAGATGAGTGCCATTGTGTAGTACTTTGGCATTCTTTGGCATTGCCTTTCTTTGGGATTGGAATGAAAACTGACCTTTTCCAGTCCTGTGGCTACTGCTGAGTTTTCCAAATTTGCTGGCATATTGAGTGCAGCACTTTCACAGCATCATCTTTAATATTTGAAATAGCTCAACTAGAATGCCAACACCTCCAACTCAGTTCAGTTCAGTTCAGTCGCTCAGTTGTGTCCAACTCTTTGCAACCCCGTAAACCACAGCACACCAGGCCTCCCTCTCCATCACCAACTGCTGGAGTCTACCCAAACCCATGTCCATTGAGTCGGTGATGCCATCCACCATCTCATCCTCAATTGTCCCCTTCTCCTCCTGCCCTCAATCTTTCCCAACATCAGGGTCTTTTCAAATGAGTCACCTCTTTGCATCAGGTGGCCAAAGTATTGGAGTTTCAGCTTCAACATCAGTCCTTCCAATGAACACTCAGGACCGATCTCCTTTAGGATGGACTGGTTGGATCTCCTTGCATTCCAAGGGACTCTCAAGAGTCTTCTCCAACACCACAGTTCAAAAGCATTAATTCTTTGGCACTAAACTCTCTTATAGTCCAACTCTCACATCCATACATGACTACTGGAAAAACCATAGCCTTGACTAGATGGACCTTTGTTGGCAAAGTAATGTCTCTGCTTTTTAATATGCTGTCTAGGTTGGTTATAGCTTTCCTTCCAAGGAGTAAGCATCTTTTAATTTCATGGCTGCAATCACCATCTGCAGTGATTTTGGAGCCCCCCAAAATGAAGTCTGACACTGTTTCCACTGTTTCGCCATCTATTTCCCATGAAGTGATGGGACCAGATGCCATGATCTTAAGTTTTCTGAATGTTGAGCTTTAAGCCAACTTTTTCACTCTCCTCTTTCACTTTCATCAAGAGGCTCTTTAGTTCTTCGCTTTCTGCCATAAGGGTGGTGTCATCTGCATATCTGAGGTTATTGATATTTCTCCCGGCAATCTTGATTCCAGCTTGTGCTTCCCTCCAGCCCAGCGTTTCTCATGATGTACTCTGCATTTAAGTTAAATAAGCAGGGTGACAATATACAGACTTGACGTACTCCTTTTCCTATTTGGAACCAGTCTGTTGTTCCATGTCCAGTTCTAACTGTTGCTTCCTGACCTGCGTACAGGTTTCTCAGGAGACAGGTCAGGTAGTCTGGTTTCGCAGCTCTTTCAGAATTTTCCACAGTTCGTTGTGATACACTCAATGGAAGGCTTTGGCATAGTCAATAAAGCAGAAATAGATGTTTTCTGGAACTCTCCTGCTCTTTTGATGATCCAGCGGATGTTGGCAATTTGATCTCTGGTTCCTCTGCCTTTTCTAAAACCAAGTTGCACATCTGAAAGTTCATGGTTCACGTATTGCTGAAGCCTGGCTTGGAGAATTTTGAGCATTACTTTACTAGTGTGTGAGATGAGTGCAATTGTGTGGTAGTTTGAACATCTTCGGCATTGCCTTTCTTTGTGATTGGAGAAAACTGACTTTTTCCAGTCCTGTGGCCACTGCTGAGTTGTCCAGATTTGCTGGCATATTGAGTGCAGCACTTTCACAGCATCATCTTTTAGGATTTGAAATAGCTCAACTGGAATTCCGTCACCTTCACTAGCTTTGTTCTTAGTGATGCTTCTTAAGGTCCACTTGACTTCACATTCCAGGATGTCTGGGACTAGGTGAGTGTGAGTGATCACACCATGGTGATTATCTGGATCATGAAGTTCTTTTTTGTACAGTTTTGTATATCCTTGCCACCTCTTCTTATTATCTTCTGTTAGATCCATACCATTTCTGTCCTTTATTGTGCTCATCTTTGCACAAAATGTTCCCTTGATATCTCTTATTTTCTTGAAGAGATCTCTAGTCTTTACCATGTATTATTTTCCTCTATATCTTTGCATTGATCCCTGAGGAAGGCTTTCTTATCTCTCCTAGCTATTCTTTGGAACTCTGCATTCAGATGGGTATATCTTTCCTTCGCCTTTCACTTCTCTTCTTTTCTCAGCTATTTGTAAAGCCTCCTCAGACAGCCATTTTGCCTTTTTGCATTTCTTTTTCTTGGAGATGGTCTTGAAATCTGCCTCCTGTACAGTGTTGCAATCTCCATCCATAGTTCTTCAGGCACTCTATCAGATCTAATCCCTTGAATCTGTTTGTCACTTCCACTGTAAAATAGTAAGGGATTTTATTTAGGTCATACCTGAATGGTCTAGTGGTTTTCCCTGCTGTTGCTGCTGCTGCTGCTAAGTCGCTTCAGTCGTGTCCAACTCTTTGCAACTCCATAGACGGCAGCCCACCAGGCTCCCCTGTCCCTGGGATTCTCCAGGCAAGAACACTGGAGTGGGTTGCCATTGCCTTCTCCAATGCATGAAAGTGAAAAGTGAAAGTGAAGTCGCTCAGTCGTGTCCAACTCTTTGCAACCCCATGGATTGCAGCCTACCAGGCTCCTCCACCCATGGGATTTTCCAGGCAAGAGTACTGGAGTGGGGTGCTATTGCCTTCTCCAGGTTTTCCCTACTTTCTTCAATTTAAGTCTGAATTTGGTCGTAAAAAGTTCATGGTCTGAGCCTCAGTCAGCTCCCAGTCTTGTTTTTGCTGACTTTATAGAGTTTCTCCATCTTTGGTTGCAAAGAATATAATCAGTCTGATTTCGGTGTTGACCATCTGGTGGTGTCCATGTGTAGAGTTTTCACTTGTGTTGTTGGAAAAGG
This sequence comes from Ovis aries, assembly GCF_016772045.2. NCBI lineage: Eukaryota > Metazoa > Chordata > Mammalia > Artiodactyla > Bovidae > Ovis > Ovis aries. The sequence continues at coordinate 62,733,946 of NC_056054.1, read as the reverse complement.
GTGTTTACTATGACGAGTGCGTTCTCTTGACAAAACTCTATAGCCTTTGCCCTGTTTCATTTTGTACTCCAAGGCCAAAATTTGCCTGTTACTCCAGGTAGCTCTTGATTTCCTACTTTTGCATTCCAGTCCCCTGTAATGAAAAGAACATCTTTTTGGGTGTTAGTTCTATAAGGTCTTATAGGTCTTCATAGAACCGTTCAACTTCAGCTTTTTCAGCATTACTGGTCGGAACATAGACTTGGATTACTGTGATATTGAATGTTTTGCCTTAGAAACAAACAGATCATTCTGTTGTTTTTGAGATTGCATCCAAGTACTGCATTTCAGACTCTTGTTGACTATGATGGCTACTCCATTTCTTCTAAGGGATTCTTGCCCACAGTAGTAGATATAATGGTCATCTAAGTTAAATTCACCCATTCCAGTCCATTTTAGTTTGCTGATTCCTAAAATGTCAACGTTCACTCTTGCCATCTCCTATTTGACCATTTCCAATTTGCCTTTTTTCATGGACTTAACATTCCAGGTTCCTATGCAATATTGCTCTTTACAGCTTTGGACTTTACTTCCATCACCAGTCATATCCACAGCTGGGTATTGTGTTTGCTTTTGCTCTGTCTCTTCATTCTTTCTGGGGTTATTTTTCCACTCTTCTCCAGTAGCATATTGGGCACCTACCGACCTGGGGAGTTCATCTTTCAGTGTCATACCTTTTTGCCTTTTCATACTGTTCATTGGGTTCTCAAGGCAAGAATACTGAAGTGGTTTGCCATTCCCTTCTCCAGTGGACCACGTTTTGTCAGAACCCTCTGCCATGACCCATCCATCGTTGGTGCCCTGCGAGGCATGGCTCATAGTTTCATTGAGCTAGTCAAGGCTGTGGTCCATGTGATCAGTTTGGTTAATTTTCTGTGATTGTGGTTTTCATGCTGTCTGCCTTCTGATGGATGGGGATAAGAGGCTTATGGAAGCTTCCTGAAGGGAGAGACTGACTGAGGGGGAAACTGGGTCTTCTGATGGGTGGGGCTGTGTTCAGTAAATCTTTAATCCAATTTTCTGTTGATAGGCTGTGTTCCCTCCCTGTTGCTTGACCTGAGGCTGAACTATGGTGGAGAGGTCCCATGCATGCACAGCTGCACTCAGTGCCTCTGACCCTGTCGTGGGCCACCTCTGACCCGCACCTCCACTGGAGACTCCTGGACACTCATAGGCATATCTGGGTCAGTCTTTTGTGGGGTCACTGCTCCTTTCTCCTGGGTCCTGGTGTACACAGGGTGCTTGTGCCCTCCCTGGTGGCTCAGGGCAAAGCTGCAATGCAGGAGACCTGGGTTCAATCCTTGGGTCAGGAAGATCCCCTGGAGAAGGAAATGGCAACCCACTCCAGTACTCTTGCCTGGAAAATCCCATGGATAGAGAAGCCTGGTAGACTACAGTCCATGGGATCGTAAAGAGTTGGACATGACTGAGCAACTTCACTTTCACTTCCAGGAGTTTGTTTCCCCAGTTCTGTGTAAGTTCTGGAAGTTCTATGGTGGGGTTAATGGCGACCTCCTCCAAGAGAGCTTATGCCATACCCAGGTCTGCTGCACCCAGAGCCCCTGCCCCTGCAGTAGGCCACTGCTGACCCGTACTTTAAGAGTAGACACTCAGACACAGTTCTGGCTCAGTTTCTGTGGGTTGGGCATGTGTTTTGTGCCCTTCCCTGGTCTGAACAGCTCAGGTGACCAGGTGCTTGGCGAGCGCACTGTCTCAGGTGGGCTGTACGTCTTAATCACCTTCCGGGTCCTGTCTGCGCAGTAAAAGCATGTGTGTCATGTGTCTCCGCTGGAGAGCTGATCTCAGGCTGTGACCCTCCTGGCAGATGTCAGCCATCCAGGATCTCAGGAAGAAATGGTTAGCAGCTGGGAGCCTGCTCACAGTTTGGTGGAAGATGCCCTCTCCAGGGCTAAGATGCCCTCTCTGCAGCTAGGAGCCCCTTGCCTTCAGGCTCTGGCTGTGTCAAGGCTGCCTCTTTGCCTCTGGGCGGGGAGGGGCTGGTACATGCTAGCTCTTCTTTGGTATTTGCTCAGTCCTTTGTGCTGTGATCAGGCCAGGCTGCATGTTAGGTTGTTAGGTCAGAGCCTGTCTGGGAAAGTTCTCTTTTCCACAGTTGCGGTTAGGCGTGTATTCTCTGGGCTTTTTTTTTCCCCCTCTAGGTTATGTTGCCTTCTGAGATTCCAGAACTCCCCACAGACCCGCCTGTGAGAGGGTTTCTTATTGTGTGGAAACTTCTCCTTCACGACTCCCCAGAACAGGTCTCCATCCCTAACTCTTTTGCCTCTCTTCTTGTCTTTTATATTTTGTCCTACCTCCTTTGGGAGAGAATGGGCTGCCTTTCTGCGTGCCTGGTGTCCTCCACCAGTGTTCAGAAGTTGTTTTGTGAAAGTTGCTCAGCATTCAAATGATCTTTTGATGAAGGTCCAGGTGGAATTAATTGAGATATAATTGACATATAGCTCTGTGTAAGGTGTACAGCCTAATGATTTGATTTACTAACATCATGAAGTGATTATCATAATAAATTTAGTAAACATCCCTCATCTCATAGAGAAAAAATTAAAGAAATAGGAAAGGTTTTCTTGTGATGAGAATGCTTAGGATTTACTCTCTGAGCAACTTTCATTGATTATATTTATCATGTTGTTTTTTTATCTTCTTAGTGCTTATCTCTCTTATAACTGGAAGTTTGTACTTTTTGACTACCCTTCTCCAGTTCCCTTTCCTTCTCCCTTCTCTTCAGTAACCAGAAATCTGATCTCATTTTCTGTGAATGAGTAAATTTATTTTTGAAGTCTAAGTGACCTACAACATCATGTTAGTAAAATCTAAAACTTGAAATAAAAATATGGAAATATTTTCATAATTTTGAAGAGAGAAGCATCCCATCCAAAGACATTAAGGGAAAATAACTAAATTTACATAGCTTAAAAAAAAAATTGTATAGCCTGAAAAGACCATAATAAAATCAAGACCCCCCCTCTCCAAAAAAATCTTTGACATATATGACAGAATGTTTATGCATTGATAGGAAAAAACACTAGTAACTAAGAAAGAGGACAAAGGGTAAGAATAGATAGTCATAGAAAGATGTGCATGTATGTGTGTGTGTGTGTACACACAGAGTACGTATCTGACAAGCATATATTGATAAAATCTAATACAGTGAACGTGTGAGCTACCCAGACCATTTTCTTCTTTCACTGTTCTTGAGAGTAAAAACTTAGGAGTCATTTTAGAAGGCAGTATTTCTAAAAATGTTATGCATGCCTCTTCAGGGAATTTAGCCTACACATGTATTAGTACAGTTCACAGAGATATGTACATATTTATCTAGTGCAGTACTGTTTTTAATAACTCAAAACCTGGAAACAACTTTGAGTGTCCCTCGGTACTGGACTGAGCTAAGTTAATAATAATGATGCCTTCATACAGTGGAATTCTATGCAACCATTAAATTAGATATAGAAGTATTGTCATGCCATGACATCCATGATAAATATCCAGTGAAAAAATAATATTGGAGTTTAGTTGTCTGAAAGATAAGAAGCTAACTTTTACTACTGTTGTGAAATTTACATGCAGTGAAATACACAAATCTTAAGTGTATATTTGTTGAGTTTTGACAAATGCATATATACCTGTATAACCCAGTCCCTGTAAATAGGTAAAACACTATCATCACCCAAAAGATTTTTCCTAGTTATCTCATTTCCTCCCTAGACAACCTATTCTAATTTTTCCCCTGAAGATGAATTTTGCCTGTTTTAAAATTTCATATGTATGAATCCTATAGCTCCACCCTTGCTTTTGAACAATAGTTTACCTGAATATGAAGTTTCTCAGGGTCACATTTTAGTACTTCAGTTTAATTATTTGTTACACTGTCTTCTCACTTCTTTTGCCACTATTGAGAACATTGTTGTTTTATATAGTCTTTCTATGTCGATTGCTTTTAAGTTCTTCATTTTTGTCTTTGGATGATTTATCTTCCTTCGGTGGTGGTATGCTTTCTGGGTAATTCTGGAAAATTCTAATATGTTACCTTAACTTTTTGCTTCTTTGTTCATCTTTGCTACATTCTGGGCAATTAATTCAGCTGTATCAGCCAAGTCACTTTTCCCTCCTTGTTGTGTCTAATTAATCTGACCTTTAGCCCATGCACTGGATGGGTTTTTTGTTTCAGTTACATTTTTCATGTCTAGGAGTTATGTTCCTTTTTCAAATGTATCTGGTCTTTTAAGAAGAATGTGTTCCCTTCTCAGGTTTTAACCTCCCTTTTTATTAAATAATTTAATACATCTGTTATCTGCATAAATAATTCTGTCTGAATTTCTTGGAAATTTGCTACAGCTATCTGCTGTTTCTGCTGATTCTTCATTATGATGGCTTATTTCCTTGTTTTTTTCTAAAATGTAATTGTGAAGTCAAGTTCATGTAGAAGGTGGTATGCGATTGCTTATGCCAGATACCCCAATGCACCAGTCCAGGACCCTCTTTGATTTCTTAGTTTGAATTTTATCAGACTATACTATGGTAATGATTTGAACTCCAACCCCATTTGAGGATTTCATAGTTATTCATTCTCAATTGAAACCTTTCCCCCAACCCCTGATCCTCAGGCTTAAACTGAGATGAACTTGTTTCTTCATCTCCCTTTGCTGGTAGGCACAATTTTTCTGGTTCACCTTTTCATTAGTTTTATGCAGTGGTCTCAATTTAAGGTCTTCGCCTTATGTGATACCATTATCTTGTCTCATGTTACCCAGTGGCTGTTGAAACATAAGCCTTTTAATTACTAAGCCTCTTGGTTACTCAGAGGCAGAGGCCTCCAGAGCAGTGTAGTTTCCTCATTCCATTATGGTTTTTAGTTCCTGCTTCCTTTTGGCTCCTGAAGATTTTTCTTACTTTTTGATGAGCTCAATATGTTTGCTGTATTTGTCCAGGATTTCTTATTGCGTGCTTTGAGAGGATTTTCAGATGATCTTCTTTACCATTTTGCACTAATGGCTTGAAATAAGTAGTGGCCCTGAACGAAGGGAACTTCAGTTGTTGAAGAGAGATGGATCAGGAAGGCATGATAATGACTTGTTCACTGAACAGTGCTACTCTTAGAAATGTATCTGGCACATATAATCATATGTGTGGAAAATTAAATATGTACAAAGATATTCAGTGCAGTGTTTTGATAGTAAGAGAGTAGTATGAATCTAAATACCCATCAATAGTGGACTACTTAAGTGAATTATGGTGTGCCTTTATAATGGGAAAAAAATTCAGCAACTCTAAATGTATGAATATGGAGTGGTTGCCAGAAATACTAAGTGAATAAAGGCAGATACAGAACTACATTCATGATATACTACCATTTTCTGCCACTGTGTGAAAAGTAAAGGTTAATATAATATCTCTTCTTATGTTATAAGCTATTAATAGTAGTTATCTTAAGGGAGGGGAACTATGTAGAGGACAGGAGTGGGAATTATGTGCCCTTTTGTACCTTTTTTGAATTTTAGACTGTGCATGTTATATTTATTTTAAGAATAAATGAATTTTTTAAATGATAATTTTTTAAAAATTGATAAATGTGGTAGGACCATTATACATTTTGAGTTGTAGTTATAGTCTTCAGAAAGTATTCTGATACTCAGATAAAATTCCATGTTTTTATCCATGGCTTCATCTTTTCAGTTGTATTTTAGTTTTTTATTTTTTCTTTTAAAGGAAGCCATGGGTAGCAAACCTAGAGATTATCTTGATTGTGTTTGAATAACATCTCATTTGGTTGCCTAAGTTCCTTATTTTATTTTCCTGGGCTATTAGGGTCTGAGCTGAGGATTCAGCAGTGAGGAGCAATATATTTTGAGTTATCATTTGGAAAAAAAGAATTGGACTGAGGACTCCTCCCCAGTAATATATTTACCTTATCTCCAGGCATATGCTCTCTTGTGTGGTCTAACCTCTTATTCCCTAGGAGTGGACCCAGCTTTTGACCTTCCTCTTCTGGCAGTTTATCTCCGCATGACCCTGACCCTCAGTTCTAAGCATCCCAGTCTATCTTCATTCCTTTACCACTGTCAACTTAGAACTGAGTTGCTATCTTACTTTGGCTCAGAGTTCTTAGGCTCTCTGTCTATGGGTCTGTCTTAAACTTAGAGTGTTTAGATAGTAGAAGTGTGTCCATTGTTAAACAGCAGTATGAATTGATATTTGAGCTCCAGTCCTGTTTTAGAAGCTAGCCACTAGATGTCTCTCTTGTAAAGAAATAACCTTTTACAGAGTCTTAAAATTACTTTTTGTAAAAACGTCTAAATGTGTATAATTAAGTCACTTTGCTGTATAGCAACGATTGGCAAAACATTCTAAATCAACTACGCTTCAGTAAAATTATTTTTCATTACTTTTTGAATAAAATTATAACATTCAAATTTTATTGCAGTGATATACCTATCCATCACTGTATTAACATCAGTAGCACTTTTTTCCTTCAACAATTATATGGCAATACATTTCTTAAAGGATAGGTTTTTGGTTTTGTTTTTGTGGGTTTGAGCTTTTTGTTTCGTTTTGGGCATGGTGTTTTATAAGTAGTATAGGTTTTTACCTTGCTGCAAACTGACTTAAGAAAAGAACAAAAGAAAATGAAATAATGGATTTAGCAGTTATGGTCTAATGAGAGAGAGAGATGGATTAGATGATGAGAGAGGTGGGTTAGAGAATATGACGTAGTAGGTTTTCAGTGCAAACTTGTTAACTAATTGAACATGGTTAGCTCTGTGGTGCTTTCCCATAACTGATAAGAGTTTGATGGAAGAATTTCAAAGCAACAATAAGGACTTACTGCCTCTATTCTTTCACACTGTTTTTCTAATGGTTCTTCGGTTAATCAGGTATTTCCTTACTGGGGCCATGTAGACAGTGGTAAGGAAGTTTTTACTCCACAGCATCAGAGAGGGTGTACCTTTCCACGGCAACAGGCAGCATTCACGCAAGTGGAAACCAAACATTGTTGATGATGTTATGGTCCCCGTATTGGTTCAGTTAGGAAAGTCTGTCCTCAGTCATCGAGTCTGCTTGGTCATCTCAGGAATGAGTACCTTTCCACTTCCTTCACTGTAGCATCTATCATCTGTAGCATCCAGCAGCTATCATCTTCTCCCAGGCAGGCCCATGTTGCCTCACCTGGGCTTATGGGGGAACCTCTAAGGAACTCTCCGTACCTTCAGTGTCTCCTTACTTCAGTCACTCTTATACATTGATGCCAATCCATCTTCTAAAAGCGTGTGTTTATGGTCACCTGCTCAGAATCCTTTACTGCTTCTGTGCCCACAGGAGTCATTAGCTCCAAGATACCTGTACTAGTCACAGGCAGAATTGCCAGTAGGTGAAATTTGTCACCTCACCAGCTTTGGACTGTCTGAAGGTCTCAAGTGTTTTATTCTTTTCTGTGACCTAAAATTACCTTCCTTTATCCCTCCCTACCCACCCCCCATTTGAAATTGCTACTTTTCAGCAGTTGGAAATATCTCTTCCAAATATTTCTTACTTGAAGCAGTATGCTCCTGTTCCTCTAAGGATTGGGATCCATACTAAACAGTAGATTTTCAGATATGTCCCCACCTGATTTCCTAGTGTGTTCAACTAAAGGTACCCAGAGTGGTTATATTATTAATCCTCGAATGCCTTCCCCTTTCCTGTTCCCTAGACATCTGTGAAGTACACATGGTAGCTCATCCTCTCCATTATGTCTCCTTTGCCAGGGTTCCTATGGTACATATTTTCTCCAAAGTTAATGTAAAACAGATGCCTGCATTTAGTGCTGGTGTTCCGTTTTTGGTATGCATGTATCTGTTCTCCTTTCTGTATTCTAGAGTTTCTTGGTAAGGGCTCTGTTGACATTTTGAACAGGACAGTTTCTGTTGTGTGGCACTTTCGTGTGCATTACAGGAAGGTTGGCATTTCTGGTCCCTGCCCACTAAATACCTAAAGTGCTCCCCAGTCTTGGAACAATCAAAACTGCCTAGCCGCTTCCAAATGAGGTTGGTGCCACTCCCGGTGGAGAACTGCCTTATTAAGTGTTCGAATATATATTAGTTATTTGAAGCAAAATGTACTTTTTTTCATTTTGATCTTTACCTACTATATCCGTTTTCTTAATATACTGTCTAGCACATACTCCACAAATAGGTTAACCTGTTTCCTATTATTATCAAGTATTACCAGTAGTGAAACTGGTTTTTAAAAGAGCAAAATATAACTGGAACTTCTCAAAGTATTTCATAATGATGTGAGGCATAAAATTACGGTTTTCATTCTCCCCAGTTCCAGTAACCCTTTGCATTCACTCTTCCAAAAACATTTACTATGGTACCAATCCTAACAAAATAGATGGGTTATTTTTATGAAGATAGTTATGTTTATTTTTGAGGCTTTAAATTTAAAAGACAAAAATTTAAATTTCAAAAGATAAAATGCCTGTGAGTGAAGGATTATGTGCATTTATTTATTATTGAAGGGTTTCACATTTTTGTAGGTTTTCTTTTCTGCTTAGATTTTATAATCCACAGTGGAATAAAATTCCTTTTTCCTGATATTCCATTGGGTGTTATTTTCTGTTTCCAAATTTTATAGCAGTTGACAATATATTGATTAATCTATCTTCATTATGGCTTAGAAATGCAAGAAGGAACCTAGAAAGAAAAATGTAATCTCTTGTATGAAACAAGATGCTTTATTTGCATGAAATAAAATATTCAGTTCAAACTAATTTGAGCTATAAATGTGGTGTATTATTATATAGGCTTTCATAACTGAATGTCCACAGGTAGGATAGACTTCAGGTACAGTGACTCAATTGTATCATGAAAGACCCAGTTTATTTATTGATGATTCTTCATTGTATTTTCTGTGATGTCTGCCAAATCCTTCCAATGGTTTAGGTAACATATTTAGGAGTGCTTGTTTCCCAGTGTAACTGAACAGGAAACCTGAAATTCACTGTGATTGGACCACCTAGGTCATCTGTCCAATCCTGAGACCTTGTGTTCAGGAGAATATAAAATGTGACTTTCTTAAGCCAAACAGTAAGTGTGTGTTCCTAGAGATGGGGATGGGATCTATTCATCAAAATCTGATTATGGATTAGGAAGGAGAATGGAGGTAAAGGATTGCCAAGGAAACAGAATGTCCAAGATAACTCTTAAAAGTGATTTTAAAATATGGAGGCAAGTGTTTAAAATAAAATTGAGATCCATTTGAGTTATTAGTACAGAAAAATACATGGTTTGTTATTGAACTTTGATTTCTGGAAAGTTCATAATAGTATGCTAGATTGCAGCCTAAACTCTTAAGAATTAAAGTGCTGCCTGTGTTCAAACCCCAGCTCTGCCACTTTCCAGCAGAATAATAATGTTGGAAGAGTGCCTGACTTGTCTTTACCTTAGTGTGCTCTCCTATAAATGAAATAGTAGCCTTTATCCCATAGAATTGCAAGAATTTAATTAATTGATACATATAAAACACTTAGAACAATGCCTGGCATTCAGGAGGCACTTAATAAACTAGTCAGCCCTCTGCATCTGCCAGTTCTGCATCTACAGATTTAATCAATCACAGATTAAAAATATTTGCGGAAAATCTTGGAAGGTTCCAAAAAAGCAAAACTTGAATATGCTGTATACCAGCAACTGTTTACATAGCATTTATACTGTGTTAGATATTATAAGCAGTCTAGAGATGATTTTAAAGTATTTGGGAGGATGTGTGTAGGTTATATGCTGATAGACATTTTATGTAAAGGACTTGAGCATCTTCAATTTTGGTATCTGTGCAGCAGGGTGCAGGGGAGGACTGAACCAATTCCCCCAGGATACCAAAGGATGACTATTGTTATTGCTGTTGCTACTAGCTAGTGCTTTCTGGTATAAGGCTTCACTGGTAGTTTGCATAACCTGTAGACTTTTCTGAGTTAATGAATGGTATGAGTTGGATGCCTGGATCAGGAAGATCCCCTGGAAGAGGGCATGGCAACCCACTCCAGTATTCTTGCCTGAGACTTCCATGGACAGAGAAGCCTGGCGGGCTACAGTCCATAGGGCCATGAAGAGTCAGACACGACTGAAGTGACTGAGCACGCACGTACACATGGTCGTCTGAAGACCAGACTTGTAGAAAATTTAGCTTTCACTTACCTCAAGACGTCACCTGTATTTATGAATCATAAGTAAAAATTTCAGGCATATTTAAACTGCACTGTATCAGCAAGCTTCTCCACAATAGTAGGAAATACTTCCCTTAATAACTGCAAACAAGGGTTGAAGAGTTAATGGCCTGAATATACCGTAGAAACAGTTATTAGGAGAGTTAAATAGCAGGATGATAGACTTCCTTCTAAGCCTTCATTTTGCTCTTCTTTAAAAACCTTTGTTGGTAGTGCGTTAATCAGAATAAAATCCGTATTGTTTGACAGAACGTTCAGAGCCCTTTGCACTCTGGTATTAGCCCACATATCCAGTTTCATAAACACTGAATTCCATGAAAGTAGATTTTGGTTATAAACTCGTGGCACAATATTCTAAGTTGAAGACCTCCAGTATTTCTGTTCTAAGCTTCATAACGCACAGGACATTAAATTGAATGTAAAATTATAACAGTAGTAATAACAGTAACTGACGTTTTTGGTTGTGGCATTCTGAGCGCTTGACCTATATATACTCACCTAATCCTATGATATAAATATTGTTCTCCCTGTTTTACTGTGAGAACGCTGAGGCGTTGAGGAGATGTGTCTCTTTCTCAAGATCACATGAAGTAATAAATTTTGTTAAGAGTAGGATTCAAACAGAGTCCACTTAACCTCTCCCCTCTCCTGCCTCTGTGCATTACAATGTATTGGATATCTTTTCTGTGTACAGTATCAATAAAGAACAGAGTTCTTTTATGTGAGACTCTATACTCTTCTTACAGTGATTTGGAAGGAAAAACATTGCGTTGGTGGTTCATTCACTGCCCTTTTAAAAAGAGGCTGCTTTGGGCTCATCCCCTCTGTCTCTTTGCATCCCTAATACCCAACGAGCCCTCATAAGTGTTCTTTGAGTAAATGTTGGTTAATCAGTGATGTAATGGAATGAGAATTGGCAACTTTTTTAAGGAACAAAAGTGTTCACGTGCATTTAAACTTTGTATTAGAAATCTTAGTTCTTAGAATTCAGTCTCCATATGTTACTCTTAGTTGCAACATATTTCTTGAGGCACAAAGCTTTGAAGCTGTCAGAAGATTAAATAAGGAACCCTAGTTCTGGTTGAGTAATAATTTCTGAGATAAACAGTTTAAAATAGGACTTCTAATAATAAAATTTTTTTATTTGGAAAAACTTGAGAATTTTCCCCTGAATATTCATCACTTTTATTTATTTGTTTTTAATAGGATAATTGCTTTACAATGTTGTGATGGTTTGTGCCATATAGCAACGTGAATCAGTCATATATATATTCTCTTCCTCTGGAGCCTCCCTCCCACCCCCACCATCTCACCCATCTAGGTCCTCGCAGAGCACAGGCTGGGCTCCCTGTGTTACACAGTAGCTTCCCACTAGCAATCTGTTTTACATATGGTAGTGTATATATGTCAGTGAGTAAAATATCTTTAAGTTTAAAAAGAATGTTAAAATTATTCTTGTGTGTTCTGTGACTTCCCCATGAAAGCATCTTTGATTTTTCTGATAATAAAAAATAGCCAGTCATTATGTCAACAGTTTATTTAATACAGACACACAAAGAAAGAATGAAGTCCTTTCATAATGTTAAGAAATAACCGTAGTTAAAATTTGGGGCGTATCCTTCATACTTCTAAATACAAAGTCATGAAGTCAGAAGAGTAGTTGAGTATATAAATACAGTACTTCCCCAGCCCCAAATTTGTGTTTCATCCACATATTACTGTCTTGGAACTGTGGGAGAGAATGAACCTCAACAGTTTCTAGTAAGCAGGAGTTGTTGAATAAATGCCCTATGTTAACTCACTAAAATCAAGTGTAAAATAATAATTATTTTTGTCATTTAATACTTGTTCACATAGGTGTTTCTCAGTCTTTCCTCATTATCACCTCCCAAGGAACCTTTTTAAACATTTTCCCTCAAATTGCTGCCTGCCTGCCCACCCTGATGTTTTGATACCACGTATTTATCTGTTTATGTACTGGAGCCCTCCAAAGAGCCACAAACAAACCATTATACTAATTTTTTTTTTACCCTGTTAAGAACCAGTTTTCAGCCTTTTGGGAGTGATGCTTCCCACATTGAGAATGTATGGTGTGTGTGTGTGTGTGTGTGTGTGTGTGTGTGTGAGAGAGAGAGAGAGAGAGAGTGAAAGTGTGTGTGTGTGTGAGAGAGAGAAAGTGTGTGTGTATGTGTGTGTGTATTTGGGAGAGGAGGAGAAAAGGCTTTGCTGTGCATGAATGATTACTTCAGTTTCATGGCACTCAGAGAATGAGCCAGTGTTTTTACTACCTTGTCAGGTTGTCCAGAAGGGAACATTAGATTTAATTATTGCCACCATTACTTCACTGGTCTATTATCGAACTACAAATGTCGTGCTTTAGGGTGCCTAAGTTGCTGAGAATATTCTGGGTATAGTAATTCCATCCTTGAGAATGTTGATACATATGGCAAGGACACAATGACATCTTTATAATTGAAGGCATTTTGTTGAATTGAGGGAATAGAAGTCCTAATGCATTAAGAACAATAATAAATATTTAAACCTCTATCCCAGTGGCTGTCAAAAATCATGATTTTGCCTCCCAGAGGACATTTGCAGTGTTTGGGAACATTTTTAGTTGTCACAACTGAGGGAGTGGGTGTTGCTAGTGGCACCTCACGGTGAGAGGCCTGGTGCTAAACATCTTGCAGTGCACAGGTTGATGTATCCCCACCGTGAACCATAATAGAATTATCTGGTCCAAATTGTCAGCACTGCTGAGGTTGAGAAACCCAGCTTTATCCTAAGGATGCTATATCTTGAAATCTATATTTAGAAAATAACCCAAAATTCAGAAACAATTGTATGTATGCCTGGAGATGCTCGCTGAACCATTATTAATTTTAATCTTTTTTTTTCTTTTTACAAAATAGTCTTTCAGAAAACTTACAAACAAAAGAGACGGGGACTCAGTTCCCCCAAAAAATAATGTTGTTGGGATTTTGATGTATGTATTCTTTTAAGTAGGACTTTTATCACTCTACGGGCTTCCCTGGTGGCTCAGCAGTAAAGAATCTGCCTGCAATGCAGGAGATGTGGGTTTGATCCCTAGGTCAGGAAGATCCCCTGGAGAAGGAAATGGCAGTCCCCTCTAGTATTCTTGTCTGGAAAAAACCCATGGACAGAGGAACCTGGTGGGCTGTAGTCCATGGGGTCACAAAGGGTCGGGCACGACTGAGTGACTCCTTTCATTTTGATGTATGTATTCTTTTAAGTAGGACTTTTATCACTATATGGGTTTCCCTGGTGGCTCAGCAGTAAAGAATCTGCCTGCAATGCAGGAGATGCGGGTTTGATCCCTAGGTCAGGAAGATCCCCTGGAGAAAGAAATGGCAGTCCCCTCCAATATTCTTGTCTGGAAAAAACCCTTGGACAGAGGAACCTGGTGGTGGGCTGCAGTCCATGGGGTAACAAAGAGTCGGGCGCAACTGAGTGACTCCTTTCACTTTCACATAGTGATATGCTGCTATTCAGTTACTCTGTTGTGTCTGACTCTTTGCGACCCCATGGAGTGTAGCCCACCAGCCTCCTCTGTCTGTGGAATTCTCCAGGCAAGAATACTGGAGTGGGTAGCCATTCCCTTCTCCAAGGGATCTTCCTGACCCAGGGATCAAACCCTGTCTCTTGCATTGCAGGCAGATTGTTTACTGTCTGAGCCACCAGGGAAGCCCATATCACTCTATATATGTATGAAAAATGAAAAACAAAGTTAATTCTTTCAGACTTAGAGATTTCATTGCCTTAGTCAGGACTGCATCAATTTCAGGAACACTAAAGAACCACTTCAGAGGTAATTAATTAACTCATTCACTTCAGGAATTTTTTATACAGTACTCTTGAACCTCTTTGTCCACTCTCTGCATTACTGTTCACAAATACCCCTGATACCATCATAGAGTAAAAACATAGAGGCAGTTTTTCAGTGAAGTTAACTTTAAGTTCTATGTACCGGAAAAAGTAGATGGTAGCCCCTTCCCTGAGGCCATTCTTCTATTTTTTCTTTACTGTGATGTAAGGACAAGAACAAGTGGTAAAAAATGGGAAGCAGTCATAAATGTCTAGAGAGTCGATAAATAGATTTTGGCATTCTTCATGCAACGGAATGCTGTGTAATGGTTAAAATGAATGAACTGATTTACATGTATCATCATAAGTCTTCAAAGCATAACATAAATAGCATGACATGAGGTATTTAGTGTATGATAACATTGAAATAGGTGTTGCTATCACACAAAATAGTCCTTATAGATATGTTTATATATGTATTAAAAATGTAAAACCATAAATAACAAAAATAGATACCCAACCTCAGAATAGTAATTACTTCTCTTAAGGAGAAGGGAATTGGATCAAGGAAAAGTGAAGAGACTCATCAACCACATTTATAATCTTACATTTCTTAGAAGAAAGTATCTCAAGCATATAAATATGGCAACATGCAAGTTGGTTGACTATGTGTATGTTGAATGTTTTTATTCTCTTTTTGTTTTTAAGCTAAATACACTTTTCAGATTTGTTCATGTTTGAACTCAGGCCAAATATAAATGGATAATAGACATAATTTAGCAATATATAATAAAATGGTAATGAATGATTTCCATATAGCACAACTAGTTAACTACAACTAATAAAATTATTTCCAAGGACTTTTCTGTCTTTGTTTTTGGAATGTTAAGTATTTTCTGAGGGTATCTGGAATCCAAGGAATGTTAAGAAAGGAAAATAGTTATTGAAATTACTCAAGCAATGATTGCCGTGATTATGATTTACAATTCCAAAACATGAGAAGCTGGTAATCTTTCCTCTTCCCTCTGTAAGTTAAATATATTTAGAAGGAAACCATATTGTGCATTGAGATTAAAAAATTGCTTTACTTCATACTAAGAAATGTGGTGTCTCTTGGCCTCTTGATACTATACTTACCTATTTCACAAATAGCAAATACTGCAAAGTGTTTCATTTTAGAAGAATTCTTTATTTAAAATCAGTAACTGTTGTGTTTGTGTTCAGGTTTTTTTTTGTTTGTTTTCTTTAAGTTTTCTCCTCTGAGATTTTAGATATCCAACCTTTAAATCAGTAAGGGGTGCTTTACAACTGAAATGTATAAAAAAAAAATTTAACATGATTGCTTCTTGCATAAGTGGCACTATCAAGCATCATCAATATGTTTTTCTCTACCTAGTGCCCAAAACTATCTTATTACTGAAGAAAGCATCCATAAGCAAATCTGTGATAACTTACATCAATAGAAGGATTTTTACTTAATTTTATGTTAGTCTTCACACAAAAAATTGACCAAATCATATAAATGTTTGGTGGGAGGTATTCTACCAGATAGTATTAAAAATTATTTTAGATTTTAGGACCATGCTGCTAAGGGATAGATTTATAGGAGATGTTGACCATTGCTTGTACGTACAGCTAGCAATAAACTTGCCAGTGGGTTGTTAGAAATTTATTTGCTAAGAAAGGAAAACATGTATAAAATGATCATGTAGTGAAGACATTTAAATTTCTGTAATGGATTGAATATTTTGAGCATTAAATTTTTAAAAAAAGGAATGGTCTCCAAATTTTGATGTATAGATAGAGCATATGGCCATTTTTCTAAAATCACACATTTAGTGAATTGTTACAGTTGATTCTGTGTCAAGCCAAAGTTTAGACTAACAGCGAACCAACTAACTCAGAGTGCTTTCTGCTTAGCAACCAAGTTGTTGTCTCCTGTTTTGCTACTGAATGCACGTACTCATGGCTCAGAATTGTATCTGCAGCCAGCTGGTCTCAACTGGACAATACTTCATTCACCTAATTTCCAGACTAGTCAGGCAGAGACATCAGCTTTTTATTTTTAGTCATGAGGAAATTTATTTGTAAACTTCAAGTAGTAGCTCACTGATCTCAGAAGCCCTTGAACTATGAGAAACTGCCTTTTAATTCAAGAATGCAAAGTCCTTGGAATTTCTGTTCTGCTTAATATTTTTTCCTCTTAAAACCTCTTGCAAGTATATTGTTTAAAAAACATAGCCTCTAACATTCTAGAAAAGAAAAAATAGCTTTTAGTAGAAAAAAATTTTAAACTCTAATACTTCTAGAATTATTATCTGAAAACAAAAATTTAGAAAGTTAGTTGTGTGTTCATATTTCTGTTGTCTGCCTTTATCCCCCACATGATTGTTTTCTCTCTTAGAAAACGACAGTTTTGTTGGCATGTAAAGCTTCAATTTCCTCAGAGTCAAGCTGTGTATGTAGAAAAAAGGTATAGTATCACCACTGTCTATTCAGAATTTACTTGTTTTCATTACGTTTCCGTATTTAAAATAAACTGTTAAATGTGATGTCAGTAGTAGAATGGATAACTAAGTATGGTATATTCATACAATGAAATGCTACACACCACTGAAAAAGAATCAACTACAATTACACATATCAACGTAGATGAACCTCAAAAGTAATGTTGAGTGAGAAAATCAAGTTAAGGACGAATATAAAGTATGATTTTTGTATGTAAATATGGAAAAAAATAAAAGTATACTCTTTAGGAATACCTATAGTAATGGTAAAACTCTGAGGGAGGTGATTAGCACAGAAATCACAATAGTGTTTACTTCAACATGGGGACAGATGTTAAGGAGAGCAGCATAGGAAGAATCAGGAGGGCTGAATCAGGAGCAAACATCTTCAGGCAGGTGGTTATACAGGAAATGAAAATAATCCCGAATTCTACTGTGATAAAATTACTGCTGTTAACATCACAATGTGTCCTCAGAAAATACATTATTTTGGACATGAATAATACATATACTCATAATTGGAATTAATTCACATAACGGTTGTTTATCCTACTTTTTTCATATTATGAACGTTTTCAGATACCATTTAAAAATTTGAATGGTGGTATGCTATTTGATTCCTTGGGTTAAGAAAATTTTAAAGTTGCCTTTTAAATAATATCTTTAGCATATATTCATACTATGCATAAATGTCCTCTCTTTGTAATTGCCATATCAATTTTAGGGAAGAACTTTATTATTTAAGGTTGCATAACTGACTAACAACAGGGAAAGGACTTATATTTTGCAGGTAGGGATATGTAGCACAGTAGTGTATATGAATATGTATGAGCTTTTTTCCTAAGTAGTTTTTGCTTAAAAGGATGTTATATTTTTCAAGACTAGAATAAAAGGCCTATGTTCAGTTTTTTCTCTAAAGCCACAATATTTAATAATTCTAAATTAATACCTTTAGTTGAAAATTATAAATAATAAATATTGTTTTTGTTTCTGTTGGGAAGAGTACCAGATGATAAAACTATTAATGAAATCCTAAGACCTTACATTGATCCTGAAAAGTCTGATCCTGTAATTCGTCAAAGGTATGTTTCAAAAATCTTGTAACTTTCTGACATTATTCTACATAATGAGGTGTGTATTATGTGCATATTTAAATAAAGCCATGTTTTTATTAGAATGTGATATTTTCACAGTTTACTTTCTGTCCCATTTCCTTGGGGTGCACTCAAGGCTTTGTCAGTCAGAGGTGATGTTTTGGATGGGAATTTTAGTTATAGTAAAAATAACAGTACTTAACACTTTGTATTAATTCATTTAATCCTCACAATAGCCCTTTAAAGTAGATTATTGCCATTATATCCATTTTACAGGTGGAGAAACTGAGCCTTAAAGTGGTTAAGTGACCTCATAGAGCTAATAATTAGGGAAACTAGGATTCAAATTCAGGCGGTCTGGATTCAGAGTCTGTACTCTTACCCCTTAAACTAAACTGCCTTTCAAAGTTGAGCTCAAAACTCTGAAAATTAGAGTTTCCAGGTAGTTAAAGACAGGAAATCCTGTTTCAGCCAAGTCTTCATAAAACTAATATAGTTCTGCCTCCTGTCCAGAAATACATGGACAAAAATGGTTAACGTAGCATAGTGGAAAGATTCAGTTATGAATATCTGCTTTAGAATAGCTAATTTTGTCCCTTATTAGCTATGTGATCAGGAGCTAACTTACTTACCTAAATTTCTGGGCCTTAATTTTTTCCATCAATAAAATGAGAATGATGATGTTTACTAGATGGGGTTGTTATGAAGCTTTTAAAAAATTATGTATATAAGGTTCCTGGTACAGAACGTTGCCTGCTTCATCAATCCATTAAAGAAGGGACAGAGAGCCTACTGATATTAAAACTCTCAAATCACAAGGTTTGTTACAGCCTGGCTTTCTTCATGTTCTGTGTAGAGCTCTTTCCACTGTGATATATTCTATGGTCAGTTTATCACATGAATTTTTTTATTCCTAAAGCAAAACCTGGAACACTGGAACTCTGTTGTATAGAATAGGCTTCCTCGGTGCCTCAGTAGTAAAGAATCTGCTTTACTACTGCTTTTAAAGAGAGTCCCTGCAGTGTGTCCTATGTTACACATAGTCGTCAGCACTGAAAGAAGGAAACTGTTAGTACGGGAATGTGTTTCTGAGCAGGAGTTTCTTTTCACCAGGTGATACCTGCTTAAGATAGTAATGCTTGGTTGTTTTAAATTTTAAATTGGGTGAATTCTAAAGCATCTGATTCAGTTCTAGTTAAATCTCTTCTTTTACTTTTCATAAAAAATGTTGACTCAAACCCGATCTATGTCACATCCACACAGTGTTTTTGGGACGGCTGCCATGTTTCTTTTCTTTTTACTGTAGTTGTCGTTTAGTCATTCAGCTCATGTCTGACTCTCTGCGATCCCATGGACTGTAGCCCCCCAGACTTGTGCTTGTGGGATTTCCCAGGCAAGAATACTGAAGTGGGTTGCCATTTCCTTCTCCAGGGGATCTTCCCAACCCAGGGATCAAACCCGCATCTCCTGCTTACCAGGCAGATTCTTTACCACTGAGCCACCAGGGAAACCTTTCCTCTTACTACGAATAATCTAATTGTTATCACTGGTCATATATTTAACAGTGAGGCAAAATACCTGTCATCAAATTAGATACTTTAAAAAAATAATAAATAGATTAGCAAGATTAATCTGTGCAGAGAGAAGATGGGTAATTTTTTTTACATTTGGATTGGTGGTTAGAAAATATCTTTAACCCTTTTTCTGTGCTTGGATAGGTAAATTTAAAGTATTATACTTAGCTATTTATAGATGCTTAGTTTTCCATAGACACAGTTTTAAAATACACTAAAAAGCAGTTTTACTTCCTTTAATCTGACTGTTTTATTTCAGGTTGAAAGCCTACATTTGCTCTCAGACTGGGGTCCGCATTTTAATGAAGGTAGAAAATATGCAGCAAAATTTAGTAAGGTAAAGTTGCTTCTCTTTCCATTTCTTTAAATGTTTTCCAATTCTGTAATACAACTAAGTAGCTTGCTTAGTGGAAGTGGCTAGTTATTTTACTAATTATCTGGCTGTCAGCAAAGCCTAGGCTTTTAAAAATAACTTTCAAATTAAAATTTTTAGATAATCACACATCATAATATAGGATAAATGCAATTGAAAAATCACCCTGGTTAGAATATTTTGAAATAACATCATGTGCAACTGAAAGGTTTTCAAATTTCATTATAACTTATTTCAATAAATATTCTGTACAGGTGTCTGTGCTTGCATCCTCAGTCATGTCCAGCTATTTAACAACTCCATGAACTATAGCCCATCAGGTTCCTCTGTTCTTGGAATTTCCTAGGCAAGAATACTGGAGTAGGTTGCCATTTCCTACTCTAAAGGATCTTCCTGACCTAGAGATCAAACCCAAGTCTCTTGCATCTCCTGCACTGAAGCAGATTCTTTACTACTGAGGCACCGAGGAAGCCTATTCTATACAACAGAGTTCCAGTGTTCCAGGTTTTGCTTTAGGAATAAAAAAATTCATGTGATAAACTGACCATAGACTATATCACAGTGGAAAGAGCTCTACACAGAACGTGAAGAAAGCCAGGCTGTAACAAACCTTGTGATTTGAGAGTTTCAATATCAGTAGGCTCTCTGTCCCTTCTTTAATGGATTGATGAAGCAGGCAACGTTGACAGATCTTTGAGAGTCCCTGCAGTGTGTCCTTAATAAGTGCCAGTTATGTGTGCATTATACTAAATTGCAGAACACTGATCTCTTAAGATCTGTGATGCTTTCCCCCTTTTGTTTCATTAACAAAACTACTAGATTCACTTCAGTCTAAATATGATTGGTCTCATATGCTTGTATAGCTTAGAGATTTAAGCATCCAAGCTGTGAAAACAAAGCGGGGTTTGAATCCTGGCTCAGTCTGTTTCTAATTACATTAACTTGAGTAAATTACATAGCCTAACTGCCTTAGTTTCCTCATCTCTAAACTGGGGGTAATTATAATCAGGTTGTCATGAGAGACTGAGATAACGATTAGCACATGGTAAGTGCATGCTTTTTATTATTACTATTGCTACTATTGCTGTTATTACTACTATTACAACAGATAAATGTATTCTTACAAAACACCTTCCAAAATTCAAGGAAACCAAAATGCCTTTAATTCCTTACCTATTATAAAAGGTAAGGTAAATGTAAGATACTGCATAGTTCAAAGTTTATAATATAGGATAGACTGCTTAGGCCTAGACAAGTAAGTGTTCGTTTTTGACTTGGAAATACATACTGTAAATCTGTGAAGAGAGAATGGGAATGGTGATCTCAGCTTGTCCTAGAGGACAGAGTTTTCTCGGAGAGTGACAGAAATACCTGGAACACGACACAACCCAGAGGGGAGCAGTTGGTAAAACCTTTACAGGAAGTTGCATAGAAAGAAATCCAAACATAGCAAGACAGGAAGATACAAGTGAAATTGGTAGATTATATTTTAACAAAGGACCAAAGAGGACAAACCTTCACCAAAAAAGGCCAAAGGACTGTACTGCAGTGAAGATCAGATGACCTAATTCTAGACACTCAACTTCTCTGGGCTCCATTCCCCTGTAAGAGCCTTTAGTTTCTTTTACGTTATGGCTTTCCTTCTTTAGAAACCTAAAAAGGACTTCTATTGAGCCTTGTATTAGCCTTGTTAATCCCCAGAGGGGAGACAATGGTACAGTAATAAAGTAAAAGATGAGTGGTATCGACTTTAAGGAATACCGAGAATACTAAACCCAAGCCAAACTGAGAAACATGAAAAGCATTCTGGCTTTCCCTTATCTGTGTAGGAAAACATGTCTTCCAGATTTCTCCATTTGAGTTGTTTACTTAAACTCAATAATATATGAAAATGCCGTCAAAAAGGGGAAGCAGTAGCTTACAACCAAGGTCTAAGAATTTTGTTTTTAAAAATTGCCATGCTGTGTAATTTGACTATAAATATATCAATAAATAAATAAATAATAAAGTGATGTTTTTCACTTTAAGGCAATAATAATGTTAGAAACTCTTAAGTGAGATACCTTTTATCCTGAAGGTGGACCTATGTTGGACTAAGGTACATCCTTATATCTTGACTGTTAAGTCAGCCTTAAGTATAGTTATCCTAATTTCTACAAAACTCCCCAGTTTTATTAGCTTCCATGCCAAGAATTGACTCATTGGAAAAGACTCTGATGCTGGGAGGGATTGGGGATAGGAGGAGAAGGGGACAACAGAGGATGAGATGGCTGGATGGCATCACCAACTCGATGGACATGAGTTTGAGTGAACTCCGGGAGTTGGTGATGGACAGGGAGGCCTGGCGTGCTGCAGTTCATGGGGTCGCAAAGAGTCAGACATGACTGAACAACTGAACTGAACTGAATCATGAATAATGATATTTGATACTATGGAGATACATTTAGAAGTATTTTTTTTATTAAAGATTTTTAAACCTGTATTCTTCAGATTATACATTCATAGATAGGCTAAGATGAGCATTTACACTTCATTGTATACTTAATTACAGTTACACCATTAAAGGAAAGTACATTCAGAGAACATCTAAGTAAGATTATTATAGGTTATAAAATGCAGACTTCTAATTTAAGATAAGGAGGGTTTTATTATTTCCTGAAAAGCGCTTAGAAGGTTGAAACATATTTTTCTTGTGGCTTTCTGATTTTAAATATATCATACGATTTATAGCACTCCAGTAACTTCAGAGTAGTCTTTTGACCAAATACTTGGTATTGGTGATTTCCACTGGTTGTGTTTTTCATTCTTGGAGGGTTTATCACAATTGTCCCATTATGTAACTGATCAGCTAGAGCAATCTTAAATTTTCCCATGCTTTAGCTTTACTTTATTCAACTTCTATGTTTAGATTGAGGTGATCATAGAATGTGTATCTCACCCTAAGGAATTTGTTGCTCTTTAGGCGTTTTCTTTCCAGAATACACAGGATTGAATTTGTATCTTCTTATAAAAGTAAGTGGGCTTCCCTTGTAGCTCGGTTGGTAAAGAATCCACCTAACCTGAGTTCCATCCCTGGGTTGGGAACATCCCCTGGAGAAGGAAAAGGCTACCCACTCCAGTATTCTAGCCTGGAGAATTTCATGGGCTGTATAGTCCATAGGGTGGCAAAGAGTCAGACGTGACTGAGCGACTTTCACTCACTCACTATAAATGTAAGTATGTCTGCTTAAGTAAATCCATTCATTCATCCAGCAGACACTTAGTGAGTACCCATTGTGGCCCAGGTGTTATAAACATTAAACTGATAGCAGCAAGGAAAACCATTCTTGACTCTGTGGAGCTCATGTTCCCAATGGAGGAGAATTCATGTAAGATACTCTCTTGCACATCATTTCTCACCATGTTTCTGTTTTCAGAGAATAAATGAGTGTTTTGAAGCAGAAAAGGCTATGACAGTAATACTAGGCACCATCAGAGGCAGTCATTATATTGCTGCTAACTTGTTGACAAAATAAGTTAGAATACTCCCAGCTTTGATGTTGTTCATTCAGTTGTAATTTTTCAAAACTATTAAATTTTAGACCTATATTTTACTATTTACTTTCCATAAAGAATCATTTATTTTCCATAAAGAAATTCAGATGCATTTTCTATTGTTTTATGTTTACTTTGTTGCTGCTTTGATGTTCATATAAGATCCTGATTTTGATAACAATGTGATTTAAGCTGTTGTGGGATGCATTCTTTTCAGATTTACTCAAAAGCCATTAATTAAGCACATTTACTATCCTTGGCCTATAAATTACAAAAATTGGGGTTTATATAAGACTGAGTAGGGTACAGTTTTGTTGTAATGAAGAAAATAGACATGAAGCAAAGTTGACTGGGGTGCCTGGTGTGGATCTGTCTTCTGAGAGATGGAGATAAGGTCTGGAGAGGGTTAAGGCACATTGAGTTTCAAGTAGAAGTGTCATCATTTTCTCAGTCATTACTTTCAAAAAGAATGGCCTTTCTGTATTAATCCCTTATTACTAAGCTCCCTATTTCTATATCCTTTGAGCATCAAAAGCTTCTCATAGATTCCTGCATCCCTGTCTTATATTTATCTCAATGAAACATCCCGTATAGTGATAAACTCCCTTTTGAAAACAGTGGCTGCCATATGCATCTTCATTTTTATATTCCTGACAGTGCTGAGTCAGTGACTTTCCCATAGTAGGAATTCAGTCTTAACTCTTTCAATAAGTAGTGTGGTGGTGGTTTAGTTCCACAGTCGTGTCTGACTCTTGTGACTCCAGGAACTGTAGCCTGCCAGACCCCTCTGTCCATGGGATTCTCCAGGCAAGAATACTGGAATGGGTTGCCATTTCCTTCTCCAGGGATCCTCCCAACCCAGGAATCGAACCTAGGTCTCCTGCATTGCGGGCAGATTCTTTACCAACTGAGCCATGAGGGAAGACCCAGTAGGTAGTATACTAATTCATTTAAATATATGTGTGCCTGCTATGTGCTAGGCGTTGATACCACTTTAAAGCGGGGTTCGGACAGCTTTTTTTGCGAGTGGCCAGACAGTACAGTTGCAGTTGTCAAGCTGCCACAGTAGCACATAAACAGCTGTAGACAGGACATAAATTACTGTCTGGGTATGACTGTAAGACCTTATTTACAAAAACAGACGATGGACAGAATTTGGCCTGCTGACTGTGTGCCAATTCCTGCGTGCTGCAATTCTCAGTTCTCTAAAATGAGAGAGAAAGATAGATTATTAAAACAACTGCCAAGTATAATGTAAAGTTTCTTTAGAAAAAGCACTTGTTCAGAGAACAGGCTTTTTGATATGTAACCTTGACCTGAAGTATCAATAGGTTAAGATTGATCAAGTCTTTATTTTTCATTTATTCAGTTAATGTTCATTGAGTCCCTTCCATATGCCAGCACAGTGCTAAGCCTTAGGAACACATAGACATCTAAAAGACTAGCCCTCAAGATGCTCACAGTTGAGGAATGGAGATAGGTATGTGATAAATGTTATAATAGATTTGTATTTAATAATATGGCATAGCAGAAAACATGGGCATCTTTGCATGTCAGTTTTTGATCGGTGCACAGACCAGTTGTCTTCACTCTACTTGCAAAAATCAGCATATAGAGCCAGGAGTTGAGACTTTAAACCCAGACCAAATTAAAATATTGTCTAAGCTTTGATTTCATGAACGTCACAAAGACATTATTACTCTTTTGTGGGGACTACCTATTGTACCTGAACAGATTCTATTAGTTGTTTCCTACTATGCTGGTTGTTGGTTGTAGCTAATAATTTTGGAACACTTTTTTTTTTTTTTTAAGCAAAAAAGCAACCAGCAAAAGAATGACCTGTTTCTCTTGGATGATTTTATTTCCATGCTGAGAGGATGTTTTTTAAATAAAAAACTAAAGTTACTTTACTTTCTTTGGATCTGTAACTTGAAATATTTAAAAATCATTTACTGTGAAGTTAAGAGGTTAAGAGGTTACTTTCTCCTATGCCCTTTTAGAGAAATCGGTTTTGCCTCCATAAAGGCCTCAAGTGAGACCCTCCTGACTTCTTTTTTATTTTCACTAACACCCACCCACCAGCAAGCAAAGACCTCCTCCCGCCCACTTCTACCGTAAAGCAGAGTGACCCCCCAGCTCAGGTTACTTGCTCAGCTTCTGACTTCCTAGACTCTGAATTCTGCCTGCAAGGCACCACCTCTCAGACTTTGTCGATTCTGAGAGCCTGGTCTCCTGCCTGTGTCACCTCCTCCAGGTCTCTCCTTGCTTTTCACCTCGCCCAGACACCTACTGGACAAGGCAATGACACCCCACTCCAGCACTCTTGCCTGGAAAATCCATGGACGGAGGAGCCTGGTAGGCTGCAGTCCATGGG
The DNA here is from genome assembly GCF_016772045.2 of Ovis aries. Lineage (NCBI taxonomy): Eukaryota > Metazoa > Chordata > Mammalia > Artiodactyla > Bovidae > Ovis > Ovis aries. The sequence goes on along the minus strand of NC_056054.1, from coordinate 62,708,407 downwards.
GTTGCTAAGAGTCAGACACGACTGAGCGACTTCACTTTCACTTTTCACTTTCATTCATTGGATAAGGAAATGGCAACCCACTCCAGCGTTCTTGCCTGGAGAATCCCAGGGACAGGGAAGCCTGGTGGGCTGCCGTCTATGGGGTCACACAGAGTCGGAAACGACTGAAGCGACTTAGCAGCAGCAGCAGACACCTACTGGCTGATTTTGCTCACTTAGCATAAGCATCTCTACAACTGATTATTTAGCCTGTGTTTCTTTTCTCAGAACATTGCTTCTCAGATTTCGGTGTCCATCATAATTATCTAGGACAGATGAAAATGTTGATTTTCAGCCCTCCTTCAGAGTTTTGGGTTTAGTCAATCTTACACAGAACCTGCATTTTTTAATCTCTGCCTCCTAAGGGACCCTGACAGAAGTTATCCCTGGAACCACATTTAGAAACACTGCCCAGAATGGTAAACTCCTTGAGGACATTTTTAAATCCCGTACAAGTATCTAATGTATTTTCTATATAAAACGTATTTGGTAGATGTTTATGCAGTGGAGTTGTTGAAGTTGTATGTAGAAATGTGTAACATTAGGATCCAGCCAGTCCATTATAAAGGAGATCAGTCCTGCATGTTCTTTGGAAGGAATGATGCTAAAGCTGAAACTCCAGTACTTTGGCCACCTCATGCGAAGAGTTGACTCATTGGAAAAGACTCTGATGCTTGGAGGGACTGGGGGCAGGAGGAGAAGGGGACGACAGAGGATGAGATGGCTAGATGGCATCACCGACTCCTTGGACATGAGTTTGAGTGAACTCCGGGAGTTGGTGATGGACAGGGAGGCCTGGGGTGCTGCAGTTCATGCGGTCGCAGAGTCAGACACGACTGAACAACTGAACTGAACTGAGGATGAATTTTTGAAGTCATATTTTCTACATCTTTAAAGATAGGGCCTGTACCCTTTGCCTAATCAAACTAGTAGTAAGAAACTAAATCTTATTTCAGACTTACAGAGAATGATTGAAAAGTATTCTCTGAAGATATTCTAAATAAAAAATTTATAATATACATGTTAAAAGGATTTAAAAAAATCCTGCCATTAAGGAACTGAAGACCTTTGAACTTAAGATTATTTTGATAATAATGGTATAGAATTAAATATATATCAGAGAACATTAAAGGAATTCCAGGATTTCTAAGAATGGCATTAACTACTTTCAGATGCCTTGTCTTATGTAAATAGCCAGAAACCGGTTTTGCCTTTTAGTTAGATCCGTTGAGAATAACTGTGATGAAGGAAGGGTTAGTGACTAACAGCAGTGTGCTCTCTAGATGAGATTACTTAAACTTCATTTTGTTTCCCTTTTGGAATTTAATTCTAGTAATGAATTCTGCAGAGATAAATGGGGGGAAATCACTTAATCTAAGAATCAGTTGTAAAAAACCTTGCAGGTTAGTAGAAGATGCCATCATCAGCACTCACTCATCTCATTAAGAGATGCATTCCCAGTAAAATTGTACTTTAAATGTTTGTGATATGTTTTTGTTTTGATCGTTTTTGTACTACTAATAATTAAAATTATTCTATCCAGAAGAAATTTTAACGTGTAAAGCCTTAAGGTCATAGATAATAAAATGAAATTTTTACCTAACATACGCATTTTTGTTATAGGGAAGTATAACTGGGTGATAAGTAAAAGGTTTTCAAGCATGAATGTATTTAGGATAAAATTCTGTGGAAAATTGAAATGGAAAGACAATCAAGGAGAAAGGGAAACCATATAAGATTTCTAACTATTAAGGAAGAACTTGTTCAAACAATTTTTAAGTTGGTGAAATTCCAGCGAATTTGCTTAAGAGTGATATAACTTTTTCATTTTAAATTATCAGTATTTGCACTGCACTACAAATTATGTTCTTTATAATCTGTTTAAACTTGTGAATAAAGATTTTTAAATGAAATTTTAGATGTCTATTTTAAAATGTACAAAAGTATCTTTGTTTTCTAAAATTATTTTAGATTATGATAGCAGAAAAATGTGAAGAACGTGCATAAGTTTTCCCAAATGGAGACATACACAAATGTTTGCTGCAAGGGTATTTAAAATCAGAGTTAATCTAAAGGCTGCTGGATGTCTTTATGGAACATATAAGTATTAATGACACTTTTATTGAGTGCCTCCTACTGTTTTTTAAGTACTTTGTTAAGCATTTTATAGACATTACAATTATGTTACACAGTATGTACCTTGGGCTTCCCTGGTGGCTCAGTGGTAAAGTATCCTCCTGCACTGCAGGAGATGAGGGTTTAATCCCTGGGTCCAGAAGTTCTCCTAGAGAAGGAAATGTCAACCCATTCCAGTTTTCTTGCCTGGGAAATCCCATGGACAGAGGAGCCTGGTGGGCTACAGTCCATGGGGTCAAAGAGTCAGATACGACTTACCGACTAAACAACAACATACGTACATTATACATCATAAATATGTTTTATTACCCAGAAAGCCCTGACTGCAAATTTGTAACCACTGACTAGTGAAACCTAGGTCCAAACATAGGCACACCTGCTTCCAAAGCCTTGGTATGGTCTTTTCGATATAACACATGGCTCTCAGCACCATAAATGATCAGAGTATACATTCTTGGAAGATGTAGAACTCAACCCCAGTTCTTTGTTATCCATTGCTGGGATTATTGATTATTTTCCAAAGTGAGAATCATGAGCAGGATGAGTATGCTCCAAATGGTCTTAACTGTTGGCCACATTTTGGATCTAGACTCTAGAACAGAGGAAGCAAGGGATCATTTCAAAACTAGAAAATGTTAGAATCAACGTGAAGACTGTCTGCACACATAAAGAAAATATGTAGCACAGGTTGCTGAATATTTTCATCATCTCACAACACATCCAGTGATGAAATGGGTTTCATGTGTGGCATTCTGCTTGAGGCAGTTTTATGGTAAGAATTGTAAACATAGCTTTAGAGAAGTTGACTCTTATTTAGCTCCAGGGAAGCTGAAACTCAGCTGGATGGATGAGTGGTTGAAGTTTCAGCTGCTGTGAACTTGTGAATATTAATTTCACAGAGATTGTACAGAAAAGTAGATCCAAAATGATATGACAGTCAAAGTCTCAACAGATGATAAGCCTACAGTTTCCATAGTAATGATCTCATTTCAACTGTATACTATTTCGATTATTGATTAGGAGGATTATGTAAAACATAAAAAGTTTTCTCTAAAAACTTGGAAAATAAATTTTAAGTCTCGGCTTGATGTTAATCCACTAATTTTATCCATGCTAGTTACATTACATAATAACTCGTGCCAAATTTTATATACTCTGCAGAGAGAATAACAACATATTGAAATTTCTAGGTGATTCATTTTAGCCAAAGTACCTCATCTCCTTTTCAACCAGACTTCTCACTGAAATTCATAAGTACCAAAACTGAATTCTGTGTGGGTCCCCATATTCTCTATTAATACCTTGTACATGTGATTTCTTCCTAGAAAGCCTTCATCTTTTCATCTCTAGTGAATACCTAATAGTTCACCATTGTATTCCCAGTTCTTGAAACAGCAGCTGGTACGTGGCAGACCTTAGTAAGTATGTGTTGAGTGAGGAATAACCAAACAGGCAAATAATTCTATGGTATAGTTAATTCATGAACTGCTTAACATTTAAGCAAGTTATTTGGAGGAACAGGATCATATTTTCCAAAGTGATACTTCCTATTGAAGATTGAAGGTGTATAATACTCTTGCATTTAGTCTAGCACCAGAAGAAGGATATGCTTTGTTAACAGGAGAAAGACTACTTAAAATTCCCTGTGTTAATTAGGAGAAAATCCATGCAGGGGGAAGGATTTTTAAGAAACCAGTTAAGGAGGGAAGGAGCTTGAGTTAGCAAATGAAGTGCCTAGATACTACAGGCACCTCTGCAGCCTGAAAGAACATGTGGAGGTGAATAAGGGATAAGAGAGAAGGTTTATTGAGTATCTACTTAGGTTTAGATTTCTATCATGACACGTGTCCCAATGAAATGTGATAGCTTGTTTCTTTAACTGGCACTTCCAATAAACTGTAGGATTTATTTCTGTGAACTTCCATTACCTAGGAGACTATCTTTATCTTAGTGTTAGTCACTCAGTCATATCTGACTCTGCGACCCTAGTGGACTGTAGCCCTCAAGGTTCCTCTGTCCATGGGATTTCCCAGGCAAGAATACTAGAGTGGGTTGCCATTTCCTTCTCCAGGGGATCTCCCCAGCCAAGGGTTTGAACCTGTGTCTCCTGCATTGCAGGCGAATTCTTTACCGTCTGAGCCACCTTACATAGTAGATGCTAAATAAATTTTTGAGGAATTGATTGATGAATGAATGCTAGGGACTGTTGACAACATTTTCATGTGCGTTAATTCTAATGAAGCATGTACTGTATCTCTACAAGATAGGGATTGTGGACTCTGAGGAATTGAGTTACCCAAAAAAACCAAATTACAGTTACAAAGCCAGGATTTGGACTCAGGTCTTTTTGTCTACAGAATTTATGCTTTTTTCTGCTAACTTGTCCATCATTTAAATGATGAACATAATTCCTGAAAAGTTTGTTATTTCCCTGCTAAAGGGACAAAATTACCTTTGAAGTGCAAAGTCTTATTACTGATACTAGTTTGGCAAGTTACATTTTAGAAACATTTTCACTATTAGATATAATCTTTACAAGCTAGCTGATGAGCTAGATAGCTTTTACAAGCTAGATAACGTCCATCATTATACTGATGAGGAAAACTGAATACTCTTGAGAAATCAGAGCATGTAAGGATCTGTGATAAGATTGGAACCCAAGCCTTCTGGATTTACAAGTAATTGAGCTTACTACTAATGGCATGTAGAATAAGAGCCTCGTAAAGCCCTCTTTAAAGAATGTTTTAAATTGTGTAGTTGGTCAGTTTATTTCACTACATCCCATAGCTTTCATGTCATCAATAGACTGGGATCATCTACCTGTGTGTTTCTGAGCTGTAGAGCTTTATGAACGGAGGCAGGTGTCTGCACTGCCCCCACTCATGACCAGTGCTCCATGCCAAGCATGTGGAGTCTTCATTTACATGTTTACATAAATTACATGAAAGTCCCAAAACAAGGCACAGCAAACTACTGGTTCAACTACTGTTATATTTTTAATATGAAAACTAAATGAAATTAGGTAAGAAGAAAATTTGACTTTGGCAAAACCTGTTTCTAATGTGACATGGACAGTTTGAGTTGCAAAAATTGTCACACGGGAGTATCATTTGGAGAAATTTTAACTAATGCCATTTTCTTTTAAACAGAAGAGTTTTTAAAAAAACTGTCTGACCCCTGTATTTAGTTTGGTTTTACATGTGTTAGTTAGAATTTATGTATCCTTTTTCCCCCTATTCTGGGTCTTCATTACCAATCTGGTTTCTTTCTTCCTTTTCATTTGGATTTTAAAAACTAGTTTGTTCACTTAATCTGTTCTCTTTCTGCTCTATTGAAATAAGTTTAGTACTTATTTTAAAGGAATTTGATAAGTATGAATCTAAAACATTTAGTTTATAATTGATTACTGAATTCAGTTTATACCAAGATAAGTCATACTTGAAAAACATTTGCCTATAAGATAACAATAAACTGATTTATGTTAAGGCTAAGTCTTTCTAAACACCAAGAGATTCGACTGTGTTCAGTTTGCACTTTTAACCTAGAAACCTAAATTAAGAAATAACACACAACTATGAAGAATATAGGTTAAGTGCTGCCTTTTGTAGATAAATGTCAAAAACTTGCACAGTTTTAGAGCTGAAGGGAGCTTGGTGATCACCTCACCCAATGACCTTATTTTGTGGTGGAAAAATTCTGTGGCCTCAGGATTGCTATTAAACTGTTAAATTTGGAGAATATTCAATTTTAGTTCACCTGTTTTTTAAGGGGGTGAAAGGGAAGGTGATCTAAGGGTTGTCAGTGGTTAGATAGGAAATAGAGTGGTTTGTGACTCTTCTCTCTTTTTTTTTTAAATCTGTCTCCTTTTGAGTTATGGGAAGTTTAAAAAATCCTAATTTGCTAATAAAGTGCGGAGAAAGAAGTTCAAGAACTTGGCCAGTTTCTTTGAAAGTTAGTAACAGAGCTAAGCTTAAAAGCATACCCTTGAATATCAGTCCCCTTTTACGTATATGATGTCAATCACTGTAATACCTGTTTAGCCTCCTGAGCTGTGCTGCCCTTGCAATGCCCCGGTGAAGATGCCTAGAGCTGGGTCGGCTAGTGAGCCTGTGAGAGTAATAAGCAAGTGAAATAACAAGAGGAAATGTCTAAGAGAGTCCCTAAGGGAAAAAGAAAAGACAAATGTTGGTATGTTAATTCTTTCAAACCCAAGTAGTTTGTCTTGTGGTAGTAGAACCCTTTTACTAATGGGAACACCAGAGTTCTTGAAAATTTTTTAAAAAGATGAAGCTTTCACTTAGGATTCAGTGACTTAATGGTTTGCAAAGGAGCTGACTCCTAAAGGTTTTGGGCAGTGCCAAGCTAGACTGTACAGCTTGCCTCTAGATAATGGAAACAGAAGCATTCAAAGTAGTTACAGCCTCTTGGAAGTAAATGTAATATGAAACAATGATTTGAAAGTTGTGAGGAAGGCTGTGAGGCTACATTCTAAAATGCAGAACGCATAAAAAAGTAAGTGTTTTAGTGCTACATAAGTGCCATTCTTCATTATTGAAAATGTTGACTGACTGTTTTGAACTAAAGTTTCTGTAAGAATGCATTGTTATTTTATGTAAATACAACTGTAAAACTGTGTTCACAGATTAAGTAAATGAGTTAACAATATCTGTGTTTTATCATTTAGCCCTTATAACTCTCTGAAATGATACAGTTATTATCTCCACTTTCGAGCATGGAATAGGAATTAGAGAAGTAACTTGTCAAGAATCACAGACCAGTAAGAGATGGAGCCAGGACTTTGAGTGTTAGACTCCAAACCCAAGCAACCAGCAAAAGTTACTTCCTCCTTTAACTAAACGCCAGGTCCACAAAACATTACCATATTTCTGTTTAATAGCCTTTCTTTATAAAACAGTTTATATAATTTACTTCCTAATTACTGGCAAATATTAATGGTAGACTAAGAGTAACCACTAGTAAGAAAAATCAAAGAAATTCAGAATTTCAGTGAAGTCTGACCTCTTTTAAGTGACAAACTGGAAAACAGGTCTCCAAGCTGATTGACACTCGATAGCAATATTGCTATGATAAGTTTGCAACATCTTTTAGTAAACAGTAAAATTCAGTGATTCTAATTAAAATCACACAACTGACCAGGTTTATTTTAATTGTTTAACTTTGGAAGTCTAGAGAAGCTTAACGAAGATTTAATATTTTACAAAGAAAATACCTAAAACATTAGATATGAACTGAAAATTCTTTACCAAAAATAATTAAATATGTAGAAAACATTCCCTTATTTGGAAAATGTCTCTTAATAGAAGCCTTATGATTTAGTTAAAATGTACAGAAGATAAGTTACCACAAGTGTTTGTAGGATGCCACTTGAAAACTTCCTATTTGAAAGTTCAAGTCTTACTTTCTCCTAAGAAAAATTGAGTTACATCCTTTTTATATTTTACTTTATAAAAGTTAATTGTATACATCTATATCTAATTCAGTCTCTCTTTTTTGTATAATCACTGTTAACTTAAAAAAAAAATATGGCTTGTTTCAAATGGAAATAACGTGCAAAAGATGTGAAACATTTATTCCTTGAAGGCTGGAACCACTTTTAAAATATCGTAAACACGTCTGTATTATATTACACAGGGAAAAGAATGTACACGTTCTGTGGCCTATGGGCACGAGGGTGACTAGTTTAGGAAAACTGATGTTTTGCATTTCAAGTTTCTTTTCAACAGATAAAATATTCTGTGATTCTAAAGCGAAGAATTTAATTGTGGTCATGCAAACATAAGTAAAGTTTTGGTTTACAGTTGTTTTCTCACTTGTCAGTCATTTCTTAAAAAGAAATCAGTTTTTGTAGTGGGCTCAGCTTTGCATTTTGTGAAGAAATTCTGTTTTCCCTCATTGAAAAACTAGTGCATGGGACAGAGTTAGCATACAGAGGAATCGCTACACCAAGAGTGTAGTGTGCTGCCTGTCTCCAGTCAGCTGCAAAGTGTGGTGCAAACAGTTTGTTGCTAATTAAGAAATACTAAAATTTGAATGTTTTACTCTTAAAGTTACAGCAGATTCAAATGTATCTCAATAGCAGCCTCACTCTTGATCACTGGTATTTCAGAGTACTTTCTTGAGTGGAAGAAAGGAGGATGGTGTTTCAGCTGTCAGGCCTGGTATCTCTTGGTATATGTGCTTTGCATGTGAATATCATCTGTCATCTGTGGAGATAAGAGAAAAAAAGTTGGAGAACTTCTGCGCTACACTGGTGGAGGTTCTGAGGTTTTTCCTCTTGGTCATGACGTGATAGTCACATGCCAGCACATTATCTTAAACAGCTCCTAATGAGCTAGCTGAAATTCTCCTACCTCAGAGAGCAAGCAAGGAAGAATGCTAGGGGCATATATCTTTAATCAACTGAAAAAAAAAAATGTTTTTAAATAATGACTTGAGAATTTCATGCTTTAAGGAATAGATAGTGAAGTCGCTCAGTCGTGTCCAACTCTTAGCGACCCCATGGACTGCAGCCTACCAGGCTCCTCTGTCCATGAGATTTTTCCAGGCAAGAATACTGGAGTGGGTTGCCATTTCCTTCTCCAGGGGATCTTTCCGACTACGGGATCGAACCCGGGTCTCCCGCATGGTAGGCAGACGCTTTACCGAATGCTTTACCGTCTTTAGGGAATATTAACATCTAATTTCCTGTGACACATTTACTGGTTTACGTCATAGTGAAAATGTGTCTGACTCTGCGATCCCATGGACTATACAATCCGTGGAATTCTCCAGGCCAGAATACTGGAGTGGGTAGCCCTTCCCTTCTCTAGGGGATCTTCCCAACCCAGGAATTGAACCCACATCTCCCACATTGCAGGCAGATTCTTTACCAGCTGAGCCACAAGGGAAGCCTAAGAAAACTGGAGCCTAAGAAAACTGGAGTGGGTAGCCTATCCCTTCTCCAGCGGCTCTTCGAAACCCAGGAATTGAACTGGGTTCTCCTGTATCACAGGCAGATTCTTTACCAACTGAGCTATCAAGAAAGCCCAAAAAGTGCAAGTCACTCAGTCGTTTCCAATTCTTTATAGATAAACTCCATATTTCTTATATTTTGTGCTTTTACCTCATTCATAAACTCAAACCTGTTTTTTTTTAATTTCAAAATAAAGGAAAGCCAGATTTAATTATATAGTAATATAAATTTTGGAAAATATAATTTAGAATTAAATTTTTACAGAGTATTTTATAGCCAGTTATTTTACTGCCATATATTACTATAAACTATCAGGGCTAGTTGTTTGGTTATCTTTTAAGGCTCAAACTAAATATATTTGAGGAATTTGAGTTTTTAGCTAGTCAGTATTGTATCCAAGAAAAATTAATGACACATCAAATATAGATATTATATAAAAGCCTTTATCCCTTAAGATGAAAATGAATAACTTATTCTAGAGCTTTCCTAATATCAAATTATTTGATATGCTTTTGATTTACTTTGGGATCTCATAATAATAGCTCTTTTACTCAATTTTCTTAGTGGTGGTAAACTTACTATATTATAAGGAAACAGTTATTGAATTATTGTCATCTCCATGTAAAATTTTTTAATATAAGGAACTCATTTTATTTATGAATAACTTCAAATAAAAGGGTATTTTTATTTTTATTTTGCTTTTTTTCTAAAAGATATTATGAGCTGGATCCTGACAAAAGTCTCCTTGACAATTTGAGGGGCAAAGTGATCATTGAGTACCCAACATTACATGTAGTATTAAAAGAATACAGTAATGACATGAAAGTTCTTCACCAAGGTGAGTGTAAATTTCTTCCTGGTAACTTTTAAATAACGGGTGAAATTGAAACAGTTACGTGATTGTCTTTATATATTTTTCCACTGTATTTACACACTTAACTGAATTTCCTCTGTAACTACAGATAATGCTATAAAGAAAAATATGATTGAGCTGTTGCTTCTGTCCTGTTTGAGAGCTTGTAAGCTTTTATCAACTTAAAATGAATGAATCATTGAATGTCTGCCTCTAAAAAGATGTCCTTTGCCTCTTTGGAATTTTTTGTATTTTGTCTTTTTCTAAGGTAATAATCTTTAAGTAACAGTCTGTCTAAGATCAGATAAATTTATTCCCTAGTTAAAACTCCTTAGAGATTCCTAAAATGAGAGATCACAAAACATTTTTAGTATTCTATACTTTTCCCTCTTTGATGAGTAGTGAAGTTGGGAGGAAGTACCAAAACTGGCAATGGTATGTGTAAAATGTTCGTATATAAGGTGACTTATCCGTATTTGCAGTTACTGTTGAAACTAATTATGTAGCTGAATGTAAATTCTAAAAGATGAATAAAATTTAAAAATTACTTCTAAAAAGAAAAAGAAGTTACTTACCTTAACTCAGAACCACTAGATAGCACTTTCAGCTAAGAATTATAGGTACAGGTCAAGTCTCATTGTAACTCCAGAGAAACATAAAATCCTTGGATTAGAAATACATGGTTCAGGTTTTATTGTTATACCAGCATTATAGACTCTTAATAGCCTTTGTTGTAAGGTCTTCTCTGTATATGTGTATGGTAGCTTTTTTTCTTTGTGAAAGTTAATAGAAAAAAGTTTTTTAAACTAGCCAAACTTTGTTAGTGCCACAATTTGAAGCCAAATTTTTAATTGGCAAACATGAAGTTTCTAATAATCAATTAGCTCTCTAAATCTTTAGGTTAATTCTTGACTTTATGTTTTGGTGTTTTTTTTTAATAATTTGAGAACATCCATTTTTATTTTTTCAAATTAAATTAGAAATTTCAGTACTAAATGGCCAGTTTCACTTTTTTTTTTTTTAAACTGTGTTATACCTTTCTTTTTCCTTAATATAATTCACATAGCTCTCTCTCTCTCTAAATGTTGGTTTCAGGGAAAGTTGTTTAGTAATATGGGTTACTAGCCAGAGCAAACATTGTCTGTGTAAATAAACACAGCACACACAGCTCCTCTTTCACCTTGTTTAGGAATGCGCATTGAAGTAAGGCTTCCTGTCACGAAGCAAAAAGAAAAGGCTACTTTTTGTAGTGTACTTGGAACCCTGTGAAGTAAAATTTGGTATTTTTTGGTGGTTGTTCGATATTTGACTTATTTACACGAACCTCAAGTGACTTGCGCTTTCAGTATAGAGGATTATTTAGAGCTGCTGTGGCAGAGAACTGAAGAGGACCTAGCAGGATTTTAAGGACCACATCAGTGCTGTCACATCGTGAATACATGGACTCTAAAAATACTGCCAGGTTTTCCTATAGATGCATTTCTTTGTGTAAGCACCTCAAGGTGTCTTTTTCTTTGTACATTCTCACAGCACTGGATATTCTACAGGGTGGTCCCTTAGTGCGGGGGTGGGGGGGGGGGCAGAGGGAGGCAGAAAGGGGGTGTTATATAAGAACGGGGCATTTTCTTTGGAAAGCCTTGAAATTTTTTCTCTCTCCAGAGGCAAAAAAAGTTGGATTTTGATCTTGAGTTCATAGCAATGGTGTTTCTCTTCTAGTTTGGGGAATGTGTATTTCTGGCCTGGGATTCAGTTGTTTTCACATTTGATGATTGTTAAAATGTTTGTTATGAGTATAGATGGCCATAGTTTATTTTTTAAAAAGTCTGCCTCCATCTATGGGCAATAGACAAGTTTTGTTTGCTTTTGGCTTTTTATGAAATGGAAAAGGTTAAGCAGTTAATGTAGCCCCACTGGATTGGAGGTGTAGAGTGCTGTCCCCACACCTTGTATCAGTCCAGTGGGAAATGCTCAGAATGGTGTTTCTTGTCTCACAGGTCCTGTTTGCCAAACTTAGCTGGTAGATTTAAATGACACAGTAAAGGCATGCTACATTTCAGACTAAGGGGAAAAAAAAAAAAGAATGGAGCTCCATTAAAAGAAGAAAACTGGGCAACTTCAGTAGGCAACAAAAGGAAAAGCATCCCAAACTGCAATACCAAACAGGACAAAGCCCACTAACTTAAAACTTAGCAAAATATTGTTCTCTAATATAACTCAGAATCACAGACTACTTCTGCCTTTTTAGGTTTCTCAGGTGGCACTGCCAGTACTGAGACTTAAGAGGAAGATCCCCTTGGAGGAGGCCATGGCAACCCACTCCAGCATTCTAGCCTGGAGACTCCCTTGGACAGAGGCGCCTAGCTGGCTATGGTCCATAGGGTCTAAAAGAGTCAGACACAACTGAAGTGGCTTAGCATGCACGCACACAACCCAAAAATGATTACTTGGATTAGTGAAAATACTAACATAGAAGTTACTTACCTATCAGTCCTTTCTTATTTATTTATTTTGACCGTGACATGAGGCTTGTGGGATTTTAGTTCCCCAACTACGGATTGAACCTGGGCCCTCGGCAGTGAAAGCACTGGGTCCTAATCACCAAACCATCAGGGAATTCCCACATCAGTCTTTTCTTGGGCCAATAAATCCTTTCTTCCATTCTCCTGCCTCACTCCTGCTTTAACCCCCACCCCCCGCCTTTCTGTTTCTGTGTGTGTGTGGTGCGGTGAGGGAGAGGGGGGGCAGTGGGATGGGGATGGAGTTCAGGCCATCTTTACAGCTTGGCAACTTTACAGTGCAATAAGGTCTATAATGGTTTCAATCCTGAGAAAGCCAGAGGAGAAGACGAGTAACTTGTATTATCATGAAGAGAGACCTGAAGGACTCTGCTAGGATCTTTATGAACTTCTACAAAGATCAGGACCATATCTTGGGTAGAACCTATTTCAATGCCTTCCTTGTGAAAATGACCCTATGGACACCAGTTTGGTTGCTGGTACAATGTTACATCTAGGTACCATTGACAAACCCAAGGAACTTGGCAATTGGAATATGAAGCAAGATCCAAATTTATGGTTCTAACATCACCTCTTATTAGCTGGGTCCTTGGCATTCAGTCTGCCTCTGAGCTTTATTTTCCTTACCTACACAATGGAGATAAAGGGCTATAAGCCTCAAGCAAATAATCTATATTTTAACCTTAACAGTTTTCAAAGTGTTTATGTGCCATTTCCTTTTAGCTTCCCTGTACAATAAAATAAAGAGAGCAGTTATTCTGGTTCCCATTTTGCAAATTGAAAAAAAAAAAAAAAAAACCAGTCTATAAGTTGGAGTAGCTTACAGTTATATTAATTCAGTATACATGCTACACTGGGGAAATAAATATAGGAGAGAAAGGCCCAGTGTCTATCCCCGTGGAACTCTGCATTAGTGAGTAAATCATAGTTTTGCTGTAGTCAAGACAGCTCCTTTAAAGGAGCTCCATTTCTGCTCTCAGTCTCCTTTCCTGTGAAAAGAAGGAGATGGCGATTAGCTAGTCTTCTGTCAGCCCACATTCATTCAATATATACTGACCCTCAATTTTAAGTTTAAAAAAAATCCTGGAAAAATTTATTCCAACCACACTTGGCCAGCCTGAGTGATAATAGTGGTCTGTCCAGTGGTGCAAGTATCGGATCCTACCCACACTGTGAAGTGACCATTCCTGAGTCTTCCACAGAGGCAGGAAGGATGTTACCTCACAAAATATAATTGCCACTTTCAGACATCATTTCTGTATTTATGGTGGCCAGAATTGTATATCTCAGCTGCCTGGGACATGACATGGTTTGTCTGTCCCCATGAGCAGTGCTGTTGGTATGAATCAGAAGGGAGGAGAGAAGAGGGAAAAACAGAACAGGCTAAACAGAAACAGTATACACACTTGACTGTATGTTTCCTTATTTTTTCAGTGAAAAGTGAATCTACTAAGAACATTGGTGATGAAAATTGAACACTTCTTTTGGAGGAAGAATGTGACAGTACCCAGATAGTGGCAGAGGACCTTGTTGGAAGATTTGGGGGTGCTTTCTCTTGGTCATTGGAAAGTTTTGTTTCTCTGAAAACTGATTAAACCATCTTGGAAAAAAAAATGTTTTAATGTATTTTCTAGCTTCCTGAATTGACTTGTAAGGCTCAGACTTTAATATGCTTTATTCTGTAGGCTGAAAACTGTTGTTAGTTTGATCCAAGGATCCTGCGTTAGCCAAAGGTTGGCATTCTCTTTAGCGGGACCTCACTAAAGAAGGGCCATATGGCACACCATCTAGCCACAGGAGGACTGGTCTCTCAGGTGCCCATTCTTGTCCTTAGGATTTGTATGTAACTTAACCTTTTGAGACAACTGAATGGATCTTTTATACTTGGGTGGCACCTGGTATGATGTCCTATGTAAAAGGTTGTATAAGTACTAGGAACTGCTATTTCTTACAGTCAGTTCAGAAAAGCAGCGGCTCCGCATTGTTGTTTGAATCATCAGTGCTCACAAATCTGGCTTTCCTTGTCCACACAGTGAGCTGTGTCTTACTGTGAATTCTGTGCCTTGCACCCCATTTCGACTCTCCTCTTGACATTACCACACAGGGTGTTGTGATGAGCAGTTTTACGCTGTGTTTGGAAACATCTAACAATAGCTAAAGAAGAAACACTTGGAACTCTTCAAAGTGCTTTTGGAATGTGTATGTGTATTTATGTATATACATGATTTAATTTATACCTTATGGCAGCTCTGTATACATTATGATCTCACTTATTAAAATTAAAGTTTCCTAGTTTTATTGGAATTTGTAGTTATGAAATTGCAATATGACTATAAAAGATTATTACATCTGTATTGCATCTGTGTACCTAACGGTTAAGAAAACAAATGATAAAATTGAATATCAATGAAATTCATTTTTAGTTTATAATTAGGAAAAGTTTTAGACCAAAAAGAAACCAGAGATATTCATTAAAAGAGACTTGGAAAGATTAGAAATATGAAAAGATAATGAGAACATTATTATAAGCACAGAAGAAACTTGTAGAGTACGAATATATGTAACTTGGGGTAGAAATTGGAGAAGAGCATCTGAAGACAGTCATGGCCCAAAGACCTTTGATACAGAGTAGTGGTAGAAATGTGATTCATAGACAATAAGGGTTAGGCGTTTGAAAAATACATATACTTCCTAAAGCAGCTTCAGGGATCTTCTCCCTATATATAGTAAAAACTTTGTGTAGAATTATGTTTTTCACAATAATTACTGGACTGACAACTAAATGGGATTTCACAATCTTGACAGTGAGATTTATCTTCTTGAGACAGGCAAGAAGGAGAATGAATTGAATCAAACGTGTCACAGAATTGTTATTGGGAAAAATGGGATAAAGTACACAAAAAAGAACATGTGATCTGAGTATCAGGGTGGAGAGGAATTTCCTGACAGTGAAATCTGTTATGATGTGTCTCATTTCCAAGAAAAGTGTTGAGTTCCATCCCATCTAGAATTTAAGTTAAAAAACTGGACAAAAACCAAAGGACTTATCCTGTACTTTCCCTCCCCAGGAGGGGGAAAAAAAAAAACAAAACAAAACAAAAAACCCCACATGATCTATTGCATCTTTACCATATCTGTTGTCTAGAATTCTGTTAGACTTTAAATTAGGGACTATTCCTTCGGAAAGAATATAGCTGCTGCTGCTGCTGCTGCTGCCGCCAAGTCAATTCAGTCGTATCTGACTCTGTGCAACCCCATAGACAGCAGCCTACCAGGCTCCTCCGTCCTTGGGATTCTCCAGGCAAGAATGCTGGAGGGTTGCCATTTCCTTCTCCAATGCATGAAAGTGAAAAGTGAAAGTGAAGTCGCTCAGTCGTGTCTGACTCTTCGCTACCCCATGGACTGCAGCCTACCAGGTCCAGGCAAGAGTACTGGAATGGGTTGCCATTGCCTTCTCCAAAGAATATAGCAGAGTTCCCTTAATATAACTATCAGATCATTTGATTAATATGCACATTTATTCCCACAGAATTTACAGTAAACGTGTTGTAGTGAATAACTATGTCAACTGCTTGGATGGGGTAAACTGGGAACAATTCACTGAGAGCCCTTTAAGTTTGTAGTATTAAAACCCAATTTCTGTTTTAGAGGCCTTCACCATTTTGGATTCCTGACAAATTCTGATGAATAAACAAACTCCCTGACCCATGTTAAGTTCAACATCCTGCATTTCATTCACAAACCATATTTTAAAAGAAGGGCTCCACCTGGCCTTTATTTTTTAAACAATGATTTCAAAGGGAAGGTAGGCCTTTCATAATTGCTAATTATTACATATGGGGTTAATAGACATAAATTTACAGTAAACAAAACTTGCACCTGTTCATATTATAAATAGGAATTAAAGAGTTACTGTAATATTCCTAAGTGTAGTTGAGCCAATTTGTTTCACTGTAGCAAGTGATAGGATTCAGGTTTCAGGATGTTAGTGAAATGCTAAACATATAATGCCAACAATTTACTTTATATGTTTTGTTTAATTTCTTTGGCATATACAGTGTGTTGTGCCTGACTTTATATCAGGCATTAAATTTTAAGTAAAGATAACCTAAGCTGCTTTTATTTAGTCATAAATTACTGTATTAAAATGTGGTAGGTTTATTTTCAGGTAAGTATTGAATACTTTTATTAACCAATCATCCTTCAACTGCAAGTGTCAAAAACTCAAACTAGTGTCAGCATGAAAGGCAGTTTATTGATTCCTGTGCTGGGAAGTCCAGGCATGACTGGGTCCAAACAACAAAGAAGCCGTATGTCTTTCCATCTCCCATACTTGACCCTGTTTTTCTTTTTTTTTCCATGGACTGGTTTTCTTTCCTAGGCAAACTTTCTCTTTGGGGATGCCCACTTTGCACTGAGGTGAGGATAGTAGTTACATCATCATACAAAGCTTGGCAGCAAGTTATGTAAAACTGGGGGTAAGAACTTTCATTTTAACCAGATTAGATCACATTCTATCCCTGAGCTGATAAGGAGTTCCCCCAAAGGAAGGGGAAATTACCAGAAAAAGGAAGGGTGTAGGAACTGTAGAGGAAAGGTGGTTCCTGAGAATACAAAAGAAACAGATGTCCATTGCACATTTATTGGAATTTGAGTAGCAGGGGGTTACTGATTTGAAATCACATAAGGAGTAAAATTCAGAATTAATCTGCAGGGCTTCATTGGCTTTAACTAGAGATTTTAGTTCCTACTTGTGCCATTGCTGCTGAGTTGCCATTATAGGCTTTTTTTTTAATGCTTCCCATTTGTGTTTGACATTATGTTGCTACTGGTTTGATCAGATGCACCGCACCAGTCTGTTTCCAAGATGGATTTGGAAATTGCCCATTTCGTCAACATATGAGAAATACTGATTTTGAAATTAGAGTTGTACTGGAGGATAATGCTTCAAAAAAATGATGACTATTTTAGTAAAAATAGACCCTTAAACCTCTGAGGATCTGTACTTCATTACAAAATATTTTCTTTTAACTTTGGTCAGCTGAAAGCTATCTAAAGTATGTGTGCATGTGTTCTTTAAAATGAACTGAAATGTGGACAGTTTTCCATATTGAAGTGTGGTGAGCTGCACTCATTTTGAACTTCATAACCAAATGCATCCTTTAGCCTTTGATAAGCTGCTATACAATTCTGCTATCGCCAGTTTTGTTTTCTTAATGAATACAATACCACTTACTCTTCATGACTGGGCCCCAACCTAATTTTACAGCCATTTCTTTCCTGTATCTCCACCCTTTAACTTCAGTCTCATAAAACAACAAAAATGCTACCATATATACATCCCAAGCATTTCCCCCACTGAAGTGCATTTCTCCTTGTTCATAATCTCCATATGAGCATATTCTCCCTACTCTCTGAGACTCAGCTTGACCAGTCACGGCTGTGAGCCTCTCACGTAGAACCCATAGTTACGTTCACACTGCATGCATCTCCTGAGAGGCAGATGCTCATGCCACACTGCCTGTTGAGTGTTTTTAATATCACACTGATAATAAGGTTAAACTAGCATATATTAATAGCTTACTATTCTGACAATTGTGAGCCAGGCCTATGTCTGTCTTGTACATCTAAGAAAATAGCAGGAGCCCAGGAATCTCTCAGGTAGTCAGTGCCCGTCTCAGCACCCTTCTCTGAGATAACTCACCCTCTGCCTCCCCACTTCCTGAGACAGCCTACCATCTCACCCACCTTCACCCTGTCTTTCATGTTCCTCACCTCGACCAAGAGTTGCAATTTGAGCCCACGTGCATTTGTGAACAGGGGCTCAGGTGGAAAATGAAACTGATTCATGTTATGGTAGACAGCATTATCAGTGGGGTTTACAATAAATCCATTTTACAGATGAGGAAACTAAGGCAATAGAGGTTCAAACTTATCCTTAGATCACACTGTTAAATGATGAATGATGGGTGTTCGATATTTTCCTTATTGCTCAAACTGTTGTTTAACTGGTCTTGAAGGCCAAATCTATGGTTGATAATTATGGCACAGTATCAAGCAGTTTCTGGCATAAAGTAAGATCTCAGTAAAGATTGGATATTGAGATAAGTTGGGAGAAGTAGGGAAGCTCTCTAGGCTGAAAACAAATTTTTAAGGCACCGTTCTAAGCACGTTAAAACTGTTAATCACTGATTCTTCACAGTCCAGTGAAGTAAGTACTGCTGTGTTTCATTGACTCCACAGTGTCATTAGTGGTAAAATGTGCCATTTTATTAACAGAAAACAATGCTGCCAATTAAATTGTGACAATGCTTTTTAGAAAATTTAGAATGCTTATGCAAAAAGCTCTTTTAGGAGTTTCATTTCAATAAATCTCAGACTTTGTCAATTATAAGCCATACCATTTTGTATAGCACTAAGAATAAAAATACATGGATCAACAAATTGTATGACACATCCTGACTTGAAATGTTAAAATATGGAAAAAATAGCTAGAATTGATGTAATGTGATATTGAGACAAGCATATCATTCTGTGCTTATATTTTAAACAAGTGAAATTAACTGGGTAAGGCATTCCTAAAACTTCACGGTCTGACCTTTATGACTCAGACCACATGATGCACCAATTCTGAATGAACTGCTCCACCACTGTCTGTGCAATTTCCTTCAGAGTCACTGACACCCATTCTGCAAGTTCTTATGCTGCTGTTTTCTTAATCAGAAGGTATTTAGCAGAAAGGTTTTGATCAACTGTTATTAAGACAATGGTCTGTGGAATGAGGGCTTCCCAGGTGGCATAGTGGTAAAGAATCTGCCTGCAATACAGAAGACACTAAAGACATGAATTTGATCCCTGGCTTGGGAAGATCCTCTGGAGGAGGAAAGGGCAGCCCCCTCCAGTATTCTTGCCTGGAAAATTCTGACAGAGGAGCCTGGCAGGCTCCAGTCCATGGGGTCACAAAGAGTCAGACACTGACACCCATTCTGCACGTTCTGATGCTGATGTTTCCTTGATCTAAAGGTATTTAATAGAAGGATTTTGGTCAGCTGTTGTTAAGACAATAGCCTGTGGAATGAAATATCGAAAGATTGCTGATGTCCATTTGTGCCACCAGAAACAACCACATATGCACGAGGATTGTCAGGTACATCATGACTATGGCCTGGCCACCAGCCTTTTTTAAGGCCCTAAAGATTTCAAGAATGTTAAAATGTGGGTTCTAGTGTCAATAAAGTACAGTACCATCATCCCCATTTTATATAGGAAAGGAAATTAAGGTCCAAACCAGATGGGTTACATGGAAATTAACTAGGCAGACCACGATTTAAACCAAGGCAAGATGGGCTTCAGAGGTCATGTCCCTAACCATTAGGTTAATTGGACTCCTGGATGGGCTCTGCCCAGGTCATCAAGTCATCCTGAAGTCATACTATGTTTCATAATGATTTTGAGATGTTATTACAGTTTACTGCTACTTAAAAATGGATAATTATTTTAATAGGCTACTTTACCTAAAGAATTTTTTGAAAAAGGACAGTTTCTTCAGAGTTTGTGAAACCGCTTTTCTTGGAGGTTTTTCTCACCGTTGATGGACAGTGGGCTGTTTCTCCTAATGTTTTCAGTTCCTGTCTTGAGTCTTTCATCCATGTTACTCATATTTTGCTGGTTTGGGCATAAAACCTTCAATCACTTCAGTTAGTTTGAAACCAGCTGCTAATGCTAGTGCCAGTTTCTTTTAGTGGAATCCAAGATGTTAGTATCAAGTCTGTTTCACTGTCCATGATGGATTGTGCACCGCTGTACTGAGCACTGCTCAGAGCTGTTACAACCGACCTCAAGGAACATGGCTGTCCAGGACTATATGGTAAAGGGAGCCCACATGGAAAGGAATAAGGACACAAAGACAGCTGCTAATGAGTGTCAAGTTGACCTGATGTTGAGCTGCGGCAGGAACGCATGCTTGGCACACTGGTGAATCCAACTGAGAGCTGCTGGGCATTGCCTAAGGACAGGACAGGCTTGGGCAGCTTGGACAACCATAGGGGAGGAGGTGTAATCTCAGGACCTGTTGGAAATCTTGAGAATGACTTCAAAAGTGGAAATGGGATAGTTGGAGAAAACCCATGAAAAGACAAAGGGCTTGTAAATAGTAAAATGTGAGTCTTAATTTCATGAAAGCAAGTGTTCATGCTCTAAACTATATAACCAAGGAGAGTAAGCTAAGCCTCTTGATTTTTAAAAGAAATTTCCATCCCCCTTGGGTAGGTAATGCAGTGTTCATCAAATAACTGTTTCACTTTGTATCTCAGAAAAGCTTCCTTTCTCCCAGTTTTCTGCTAAGTATTCTCAGTTATTTTTACCATGAGAAGAGATTGTCACATATCACCTCTTGGTATGATTTCTTTTGGCTCTCTGAACAGTTGATTCTAGTTTAAGTCTATACAGTATGATTCTGTGGTGCAAAGACAGTCCCTGAAGCCCAATAACTTCTTATTTTTCCTAGAACCCTGTGGTCCTATGCTTGACTGCTGCTCTGTGTTCCTAAAGAAAAACAGGAGCGTCTGATCTCTGTGTTTTGAAGTTTTAGCAGTTGGTTAACCAGATGCTGTGATGTTGTGCTTTGGCGCCCCCGCCAATGTAGAAGAGACAGCAACTTTTTCCATGTTCCTGACAGATTGGAAGGTGTTTTTTCAAATCCCCTGCTTCAGATCTCTCCCTGGAAAGGTTGGTCGGTTGTTCAGCCAACAACCTTGGCCTGCACAACGAGTGCAGCTTAGAAGCCTGTAAATAGTTCCTGCCACATTTGGACCCTCACAAACAAAACTTCTAAGCATTGGAAATGGAAAACTTGAGGTGGCCAGGAAACCAAGTGAGAGCAGGCATCCAGTCTTCCAGGTATTGAATTAATGCGACTCTGCAAGAAGGAAGCTACTGTTTGTGGCTGACCTGTGTGTGGACAGTCAAAGGGAAAGCATGATCCAGGTGTTCTTTTCTCAACTTTCTTAAGTGCCAAGACCTGTTGGGAGGTTTGGTTTGATTTTCTTTTTTCCTAAGCAATCAAATCTTCCTTTCCCCTACCAAACTTCCGTGCCCCTCAGGAGTATGAAGGACAGCAAGTTCTTTCTTAACCCGTCAAACAGTACTTAATTTGAAATCCTATAATTTAGTCTATTCAAAAGGACTTTAAAATATTTTGTAATCTCCTTTAGTCCTGGTGTAAGATTTCTCCGAAGGGTGGTAGTGAATCTGTAAACCTTAGGCCAGGTGACGGTCTAAGTATAAATTAAAAAGTGTAGTAAAATGTGTTGTTTACTACTCAACATGCATCCCCCTTCTCAGAACACTACCTTGAGTTTCTTTGGGAAGCTAGTAGCTCCTTCTGTTCACAGTGATCTGGTTCAGATGGAATTAAGACCAACCCTAGCTCTAGGGTGGGTTTTCAGCAGCCTCAACAGATCCCACTCCCGTGATCCTGTGTTTGGTTCAGAACTGTGCAGGTGACCTAAGCTGGTGCAATCCAAGAGACCTACAGATAGAATCTGTAGGTCTACAGATTCTACAGGCAGATAGATAGAATCTCCCCTACTATAAAGATGCAGGTTAAAAGCGGGTTAGCTTGTTTTGCTACTGTAAGGGGAGCCTGCCTGAGACTGGTGACAACTCAGAGGAAGCTGATTGAATCTAGATTAAGCCAAGCCCATATATCCCTGTGTAGTGCTCAGTTACATTACCCATTACATTCCTCTTTTTTCCTCCCTTAATCAAGTTTATGTAAGTTAGATTTTCTGTCAACTGTCAGAATTTAATACCAGGAAATGAAGCACGGCAAGTTGTAGCCCCTGGATTATAGAATTGGATGAATGAAGATAGAAGAACTTCTGGGTGTTAGTGAGGATTAGGTTGGTCTGTAAAAGGAAAAATAATCTTAACGGACCCTTTATGGACAGTTTGTGGAAGTTGCACACAGCACTTCTGTTGATATCCCATATCCAGAACTTGGCCATATAGCCACACCTGCTTCAAAGGAATGGGAAGAAGTCCTTCTGATTAGCAATGTGCCTAACTAAAAATTGTGGATTCTTCTTACTAAGGAGGGTAATTAGATGGGTATTGGGACAATAACGGTCTTTAACACAGTCAGTTATTGGCAGTTCTTGTTTGGTGGTAAATTGTTTAATGTATACTGGGATTTTCAGCCCATGTGACTCTCCAGGCAGCAGTATTCAGGGACTTGGATGGAAAGTTCAGGTTGTAGGAATGTAGTGGTTGCAGGTTGAAGCCTTTGTAAATTTTACGAGAGCTAATGCCTCTAAAACCAAGAAGGAATGAAATAAGGCTTTGCTACAAAAAACAGTTTCTGCCTGTGACCCAAGTCAACTGAGTGTATTCATCTGGATCCTTGGCTGAATAGAAAAGCCAGATTCCTTGTAAAGTTAAATTAGTTTGAGCAAAAGAAAAAAGAAGGGAAAAGTACAATAAAGAAAGATTGTTACTGTTGTTTATTCACTCGGTCATGTCTGACTCTTTTGCAACCCCAGGGACTGTAGCCCGCCAGGCTCCTCTGTCCATGGAATTTCCCAGGGAAGAATACTGGAGTGGGTGGGTTGCCATTTCCTCCTCCAGGGGATCTTCCCAATCCAGAGATCGAACCCTGGTCTCCTGCATTGGCAGGAGGATTCTTTAGCCACCTGGAAAGCCCAAAGAAAGATTAGGACCTAGAATAAGTGTGATCTCCATACATCTTCTAGAATCCTCTTGTTGCACGCTCCTGACCTGTCAAAAGGGACAGCCATGCCTCTTGAACAGCTGCAGCTGGTGTGCAGCCCTCCAGCAAAGGAGAGTAGCTCCAGGTCATTGCATTGCATTGCCCCCAAAGAGGCCAGTATAGAGGCAGAAGCCATCAATTTACAGCCACCCCAAATCCGCGTTCTAAATGAAGCTATAAATCAGCTAGATCTCTGCTTTTATTACTAACTCATGGAATTGACCAGTGTGTTATCAGGGTTATCCAGAGAAGCAGAAGCAATTGGTATATATGTAGAGAGAGAAACAGATTTATTAGGAACTGGCTCATGTGATTATGGAGTCTGGCAAGTCCCGAGATCTATAAGGTAAGGGCTCAAGCTAAGACCCAGGAGAGCAGATGTTTCAGTTTGAGTCTGAAGGAGTGTCCCTGTTCAAAGGTGGTCAGGCCAGAGGGATTCTTTCTTACTCAGGGGGTGGTCAACCGCTTGGCTCTAATCAGGCCTTCAACTGATTGGCTGAGGCCCACCCATATTAGGGAGAGTAGTCTGCTTTACTGCCTCTTCTGATTTAAATGTTAATCTCTTTCCAAAATATCCTTACAGAAACATCCAGAATAATGTTTTACCAAATATCTGGGTACCCCCTGACCCAGTCAAGTTGATACATAAAATTAACCATCACAACCAGAAACACATAGATGGGAACCAGTCTGAAAACTGTCCTTGGAACCCCTTCCCCGAGCACAGATGCACTCCCATTTATACCAGAGAGAAATGGTATTTAAAGCTGTGCTGTCCTATGAAAAGGCTCTCTCACAGAAACAGGAGACAAGAGGATCCTCTTAGAAAGTGAAACTGAGGCAGCCCCAGACCACCACTTCACTGCAAAATAGGGAGTCTTTGCCACTTTTGTCCAAAAAGATTGTAGTATGTGTGAGGGCTGGTAGCCACTGGATGTCCTTTGCAATTTGGAATTTTTCTGGGTGTGGCTTAACTTCTCATTTACCCACAGATCACTGAACAAAGAAGAATCACTTGACAAGATTTGCACACTGACATGAAATATTGAACTTGGATCTAGCTTTAGTAATGAAGTTTCACATGATGTCCCTGTAGAGAAGTATCGTGCCCTGAGTGTGTGGAAGCTGTGGGTTGCTGTCAGGCAGCCAAAGGCTGGACCAGGCAACGTTGCTGAGTCTTGGCTGGTTCTCCACATTTCTTCTGAGAGCCGCTTCCCCATATCCTCAGCTGTAGGGCTGGTTGGGATTGATGCCCGCCTTCCCATTCCATCTCAGCCACAGTCATTGGTTCAGGAATGGGCATGGAAATCCATACCAGAGTGAGCCTCCAATTGTTGCTAGGACTGCTAGAACTCCATCTCTCTTCCTCACTAGCCTAACTCAGGGATGTCACCATTTTTGCTGCCACAAGGGGACCCAGCATGGGAAGCTAGAAGCAGAGCTAAGAGATGGATCCTGGTTATAACATTTTGCTTTCATTTTGGAGTCATTCTGGAGGGCTTTCCCTTCATTTGCAACAACAACAAAATTTCCTAAGTGACATAGAGAATGTGAGGAAACTCAAACAAGCACCTCTTTTTAGTAGTCTTATCTTTTCCAAGGAGCTTTCTTTCCCCTGTGTGTCATGACCTTTAAGGTCTCTGCAAAACCACAGAACTGTAGGATCTTAGAACCAAAAGGACCATAGAAATCAGCTACTCCAGGACCTCCAAAGATGCGTCAGGGGTTTAAGCAAGGTGATTTTTATGTGATTCATGAAATTTTTTTAAAATATAATTATGAATCCTAGTAAAATACAACTAGCATTTTCATAGTAAACTTGTGATTTAACAGGTTTCATGTAATCCTTTTACTGAAGGGAAAATTGAAGCTTTGAGAGATTACTGGATGTTTTAGGGATTGCCCAGATGGTGAATAAAGGATGAGAGATATTAAATGGGGAATCTTATAAGTGGAAGGAAGCCTAGAGGTCACGAAATTGCCCTTGCCCACTTCCAATTTCAGAATTTCCTCCGAAGCATCTCTCACAAGTGGTCATCCAGCCTCTTTTTGCATATCCCGAGGATGGAAAGCTTATCACCATTTAAGGCAGCACATTCTGTTTTGGAAGTTTGGGTAGAAAAATTATCCCATATACTGAACCAAAATCAGCCCCTTGAAATTTCTTTCCACTTGGTTCCAGTTTTTCCCTCTGAAGCTGTTCCCTGGCTTCAAATGTTTCAAGACACTTAATCCTGCCCTCTTCCACTTTTCCCTCAATACACACCTCAGATCTCTTTATGAAATGTGGTTTTCTCACTTTTTTTTTTTAATTTAACACCCAAATGCCTTTGTCACTATTAAAGCTGTGTGGCTAGAATATGACTTAATATATATACAGTGTAGACTAAACTAGAGCTGTCCTCCGCTTTGTCCTAGACTCTGTGTTTCTATTCGGGCAGCCTAAGATCACCTTATCCACGGCTAACCATGAAATAACAACATCCATCTTTGTTCCCCATCCTGCAGTCAGTTAGCTGAGTAACTGAACCTCAGTTCATGACTTGTCGTTTGTTCTCACACATTTTCATTCTATCATTTCAGCCTGTTGAGATTTTTTTCCTTTTGGTCTTGATTTCTATGAGCCAATAAATCTAGGAATAACAGAGTATGTGAGTGTCCCTTGAAATTTAAAAGCAATTGAGTACCCCAAAATATAGTAAATGTAGAAAATAATAAACATAGAAACTAGTATCCAAAAGACTGATATAGATTGAAAATATTAATGGATTTAGCATATATCAGTGAGAGATTAGGAGATACTTAGGGAGGTGCTCAACTTTTTTAATATGATATCCTAACTTTGCCTGTCTAATGTTTCTGCTGGTCAACACCAGAGGCAGACCATTGAGTTATATTAGGTAAAGGTTTAGCTCAGCATGGGATTTCTTACCAATTTTTCTCTGTTGCAGAAATAAACCTATCTTTGGCCCCTGGAGCCAGTCCAGGATACTGATTGAAGGAACCCATTAGTGAATTAAACAGAACTGAGTTCAAATGCTGACTCTTTGACTTTCTAGTCCTGTATCCTCTCACAAGCTGCACAGCCTCTCTGAGCCTCAGTTAACCCAGGAAGCAGCACGGTGCCTGTCTCGGGCCAAGAATTACATAGAGTAATACATATAAAGCATCTGGCACATGGTAAACACTTAATATAAGTGGCTATGATTGTTTCTAATTCTCTTAAAACACACACAAAATAATTAGAGGAGTTGAAAATAAAAGTTAGCCCATGGAGACTGGAGCTGTCCATCATGACTTTGTGTACCTGGGTGAGTCAGCTTCTGTCTTGAAGTACTGTCATCAGGACTCTGACAATTTGGTGGAGAAAACTCCTAACCACCCAAAGGCTTTGCATGTTGGGAGGAGCACTATGAGAGGTTCAGAAGCAGCTTTGATGAAGGAGCCAGCAGACACCAGCTGGAAATGTTTCCTCCACGACCAGGCAAATGTAGCACCACCGTCTGGAAGGAAACACAGAGATACCCAGCCACTAGAAGGCCACTCATTCCAAGTGTCACCTGCAGAGTCTTAGGAGACTGAGGGCTTAGGAGTGAAGAGCAAGAAGAGGAGCGGAAGGTAGGCTGTTTCTCTCCCAGTATATTTTTTCCAACCCTGGATTTGCTATAGCCCACCTGAATGCAATTCTGAATGTAAGGCAGTTGTGGGTACATGTGTCTGGGCAGGCACAAGCTTCTAAGGATCATGCTTTCAAACACTGACTGGGCTTGCCAAAGCTGGGTGAGGGTAGCCTCATCTGATCTGAGGATTATTGTCAGGCAGGAGGGGTTTAAATTTTTAAATCCCAGATTTTTAACACATAGGAAAACACCTGGCTTCCTGTGAAATGAATGGCTTCAGTTGGCTTCCTTTTTTTTTTTTAAAGAGTGATTAGATTTAGTGCTTTTTTTCTCTTCATCAACAAATGAGCAACGGATGTCCAGATAGATATCCATCTATGGGCCCCACTGTTAGGACTCAAAGGCTCCCAAGATTTGCATCTTCTCGGAACCCCATGATTTACAGCACCTCTCCTTGCTCCATTCCTTTAGCATTCAGTGCTGCCCCATTGAGACAGAAGTACCCACAGACCTTTTACTGTACGTTCCTAGGCTATTTAATTAGTCATTCATCCTGCATATTCAAAGGACATGTGTATGTGTGTCTGTGTGTTTTGCCCTTGGCCACACTGAGTGTTGTGCTTTGTGTGGGGGTTTTCCGTTTTGTTGTGTTTTTTTCCCATTTACACAAGGTCACACTCAGAGTTCTTCCTCCCTGAGAGGAGGTGGCACATTCATCCCTTAAGCTGCCTCCCATTTCCTTCAGTTGGGATCATTCAGCCCTTCCTGAGGTGTTACCATTTTTCCATTTCTTCTTTGCTGCCTCCTTTCTTTTAATAACTCTGGGAGACAGGGAGGCACCTTGTAAAGTTAATTTCCTCAGAAGCTTTCAAAGTAAAGGCATCTCTCAGCCCAGACACCACCACCCCTCTCCACCCCTCAGCAGGGACACACACCCCTCTGCGGAGCCTTAGTCACCCTGGGCTGTGCCCGCCGCCCAGGCCTCTCCATACCCAGCTCTGTCTCAGGGGCACAGTGAGTTGCTCTGTCTACTGACTCTTTGGCCTGGGTGTGGGGAGCCCAGTTGGGAAGAGCCTCCCCCTTTATTTTCCCTGCACCTTCCTCCCATTTTTCACTTCCCAGCTGTGCTCCCCCTTCCCCTTCACTGCTTTCAGCTTCTCTCTGGTACTTTCAGGACTTGGGGGCTGGCTCTCTGCCTGTCCCAGGGATGGCATTTCCTCTTCAAAGGCCTGTGGCTGCAGCCACCCAGCTCTAAGGAGCACACAAGGCTTTGGAATCACTGTGGCTTTTGCTGCCTGCCTACTTGGAAGGCAGGGGCAGTTTTATAAAACACCCCTTCGGTTTCTTGGGGTGAAGCTTTTCTCAATCCTGTTTTATTTATGTGAACACGATCTGTGGCTTTTGAATGTTTGCTTTTGAATGTTTGTGTTAATGGACTAAGCTGAAAGCGTTTCCTCTTACCGGAGAGAGGGCCCCGCACAGCTGGGGGCCAGGCTGCTCAGCTCCGGCGAAATCTGTCCCAAGAGGAACAAGTCGTCAGCCAAGGCAGTCTGGAGACTCTGAGAGAAATTCATTGAGACCTGCATGGGCAGCAGCGGTCAGAGCTGGGATCATAGACTGGGCCACAGAGCTCAAGAAAAAATCCTTTGATTAATAGGCAAGACTGGACTGGAGGCAACTAGATTTTTGCAAATACACTTTTTTAATTGTGCATATATTTACCAAAACTGTGGTTTTCAACAGCTTTGGTGTCTGATCTCTGCCCCCAGCCTTCTGAGTTACTCCTGGCAGTATTAAGAAATCCAGCGCTTAGCTGATTCCTGAACCATCTGTCTGTAGGTGAGCTGTCATCTGAAAGTGTGGCAGAGTTCTCAGCCTATTGACATGCTTCCTGTGTGTTTCCCTTCCCTTCTTCTCTCTCCCTGATACCTAAGGGCACTGCAGATGGAAACAGAAACCAAGACCCAAAAGATCCACTGAGTGTACGATCGTTCCATAGTTAATGACTGGACATCCTCGTGCTGGTGTGAGGAAAGGAGGCAGGAGAGGGGCAAGTGGCACCAGAGAGGACACGGTGGAGGAAGGAGGATCCTCGGATTTGCCATGAAGACCGAGGAACAGAGTAGAAAGGGCTCGGGGCTAGGATATCATCAAGGGGTAGACCCACCATCCCATACACATAGCCTGTGTATCCCTGTGTCCAGTGGCCCCAGAAACCTGTAAGCCCTTGAGCCAAAGCTGGGAGACTTACCTCTACAGTCTGTGTGAGGATGTGGGCATGATGAGGAACATGTCTCCCTCCAAACAAGATGGTACTGAACAGAGTTAGTTGAGAATCCTTCTATGATCTGGGCCAAACGATGGGTCCACCAGCAGTGTTGCTTGAGTTAGTAACCTCCTTACATGCAGGGGCCAGCTGGTGCTGGAGACTGGAAAAACTGCAGCAGAAAAGAACTGATGTGGGGCTCCACGGGAAATAGACAGTTCTTGAGGCTAACTGTTCCAGAGTTCCTTTATGTAAGATAAGAGTTCAATGTTGGTGACCCATCTATTCAATCTACACCCTCTCCTTGGACATCATCCTCTAACTCCTTGGTTTAGTGACCACTGAATCTGTCTTCTGACCTTCAGACCTGACCTAACTGCTTTCTTGACAATCACACATGTACTCAGTGTAACACATGGCTAGTTCATTCTTTTCTCCACTTCCCCCTAACCAGCTCCCCTGGGTCATCTCTATTCATTCAGTTGCTCACACCAGAAATATCAGAATTATCTTTTTCGCCTTTCCTTTTCCCTAAGACTCCAACCAGCTACATGATCCTATTCATTCAGCTTTCTAAATATCTCTTTATTCTGTCCACATCTCATTCTCTCTTTGGCCACCAAACTAGTCCAAGTTAACATCTTTTCTCATCCAGCTACTACACTGGTCCTCAAACTGCTCTCTTGGCTTCTCTTCTTATCTCCTCATAGTCCATTCTCTACAGACTTAAAGTGCAAATTAAAATGATGTATCCAAAATACAATCTGATTGTATTTCTCACCTGTCCAAAACCTTTAAGTATTTTACATTGCTTTTCGGATAAAATCCCAAGTCCAAATTCCAGCCTTGCTTCCTCCTTCCAGCATCGTCTGTTACTAGGACAGAGACCTTGTCTTTCCATTTCATTGCTGTTCCTTCAGCACCTAGAACAATGTATAGCACAACATTGCTTTCTATAAGTAGTAGTTGGATGAATGAATGAATAAATAAATGCACAGAATGTCTATGTATTCAAGGATAACCAAGTAAAATGCAGAGTGAGAGAAAGCCAATATTATAACCTCTCCGGAAAATTTTTCTTATTCTAAGACTCCAGCGTATTTTTTGCTTTGGGCTGCACTATGTCGTCATTCAGTGTGCAGGTTTTCTCTGGTTGCGATGCTTGGACTTCTCTGTTGTGGAGCGCAGGCTCTGGAGCACTTCAGTAGTTACTGCACCTGGGCTCTCTAGTTGTATTGAGCAGGCTTAGTAGCTCCACGGCATGTGGAATCCTGGTTCCCCATCCAAGGATCGAACCCTCATTCCCTGCATTAGAAGGCAGATTCTTAACCACTGGACCACAAGAGAAGTCTTGACTTTGGTGTTTTGATCCCAGGGCTGGAATAGTAGAAAATACTTAAGAAAGCATAGCACAAAATGCAAGTTGAGTAAGATGGTCTCTGTTATGCTCCCATGGAGTCCCCATTCTGGATATAAGCAGCTTGCTATGCTATCTGAAAGATTATGAAGACTGCGGGCACTGAGAGGTTTACAAGGGGAAGAGAAGAAATGGCAGCTGGAAGGATTAGTGTAGAGGATGGTTTTGTTTGTTCTGTTTCAGTTTTGGCTGACTAGCATCCACTTCACTCCCTGACAATACCCCAGTTTTCTTTTGAAGAAGGATCTCTTCCTGTTGGATTCAGTCTATTGGGATTGTAATTAAGAGCCTGCCTTCCCTTGAGGCCCAAGTTAAACCAATAGATGCTTTCTCCCTAGAAGTAGATTCTTGAGCACAGAGATCAAGAAATTTAAAACATTTGCTGTGTGGAGGAGACCTTCCAGCCATACCATGCCTGCTAAGAGACCACCAAGGTCTGACTGGGGGCCAGTCATCCCATTAATTAGCCCAATTGTGGGCTCTCAACCATTACAGAATAAACTTATTATCCATAATTTGGTCAGAGTTGTTTCTGTTGTTTGTAACTGCTAGTGTGATAATGTTGGCACAAGGGAAAATTATCAAAATATAGTTCTGACATCTTTTAATTTTCTGGGCCAAAGCCATTATGTAAAGCCAAGAATAAACATCATATGCAATTTGACCTTGGGAGTACAATTATGACTGACTTTCCTAACACGGAAATGTGTAACATTCAAATGTGGATCTTCTTAAGCTGTGCTTAGTAGCTCAGTCATGTCTGACTCTTTGTGACCCTATGGACTGTACCCTGCCAGTCTCCTCTGTCCATGGAGATTCTCCAAGCAAGAATACTGGAGTGGGTTGCCATTCCCTTCTCCAGGGCATCTTCCAACCCAGGGATCGAACTCAGGTCTCCTGCATTGCAGGCTGATTCTTTACCATCTGAGCCACCAAGGAAGCCCTCTTAGAGATCAGTAGCTGAACATATCACACTTTGGATTGGTCATCTGTATCTAAAAGAAATACATTAAAACCCCTCCTTCAACTTCGTCTTTCATTGCACCCATAGTAAAAGACTAAAAGTGATCAAGCTTACTATTGGTCTGGTAAATACAAATTAAAATAAGTACCATGCTCTTGCCAATCAGTTCTGCCAAAATTTAAAAAAAAAAACAGAAAATGGAAAAAAAGCAGGCAATATCCATTGTTGATGAGAATGTGAACAAAGGGCATTCTTTCATAGTTAGTAGAAGTACAAATTGGTCAGTCTTTCAGGAAGGCAGTTTGGCAGTGGCTATCAAAATTCAATACATGCATACCCTTTGACCCAGCAGTTCTACTCTTAGAAATAAAAAGAGTAATACAAGTATAAGACTGCTCAATGCAGCATTAATCTGTCCTATCATAATATTAGAAACAACCTATGTTCCTTAATAGGTTGAGTACATTTTGGTATAGTTTCATGATTCATTCAGTAGCCATTATAAAGAATGTGGTTGCTATGTATGTAACAGTAGTTCACAATATTTTACTGACTGTAAAAAGCAAGTTATAGAATGTGAAGAGAAAAATTCTTTAAAGAAAAAAGCACTATACACAGACTTTATGAGCACATGTATGTGTATGTAAAGATGTCTGAATGTGTACAGAAAAGATCCAGATGGGTTCACACTGCAGTTAGATGCTTTTGAACTGCGGTGTTGGAGAAGACTCCTGAGAGTCCCTTAGAGTGCAAGGACATCCAACCAGTCCATTCTAAAGGAGATCAGTCCTGGGTGTTCTTTGGAAGGAATGATGCTAAGGCTGAAACTCCAGTACTTTGGCCACCTCATGCAAAGAGTTGACTCATTGGAAGAGACTCTGTTGCTGGGAGGGGTTGGGGGCAGGAGGAGAAGGGGATGACAGAGGATGAGATGGCTGGATGGCATCACTGACTTGATGGACATGAGTTTGAGTGAACTCCAGGAGTTGGTGATGGACAGGGAGGCCTGGCATGCTGCAATTCATGGGGTCACAAAGAGTCGGACACAACTGAGTGACTGAACTGAACTGACTAACATTTGACAAATGGGTGGGAGCATTGGAAGGGGAGAAGAGAGGAAAAGAAAGGAAGTTTGATTTTATATTTTATATATTTTGGTATATCTGAATTTTTATTGCCCTTCTCTTACTCTTGGGATTTAAAAAATTATTTTTTAATTTTCTAAAAACAGAAAAAAGAAATAAAACTGCTAGCATGTAAATAAAATAATCAGATAACAAGCAAAGTAACCTTTCCAGAGGTCAAGGGTGGGTTCTGACCCATTGGTCTGGACAACAGTCTGGTCTGTCCCAGTAGGTGGAAGCTGAGGGACTAAGTGTACCTAGGATACAACCAAGTTTCTGTAAGAGAACCACCTAGGCAGGCCAAAGGAGCTCCTCTTGGAAGCCTTTCCCAGGCTGGGTGGAAATCAACCCTAAAAGAGTTGGAATTGCACAGCTGATTGTTTTCATTGGCTCTGCCCATCTTACCTTGAATACCTCCTCTTTTGTTCATGAACATTTAATGTGCCATCATGTTATAGCTGCAACAAGATTCCTGTCTATCTAATGAACTTAATGATACTGACGTAGGTGTCTAACAGACAGCAATTAGAACCTGTTCTGTTCATTGAGATATTGTAACACCAGCAGGTACCTGTTTCTCATGCTGCCTTGTTTGGGCAGAAAGTTTATTTTTTTCTTGTATTCTACTTCATTCTAAAACACATGGTATGTGAAACACACTGTTTTAAAAAAAATCATAAAATGGGGAATGAAAGAAAAATAAGGGTTAAAAACAAAGTTAATCCAATAATGAGGTGGACTTAAAGCTACATTTACCTAAAGTTTTCTGCACTTATAAGTTAAGAGTGGGCCTTGGTTTGACTCTGAGTTTCCTAGTTGGCAGAGCGACATGGTAACAGTCTTGGTTTTCCTAAGAAATGAAAGGAGAAAGATTTTTCAGCAACCTTGAATGTATGCATAGCTGAGAAGAAAAGAATCCTACCACAGTCTCATGGATTTTAGAGCTGAATCCTAACTGATGGCAGTCAACTTACAGTCGTTTTCCGAAGCGACAGTAGTTTCTTTCTTTTATATGAAATAACATACCTTGAGTCACTTGGTCCCCTTGCATTGTGGTCCCTCCTCTCCAGAGAGGAATCCTTGTCCTTTCTCTCAAAGCCATAAGCTTGGGGAAGAAAGCTATTTTGTTCAAGTTATTCTTGATTACTTCAAAACTTCCTAAAGCTCCTGTCATGTGGTTCCAAGTTTAACCATAGTCACTTCGGACATGAGTTTGTTTCCACAGTGATGTATGTTAGCAACCACAGAGTAAGCTTGTATTTTTATATCAATATGATACCCTTTGTTTATTTGTTCCTCAGAGGTTTCACTTTCGCTTATGTAATGGGCTAAGACATTCTTTGGTCATTAACTCATGCTGGGATCTCCTTTTCCTTTGTATCTCTGATGCGTCATATTCTTGACACTTGACTCCCTTGGATCTCTGAGATACAATGCTCTGAGTTAGTGGGTGGGAGTGGGTGGGAGCCAGATGACATGATGACTTCTCCACCCCTCCCCACACAAGAACTGCCTGAGTTTGTCACTGAGTCGTTTCTGAACTCAGACTTTTGACATCCCTCAAAAATAACATCGCCTTAAAACTACGGCAGCTATTAAAATCATCAGGGTTACATGGGCCTGGAAGACTGTAAGCTCCCATGCTGAGTTAAGCAATGGGCCCAAAAGAGTCTCCTAAACTCCAGAGTTCCATTGACCCTGCTCCCACAGAGTCTGTCGCTAAAAGTGGTCAGTCCCCCATGCGTACCCCCATCCATACCTACCCTATAGGAGGATCTCGAAGGAAACATACGCTGCAAAATAGGAACACTCCTTGGCTTGGGGCTCATTTTCCTGAGCTCCTCCATATTCTCATTTACAGCTGTCTGCTCAGACATCTGACAGGAATCTCAAGCTTAACATGCACAAAAAAGAACTCCTGTTTCATGTTCCCACCCACGTACTACTCTTCTACTCTTCTCTGTCTGGAAAATGGCATGGCTATTCACCCAGCCGCTCAATCCAAAAACGTAAGAATCACACTTAATCCCACCTCCCCTTTCCTTCACCTTTTAAAAGAAAGTGAAAGAAAGTGAAGTTGCTCAGTCCTGTCCGACTCTTTGCAACCCCACGGACTGTAGCCTACCAGGTTCCTCCATCCATGGGATTTTCCAGTCAAGAATACTGAAGTGGGCTGCCATTTCCTTCTCCAGGAGATCTTCCCGACCCAGGGATTGAACCTGGGTCTCCTGCATTGTAGGCAGACGCTTTACTGTCTGAGCCACCAGCCAAATACCCTGTTTCTACTTCCAAAATATATCTGAGTCCCTCCACTTTTCTCCATACTCATGGCCATCATCCTAGTCCAAGCTGCTGTCATCTCTTGCCTGAATGACTGAAATCACTAACTGGGATCCCTAATCTATTCTTGCTACCCCTACAATCTATTACCACCCAGTATGCAGGGTGGCAGAATACATGTTCCTGTGCTTGAATCCCTCCAGTGACTTTGTGCTGCTCTCAAGGGGGAAAAATGCTGTTGCTCCTGCCCATCAGATCACCTCATACCACTTTTTGCGTCAGCTCTAGACACGTCGACTTCTTTCTCTTCCTCAAAAATGCCAAGTTATTTCTCACTCAGGGCCTTTGCACTCACTGTATCATTCACTTGTCTGTAATGTCTTCACTTGACTTCTTATCACTGAGCTCTCACTTTGTCAATGAAGTTATTCCCAGTCTCTCTATTAAATGACCCTTTCACTTTCTTCATAACATTTCTTACAGTATCAAAGTATCTTGAATATTAATTTCTTAACGTGTTTGTTTTCTTCATCCAGAGCATAAGTTCTGTGAAGACAAGGATTTTGTCTGTTTTGTTCACAACTGTATCTTTAGTGAATATTTTTAAAATAAATAGGTGTATGAAGTAAAGGACAAGCAAGTTCCACAGCACATGTGTCAATTCAGCTCAACACTTACTGGACATCTACTATGTGTCAGGCCCTTGCCAAAGTGCTTTAGATTCAAAAATTAAGCAAGTCCTATTTCCTGCCCTTAACTCTGAAAGTCCTTCATTAGAAGGACTGATGTTGAAGCTGAAACTCCAATACTTTGGCCACCTGATGCAAAGAACTAACTCATTTGAAAAGACCCTGATGCTGGGAAAGATTGAAGGAGAGAGGAGAAGGGGACAACAGAGGATAAGACAGTTGGATGGCATCACTGACTCAATGGACATGAGCTTAAGTAAACTCCGGGAGTTGGTGATGGACAGGGAGGCCTGGCATGCTGCAGTCCATGGGGTCACAAAGAGTTGGACATGACCGAGCGACTGAACTGAACTCTAGAAACTTTAGCCATTTTATCTAAATGCTGCCTTTCTCATATTCTATTTTTTTCCTCCCTGACTCCTTTAACATCTTATGTTTCACATTTCTTTGTCTCTCTAGCTCTCCCTTTTTTCTCCTGTATCCTGAGCAATTTCTTCAGATCTGTCTTCCAGTTCCCTAACTCTCCTTTTATCTGTATCTATGCTACTTTTATGTATTTGCCATATTTCTAACTTTAATAATTATGTATTATTTCCAGAAGTAGTATTTGGTTCTTTCTCAATTCTTCCTGATCTTTTAGATTTTATTTATTCATTTTTATGTCTTTGTTTCCCCCTTTATTTCTTTAAACATTTTAAGCAATTTATATTTCATATATGATAACTGTTATAATGTCTAGTTCTATGGTTTCTACTAGTTTTCACTCATGGTAGCTTGTTTCCTAGTGTGATTTGTAATTTTAGATTGTGATCTCATGTTCAGTGGGGCTTTATCTGTTAGACTCCAGTGAGACCTTAGTGACTATCCCTCCAGTGAAGATGCCAGGTGCTCTGGGATGTTACCAATCTGAGACCAACCGAAACTAATTTTCAGCCATAGTTCCCAGACCATGCAGGTAATACAAATTTAAATGCAAAATCTGTGATGGGGAAGTCTGTGATTTTAACATCTTATGACAGGCCAAGACAGACATTTCTTTTATTTTTCTTCATATAGATAGGGTTTTGTTTTTTCTTCCGTTAGTCTACCCTCGTGAGTCTCACTTTTATGCAGACATCTCACTCCAGCTTACCATCTTTTGAGAACACTATGCCTTGTCTTCTGTCCTCCATAAAGTCCCTGAAACCAAACCCCAAAGTCACAAGATAGTCAGATTTCTCAAAGCAGCAGAGTTTCAGTAGCAGTTTACCTCTCTGAATTCCAGTCCCTCTTTGTATGAGTGTGTGTGTCCATGAGGATTTTCCTAATTTACACAAGAGTTTGGCCATGCATTCAAAGTATATTTGTTGTATTTTATTTAGAACATCTGGGTGTTTTGTCTGCCTTATAGCAAGAAACACAATACTATCTTCCTTCTATGAGCACAGGAGAGAGATCTAGGAGACAGAAACATCCATTCATCCAACCATCGACATTTATTAAATGTGTTTTCTGAGCCAGACAGATAACCACGTACACATAAGAATGTGCTAAGACATGCCCACAGTAATGTCAGACTACAGAAGCAAAAGAGATCAATTCTGATGGGGGATCTGGGAAGGCTTTGCAGATGAAAAGGGATTGGAGCTGGATAATAACAACAATTCCTAATTTTTATCTAGTGCTTACTCTGTACTAGACACTGTGGCAAGTACTTCCCATGTATCTTATCCTTACAACAAAGCATAAAATTGGCACCATCCTTATCATTCCAATTTAATAACTGAAGTACAGAGAATCTATATTGCTCAGTCATACCAAAAGTAGTTAGCATTGCCTGGATATGAATTCAAGAAGTTTGAGTCCTGTTACAAGGCTTTTAGCTATTATGCTACGTTGCGCCTGAACAGACAGGGATTGGGGGAGGGCATTCCATCCATACATTAAGAAGTCACTCCAACCTCCTAGATTGTTGTGACGATTATCTGAGATACTGTAAGGACAAGCAGGTAGTACACTGCATACCACACAATAAGTACTCAATAAATGCCTACTTTCTTCCCTCTTTAACCCTGTACCATCAGCTTGTCCACAGATTCCTTTAGGGATGGGGCCATCCTGTATGTGAAGACATGTCCTGCCCTCACAGAACCTAGTATTAATTAATGGTTGATCCCTTGATGGATTCATGTATTGAATCAATATTTTAGATAGTAGCTTTGTTACTTAGGTTTGTATTGGGTTTAGTTCTCAAAGCACAGCACATCAATTCTTAGAGATAGGACAGACATCTAGCTTTAGTGACAAATGTGAATTCTACTGAGATGGGAATAGCTCAGTTTTGAGAAAAGGGTAAGTACTAAGCACGTGCAACTCGATGAGAAAGAATTAGAGGAAAAGACTGTGAGTGTGGTGCCTTCGAAGGAGATGATGGCAGGAGGCCAGGTTTCTATTCCCAAATGATCTCTTTAGTTTCAACTTTGTCATCAGCCATCTGTGAGAGCTTAGATAAGGTGTCCCATCTCTCAGGGTTGGCTGCCTCATCCTTCAGCCATCACTCAGCACCTGAATATGGGTTTCCCTTTCACACTCATGGTTGGTGTTCCTCACGAGACTGCAGGCTCCATGAAAGCAAAGACTCCTTGCTCACTTGTAACTCCAGCATCTAACACATGTCTGACACACAGAAGGGGATCAAATAGCTAGTAAATGAATGGTGAACGAGTGATCTGGATAAAAAGGAAAAAAGAAAAGAGGAGTAACAAGGCCACTCTCAGATTCAGACCTAAGGTACCAAAGAGAAAGCAAGCAGAAAACAATGAGAAGGCTGAGCCAGAGAGACCATCCTGCCCTTTCAATCAGCTGGGCACAGTCAAGTCTGATTATGAAGCATGTTAAGAGTCAGGGGGCTTCCCTAGTGATTATAATCATAGATGTCCTTTCCATTTGTTTAGCCCAACCTTAGTTCAAAGTAGCATGGACGTAAACTTTAGCCCTGGCCTTGACTGAAGGGCCACAAACTCCACTTAGTTGAGAAAGCTCTATCAGTCAGTGTGTATCAGTGAGAGTTTACACCAGTGAGGCATTGTGGAGAACTTTGTGGACATGGCCCTGATCAGCTTTCACCTGCCAAATAAGCCTCCTTTCCTTTGGGATCCCCTTTCTCTCACTCTTCAAAGTCCTAGTTCAAAGTCTAGCCTCTGTACTGATCGGAGCATCTACATGAATTTCCGTGTGCACTTCTGGAGGCAGCTGGTCCTTCCTCCTCATCCTGTTAATTTCCTTTTCTCCTGCCTTGTCCAGGTCTTCAGCAGACCTGCCACAAACCAAGAAGCCACAGGCTGCCAGGAAACAGGCCTTTTCTCCTGTCTGGAGCATAGAAATGCAAGGTTATGTTCGGCACAAAGAGCAGGATGACTAGACCAGCAAATTAACCCGAAACTTACAGAGACAAGATGTGCTTAGCCACCATTACAAAGGGATGCCATGGTTTCTTTCCACTTGGCTAAATGGCTTACATTAAAACTTTCAGATGTTGGGTGCAAGAGGTGTCTTTGGGACCAACAAGATGGGAATCTAATTACACACCCCAGGAGGGAATCAGCTAACAGCTGCAGCTCATCTCAGGTCTGAAGTGTCTCCTCACCCAACTGTGAAAATGACCTAATTGTGTACAGACAACAGCAATTGTACCAGGAAAATAATACAGCAATGCAAATATTCAAACCAAATTGGAAAAGCAAAGGAAGGAGCCAGAAAACATTAGATCATTCAAACTGCAACCTGGCCAAGACAGCATCTGGGCGTGCATCCTCTGTCCAGCTTTTGTTCACATACCATCCCTAATTCTTCTTTGCATTTATAGAATCATGACTCGGTATTTGCACAAAACCCTTTGTGTGGCTGCATTCTAAAGAACAAGATTTTCTCACAGTGTCCCTTCAGCAGGGGCAGAGAATTCCCCAAGTGGAATGCTTTAATAGGCTTCCAGGTCAAAAAGAGCCTTTCTCACTCTGAAGAGATGGGCGGAGGAGTAATGCACCTTTGGCCGGCGTATATGTTTTAATTGTGTGGCCAGGGCAGGCAGTGCTCACTTTCCTTCCTCACTGGGTCATTTCCACTTTAGTTCTGAAAACAAAAAACAATTGATTAAATAAAGAACCTTCCTGACTGAACTTTGGATCCCCTCTTTGGATCTGGACAAGAAGCAGGGGTGTTCCCACTCCTCTCCTCCTCCTCCCCCACCATATCCTAAAGCTGGTTCAAGACCACCTGAGAGTCTGTGTCTCTCCAGGCACGGTCTTATGGGTGTCTTCTCAGGTGGCATAGGAGACACGACTGAGCACACACTCAGCCCCTTCTGGGGCTTCCCTAGGTCACTCTCTCCTGCCTGCCAAAGCAGGAAACATTGGTTCCATCCCCGGGCTGGGAACATCCCCTGGAGAAAGAAATGGCAACCCATTCCAGTATTCTGCCTGGGAAATCCCATGGACAGAGGAGCCTGGAGGGCTATATATGTCTGACTCGAAAAGGAGTCAGACACCACTGTGCCACTAACCAACCAACCAACACCCTCCTCTATAGGGAAGTCACTGCTGGACAGGCTCTGGAGTCTGAAGCCCTGGGCAGAACCCACTGCGCCACTGCAGGATCTGGGGCAAAACAGATTACCTCTGAGAGCTCTGGATCTCTCATGAGTTAAATAAGAATAAACAGTATTATCTGCCTCCCCTGTTTTGTCAGGATGAAATGCTATAAAGGGCTTCTCAGAGTGCCTGGCACCTAGCAAGTATTTCAGAAATGGGAGGTTTTCTTGTTATCATCACTTGGATGTTCTTCAACCCACCCACCTCCACCCCTCCCACCCCCTCAGCAGTCAACTGGATACCTCAGCACAAGCTCAGTGAGGAAGCAGCCAAGGACATTCAGGTTTTAGCACCTGCTCATAATAAGTCTCTCCTGTTCAAGAAAATGAAACACAAAGAATAGCATTTACTCAGTGACAGCCACCCCCATCCCCCATCAGCTGGTGCGTGCTGGGCCTTTCCCTATGGAAACGAGAACAAATCACCGCATAAACCCCAGTTGCCTAGTTTGTTTGGGATTGTCTTCATTTCGGTAGTGTCTCCATTTGTCAAGACATAGAAAGTCTTAAACAGCTGGGGCTCTGGGAGGAGGGAAAATCAGGGGAGAGGAGCAGGGACCTCTACAAACCCGCCTTTACCTGCATCACTCAGCGCAGCCGATGCCTCCGCCCCAGCGCTCCCCAGAAGGCGCACCCTGGACTGCTCCGGGAAGCATCGCGACAGCCGGCGCGAAGCGGCGCGAATTACCTTCCTTGGCGCCCTAGGAATCGGGAGCCGCGCGAAATAAAGTAAAAGAAGAAGAAAAGTCCTGTATTCAAGTCGCTTCACTCCACCTTCCCAGCCGAGGCGGCTTGGGCAAGTTCATATCTTCCGTGAGGCTGGAGGATTTCGTTTGTGAACGTGGCTCATGGTAGCACCGCTTTGGAGGTTCGTGGGGAGGATGAAATGGGACCGGCCGGCGCCACGCCAGGGGGTGCAGAGGCAGAGCGGCAACGGAAGGATGTGCCCGCATCCCCGGTCCCTCCCTTACAGCCACCCGCGTTCCTGCGGGTCGGGTGGCGCCCGGCCTCCCCCGGGGACCTGACCCGGCTCGTCTTGCTAGCCGCTCTCGGGTTCCAGGAGGCCGGGGTCGCGGCCTCCGCGGCTCCGCGTGCGTCAAGCGCCGGCGGCCGGGGCTCCCGGGCCGGGAGTGGCGCGCGCGCGCGCGCGCACAGCGGGCAGGGGCCATTGTCCTGCAGGAGGCCCGCGTCGCCCTGGCGGCTCCTCGGTCACCGAACTGGGGCTCTGCTTAGTCACAAGTGGTACAACCCAGTTTCTGATGTTCTCAAACTCTTGCCTGCAAAGAAAAGAAGAAAATGCTTAAAGAGAAGAGCCCTCGTTTATGTTTGTATTTGTTGCCATGGGGTTCAGTTCAACTGTATACAGATGTAATTTTTTTTCTAATAAAAAAAAAACTTTTCAAGCTGTGTACTGCAGTGGACAAAGATTACACCATGTTTGTGTTGTAATGTTGCTATGGAAGTGCATATGATTTTATGTGGTAAAAATTTGCAGAGAAATCGAAGGACCTCGTATGTATGCTTGACAGACATGAAGTTTCAGAAGACAGGATTCCAAACACACTAGAATTAAGAGGGTTTCTGACAATAACTTGAAGTCTGGAACTGCAGTGTATGGGTGCTGCTTTACCAGCAGGGACTCTGACCCAGGAAGCAAAGGTTTTAGAGTCCAAGAGTCAACGATTTGACCAGCTCTGCCGCTTACAAGCTGTGTGAGTTAAGTGGGTGAGTTACTAAGCCTTGGCTGACCTCTGCTTTCCTCATCTCTGTATCAGGGAGCCATTATCCCTACCTTGCATTGCTGATATTGAGAGGAAATAAGATAACAGGTCTTGAGCTCTGTACACAATAACTGTTCAATAAATAAATAGTAGTCCTCCTTGGGGGCTCAAATAGTAAAGAATCTGTCTGCAATGCAGGAGACTCAGGTTCAATCCCTGGGTCAGGAAGATCCCCTGGAGGAGGGCATGGCAACCCACTCTAGTTTTTTTTGCCTGGAGAACTCCATGGGCAGAGAAGCCTTGTGGGCCACTGTCCATGCTGTCAAAAAGAGTCAGACACAACTGAGCAACTACCGTTACTACTACTTTTCAAAGCCATCCTTGTGGAGTGGTGAGAGCCATCCCATTAAGCTCAAAGGGTGTGGGCTCATTCATCGAGCTGTCTTTGGGGTTCTGAGGTTTGGAGCATTAAGGCAGCGCCAAGGAGGTTCAGTGCTGGCCCGCCTTGGTTTTGTGGACAGTTGTCATAAGATGGGACCATCACTGAAAAGTATAGACTTCAGCTGCCAAAGGTGATCTGCTACAAACAGCTAGGATGCCTAGTTGAGGCAAGTTGGTGACGCTTACGAGGAGCGGCCTCCCAGCATCTGGATCCTATCAGTCCACCCATTCTGTTTTATCAGCGGTGGTCTAGAACTGCACAGACTCCAGCACCTCTAAGAGAACAGAAAATCTGTCTCCAGAGCGTTCACACCTAAACACTTTGGAGGGCTGGGTAATGATTATAATCAAAACATTTTAAAATCTTCATTTAAATCTTCAAGTTAATTCATGTAGATTGAAATCTGCCAGGGGAGTATTCTACATACATATTTTGTATGGCTTGCAGTTGGAAAGATTCACAGACTTGCTGGAATGCTGTCTCCCCACCCTCACCCCTGCCCCTACCACTGCCTCCCCCCACCCCCCCACTCCCACCCCCAGGTACACACAGTAGAGGTTGGCAAAACACGCGGAGAGCTTGCGCTAACCTTGATCAAGTTACTGGATCTATCCGGGGCTCTGTTTTCTGATCTGGAAAATGAAGGTTCTGAAGTAGGTGATTTCTGAGGTCCTGCTAGACTTAAATGACTATGACTGCCGTTCATCTACCTTGAATAACATACAAGAGGTCTCCCAGTATTGTTAATGTTTTAGCTAACCTACATCAGAAAACAATGAGAAAAAACTCTATATCCTCTCTCAACTTGGCATTCTAATTACTCAGTCCCTTGAAGGGTCCCTCAAAATAAACATCTAAAATATACCAGCTTACCCATACCTTTCACAGGCAAGCCCTTCTTCCTTGTCCCGATTCAGGAGCTCCACCATTGGACAAATGTTCCTCATCCTGCCAGGGATGATTGAATGGACTTTATGTCTGCTCTTTCAACACCTTCGTTACTTTTTAAAAACTAGTCACTTTTTAAAAACTAATAAACAGTAAAAAAAGAGGAGGGGGACCTAACCAATTTTGTTTTTAAACTACAAGCCATATAACTTTGTGTATAATTCAAAGGAATTTTTTTTTTCCTGGCAAAATTAAA
Organism: Ovis aries; assembly: GCF_016772045.2. Classification (NCBI taxonomy): domain Eukaryota; kingdom Metazoa; phylum Chordata; class Mammalia; order Artiodactyla; family Bovidae; genus Ovis; species Ovis aries. The sequence continues at coordinate 62,664,831 of NC_056054.1, read as the reverse complement.
GGACAAATGTTCATTCATTCAATCTACATAATAAAATGGTCAAAGTGTATATTTAGTGATTACATTATTTAAATCTCCACGTGTGTGTGTGTGTGTGTGTGTGTGTGTGTGTATGCTCATCATGTCCAACTCTTTATGACCCTTTGGACTGTAGCCCACCAGGCTCCTCTGCATGTGATTTTCCTGGCAAAAATACAGGAGTGGGTTGCCATTTCCTCCTCCAGGGGATAGTCCCAACCTAGGGATCAAATCCAAGTCTCCTGCAGCTCCTGCATTGCAGGAGGATTCTTTACCCGCTGAGCCATCAGGGATACCTTCTATTAGTACATATATATATATATATATATATATTGCTAGAACCCTAAACTTGAAAAAAATGTCTGCCAAATGGCTAATGGTACCAGTCCCCTCATTAATACAATAGATACTGCCTCTTACATTGAGGACATGGGACATCAGCAGAGTTAGCTGGCTAATGATGTCCACTGTGTATCTAATGCTAGGATTACTAATGACTCAAACCCCATAACTTTTCCCCTTCCTTCTGCCCCTGACTATTTTTATCTTGGGTTACACATTGGCTGAGGGGTGGCAATGAAAGCCAGACCACCTTGATCCTGGTCACAGCTGTGCCATTACGCAGCTCTGTGACCTGGGACAAGCTATTACCCTTTCTGGATCTAGGTTTCCTCATCTCTAAAGCAGAGGACTGGGGCTTGGGCCATCTCTAAGATACCTTCTGGCACTAACAGTCAAGGATTCGGCTGTCTTCCAGCTTGGAGAGTTTATCTGCTGCCAGCTACTGTTGGTTCTGGGAACTTTCGTTCACATGAGACTGACTCTCAGATCCTATTAGCTTGAAAAGTCCTTGGCCCTTGCACTTCATACAGCTCTTCCAGGAATCAAGACTGAAGCTTTTGCTCAGACTTGGGTTCAAAGCCGCAGAGTTAATTAGAACTTCTTCACGTTTTGATAGGAATACGAGAACTGTATCCCTTCCCAGGACTGGTAGGTCGTATTCCCTGTCTGTTTGTTCTGTCACCCGATGTTTCATTATCTTCTGTTCAATCATTTGGGTGAAGATTCCATTTTCTTTCTATCTTTTCTCTTTTTTTTTATTTTTTTGCCTTCTTCAGATTCCAGTCAATTGAGCTTGTGGACCGCTATGAAAACCTTCCCTGTGGGCATTTCTCATCTCCATCCTCTTTTTGAAGAAGTTTCCAGGAAGGACTGTAATATAATTTTGTGGAATAGAGCTAGACAGGGTTGTATTTATCCAGGAGTGGCCTCCACAGGCTCCTGGTGATACAAACTGAGAGATGGCAATGGCCCTGGCAGACCTTCCCCATCCCTGATTAGCGGTAGGGGTACATGGTCTCCCCCGTATCCTTTCCCCTTGTCTGCAGTGGGTATCAGACACCTATCAAAAGAAGCCTGGTTGAAAAGCCACTAAAAAGTTATACATCTTGTGCAGTTCTCTACTACTCATCATAGAAAACCTTTATAAAGCACTTAAATGGGATATTCTTTCTGAACTTGGAAAAGATTTATTTTCAACTTCTCCCACAAGCTTTTTTCTCTTCTTATGCTTATCCGTCCTTCCTTTTCTCTTCTCACATCCTAACTGAAAGCTAGGAGATGATTTTTGGATTGTCTTGAGTTGTCTGTGAATTTTTTTTTTTTTGCTGCTAAAATAACTGAATGAGGTCATCACCAGTTTGGAAGGATACCCAGCAGCCACTATAATTATTTGTTACAAGCTGGCAGGTAAATAGAGAAGAGGTCTTTTGGAGACTGTAACAAAGCCTTGCAAGAGAAGGTCTGTGTGGGGAAAAGGAATGCATTCAACCCAGGCAAGAAGCACAGTATTATTCTGGTAAAACAGGGTCTGCCACAGGGCACAGATTTGCCTCCCCTTCTTCTGCTGCACCCAGTGCAGGCAGCATATGGTGCTCGGAAAAGGCCTTTCTGGAAGGGCAAACCGCAAGAATGCAGTCCTGCATGTTGCCTCCTGAACCAATCAGGGCAGCGATGATTGGCCCTACATGAAAGTGCTGATTGGTCCTGACGAATAACAACTCATATCTGGGAATAGATACTGCTGTCATTGGCAGGCTAGGGGTGGGGGTGAGACTGCGGACAGATTTGCCAGCTTGGGATTTCAAGTTCCTACGTGGCCAACACAGGTTGAACAGTGTGCCCAGCCTTGCCCTGTTGGTACCTTGTTCCTGCCCTGTATATACAATTCCTTTGCCAAACTGGTATTTTGTCCTGAGTCTTAGGGCACAAGAGAGCAAACAAACAGATGGAATACATTAACTCCATCTCTTTTCTTAGGCCTTTTGCCGATATTAGTTAAAGCTGCTCTGCTCTTTACTTGGAAGTCGTTTTGACTCCACGTTCAAAGTAACATTTGCAAAGGGAATGCAGACCAGTGCTTTGTCATGATTTCTCATGTACAGGGAATTTGAGATTTGAGTTCCTGGCTGAGTGAATGAGGGCTCCAAAAGCTTGTCTTACTGAGCCGTGGCTGTAAAGATGCTGATCAGAAAGGAAGGCTGCTGCTCCTCCTTCCCCTCTGCTCATGCCCACATAAGCCCTCTCAGCACCAGGCTGCTGGTTTTCATCACGAGCTGCATCTGGTGGTGAATTTCGGCTATCTGGGAACTCTTTTGGGCATTTACCACGCCATTTAGAGAAAGGCCAGTGTTGTGAGGCTGACACTGAGCAAAACATCAAACAGGCAGGGATGGTCTCAGCAGCAGCAGCAGCAGGGGCCTTAATTTATTCAAAGATTTATTAAATATCAGCTGAAAGTCACTGACATTGATGGATCTCATCAGCATAATGGTGAACAAAATGAGCCCTTCACCAGAGGATATGCAGTAGAATTCTTTTTGTAAAAATTACATAAACTGGCAAACCTGAGCTAGTCTGTTAAGATGTGAGGAAAGCGACTACCCTTGAGGAGGGGATGCACCATGACTGGACCTCTCTGGAACCAGAGAGAGACTTGGAGAGACTGATAATGTTACGTTTCTCGATCGGGGTGCTAGTTATATGGATGTGTTCAGTTTGTGAACACTTTTTCAGCTGGACTCTTATAGTCTATGCACTTCCCTTTATGCATATTATATTTCAGTTTAAAATAGTTACTGAGAGGCCATTCTATGTACAGAGACATGGAATGATCTCCAAGTTAAATGGGAAATGCAAGAGACAGAACAGTATGTAGGATATGTAATGACTGGTATAAAAAATAGATGTGGGCATATAATTGTATATGCATAGTGCATCTCTGGGTCCTGAGAAGAATGATTGCCCCAGGAGTGCCTGGAGACAGAGGTGAGAGAAGAACTTGCTTTTTATTCTGTGTCCTTCTGTACCTTTTGAATTTCATATCATGTGCTCAAATATTTTATTCAATAAAATTATTCATTAAAATATTAGTTAAAGAAGACATTATGCCAAGTGAAATAAGCCACAGAAGGACAAATACTGTGTGAGTCCACTTACATGAGGTACCTTGTTGTATTAGTAGCTAAGGTGTGTCTGACTCAGTGGACTGTAGCCTCCTAGGCTCCTCTGTCCATGAGATTTCCCAGGCAAGAATATTGGGGTGGGTTGCCATTTCCTTCTCGAGGGGATCTTCCTGATCCAGGAATCAAACTGGCATCTCCTGCTAGGCAGGTGGATTCTCTACCACTGAGCCACCTGGGAAGCCCTAGAGGTACCTGAAGTATTCAAATTCATGGAGACAGAAAATATAATGGTGTTTGCCAGGGGCTGGAAGGAAGAGGGGATGGAGAGTTTTTGTTTAATAAGTGGGTGCGGAGTTTCAGCTTAGGAAGATGACAAACGTTCCTGAGGTGGATGGTGGTGGTTGCACAACAATGGGAATGTACCTAATGCCGCTGAACTATGCACTTAAAAATGATTAAAATGGTAAATTTTGTTATGCATATTTTGCCACCAAAAAAATATATTTGCTGAGGCTAAAGTCATTGTAAGATTAAGGGAAATGTATTTGTGCTAGCTCTGTCATTTGCAACCTGTGTCACCTGAGGAAGTCAGTTAACCTCCCTGTGTCTCATTTCTTTGTTTCCTCATCTGTAAAGTGGGATAGTATTAGTACCTGTCTTATGGGATTGTTGTAAGAATTAAATGAAAGAGTACATGAAAGTTTAGAATGGGCCTTGGAACAAATGCGCTCAAGAAATGTTGCTTATTATCATTTTTGCAGACCCCTAGCTATAATACCACCACAGTTATATTTTGTGAAAAGAATCTATACACTTATATGACAGTGTATGTGCGTGTGCGTGTGTGTGTGTCTGTGTGTGCGTGCACGCAACTAATATACTCACTCATGCATCCATCATATATTTATCAAATATCTTCTGTGCATCAGACATTGTGCTACAGGTTGGGCCGACAGTGGTGAGCCTGGATTGTTGGGGTAGAGAATGGTGGTGACAATGAGGCTCCTATTTAAACAGAAATGTTTTAGGCTGCCTCTCTGAGCTGGTGACAGTCCTAAGCAGATCGTGAGTCCTGAAGGGCCTAGCCACAAAAACTAGAAGAGCTTTCCTGACAAAAGAAGGATAATGCTGCAAGATCCAAAGTTTGAAGGCTCTTTGTACATGAGTTAAGAAGAAGAGTAGTGTGAGAGGTGGCTAGAATGTACATAGAAAATTCTAGAAAGATAGGGAAGGAACTGTTCAGAGTGGTTTCTGCTAGGGAGTGGGACTCATGGAGGTGTGGGGAGGAGGGTATATAGCGCAGAAAAGGAATTTCACTTTTTACCTCATTTCCTTCTACACAGTTTGAATTACTTGACATAGCATGTATCTAATTAATAGGGGGGAAAGCTGGTTAATAAAAAATTGAGGAATTTTCATGATTAATAGTAAGGAATCTAATAACCTTTCCTTCTTTCAAGAATCACCTCATCTCAACTCTCCTCTCAATTACTTTCCATGCATCAAGAGAGTAATGCCATTGGTCTAAAGTGGCCTTCTCCTCCTATAGTATTCAGCCAACTCTTTTTGTGCCGCTAATAATTTTTTTCAATTCCCTCAGTGAAACCCTTTAATCATCTCTGCCTCTGGGACTATTTTTACTTTTTTAAAAGGACCTTTCAAATTCATGTAGGATTCTTGCTTTGCGGTCACTGCAATGGCAGATGCACCCAGAGGCAGGTGCTCAATGTTTTGGCCACTTGAAGCAGGAGGGGAAGGGGGATGAGGACAGAGGGGCCGAGGGAACAGAAACAAATAAAGCAGTGGGCCTGCCAAGTGAATTACAGAGGCTCTCTGGGGCTGGATGCATCCCTCTCTGTACCTCTGCCAGGGTGCTCAGCACCTTGTCTAAGTTGGGCAGGAGTGAGAGTTTCTCTGTAGATTGAGAATTCAGAAAGGCAGAAAGGTTTGCCTTAGCCAAACGAAATTCCAACAGTGCTAAGACTGCTTAGACTCAAACCTGTGAGTCAAGATAACTGACGATGTGTTCTAGGATGGATCTCAAAACAGCCCGAGGCAGTGATGTGGACGGGAGTTTTGATCTGGAAGTCTCCTGGCATCCTCCATCCTCTAAAGTGAGCCAGAGTCAGAAAGGAGGAAAACAGAGCATCTGATCCATTCTTGGCCGGCCTCTCTTGCTGATAATGTCATTGGCTACATGGCAACAGGAGAAATAAGGTGAATAATACCAATTTGGAAACTTGCATTGGGTTCTTTGTCTGCTCAGCCCAAGTCCTAAATGTTTCTTCTGTGTCCCTTTTGTTTCTTCTCTGGATGTTTTGATACCTATTTCCCATCCAGAAGAAGTACTTTAGTTACAGCTTTGTCTGTGGCATCTGGTCAGAGGCGGACACTTGAGTTTCTTCTCTTGGCACTGCCCTTCCTCCTGTGTGCTACTTTCCAAGTCTTCCTCTGCCAGACCGCTCCAGACACCACAGGGGGATGTTCTACTTTCAGGGGCAACCCATGCAGTCTTATTCCAGCAAGACTCCCTCACTCCCCATCACTTTGTGTTTAGAAAACTCACTCTTTGCCAACTATGAGTAATGATATTAGTAATAAACTAGTATTTCTTGAGTGTTTATTATGTATCAGGAAGTATTCTGAGTGTTTTACATGCATTAATTCATTTCATCTTTGTCATGCCTCTCTACAATGCAGGTGTGCATGCTAAGTCGCTCCAGGCGTGTCCAACTCTTTGAGACCCTATGGACCGTAGCCTTCCAGGCTCCTCTGTCTACAGGATTCTCCAGGCAAGAATACTGGAGTGGGTTGCCATGCCCTCCTCCAGGGGATCTTTTCAACCCAGCAATTGAACCCACATCTCCTGCATTGCAGGCGATCTCTCTACTAACTGAGCCAGCAGGGAAGCCTGACTCTCTACAGTAGGTGTAAAGAGGCTGTTGAGGAAATTGAGGCTGGAGAGGCTGGCTTCCACAGCTTTCCTTTCTACTGGGGTCTCTGCTCCGAGCCAGCCAGCAGTTCTCTGCACACATCGACAGCCCCTGCCAAAGGGGCCTGGCTCTTGGTGAATAATCTCTCCTTGATCTCCTTCACTCCTCATCTACTTTCACATCCTGAGCAAAAAAATGTGTCCCTGGATTCCTCCTGCCAGCTCCATCTGTGAGGCATGTGAGCCGATGTTTGAATAAGAATGACTAAAGAGGAAAGCGGTTTTATGAACTTCAGACTGTGAACTCAAGGAAGAGAGTGAGTCAGGCCTCCACATTCTTGAAATACTTTCAGGAGGCTCAGTGACTTCAGACAATAAGAACCTGAGGCAGAGCTCTCTGGACCTCCTTGGGAGGCCTCCCATGAGGAAGAATGCAAGGGCGGCCCCTGGGCACCTGGTTCCTGTACACCATGCTGTGTGGGGTTGAAGGCTGTGGCCAGGCAGAGTAGCCCCTGACTACTAAGGGCTGCTGTGCTTCTGCCCAGGCTATATCCTCAGCCTAGAATGCCTTCCCCTAATTCCTTGTCCGCTTGTCTTCCGGGGCTCAGAGGCTGTCTCCTCCTTGGGCTGCTCCAGTCAGAAGCAGAGGCTCTGTGCCCTGCCTCCACAGGGCTTTGTGCCTGCTTGTCACCCCCAAACTCCGTGATCCTAGAGAAACATGCTGACTTACACCTTACACAATACACTCCTTACACCTATTGAAGTTGGCGGCAGCTCTGGGGTGGAGGGAAAATCCTGCCCTGGGAGGTGGGAGATGTGGGTTCTGGTCCCATCTCTGGCCTTGGCTATGCTGCGTAACCTCCCATTCCTGGGGAATTAAAATGATTTGTTGTATATGCATTACCATATGTAAAATGGATAGCTAGTGGGAAGTTGCTATACAACACAGGGAGCTCAGCCTGGTGCTCTGTGACAGCCTAGGGATGTGGGAGGAAGATTGAAGAGGGAGGGGACATATGTATACTCTTACGACTGATTCACATTGTTGTATGATAGAAATCAACACAACATTGGAAAGCAATTATCCTCCAATTAAAAATAAATGTAAAAAGAAAAAGGAAAAAAGAAAAGGTGCATGAGGAAATTTTAAACTGGTGGTGGATATTTTTATTATCTTGATTGTGGTGATGGTTTCATGGGTGTATGTACATTTGTAATATATGTAGCTTCCTATATTTCAATCATACCTCAATAAAGCTATTTAATAAATACTGCAAAAAAAATAATAATTTGTTTTGATCTGCCTCTCCCACAGATGTGATCTCCCAAAGGTCAGGGACGTAGACTCCCAGACACTGGTCTCAGCAAGGAATAGCACACCTGCATTAAAATAAGTTGAAAATAATCATGGATGAATCTTTCTCCTAGTCTCGTACCTCCGTCCCCCCTTTCCTTACCAACTTTAGCACCATAGGCCGACTGGTGCCTCCATCCACAAAAGGAGAGGATCATCCACCAAATCAAAAAAAAGATGATTTTTCGTGCATGTATTGCAGGGCCAGAGTGAATCAGAGGCTGCATATGGCTGAGTTCTGGCACCACAAGGGTGAATGGTGAAGGATGACTCTCATTCCAGAGGAACCTCACATTACTGCAGAAATCCTTCCCAGATCCTTGAGCAAGGAAGGAGTGAAAGGTGGTACTCAGGGCCCACTTTGTAGATGGAAAAGCTGAGAGCAGAATCACAGACAAGAGAATTCTCCAACAACTGCAATCACTTTCCAAAATGAGTAGTAAATGAAGGATGGAACAAGGACACAAGACTAACTAGGCTGTGAGTTATTGGTCTGAACGCCAAAATTTAGTGTTCCAGTCCCTAGACTCTCTGGGAAAAGTGCTTTCCATGGTCTACCCAATATACTGGTTAAAGCTATTGAAATCAGCAACAGCACCCAGTGCCAAGGAAAAAAACCCTGCCCTGGAAGTAGGAGGGACTTCCCTGGTGGCTCACATAGTAAAGAATCTGCCTGCAACACAGAAGACCCAGGTTCAATCCCTGGGTCAGGAAGACTGTGTGGAGGAGGGCATGACAACCCACTCCAGTATTCTTGCCTGGAGAATCCCATGGACAGAGGAACCTGACAGGCTATGGTGCACGAGGTCACTAAGAGTCGGACATGACTGGAGTGACGTAACATCCACAGAAGTAGGAGAGGTAGCTTGTATCCCCATCTCTGGCACTAGTGAAGTCAGGGCCTTGGCCATGTCACATAACCCCCCACGTCACCTCACCTGGCTGGGGAGGAGGTTGGCTGAGGGTCTGTGGCTCCTGCACACACCTCCTGCTCTCCCATGTCACACACACAAGCGTGTCTCCAGTGAGCAGTCTGGCATTTGCCCAGCCTCTACTTTCACAGGTGACCCAGTAGCCCCACCCTCCACGACAGAAAGGATGGAGTGTGGGTAAGCACAGACACATACTGACACATGTTCAGCTAGGCAAATTGGGTTTTTATTAGTTAAATGAGTTTAAAATTTTAAAATGAGGTTGTAGGTTGCACATGGGAGGCCCCCTTTCCCCATCCATTCTCACCTCCATTCTTGCCCATTGGCCCATCCCCACCACCCACCCCTTCCCACTGGGGGCCTCTCTGTCATTCTGGCCACCAATGGAAGCTGCCTAAGGACACTCAGTTCTGCCATCCTAGTCAGAGCAGCCCAGGTTCACCTTGCTGCACCTGCCAGATGCCTTCTGCAATCTCCCAGGTAGTTAATGATCTTCCCCCATGGGCAGAAGAGCCCTTTAATAATTTACCAGAGTAGATAAAGAAAAAAGCATAGTTCTCTACTTGGAGGCCAATTAGGCTGGGAATTCAGACAGTAGGGATAGAGTTTAGCTTTTTTGTATAGGAATCCTGCCTTATAGCTGTGTTTATAAAGTCTTATCAGAACCTTCATCCAGATATTTAAACATCCCAGCTCTACTGTATGGTCAGCACTTTAGGGCTCCTTCACTGCTTAGAAGAATTAGCTATGTAAAACAAAAGAAACAAAAATATCCCAGGACAAAATGAGATTGAAACATTTAAAGAACTCCAGAGAAAGAAAAGTTACTTTGCATCGTCTGACTTTTTGAATTCCTTATTAGAATTGAAAAACAACTGTATATTTCTTTGAGTCAAAAGCACAGATTCCAAGAGAGAACAGTGTGGTTCAGCAACTAAAAACAAAACAAACAAAAAAACATCCTTTGGATTAGAGGTCTAGGTTGAAATCCTGCCTTTCAACTAATTGGGAGACTTTGAGGAATTTATTGAGGTTCTCTGAATCTCACTCATCTCTAAAATGGGAGTAACTCTGTCCTTCAGATTTTTTTCATGAGTTGTAAATGTGTGAAGAACAATCTGGCACACAGTAGACAATAAATGATGCATCTTCCTCATCACCTCCCTCATCATCCACAAAATTTGGATTTTGAAAAAAAAAAAAAAAGAGAAAAAAATACTCCCTCTCAAATGTGTGACAGTGATGTTTAATAAGGGTAAACATGGTAAACTGTAACATTGATGGCCCCTGATGAACCACACCTCTTGCCATCCATGAACTTGCGCAGTTCCTTCCCACCTTGACTCTGTGATCATGTGACTTGTTTTGACCAATGAGGCATCAGTGAGTGTGCCATACTCAGAGGTTTAATAGGTACTTGCACAGTGGGGCTTGTCTGCCTGGAACACTCCCTCTCAGAAGCCAGCTCCATGGCTGTAAAGCAGCTCAGGCTAGACTACAGATGATGAAAAGCCACAAGAAGGGAAACCCTGGGGGCTGAGGGGTCTTCTCAGACATCCAGTTCACAGCCAGGCTCCTAATTGAATGAGGAATTACGGGAGTAACCACCCAGCTAAACCTAGTCAACCAACAAAATTGTGACAAATGCTAAGTCATTGTTGTTTTAAGTGGCCAAATTTTGGAAGGGTTTTATACACAAATGTCAAGTCCTAAATTTACATTAAGAAAGGTCAACAATACAAGTAGAATTGGCAGATGATCCTTACAGAATGTCACAAGAATTAGACCACAGGATTCCAGTTAACCATAAGCATTGACACACTGCTAAGAAACTAAATGCAAGCTCAGCCTGTTTTCATGAAACAAATGAACTGGTTTAAAGACCATATAGTTATTAAGTGCCTGCTGGTTACCAGGCTTTGTGTCAGGGTCTGAAGATAAAAGGAATTTAAGATCCAATTCTCCTGTACCATATTTTCTCTTGGACTCTGAAATTTGTGCCTGTACTAGCACTGGGGGCCAGGAAGACAAGAGAATAAGTGCTCACAGTTTAGTAGGGAAGGTAGGTATGTGAATAGAAGAACACTTTAGGTCCCTTAAGGAAGCAGATAGACTTGCTGGAGTCAGCACTCAGGGAAGATCTAGTGGACCTCCAATCTCTAGCTCCCAAGATCTAACCCACCAGCATCGCATTTTTTTACAGTGACCTTGACAAACTCAAGTATACCTGGAAGCAAGTAATCAGGAAATGAAGGCCTGAAGATCAGATCACGTGAGAAATCATTGTAGCCACCATAAATTCTTCTCCATGGATAAAAGAAACAAGAAGGAAAAGACAGGCTGGCAGTGCAAGTAGGGATGAAGGATGGAGCACAGACTTATTTATGACCTATGGAAGAGGATTAAATTCATTCTGAAAAGTGCCAGGAGGAGAAACATACACAGGATCTAAAAGTTACAGGGTTTCAAATTAATATTCAGAAGAATGTCTAACACGTCCGGAGGATGAACTGCAGGAGTCAGAGTGGGCACCACAGAGATTCCGGAGAAGGGCCTGGGTCGCCTCCTGCCGAGCAGGTGGGGAGGGGGTTCTGGCAGTAGGTGGAGCCAGGAGCTGCTAAGTCTCTCCTAAGTGTTCCGCCCTAGGATTCATCCCCGCAGTTCTGTCCTTCTCATCCCGACGGGCTCGCATTCTGCACTAGACCAGCCGACACTGGCCTGCCAGTGGTGAGCGAGAGGACTGTCCACAGGTGGTGCAGAGCCCAGAGATTAAGGGAATGAGAAGTCAAGGCTCAAAGACCCATAGCTGCTGCCTGAATGTCTCTGACCACTCTTGAGGGGTCGTGAGAACTTGTGTTTTCCGGGAATTATTTATTATGCCCTGGAGGCAGACTCAGAGGAACAGGTCAGGCAAATATGAGCCTGCAGATTTCGCAAGTGTGGACAGTTCAGGAAGGACGAGGGAAGAGGACTACACAAGCGAGAGGAAGTCATCTGGCATTCCTGATTAGGAATTCAGCTCTGTGCCAGCACCACTGTCAGGGCACCTAACTGGCGCTCTCCTGCTCCCCTCCCCCTCTAGCCTGTGAAACTATAGGGGAGAAGACCTTTCCAGGGGTGGGGGCGCCATTTCCGGTCCGTGGGTCGGGCTGCACCCATGGTACCAGGATGAGCGAGAGGACCACAGAGTCGCAGGTTCGTGGGAAACAGCACATCTGGGAGGGCGTTTCGGGTTCCCTGGGGACCTTGCAATTACGGGCGGGGTCCAGGGCCATTTTCTCCTCCCTCACCGGCTCTGGGTGAGAATAAAGGGAGGGGCTGCAGAGAACCCTCTGAACCTATCTTTCCCCAGGGCTTCTGGGGCTCCTGAACACCTGTGGCTTTTCACACGCTGTTCTCATAGCCCTGGTTTCCCTTTCTCGTTGCTCCTTTTCTGTCAAGCCCAACTTCCAGGTTCTACCCCGTGTAAAAACCTTCCGCAACTCTTTCAGGCCGAGGCAGCCTGGAATCATCCAGCAAAACTCACTGTAACTAGTTCCACCAGAGATGGTCTTTGTTCGCCTCTTTCTTCCTCAGAGGAGGCAGGCACAGAACCTGGAGCATCTCAGATGCTCAGTTCAAGCGGGTGGAACGTGCGGAGTGCTCCCTTCTTCACCAGCTGGCGTGGCGCATGCTCACTGATGCTCTGTTCAATGCAGGGCACATACCTGCATTATCGCTGTGGCCCATCTGGCTCAAGTTGGAATGCAGCTCTGGTCAGAAAGAACTTAATTCTAAAGTAAATGAACAAAGGAAACTGTGATTTCCATCTGTTCCCTCCACAACGGGGAAGCCCTGGCATCTGGGGGAGGGGATTGGTCTAACTGGGGCCCGAGCAGACTAGGAACCCTCAAGGGAGAGAAGCCCGTTATGGCAAAAACACTTTAAGCCACTGACCCAGCACAAAGACTCTGCTGTGGGGAAACTCAATATAAGGGTGTGCCTTGCTTGTAGGGAACGTGATACACAAAAATCCAAAGTCATAAAATAGATAAATCTGGGGTGGTTATTGACTTTACAAGAGCACTCGCCAGCAATTCCTCTAAATAGCCAACTCCCACAGTCTACTTTACCTCCGATTTTATTTTCAAGAGTTTGATATTACACACCGGTTTCCAGGCGAAACATAAATAGGTCCCTGGGGAGCCTGGTGTTGCAGTGTGTCTGGCCAGAAGCTTGTTGACCCGACCTTAAGGTGAGCAGGCCTGGAGCTGCCCTAAGTGCTGGAGTAGGTGTGTTTCAGGGGACCCCTCCAAGCTCTCTGAGCCGGCACTTTTCAAAGGCAGGTGTGATAGGAAGAACCAGGCTCAATCTAGACTGTCTGGCTCTGCCAGAGTAGGCTGCTTGATTGCTCAGGTGAACATGGGATTTGTATCAGCTACTCATTCATTCAGAAGTGTTTGCTACAGACTTTCTGTGTGTGACACTGTACTAGGCACAGCAAAGCAGAGGAGATTGTAAGGTGTGTCCCTATTCTCTAGGAACTCACAGTCTAGTGGGAAAGACAAGCCCTGAATTTTACTGATTCTTAAAAGTATGTTTTCACCCTTTAAGAGCGCTGAAATCACAATGCCTCTTACTGCAGGTGGTGTGGATAGTTTAACTGGCTGAGTTTTTCTCAGTGGTATGTAAAAAGGTGATGTTGCCTTGCAGTCATCAGCATCTTAGGTGAGATAGGATAGATGTAAGTGCTAGGTGACAGTTTAATGCCGCAGAACTCCAGGTGAGATTTGATGTTGGAAGGACAAAATTGGGCCCCTGTGTGGGTATACCTTATGGGTCTCCTGTTGCAGAGAATGTGTGTCACAAGTTCAAAATAATATCCCTTGTCCACAGTTATCCAGGAACAGTAGGCTGGAGTGGCCTTGCCCTTCCTCCATTCTGGGAGTGGGAAATGGTAGTGGCCATGCCTTGACTGATTGCCTTCCGTGTGGGTCCTGAGAAAACCAAAGGAGCCAAGCAGCAGGATCAGGTCTGGGAGGCAGCCCTTCAGGAATGAGGAAATTGGTGTTTGAGCTCTGACTTCTAGATGGCAAGTCCTCTGCCAGCTGGACCTTCCAAGAGCCAGCCCTGTGCCTGGCCAATGACAAACAAGAATATAAACAACAACTGTGTGTGTGGTATGCGTGCAGATATAAACATATGTGTGCAGATAGACATATATGTACAGATATATGTCAAAAGAATGAACTTCTGTTATGGAGGCCAAATTTTTATTACAAAAAAAAGGTCAATGTGACTGCTAGTCTTGACTTCTTGGCTCAAATTCAGAATGATTTCTTACAGTCTGTCTAATGTTACAGGGGATTTCTTCCTTATCTTTTTTTGGCTTCACCATTCCTCACCCAAAAAAACAGTGACTCCTGTTGTGGATGCTGAACCATTGCCCTGTTCTATTTATTTAAATGGCTGTGTTCCTATCTCATGCCAACAGATCTGGTCTGTAACTGCTGAAAGGGTCAAGAGAATGTACAGCTTCTAGGCAGATGATAGTGAGAGTGATGGTGTAGGTTAAATACATTCTTAAGAGCATGTGCAGATAGCTGGAATGGTCTAGACCAAGCACATCAACATAATAGCACAGTCCAAACCCTCTAACTTGGTTAGCATTGGTGTAGCCCAGAAAGTCTATGAGGAACTTTATAGTTCTTGCCCATACAGAACATGAAGACACTTGACTGCTTCGTTATGCCTTTTCTTGACATTCACTTTGACTGTGAGTGCAATTATGAGAGTTCTGGAAGAATAGACGAGGTTTCAGGAGCCGGCATGGAGTTGCCCCTCTGGCCTTTTGTTTACATGTCACACACCGTAGACTTTAAGATCCTGGATGAGAAAGCTGTGTGCAGCTAGCAGGAAGCATCACTTGAGGAGGAACTGGAAGGCATTAATGGGCTGGCCTCCTATGAGATTCTGTCTGTGGCACAAAAACAAGAGGGTGGCAGCTACCAAGTCATCCAGATCACTTCTCTCTGGGCTTTTTGCCTTCGAATCTGGGTCCAAGTAGTCACAAGGGCCTCCTCGAGTGACCTACCAGTGGGTCAGGCCTAGACTGGATCCTATCAGTCTGAGATCGACCTGTCATATTGAGGCTGTCATATGGGAGAAGCAGATTGATTTTCAGCCTGTATCTGGTGGTGCCAATGCTCCTTCACTACTTCACCCTCTGTAGGATGGCAGCTCTTGTTGCTGTGGTGGTGGGGGATTTCCAAAGGTAATTCCCATAGAAGGGTCTGGCCTGTCCCCATCACCAGGTCAGGTCTTCTGTAGGTCCCTGCTGAAGGCTGCTTTTCTTCTTATCCACTGTAAAAACCAAGATTTAAAATACTTTGCTGGCTTTGATAGAATTCCCAGGCTTCAAGTACTTCTCCCCACCAGCCCCCTACCAGTTTTGGAAGTAATTCCAAGTAGCAAACTCCTATTCATGCTTCAAGACCCAGTTCAGATGTTTTGTCCTCTGTGCAGTTTTCTCTGACTACCCTTTGTACCCTCACAGTCCTAGGTTCTCCAATGCTGTTACTCTGCACCAGAATTATTTGTATACCTTGCTACCTCTGCTAGATACGACATCCTTGTGGCCAGGGACAATGTCTCATTATTTCATCTGTTACCCATGTCTTGATATGTGGCCTGTCAAATACTACATACTCAGTAAATGTTTGGTAAATGAATGGACATAGTATATTTCTGCCAAATATTTGTTTGTTGGTTCATTCACTCATTTTCGGGAGTACTTTCTCCTTCTTTGGATATGGTTATCTTTGTGTTATTTATAAAATCAATAGGCCTCAAAAAGGGCCAAGTGTAAAGTCATCAGTTGGATGATTTCGGGCTTCGCTGATGGCTCAGTGGTAAGAATCTTCCTCCCATTGCAGGAAATGTGCTTTCGATCCCTGGGTTGGGAAGATCCCCAGGAGGAGGGCATGGCATCCACTCCAGTATTCTTGCCTGGAAAATCCCATGGACAGAGGAGCCTGGCGGGCTATAGTCCATAGTGTTGTAAAAGAGTCAATTACAACTTAGTGGCTAAACAACAACAACAAGGATGATTTTAGCTGTAACAGTTGGTTTAATTAAAAAAATAGCTTGAACAATAGGATATTTCTTATCACGCTGCTGCTGCTGCTGCTGCTAAGTCGCTTCAGTCGTGTCTGACTCTGTGCAACCCCAGAGACGGCAACCCACCAGGCTCCTCCATCCCAGGGATTCTCCAGGCAAGAACACTGGAGTGGGTTGCCATTTCCTTCTCCAAAGCGTGAAAGTGAAGTCACTGAGTTGTGTGCAACTCTCAGCGACCCCATGGACTGCAGCCCACCAGGCTCCTCCATCCATGGGATTTTCCAGGCAAGAGTACTGGAGTGGAGTGCCATTGCCTTCTCCTCTTATCACCCTAAACAAGAGGTATGGATGTCAGAGGGGTTGAAGGTCAGGTGACTGGACAGCTCAGTGATGTCTTCAGAGACCCAGGGGCCTCCTACATTCTGTGCTGCTATCTTCAGTGTGTTAGTGACACTTCTCCCTGAGCTCAAGAGAGGTGATGTCCAGCAAAGAAGAAAGGCTCTCCTCTTCTAGTTTCTTTTTATTATCAGAGAAATCCTTTCTCAGAAGACCCTTCAGCACCCTCCCCCAGGAGATATTTTCTGGAATATCATTGATCCGGATTAAATCATAGCCCATCATGGATGGGCTATGGATAAGGAAATGAGACCATTATGGTGGCTGAAGCCAGTCCTGATGCAACCCCTGGGGTTAGGGAGAGACAAGGGCCTCCTTCCCTGAACGTATGGAAGGGAGAACACCTGAACAAAACTGGGGCTCTGCTAGCAAGGAGTCAAGGAAGTGAAGGGTGGCTGTGAGGTGCGTATCTAACGGTGTCCCCATGCCAAGTGCTTGAATAAATTGTGGCACGTCAATAAAAGAGTGAAAGTCTATGAACCCACTACAGTGGCTGAAGGGGAACTACACACAACAACATGAAATGACTTTCAAGATATAAGAACTGTAGAGCTCTGAGTGTAGTCTAATCTTTTTGTTCATAATAATAATAATAATAATAATGATGATGATGATGAATACAAGGTTATTCATCCCAAACCTATAAGTACAGGTAGTATGCACATAAAAGAGGCTGGATATGGGGACCTGTGTGAAGGGGAGGGTCTCCTAGAGACCTTCATTTTTGACATTCTGTATTTCTTATACTATTGAATTTGTATGAGTATGAATATGCCAGCAAATTTGGAAAACTCAGCAGTGGCCACAGGAATGGAAAAGGTCAGTTTTCATTCCAATCCCAAAGAAAGGCAATGCCAAAGAATGCTCAAACTACCACACAATTGCACTCATCTCACACGCTAGTAAAGTAATGCTCAAAATTCTCCAAGCCAGGCTTCAGCAATACGTGAACCACGAGCTTCCAGATGTTCAAGCTGTTTTTGTGGAACCAGAGATCAAATTGCCAACATCCACTAGATCATAGAAAAAGCAAGAGAGTTCCAGAAATACATCTATTTCTGCTTTATTGATTATGCCAAAGCCTTTGACTGTGTGGATCACAATAAACTGTGGAAAATTCTGAAAGAGATGGAAATACCAGATCACCTGACCTGCCTCTTGAGAAACCTATATGCAGGTCAGGAAGCAACAGTAAGAACTGGACATGGAACAACAGACTGGTTTTAAATAGGAAAAGGAGTATGTCAAGGCTGTATATTCTCACCCTGCTTATTTAACTTATACGCAGAGTGAATCATGAGAAATGGTGGGCTGGAAGAAACACAAGCTGGAATCAAGATTGCCATGAGAAATATCAATAACTTCAGATATGGAGATGACACCACCTTTATAGCAGAAAATGAAGAACTAAAGAGCCTCTTGATGAAAGTGAAAGAGGAGAGTGAAAAAGTTGGCTTAAAGCTCAACATTCAGAAAACTAAGATCATGGCATCTGGTCCCATCACTTCACAGAAGATAGATGGGGAAACAGAGGAAACAGTGTCAGACTTTATTTTGGGGGGCTCCAAAATCACTGCAGATGGTGATTGTAGTCATGAAATCAAAAGACGCTTACTCCTTGGAAGAAAAGTTATGACCAACCTAGACAGCATATTAAAAAGCAGAGACATTACTTTGCCAACAAAGGTCTGTCTAGTCAAGGCTATGGTTTTTCCAGTAGTCATGCATGGATGTGGGAGTTGGACTGTGAAGAAAGCTGAATGCCGAAGAATTGATGCTTTTGAACTGTGGTGTTGGAGAAGACTCTTGAGAGTCCCTTGGACTGCAAGGAGATCCAACCAGTCCATTCTAAAGGAGATCAGTCCTGAGTGTTCTTTGTTTTTTTTGTTTTGTTTTTTTTTTTTTAATTTTAGTTTTTTATTTTTTTAAATTTTAATATCTTTAATTCTTACATGCGTTCCCAAACATGAACCCCCTCCCACCTCCCCTCCCCATAACATCTCTCTGGGTCATCCCCATGCACCAGCCCCAAGCATGCTGCATCCTGCGTCAGACATAGACTGGCGATTCAATTCTTACATGATAGTATACATGTTAGAATGTCATTCTCCCAAATCATCCCACCCTCTCCCTCTCCCTCTGAGTCCAAAGGTCCGTTATACACATCTGTGTCTCTTTCCCTGTCTTACATACAGGGTCGTCATTGCCATCTTCCTAAATTCCATATATATGTGTTAGTATACTGTATTGTTTTTCTTTCTGGCTTACTTCACTCTGTATAATCGGCTCCAGTTTCATCCATCTCATCAGAACTGATTCAAATGAATTCTTTTTTACAGCTGAGTAATACTCCATTGTGTATATGTACAACAGCTTTCTTATCTTTGGAAGGAATTATGCTAAAGCTGAAGCTCCAGTACTTTGGCCACCTCATGCGAAGAGTTGACTCATTGGAAAAGACTCTGATGCTGGGAGGGATTGGGGGCAGGAGGAGAAGGGGACGACCGAGGATGAGATGGCTGGATGGCATCACGGACTCGATGGACGTGAGTCTGAGTGAACTCCGGGAGTTGGTGATGGACAGGGAAACCTGGCGTGCTGCAATTCATGGAGTTGCAAAGAGTCATACGCTACTGAGTGACTGAACGGAACTGAACCGATGCTTTCTTTTGTTAAGGAAAACAAAGCCAAATATTAAAAAGAGCACTTTAAAAGGCCAAGTATCATTTTGAATGCAAGAAGTCAATTAAAGACATGGGGCACTTTCCAAGAGTAAACTAATTTGGAACGTGGGCGGGACCTCTTTGAAAGTTTTGCTCATGAGCCCAGAATTTAAACTCCTTCCATGAATGAGCAACTTTTTTTTTTTTTTTAAGTTAGCCAGTCTCCTTCACAGAAGATACAGATTTTTACAATGTTGAATCATTCTCTGTTTGCTGGAGAAGGGCATCATCCTTGCTCTGGTTGTCCCAGGAGCCACGTTGATACCAAGAGCCAGCCAAACGTCCCTGTAACCCAAGTGCTTTCTTGCACCCCAAGTGACTCTGTCAGGGATAAGCTCAGGGAATAAATCCTGGGGTCTGCCGTCCGCTTTGCTACTGACTAACTGTATCTACTCAGGAAAGTCTTCAATCTATCTGAAGTTCATTGAACATCTCTGAAAAATGAGTAATATTTATGTGACAGCACTTGAAGGAAGCATTTTTGAGTCACTAAAAAAGATTCTAGAACAAACCCCCTGTCTACCTGGAATGACTCTCCTGGGAAGGCTCTTTGGTTACTATAAAAATAGATGGTTAAATTCAGCAGAGGTTCAGGATGCAGTGTATATCTTTGATCAACTTATCCGGTGTCAGTTGAAAAATGTGACATGATATTGTAAATGGAATAGGTACAACTTCTCCACAAAAATACACAGTCTGGAATGGTAGAAGGAAGATGGGAGTGGGGGCTTATTTACAGTCCCACAGAGTTGAAATTAATGAAGTGGTCTCTATTTTTTCCTGGGCTTATAATGCAGAGTTTCCATGCCTAAAATCTTTTTTTGAAGCACTTTCATAGTAAAAGTGGTGCTCTGGTTGTGCCTTTTTTAGAAAGATCCTGGATTTTTAAAGACCATCTCTGCCTGCCCTTCAGTTCCGCCAGCCGCAGGAATACACGTGTACCTCTTCATCCATCTCTGGTGAACGCAATGAAAAAAAACTCAATTTTCAAATATTGGTAGAAGATCCCAGTTTTTATAAACTCTCTGCAGGCTGAATAAAACATATTTATTGTCCAATCCTATTTGAGTCACCAGCCTAGGACCTCTGGGCTTCCCAGGTGGCACTAGTGGTAAAGAACCCACCTGCCAATTGCAGGAGACACGGATTCAACCCCTGGGTTGGGAAGATTCCCTGGAGGAGAGCATGGCAACCCTCTGCAATACTCTTGCCTAAAGAATCCCATGGACAGAGGAGCCTGGCAGGCTACAATCCATAGGGTCCCGTAGAGTCGGACACAACTGGAGCGACTTAGCACACATGTGCTTAGGATATCTGCTATGAGGCAAGGCAGGACAAACTTGCTTTCTCTCCTTCATGAAGATCTGGAGGTTTGGGAAGCTTGCTCTCAAACTCCTTTCAATCTGTTCTTAGTTGGCACTCATTCATTGACAAAACTCTTTAAAGAATTTAAAATCTGTTGGGAATAGTTAAATAGCCACTCACAATGTGGTGGTGTTGCTACCATGGATTTGCCTGACGAGCCAATGGATGGAGCACTTGTTTTCTTTCTGGTAGTGTGTGCAAGCAAGGGACTGTGTTTTACCACATTTATGAAAGTTTGGAGAAGAATATTCTCCAGAGCTTTTATGAGAATCCTACATCCATTTCAGTTGAGGTGGATCCTGCTGGCTCGAAATGGAGCTTGGGGTTAGTGTTCTAGAAATCTTCTTGAGGTGCCCCATACCTTTGGTCAATGAAAAATCAAGGCTGGCGCCCCTCCCCCATACATACCCAAGCAGTGTCCAGCCTAGAAGGATTGTAGGCATATCTAGCAACAATTTTGCTTTTTTCTGATTGCTAAAATGCATTTCATTTTAGAGAGATGACGTTAGTTTCTTCTTCCCAAAAGGTTTTATGACATAAGTACGGTCATGGTTAATTTTATATGTTAACTTGGCTAGACTACAATGATGGTTTGCTGGGTCGAACAGAAGTCTAGATGTTACCCTGATGGTATTTTTTAGATATGATTAACATTTAAAACAGTCAACTTTGCTGTAGACTACTTTAGACTGGGTCTAGGTGGGGAGGGAAGGTCACTGAGAATGTAGCATTGATGCTGAGACATGCATGACAGGAAGAAGTTCAGATCAGGGAGCAGGGCATTTGGGGCAGAGACACAGCTAGTGCAAAGGTCCTGAGGAGGAAATTACATGTCTTATTTCAGAGAGGAAGGGGCAAGTGGAGCACCATAAACTCCACTTATGGTGAGTAAATGAAAGAAGTAGGCAAGTTACCAGGAGCTGTGTGCCAAGTAAGGAGTTGAATCCTATTGCAAGAGCAATAGGAAGCCATCAAGCCTTTAAGTCAAGGACTGACCTCTTTCTGATTTACACTTTTAAAGAATTACTCCAGCTCCTGTAAGGAAAATGGATCACTGATGGTCAAGATTGGAAACCAGTGATGTTTCAGTTAACTATTGCCATGTAACAAACAACACTCAAAACTTAGGGCCTTAAATAATCATATTGGTTTGTTCATTATTTTATGTGTCACGAATTCTGGGAAGATTCAACAGGCAGCTCATCTCTGATTTACAAGACATCAGCTTATGAGGCAGTTGGGGCTGGAGGGTCCATTTCCAAGATCGTGTCTTCATACACATGTGGTACCCAAGGGCTCCCTGATCTTCCTCTCTCTCCACATGGCATCTCATCCTCTCAAGCCTATCCCTGTGGCATGGGCTTCTCAGTCTTCTAGTCTCGGGGTACTTATAATCCTTTTATGGAAGCTCGTTTTTGAAGAGAAAGGAAATAGGAGCACTTAGCCAGTGCACCATTTGGAACTAGCACCATATCACATGACCTCTTAGATATTCATTGGTCAAGGCGGTTAAAGAGCCCACCCAGCTCCAAGAGGATGGAGAAGTAGACCCCATCTATTTTGGAGAGCAACAGGGTCACACTGCTGAACAGCATGTGGGTTGGAAGACATGGTTGCAGCCACCTTTGAAAAATACTGCATGCCACAAGTGAAGGGGCCGTTCCAGTACGTCAGGCAAGAGATGATAATGTCTTAAATTTGGATGTTTGCACTAGACTAAGAAAGAGGTGGATTCAGAATAAACCAGCAGAATACATGAGAACTGTAAAGTACTAACAAATGTGCTTGAGTACTTGTTTAATTGAATTACATCTTATGTGGATAAGTGTTTCCCACCAGCAATAAAGTTACAAGTAAGTCTGTTCTATTCTTAGGACACATGCATCACTATCATGCATCACAATGTGCTTTGTCTCAAAGAATAAGCTTTATAGGGCAGGGATTTAAAAAGGTCCAGATATTGGGGCTGTATAGGGAGAGAAAAAATAAGGACCTATAACCTGCAAGGTCCAGGGACTGCCACATCCTATAACCAGGAGGGCTTTAGAAAGTAAAGAGGGCCTTATATTTTCAAAGGCTTCATGGAGATGAGTGCTTTTGCCCACAGACAAACGTGAACAGTTTTGCTTCATACATTCAGTTGCTTGAGGAGGCAAAGCTTTAAAGGTATAGGAGTCAATGTATTAAAGAGAATATATGAAAAAAAATTTTTTTGGTGACAAAAATGCGAGAAGTTCCATTTTAAAACAGGAGAGAAGAATCCAGAAACTCACCCAGGCTTACCCAGTAAATTAATGGCAGAGCTAGTGTAAAAGACATGTCTACCAATTTCTAGTCTGGGATTCTTTCTACAACATCATCTGCCATTCTGCCCAAAACACAGCTTTATTTTGTATTGTGGTCCCACTGGACCCTTGCTATTATTGCTCAAGTGACTTTCAAATAGTGTCAGAAGGCAGGAGAAGAGGTTGTGAACATATCAAATCTGGTCACTGTACTAGTAAAATAACTAAAATATACTTTGCTAATTTTGATTCAGTCGCATCTCTTTATGGAGTGGACAGCACATGTGCTTCTGTGAGAATCATCACCATGAGACTACTTACTGTGATATTTTGTCGTTCAATCACTAAGTCACGTCCGATTCTGTGACCCCATGGACTGACTGCAGCGTGCCAGGCTTCCTGTCCTTCACCATCTCCTGGAGTTTTCTCAAATTCATGTCCATTGAGTTGGTGATGCTATCTAACCATCTCATCCTCTGCCACCTTCTCCTCCTTTTGCCTGCTAAATGTCCCAAAGAATATTTCTTGAGTGAAGTCACTCAGCCGTGTACGACTCTTTGCGACCCCATGGACTGTAGCCCACCAGGCTCCTCCATCCATGGAATTTTCTAGGCAAGAGTACTGGAGTGGATTGCCATTTCCTTCTCCAGGGGATCTTCCCGGGTTCAACCCCCAGGTCTCTCTCATTGCAGGCAGATGCTTTACCATCTGAGCCACCATTCGTTGGGACATTTTTTTTAGAAATATAAAATGTCCTAAAGAATATTTCTTAAGATTCACTAAATTCCTAGGATTCTGGGATCATTTTATAACTCTCAAGTCTTACATCTCTATCAAAAACAAAACAAGAAAACAGCTCAAGAACATCAGAATCTTTTAGACTGGAAAATGGTTACAACATAAGATCTTTACCACCTGTGGTGGTGGTTTAGCCGACCCCATGGGCTATATAGCCTGCCAGGCTCCTCTATCTATGGAATTCTCCAGGCAAGAATACTATAGTGGGTTGCCATTTCTTCTCCAGAGGATCTTCCTGACCCAAGGATTGAACCTGGGTTTCCTGAACTGCAGGCAGTTTCTTTACCAACTGAGCTACCAGGGAAGCTCATGTGGTGAGGGTACAAATATGTTCTGTTTCGCATTTGCAATGCATGGTTTTTTACTTCGTTTTCTCAATATTTGAAGTAGGCAGTGTTCCATTTTAGACCTAGATAAAACTGATATGTTCTAAATTGCATAATTTCATTCTCAATTACTTTTAATATCTTCACTCTTTTTCTATGGCCAAATCAAATATTTTGTGTCTATTGGCGTTTTTTAAAATTAATTAAGTACTCATTGAATCAGCATTTGTGTAACGTTTAGTGTATTTCTTACGATAAGTTTAATGATCAAAGATCTAGTATTTCCCATGCTGGGTATGTTTTGCATTTGAACTTCAACGGACAAATACTGGGCTTCCCTGGCTGCTCAGATGGTAAAGAATCTGGCTGCAATACAGGAGACCTGGGTTCCGTCCCTGGGTTGGGAAGACCTGGAGGAGAGCATGGCAGCCCACTCTAGTATTCTTGCCTAGGGAATCCCCATGGATAGCAGAGCCTGGCGGGCTACAGTCCATGGGGTTGCAGAGAATCAGACACGACTGAGCAACTAGGCACAGCACAGGACAAATATTACCTCTCTACATACTTAAAGGGTCTATAAAATATTGCTCCTTGATCTTCATGTAAGAAGCAATTTGCTGGGCTCTAATATTGGAAGACAATACCAGGATTGGTGTCTGGGAATGCATAAATTTTGCCTAGAGGTTCAGATGTCTGTTTAACAATATTGCACCAAAAATCCTCACAACTTTATTATGTTTTACATGTTCTGTTGCACTGACAAGTTTAACTGCATCCAAGACTGAGCCAGGTGGTGTTCAAATTTCCAAATACCTTAAAATTTGAATGCCTCAGGCAAGAAAACCTGACTACTCAGCAGGCAAAATTTATAATATTTAAGGCAAGACGTTGTCAGAGTCAAAAGAGTGAAGGCCTTTGTCTACAGATTTTGCCATCACATTTACTTGAAAAGTTATGAATTTCAGTAAGGCTTTAAAACAGGTGCTCAGGCAGTGTTTTTCTGTAGATCTTAATGGAGCATCAATATTAAACTATTTTGAAAACTCACAAGATCCCAGAAGCGGCTCCTCTTTTAAAGCACCTTCTCTGGTTGCCTAAAGATTCAAGTACTGTCTTAACTAAGTGAAGACCGAAGTATTTCACTATGGATTTGAACAGGAGCCAAGAAGCTTACATGAAAGGGAAACTTCTCTCTATAAAACGTTTATTGTCAGTGCTTTCTTAAGATGATTCTTCTAAAACTAGCTACCAGCATTTTCACAAACATTGCCGCAGCCTTCTCAACCTCTCCTAGACCTACAATTCAGGTCCTTTTAGGAATGCACTGCATCTAGCCTCTGACCCTCTGAATAGCCAGTTCTATCTAACTGCTCCCTCCTGCCTCAATATATTGTATATTATAAAAAGGAAAGGGGGTGGGGTAGCATGGTCCTCACACTATTGGAAAAGTACTTGAAATTCCTTTCATTCCTTTGCATTTAACAGCATGTTTACCTAATCATCGGCTTATTAGGATTAACACAAGTCAATGTTCAAATTCATTTAATGAAAACAAACTGACTTCTGTAGATTGTAAGATTTTTTTCTCTGATCCCAACCACGGGTGAATTTTTGAGTCATTCTCCCAGGTTTTAGGAACAATATTAGAAAAATATGAACAGGTGACCTGATAACACATCATCCAACCATATTTAAATCTTGCCCATGGATTTAGATGTGGGCAGCCTGAGTTATGGGCTGTTTTCATTAAAGTTTCTCTCCTCTCTAAAGGGATGTGCACAGTTACCTAGTGATTAAAATGATAAATGACTCTACTATACCCACCTCAAAGAGCTTGGGTGATGGAGACCCTTAGGCTTTGAATTCTTATGAAAATAAAGCATTATTATTTAAATCACAAACTTAACTTCAGATTCCTTCTTATACTTTGTACAAGGGCTGGGCTTCAATGTGTTTTTAAAACAGATTACTTTAAATGCCAAGGTTTTTCTCTACTGAATTTATAAAAGCAATCATTGTTAGATTTTTTTAAATTAGTTCCCTGCTCTATCCCAAGCACTAGAACAGTTCCTGGCTCACTCAGTAAATCTTGTTTCAGGGATTGAATGCATAAGCTAGATTGTCCCCAATGGCTTTGAACATTAAAAATACTGAATGCCATACACTCAGATATTAGGTAAATATTTCTTTATTAAATGATTAATTCCATAAATAAATTCTTTTCACTGAATATAAAATTAAAATCATTTACAAATTATTCCAGTATTACATTTCCCCTCCCTCCCCGAAAGCTACATTTTGATAAATAAAAACATTCAGTCTTAAAACACCTGATTTCTGTTTGCAATTTAGAGTGCAGATAGCTGCCTCTCACGGACACTCACAGAGTATCATCTCCAGAAAGGGACGGACCCCCTTCCCATTTACTTCTGTCAAAGGATGAAGGTTTCAACTGTCCAACTAATCTTAATTACCTTTTACAACTGTAAAACCGAAAGGAAAAAAAGCCTAGAGAAAAATATGCTTACCAAATAATTTACAAACAGAAAACAGAACGTCATCAACACCACAAGCTCCAAAATGAAGCGGTAACATGTGCTCCAATACTATGAAGCGAAGTATCCTCCAATCGCAGCTGCATTAGAGTCCATGTGCACCAGCACACCTGGCAGTTTCGAAATTCCTTAATCCTACTCAAGAATGAGCAATGCCTCCCTTCTACCATAAGTCCCTTCACCCCGCCGCCCCCACCCATGCCTCCGTGATTCTGACACTCCTCTCTCCCCACTTTGTGCACCCTTGCGCTGGAAACCCGAGTCGCATTTAGTCCCTAAACTTGTGGATGTCATTGAACAGCCTGTAGAAGGGGAAGGCCGCCTCGCTGGCATGCGGGCAGTTGTAGCTGCATCTGCAGGACTGTATCATCATGACGTTCTTGGAAAACATTTCACCGTCTTCGCAGCGGAACCGCATCTTGACAGTCCTGGTCTGCTGAGGCGTGCAGCAGCGGCCGTCCACGCAGGAACCGCAGTATTTGGGCCGGTATTTCTTCACACTCGAACATCCAGCGTAAGTAAAGTGAACCGGTTCCGGGGATTTCTTGGTCTTGCTGCATTTCTTGCCCTTCTGTAAGAAAAGAGAAGGGAAGTTAGTGTTTCTCTTTCTTGGAAGAGAAGGTCCCTTCTCAACCAGTTTACACCCAGGGGACCAGTCTACACCACAGCACCGCAGGCACTCACTTTCAGGCTGCTGTACACCGGCTGTCCACAAGGCCGCACTTCACAGATCCGGGTTTCTTTCACCAGGCGGCATTCAGGGTTGTCATTGGTAACGCGTGTGGAGATACCAGTTCCGCAGGTCTTTGAGCACTGGGACCACGAAGTTGTTTGGACGATACATTTCTGGCCATGTGAAGAAGGGGTGTAAAGAATGCGAGGTTCCATTCCAAAAACTAGACAGACAAACAAGAGGGAAGAGTTCTCAGAGACATAAGGACACAAATTCAAGTTCTCATTTCTCTAAAGCTTCAGACTAGGCATAGGGTTCAGTGCAAGGTCGCAGTCTTAACTTACCCGGGAGCCGCTTCAGGAAACCGCTTTTTCCAACTGCAATTAATTCATTGTTTCTCGTTAACTCCACCTCCGAGGCATCGAAGGCCAGCTCCTTGCCCTGGAGGCCCTCCCTGTCGTCCATAGGGTCCTTGGCACTGTCGTCATCGCAGACCCACTCCTCACAGCACTGCCCGGTAACTTTGACCAGCCGGGGGTTGGGGCAGCCCAAGTTGGGGAGAGAGAGCTCTTGGGGGCACAGAGGAATGCAGCCCACGGCGCCGTCGATACATGTGCACTGATGTTTACAGTTGGGCTGGAAACTTTCCCCATTCTGGTAGATTCTGGAGTTATATTCACAGGGTCTGCCCTCCGACTGAGCTGCAAAGAGCACCGAAAAAGAAAGGAAGGGGTGGACAAAGGTAAGATTCCAAACTACGGCGGGCCTGAAACGCATACATATTTTCTGCTGCTTAATTCAATTTATGGTAAAGTTTCCTACAATTCCCCGGAGACTCCAGGCCAGAACAATAAGTTAGTCAGGAATCACTTTTCCGTATGCGCTTTTCGTTGGGCCCAGACACACTGAATTGCATTCCAGACTGCTGAAATCATGTGCCTTTCTGCCAAGCTACCAACAACAAAGCATCACCATACATGGTCTCAAAATTACTAAACTTCTGGACTTCGAGGACTATTATTTTTTTTAAAAGGGGCCAAACCGCAAGCCTCTTACCTCTGCAGATCCCCTTCAGAGCGGTGGAGCTGGCGCCGAAGTTGCATTCCAGCCCCTTGGTGTGGTCGCAGGGCTCCGTTTTGCTGCAGTCCTCGTTGAGCTGCTTGGCGCAGACCTTACAGCAGCCGCAGGAGTCCTGGACCAGCCCGACTCCCGGGGCGCACTTGGGAGCCTCCAGGGGGCAGTGGCAGGCGGCGGGGCAGGTGGAGAGAGCCTGGAAGGGGGTGAGGAAAGGCGTGAGGCTCCGCGGGGTACGCAGGAGAGGCGCCCCCGGAAGGGACGAGGGTGTCTGACCCGGGCGGCAGGCGACGGGGGTTTGTGATCCCATCCAGCCCGGCCGTCCTGGGCAGCGGCGAACGCCAGGAGGCCCCCGGCAGGTCTTCAGGGCCGGCTTAAAGAAAGAGCTATCCCGAAACGCCCCCCCATACTTTGGAGTCTAGCTTTTCCGACCGCGGGTCGTCCGGGGAAAGGGGAAGAACGGACGGGGGAAGCGGTGGCCTAAGAACTCACCAGCCTGGCCAAGTGGAGAAGGGTGACGGCGAGGGCGAGCGTCCTGGCGGTGCGGGAGCTCATCGTGGCGCGCAGGAGGGGTCCCGGCTAGCGCGGAGGCAAAGACGCCAACACACCAGAGCGCAGCGGGCGAGCCGGTGCGGCTGGGGTAGTGGGCCGGGAGGCGGCGAGGCGAGGGCCGGGGCGGCGAGCGGTTTGCGGGCGTCCTTCTCCCGAGGTCCTGGCCGAGGAGTAGCGGAGGACGCGGGTGCTGCTCGGGGGCGCTCTCGCTCGCGGTCTGCCCCAGCGCCCAGAGCCCGCCTTTTATACCGGCCGGTCGCGGCGCCGCGTGTTTCAGTGACGTCGGCTCTGTCTGTGCGTTCCAGAATTCTCAAACATCTCAGGAATGCTGGTTGGCGCGGGCTCCTGCCAAGCGCCTCCCCTGGCTCCGTTGCACTTTTTTTTTTTTTTGTACTGGACCCGTCAAGAAAACAATCCTCCGTTTTTTCCACTTTAAATAACGACTTCTACTGGGGAGGGCTCTTCTTGGCTTGATGATGGTGATGGTGGTGGAAGGGCTGAGGGGTGGGGGGCGAGTTCAGAACTTTGCCTGGACTGGGAGGGTGGGAGGACATGGAGGGAGGGACAAAAGTCGTTTTGTTTGGTGATGCCGAGTTGACCCCGCAGCCTTGGAAGCCCTCACCCGGGAAGGCAGCGAGCTGCTTGCCAGTTTACAGCGAAGGTGAGAATCAAGTTATCTACTGAGAAAAGCGAACGAGGAGGGGGAGTGTCTGGGAGCCAGGACTCTATTTGAGGACTTCATAGAGGCATGCTCTGATCAAGTCCCAAACCTTTGGCATGGTGTTTATTAGCCAAGTTAAATATATTGCAAATTAATACCCGCAGTGGCATTTATGAATGAGAAGTGGGGAAAAAAATCTACTTCCCCCATTGTCTGGCAAATTCCCAGACAGAGGTCTTCCCTCTTCCGCTCCCCCCCACCCCCCGCCCGTTTTTGGTACGTCGTACTTGTTTGTTTTTGGAGGTTCCCACTTAAGTTCCAGCCCACTGCCTGGGTTGGAAGTCCGAGAGGAAACGAACGCAGGGAGTTCTCCGGGAGGCTGTCTTACACTTCCTCACGGATGCAGGAGACCGGGTAAGCCCTTCCAGTCTCCCTCCGCAGGCGGGAGGCGACGCTAACTAAGCAGCCAGCCAGAAGCGTAGAGGACTACCGTGAAGTGATTTGTATTGAGATCATTACCGGCATATACAGCAAAATCAAACCAGATTCCAGCACCATTGTGCCCAATGGATCTCTGGAGAAAACAGACTCCTTGACACGGAAAGTTTTGCAGGGGGGTTTAACTCCTTTCCTGGGACTACTTAGAAGCCTCCCATTTCAAGTGAATTGCAATGCTTTGCCCTCTAAGTACAGAGAAATGAGTCTTAGGATGTAATATTTTGTAGTAAAACCAAAAAAAAAAGTTGGCAATTTTAAGGTCTTTTTCTACCAGCAACACATTCAGTAGACGACCCCTTACAAAGCAAATTATTTGAACTTCAAAAACCATTTGTGTGCTTGACAAATGTTCCCTCAAAGTTTCAAAAACTACACTTCTTGTGTAATTTTCATAAAAACATACACAGCAATTATTCCAGTTTGTCATGTATATGTGCTCTAGGAGAAATTCTTGTCCTTTGTAATGTTTAGAGCTGTTCAATCTAAATGACGGAGCCGTCTGGCTTAAGAAGGCCTTCAGTGTAACTTTCTGTGAATGACTGATAAACACAATAAAGACCTACTTCAATGAAAACATTCTCCAATGCAGAGAACTGTGGCAGGAAAGAGTTACGTTTCATTCATTCAAAAGTGCTCTTCCAGAAGTCTAAGAGGCATTTACTAGAGGGAATAGGATCTTTAAAGTTTAGTTGGGAGGGGGTCTTACTTTTCAAGACAATAAACTGTCAGGTTTTCTGGGCCCTATCCAAGTCAACTCACCAGTTATTATTTAGAAAGCATTTTTGTTTTTTCCTGTAGTAGAGTTTAAATATTGTTTCCTCCATAATGAAGTGACTAGGAGTAGATGCAGTACAGGGTGGGAGGAGGCGGTAGAGAGAGAATGGAGTGGAGCGTTCCTGGCTTCTGTTGCGGTGTCTTTTCTATTTGACTTCATGGTTGTAAGTATTTCCAGATGGTGAATCAGACACCAGACGTAACAATATTTCCATATTTGGGTATAGCAGTAGCCTGCGTTTTTAACATTTTTCTGCCTCTGTTATCCAACCACAAAGCATTCTTGACAGCTTCAAATGTTGTTAAATATAGACTTAACTTCTGTTCCCAGGGCAGGAAATTCTTTGGAATTCCTTGTTTTTCATGCAATCTATCATAATTTAAAAATGAAATTACAACAGATGATCCAACTGGCTCATGTATACACCTTGTTCCTTTATGGAAGTTGTATAGGGGGTGGGGGCAAGGGGGAGCTCAGGGAGAGTCAATGTGCAGCACAGCATTCACAAACACACCATTCCAGAGATTCCATTAAAAATCAGATTAAAGTTTTCTAACAAGAGTGTGTGGGTTTGTTTCTGGATTTCATCTGGGGAATCTTGGAGGATGAGTTTGCCTCAGAGGAGAAGCTTACAGAACCTCACCGCCAGCTGCCCATTTAAAGCAGGGGGTGTGTTGTGGGAGTGGGTGGGAAGCCGGAGCAAACAGGGCCAGGACGCGGAAGGAGAGACAGGAGTAACCTATGTGCACAGCCTTTCCCTATACCTTGTCCTGGTTCCACTGCTAGTAAACGACAGTATCAAACAAGAGGAATAGCAGCTCAAGTCCTGTTCCAGGAAGGTCCAGGAACCCCAAACGTCCCGTTGCCTTCTCGCCTCCTCTGCTGAGAGGGGCAGAGCGGCTCACGTTGACAGACTGAAGGGTAAATGTGCAAACGTTTATGGGTAAGTGTCCTCCGGTCCTCCTTCTGCATGGCTCTTTTGCTCTCTTTCCTCCCCCCACCCGCCCTCTCTGGGTGCCCCAAGAGTGAATAACGGGCCGTCTTGTTTCCTTGGGCTGCAGGGCACGGAGAAGGGGCTGATTGTCTTCTCAGCTCCTGGCTTTGGACTGAGCGATGGGAACGTCTCTCGCCCGCTGATGCCAGGGAATTTTAGGTCACCAAAAGAAGGGTTCACTGTCTGGCGGCAACTGAGAATAATAATCACCCTAAATCTGGCGCCTCAGGTTTCCTAGTCCTAGACCAGTGGTTCTCCAACTTTGGCCCGCATCAGACTCACCTGGAGGGCTGGTTATACGACCGACCTAACTGGCCCCACCCCAGAATTTGTTATTAGTTCTAAGAAGTTTCTTAGTTTCTAATTAGTTTTAATTAGTTTCAAATAAGTCTCGAGGTGATGTGATCCCGCTGGTTCGGAGAATCACACCCTGAGGACCACCGCCTTGGACGACAAAAGTGCCTGTAAGAGCTCTGTGTGTGCTTTCATTTGTCCTCACAGTCAGGCACTCGGTGGTCTCACAACTCCACTTTTTATAGCCACCTTAGGGAACAGAACAACTGATGGTGACAGCGAAAGGCCTGCTTTAAGGCTATTCGATCTCTCCCCACCGCCCAGCCCACCCCGAGAGATCTCAGGGAGAGTCAGAGAGCAAGATGGGGGCAGGGACTGAGTGGTAATGGTGCTGGGAAGGCCTCGGCTGTCCCCCGCACCTCTGCAGAGACAGCGAGTAGGGGCCGCGCGGCAAGAGGGTTATGGGGAAGGGAGAGATCCTGGGCCGAGCACCGGGAAGCGCCCGGCCGCCTGCCGCCCGCTGCCCCCTGCCGGCTGCCCGGCCCGCGCGCCCGAAGTCACCGCGGTCGCCAGGACTAGAGGTTTCCGGCGGCGCGCGCCGCAGGACGTTTCCAGCCCCAGCCCATATTTGGTGAAAGTCTTTCAAGACTCCGTCATCCAGCTCTGCGGGGCGGAGGCGACGGCGGCGGCCTTAGGAGCTGGACCCGGCGACCGCGCGGCCGCCGCGTCGCTGAAAAGTGCCTGCGTCCGGCCCTCGCGCCGCGGGGCGGCTGGCGTGCCGGGCGTGTGGGTGCGGGCGTGCCCCGGAGACCGCGGCCGCGGGACCCGTTCCCGCACCCCTTGCGAGGGCTCGGCCCGCCCTGCGCTGCGTGGGAGGCTGGCGCGGAGGGCGCCGGCCCGATTGTGTCACTTTTCCCGTCCACCCCGCTGTTGACTCGTCCTCCCAACGGGGCAGAGTTGCCGCGCTGTGCCAGACTTGGAGGGTACGCCCAGGCGCGGGGGTGTGGGTGTGTGTCGGAACCAGGCGTTCTTGAGACATCAAACCCACCAGAGAGTGGGGACCCGGAATTAATTTTGGGGAGTAGTCCCCGAGGGCCTTGATTCTCGCTCTCGGTCTCTCTTGGGTCTCCCACAACCCTTTCTTACCTCCTCATCAATAAGTTCCGTGGAGGCAGAACCCCTGGATAGGAAGCCCTAGCTCTGTCGTCCACTAGCCTGCAGCCTTCAGTGAACTGCAGATCCCTAATGGACCCTGCATCCTTCATCAGTAAACTGGGAAAGGAGATAGCAGTGGTGAAACTGGAGCAGGTCCTTTCAGGGCCAAATTTCGTGCCATCCTCTCCCGATAATGAGAGAAGCCAATGCTTACATAGGGCTCAGTTTGTGTCAGGCATGGTTTTGAATGCCTGCTATTTATTGACTTCTTTGATTTTCTAATGCCGCATTGAGGGCATCATTAATACCATTTTCTATTTAAATGGAAAAAAATTGGAGGCACAGAGGGTAAATATTTAGTCAAAGAGCACTCAGTAGGTAGCCGAATTGAACCCAGGCTTCTTGGTCCTAGCTGACCTTGCACTTAACCGCTGTGCCTAACTCCCCATCACTTAGGAGTTCAGACCTGTCCCTTCTTCTGAAACTTACCTTCATTTAACTCTATCACAGCTTACCCAGATGTTCCAGGATAAATGCATCAGATAGAAAAGCAGTTGATGAGTTAATTGAAGCTATACAAACCTCTAAGAATTGCCTTAGGTACTGGCTCTTGGGCTTCCCTGGTGGCTCAGACTACAAAAATCTGCCTGAAAATGTGGGAGACCTGGGTTCAATCCCTGGGTTGGGAAGATCCTCTGGAGGAGGGCATGGCAACCCACTCCAGTATTCTTGCCTGGAGAATCCCATGGACAGAGGAGTCTGGCAGGCTATACAGTCCATGGGGTTGCAAAGAGTCGGACACGACTGAGCCACTAGGCACGGCATAGCACTGGCTCTTGGGGAGGAGAGGGAAAGGGTTGTTGCATTTCAACAGAAAAAGCTTTAATGCAAACAGATTTTTATAGTGGACTTTTTGACACCTTGGCAGATGGCAGAGAAGATGTCTAGGCCTTGGACCCCTTCTTTAATCTTATAAGCCACATTGATCAGACAGTCCTACTTCTGGAGTATGGGTTGGCCTGGTAAGAGCTACATTTGTCACTGAGATAGTTTTCACAGCTACTTACTTGATAGTTTATCAGTCTGAGTGTTT
Organism: Ovis aries; assembly: GCF_016772045.2. Classification (NCBI taxonomy): domain Eukaryota; kingdom Metazoa; phylum Chordata; class Mammalia; order Artiodactyla; family Bovidae; genus Ovis; species Ovis aries. The sequence continues at coordinate 62,630,816 of NC_056054.1, read as the reverse complement.
CTTATACACTCAATCTACTTTTAACTTGTTTTTTTTTTCCAGTTATGTTATGAACATAATCACCTATGTATCTGAGGACAAATTGCTCATCTTCTTCAAACCCCAGATTTATTCTGAGCTCATAATATGTCATGGCACCAAAAAGAGGACTTTAATATTGGCCTTCCCCTGAACGACTTTACAGTCTGACACTTTTGGGCCTGGGCAATGGATATAGAACTGTCACGCAAGTGTATGTTCCTCGATTCTTTGTCTCGTCACAACAAAGATTTGGAGCGACGGACATTAAAGCCCTCGGCGCATCACAGCTCTCGGGTCTTGGACAAACCATGTTATAGCTCTTAGGCAAATCAGTGTTACAGCTCTATTTTATTTAGAAGATAGCAGGAGACTCCATCCTCGAAGCTTGAGGGCATGCCAACCCAAAGACTTGAAGAGAAGAGAGTGGAGGAGCATGTGGTGGAGGGGGAGAGAGAGAGACAGCACGCACGCAGGAGAGAAGGAGAGGAAGAAAACGCTTTGGCTCCTCCTTTTATATGTTTTTTTTCTCCACCTGGGCCTGCCCTATGCAAATTGGGCTTAGCCATGACTTCTGTTTGTTCTACCTGAAGTCTTCACTCTGGTCCTCAGACCTTCCTTTGACCTTCCTTGTCTTTTAGCCACCGCCATTTTGGACTCCTTTTCCCTATTCTACCTACCTAACAGAACTAATCTGAGTCTATAAGGGTAAACAAGAGTCTGCTACATGGAAAGATATTTGAGGGAATAGAGCTTTGATGACCCACTAGTAAGGCTTGGCCATAGAATTCCTTTGGGGAACTGGCAAGAGACATCAACTAGATCTTCTGCCAGGGGCCTTGCCCATCTTATTGGGACTCTGTCTACGGGTAGTGGTGAGCCTGTGAGGTTTCGCCTTGGTTTCCTCTCATCCATAAGATAATGGCTTTGCCCCAGCTCAGGGAATATGCACCGAAGGGCTCAAAGGGATCAGCCAGGTAACAAAATGCCATTCCAAGGATTTTTGTCTGATGACACTGGCCTCAGCCTGGGGCCACAATGTGGAGAGTGTAGACTCTATGAGGGGTAGAGTGGGGGGCTGAGTGGTTGGTAGGTGAAAATGTAAATCCAGTGTTTGCTTGTTTTCTCAAATTTTAGAGGTACTAGTGATCTGAATTTTTACACGAAGGCTTTTAATTTTTTAAATATTGCCAATTAATTAAAACAATGTTAAAATGCCATCTAAGTTAATCCTGGGAAAACTCAAGAAGACAATGTGTGGGAGCTGCCAATTGTGATCTCCAGACTAAATGTCTCTGAAAACTTGTCCTGCTCTGGCATTCTGTAACTCTCAGCCTCTCTTGACATATTAAGGAGTAGCACCATGGGCTCCACTGAACTAGCAGGTTGGTTAGGCTTTCCTTTGTTTAAGAGTTAGGGCTGTCACTTGACTCAGTTGTAAGAGTTTATGCTTTATCAACAAAATTGGAATGTGTCTTTTCTTATTTTCCACTTTCCATCTTCCCCAAACACTACTCTGTTTTCATACTTCTCCCCTTGAATTTATGTTGTAAGCAGCAGGCATTCTCTTGGCAGCATGGTAGGAAACACTTTTTTTTTTTTAGGGCATTTGTATCCAGTGGGAACTATATCTGTTTATTTTCTTCACCTGGCATCTGTCCACAGGAAGCCAGACATTTCTAACCCCTTTACCTTACAGATCTTCTTCTTTTGTGATAACACAGAAACATTTCAAAGGAATGGACTAGAAGGTACCCCTCCCACTCCACCCTGCAATCTATCTTCTAGACATGCTTGAGCAATCCGAAATATATAATTATAAGTCACTATCAAATGGGTTGGTTCCAGATTCAGAGATTAAGAATTAACCTTCACCTTCTGTGGGTTTTATTTCCAGAGATACTTGTCTCTTAAATGCCCACTTAAAACCACACATACCACATTGAGAAAGGATTTGATCTGGGCACAGTACATGAGCACACAGAGAGACTGAAGCCATTTATTTGTGCCAACTTTTGCAGGGCCAAGGATTAAGTGTGAAGGAGGATTCTGGCAGTTGGGCTGAACAAAGACATAAGACATGTTTAATACGCAGCAGGATGCTTGGCATATAGTAAGTACTTAATAAATTATAATTATTTCCACTGCAATCACCACCATTACCTTTACTTTTACAACAATTAGCATAGGATGAATTAGACTTATTCTCTAGATAATGTTCTGTATTCTTTAGACTAGAGAAAAAAACTAGATGAACTCTAGTTTAAAAATCATTTGCTAAGTTATATATAGATGATGTGATTTATAAACCCCACCCAAGTCAGGATCCTGGCTTGCACTGGGGCCCCAGTGATCATCTAACAAAGCACTTTAATGGCCTTGCCTGTCATGGAATTGTAACTTTGCCTACATTGTTGAGCCTGGTAAGGTTTTTGCCTTGGTTTCTTCATCTATAAGATAATGAGGTTGCCCCAACTCAGAGGTCATGCACTCAAGTGCCCCACAGATCAATCAGATACAAAACGCCATACTTGAGAGTTAGTGACAGCTAACACTTGGCCTCAGTGTTCGGGAGCCATGAGGATCACTGTATCTATGGTGCCTGGGTTTTGTCTACCAAAGACTAGGCAGTTTGTATATATATGAGATGTTAAGGGACAACAGAGTGTCTGCATCCAAAGGCCATTCTTTTGATGGAACCTGCCTTAAAATCTAGGTTCTTGCCCCCAACTTCTTGACTTCCTCCTAACAACTGATTGTGGACCTCACTTAAATATTTTTCTAAATGTGAGCTTATTTGTGCTTTCAGTCATGGTAGACCTCACTTTCTTCAAGAGAGTCTGGTAATGAATGAGTTAAATATTAAAAAAAAAAGGGTTCCCTCCTCAGGGACCCTTGCCTGAGCATGTTCCTATTTCCTCTGAAGAGAGAGATGTGTCAGAGCAGAGGAGCAACTCAGAGACTGAGATGCTTCTACCCTGGCTGAGTCATCACTGCTGACTTTATCCCCGGAGGCAGACTTTGCCACCTGAGGTGGCATCACTGCTACCACCCACAGCCTGTGGTCACCCTCACATCCGAGCTTCTCAGTCCAGAGCCCTCCAGGCACCCATCAAACACTCCTAGTGTGCACCTTGTGCAAGGTGTCACTGAGCCTTGGATGTGGGCATGGGTGAGGTGTCCAAGGTTATGGCAAAAAATAAAAAGCATACAGCAATTTAAGGCTAGTCCCAGGCATTTCTTTGACATCTTTTATCCTCTCTCCTTTGATTAAATATTAGCTTAAAAAAAAAAAAAGCTGTTTTTAAACAGTCAGTTCTATTTTTTTGTACTTGTTTCTAACTTAAAATTTGATGTATAATATTATATTAATTTTAGGTATACAACATAATGATTCAATGTATATATATATATATATGTGTATTGGGAAATGATCACCAGAGTAAGTCTAGTTCACATCCATCACCTCATATAGTTTTTTTGGGGGGTGAGTAGAAGTTTTAAGATCTACTCTTATTTACAATGCAGTATCAACTATGATTGGGGCTTCCCCGGTGGTACTAGTGGTAAAAGAACCTGCCTGCCAATGCAGGAGACATAAGAGATGCGAGTTCGATTCCTGGGTCAGGAAGATCCTCTGGAGGAGGGCATATCAACCCCCTCTGGTATTCTTGCCTGGTGAATCCCATGGACAGAGGAGCTTGGTGGGCTACAGTCTATAGAGTCGCAAAGAGTTGGACACAATTGAAGCAGCTTAGCACAGCATGAACTATAGTCACTACACTGTACATTACATTCCCAGGATTTATTTATTTTATAACTGAAAGTTCGTACTTTTTGATCACCTGAACTGTCAGTGGTTAAAGGGCAAAGACAACATGTCTTCAATGCTTGAATCTTCTCACCCTAGGAAATGCTGCTGGGGGAATTACAAAATGTGAATATATATCAAGACACTGCCAATTCCGAAGACGAATGGCTCAGTTCAGCCCTATTAATATGATATGAATGACAAGCTTCATTCTAGGTGGCAAGGCAAAGAGAAACAACATCTAGATTTTGCTACATTAGCTCTCATAGCCTAGAAAAGATCTAGAGGCATAAACAGACAATATAATACAGCGATCTATGTTCCAGGTAAAAGGCAGCCAAATTGCTCTGGGAATAAAGACAAGGAACATCTTAACTTTGAGTCCCACCCTTTAAAAATGTGAGGTCTTTTTCAGTTTGTATATTTTGGTGGATAGGATGGGTCAGACTCAGTCACACGCAGGCTGTAACATGTATGTTCCCCTTGAAGCTGGCGATTGCAGAAAACATGGGCATCTTCATGAGACAATAGTTAAACACATACAAATGAGAAACTTAATATGAGCCTCTGAAAACACACTAATCACAGACAGGACCAACTGTGTGGGTTCTGTTGGAAATTATCACTATGGATCCTTTTTTCTGAGGTAAGAGGGGAGGGAACTGACATGAACCAAAACCTTAAAGGTTATCTCACCTTACGTTCAAGAAAATCCTCTGAGGTGAGCATGTGAACATCTTTCTAAACTTAGGAAGTTGGCGTTCAGTGAAGTTAAGCAACTCGCTCAAGATTAGGCAGTTATTATGTAACCAAACAAGGTGTCTAATCCAGACCTAACTGCTCCCAAACCCAAAGTTTTTGCCCTTTCTACATTTCTGCTACATTACTTTATATTTTGGGGCTCCAAAATCACTGCAGATGGTGACTGCAGCCATGAAATTAAAAGACGCTTACTCCTTGGAAGAAAAGTTATGACCAACCTAGATAGCATATTCAAAAGCAGAGACATTACTTTGCCAACAAAGGTCCATCTAGTCAAGGCTATGGTTTTTCCAGTGGTCATGTATGGATGTGAGAGTTGGACTGTGAAGAAGGCTGAGTGCCGAAGAATTGATGCTTTTGAACTGTGGTGCTGGAGAAGACTCTTGAGGGTCCCTTGGACTGCAAGGAGATCCAACAGTCCATTCTGAAGGAGATCAACCCTGGGATTTTGTTGGAAGGAATGATGCTAAAGCTGAAACTCCAGTACTTTGGCCACCTCATGCGAAGAGTTGACTCATTGGAAAAGACTTTGATGCTGGGAGGGATTGGGGGCAGGAGGAAAAGGGGACGACAGAGGATGAGATGGCTGGATGGCATCACTGACTCAATGGACGTGAGTCTAAATGAACTCCCGGATTTGGTGATGGACAGGGAGGCCTGGCGTGCTGCTATCCATGGGGTCACAAAGAGTCGGACACGACTAAGCGACTGAACTGAACTGAACTGAACATTTCTGCTACATCGTCCTACCTTCCTGAGTTTCAAGTCCCTTTATGAATGTTTGCTCTTGTTCTATTTTCTTTTATTGTTACCACCTTGCCTTTATAGAGCCAGCCCTTTCACCTTTTCTTAGTACTTTCAGATCCATTGATGCTGCAGTTTTTGAGCCACTCACTGGTGAGCCTGACTTCTCAAGAAGGTGCAATTAAAGTGAATGAGATCATTATCCTCACCATTATAATCAGAGAACAAGCATGGTGATACTAAGCCTGCACTTGGATTTGCTTCCTTGCTAGGCACTATGTAGAATAATTTAGATATCCATGATTTCTGTCTTCTAGGGGTAGATAACAGGTTCCCCAGGGTGTGGAGTTTACATGGAAATAATGAAGGAAGTATGATTTAGAGAGTTTGTGTTTCAAAGACAGAAGGAAGTGCCATGCAGTCTGAGACTGCACTGAAGTAATATGGTGGCCCTATAAAGGCAAGGTGACAGCAGTAAGAAAATGTAAAAAAGAGCAAGCCCTTGTAAAGGGTGATGCCCTTCACTGACTCAATGGACATGAGTTTGAGCAAACTCTGGGAGATGATGAAAGACAGGGAAGCCTGGTGTGCTGCCGTCCAAGGGGTTGCAAAGAGCTGGACACAGTTGAGCTACTGAACAACAACTCATTAAGGGTGTGGAAACTCAGAAGGAAGTCAGAGGACTATGTGAAACGGGTATTGGACAAATGCACTGAAGTGTGTGTTGTGTGTACATGTGTGTGTGCATGCTTGTGTGTTGGGGTGGAATGAGAAGAACATAGTGAATTATGACATTCCTGTGGATTCGTTATCTTTCCGTAGCTCATCCTGATTCCAATCACCTTTCTCTTTTGTGGGTTTTCTGCACTTCCCAAGTCCTTGCTCTGCAGTTTCCAATAGAAAAGTCCTTGAGTCTCCATCCAGGGGAGGTGGCCAGAAAGGACTACTTTCATAATTGGCCCATCCTGCAAGCACTGTTTTCAAGAGCCTGAAATTCAAAAAGCTGGAGCCAAGGAAGGTGGTAGGAGATGAGGGTGTGACGTAAACTCAGGGAATAATTCTGAAGTGACATAAGGTAAGAATTGAGGCAATTTCCACTTGAAGTCACCTTTCCACTCACTAGGCATTAACCATCTGGAACCAAATGCAGCTAATTTAGCAGCATGTTGGAAAGTTTATAACATGAAGCACATTTTAGGGCCAGGACATCCAGGTTTTAATCCTTTGTATTCAGTAAATGCCTCACTTTTGGAATTCAGTCTGCTGTCAGTACATAAGAACTAAGAATAGCGCCAGCTTGTGAGTCACCACTCTTTGCTTTCTTCCAGAACACCGTGGGAAAAGGATGGGCAGACTGGTTCAGATAAAACCCAGTCCCACCCAAATACTCACTGAAGGCTGGAAACAAATCCATTTTTTAAATGTTTCAAAAATTGAACTCAGGAAAGAGATAGTAAGCCTGTGTTCTTTAGTTTCAACTTGGATCTGAAGCCTTGTTTTGTGTTCTAAGTCTCAAGGCTATCACATTGGGTGTTTCCTACAACCCTTTAGGTTGCTAGGGGATTCCCGCTTGACTTTTAAAGGACATTTATTAAATGATTGCACCATGCTAGGGTTTAGGGATACAAGGGTGACTAACATGTGGTCTCTGACTTTGAGGACAGCATGGTCTAGAGTGGTGAGAGCATAGGTAAATAATATGTGGTTGCTCCGTAGTGTCTGACTCTTTGCAACCCATGGAATGCCTGCTGGGCACCTCTGTCCATGGAATTCTCCAGGCAAGAATACTGGAGTGGACTGCCATTCTCTTCTGCAGGGGATCTTCCCAATCTAGGGATTGAACCTGGATGTCCTGCATTGCAGGCAGATTCTTTACCGTCTGAGATACCAGGGAAGCCCAGGTAAATAATGCCTGTGCGCAAATACTGAGTCCCCTCATAAGGGTGCCTTGTGTACACACTGCCTCTGGATCCTTGTGTGTACGTGGGCTGTGCTAGCAGTGAGGTCTGCTCATTGCCCTTGATGGTGTTGCTCTTGGAAATTCCAGTGCTTCTTTTGCAAAGCTTGGAAGAACAGTCTGTCTCTGCTTGGTTTTAAACGACTGTGCTTAAATGACATAATATCAGCGTAAACTCAAGAGAGTCCTCTGACAGTCTTGTCAGTAAGCGGTTGGGTGGTTTTGTTTTGAATGCCTTTCCACTCTTGCCTGGAAAATCCCGTGGACGGAGGAGCCTGGCGGGCCGCAGTCCATGGGGTCACTAAGAGTCGGACATGACCAAGTGAATTCACTTTCACTTTTCACTTTCATGCTTTGGAGAAGGAAATGGAAACGCACTCCAGTGTTCTTGCCTGGAGAATCCCAGGGATAGGGGAGCCTGGTGGGCTGCCGTCTATGGGGTCGCACAGAGTTGGACACGACTGAAGCAGCTTAGCCACAGCAGCAGCAGCCACTTCCCTTTGGTAAGCAGTCTAGGCTTCCTGATGTCTATTTATGGCCTTTTAGGTGAAGTTACATGTTCTGACATTGTGATAATAACTAATGGATGTGTGATTTGTATTCTTGGCCTCACTAGAAATGGTGCACAGTGAATCCCAAGATTTCTGTTATTTAGTTTTAAAGGTAAGCCTAGTTATTGAAGCCTTTTTCCTAGGCAGTGGACCACATTGGAAACAGACAGGAAAGAAGAGCTTGGGGCTGGGGCACTGGGACAACCCAGAGGGATGTTACGGGGAGGGAGGAGGGAGGGGGGTTCAGGATGGGGAACACGTGTATACCTGTGGCAGATTCATGTTGATGTATGGCAAAACCAATACAATAATGTAAAGTAATTAACCTCCAATTAAAATAAATTAATTAATATTTTAAAAAATTAATTAATTAAAAAAAAGAAGAGCATAATCGGCAAGAGGGCTGTGACCCAGCATGCCATTACATTTGGTTCAGTTCAGTTCAGTTCAGTTCAGTCTCTCAGTCGTGCCCGACTCTTTGCGACCCCATGAATCCCAGCACGCCAGGCCTCACTGTCCCTCACCAACTCCTGGCGTTCACTCAGACTCACGTCCATTGAGTCTGTGATGCCATCCAGCCATCTCATCCTGGGTCGTCCCCTTTTCCTCCTGCCCCCAATTCCTCCCAGCATCAGGGTCTTTTCCAATGAGTCAACTCTTCGCATGAGGTGGCCAAAGTACTGGAGTTTCAGCTTTAGCATAATTCCTTCCAACAAAATCCCAGGGTTGATCTCCTTCAGAATGGACTGTTGGATCTCCTTGCAGTCCAAGGGACCCTCAAGAGTCTTCTCCAACACCACAGTTCAAAAGCATCAATTCTTCAGCACTCAGCCTTCTTCACAGTCCAACTCTCACATCCATACATGACCACAGGAAAAACCATAGCCTTGACTAGACGGACCTTAGTCGGCAAAGTAATGTCTCTGCTTTTGAATATGCTATCTAGGTTGGTCATAACTTTTCTTCCAAGGAGTAAGCGTCTTTTAATTTCATGGCTGCAGTCAACATCTGCAGTGATTTTGGAGCCCCCCAAAATAAAGTCTGACACTGTTTCCACTGTTTCCCATTCTATTTCCCATGAAGTGATGGGACCAGATGCCATGATCTTCGTTTTCTGAATGTTGAGCTTTAAGCCAACTTTTTCACTCTCCTCTTTCACTTTCATCAAGAGGCTTTTCAGTTCCTCTTCACTTTCTGCCATAAGGGTGGTGTCATCTGCATATCTCAGGTTATTGATATTTCTCCCAGCAATCTTGATTCCAGCTTGTGTTTCTTCCAGTCCATCGTTTCTCATGATGTACTCTGCATGTAAGTTAAATAAGCAGGGTGACAATATACAGCCTTGACGGACTCCTTTTCCGATTTGGAACCAGTCTGTTGTTCCATGTCCAGTTCTAACTGTTGCTTCCTGACCTGCATACAGGTTTCTCAAGAGGCAGGTTAGGTGGTCTGGTATTCCCATCTCTTTCAGAATTTTCCACAGTTTATTGTGATCCACACAGTCAAAGGCTTTGGCATAGTCAATAAAGCAGAAATAGATGTTTTTCTGGAACTCTCTTGCCTTTTCCATGATCCAGCAGATGTTGGCAATTTGATCTCTGGTTCCTCTGCCTTTTCTAAAACCAGCTTGAACATCAGGGAGTTCACGGTTCATGTATTGCTGAAGTCTGGCTTGGAGAATTTTGAGCATTACTTTACTAGCATGTGAGATGAGTGCAATTGTGCGGTAGTTTGAGCATTCTTTGGCATTGCCTTTCTTTGGGATTGGAATGAAAACTGACCTTTTCCAGTCTTGTGGCCACTGCTGAGTTTTCCAAACTTGCTGGCATATTGAGTGCAGCACTTTCACAGCATCATCTTTCAGGATTTAAAACAGCTCAACTGGAATTCCATCACCTTCACTAGCTTTGTTCATAGTGATGCTTTCTAAGGCCCACTTGACTTCACATTCCAGGATGTCTGGCCCTAGATTAGTGATCACACCATCATGATTATCTGGGTCATGAAGATCTTTTTTGTACAATTCTTCCATGTCTTCTTGTCACCTCTTCTTAATATCTTCTCCTTCTGTTAGGTCCAGACCATTTCTGTCCTTTATCGAGCCCATCTTTGCATGAAATATTCCCTTGGTATCTCTAATTGTCGTGATTACATTTGATTATATTAATTACATTTGGTAGCATTTTAAAGTATTGTTTAATTTTATTCCCCCATTGTTTGTGGTATGCCATCTGGCTTTATTTGTTTTGCTTATTTGGGTTCAGTTTTCTTTTATTTGTCAAATTTCTTAATGTGGAACCTAAGATCACTGACTTAAGATCTTTTTTCTTTCTATTGTAATCATTTAGTGCTGTAGATGTCCCTATAGATGCTCCAGCTGCATCCCAGGAAATCTGATACATATACTTTTATTTTCATTCATTTGAAAGGCTTTTCTGATTTCCTTTTTAATTTCATTTTGACTCTTGGGTTAGTGTGTTATTTAGGATTTAAATATTTGGATTTTTTCCAGGCATCATTTTAGTTACTTAAGTTTGATTTCATTGCAGTCTGAAAGTAAACTATTTGATTTTTTTTTAATATCTTACACTTTACATTTATATTTTACCTTAAATACTTGTACACGGTTATAATAGCTCTTTTATTTATTTATTTTTATTTTATTTATTTTAATTGGAGGCTTATTACTTTATAATATTGTAGTGGTTTGCCAGACATTGACATGAATCAGCCATGAGTGTACATGTGTTCCCCATCCTGCACCCCCCTCCCCCCTCCCTCCCCATCCCATTCCTCTGGGTCATCCCAGTGCACCAACCCTGAGCACCCCGTCTCATGCATTGAACCTGAACTGGCAATCTGTCCAGTTATAATAGCTCTTTTAATGTTATCATTTTCCAGTCTCATTAACCCTGTAATTTCTAAGTTTGTTTCTAATGATTACTTTTTCTCCTGATTCTGGATCACATTTTCCTGCTATTTGGCATGTCTAGTAATTTTTTACTTGGAAGCTGAGTGTTATAAATATTTTGTTATTGTATATTCAAACAAATATTCTTTGTTTTCTTTCTTTAAATGGCGTGGTGTTTTGCTTTGGCAGATCGTTAAGTTGTATGCAGATTAGCTTGACCCATTCAAGCCCTTATACTTTCCTAGGGCAGGTCTAGAGAACCCTTCACTCAAGAGATAGTTCAGGCTTACTACTAAGATGTGACTCTACTGGTGTCTCTATTGAATGACCTAGGATGTCACGAGGTCTCTCTACTAGTCAGTGTCAAATGTCAGGAATGCAATTTAAAGAAGATGGACTAGCACAGCTTCCCTGAGAATGTGAATGTTTATCTTTTCTTTTGCCTTTCTTTACTGGAGCAGTGGGTATGAATTCTTTTAATAATATTGATCTATAATGTCAAACTGCTTTCTAGAAGGTCATAACATTTTTCTACTTCTACCAACAGTTCAGGAACCAACAGTTTAGGAGAGTGCTTACTTCACAATATCCTTGCCAGTATTGAGTTTATGTTTAATAAATTATAATATAATCTCTTGGAAGGAATATCATGAAGCCATTGGAATCATGTTTTCTGAAAACTAATAACTTGGGGGAACTCTCAAAACAGTGTTAATTGAACAAAAGAATACAAAGAACTCTTTACACATCAAGATACCACTTTTATATAAAGATCATATTATATATATACATTCATTCTTTGTTAATATCATTTATCTGTAGATAATGAGATTATGGGTGATTCTTATATTCTTATTTTATTTTTAGTATAACCTTTATACTAAAAACTACATTATAATATGAGGTATCTGATAAATGAGTGTATAGTAAAGAAAGGGCTTTACTCAGAACATGGAAATACTCGAGGACAAGAAAATCTGCAGACATAGAGATCATATACCCTTCACAGACTTTAAGTGGAGTCATGTTTTACAATCTGTGTATTCATTGAGGGTCCTCTGAGAGGGGAGCTGTCTGGGCTACTGAAAATAAAGTCCTACTAACACCTCCCACCTAATTGGGAACTGGCAAAAGTTGTGTAACTGGTCAACCAATGACCATGGAAGGGAGGCAACCTTCTGCCTTGAATTGTAGAATTCATTTTGAGTCGTTTGGACCAGATGCATTGTCCTTGGTTTCCACTTTACACTTTAACATGGAATGTATTAATTAGTTTATTAGGATTGTCATAACAAATGATCATACATTAGAAGTCAAACAAAATTTATTTTAATTAAGATTTATTTTCTTACAGTTATGGGAGCTAGAAGTCCAAGATCAGTGCATTTGCAGGTTTCTTCTAAGGCATCTTTCCTTGGCTTGCCAATAGTGATTCTTGTGTCTTCGTCTGTACATGAATGTTTGTGTCCATTTCTTCTTCTTATAAAGACACTAGACATATTGGATTACTCCAAATTCAACTATACCATAATGACCTCATTTTAACTGAATAACCTCTTGACAGACTCTATTTCTAAATATAGTCACATTATGAGATACTGGGGTTAGGGCTTCAACATATGAACTTTTGAGAGGATACTATTCAGGCCATAAGACTAAGTGTAGCTCTTTCTTCAAATTCTTCATGGAAGTCGCAGAGGGAGGAAAACCCATTTCTTTACTCTGCAAGCATAAACTCTGGATCCCAAAGTGCTTGATGTTGAACTCTGGCCCTCTCACTTAAGAACTCTGACCTGAGGAACTTCCCTGATGGTCCAGCGGTTAGGACTCCTTGCTTCCAATACAAAGGGTATGGGTTAGATTCCTGGTCAGGGAACTAAGATCCCACATGCCTGCCACATGGCATGACGTTAAAAAAAAAAAAACACCTAAAACTATTTTTTAAAGTATATTTTTAGAAAAAGAAATAAAAAAAAGAACTGTTGGGCCTGGGATGAGATACCAAGCCTCTCTATATTTTAGTATCCTTCTCTCTCAAATGGGAACAATATAAGCTTATATTTCATGGGTTTGTTGTAAGCTTTCAGTAATTTAATTTATGAAGATCTGGTAGAATAGTGCTTGTCACATAGCCATATACTAGGTATTCAGTAAAGTTTAGCTGTTATCATTACATCAAATTATCTCATTCACGTACCTATCTATTTAATACTGTACTTGACGCAGAAGGTATAGCGATGTACACAAAAGATGTCTCTGTCATCACCAAGGAGGATTTTTGCTCCTGGATCTATGTGCCCTTCTTATTTTGGCAAGGGATGTTCTTCCTTTATAAATTCTGTGTGGAAATACTTTTCTAAGGGATACTGAGCAATCAGAGCATGCTTGATCTCTCTTCCCTTCCCTCTTTATTGGCACTGATTCTTTAATATGATTTGTAGATTTAGGGAGAGAGAAAGTCTGAAAAAGAAACCCGAAGTGATAAATCCTACATCTGTTTCTTTTATGGTTGCTTCTCCTTTCTCTACCCCAGAGACAACACACATATTTATACCTCTTTAGCTGTACTGGACACATTTTCAAAATCCGCATGCCCAGATTGGGCACCTAGATAATGGTGAGGCTGTGGTATCTGCTACATTGAGCAGCCTTTTTAGAATGCTTTGATGGCTAAAAATATGGGTGATGAATCTGTCCTTTGTGCACCAGCTCTCTCCCCCTCATGTGGGAACATGTCCTTTAGGTCCTTTTTCAAGCAAAGACTTGTGCTGATCTACCTCATACATTAATTCTAGCTGTAGTAATACTTTGGGAAAGGAATAGGATCCCAAAATAACCACCAGGAGAAGTGTGTCATGAAAGGTCATGGCAATGGGGCAGAAGATATTGGACAGAGGAGTTCTAAAAATAGGGAGCGAGAGATCAAAGACCCAGCAGTAATGAGGAACCTTTTTTGGCTTTGCCTCACAGAAGGAGGAGGCAACGTTCCCCAGCCTACTCCTGCGTTCTGCTCGACCTGCCACTCACACCCCGCTGGCAGAACTGCTGGGGCTGGGAGGATGATGAGCACGTTTTTCTGTCCTGAGTGTGAACTGCCTTTATATCATTTTGATGATAAGTGTATTCAAATAATGCTTAAAAGTATATCAAAATAAACAACATCATGGAGAATTTTACCTTATTGCAATATTCCTAATATTGCAAGGACATCAAACATTTCTGAGCAGGGATACTTAATTTCACCTTTCTTTTAGAGCAGTTCTTTAGATTTTACCAGCTAGAGTTGATTTTTCATTGTCTCCTGACAACGCACCTGATGATTAAGTGTTTGCAAAGCTAAGCATCAAATTTTATGTGCATGCACTGCAAACTGGGTCAGCGGGTTCAGCCACGTCAGATCCCATCAGCCACTCTGTATGTTCCGGAGAACTAGGGTATGGGCATGTATAGCTGCAGGAGAAGAAACTGATTTTAAATATGATGTTCAATGTTCTCCCTCCATAGACAGAATTTTGATGATAATGTGGTAGGCAGATTAAAACATTAAAAACACGGGCCTCTTGAATGAACTTTGGGAGATGATTTTATGTGTGTGTGTGGTTTTGTTTCCTAATTCCATGAACTAGAGAATCAGAAAGTCTGAGATGAATCCCATAATCTCCTAGAAATCAGTTTCCTCCACAATAAAATAAGTTTACTGACACTCGGCTTAGAGATGATAAATGTGCAGAAGTGCTTACAAACTGCAGGGTTGTACATGTGTTCCTTTTAAATCACACGGCTGTCAGAGAACTCGCCTGTGCATTCACGTGGAATCCACCCTTACCTCTTCAAATATGCTTCTTTTCATTCATTCCAAAGCTGTTTACTTCACTCCAGTGTGCCGGGCACAGTGCCAAGCACCAAAAAGCACTCAAAGATGAATCATACCCAGATCCTGCCCTCAAGGAACTTAGTGTAGAAGGAGGCATATAAAACACCGAAAAATGCGTTGCTTGGTTTTTAAAATTCAGCATAATTGACTGCATCCTTGAACAAAATACCACATTTAAAAAATGATTTAGCAGTCCCTCTTAAATATTTAAATAATAATGTCTGTGTTAATGAACATTCATCAGTCGGCTAGTAGGCTAATGAATATGTGTGCTATTAGTCAAGAATATGGAGAAATGCCTGTAAAACAAAGGTATCCTGACTGAAGACAGGCAATTTGGGGAACTGCAGTGATTAATGATGACTGACAGTGCATTAATCTAGCCCTTGTTGAGGGATCACTCTTCATTAGGCTCCGCAAACCACAACTGATCAGGAAACAATTGATTCTGTCTGGCCCTAAAGCCAATTTCTCCACTTGTTTTGATTCAAGGCTTTCCTAGCCTGAATCCATAAGTAAACTGGTCCTTTTGTTTAACATTTTCACTGTGGTATAGTTAACAAATCTCTGAAAATAGAGACAAAGTTGAGATTTCTCCAGGAGATTGGGAGTCCTAAGATTTGTGCGAGGGAAGTGTGCAGTGATAATCCTGAAAATTATGCAATTTGTCATCAGTGTAATGAAAATAAGATATTTGATAAAATTTTTAGCCCTTTGAAAATCACAACAAAATCTTAACTCTTTTAAAAATCCAGCTTAAAGCACATTCTCAGTCAGGATTATGACTTAAAAAATATGCATTGAATAAGGATATGAAAGGCCTTCTGAAAATACAGGACATGATTTTGATCTTCCTGTTAAAAAAAAAAAAGCTGCTTTAGAGATCAGAAATCTCGTCATTCCCTTTTCAGGATAACTGTGAGGGCCTGTACATGGGTCTTGAGTGAGTCTCTCCTTCAGGCATTAATAGGTTTAAATCAGTATGGGAGATCTTAAATATGGTCCTGAGGAAAAAGAAGCTATTGTGAGCTCAGAAAAGAGGAATGTTTCATGTAGGGCTTAGAATAATGGTGGAAAACGATTAGGGGTATCTGTGGGTGCTAGCTAGCACTTAACTAATGAGTTCCTCGGAATGGTGAGAAGAGAAAGGCAAGTGCTGTGTGAGCAACAAGTAGAACCTTCAGATGAAGATGCTGATGGTAGGCAGAGGGCTGGGTGAGCTCATCAGGGCAAGACACTCAACTCAGAGCCAGAATCCTCAGAAAGTTCTTCCACAAAGAGTCCTTCAGCAGACTGGTCACAGTTCTCTGACCTACAAGGATTCTGACTAAAATGTCTCAGAAGAAGGACAGTCTGGATCTGCATCCCATATCCAGTCACAGCTCATATGGTGTCCTGTATTGCTCAGCTGCCCATTTCCTGTCAGAAAACTGTACTACCAGTATTGCCTTCAATTTCTGCAGTCAGTCAGTTCACACAACAGGTATTTATCAAGCCTCCGGATGGCACGGTGGTAAAGAATCCACCTGCCAAGGCAGGAGATGCAGGATCAATCCCTGGTCAGGAAGACCCCCTGGAGGAGGAAGTGGCAACCCACTCCAGTATTATTTCTGCCTGGAAAATTCCAGACAAAGGAGCCTGGCAGGCTAAGATCTGTGGGGTCTCAAAGAGTCAGAAATGACTGAGCCTGTGTGCCTTTCTTTCTTCCTGGTCTCTACCATCTTCTGAGCACAAAGAATCTTTTCATTCCTCTGACTTCTAATTTATGCTCTTAAAAAGTGCAATGAGCTTCCACAGACCTAAGATGGGGCACCTTCTGCTGGTCAGATGAGCAACGCTGCCCTTTGAGGGTGGCCTCTGGGCCCTCAGTGGCCTCAGGCAGGTGTTCCCAGTTAAGGATTCACTGGTTCTCACTAAGCACCTTAAATGTTATTGGGAAATCCCAGAAGTTTTTGTCTCCAACTGGCCAGTGATTACAACTCTTTCAGACCAATTTACTTTAGGAATAAAAGAGTTAGGATTCATTCATTCCCTGACTTTTCTGGTATCTACTGCTTTATAACAAAGTATTCCAAAAGATAGTAACTTAAAACAGAAGCCATTAAATTGTATCTTGAGGATTCTGTGAGCCAGTAATTTGGCCAGGGCTCAGCTCAGCTTCTATGGCAGAGAAGGCAATGGCACCCCACTCTAGTACTCTTGCCTGGAAAATCCCATGGACAGAGGAAACTGGTGGGCTGCAGTCCATGGGATTGCTAAGAGTCAGACACGACTGAGCGACTTCACTTTCGCGTCTCACTTTCATGCATTGGAGAAGGAAATGGCAACCCACTCCAGTGTTCTTGCCTGGAGAATCCCAGGGACGGGGGAGCCTGGTGTGCTACCATCTATGGGGTCGCACAGAGTCGGACACGACTGAAGCAACTTAGCAGTAGCAGTAGCAGCAGCTTCTATGGGGTTGCACAGAGTCAGACACAACTGAAGCGACTTAGCAGCAGCAGCAGCTTCTTCTGAAAGAAAGAGATTCTTCTGTTCCTCGTGAGGTGGCCAGGTCATTCAGTGGTACTCAGCTGGAAGATGGCTGGCCAAGAGGGTCTAAGATGATTTTACTGACAAGCCTGTCACCTTGGTGGGGGTGTGGAATGTGAGCTTAGCGGGGACTGTCTACTGGAGCACCAACATAGTCTCTGAGTCCTCTAAGACCGTCTACTAAGAGTCTGTCTATTGCAGCACTGTAGTCTTTGAGGAGGCAGACATCCTACATGGAGGCTGAGCAAGCGTCGCAAGAGAACCAGCGTAAGGCCGTAGGGTGTCACCTCAGAAGCCACGCAACATTACTTGTGTAGTATTTTGTTGATTACAGGTGAGTCCTAAGGCCATCTCAGACTCAAGGGGAGAGAAACAGAATTTATTTCCAGGTTAGAAGCCGCTTTATAGAAGAGCTTGGAAAATATTGTTGCAGTTGTTGTTTATCGTTGTTCGGTTGCTCATGCGTGTCTGACTCTGAGACCCCATGAACTGCAGCACACCAGGCTTCCCAGTCCTTCAGTATCTCCCAGAGTTTGCTCAAACTCATGTCCATTGAGTTGGTGAAGCCCTCCAACCATCTCATCTTCTGTCGCCCCCTTCTCCTCCTGCCCTCAATCTTTCCCAGAATCAGGATCTTTTCCAGTGAGTTAGCCCTTCACATGAGGTGGCCGAAGTATTTACAGTCTTCCACTTTGGTGTCTGTGTCTCACTTATTTACTGCTCAGACTGCCTGTATCTGGTTATCTAAGAGTCAGTTACTGAGTCTGCTTAGAAGCTAAACTTCTTCCCTCCCTTTCTTTCTCTTGTCCCTAGTCAAGATGTCCACTCCAATAAGAACTTCCCAGAGACACCTAAGCTACAGGACAGAGGAAAATAGGTGCTGGTGGGAACCAGCTGGCAGGAACCCAAGAGAATATGGGTCAACAGGGAAGGAATAATCATGATGAGAAGAATTAAGAGAGGTCTCATTGAGGAGTTGGCCATTATGCTGAACTTTGAACAAGTAGAATTTTGACAGATTAAGAGAAGGGGAGAAAGATAGGTCATTCCTACATGAGCAGAAGCACATAAGTGTAGAAAGGTGTGTTGTATAAGGAAAACCTAATACTGCTAAAGAATTCGAACTTCAGACTCTGGTCAGTGAGAAGCTAGCTTTTAAAAGCAGTGCTTTAGGAAGATGACTCTGGCAACAATGTGGAAGATGCCTTGGAGAGGTGAGATTTGAGGGGGAAAAGATGGCTAATCTCTGTAAGGGTTATCTCCCTTTGAAAGGAAAGGAGAGAGGGTTTTCTCTCTTTTCTGATCTATACAGTGACTCTTTCTCCAGACATGGTGGCATGAACAAGTATGATTCATCGCTAGACATGGACACTTCCTTTAGCAAAGGCTTGTCCAAATGTATTCGGACTGGATACTTGATAGGACTAGTCATCTCCTTGGGATTTCATCTTCCCACTCTCCCTCATCCCAATGAATCTACACCTCAGCAACCCTTCAATTTCACTGCCTTCAATTTCCCATGTCCACCCCAAACCCTTGCCCTAGTTAAAAAGTCTAGACTTTGTGCTGTTTCTTCCATCATTCCCTCAAACTCTCTGTGGCAACCACAGAGAACTCCTCACCATTCCTGGCATACCATACCCTATTTCACTGCCTTGTCTTTGCATATGATCTTTTCTCTACCCAAAGAATTCTTTTTGTCACCTCTTCTTCCACCAGGCAAAATTCCTTGCCAGCAATTAATACCAGATTGAAATGTCACCTCTGTGAAACATGATGCCATAGGCTGCTACCTGTTGGTCTCCCGTGATATTCTGTCTTCTGCCATAACATCTGTCCTCTTATAGTGTTATGTGCATTTCATGTTTATTTCGTGGATTAGATTGAGCCCTTTAGGGGAATAGGCCATATCGTATCATCTTTGTATCACTAGTGTGTCTCATAGGAGTAGGTGGTCAGTAAATGTTACAGCAAGGAAGGAAAGTAGGAACTTTGTTAGACTCTTGCTAATTTAAATGGTATAAATGACGGTCTGTGTTTCTGATCTAGAAATTCTGATACTCTGAATGAGCAGGGAGCTGTTATCATTCTATGCAGAGCAGTGGCATTTAATTCTGCTCAGAAGAAACTGGATTTCTGTTGACACAATTTATCGAAGTAATCTGGAGAATTAACCAGGGAAAACCAGAGGTCTCAGAGTGGTAGAGCTCTATTCACAAGCCTTGTTTACTTCTAGCAAACACTTTCCCAGAGGTGTCATGAACAGCCTGTTGCCATGTCTCTCACACCCCAGTAACTATTAAAACTGGCAATGTTCTGCCTGGTTTCAAAGCTGCACAGCAGTCCTGTTTAGCCTGGGTTCATCAGTAATATTCTCTGAGCTGAAAGGCTGACATTCACAGGTAGTTTAGGTCATTGTCAGCTTCTATGGTCTCCTTTTAAAACCTAAGGTCACACATTCATAAAAGCCTCCCTGACAGTGTGGATAATAGCAGGGAACTCAGCTTACACATATACTAAGCCCTAAAGTATGCTCCGTGGGCAGAGCTCAGCTTACTTGGGAGAAATTTGTTTGCACAGGGTTTCAGAGCCTGCGTAGATAGGATGTTTTCCCTTTTACCGAGAACACTGCCATGAACTGCTTTATATAATCAAGGCAGTGCTAGCAAGTTGGTAATGGTGGTGTTTTCACTACAGGTGGAGTATATAGACTAATGCTACATGTGCCTTCCTAAGCTTGAGATTCATGTAAAGGTGCTCATGGAGGACCTTTAAATGGTACCTCTTTTTTAATTACTCCCTTGGGTTATTTGCTGGTCTTATTAAACAACGGTATGTAAAGGTGTAACATTCTGCATACTTCTGAGTGAAACGTTTTGATTTAATTTTATGCCTCTCAGGTTCAGAATCAGAGGTTTTCACCACTTAGGTGACGCATATGTGAAAATGATAATTTAAAAACCTATAAATTATTGGTAATTCATTCCACCACCAAATAACTCTCCCTTATAGCTGTCCTTTAAAGAGGGAGCCCTCCTATTCCATCCAAGGATCACTAAGGTCTTGAAGCAGAGTGGTTGGTGAAGTGGGGGGTAGGGCGGTGAAAAAGTGGACTTTGGGCTGCTCATGGCTAACTTATGTCCTAAACCTACCACTTATCAATGGGAGCTTCTTGGCCTCAACTTTTCTAGGGATCAGTCCCTCATCACAGATTTGTTGTAGATGAGATGATGTAGCCCTTAGAAGATGATCAGTTTCTGTCCTTTCTTCTTTGACAGGTCAGTAGGGCTGAGGAGCTCATAGTAAGCAGAGCTTCAAGGTAAAAATCTAAGAAACAGTGTCAGTTGGTATATTCAAAATTGAAATATGTAAATAGGATCCATTTGACTGTAATTTGTAGCAATTTCCCAGGAACACATTTATTATATCAGTTCAGTTCGGTTCAGTCACTCAGTTGTGTCTGACACTTTGAGACTCAATGAATCACAGCACGTCAGGCCTCTCTGTCCATCACCAACTCCCGGAGTTCACTCAAACTCATGCCCATCAAGTCGGTGATGCCATCCAGCCATCTCATCCTCTGTCATCCCCTTTTCCTCCTGCCACCAATTCCTCCCAGCATCAGGGTCTTTTCCAATGAGTCATCTCTTCAAATGAGGTAGCCAAAGTATTGGAGTTTCAGCTTTAGCATCAGTCCTTCTAATGAACACCCAGGACTGATCTCATTTAGGATGGACTGGTTGGATCTCCTTGCAGTCCAAGAGACTCTCAAGAGTCTTCTTCAACACCACAGTTAAAAAGCATTAATTCTTCAGCACTCAGCTTTCTTCACAGTCTGACTCTCACATCCATACATGACTACTGGAAAAACCACAGCCTTGACTAGACAAATATCTCTGCTTTTCAATATGCTATCTAGGTTGATCATAACGTTCCTTCCAAGGAGTAAGCGTCTTTTAATTTCAATGCTGCAATCACCATCTGCAGTGATTTTGGAGCCCCCCAAAATAAAGTCTGGCACTGTTTCCACTGTTTCCCCATCTATCTTCCATGAAGTGATGGGACCAGATGCCATGATCTGGGTTTTCTGAATGTTGAGCTTTAAGCCAACTTTTTCACTCTCCTCTTTCACTTTCATCAAGAGGCTTTTCAGTTCCTCTTCACTTTCTGCCATAAGGGTGGTGTCATCTGCATATCTCAGGTTATTGATATTTCTCTCAGCAATCTTGATTCCAGCTTGTGTTTCTTCCAGCCCAGTGTTTCTCATGATGTACTCTGCATATAAGTTAAATAAGCAGGGTGACAATATACAGCCTGGATGCACTCCTTTTCCTATTTGGAACCAGTCTGTTGTTCCATGTCCAGTTCTAACTGTTGCTTCCTGACCTGCATACAGGTTTCTCAAGAGGCAGGTCAGGTGGTCTGGTATTCCCATCTCTTTCAGAATTTTCCACAGTTTATTGTGATCCACACAGTCAAAGGCTTTGGCATAGTCAATAAAGCAGAAATAGAGGTTTTTCTGGAACTCTCTTGCTTTTCCATGATCCAGAGGATGTTGGCAATTTGATCTCTGGTTCCTCTGCCTTTTCTAAAACCAGCTTGAATATCTGGAAGTTCACAGTTCATGTATTGATGAAGCCTGGCTTGCACAATTTTGAGCATTACTTTACTAGTGTGTGAGATGAGTGTAATTGTGCAGTAACTTGAGCATTCTTTGGCATTGCCTTTCTTTGGGATTGGAATGAAAACTGACCTTTTCCAGTCCTGTGGCCACTGCTGAGTTTTCCAAATTTGTTGGCATATTGAGTGCAGCACTTTCACAGCATCATCTTTTAGGATTTGAAATAGCTCAGCTGGAATTCCATCACCTCCACTAGCTTTGTTTGTAGTGTTGCTTCCTAAGGCCTACTTGACTTCACATTCCAGGATATCTGGCTCTGTATGAATGATCACACCATCGTGATCATCTGGGTCGTGAAGCTATTTTTTGTACAGTTCTTCTGTGTATTCTTGCCACCTCTTCTTAATATCTTCTGCTTCTGTTAGTTCCATACCATTTCTGTGTTTTATTGAGCCCATCTTGGCATGAAATGTTCCCTTGGTATCTCTAATTTTCTTGAAGAGATCTCTAGTTTTTCCCATTCTGCTGTTTTCCTTGCATTGATCACTGAGGAAGGCTTTCTTGTCTCTCCTTGCTATTCTTTGGAACTCTGCATTCAGATGCTGGTGCTTATATTTTTCCTTTTCTCCTTTGTTTTTCACTTCTCTTCTTTTCTCAACTATTTATAAGGCCTCCTCAAACAGCCATTTTGCTTTTTTGCATTTCTTTTCCATGGGGATGGTCTTGATCCCTGTCTCCTGTACAATGTCACGAACCTCCATCCATAGTTCATCAGGCACTCTGTCTATCAGATCTAATCCCCTAAATCTATTCCTCACTTCCACTGTATAATCATAAGGGATTTGATTTAGATCATACCTGAATGGTCTAGTGGTTTTCCCCACTTTTTTCAATTTAAGTCTGAATTTGGCAATAATTTGAGGAGTTCATGATCTGAGCCACAGTCAGCTTCCAGTCTGGTTTTTGCTGACTGTATAGAGCTTCTCCATCTTTGGCTGCAAATAATATAATCAATCTGATTTTGGTGTTGACCATCTGGTGATGTCCTTGTGTAGAGTCTTCTCTTATGTTGGTGGAAGAGGGTGTTTGCTATGACCAGTGTGTTCTCTTGGCAGAACTCTATTAGCCTTTGCCCTGCTTCATTCCGTATTCCAAGGCCAAATTTGCCTGTTACTCCAGGTGTTTCTTGACTTCCTACTTTTGCATTCCAGTCCCCTATAATGAAAAGGACATCATTTTTGGGTGTTAGTTTTTTTTTGGGTCTTGCAGGTCTTCATAGAACAGTTCAACTTAAGCTTCTTCAGCGTTACTGGTTGGGACATGGGCTTGGATTACCATGATATTGAACAGTTTGCCTTGGAAATGAACAGAGATCATTCTGTCATTTTTGAGATTGCATCCAAGAACTGCATTTCAGACTCCTTTGTTGACCATGATGGCTACTCCATTTCTTCTAAGGGATTCCTGCCCACAGTAATAGATATAATGGTCATGTGAGTTAAATTCACCCATTCCAGTCCATTTTAGTTCACTGATCCCTAGAATGTTGACGTTCACTCTTGCCATCTCCTGTTTGACCACTTCCAATTTGCCTTGATTCATGGACCTAACGTTCCAGCTTCCTATGCAGTTCAGGCTGTTCCAATTTTGTGATTCTGTGTTGTTTATAATCACTATTATTTTAAAGGGTTCCCTGGCTCTATAGCTTCTTTTTGTTGTTGTTGTTTAGCCATTAAGTTGTGTCTGACTCTGCAACCCCGTGGACTGTAGTCCACCAGGCTCCTCTGTCCATGGGATTTCCCAAGCAAGAATACTGGGATGGGTGGCCATTCCTTCTCCAAGAGACCTTCCTGACCCAGGGATCGAATGCATGTCTCCTGCATCACAGGTGGATTCTTTACCGCTGTGCCCCCTGGGAAGTCCCTATGGCTTTTTTAGCATCATCAAAATTTCCGTTGTAGAAATTAAAGGTCAATTAAATTTCTGTGGGTTTTGGTGAATGGAGCCCCAGCCCAAGTGTCAGTGATGTAAAATTTGTCTGTATTTACAAAATGTTACTTAATCACTCCTCCGAGGAGACAAGAATAAATTCATTTAATCCATATGATTAATTAGAAATAAGAAATATAGCTCTGAAATAGTTAAATATGAAATATTTTCAAAGTTTCTTCTATTAAAACTTAGTCAAAGACATTCTCTGTTCTCCAACTCCTTTCTTTATGTTTGATTTCTGAAGCTTTTGACACTTTTTAAAGTAAAAATTCAAAAGACAAAGAAAACACCATAGTATATGGCTCAGTATCTAAGGGTCAGGCTTACGGAAAGCAAACAAGAACAGCCCTTGATGATGGAAGCAGAGACCAAAACGTCTTCCATGTTCTACTTCATGATGTCAGTCTGAAACAAAAAACCTGGAGGAATGGCATAGTCCCGACCAGAAGCATGCTAGTCAGGTAAACGCTCTGGCTTCAGTCCTGATCTGCTGAATGAGTTTCTCGGTTTCTGTGGTAGGCTTAGCAATTGTGGTAGACACAGCAATTCTGTGGTAGGCTTAACACGCCTTCCAGGTGATTCTGATGATAATAAAATTTGAGAACATTAGTCTAGAACAGATTTTGAAAAGAGAAAAACAGAATCTTCAGAGTTTCACTGTGATAAAAAATTTTATTTCATGCTTGAAGAGAAACAAACAAATCAGCAGTCTGTATAGTCCTTAGATAAATATACCTTTAGGCTAAAGAGCTTTCTGAAAGCCAGCATCTCTAAAGAATGGCAGTGTTTGGAAGACTCTCAGAAGTCAGTTGTCATAACTTACCGCTTCGATTCAGAAACATTTTAACTGCCAGAGTGAGGTTATAATCTACAAATATTCTATGGAAATACTTCCATGAAAGTAATTAT
This sequence comes from Ovis aries, assembly GCF_016772045.2. Classification (NCBI taxonomy): domain Eukaryota; kingdom Metazoa; phylum Chordata; class Mammalia; order Artiodactyla; family Bovidae; genus Ovis; species Ovis aries. The sequence continues at coordinate 62,606,137 of NC_056054.1, read as the reverse complement.
ATACAGAAGATGTTTCATACTCAAGTGTTTTTAGGATACTCTGGGTTATAAGTCTTGCAAGAGACCATGTGTAAGCCAATGCATTGCAGGACTTGTATAATATTTGAACTATATGTACACAGGACTTATATAATATGTGAAAGTGTAATTATGAATTTCCAAAAGAGGATATTCTCTTTTGTGTATGGTGGTTCTCTTCATTTCTGATGTTTTCCAGACTTGTTTGACCATGGAAGCCCTTTCCGTGGAGGGTCCATTTTGACAGAATTCTGCAGAATCTATCTTGGGAAATGCTGATATGAATTATAGAATGACAGAATTTCTGTCTTGGAGATATTTCTAGAAATCAATCAGTTGAATTCCCTAGTTCTGAGCACCTGGCTCACCCAATGTCAGAGAGCTAGTTATTCCAGAGCCACTTGTAACCTCTAGTTTGTGCTACTATCCTTGCAAATATGAGAATCTTCTTCAAACATCAATTTCATGGATCAACACCCATTTCCTGCACACATATACATTGATGTAAATAGATAAAATATTTTATACCTGTCAGTTACAAAGTATCCTAACCATGGGCAATGCCACAAACTTCGGAGTCAGAGTCTGGCTCCATCATCTCCTGCTAGTAAAACCAAATGGTAAGTGAATTAAACTTTGCAAGCCTTGGTTTCTTATGTGTAAAATTGGGGTAACAGTTGTACCTACCTTCTAGGTGCTAACAAGAGGTAAACAAAAATAATCTGGATGGCATAGCACTGTGCTAGCCACACGGGAAATGTTCAATAAGTATTCGACACAGCTTTGTTGACTGAATTAAAAATCTGCAATGATAAAAAATTACAGCCAAGACCACAATGCATTTAAAAGAATTTGCAATTTTATTAAATAAAAATAGATTGTACATGCATTTTGGGGAAAAAATATTATAAGTAGGTGCAAAACATTTCTTCACTCTACAATGTTTGATGCACAAATCAGTTTGCAGATCCTTTGCAGTAGCTGCAACATTTAGGGTTTACCAACTACAGGTTAAGAACCAACGGCCTGTGTCAATGCATTTTTTAAAAATTAATTAATTTATTTTAATTGGAGGATAATTACAATATTGTGATAGTTGTCAATGCATTTTCATCTAAAAATAGCCTGTTTAAAAACATTGACATGAAGAAAGGCCCTTCTGCCTTCTTTTTTCCATTATTTCTGTATTTAAATTCCTTTGCAGTTGATTTTTTATGGGTCTCTTTCGGCATGTTCAAAACCCATTTCGTGCGATCTGATCTTCTGCAGATATGAACAGCTGGCCAGCATCTTCCTCACAGTAACATTTTATCCCAAGTAAAACCTCTTCTGAAAGAAACCACTCTATCAATCATTTAACAACATTACGTGCCCAGCATTTGAGTAGATACCTGTGGATAGATAGAAGGCATCTGAAACCTCTTTTATCACTTGAAGGAACTTACAATGTAGTCGAAGGAACAAATTTATCATTTGAGAGTATGCAAGTGCTGTACTGATGGTACTGGTTGAAAGTGGCACTTTCCGAAAATGTTCAGAAAAGGGCAAAATCAGTGTAGGAGAATATTTGCAAAGTGCCATGAAGGCACATTGAAAGGCAAAAATACTGAATTAAGAATCAAGATTTAGGTTCTAGTCCAGGCTTTGAAACTATTAACAATTAGGCTAGATTTTAACTTTTCTAGATATTAGTTTTCTTACCTATAAAATGAACAATTGGATTGGGCTCTGACTGCTCCCACTGAAGATGGGAGACCTGTATCTTCAATGTGCATCTTCATGTTGATCACTCACACAGCCCTCTGAGAGAGGTACTATTCAGAGATGGTAGCCCCACTTTTCAGATGTAATCACTGAGGCTAACAAGGTTGTGTCATCTACTACAACCTAGCTAATAGGAGACTGTTCCAGTACTCCCACCCAGGTTTTCCGCATTCTGGCCTCTTTTCTCTTAACCACAGGCCATTTGTTTCCTTTGAGGGGATGCGAAAGGGTTTAAGCTGGCTGGACCTTCTGAGATGGGTAAGGGCAGATATAGAGTTACGCTGTGTGTCTAACTCAGTCCCCAGAGTACATAGTAATTTATAGTGCAGCTCCCTCCCTAAATCCCAGAAAGCCTATAATATGAGGTTATTTCTGTCCCCAAACACCAGCATTATTATGGAGATCAGCTGAGCATGAACTATTTGTTGCTTATTCATTAACCTCTTCTTTTTCAAGTGTTTCTTTTTTTCATTTTTTAATTCTTTGGTCATTTAAAAATTGCTTTTTTCTAAGTTCTCTTTGATTTCTCAAATAATGCTCTTCCTATTGTTTCTGTACACATACAGAAAGAATATTCTCTCTCTTACGAACCATTAGCCTGTAAATAATCACTATTATCACATGATGTTTGGACTTTTAATAAAAGACTGCCTGACTTTCATTTGTTTTTGCTCCACTAACGTTTCTCTAATTAGTGCTGTTTGTCTTCTATCCTTGCATGGTCTGCTTGAATCTGTCTAGAGATGGCAAAGCCTATGATAGTAATCATGGACTTTACTGAGTGCTTACTTTGTTTTGTATACTGTTTGTGAATGAAAAATGTTACCTGCCATGTCAGTAAAAAAGGGCTGTTGCAACCATCATGCCATCATATTACAACCACCCGGATGGTGGGCCCTGAGGGAATTCAGGATAGAAATATAACGCCCACATTAAATCATCAGACACTGTAGGCACCACCCCTCCCCCAACCTTGCACCTTGAGGACACTCAAGATGAGAAAACAGGATACTGGCCCCAAACAGCTGAGGTGCATATCAAAGGCATGATTTTGGTGAGCCAAGGATCTTGTATCTTCTACACAGAAATGTGCTAAATTCCTTAACTTGAGTTATCAGATTTTTTTTAGTTGACAGCAATCTTTTGATGTTCTGATTACCTGATCTTTGTTGCAAAATCTCTTGTGTATTTTTTGCCTCCTTGGGGCAGTTTCTCAGGGTTATCTGAGATTCTAGGTCCCGGGGTTAAGTCCTTAGTTTTGACGTAACTCTCAATTTTTAGTGTGTACTTTTTTTCAGTCTATTAATCCATAGTCAAGCTGTCTTATGTATAATCTTTACAACCACCCCTAATAGAAGCTAGGAACTGCTATTGTTCCCATTTTACAAATAAGGAAATGGCTACAAATAAGAACATTGAGATGAAAGTAATTTGTCCAAAGTTGCTGAGTCAATTTAGCAAGGTCAAGTCAAACTCAAGAGAGTTTGGCACCAAAACCTAAGCCCTTAACCTTGAGACTACACTTTTGTCTTTCCAAAGGAAAGAAGTAGGATGTATATGTGGGAGGATCGGTTATCTCCTCTTCTCGTTGTTAAGACTGAGCTGGTTTAGAAGGAGTTTATTTGAGCAATGTAGGAAGATTATTTAGGCTAGGATAATATTAGCAACCAGGAAAGGAAATTGAGAAAGGGAACATTTTGGATCTACGTTTACGTCTCATAGACACCTCTCTTCTGAATGGAAGGCTGTTTCCTGACCAGTTTTCCTACTGAAAGAAATTATTCACGGCTGGGGAAAGCAGGCCCCACGGCTGGCAGGACTGGGCTGTCACTACTATCGCAGCTGGTAGTAAGAGTGGGAGACGTTAATATCTTACTGTCCTTTCTAACATATTTTAATAATTGACAGAATAAAAATAGACCCTTATCTTTAAAAAAATCAAGAAAGGCTTCAGAAAATTACTTCCTCCAGCTTATCACTCCTGCTGTCTTATTGTCATAATGGAATCATGTCTCATATTTTCTTTCCCCTCTGCTAATAGCAAGGCTTATAAATTATTAAAGGAAAGGGATGTCAAGGCCTCTGCTTTGCTGTTTCTCTCCTCTCTGCTTTGAGACTAGGTTGACTCTTTGGGCTTTCCTGTTGCTGCCCTGGAAGGGGTCCTTCTCTGTTGGGCGTCACGTTTCAGCCTTGCTTCGTGTCTGCGGACATGCAGGGCAGAGTTTAGGCTGCTGAACGGAGCCCAGGAAGGTTTGAGTGGCAGGGGCAAGGGGTTGTTGACTTTACCTAAAATATTTTCTGAAAATAGCTCATACAGTGTTATGTTTTGTAGCTCCCTCTGGTCTTCTGTGGCCCCCGCTTTTAAATAAACATGTAGAGTTATGGTGTGTACAGAGGAAGTTAGAAAATGAACCCCACTGTTCCTGTCTCCACAGGCATCTGTGCGGGTGGGACAGGGTGAATGGGCTCTTTGGGAATTCTAAAGGGAATCCTCTAGAGCCAAATTCCTCAACCAGGGCAAACTTCCATCAGCTGTGTAAATAGTGTGGCAGCGTGAGGAGGCCACAGGCAGTTTCCTGATAGTCAGCTACTGTGCCCAGGTAGTTCAAAGGATTCATGTTCCATCCTGAGCTTGCAGGATGTGAGTTGAATCTTGTAGTCCCTGATGAGTGGGTGGATGGGTAGAAATTTTCTCTGTATTTTTATTTAGGAGGGAAGGCAAGTCTGATGATGATAGATAGGGCTGACTGATAAAGCCACAATGAAAAGAGGGCTTCTGGGTATCTGAGTGAAGGAAAAAACAAAAACCTCTGGAAACTGGGGACAGAATTGGATACTCATAAGCAGACGTTTATCTCAGCTCAAGAAATTCCTGGGACCATGCTTAGGACATTGTGCCCTGAAGTTATTTATTTAACTGTTCTTTAGAGCAGGAACTTCAGTGCAGTTCATGTATCCAGTTTCTTTTCCCCACAACATCTGAAAGAAGGCAGCACCCTGAAGGCTTCCTGTCCCTCAGGCAGTGACACCTGCCTGTGCCTGTGCCTCTGTAGGGTGTTGGTTTGCAGCTGCATTAACCTCAGCTCTTCCTCATGCGCAAATCTGGATGCTCGCCTCAGCTCCTGGATCTGCAGTCATTTTAGTGTTTTTATGCTTATTATTTAGGCTTCATCACTCTGACATCCAATTTGTTTATTTAGCTCAAATGAATGGGCATGGAGACAAAACAGCTAGCTATAAGCAGTCCTCTGCGTACATCTGTACATAATGCACTCCTAAAAATATACACTAATCCACAAAACTCAAATCACAGACTTATGTATTGTAAACAGCATTCTAGGACCAAAGAACTAAAAGTACTAGAAAATCCCTAAATATATCTTGTTTTCACAGATAGTTTTTGATTGTGTATTTCTAGCATTTTGTCTGAGCTCTTTAGTTTAATGCTTTCCCTTACCGCTGGATGTAGGGAGTACTGGCTGAAGTCCAACCATCCTCCAGTTGAGACCAAAGTGTGTCTGCTTTTGGCTTGGCCACTGTGTTCTGTTTTCATCACAACTGTATAAAATTTATGAGCTCTATCCTTATCAATAGTATCAGTATTTGTTTTTCCATTTTCAGTCCCACTTTTATTGATATATATGGATAAAAAGGATAAAATCCATCAAGAGATTCAATTAATTACTTAAACAAATATTCTTTTTTTATTGAAGCATAGTTGTTTACAATATCATGTTAGTTTCAGATGTATAGCATAGTGATTCAGATTTTCTCTTTGCAGATTATGTTTTATTATAGGTTATTACAAGGTATCAGACATTATTCCCTGGGGTATACAATAAGTCCTTGTTGCTTATCTACTTTATGTATAGTATAAACAAGTACTCTCATACAAAGATGTCACCATACACCCAAAGAGAAAAACTGTATCTGCCATTATCCATTTCTCCATGCCCAATTTAAGTGCTATGTTTCTCTTTTCTTTAAAATTCTCTCAACTTGCCTCAACCATTCCAGGAATGACCAGATACCAGTGTGCATGCTGAAGTGAGCAACTTTCTGACATTGGTCAATGGCCCAAAACCACAGGAATTGATGGAAGACAATTTTAGAGGCAGTTGCTTGTTTCCTCTGCGCTTTATGAACAACTCTGCCTCAAACTGTTCTGAGAGGTCTATCATCCAGGTAGACCTCAGAGTATTTTTTGTATATTGTAGTTGTTTTCTTCAAGACAGTAGAATGTTTGAACTGTTGTTTTCTTTTCATTGTTATGATTCAAATGTGTTAGACATGCATACAGTTGGTTGTGACTAAGAATTTAATTAAGAGAGATTCCAGAAAGGATGGAAGAAATGGAAACCAATAGAAAATCTAGATTATTTTTTTGTCTTTTGTTAGCACATTTATGGGTTCCTTATTGGAAAAGACTCTGATGCTGGGAGGGATTGGGGGCAGGAGGAGAAGGGGACGACAGAGGATGAGATGGCTGAATGGCATCACTGACTCGATGCACGCGAGTCTGAGTGAACTCCGGGTGTTGGTGATGGACAGGGAGGCCTGGGTGCTGCAATTCATGGGGTCGCAAAGAGTCGGACACGACTGAGCGACTGAACTGAACTGTGAGGATATGGAACAACAGACTGGTTCCAAATCGGGAAAGGAGTATGTCAAGGCTGTATATTTGTCACCCTGCTTATTTAACTTATATACAGAGTGCATCATGCAAAATGCCCAGGCTGGATGAAGCACAAGCTGGAATCAAGATTGCCGGGAGAAATATCAATAGCCTAAGATACACATATGACATCACCCTTATGGTAGAAAGTGAAGAAGAACTAAAGAGCCTCTTGATGAAAGTGAAAGAGGAGAGTGAAAAAGTTGGCTTAAAGCTCAACATTCAGAAAACGAAGATCATGCCATCTGGTCCCATCACTTCATGGCAAACAGATGGGAAACAGTGGCTTACTTTATTTTGGGGGGTTCCCAAATCACTGCAGACAGTGATTGTAGCCGTGAAATTAAAAGATGCTTGCTCCTTGGAAGAAAGGTTATGACCAACCTAGACAGCATATTAAAAAGAAAGAGACATTACTTTACCAACAAAGGTCCATCTAGTCAAAGCTATGGTTTTTCCAATAGTCATGTATGGATGTGAGAGTTGGACTATAAAGAAAGCTGAGTGCAGAAGAATTGATGCTTTTGAACTGTGGTGTTGGAGAAGACTCTTGAGAATCCTTTGGACTGCAAGGAGATCCAGCCAGTCCATCCTAAGGGAAATCAGTTCTGAATATTCATTGGAAGGACCAACGCTGAAGCTGAAGCTCCAATACTTTGGCCACTTGATGCAAAGAATTGACTCATTGGAAAAGACCCTGATGCTGGGAAAGATTGAAGGCGGGAGGAGAAGGGGATGACAGAGGATGAGATGGTTAGATGGCATCACCAACGCAATGTATATGAGTTTGAGTATGCTCCAGGAGTTGGTGATGGACAGAGAAGCCTGGTGTGCTGCAGTCCATGGGGCTGCAAAGAGTTGGACATGACTGAGCTACTGAACTGAACTGAACTGTGAGAATAATCCAGTGATATAACACTGGATAATTATACTGGACTACATCTTAATATCACACAAATATAGATCTGAGAAGCAATGTGGTAGTATTAGTAATAGCACAGACTTTGAAGGAAGACAGAGAGTTTGGATCTACCACTTTATAACTGTATGACCTTGAGTGAGTTATTTAACCTTGCTCAGCCTCACTATCCTCATTCATAAAATGGGTATAATTATGTCCACCTCTTAAGGTCATGGTAACTTAAAAATATGTACAACTTGAAAGTTGAGAAGTCTGTTTTATTTGGCAGACTTTCTGAAGACTTCAAGCCCTGGAGGCAACCTCTCAGAATTGTTCAGAGGGACTATTTGGAAGTGGTAAGGGAGAAGCCAGGAGACAGAGGAGTTTTTGCAACAAAGAACAGGCAGTAAGGACATCAAAATATTCCTGTTAAATCAAGACAACCAGATATTTCAAGTTAATGAATTTAGCACTTTTTTATGTGTGGGAAGATGCAACAGTCTGGACTCATGGGAACCCTCCTTTGATATGCACCTCAGCTATCTGGGGCCAGTATCTGTCTCATCCCGAGTCCCCTCAGGGTGGACCATGGGGGTGGCTGCAGTGACCTAAGGCTCGGCAGTGGGGCAGCTTGTTCACCTCTGTCCTGAGTTCCCTCAGGGCTTACTCTTGGGGCTGCTGTAATGGATTGATGGCTTGCAACAGCCTTTGTTTACCGATACGGTGGCAACATTTTTCATTCACAGTCATTATAAAGATTAAACCTATATTTAAAAAATTTCTGTGATCTCATCCTGTGTAAGTCAACCAACGTAGGTTTGCTTAAAGATTTCCTTGCTGCGGTCTAAAAACCTGTGTTTCTTCATTTCATCTTTAACAGCTAGCTATTGGCCAAATAAAAACACTAACTGTCATGGAGAGGGAACGGAGGATGGCTTAGGGCACGTGTGCAAGTGTATTTTGGGGTTAGACCAGGTGGACCTGAGTGGTGGTGCCATCATTTTCTCTCTATTTGTGGGTGGCTTTTCATAAATCAGTGTTAGTTGAGGGTGTGGATAGACAGAGGACTGTTTCTTCAAAAAGATTGGAATGCTATTGATCTAGCTTTCATATCTTCGCATCTTATCACCATTTATCTGGATATACGATGTTAGAAGTGTTTTGGAAACTGAGATATGAGGTGACATAAACCACCTGTTTTCTTGTGACAGAATTCCAAATCAGATAACTGGAAATAGAACTCAGAGAGGAGATTTGAGAGGGTAGAGAACTCTGATTTCCTCAGAATCTAAGTAGTAGTGGGCTGACGAAACACTTGAAACCGAATCGCATAGATTCTTGCATGTACAATCTGTAAGCTTTTAGAATTATTTACTCTTGGTTTCTTTTTAAAGGTCATGACACAGCAATAGTTTGTCAGACTCTTCCATAAATACTGGTCTCATTTGAAAACACTAGTTTCTTCTATCAGATTCCTTTCAAATTATGAACCAAGTTCAGGTCCCGGAGTGAGGAGAACTGGATTCAAATCCACTCTCTGCCATTTATTAGCTATATGACCTTGGGTGAAAATATTCTTGAATGATTCTCAGTTGATTCATTTGTAAAATGTGTATATCAATACCTACGTTAGTGAGTTGTTTTGAGAATTAAATGAGAAAATGTTTTAAAAATTTTTGTAAGCTCTCCCACTGCAATAAAGAGTCTAAGTAATACAGAAGATCATCACAGGATTCTGTTATATCCTGTAAAGCAGGGGTCTCCAACCCCCAGGTCGTGGACCAGTACCAGTCAGTGGCCTGTTAGGAACCAGACTGCACAGGAGGAGGTGAGTGGCCAGGCGGGGACATGAAGCTTCCTCTATATTTACAGTCACTTTTGTGGCTCAGCTGGTAAAGAATCCACCTGCAATGTGGGAGACCTCGGTTTGATCCCTGGGTTGGGGAGACCTCCTGGAGAAGGGAAAGGCTACCCACTCCAGTATTCTTGCCTGGAGAATTCCATGGTCTGTATAGTCCATGGGGTCGCAAAGAGTCAGACACAACTGAGCGACTTTCACTTTCACTTTCTTTCTCCATCCCCATCTCCTTAATACCTGAGCTCGGCCTCCTGCCACGTCATCAGTGGCATAATAAATATTAGGTGCTTGAATCATCCCCAGACCATTACCCCAATCCCTGTCCATGGAAAAGTTTTCTTCCACGAAACTAATCCCTGGTGCCAAAAAGATTGGGGAAAGATTAAAGGCAGGAGGAGAAGGGGACGACAGAGGATGAGATGGTTGGATGGCATCACCGACTCAATGGACATGGTTTTAGTTGGACTCCAGGAGTTGGTGATGGACAGGGACTAGCATGCTGCGCTTCATGGGATCGCAAAGAGTTGGACATGACTGAGGGACTGAACTGAACTGAGACTAATAATGAGGAATATAAACAAGTGTCTGTGACATACTTATTTTTAATGTAACACTTTCCTATGAAATATTAGGGCAAGGGCCAAGGCTAAGAAATATTTAGGTTTCCCACAACAACTTTCCCTCCAGGAAATGGTAAGTAAGAGCAAGATGATAAGAAATTTCCACTTTAGCACACAGAGCATTTCTTCTTTAGCACACAGAGCATTTCTTCTATTGCTTAGAAGGACTTCATAGTTTTAAAAGGAAAGTTAGTTTAGCCTAAGTTCTAAAGACCCTCCTTCAAAAAAAGTTTTATCCTTGAAGAAATGAAAAGGCTATCACTTAGGAAAAATACAGCTGTTTGAGCCCATCAAGTTGTGACTTTACTGTGGCAAGAGAATGAATGTTTCTTGAAGTCCTACATCTCAATTCTTTAAAAAAAAAAAAATGTATTTGTTTGGCTGCCCTGCAGCCAAGTCAGTCTTAGTTGCCAGATCTTCATTGTGTCACATGGGATCTTTCACTGCAGTGCATGGACTGTTGCGTTGTGACTCACAGGCTCCAGAGCATGCGGGCTTCAGTAGTTGCTCAGTGCACAGCTCAGGCTTAGTGCCATTTCCTTCTCCAAGTTGCCCCGCAGAATGTGGGACCTTAGTTCCCAGACCAGGGCTCAAACCCATGACCTCTGCATTGCAAGGCAGATTCTTAACCACTGGACCACCAGGGAAGTCCCATACACCTTGATTCTTGGTTGAGGAGCGGCAACATGCTTAGGGACCATCAGTCTTCATTTAGTCATAATGAATAATAGGAAAAATCACTAAATGTGTTCTGGTTAGTCATTCAATTGATAAGTATGCTTAAGAGTTTATTATGTACAAGGAGTTGCTAGGGTTTGTAGTGGGTACAGGAGGAGGGCGTTGGGGGTAGTTGTGCAAAGATGTATGAGTTACAGTTGGATCACAGAGAAGCTTAGACTCATGTGGAGGAATGGAGTATACATAAACCTATCACAAGATACAAACAGTAGTTTCATGTCAGAGTGCAAAACATATGATAGTTCAGAGGAGTGAGAGGTCATTTTCATTTGGGGAATCAGAAAAGAATTAACAAAGGAAGGTGTGTTTGAGCCATGTGTTGAGGCATAGTTGTCTTTGCACAAGTGGAGTAAGGAAGAGTGAGTATTCCTGGCATAGGAGAAATCAAGACCAAGACCCCAGAGTGGGTAAATGAAAGAAGCATGAGGATAAGAGAGGGAAATAAGACTCAAAAATTTGAACCCTGGGTCAAAGGGAAAAGGAACGTTGTATATCAGAAAGAGCAGTGACTTGGTTTAAAATAGGAAGGTATTGTATTTCCTTGTTTCTAAGAGTCACATTTTTCTTCCTCATTTTAATGTTTTTGAAATAAAAAAAATCTTGCAATCGATATGTATATTTAGTGTAATATTTCTTTATTGCCTAAAAAAGTTGTGAAATCAATGGTATATCCACAATTAATGGAAATACTTTAATATTTTATCATTGTAATTATTTCACATGCAAATCCACACAAATCCACTTTATAGGCTTTTCAGAGAAATAAGTAAAATAATGTGTGTAGCACTGGTCACATAATGGGTTCAATAAACTTCAGTTCAGTTCATTTCAGTTCAGTTGCTCAGTTGTGTCCGACTCTTTGTGACCCCATAAGTTGCAGCACGCCAGGCCTCCCTGTCCATCACCAACTCCCGGAATCCACTCAAACTCATGTCCATCAAGTCGGTGATGCCATCCAACCACTTCATCCTCTGTCATCCCCTTCTCCTCCTGCCCCCAATCGCTCCACATCAGAGTCTTTCCCAATGAGTCGACTCTTTGCATGAGGTGGCCAAAATATTGGAGTTTCAGCTTTAGCATCATTCCTTCCAAAGAATACCCAGGACTGATCTCCTTTAGAATGGACTGGTTGGATCTCCTTGCAATAAACTTACTGTTTTAAAAAAATAAGGTTGAACTAACTCTGACAGGCAAGGGAGAAGTATAGGAGGACTTCAAAAAGAGAGAGATGATCAATCAAACTGTGACATCCAAATTGCTAATAATTTTAAGAATCAGTTTTTGGGAAGAGCCCATCTGGGACACTATTACAGTAGTCTAGGCAAGAGTTAGTGAAGGGCTAATCTAGGGGAGAACTAGCGAGGGTGAATATGACCTGTGCCTTGCCTTGGAGACACCATTAACAGGATTTGCTAAGCAATAGCGTGCCGCAAAGGAAGAAGCAGACATGATGGAGAGGTTTGTACAGAAATAGAAGATATGGGGTGTGATATCGTGATTTATAAGAAAAAACATGTACTTGGTCATTCAGATGATCAAAACACATTGGTGGTGCTCAGTCATGTCCCACTCTTTGCAACCCTGTGGACTGTAGCCTGCCAGGCTCCTCCGTCCTTGGAACTTTCCAGGCAAGAATACTGAACTGGGTTGCCATTTCTCACTCCAGGAGCTCTTCCCTACCCAGGGGTCAAACCCACGTCTCCTGTATCTCCTGCATTGCCCCATGGATTCCATACCACTAACGCCCTCTGGGAAGTCTCATTTACATTTGACCCTTATGCACAGTTCCTGACTTACAGCTCCCTAAACCCTTTGAATTTTCTAAGTGTTGAGACTGACAAAGCTGTCTCATGTTATGATAATGAAGTGACTTTCGGGCCTCACTAAGGTTGGGGGCTGTTTACCTGGAGAACCAACCTTGTGACTGAAGATTTCCAGAGAGGGGAAAGGGCCCGAAGGTTGAATCAGTCAACAAGGGCCGATGATTTAGTCCACCACGATTGTGTACCGATGCCTCCATAAACACCCAAGAGGACAGAGCTCAGAGAGCTGCTGGATTGGTGAACACAAGGAGGTGAGGGAGAGTGCTGCAGTAGGAGAAGGCGCGGAGGCTCCACGCCCTCCCCATACCTATGCAGCTCTTCTAACTGACTACTTCCGAGTGATCTCATTTTATAATAAATTGGTAATCTAGTAAATAAAATGTTTCTCTGAATTCTGTTAGCTATTCTAGCAAATTAATTGAACTCAAAGAGGAGGTCATGCGAACCTCTGATTTATAGCTGGTTAGTCAGAACTACAGGTAACAACATGGGCTTGTGACTCGTGTTTGAAGACCAAGGAGAGGGTCGTGGGAACTGCTAATCTATAGCTTTGACCTTCAACTTGAGCCTGAAATGGGGGAAGCAGTCTTATAGAACTGGACCTTTACTTGTGGGACCTGATGTTTAGAGTCATTCTCATAAGTGGTGCTTGAAGCCATAGATACACATAAGATGTTTAAATAAAGGGAATATAGAGGGAAAAGAGAAAAGAACTAAGGATGGAAACTCCAGAGAAAAGCAACATGTAGACAGTTTATTGAAAATGAAACAGAGGAACCAGAGAATCAAGTTTGGAGAGCTAGAAAAGGATTATGTTGAGGTATGTTCCATCTATAAACAGAAATTAAATCAGTGGAATAGGATAGAAAGTCCAGAGATAAATCCATACACCTCGGGTCATCTAGTCTATGACAAAGGAGGCAAGAACACAATGGAGAAAAGACAGTCTCTTCAATAAGTGGTGCTGGGAAAACTGGACCACTATATGTAAAAGAATGAAATTAGAACATTCTCTAACACTACACAAAAATTAACTCACAATAAGTAAACTGGATTTAAAACCTAAATGTAAGACTGGATACTATAAAATTCTTGGAGGAGAACATAAGCAGAACACCCTCTGACATAAATCACAGCAAGATCTTATTGGATCCACCTCCTGGAGCAATGAAAATAAAAACAAAACCAAATGGGTCGGATCTAATTAAACTTACAAGTTTTTGCACAGCAAAGCAGAGCATAAACAAAATAAAAAATAGTCCACAGAGAAAATCATAATTTGAAAAGATACATATGCCCCAATGTTCACTGCAGCACTATTTACAATAGCCAGGAAATAGAAGGAACTTAAATATCCATCAATGGGAGAATGGAGAAAGAAGATGTGGTATGTCCTGGTGCTAAGTCACTTCAGTTGTATCCGATTCTTTGTGATCCCATGGACTGTAGCCTTCCAGGCTCCTCCATCCATGGAATTCTCCAGGCAAGAATACTGGAAAGGGTATCCAATCCCTTCTCCAGGGCATCTTCCTGACCCAAGGATTGAACCCGAGTCTCCTACATTGCAGGTAGATTCTTTACCATCTGAGCCACCGGGGAAGATATGGAATATCATTCAGCCTTTAAAAAGGAATGAAATAATGCCTTTTGTAGCAATATGGGTGAACCTGGAGACTGAAGTTAAGTCAGAGCAAGACAAATATTATATGGTATTGCTTATATGTAGAAGCTAAAAAAATGGTGCAAATGAACCTATTTACAAAACAGAAATAGAGTCACAGATGTAGGAAACAAACTTATGGTCACCGAAGGGAAAAGGGGAGGGAAAAAAATGGGAGATTGGGATTGACATATGCTCTCTGCTGCTGCTGCTGCTGCTGCTGCTAAGTCGCTTCAGTCGTGTCCAACTCCGTGCAACACCATAGACGGCAGCCCACGAGGCTCCTCTGTCCCTGGGATTCTCCAGGCAAGAATACTGGAGTGGGTTGCCATTTCCTTCTCCAATGCATGAAAGTGAAAAGTGAAAGTGAAGTCACTCAGTCGTGTCCGACTCCTAGCGACCCTATGGACTGCAGCCTAACAGGTCCATGGGATTTAAATAGATGACTCAATAAGGACTTACTGATAACACAGGGAATTTTACTCGATATTCTGTAATGACCTATAGGGAATAGAATGTAAAAAAGAGTGGAATATGTATGTATAACTGATTCCCTTTGCTGTATAGCAGAAACTAACACAATTATTATTGTGTTGTCTATTCTTTTAAAAATAGATCTTAAAAATTCTCATCACAAGAGATACCTTTTTCTTGGCCCACCTAAGTTGTCCTTGAATATCTCAGCATTTGGCTGCCATTTTTTTGCTACTTTCTCTTTTTTCCTTTTGCAGCAATTTCTGAGCTCTTTTTTTTTTTTTTTTTTTTTGACCTACATTTCTGTGGCTGCTTTAGTATTTTTCTCCCCCTCTTGACTGTGTGCTTGTGGGAAAATGCAGAGCACAGACTATCTGAGGCAGTCCCTTTGGATGATCCAACACTGATGCTTAACAATATCAGGGAAAGAAATGAAACCACATGCACAAATCATTGAGGCAGTCTCCTGGAGTTCCACTTTTGTGGCAATCCAACACTAATAATAATACCACATGGTTTAGGGTCTAAGCACAGACCTACCCTGATTCACCGTAAAATTTGCTGGAAAAGATGCTCTTGCCTCTCATACAGACATTTCTTTTGGCCTCACCACGGCTTAGTCTGCCTCCATCCACTGCCCCCCAACCAGTGGTGGAAGCCACGCCCCCTGTAATGGAAGCTTGGAGTCCTAAACGCTGATCTGCCAGGGAAGTCCCACCTTGCCTCTCACACAGAACCTTCCAACTCCTCCTCAGCTCTTGTACTTTGTTGATGTTTCTATTTTTATGTCATTTTGTACAGTAATTAGTTCCTCCTTTACCTTGCCACTCCAGGTCCTTTAAATGGGCTCATATCCACAGAAGCTAGCTTAAATTTTGAAAGTTACTGTGTAACTGATGTTGAATGCATTATGTACTGGTAGACAGTGGTAGTCTCGTATTTTTCATAATCGTATTTTCATGTGATGATGTATTATACATCAAGAGCCTGTTGGCAGTGCACTTAGTTCTAGTGTGGGAAACTTGTAGGCATGGATTAGGTTTGGTTTTGATTTTCCTGCTAATGGGGATTATGACGTTGAATTTCAGTACACTACCAAATACCTAACTCTGTTAATGTGTCAGTTTTAAGTGCAGAAGAAGAATTGACTTTATTGAGGAGAATTAAAACACACATTTTCTTAGTATGTTTTGTTGTTGAAGAAGTGAAGTGAAGTAAAAGTAGCTCAGTCCTGTCTGACTTTTTGCAACTGCATGGACACTACTGCACAACTGCACTCATCTCACACGCTAGTAAAGTAATGCTCCAAAGTCTCCAAGCCAGGCTTCAGCAATATGTGAAAGGCAGAGGAACCAGAGATCAAATTGCTAACATCTGCTGGATCATGGAAAAAGCAAGAGAGTTCCAGAAAAACATCTATTTCTGCTTTACTGACTATGCCAAAGCCTTTGACTGTGTGGATCACAATAAACTGTGGAAAATTCTGAAAGAGATGGGAATACCAGATCACCTGACTTGCCTCTTGAGAAACCTGTATGCAGGTCAGGAAGCAACAGTTAGAACTGGACATGGAACGACAGACTGGTTCCAAATAGGAAAAGGAGTACATCAAGGCTGTATATTGTCACCCTGCTTATTTAACTTCTATGCAGAGTACATCATGAGAAACGCTGGGCTGGAAGAAGCACAAGCTGGAATCAAGATTGCTGGGAGAAATATCAATAATCTCAGATATGGAGATGACACTACCCTCATGGCAGAAAGTGAAGAGGAACTAAAAAGCCTCTTGATGAAAGTGAAAGAGGAGAGTGAAAAAGTTGGCTTAAAACTCAACATTCAGAAAACGAAGATCATGGCATCTGGTCCCATCACTTCATGGGAAATAGAATGGGAGACAGTGGAAACAGTGTCAGACTTTATTTTGGGGGGCTCCAAAATTACTGCAGATGGTGATTTCAGCCATGAAATTAAAAGATGCTTACTCCTTGGAAGGAAAATTATGACCAACCTAGATAGCATATTGAAAAGCAGAGACATTACTTTGCCAACAAAGGTCCATCTAGTCAAGGCTATGATTTTTCTAGTAATCATGTATGGATGTGAGAGTTGGAATGGGAAGAAAGCTGAGTGCCGAAGAACTGATGCTTTTGAACTGTGGTGTTGGAGAAGACTCTTGAGAGTCCCTTGGACTGCAAGGAGATCCAACCAGTCCATTCTAAAGGAGATCAGGCCTGGGTGTTCGTTGGAAAGAATGATGCTAAAGTTGAAACTCCAGTACTTTGGCCACCTCATGCGAAGTGTTGACTCATTGGAAAAGACTCTGATGCTGGGAGGGACTGGGGGCAGGAGGAGAAGGGGACGACAGAGGATGAGATGACTGGATGGCATCACGGACTCAATGGACGTGAGTCTGAGTGAACTCTGGGTGTTGGTGATGGACGTGCTGCAATTCATGGGGTCACAAAGAGTTGGACACAACTGAGCTACTGAACTGAACTGAACTAAACTGGACTATATAGTCCATAGAACTCTCCAGGCCAGAATACTGGAGTGGGTAGCCTTTCACTTCTCCAGGGGATTTTCCCAATCCAAGGATTGAACCAGATTCTTTACCAGCTGGATTCTTTACCAGCTCAGCCACAAGGGAGGCCCAAGAATACTAGAGTGGATAACCTATCCCTTCTCCAGCACATTTTCCCAATCCAGGAATCCAACTGAGGTCTCCTGCATTGCAGGCGGATTCCTTACCAGCTAAGCTATCTTGTTTCCACTTTTAATAATGAGCTTGATAACTTTCTTGTTAACCAAATTAACAAGAGTGGGTAGCCACTCTTTAAAGGAGAGCGATTGAAGGATGCCAGGACATTCAGTTCAGTTCAGTTCAGTCGCTCAGTGGTGTGTGACTCTTTTCAACCCCATGAATCGAAACACACCAGGCCTCCCTGTCTATCACCAACTGCTGGAGTTCACTCAAACTCATGTCCATCGAGTCGGTGATGCCATCCAGCCATCTCATCCTCTGTCATCCCCTTCTCCTCCTGCCTCCAATCCCTCCCAGCATCAAGGTCTTTTCCAATGAGTCAACTCTTCGCATGAGGCGGCCAAAGTATTGGAGTTTCAGCCTCAGCATCGGTCCTTCCAATGAACACCCAGGACTGATCTCCTTTAGGATGGACTGGTTGGATCTTCTTGCAGTCCAAGGGACTCTCAAGAGTCTTCTCCAACACCACAGTTCTAAAGCATCAATTCTTCGGCACTCAGCTTTCTTCACATTCCAACTCTCAGATCCATATAGGACCTTAAAGATTATAATTTACTGAGTCTGGGTCAAGAGTTGGGCATCTTATTTTTATAAGCTTCTCTAATTTTCTAAGGCACACCAAAGTTTGATGATTACCTTATTTCTGAAATAAGTTTTAGAATGTTGAAGAAAAATGATCATGAGTAGAAAACCATCTGTTAAAAACAATTTTAGTTATCTATACTAAAATCTTCAATTACTTGCAGCGTAAAAGCCTTTAAAAGATAGACAGGTCTTTCTGAAAATTTGTAGAAGTGAGAAGTTTCAGAAAGCTGAAAAAAATAGATCAATATCATTTTTAAATATTTTTGAAGAAATAGAAGAGATTCAGACAACTATGGGCTGGAAAAAAAAAACACAGCAGAAGGAATATTCTCATAATGTTGGTTTGGTAAGTGAGCAACTGTTCTTCAACCATGGTTAGGCTGAGCAAAAGGAAATGGGCTGAAACTAAAGCATGAGGGATGTAGGTTAAAATATAAGAGTTTTATGATTGGGAGGAACATTGGAACAACTTCCTAAGAAACATTGTGCAACCTCTTTCTCTAGAGGTCTTTAAAAATAGGATAGATTTTCATGTCTGGTTTAAATCTGGTGCTGCTCAAAGGTGAAGGAAAGCCGAAGTCCTTTATTTTATGCCTCATATATATTGTGAAGACCTTTCAAAGTCTATTCTCTCATTTCAAATATTGGAAACTGAAGTTTTCTGTTATAATATGGCGTCATGAATTTTAAAAAATATTCTTCTGCCTTCAGTTAATTTTATATATATATATATATATGTATGTATATATATTGCTTTGTCTTAAGATTTTCATCTCATTTCCATGGAAAGTAAGAATTTCTAAGCATATCAACTCCTACCCCCCTCCTTTTTTCTTCTGTTTTGAAACATTGTGTTTTTGGTAACATGTCTACACAACAAAGTTCAAATAAGTAGTCACAGCAACCTTTTCTGGCAGGCTTTGGCAAATCAAATATATACTATATAATGTATAATAATTATACATGAAGAAAAGAGGCAGAGGGCCCAGAAGCTCTTGGCAGCTGTGCTGTCTGGTTAGAAAAGGAAGCGAGTTACAGAGTTTGGACATTCAGTTCTGAGATGTTATTCCTGAGTCAACAGGATTTTAATTATGTATGTGGCCTAGAAGAAACTTTTACGCAAGAGGAACATATTGTTGTCGAAAGTGTTTGTGATTTTGATCCTCGTTCAGAATTGGAAAGAAGCTAAAAGTAATCTCTGAAGGTAAATAACTGGATTGAAAAAAAATAGAATAATGATACCTCTCCTAGTGGCAGGAAAATAACCAGTATATCTGACTTTCCTTTTCCTCTCTCTCACTCAACACATTCCCTTTTCTTTTATTGTTCTTTTTGTTAAAAAATAGGTATGTATTTTCACACAACATTCATTCATTTTAAATCACACTGTTCAGACAGAAACAAAGAGTGTGTTAAACAAAACTTCATCTTTGGACATCTTTTCTCCTCATGATATAGATGTCACTTAGAGTTTTTGTTTATGAATTTGTTGTTTTCTTGTATATGTGTTAGTGTAGTTTTGGAAAAAGTTTAAAATTTACTGCGCTGAACTGAGTTATTGCAAGAGGAATAGAAAAACTATTTGGGGGACTTCCCTGCTGATCTAGTGGCTAAAACTACTTGCTCCCAATGCAGGGGGCCTGGGTTCATTCCTAGACAGGGAACTAGATCTCATATGCCACAGCTAAGACCCAATGAAGCCAAATAAATAAACAGATTTTTTTTTTAAAGACCATTCTGGATTATCATGGATACCTTCTCGTTTATGGATGGAATGCTGCTGCTGTTGCTTCATCATGTCCAACTCTGTGCGACCCCAGATATGGCAGCCCACCAGGCTCCCCTGTCCCTGGGATTCTCCAGGCAAGAACACTGGAGTGGGTTGCCATTTCCTTCTCCAATGCATAAAAGTGAAAAGTGAAAGTGAAGTCGATCAGTCGTGTCTGACTCTTAGCGACCCCATGAATTGCAGCACACCAGGCCTTCCTATCCATCATCAACTCCTGGAGTTCACTCAAATTCACATCCATCGAGTCGGTGATGCCATCCAGCCATCACATCCTCTGTTGTCCCCTTCTCCTCCTGCCCCCAATCCCTCCCAGCATCAGAGTCTTTTCCAATGAGTCAACTCTTCACGTGAGGCGGCCAAAGTATTGGAGTTTCAGCCTCAGCATCATTCCTTCCAAAGAACACCCAGGCCTGATCTCCTTTAGAATGGACTGGTTGGATCTCCTTGCAGTCCAAGGGATTCTCAAGGGTCTTCTCCAACACCGCAGTTCAAAAACATCAATTCTTTGGCACTCAGCTTTCTTCCCATTCCAACTCTCACATCCATACATGACCACAGGAAAAACCATAGCCTTGACTAGACGGACCTTTGTTGGCAAAGTAATGTCTCTGCTTTTGAATATGCTATCTAGGTTGGTCATAATTTTCCTTCCAAAGAGTAAGCGTCTTTTAATTTCTTGGTGCAATACCATCTGCAGTGATTTTGGAGCCCCCCCAAAACAAAGTCTGACACTGTTTCCACTGTTTCCCCATCTATTTCCCATGAAGTGATGGGACCAGATGCCATGAACTTCGTTTTCTGAATGTTGAGCTTTAAGCCAACTTTTTCACTCTCCTCTTTCACTTTCATCAAGAGGCTTTTCAGTTCCTCTTCACTTTCTGCCATAAAGATAGTGTCATCTGCATATCTGAGGTTATTGATATTTCTCTCAGCAATCTTGATTCCAGCTTGTGTTTCTTTCAGTCCAGTGTTTCTCATGATGTACTCTGCATATAAGTTATATAAGCAGAGTGACAATATACAGCCTTGATTAATTAGGTCAATCATTCAATATTTACTGAGTACCACAATGTGTCAGTTCTACCATGAGGTCTCAGCAGTAGATGTAGGATTAACCTTGTTAGTTTTAACTTACCTTTGTTTAACTTACCTTCTCCACTCCCCTTCAAGTGTGCTGCAATGATTTGTGATGTCTTCTGATTTTGTTTTGAATTTTTTGATCGTGAGACATGGCATGTGGGATCTTAGTTCCCTGACCAGGTATTGAACCTACACCCCCTACATTGGATGCATGGGGTCTTAACCACTGGACTACTGGGGAAGTCCTGTAACATCTGTTTTAATAGATGGCAGTTATTGAGCACTTAGCAGATATTGTCCTTAGTGCTTTTATAAATTATCTTATTTAATTATCACAGCAAGCCACCTCATGAAGCAGGTCTTATTAACAACCTCATTTAAAGAGGAAGAAACTGAGTACAGGGAGAATGGGTGTCTTACACAAGGTCACTTACCTCGTGAGTGAACCCAGGCTGTGGGATTGGTCCTTAACCCCACTCTGTACTGCCTCCTGTGGTTATTTATTCTTTTTTTTTTTTTCCTAAAGAAATCACATCTTTTATTTCTTTGTTTTTGGCTATGCTAGGTCTTCCTTGCTTTTCGTGGGTTTTCTGCATTTGCAGCAGGTTGGGGCTACTCTTCATTGTGGTGTGCAGGCTTCTCACTGAAGTGGCTTCTCTTGTTTCAGAGCGCAGGCTCTAGGGCCCATGGGCTTCAGTAGTTGTAGCCCTTGGCCTTTAGAACGCAGACTCAGTAGTTGTGGTGCACGTGCTTAGTTCCTCTGCTGCATGTGGTATCTTTCCGAACAAGGAATCAAACCCGTGTCCCCTGCATTGGCAGGCAGATTCTTATCCACTGTGGCACCAGGGAAGTCCTTTATTCTTTGGTTTTTGATTTACAGATTTTCTTTAGGTGTAAATTTCCAAAGCCACCTCTATGTCTCATTAAATGATTTTTGTTTTTTTGCCTTCTGTTTTCATCTCTTTTATCTCCTTGAAATCCATCTATAATTATTTTTAAGGAAAACAATAAATGGCCTGAGTCTCCAGTTATTTTAGATTTTTGAACACTTTCTTACAGCAGTCTTGATTCTGTCTTAAAGCTTTAAAAGTAGCCCAAATCAATGTGGCACATTTGTGAAGGTTAATGTAAAATAAATTATTTTAGAACATAAAATGACTTTGTTCCTCTAATATCCTTACAGAGGAAAACGATCCTTGTTTGGAGTGCTTTGAGTAACTGAAATACTAAAAACCCTATGAGGTTCTTTGTTTAAGGGAACAAGAGTGCAGAATATACCTAAGTGTGTACAGTGTTGGTTTTCTCCAGCTTAGTAAAAGATTGCAAAACAGTCTTCAGCAAACCTAGAAATGACAACTATGATTTTATAAGCATGAGAACTCGAGTCATGTTTCTTTAATGCCATATTATTCAGTTATACCTTCAAAAGAAAAAAAAAAAAAAAAAGAGCCTTCCATTTAAGACAAGCCAGACCTGCCAAACCAAAATTCATCTTGGAGCAATTAATGGTTTTAGGGTTTCCCCTTCTGGAATCTTATTTCCAGTTGACAGATTTTGAAGGTTCCCCAAGGGTAACCATTTAGTAGATGTCATGTAGCTTTTAATGTGGGGCTTGCAAAAAGCAAATGATCACTTTGTTAGAACCCAGGGACTCATACTTGGCTTTACTCTGTGCACCCCAGAGTTAGCATCTACAATAGCTGGGGACATGTAAAACCAGGTTCTCCTCTTCACATCCTGGCTCTGTCATTGGCTAGATAGCTATGTGATCTCAAGTTAAATCCCAGTGCCTTGGGTTTTGCTTCTGTAGGAGGGGAATAGCAACAGTGTCTTTCTCATAAAGTTGTTGTGAAATAAGATAATCTATGGAAAGCACGTGGCAGGGTGCCTGGTCCACAATAAACACCCAATAAATGTTAGATTTTATCCATCCCAACAGTGGTGAATATGAAGGTGACTGATATTGAATTCAGTTATTTTATATCACCTTAATAGAATTATTTGATGTTTGCACTATAATTTATAGCTTCGTAGCACTACAGACCTCAAGGGGTTTTAGTATTTTTAGTTACTCAAAGCACAAAAGATTATTTTTCTCTATAGGAACATTGGAGGTAAAAGTCACTTTATATTGTAGAATAGCTTTCTATACCTTTACAAATGTGCTAGATTGATTTGGTTACATTATAGGACTTTTAGACAGAATTGAGAGAGTAAATGGACAGTTTTTGACATCTAACCTTAACAGCCAGGAGACCTGGTTAGTGAGATGTATAAACGGAGACTCAGGTCCCCAAGAAGCTGAAAGAGTGTGATGGTAAAGGATACGGACTATGGATTGAGGTGCCTGGATCAGGAGGAGGGGATGGGTCCTGTGATCCCCAAACTGTGTTCTCTCAAATTGTTAACTATTATAGTAGGTATGACCCACAAAAAATGATTCCATAGTCAAGTTTAGAAAGTCCTGGTCAAAAGTGGTTAAATGCCAAGAAATTCCTATCTCTCAACACCAATTTGTAAGCTGGGTAGGCCAGCATCAAGAAAAAGGACAATTCAGGCCCATTTTAATTCACTCAATATGCAAAAATCTAAATTAACAAATCAGATCTGTCAAAGTGAAATACACAGACTATTTCAAAAATAGCCTTCTTGATGTCTTGGGCTTACTGCATTCTGACCAGCCCGTCAATACAGACCCCTGTATTAGGGAATCATTCACACTACAGAATGATTCTCCATTTTCACAGATGGTGTCACCACAAAGTTTCTCCAATAATTACCCCTCTTGGTAATTAATATCTGATCTGATCTTCAGAAGTTAGTTTATAATCAATTCTAAGGAGCCATCAAGTGCCCAGAACCTGCTTCTGCATTTATTCTTATGCTGCATGTGGCCTTATGATAATTCTAACGTGAGCTAGTAGAAGTCTGCTATAGTAAAACCTGGCATTTTACTCTTAATTTTTGTATTCTATCAAATATCTTCATTTTCTTTTAAAAAAATTGGGAGTCTTGGGGATGGGATAGCTAAAGAAAGGAGATGGCTTAGTTAGGTTTGAAAGGTTGTGAAAATGTTGTTTTAAATGAAGAAAGGGATTACATGACTATTCTCATTTTTAGAAAATTAATATTCTTCAGAATGGGATAACACAACATAATGATCATGATTAGCTTAAGTCAAAGATAGAGTTCTTTTATTAGCACTCATGTATTTCCTTGAATCACTTCAAATGGATACCCATATTATTGCATTATAGCATTTTATTTTTCTTAACAAAATTATGAAATTACTTAAAAGACCAGGTAAACAACATTTCTCAAATTACAGGTCATGATCCAACAGTAAGTAGGAAAATTAATAAGATGAATCATGATATTTTATGAAAATAGAAAAATAAAATATCAGCATGCATAACACTTTGAAAGGGTAGGTTTTATTTCATATATGTACATATATATAGCATATAAACATATGCATGTGAGTGCTGAATCAAAAAGTTTAAATATATTTCTTACTGTGGAATGCAAACAAAAAGTTTGAGAACTCTTAAGATAGAGAATATTCAAAATGAAAAGTAAAAAAAGACCATGTTATTCTATACATTAAATGTGATTTTAAATGCTAAATTATTCTTAAAGCAGTGTCCTTAGACTTAGCAAATTTACAGTTCTAATAAAAGAGGCATTCAGGCAAAATATATTCATATACTTGTATGTATATGAGCGTACAAACACTTATCTATAAATAGCATTTTTAAACCTTTAAATATATTTTAAACCTTTAGAATATAGTTAGAAATATAGCTTCCCATGCTGTGAATAACCATTGTTAATAATGTAAAATCAAGGGTGCAGTTATGCTGATGTTTTAACAGTGTTCACTCACTCATATACTAAACAAAATGGTATGAAAAAATTCACGTGTAGTTGCTACTTTTTAGTTTAGAATTTATAACCTATTTAGCACCTACCCTCTCATTAACCTGGACTATGGTAGAGGGTCTGTGTGATGCAGCTGGACTCCAGAAAGAAATTCTGAAACTGCATTTAATGGTTGAGATGAGCCAATCTTATGCTTCATCTTAATGATTTCTTTTTTTTAAATCCGTGATTACTCTCTGATCTGAATTAGTCTTGCTGAACATTGTTACACCGCTTCGCCCATTCCTCATCATGGGCCATATAGGCTACCCAGGGAACTCTCAGGACTGAAAACATTCCAGACATTCCTTAACACAACGTTCCTCAGAAGGTTGGTTTCTTAGGATCCGGCTGGAGCCCTGCCTGCCTGGTTCACGGAGACCACTGCATAAGCCTTTCATTAGGAGCCAGCCAGACAGAGGCAGCTGCCTCTCTGCGCTGAAAGGCTTGCTTCACTCAACTAGGAGTCCATCAAAGTAGCTTTCAGAGGGGTAAATGAGGACACTGCAATTCAGTGAAGAAGAATCAATCAGTGGGGCCAAGTTTCTAGCACCACAGTGAAGCTATACATAGATTGTGTATCTTGGTATGATGGTGTTTTCTTTGGAAAAAGGCATTTAAATGAAGTTTCCTATAGCAAAAACTTGGCCTCCCCCAATTCTAAGAGTCTCAAAGTTACTTTGAACAAATTCAAGAAATAGAAATTCTACCTTGGAACTCTTATTAGCTGCCTTTTTGAGAAAAATAATTACAGGATACACCATTTGCCTCCTTTTCTCTATTAATATTTCCAAATCTGCCTTCCTCCCTCCCTTCATCTTTCCTCTTGCACCTCAAATACTTCCTTTGAGGTTCTATAATACTCTTTTTAGACCAGAACACCTTGATATCCAACATTCCACGGTTGAAGATTTTCAAGAAGGAGAGCACAAAACCTAAGAAAATTTTTTTCATGTAGAGCTGGGTTCCTTCATGTTCTTTCTGGGCTCTTCCCTGCCAACCTCGAGGGTTTACTTTGCCTAGAATTCTCCTTACCTTCTTCTTCCTAATTCAGCCCTTCTTGGTTTTCATATTCCTTGATAAACACAGTCAAACTCAGCATCTTTCTCCAAAACCCTAGTACAAGATCTTAAATATGAGTTCTTGGCTAGGTGTTATAGCCTATGATCACACATCTGAATCTGTTGTGATCTGACCAGTGGAGTCTGTCCTCAGGCCCTATTCTTTCTCAGTGACCCATGAGACGCTGAACAAATTAGAGCTGCTCTATATTTGGCCTGTGACGGACAGCCGGTGAAATGTGACTCAGCGCCAGGGGCTCATCACAGAACGAGATGATTAAGAAGCTAAGCGATCATTTCACACTCCACATGTACAGTATGAGAGCTGGAAGGAAAGCTTTTAGCTTAAGGGATGAGCATTTTTCTCTCCCGATCTCTTCCTCTTGTAGCTGGGGGCTGGGGCTCACGGAAAGTGTTGTTAAGATGAGAGCAAACTGGTGGGCGGTGCCTTTTCTGTAGCACGTATAGGAGATGCACATTTTCATGTCTTTTGTTGCCGTGTTAGTCACTTTTCTGGTGACATTTAACCAGAGGCGCTTTGACTTTGGAATCTGTGGCAGAATTTTGTGCTGGTTTTTTCTTAAATTGAAGTGTAGTTGCTGTATATTATTATTTAAGTTACAGGTATACAATATAGTGATTCACAATTTTAAAGGTTCTACTTCATTTATAGTTATTAGAAAACATTGAATGTATTCTCTGAGTTGTACAATACATCCTTCTAGTTTATTTTATACCTAATAGTTTGCACCTCTTACTCTTGTACCCCTATCTTGCCGCTCGCCTCTTCTCTCTCCTCACTGGTCACCCCTATTTGCTCTCAGTATTTGTGAGTCTGCTGCTTTTTTGTTATATTCGTTGGTTTGTTGTATTTAGATTCCACATACAAATGCTATCATATAGTGTTTGCCTTTGACTTATTTCACTTAGCATAATGTATGGCAGAATTTTTAAATGCCAACTTTGAAATAGAGAAACTCACCTAAACCAGTCCTGTAAGATGTCATCACCTAAAAATATCCCTACTGGATTATTAGGAGCAGGAAATGAAGCAGAGATAGCAAGTTTACACTGACTTCGAAAAGAGTCACTATGGAGTGTTTATAAGGATCCCACAGATGACTAAAATTAGTTTATTTTGCACAGCATTAGCCACTGCTGACTCAAGATGGTGATACAAGCAATGTTAAGCTGTGAGCTCACCAGGAAACTCATTCCCTAAAATTATTCTCTGGCAGAGAAAGACCCCGAGTTCACATCAATGGATGGAAGATGAGGTATAAATAGAAACTTGTTATGCCATCACTCAGAAGCTATGTTTTCCAGATCTCTGTTTCTTGGAAAATGTAAAAGCCCCCTGATCAGTCTCAGTGTGGGGTGTGTGTGCTTGTGTGTGCGTGTACAACATCCTTTTAGTGGTGCAATACAATAATTGGAAAACAGGATGAGTGATTTGGCAAGGATCATCCACCAACTCACTGACACTGAAAAGCGAGTTTGGGGATCCTGTAAAGGTCCTATGAGCTGAATGTGTAAATGATCAATTAATTCAAAACCTGTTCATATAGGCGTAGGCTGTGTAGGTGTGTGTGCTGTTTCTCTATTATGAAAAACAGATTTTTTAATCTGTTTTTCTGTATATAGTTGACTCTTGAACAATGTGGGGGTTAGTGGTGTTGATCTTCCTCACATTCAAAAATCCACATATAACTTATAGTCAGATATGAAGATGATACCAGTCTAATGGCAGAAAGTGAAGAAACACTAAAGAGCCTCTTGATGAGGGTGAAAGAGGAGAGTGAAAAAGCTGGCTTGAAACTCAATTAAAAAAATTATGATCGTGGCATTTGGCATTACTTCATGGCAAATAGATGGGGAGTGGAAGCAGTGATAATCTCTTTGGGCTCCAAAATCACTGAGGACAGTGGCTGCTGCCATGAAATTAAAAGACACTTACTCCTTGGAAGGAAAGCTATCACAACCCTAGACAGCGTATTACAAAGCGGAGACATCACTTTACCAACAAAGATATGTCTAGTCAGAGCTATGGTTTTTCCAGTAGTCATGTACAGATGTGAGTTGGACCATAAAGAAGGCTGAGCACCAAAGAATTGATGCTTTCAAACTTTGATGTTGGAGAAGACTCTTGAGAGTCCCCTGGACTGCAAGGAGATCAAACCAGTCAATCCTAAAGGAAATCAACCCCTGAATACTCACTGGAAGGACTGATGCTAAAGATGAAACTCAAATACTTTGGCCACCTGATGCAAAGATGACCCTCTTCACATCAGGCTCAGGGTTCCCCAGACCCTGATGCTGGGAAAGATTGAACACAAAAGGAGAAAGGGGTGGCAGAGGATGAGATGGTTGGATAGCATCACTGACTCAATGGGCATGAATTTGAGCAAACTTCGGGCAATCGTGGAGGAAAGAGAAGACTGGCGTGCTATAGTCCATGGGGTCACAGGAGTCAGACACAACTTAGCAACTGAACAACAACAACAAACTTATAGTCAGCTGTCTATATCTGAGATTCCTCTGTATTCTCGGTTTCAACCAACTGCAGATCGTGCAGTACTACAGTATTTATGATTGCAAAAAATATTCACATATAAGAGGACCATCACAGTACAAACCCATTGTTCAATGGTCAGCTGTATTTAAAGGTCAGTTTATCAGAATAAAGCTGCATCCACACTCTACTCAAGTTACTGCTTTGGTTGAATCACTAAGGTAATCAATTCCATAAAGTAAGAAATCATACAAATCAACCATTTAAAGAAATAGACTAATCAACCCAGGGAAAAAGTGGCTGCAGCTCTGTACCAGCCAATAATCTGTTATGTTCTCTCTTCATAGCTGATATTATATTCCTTTTCACACAGATTTTCTATAGCATTCATTTCAGGACACAGCACATCTTCTTCAGTGTGTGCCAGAGTCATTTGGTTCTGAATCATTTTATTTCTCTGTAGGTGCCCATTCCCTGCCACTGATAACTTCTCCCATCTGTTTAATTCATTTTCTGGCATATTAAGTACTGGGATTATTTCTTTAGTGACAAAGCTCTCAAACTATGCATCACTGATTTTCTATTTTTGAAGCCCTGGAATTTTCCTTGTTGGGACACTGAGTGCTTTATTTCTAATTAGGCTTTCCTTCTTACTCATATTTGGCTTTGCTTTATCAATAAATTACACAACCAATAATTAGGAACAGGATTCCAGCATGTGCTGCAGACATGATTCCCAGTGAAGGGCGGGAAAGAAGGGACTCTCAGAGGGAGATGGAATTTGGATTGCAATGCAAGCAAGATGACTCTAGGCTTGACAATGAAATGAGAAGTTGTTCATTTTTAAACAATAGCTGGACTCTGACTCAGGTAGAAACCTTCCCCTTTTATTGGCTATTTTCTTTAAAAAAGCCTTTATATTATGTGGCAGCTTAGGAAAAGTCATTGGATGTTCTGCTGTAAAGCCAGGACAGAGCAAAATGCTCCAGAAGTGAAGCATCTTCTAAGATTCTGTTCTAATATTTCTACCTCTATGAAATCTTTCCTGATCTCCCCACTGGGAACCATGTCTGCATCCTATCAGCTCCCACAGCACTTTGAGATAATCCAGGTAAAGTAATTAGTCGAGAGCCTGGTATAAAGCAAGCCCTGATTTTTATTGTCCCTGCCTCTTGGTAGTATGTATCACATTCTGCTGGAGGGCATCATCTTATCCTCAGCAGTTGCTTACACTTTGCAGGTACTTCTAAGTATGTATTAATATATTGTCAGCCCATCTCAGGTAATTTGGACCCTCAGGCTTGACATTCAGTAGACACTCAATAAGTTCAGGGCTAATGAATGTTCAATGAATTGATATAAACCAAAAAATCCACCACCAAAGTTCAGCCTTTGTGTTCACGGGGTTAACTATAGAATCCTGTTAGTGCCGAAGACATTAAACAACAACTGAAACTATATAAAATGACCTGATGGTTATTCAAATAATTGACCAACAAGTTTTATCCACACATCTAATATGCAGAGTAAAATAATTATGGCTAATACTTACTGGGCATTTGCTTTGTGATGGGCTTTGTCCTGATCACTTTACATGCACTCACTTATTCTCACTGCCATCTATTCTAAAGACAAGGCACTGAGGCACAATTATATGAAATCCTTTGCCCCAAGTCAGACTTTTACCAAATACTGCATTAAGCCAAAACTGAGCTGGAGTTGCAGACAAGTTATGGTTTGTTGGTTTATATTGCCCTGCTTTGTGCAAAATGCTAAACCAAGAGCAAATGCCAGAAGCAGTCCAGCCAAGATGCTGTTGCCCAGAGGGTTTATGTCTCTCACAAATATACTTGAGCTCTCCACTTTCCTTTTTGTTGAAGGTGCCCCAGGTAGAGAGGGAGAGAAGGGCCATAAAAGTGGTTAGTTGGCTTGTGAGCACAGAAAACGTTTACTTCAAGACTCAGATTCTGTATCTTTGTGTCTGCTCTGCTCCATCAATAAGCACTACCCGGCCACACCTCTTCCCACTTTCCTTCTCAGACTCTGATCTCTCCCTGCTCTGCTCTTAGCTTTGAATTTTCCACGTCCGTACCCTCCTTCAATTGTCTGGGCCTTACAGGTCAATCAAGATGTAACTTAGATTTGACACCTCTTGCTGGAAGCCCTCCCTGACCATCCCAGACAGGTGTCAGATCCCTACAACTTCCCGTGTATCCTCCTATCCTGGTTTATCGTTCTACATTATAATTCTTGGTTTAATAATCTCTGCTTCTAGACTATGACCTCATCAAGGGTGGAGACCCTGTCTTGTTCCCTGGTTTCTTGAGATCCCACTGTCAATTCCTGCCACATAGGTGCCTCATCAATATTTGCTGAAAGAACAAATAGGTGACTAAATGAAAGTGTTTCCTCACAAGTTTATTCCACTCTGAAAGCATTATAAAACCAACTACAGGGATGCTATACATTCACACTCAGATGCCTGAGATTGGCTGGAAAAACACAGTTATGAATAACAGGTTAGAGACATCATTTCTTTGTCCCTGTGTATCAGAGAGAGAATATCCTGCTGCTATCCAACCCAAGACCATAGGCGTAAATAATCTTTGATGAGGAAAGAAAAGCAAGCCTGAAAAATTTGTGGCTGGAAAAAAATGTTTCAAGCAGCATTTTATTTTTCCTGTCTGTGGGCTTGTTATATAAATTATTTGTGAGACAAATATGTGATATAGAGATTCAGTGGTAATTACTTGTTCTCAAAAGTTTGGTTAACCACGCCTCTTAGTCCCACATAGAATAGTTTAGCACAGAATTAAATTCTACCCTTTAGGCAGGATTAGCATTTGCAGTTTTGTGTTTCTGTAGTTTAAATGTTTTTATCCCAATATTTATACTTTTCTATTTAGAATAAATGTACTGAGTGTGTGTGTGTAGGAAATATAAACAGCATGGGATTTTTATGATTCAACTCATCATCCTTATTGGTTTGTGGATCAACTTTTATAGATATTGATTTTTTAAATTACTTATCTCTAATTAGTTATAGGAACATAGGAAGAATTGCCAGGCCACTTTCTCTTCTAATGAATATAGTATCTTCTCTTTGCCAATAAGCAACGTCTTTACTTTCATAAAGGAAAAATATTTCCTTCAACCTTGACTCTCAAAATGCAGAGACTTCAAGAGACAGTGTTGTTTGACATCATCAGGGAGATAATTTTTCCCTGCTGCCAGGGAAAAGGAGGCATTGATCTAATTAACTGGGGACTCTGTAGACCCCAAATTAGTGGTGGTACTAATTTATTCATTCAACATGCATTAATGTTCACTGTGTGCCTAGAGTGTTCTGAAAGCTGCTATTTTCTGACAGTATAAAAAGAATCAGGGCATGGTCTCTGTCATGCTTTTCTCTCCAGAAACTTACACTGAAATAGGAGACAGCTGTATAAACAGCTGCCATCAAACAAGGCAAGTCTTAGGTGGGAGTCTATACAAGGTGCAGCATGGCTTTAGGAGAAGAACTTGAGCTGGCTGGGGAAGTCAGAGACGTGGGTTCGCAGGGGAGCAAGCGCCTGAGCTGCGATGTACTGGAACAGGAGTTTGCCAGGCGGCAGAGCTGGTGATGAGCGATGAGGGACGCTGCTGTTGACGGAGGAATGAAAATAGTGGGTCCTTGGAATCTACTGGTCTTTATTATCAGTGACACGTGGCCTGTCACAACCCTCAGAGACACCGTAGTGCGAGGCTGGCTCCCTGGGGAAGACTTTAAGCTTGGTGAGGAACTGTTAGGATTGGCCTAGAGAAAGAGAGCGAGAGAGTAAGTTTATTCTGGCCGCCTTTGGGTGGGGAGGCCACAGGAGCTGCCTCAGTGTTGTCAGGCTGAGGAGCAGAGGCAGCAGGACCTGTTCTGCGAACCACGAGATCTGGACTGACTCAGGTGTCCAGCGTGCAGTCATCCACCTACATCAGCCGAGTACAGCTTAGGTTGAGCCTTTCACACAAATTAATTTGAGGGCAGAAAGATGAATTTAGCCAAACATTAGAATATTCTGATGGCATCATGTGTGTGGTCAGTTGCTTCTCTCATGTCCAACTGTTTGTGACCCCATGAACCATAGCCCACCAGGCTCCTCTGTCCATGGGATTTCCCAGGCAAGAATACTGGCATGGGTAGCCATTTCCTTCTTCAGGGGATTTTCCAGACCCAGGGATGGAACCCACGTCTTTTGTATGTCTCCTGCACTGCAGGCAGATTCTTTACCACCGAGTCACTGGAGCAGCCTTGATGGCATTAGGTGGGATATTTTCAAAATAGAGTTCCATTTCGGGGGAGAGGATATTTGTGTGTGTTAATCTATTAAATAATGGTATTTAACCCTAGAGAAATGGCAACCCACTCCAGTACTCTTGCCTGGAAAATCCCATGGATGGAGGAGCCTCGTAGATTACAGTCCATGGGATTGCAAAGAGTCGTACATGACTGAGCGACTTCACTCCACTTCAAGTAATTCCAACACTTCCAACAGAGAACCAACTGAGGCTCCTGCACGGTTTTCCATTAACATTTCCCCTTTTTCTTGAAAAGCAGTACATAAATACCTTCCTTATTCTTTATCTAAAGTAAAAATTGGAGACAGCAAAAATATAAAGAAGAAGGTGATCGTTATAGTTAATATAAATCTGTGATGTCAGGTCTATTCTTCCAGTAGCCTAAATTTTCTATTTAATTATATATTGACATTTTTCTGTGCTTCTATCCATCTAAGTACTTAAGTCTGTTTGCAAAGCTGTTCAGAATTTCAGAAAGGAAATCCTGCTTCAACCACCCTCATTTACTACTGTCCTCTGTGCTCTGTTGATAAGGTCACTTTGTGCCATGACAGTCCATTTTGCTATCTGAAATGTTCCCTCTTAGAAATCCATGAATTTCCTTTCCTCCTTCAGAATCTGGCTCAAAACCTAATCTCTCTGATCAGTTTAATCCCTACTCCAGTTGCTTCTTTGCTTCTTGACAGTCTTTATGGATTATTCAACTTGCATACAAGTTTCTTTTTAAGCCTTCTTAAACATTTTAATGTACATATTTTGGGTCTACATGCAAGACCAGCAAGGGGACTATAGGAGCTAAGGGATCCATCAACCAACATCCAGCAAGGGAACAGAGATCTCAGTCTTATAACCATGCATAACTGTTGGAGCAAGGAAAGAGATTCCTTCCTGGACTCTGAAAGAAGGACCCTAGAATTGCCAGTGCATTGGTTTTGGTCCAGTGAGACCCATACCAGACCTACCAAACTATGAGATAATAAATTTGAGTTGTTTCATACCTCTAAATTTGTGGTAATCTGTTATCGTGGCAGCAATAGAAAACAAGTATAGGAAACCACAATAAGAAAGTTGTAGTGGAATGGGAACTCAAACTCAGGTGACCTGACTCCAGAATATCTGTACAGCTAAGTCACTCTTTATTAGCCAGCTCATGTTGATGGGCATTTAGACTGCTTTCAGTGTATGGTATTTCAGACAATGGAACAGTAGCTTTCCTTATGTCTATATCTTTATATGGTGTAGTTAGAATTTTTACAGGAAAATTTCCTAGAAGTAAAATAATTGGGTCAGAGGAGAATCATATCAAGTATTTTTTATAAATACTGCCAAACTGCCTTGCAAAATGTTCCCAATGAAGCTCTTAGACTAGAACTGAAATCAGCAGGAAAAGAATTAAGAAAAAGTATGGATGGATATGGCTCATTGGTGACAATTTCAGCAAAGCAAAGAACTGAAATGATCATGTAACTGCAAGTGCCTTTCTCCTTCATTTTAACTGGAGGACTTGCAGACATCTGTTCCAGGAGATTTCCTCTGGCTTTAACTTTTCTCTATGCATTGTGGACAGATTCATTTTGTGCTTTTACTTCTGAGTCTTGCTTTTCGGCCTTTGAGGCAATAGTGACTGACAAAAATAAATAGCCTTTTCAGTAAGGATCTCTTGTGCTAATACATCCATTCTAAAATTCTCTATTACTTCAACTGAAGCTAGATTTTCCCATGTGCACAATAGGTACTTTAAAATACTAATAGCATTTCATTAATTTTGAGTGATAGTCTTCCCAGCAGGCCCCTGGAACTTAAC
The DNA here is from genome assembly GCF_016772045.2 of Ovis aries. Lineage (NCBI taxonomy): Eukaryota > Metazoa > Chordata > Mammalia > Artiodactyla > Bovidae > Ovis > Ovis aries. The sequence continues at coordinate 62,571,764 of NC_056054.1, read as the reverse complement.
TTCTGGAAGAAATCACTGGTTAAAGAAAATTAACATAGCAGCCAGCTCAAGTGCACAGGCTCTGTGACTAGCTGGCATTTTATTGGAGTCACCAAAGCAGGCCCCATAAGATTTAATGGCCAGTTCCTCACATGACTCTACATCAAAACAACCTCTTCACATTAAGGAATCCCAGGCTCTGAAAGACGAGGAGTCTTTCTTGATGAAAACAACTTTTACTTTCCTTGGACATCTTAACTCCGCTTTTTTGTCTGGAAAGTGGTCTCCCTCACTTCCAGCTTGCACTAATGCTTTTGCTGTGCTTGTAGATCTGGTAGCATCCTCTTTTTTTCCCCAGACTCTTTCTTTGCTCTAGAACTTTATCTCTACTGCTTTGGAGATTTTGGCTTTCTCCTTATGCTGTGATTTTTCTTATTTAGAGTTATGAAATCTTTGACTCAATTGTTCTCCTTATTTTCTCTTTTTTGCTCAACTGCTAAATCCTGGGACATTGTATATAAACATCTTCATGGCTGTGAAATGGAAAGATGTCTAACTAATGATGTTTGTTTACTTTTTTATTTATTTTTGCTTCATTTTACCTAGGAAAACAGGCTGGAAATTTTGGTTAATTTTCAGGTCTTATAATGAATAATAGCATCTCCTATTTGTTGAATAGGCTTCCCTGATAGCTCAGATGGTAAAGAATCTGCCTGCAATGGAGAAGATTGGGTTCGATCCCTGGGTTAGGAACATCTACCCTGAACCTGATACTATTCATTCTTTTAAAAAAAAATGCTTTAGCTTAAAGTCTTCAGGGCCTTTGTGAGGTAGGTGCTACTGTTACCCCATTCTATTGTTGAGGAAATTGAGGCTATAAGAAGTTAGACAGTCTGATCCAGGCTGTGTAATAGTAAATGATAAAGCTGTGGTTGAAACACAAGCTTGTTTAACCAGTCTGTACCCTTAACCACTATACCAGAATGTTCTTTGGCATTTCAAAATCATGTAAGCAATACTTCCAAGTACATTTTTAACAGAAAAAAATTAAACACAGAGTTACTTAGTTGTGGTGAAGTAGAAAGAACACTGGGATGGGAGTCAAAGAGGGAGTCTCAGCTATGTCCTTAGCTAGCTGAACAAGTCCCCAGGCAAATTGGTTCACCAGCCCCTCCCTTATCCTTTATTCCCTCATCTGTAAAACTGCCAATCTTCTAGCATTCTTAAAAAAAAAAAAAAAAAAAAAAACTTGATTTCCTCTTCTTTAATTTTCTCTATACTAAGATAGTTGAAATCTGCCACTCATATCATTTGTGATAGTTAAGGCTGGTATCAAATGAGTCAGTTGGCACAGGGCTGAAAATGAAAGTGAAAGTGAAGTTGTCAGTCTGTTCCACTCTTTGAGACTCCATGGACTGTAGCCTATCAGGCTCCTCTGTCCATGGGATTTTCCAGGCAAGAGTGCTGGAGTGGATTGCAATTTCCTTCTCTACTTGTCCTAAAAAAGGAAGAAAAAAGCAATGATTAAATGCCACCACCTCCTTCCCCGGCAGATAGCAAGCTAAGCATAATGACTCAAGTTCAAAGCCTAGAAAATCTTGGCGGAAATGGGGTGGATATATTCTTCTCTGTCTAATTTTCTCTGTGTATATTCATCTTTGACCGTAGAAATCTGGATGAATGTATGACTCATCATTTAATCATCATCTCAAATTTGCTCAAGCCATTATGTAGCAATAATGCTACCAAATTGTCTTTGTCCAGTCGGAAACATGACTGTATTTGGAGACGGGTCCTTTAAAGAGGTAATTAAGATAAAATGAGGTCATGTTGGTGGGTCCTAACCCAATATGACTGGTGTCCTTATAAGAGAAATTAGGACACAGAAACACAGATGGAAAGATGGCCATGTGAGGACACAGGGAGAAGGTAACCATCAGCAAACCAAGAAGAGAGATCTCAAGAGAAAGCAAACCTGCTTGATCTTGGACTTCTAGACTCCAGGACTGTGAGAAAATAAATTTCTGTTGCTTAAGCCAATGAATCTTTGGTCCTTTGTTATGGCAGCCCTCAAAAATTAATACACCATGTTTTAAATCCAGGGTTGTTTTTAGTTTTTTTTTAAATGATTACTTCTTAGAAAATCTTTACCTCCATTTTAAATTTTCTTTCCTCCTTTGAGCTACATTTTCTTTCCCTAATAAGTCATACTGTGTTGTCAAGCTGCATCCACGTACTGGAGTACAGGAATTTCATAGATGTTAACGGTGTTTGAAGAACGCCCAATGTTAGTGAATCTTGACTGGTACTTTGAATATAGCTTACATTTCTATATCTATGTAAAATCCTTGTTTTGTCACTGCCTTGCCTGTGGGGGTAAGTTCCTAAATAATTTAAATTTATAGCTAATAAAAGAAAACACTGAGCCATATAAAATTGATGTCTCATCCCTTACCAATACATTATGAATTTTTCTTCTTTTTCTTACTTCCTATCTTTATAACATTACCACAGCAGTCCCTCTCATCCAGGTTCATGTTTTCAAGCTAAAAACATAGGAAGCCATTCTTGACCTTTTCCTTGTCTCATATATCCATCTCATTACTCAGTTCTGTTCATTCTCCCTTTAATACAATTATCTAATAGAAAAAGACTTGTAATATTAATCTATAATACTAAATTTGAAATACAAATATCAATATGGACTAATGACTTCAAAATATCAGTATGGACTAATATATTAAACATATCTACCTATCTATTCCGGCTTCATCCACTGAAAGAACATAAAAGCTATGATATCCCCTTCCCAATAAGCATATCCAGAATCCAGATTTTGGTTTCAATTCATCATTACCTACTAAAAGAATAGTGGTCTTTGGAGAAATAGCTGATTCTAGGTGTTGAGCAGGAAACCACAAGGTGAGTTTAGGATATCTTGTGTCAGAAACCAAAGAAGTGCTCAGTGATTTATAGGGGCATGTTAATAGGACCCAGGAATTAGTTTGAAAGGGTTCCCACTAGAAAAATTTTGAACAATTTGAAGTATAATTGATTGTAAAACATTGAATACATAAAAGTCTATTAGTTCACAGTGATACTCAGAAAAGTGAAGGAAAGGAGGAAAAAATCATTTGGATCATTAGAGATGACTACTCAATAAATCCTTATTCTGAAATTGGTAATAAAAAGGAAAGAACTAAACATTTACCTTTCCTTTTTATGGGGAGTTTTACATCATACTTGGAGAAGGCAATGGCAACCCACTCCAGTACTCTTGCCTGGAAAATCCCAAGGACGGAGAGCCTGGTAGGCTGCAGTCCATGGGGTTGCTAAGAGTCGGACACAACTGAGCGACTTCACTTTCACTTTTCACTTTCATGAACTGGAGAAGGACATGGCAACCCACTCCAGTATTCTTGCCTGGAGAATCCAGGCAAGAGGAGCCTAGAGGGCTGCCGTCTATGGGGTCGCACAGAGTTGGACATGTCTGAAGCGATTTAGCAGCAGCAGCAGCAGTGCATCATACTATTAATAGTTGATGAGGGAAAATTCATATTTAGAAAAAAATAACAAAAATAGGAGTGAAACTATTTTAAAGTCACTATTTTGCAACCCCCAATGAAGTAATTGATTCAGGCAAGAATCACCAGTGATGAAAGATTATTGCGGAATGAGACAGTCACACAGTGACAAAACATCCCCACACAGATTACTTATTAATTGCAAAGAACAAAGGGAAGAGCCCTCGTGGTAGTCCCCACTTTGACCAAGGGATTGATACAAAAGCATTCATAATATGGGATAATCTTACATTATGTTCCTGCTGACGTGATGCAGATGAAATTCAGAGTTATTTATGAACTGTTCTTGCCAAAGATGTTCAACGAGAATCTAATTAAGCCTAAAGGTCAATTTGAAGCTATTAGACTTAGCTTCAAATATATAGGAGTTACAGGGAATCAAAGAACAATAAAATTGTTAATCCAAGGAAACATGCAGAGGAATCCCAAATGTGAAATATTTTATAGACGACTTTTTTAGATTCTTTCAAAAGTCACTATCACCAGTGGAGAACGAGTAGGCAAGAATTGATCTAGATTAAAAAAGACTAAAGAGATATGACAACCAAATACAGTATACAAAACTTGGTTGACTGTTGACCTGATTAAAACAAGCTAAAAAACCACTTTGAGAACAACTGGAGAAAATTTGAATATGAGCTTGATGTTAAAAGCTCCATTGGTGACTCAGATGGTAAAGAATCTGCCCTGCAATGCAGGAGACCCAGGTTGCATCCCTGGGGTAGATCCCCTGGAGAAGGGAATGGCAACCCACTCCAGTATTCTTGCCTGGAGAATTCCATGGACAGAAGAGCTGGGTGGGCTACAGTCCATCGGGCCGCAAAGAGTTGGACACAACTGAGCAACTAACACTTTCACTTTCTATATATTAAATATGACATATGATATTAAGAAACTATTAACTTTTTTTAGATGTGATAATGAATGTGGTGATATATTAATAGAAGAAAATTCTTATTTTTAGGAGATGTGTATTTCGGTGATTGGGGACCAAGATCCCTCACTCAAGGGGGCAGTATTACTCAGGATCAGTTAAATGAAGGCCCAATGTTGCTAAATCTTTGTGTTTGTAAGTTAAAAATAAAGGTTTATATACAAATTCTCATTTTAAAAACTGACCAGTAAGTTTTTTTAAAACACTGCAGGCTGAAAAAAACTGTGGGCTAAAATGCTCACTCTTTCGTACTGACCTCTGTGTCATCCTTTCTTCTCTCTTCTTGTTCTAGAATACTTTCTCCATCCTTTTCCCATTGAAATCCTGTGAGTCTTTCAAAACCTAACAAGCAAGACCATTCACCTTTCCAAACTCCCGTAGGCAGAGCTAGCACTCCCTCTCTGCTGTGTCTGGCTCTTTATACAAACCTTCATCCAGGACTTGTAATGGAATGACATATTTGCTTGTCTATCTCCTTCCACTTAGTTCTGCACTCTCAGGATTAACAGCCATAGTTTATTCATTGTGGTCTCCCCGGTGCTGCTCACGCCGCCTGGTATAAAGTCAACACTTGGTGGACATCTGTTGATTGAGTTGCAGCCTGTTAAAAGTAATACTACAGAAAAATTTAGGACATGGCTTCTGTGGCATCCAGTTGGCAATGTACTTAAGAATGTCTATGAATAAGTAAAAGAAAATTTCCTATTCTTATATTCCAAGCAAGGTTGTGTTTTGGGCTAATTTGTCTATTATAGGAAGTCAGGTAAACAAGTTTAGTTTTAAAAAGAAAAAAATTACCTCAATAGGATTATTTCTGACCTTTTAATGCAAGAGAATGATTAATAGAGAGTTGTTTCAAGGATGGATTTTCTAGAACAATCTTGGCCAAGATCAGGCCAAGGATTTAGGCTGCTTCATAACCTTCAAATGCTCTAAACCTACTTGAACCTATGTAAATAAGAACCAAATGGTGGAGTGTGTGCTCAATCAAGTCACCTTCCTCCTTTTGGGACATCAATGCCTATAAGTGCTCTACATACCCAATTCTCTCCTTCTTGTCATTTTCATGCATTTCTTTTCTGCAATGCTTCTTTCCTTCCTTCCTTTCTTTCTTCATTCCTTTCAAAATTCAGCTTAAAACTAAATTCTCCCAAGGAGTCTCTGATAAATGCCGTACACCTTGATTGTTCCTCTGTACTGTCTTCTCCATTAATCTGTGCCTTTTTTTTTTTTTTTTTTTTTTTGCTGCTGCTGCTGCTGCTCAGTCACTTCAGCCTTGTCCGACTCTGTGTGACCCCATAGACAGCAGCCCATCAGGCTCCCCCGTCCCTGGGATTCTCCAGGCAAGAACACTGGAGTGGATTGCCATTTCCTTCTCCAATGCATGAAAGTGAAAAGTGAAAGTAGAGTCACTCAGTTGTATCCAACTCTTCGCAACCCCATGGACTGTGGCCTACCAGGCTTCTCCGTCCATGGGATTTTCCAGGCAAGAGTACTGGAGCGGGGTTCCATCGCCTTCTATTCCTCTGTAGGCTATATAATTACAATGATTGCATTATTAAGAATAAGATAGTAAGAATCATTTGGAGGGATCCTGCAGCTTGCTGGATCTCAGTTCCCTGGCCAGGGATTGAAAGCCCAGAGTCCTAACCACGAGGCCATGAGGAAACTCCTACAAACTAATTCCTACCATCAGACAACTAGGAAACACTGGTCTTATCCTTATGCCTGCTAAGTTGCTTCGGTGGTGTCCAACTCTTTGCAACCCCATGGACTATAGCGCCCCAGGCTCCTGTGTCCATGGGATTCTCCAGGCGAGAACACTGGAGTGGGTTGCCATGCCCTCTACCAGGGAATCTCTCTAACCCAGGGGTTAAGCCCGTGTCTCTTATGTCTCCTGCATTGGTAGGAGGGTTCTTTACCACTGGTGCCACCTGGGAAGCTTGGATTTGGGATTAGACTGATTAGAATTGAGGCTGGGCTCTAGAGGTTGTTAGCTGTGTGAAGCATTAGTCAAGTTACTGTGTTCACAGATGTGGATTTTTAAATCTAGGTAAACACTATTGTAGGGTTGTTCTGGGGAATTAAATGATTCATTGGAGCATTAATACAGTCTAAGTTCACAGTAAATGTTGAAAATTATGTTTACATTTGCTTGTCACTTCCTCGATCATGTTACTGTGATTCAAGGTTTGGGTGGTGGGTTTCTTTGGATTTTCTGTAACACTGGTGATTCAGGGTAGAGTAACCCATAAGATTTTACCCTAGCTATTGTTGAGAACCTGTTAACCTCTGGAAAATTTTTCTTGCCTCAACAAGATATCCTTTTTTTTTTTTTTTGGTCCTCTCTAATTTTATCTGTTACCTCCATTAAATTATAAAAAGATCTTTGAAGTCAGAGACCCAATCATACATTTTGTTACACATAGATCCAGTACCTTGAGTAGTGTGCTATCAGCAGAAGACATTATCTAATAGAACACACATTTATTTCATACAGCTATAGAACCATCATTTCTTGTTTAGGTTACAACAGCTCCTAATGAATCTTGGAGTCTTACACTCTTGCTTGCCTACAATCCAGTCTCTACCCAGCAGCCAGTGTGATCTTTTAAAAATATTATCACAGATTGTCATTCTCTTTTGAAATCTCCCAATTCTCCCCACGGTATTTAAAATAAAATAAAAACTTCTTACCATAATTTTGTAAGCCCTACCTGACCTGGGCTGGGTCTGTCTGACCTCATCTCCTGTCATTCACTTCCTGGATCATTACATTCCCGTAACTTTGCTGTTTCTCCTGCATGGGTTTTTTCCCCCCTAGATCTTCCCATCATTAAGCCCAGATGTCATCTTCTCAGAGATCTTCCTTCCCCTCCCTGTTCAAAGTTTTCCTCCCATCAGTTTCTATCCCATTAGCCTGCTTTATTTTCCTCTGATCCTTTAGCACTTTTCAGTTACACTAACATTATATGGTTTCAATTCAGTAATTTTCCATTAACAAATATTTTTTTCTACCTACTCCAATGCCCTCTTTTTTCCTTAAGATGAGACAAAGAGGGCTTGATAGAAATTACTCATTAGGTTGCAATGATCTTGTACTTACCAGTCACTGATGTTAGCTTGCCTGTTTATTGAAGGCTCCATGAGAGCAGGCATCTTGCCCATCTTATATCCCAGCACTGGGGATAGAACATGACACCCTGCGTGTGCTGCGTATATATCTGTCGACCTGATAAATAAGCTTTACAGATAGAGTGAAGAACACCTATAGAATCTAGTAGATTTCAACACTTTTCTAAAGTGGAAGACTTATAAAAAGTCTTCCCTGGTGGCTCAGACAGTAAAGAATCTGCCTTCAATGCGGGAGACCTGAATTCGATTCCTGGGTTGGGAAGATCCCCTGGAGAAGGAAATGGCAACCCACTCCAGTATTTTTTGCCTGGAGAATCCCATGGACGGAGGAGCCTGGCAGGTTACAGTCCACGGGGTCGCGAAGAGTCGAACATGACTGAGCGACTTCACTTTCACATCAAAGAAAATATTTTGTTTTAAGTAATTAACTTGTATGTTTGTCCAGTTCTTTTCACTCATTTCTTGACGATTAATAAGATTCTATACACATAGAAAGTTATTAGCAAATACTTGGCAATTTAAAGAATCCTTGTTCAACAAAAACTACCACCAGGGGGAAATCCTTCTTCTGACCAGTAGCTGTGGACAGGGAAACTCTGGAGGGAGGAGAAGCAGAGCTGACCCCAGGGGACAAGGGCAGGTGGCAGATACTGAGCACAGCTCCTCTGGAGTTTCCCTACTGCTCTCGAGAGAGAGCGGTAGGAAGCAGAAGAGGCAGGGTCGTCACTGAAGCACTCAGAGGAGAGGCAGGGAGAGCGGACTCATTAATGCCCGCCAGGGCTACAGTGAGAAGCAGCCTGGCCTGGAGCAACCCTGGGCCAGTGGCTGCAGCACTGCAGAAGGGATAGCAGTGAAAGACGGTACCCAGGAACAATATCTCAGGGAGGTGGGGACCTGGGATGCAGCCTTCCATGAGGGGCCGGCCGTAAGGGGCTTGGGAAGCAGGCAATGACTGAGCGATTACACTTTTATAATCTTACTTTTTTAAACATTTTAAAAACCAATGTTGTAAAACATCTACATAGGAACAGTTACTGATACATTCAGTTACACTAACATTATATGGTTTCAATTCAGTAATTTTCCATTAACAAATATTTTTTCTACCTACTCCAATGCCCTCCTTTTTCCTTAAGATGAGACAAAGAGGGCTTGACAGAAATTACTCATTAGATTGTAACAATTCTTCTTTCTCCTTAAAGTTGCTATGCATTTATAGAATTTATTGATTCCTTTAATACTTCCATTTTTTATGCCACTTTATAGACAGCACCTGATTATGGAGAATAGGAAAAGCAAAACAAAAATAAGGAAGGATATATGATATCTTTAACAATCTGTTTTCTGATCCCTGTGGATACCCAGTCAACCAGGATCTCCCAGTTTTCACTCTTTACTGTAGGTGTGTGAAAAGACTTCCTGGCCTCATGCATTTCATGTATATGTTGTTGATTCCTGTGTTTTGACTCCTCTAAATAAACACAGCAAGACTCATTTACAAGTGTACATATGCTTCTATTCAACCAGAAGAAAATCCAAAACAAGATGTAAAAAAAACAATGATGTTAAAAAAGAACTCTTAGCTTCACATTGTATTAGGCTGAGATTGTCTGAAGTAAAGTTCTTTAAAGTTAGAAGCGTTCCTGAAAAGTTTGCAGTGGATGCGGAAAGCGCGTTACGTACTGCTCCAGGAAACATTATACAGATGAAACGCTTTAATCTACTAGCATAAATGCTGTCTTAATTCTTTCCCAGTGGTCTTTTGGAATGTGTTTTATTTGCTCTTGACTAAAGTTTGGATGCCAAGATGCAGGAAATATATTTCTTACAAAGCAGGTGTCTGTGTAATCCCCAGGTATGATCTTATAAGCCAGTTTAGCTAGAGATGGCCTGGTGGGAGCCTATAAAATGTTTATACTGTAACTGCAGGTCCCATAATGGGTCTAGAGTAGTTAGGTTACTACTACACTACTCCCTCCCCCTAAAACAGGAACTCCTAAAGGGGCTTCCCTAGTGGCTCAGTTGATAAAGAATCTGCCTGCAATTCAGGAGACCTGGGTTTGATCCCTGGGTCAGGAAGATCCCCTGGAGAAGGAAATAGCGACCCACTCCAGTACTCTGGATGGAGAATTTCATGGACAGAGGAGCAGGGCAAGCTACAGTCCATGGGATCACAGAGTTGGACAAGAATGTGTGACTTTCACTTTCGCTTTCAAAGGGTGCCGTGTGTAGGCCAAAAAGAAATCCCAGTAAGACTGTAGGCATTGGAGCATTTGTGAGGAGATATCCCACGCCTGAGGGCAAAGGAGAAGCCCCAGCAAGACGATAAGAGGGGCGAATTCGTGTTTAGAATCAAACCCCATTTCCGCCAGAGATGCTCAGAGGCTCAAACAAACCTCATGTGCACCAGGACCTAGGGACCCCACAGAGACTGAGACAGAACTACGTTTGAGTGTCTCCTGTGGAGGTACTGGTCAGCAGTGGCCTGCCACAGGGGCAGAGGCTCTGGGTGCAGCAGACTTGGGTATGGCATAAACCCTCTTGGAGGAGGTTGCCATTAACCCCACCACAGAGCTGCCAGACCTTACACAAGACTAGGAAACAGACTCTTGGAGGGCACAAACAGAACCTTGTGTGCACGAGGACCCAGGAGAGAGGAGCAGTGACCCCACAAGAGACTGACCCAGACTTACCTGTGAGTGTCCAGGAGTCTCCAGTGGAGGCATGGGTCGGTGGTGGCCTGCTGCAGGGTTGGGGGCACTGAGTGTAGCAGTACATGCATGGGATCTTCTGAAGGAGGCCACCATTATCTTCATTATCTCCACCACAGTTTGGCCCCAGGTAAATAGCAGGGCGGGTCCACAGCTCCATCCATCAACAGAAAATTGAATTAAATTTACTGAGCATGGCCCTGCCCATCAGAACAAGACGTGGTTTCCCCTTCAATCAGTCTCTCCCATCAGAATGCTGCCATAAGCCTCTTATCCTTCTCCATTAGAGAGCAGACAGACTGAAAACCACAATCACAGAAAACTAACCAATCTAATCACATGGACCACAGCCTTGTCTAACTCAATGAAACTATGCCATGTAAGGGCCACCCAAGACAGACAGGTAATGGTGGAGAGTTCTGACAAAATGTGGCCCACTGGAGAAGGGAATGGCAAACCACTTCAGTATTCTTGCCTTGAGAACCCAATGAACAGTATGAAAAGGCAAAAAGGTATGACACTGAAACATGAACTCCCCAGGTGAGTTGGTGCCCAATATGCTACTGGAGGAGAGTGGAGAAATAACTCTAGAAAGAATGAAGAGGTGGAGCAAAAGCAAAAACAACACCCAGTTGTGGGTGTGACTGGTGATGCAAGCAAAGTCCGATGCTGTAAAGAGCAATATTGCATAGGAACCTGGAATGTTAGGTCCATGAATCAAGGCAAATTGGAAGTGTCAAACAGGAGATGGCAGGAATGAACATTGACATTTTAGGAACAGGGAACTAAAATGGACTGGAATGGGTGAATTTAACACAGATAACCATCCTATCTACTACTGTAGGCAACATTCCCTTAGAAGAAATGGAGTAGCTATGATAGTCAACAAAAGAGTCTGAAATGCAGTACTTGGATGCTATCCCAAAAACAACAGAGTGATCTCTGTACGTTTCCGAGGCAAACCATTCAATATTACAGTAATTCAAGTCTATGCCCCGACCAGTAACGCTGAAGAAGCTGAAGTTGAACAGTTCTATGAAGATCTACAAGACCTTCTAGAATTAACACCCCCAAAAGATGTCCTTTTCATTATGGGGGACTGGAATGCAAAAGTAGGAAGTCAAGAAACACCTGGAGTAACAGGCAAATTTGGCCTTGGAGTACAGAATGAAGCAGAGCAAAGGCTAACAGAGTTTTGCCAAGAGAACACACTGGTCATAGCAAACACCCTCTTCCAACAACACAAGAGAAGACTCTACCAGAGAAGGACAAGAGAAGGACATCACCAGATGGTCAACACTGAAATCAGACTGATTATATTCTTTGCAGCCAAAGATGGAGAAGCTCTATATAGTCAGCAAAAACAAGGCCAGGAGCTGACTGTGGTGAACTCCTTATTGCCAAATTCAGACTTAAGTTGAAGAAAGTAGGGAAAAGGACTAAACCATTCAGGTAAGATCTAAATCAAATCCCTTACGATTATACAGTGGAAGTAAGAAATAGATTTAGGGGACTAGATCTGATAGACAGATTACCTGATGAACTATGGACAGAAGTTCATGACACTGTGTAGGAGACAGGGATCAAGACCATCCCCAAGAAAAAGAAATGTAAAAAAAGCAAAATGGCTGCCTGAGGAGGCCTTACAAACAGCTGTGAAAAGAAGAGAAGCAAAAGGCAAAGGAGAAAAGGAAAGATATACCCATTTGAATGCAGAGTTCCAAAGAATAGCAAGGAGAGATAAGAGAGCCTTCCTCAGTGATCAGTGCAAAGAGATAGAAGAAAACAATAGAACTGGAAAGACTAGAGATCTCTTCAAGAAAATTAGAGATACCAAGGGAACATTTCATGCAAAGATGGGCACAATAAAGGACAGAAATGGTATGGACCTAACAGAAGCAGAAGCTATTACGAAGAGGTGGCAAGAATACACAGAAGAACTGTACAAAAAAGATCTTCACGACCCAGATAATCATAATGGTATGATCACTCACTTACAGCCAGACATTCTGGAATGTGAAGTTAAGTTGGCCTTAGAAAGCATCACTACAGATAAAGCCAGTGGAGGTGATGGAATTCCAGTTGAGCTGTTTCAAATCCTAAAAGATGACGCTGTGAACGTGCTGCACTCAATATGCCAACAAATTTGGAAAACTCAGCAGTGGCCACAGGACTGGAAAAGGTCAGTTTTCATTCTAATCCTAAAGAAAGCCAATGCCAAAGAATGCTCAAACTACCACAAAATTGCACTCATCTCACATGCTAGTAAAATAATGCTCAAAATTGTCCAAGCCAGGTTTCAACAATGTGTGAACCATGAACTTCCAGTTTTAGAAGAGGCAGAGGAACCGGAGACTAAATTACCAACCTTTGTTGGATCATCAAAAAAGTAAGAGCTCCAGAAACATCTATTTCTGCTTTAATGACCACGCCAAAGCCTTTGCCTGTGGATCACAACAAACTGTGGAAAATTCTGAAAGAGATGGGAATACCAGACCACCTGACCTGCCTCCTGAGAAATCTGTCTGCAGGTCAAGAAGCAACAGTTAGAACTGGACATGGAATGACAGACTGGTTTCCAAATAGGAAAATGAGTACATCAAGGCTGTATATTGTCACCCTGCTTATTTAACTTATATGCAGAGTACATCATGAGAAATGCTGGACTGAATGAAGTACAAACTGGAATCAAGATTGCCAGGAGAAATATCAATAACCTCAGATATGCAGATGACACCATCCTTGTGGCAGAAAGTGAAGAAAAACTAAAGACTCTCTTCATGAAGGTGAAAGAGGAGCGTGAAAAGTTGGCTTAAAAGCTCAACATTCAGAAAACTAAGATCATGGCATTTAGTCCCATCACTTCATGGCAAATAGATGAGGAAACAGTGGAAACAGGGGCAGACTTTATTTTGGGGGGCTCCAAAATCTCTGCAGATGGTGACTGCAGCCATGAAATTAAAAGGCACTTACTCCTTGGAAAGAAAGTTTCGACCAACCTAGACAGCATATTCAAAAGCAGAGACATTACTTTGCCAACAAAGGTCTGTCTAGTCAAAGTATTGTTTTTCCAGTGGTCATGTATGGATGTGACATTTGGACTATAAAGAAAGCTGAGCGCTGAAGAATTGATGCTTTTGAACTGTGGTGTTGGAGAAGACCCTTGAGAGTCCCTTGGACTGCAAGGAGATCCAACTACTCCACCCTAAAATAAATCAGTTCTGAATATTCACTAGAAGGACTGATGTTAAAGCTGAAACTCCAATACTTTGGCCACCTGATGCAAAGAATTGGCTCATTTACAAAGACCCTGATGCTGGGAAAGATTGAAGGTGGGAGGAGAAGGGGACAACAGAGGATGAGATGGTTGGGTGGCATCTCTGACTCAAGGGACATGAGTTTGGGTAAACTCCAGGAGTTAGTGATGGACAAGGAGGCCTGATGTACTACAGTTCATGGGGTCACAAAGAGTTGGACACTACTGAGAGACTGAACTGAACTGAACTGATCTGTAGGCCTTGCAATATAAAAACTAAAAGACAAATCCATATTCTCACCTTTTTTTGTTTTGTTTTGTTTAATTACTCAACTAAACTCAATCACCTTCCTTGAAATGAATATCAGAGAAAGGTATACTCAGAAAGGTGTTTTTGGGAGTAGCTAATCATGATGGTGTGATCACTAATCTAGAGCCAGACATCCTGGAATGTGAAGTCAAATGGGCCTTAGAAAGCATCAATACGAACAAAGCTAGTGGAGGTGATGGAATTCCAATTGAGCTGTTTCAAATCCTGAAAGATAATGCTGTGAAAGTGCTGCACTCAATATGCCAACAAATTTGGAAAACTCAGCAGTGGCCACAGGACTGGAAAAGGTCAGTTTTCATTCCAATTCCAAAGAAAGGCAATGCCAAAGAATGCTCAAACTACCACACAATTGCACTCATCTCACATGCTAGTAAAGTAATGCTCAAAATTCTCCAAGCCAGGCTTCAGCAATACATAAACCGTGAACTCCCTGACGTTCAAGCTGGTTTTAGAAAAGGCAGAGGAACCAGAGATCAAATTACCAACATCTGCTGGATCATGGAAAAAGCAAGAGAGTTCCAGAAAAACATCTATTTCTGCTTTACTGACTATACCAAAGCCTTTGACTGTGTGGATCACAATAAACTGTGGAAAATTCTGAAAGAGATGGGAATACCAGACTACCTGACCTGCCTCTTGAGAAATCAGTATGCAGGTCAGGAAGCAACAGTTAGAACTGGACGTGGAACAACAGACTGGTTCCAAATAGTAAAAAGAGTCTGTCAAGGCTGTATATTGTCACCCTGCTTATTTAACTTATATGCAGAGTACATCATGAGAAATGCTGGACTGGAAGAAACACAAGCTGGAATCAAGATTGCCGGGAGAAATATCAATAACCTCAGATATGCAGATGACACCACCCTTATGGCAGAAAGTGAAGAGGAACTAAAGAGCCTCTTGCTGAAAGTGAAAGAGGAGAGTGAAAAAGTTGGCTTAAAGCTCAACATTCAGGAAACGAAGATCATGGCATCCAGTCCCATCACTTCATGGGAAATAGATGGGAAACAGTGGAAACAGTGTCAGATTTTATATTTTTGGGCTCCAAAATCACTGCAGATGGTGATTGCAACCATGAAATTAAAAGATGCTTACTCCTTGGGAGAAAAGTTATGACCAACCTAAACAGCATATTCAAAAGCGGAGACATTACTTTGCCGACTAAGGTCCATCTACTCAAGGCTATGGTTTTTCCAGTGGTCATGTATGGTTGTGAGAGTTGGACTATGAAGAAGGCTGAGCACCAAAGAATTGATGCTTTTGAACTGTGGTGTTGGAGAAGACTCTTGAGAGTCCCTTGGAATGCAAGGAGATCCAACCAGTCCATTCTGAAGGAGATCAGCCTTGGGATTTCTTTGGAAGGAATGATGCTAAAGCTGAAACTCCAGTACTTTGGCCACCTCATGCGAAGAGTTGACTCATTGGAAAAGACTCTGATGCTGGGAGGAATTGGGGGCAGGAGAAGAAGGGGACGACAGAGGATGAGATGGCTGGATGGCATCACTGACTCGATGGACGTGAGTCTGAGCGAACTCTGGGAGTTGGTGATGAACATGGAGGCCTGGCGTGCTGCGATTCATGGGGTCGCAAAGAGTCAGACATGACTGAGTGACTGAACTGAACTGAACTTACCACTTTCCACAATGTAATGGCTCCTTTCTCTATCCCATTTATAATTAGGCTTATAATTAAATCCATTATACAGGCAGAGTAAATTGTGGGGAGAACTGAGCATGGAGAATAAACTTATCTTTGGCAATAGGCCTCTTTTTAGTAATTCTCTATTGAATTTCTCATTTTATCCACAGGGTCCCTCAAAGGCAATACTTACAAGGTGCATCTTCCATAGTTGAGTTACAGAACTCTTGGGCATATGTTCAGTACTTGATTGTACTTGGACTTCTGAGGATAGGGCATAGTTTGGTTGAGAAGACTCAACTGTGGACTGTGTAACTGTATTCTTTTCTCAGCTGGCAACCTGAGAGATATGAGAAGGAATGGGAACCTTTGTAGTGATGCACTTAGGAATTTGCTAACTGCATTTTGGAAGTCAGTTTAAGAGTAAGCAGTGTTGATGGGTTTAGCATGGACTATCTCCTTAACTGTTATAGTTATCCAGCTGTACCACAACCAGAAAGGCACCAATTAGAAATGTGCTTAAGGCGTTCAGGTATGGGAGTGGCTCCACTCAGTTTTCTTTCAGGGTAACCACTTGGTGGCAAGTCACAGTTGCTCTATTTAGCGTGGAAAGCTGGCAGGGATTCATAAGGGGCTTTTGAAAGGTGGGACTCCACAAGAAGCTAGAGGAGGCCATTCAGAAATTGGTTCCAGTTTGGGTACATAGTGGAATCAATGGAAGAGTCTTAGACCTATCTCTCCATGTATATGGACTGGTGTGCTAGCATCTAAGAGTTTAGCATGGTGTAACCAGGAATTTAGGATAGAAAGGTTTCTAAGTTGTAGAATATTTTTAAATGGTATTTAACCTGCCAGACAAGACTATCAAGAGATGTTAGGTTGGGTACCATAGGGTCCCCTTCTTCAAAGGAATTCCACTCATTGTCAGAACTCTCACTGAGGTAATTAACATTTTCTTCTTCCTCACTTTTTGATTCTGATAAAGAGTCAGAAGAGGGACTTCTAGGAACCATTAGAAGAGACCAACAGGATAGGGAAAAAAAGATACTAGAAAAAGGTGGCAATCCAAGCCAGTAAAACCCTAACACTGGCAAATAGAAGCAAAAGAGGAGAAATCCTTTTAATAAGTTCATTTGGCTGTTTCTCAGTCTGTTTCACACACAGAGTGTGCCCCTGACTCACACCAGTGTGCTATTCTACAAGATAATGTTCTTCACTTACGAAGAAGACAGCTTAGTTCCTCAGGACCAGTTCAACGTGTAAAATTAGTCACTGACCAGTGGCACAGGTCAGAGTCTCTCCTTCAAGTCGTGGCTACCCAAGAAGAGAAGGGGCCTCATCTAGGCAAGCTGACTTTCTTACCGTGGTCTCAGTTGGTCATGATATTGTGAAGAGACACTTTATGCGCTCTTTTTTTTTTTTTTTAACAGGAATAGTATCTCTATTTGGTAATGAAAAGAAACAGCCTTCTTTGTCTGCTGGTGCAGCAACTTTTGTGCAGTGGGGTGGTGGGATGGGTTGTGAAAGATCTGTCTGGTGTGCACAGATCTGACATTTTCCATAGGTGGTGCAAATGCCCCTGGAAACTAGTGACTTAGTTGTTGGACTGTCTAGAAAGGCAGCCGTAACCCATGGATGATCCTTACCTCATCCCTAGCCACAAGACCCTACTAGGCCTAATGCCACCAGCTCTGTTTCCCGTAGTCTTAATTTTTTTTGTATATAAAACTGAGACTGCCTTAAGTTTGCAACTGACATATTTAGATTAAAATTGCATTCAACAACATTCATATTAATATACAAACTTCCAAATCATCCAAATGTTTGCAGTCACTATGTAGCTCCATTAAAATGTATGTTTACATTATACTTTAAATCTGTATTTCCTTGGGAAATTCTCATATTTTATGAGAATAGAAAGCTTGCCTAAGGCTTCTTTTATAATGGAAATGGAAACATTGCTAACATCTGAATCATGTTTAGTGTAAAAAAGAAAATTGGGACCATCTGAACACTCAGAATCCTTTCGTAGCATAGAATGCTGGAGTATTGGTGTAAAAAGAACCACTTTTTAAAAAAATATTCAAAGTGTTACTAAGCACCAAAGTCCTTTGTCTTTGGAAATACTGTGGCTTCCTAGGTCACTGGCTGTGTGTCATATACCAATAAAGGGCACAATTCATCAGCTGTGGGCATTCTTTGCATTCTTAGTGTTGTTCATTGCGGTTTCTTTACCTCAGGGACTGGCTGACACCTTTCACTAAAATAAGCCCTTGAGTTTATGATTCTTGTGCAGCAGGTTATTGGGTTGGTGGCTGGCCTTCCAGCTGTCCACTGGCCTGAGCTCATGGGAAAGCAGCCACAGTTGTCAGTGTCACAGAGCTGTTCTCTTATGTTAAATCCTAAAACTGGTGATATCCAAAAAAATTTCTGGTATAAGAATCATTTTTTCTTCTATTTTGAATTAATGAAGCAGAAGTACAAGCTGTGAGCAATGTCTATAAATAGCCTTGGTTCTTCTATGAAGAATGTCTTCAGTGTTAGTACCTGCAAGAAGATAGTGTGTCATATTAGTTTTATAATATTAGTGTTAGTACAGAATGATGGCAGGAAGACAAATCAGGTTGTTTTCCCATCCCTATGAAGACTTGAAGTATTAGGTTAAATCACATGCAGTTGCTATTTGTGTAGAAAATTTTACATGGCTCCAGGAGACAAGAGGGGCTTCCCTGGTGGCTCTGATAGTAAAGAATCTGCCAGCAATGCAGGAGACCCAGGTTCCATCCCTGGGTTGGGAAGATCCCCTGGAGAAGGGAACGGCAACCCACTCCAGCATTACTGCCTGGAGAATCCTATGAACAGAGGCTATAGTACGTGGAGTTGCAGATTTGGACACAACTAAAAAGGCTCTTGATGAAAGTGAAAGAGGAGAGTGAAAAAATTGGCTTAAAGCTCAACATTCAGAAAACGAAGATCATGGCATCTGGTCCCATCACTTCATAGGAAATAGATGGGGAAACAGTGGAAACAGTGTCAGACTTTATTTTTGGGGGCTCCAAAATCACTGCAGATGGTGACTGCAGCCATTAAATTAAAAGACGCTTACTCCTTGGAAGAAAAGTTATGACCAACCTAGATAGTATATTCAAGAGCAGAGACATTACTTTGCCGACTAAGGTCCGTCTAGTCAAGGCTATGGTTTTCCCAGTGGTCATGTATGGATGTGAGAGTTGGACTGTGAAGAAGGCTGAGTGCCGAAGAATTGATGCTTTTGAACTGTGGTGTTGGAGAAGACTCTTGAGAGTCCCTTGGACTGCAAGGAGATCCAACCAGTCCGTTCTGAAGGAGATCAGCCCTGGGATTTCTTTGGAAGGAATGATGCTAAAGCTGAAGCTCCAGTACTTTGGCCACCTCATGGGAAGAGTTGACTCATTGGAAAAGACTCTGATGCTGGGAGGGATTGGGGGCAGGAGGAGAAGGGGACGACCAAGGATGAGATGGCTGGATGGCATCACTGACTCAATGGACATGAGTCTGAGTGAACTCCGGGAGATGGTAATGGACAGGGAGGCCTGGCGTGCTGCGATTCATGGGGTTGCAAAGAGTTGGACACGACTGAGCGACTGAACTGAAATGAACTGAACTGAACTGAGTGACTAACACTTTCAGGAGACAAGATACATTTTAATTGTTCTTGTACATCATTGTGAGTTTGTCACACATATTTTAAATTAATGCATATAATTTAAAAGTTAGAACATGAAAGACAAGATTTGTTTGTTCTCATTCCTGCTGTTTTTACTCTGTCATTGCTCCCTTCCTCTTTAGGAAATGGAGACTCCGCCTAAAAAAATATCCTGATGTTTGATTTTCTGTAGCCCCTTGAGAGGTAAACAAATAAAAGCACAAATATTACATACTCAGGCATGGATTAAAGTCGGCTTTAGATTTTTCTAACAGTAATTTAAACTCATAGCTGTCTCTTTGTGATTTTTATCAATTTTTTAATAGAGAAGACATTGTCATCAATGAGGATGTATTCAGTTCAGTTCAGTTCAGTCGCTCAGTCGTGTCCGACTCTTTGAGACCCCATGAATCGCAGCACACCAGGCCTCCCTGTCCATCACCACCTCCCGGAGTTCACTCAGACTCACGTCCATTGAGTCCGTGATGCCATCCAGCCATCTCATCCTCTGTCGTCCCCTTCTTCTCCTGCCCCCAATCCCTCCCAGCATCAGAGTCTTTTCCAATGAGTCAACTCTTCACATGAGGTGGCCAAAGTCCTGGAGTTTCAGCTTCAGCATCATTCCTTCCAAAGAAATCCCAGGGCTGATCTCCTTCAGAGTGGACTGGTTGGATCTCCTTGCAGTCCAAGGGACTCTCAAGAGTCTTCTCCAATACCACAGTTCAAACGCATCAATTCCTCGGCGCTCAGCCTTCTTCCCAGCCCAGATGTATTAGAAGTAGTCAAATGCCTTACTCCTCCACATTCTTCTGTATTTCTCCATGTGCAGTTTCAGCTGTACAGAAAAGGAGCTCTGGCAACTTCTGCTGAGACTTTTCAGCAGGAATAGCTTCCAAAAAAAAAAAAAAAAAAAGCAACAGCTATTTTGAAGGCCAACTTGCTAAAATTATATTCAGGTAAATTAAATTTTAGATGTCATCCTCTACAGCTAAAAGTAAGCACATTTGACTTAATCATTTTAATCAAAAATGTATTTGTATTCAAGTGTTCGTATATATGAGTCCTCTTGGCTGGATTTAAATTATGTTGACAGAAAACATGCATTTTCTCACATTTTCAAATACCAAGAAAGTTTTAGAACCCAGCCTATAGCTTGCTTGTTTTGGAAGAAAAAATGTGATTCGGCCAAGGCTGATCTTGTTTTTCCTTTATTCTTGAAGCCAGAAGCAATTACTTTTCATTTAGGATTAAGCGGCTGTAACATTGCCATTCGTGGCTGAGGCTCCTGGTTTCAGCATGTCTGCTTGGTTCCCAGCCAGTCCTGGGTGTTCAGGTAGCAGCTGGGGATGGGAGTGCCTCTCCAGCCCACATTCCTTGGCTATGAATTCTGCAGCCCTGTTTATCTGACGAGGATCTCCCCATAGTGAGTTGCCCATGACATTGTCACACAGACGTTAATGAATGATATGAAAAGATATAGACTTTTTCCTCCCGGAATGCCAACCAATCCTGAATCTCTCAGTCCCTTCACACTGGCTGATGAACACAAAGGCCTGGTACTAAGATGAGATCCAATGAGCTCTGTCCTACCTACACCAAATTCTAGTGGGATGCCTATCTGCATCTTCTCTGTGAGACTACCATCCAAACCTGTTCAGCGTATTTTTCAACAATTACATTTGCCCAAACACTGACTCTCACTCCTCTGTAGTCATTGTTTATTGATATTTATACTTTTAATCTATCACTGTCACTGATTTCAGCACCCAAAGACTCTCTTCCTTCTCTTGAAACTCATGAATTTACTTGGGATGACTTTTGAGCCTGGCTCTTTCACTATTTCATGTGTCTTTCTTTTGCCTTCCCAAACCAGACTGTGAATTCCTTGAGAGAGGGGCTCCCAAAACTGGCAACACCTTATACAGGCAGATAGACAGGAGAAAAAATATTTGGAAGGAAAGACCTTTGTTGTTCTTAGTAATCCAGAAAATTTGTCTTAACTTGTTCAGAACACTCTAGACAGATGCTGTAATATATGGCTCCTCTCCTTTCCCCTGCCTGCCCTCTGCTGGAATGGCTCACCAGCAATAAGATGACCAAAGGAGGATGTCGTTCGGGGAATGTGAGAAAATACAGGGCTTGTTTGGCTGAAAGGCTGCCTGAAGGCTGCCTGTAAGTTGAGTCCACAACCTCGATCTTTGGAGCTCTGCACTGTATGCCTTGGGATAGCTAGCACACTCAATACAAGACCTCTTATGAGTTCAACCATGCACAGGGATTCTCCCAGCTAGCATGAGATGGACCAAGTAATCTTGGGTGTCCTACTTCTCTGTTGTATTCGTTTCTTCTCCAGAACCACCCAATGGATGGCAGGTAGCTAAGCCAGGGGGTGCCCCCTCCCAAACACAAATACCCTTTCCTGTTCACAAGCCCCTCGAAGCCTTCACCACCTTCATATATAACAAGCATTGACAGGGATCTGGCAAGGCTGCCAGTTTGGTAATGCAATTCAGGAGGTAAGTTTGAAATTCTAGGAGGGTTTTCTGTTTCGAAGGGCAGAAGGATATGGCAGCTGCTGAGGCGGCCCATTTGCCCTTGGAGAGGAGATGCAAGAGTGTCTGATCCCTGGACCATCTCTCTCTCCTGCTGGCCCAGGCCATGTCTGGGCAGTCCCCTTCTTCCTCCTGCTGTTACTCAGGAGGCTAGATGTTATGAAAAACAGAAGGAAAAACATGTTTTTCTGCTTTTTTATTATTAAAAGAGGACACTTTCTGGGAAGGCAGAATCCATTAGCTGAATCCATTTCAGTTTCAATGGTTAATTAATTTAGGCAACTTTAATGCACTTTTATAATGTAGCCTTTAAGAGCTATTCTGGTAAATGTCCATCCCATAAATATTAGCACCACTTTATATGTATGATATCCTTTTTGGAAGGGTGAATCTGAATTATTATCCAGGTACTAATTTGCACACAGCGTTGTCCAGGCAATCCAAAAATGCTTCCTCATAGTTTGAGCATTGTTCAATACATTTTGAAGTGGGGAAAAAACTGTTCAGATTTGACCCTACATTTTAAGTTGTGGAGGAATCAGCCTGGTTGCCTCCCAAAACATAATTTTGAAAACCAGTTTTGCCATACTACAAACAGAATAATTGATTTCCCCATTTCATTCTGTAAATTAAACATTAGGCTTTGAATTACTAGAAGAAATAGCACAGTTAGCCAATAAACCTTTCTTATACAATGACAGCATTTTAATTTATTATATACATTAGCATTTATTCACGCTTTGAACTGAACTGAACTGAAGATTTCATCAATCAATTTTCTATATAAAAAAGATGTCTCTGAAAAACAACAGTGGAGAAGTGCTGAGTTCCAAAAGCAATGTTGTAAAAGGCAGCAGGGCCAGGGTTCTGGGCACACGTTTAACTAAATTATAGCCAATAACTATGTGGCTCCAGTATAAGCCCACATTTTTTTAAGTATCCACCTTATGAACTGACTCTCTTGGAATGTCAGAATTTTAAAAAGAAACTATTTACTTTTCACTGTTTAAGAGGTGGGATCTATTTGTTCAGAATTAGAGCAACCTCTGTTATTATTTTAAAATATTTATTTTGCCACTTTGACAGGCTTCTTCTGCACTGCTCTTGGGTTTTAATTTTGTTTGCAGAGGTACAGTTCAATAGTTGGCTTCAGATTAAATGAATGTTAGTACTTTGTGATGATTTTATTAATTAGTTGTTTTGAAAACTTTTTTAAGCTGAGTGTTACTCCATTATAGAAGCTCTAAGAATC
Source organism: Ovis aries (assembly GCF_016772045.2). Taxonomy (NCBI): domain Eukaryota; kingdom Metazoa; phylum Chordata; class Mammalia; order Artiodactyla; family Bovidae; genus Ovis; species Ovis aries. Next base: position 62,548,707 of record NC_056054.1, on the reverse strand, counting down.
AGTGTTATCAGGTAGGTGTTAATTTAAAATTATTTATTCATTTCATTAACTTAACAAAATTATATTTAACACATATCAGGACTGAGTAGTCCACAGGCAAGATAGGCACAGTGCCTGGAGGCCACAATACTTTTAGGGAGCTGTGCAAATGTTTTCATGTCTTTTAAAACCAAAAGAAAAATTAACTTTCAGGTTAAAAAATATTAAAATATGTAAGCTAATATATTTACCTTTATACCAACATGGTAATAAAATACAATTTTTAATATGTTTTTTAAAGGAAGAAGTCTATGAAAACTAAAGTAGTTCCAAGGACCTATGAAAATGATAATGTAACCTATGCCATATTTCAGCTATGTTAGATTCTAGAGATAAAAAGATGAGTAGGACACAATTTCTGTTCCCAAAGTACTCACAGCTAATGAAGAAAATGGACATAAAATAGGTATTTATAATGCGGTTTCCTTGAAGTTGTTTGGAATAGTCATTATAGCTTGAAGAGCACCAGAGTTTTACTATAAAATGTCATTTAATGCATAGACTCTTTTCCTTTTTTTAGTTGAATTTTACCAAAATAGGATTTGTATATATTTTAATGATACATATACAGCATTACTATATGTTTGTTCCTTTCAAACACTGCTGATATTATCATTTGGATCTGTAAGTCAAAATCTTCATATTTTATAAATATACTACATTAACAGGACCACGAAGGAAATGCCAGGTCTTTGGTATTAATGGTTCAATGGCAAAAATGAGAGCAACTCCAGTTCTCCCATGCTTAGCAAAGCTTCCCTACTTATATCCTTCTGAGTTTTACTGAGGCTTCAGACATGGAACAGAATCGTGGCTGCACTTTCTCTCTGCATGAAATTTCTCATGTATATGAGATTCAGCACTTTTTCAATTATTCTTTCTAGGCCATAACTGAGGTAGTTAGCATGTTCCCCTTAACCTAAATCTTCCTTGTTAATATTTATGTCCACTTCCACATTTTTGTTGTCAATTGGAGAGTGATTTTTACCATTTTCAATTTACCTGCATTATCTTATTACGTACACAAGCTTTTTGAATAAGCAGGGCATCATGGGACATTGGAAAGAGCACAGGCTCAGACAAACCTGGGTATGAATCAGAATCATGTCGCTCAAACTGTATGACCTTGGTTAACTCATTTAAACTCATTGCGTCCCAGCATCCTCATCTATTAAATGAGGATCATTATGAATGTGTTAGAAAATTGCTGTAAAAATTAGAATAAGATATGTTCAGCATTAGGCCAGCACCTGGAATATGGTAGGTGGCTAAACAAGTAGCTGCTGTTATTATCTGCCATACTTTACAAATCAAGAAACTGAAACACAGACATATTAAATGACTTTGGTCAAGGTTGGGGGCTATGGTACGCACTTATTACTAGGAAATTGGAGGCTTGCTTTTGATCAAACCTTATTGAGAATGAAGCATAGGACACAAAGAAAGTGCAGAAGCAAAAAGTATGCAAAGAACACTGACATCAAAGCAACCATGTAATCAGTATGTATTTATTGAACACCTATAAGATATCCTTTGCACAAGTTGGACCACTTTGGTTTGCCAATGACTGAATCCTAACTTGCCGTTCCAAAAGGCTAGTATAACCCAAACACAGGATGTAGCGAACTGGTTCTGGTGATGTCTGGATTCTGTGGCAGGAACACTTTCAGGATTCCCTCTCTAAACCAGTTGTCTGGTATTCTTTGCAGATGGCTTTCTCCATGCCATGGGGGGCATGGCACCTAGCAACCTTGATCTCCTCTCATCTAAGCAGCTATTCTATCAGCAAAGTAAGAAGGTTTCTTCCTTTTTGGTTCCAATCTGAAAACAATTTCAAGCATGATTTACATGGGACCAACTTAAGTCACATACTCCTCCTCAAACCAGTCACAACCAGGAAGATGAGGTAATATGATTGGTTGAATTGAATTTCTAATGAAATGAAATTCCATTTCATTCGAATCTGTTTCCTATGGAAAGAGATGCATCAAGCATGCTGAGATTGTAACCTTTACCTTCTATAAGAGGTAATAGAATAATTAGTATTTTAGTGGTAGAGTTGGTTCAAAGAACCAAAGTGCTAAAATCTCTGGATGTCTGGCTAAGATACCACAGGGCCTGAGTGGACATGTCATGTGAACTTTGTAGCCAGGAAAGAAAGCCCATCATACTTTTCTATCCCAGGATGTTGGCTCATAGAGTAAAACTTGAATTTATTTCTTAGTATACATACCTTTTAATGAAGAAAGTTATAAACACTTGAGTACTATCTTAGAAAAAGCAGAGCCTCTAAAGAAGGTGGTTGAAGGTGACATTTCTGTTGTTTTAAAAACTTTAGGATGTCATGTCCTGTGGGAATGCATTATTCTAACAATTTACTTAACATTTTTGCTTCCTGTAGAGTGGACTGGGTGTGGGAGCTGAAAGCAGACTTGTGAATTGAATTTATAGTGGATGAGCTTCTCCTAATGCTTTTGCCAGGTCATTTAAGACTGTTTGAGCTTGGTTCCAGTACTTTAAATATCCACTCACCACTGCATTAGTGGGAGGACTGTTGTATTATATGAGAGATCTGGAGAGCTAGTGACTTAGTAGAGAGTCAGTGTTTTGACTTTACGCCAACATCATCATCATTTCCCTACTCGTTTCACATTTCTCTTATCAGCTGGGCCCTCGATTCAAGGTTACCTTGATTATTTTCAGGTCTTGAGTCATGAATCTCCCTTATTTTTACATCAAAAATATTTTCACCAACTCACTTTATCTTCTTTCTTTTCAAAATTAAAGGTGTCCTCCAAGGGGGTGAGGGGGGTGAGATTAGGAGATTGGGATTGGCATATATCACTATGTATGTGTATATGTATAAAGTGTTATATTTTATACTATGTATAAAATGTTAGTCACTCAGTCATGTCCAACTCTTTGCGACCCCATGGACTGTAACCCACCAGGCTCCTCTGTCCATGGGATTTCCCAGCAAGAATGCTGGAGTAGGTAGCCATTGCCTTCTCCAGGGGAATCTTCCTGAGCCAGGGATCAAACCCAGGTCTCCCACATGGCAGGTAGATTATTTACTGTCTAAGCCACCATAACTAATGAGAACCTACTGTATAGCACAGGGAACTCTACTCAATGCTCTGTGGTGACCTAATTGGGAAGGAAATCCAAGGAAGAGAGGATATACATGTACATGTGACTATTCGCTTTGCTCTATGGAAGAAACTAACACAACATTTGAAAGCAACTATAATCCAGTTATGGAGAAGTCAATGCCACCCCACTCCAGTACTCTTGCCTGGAAAATCCCATGGATGGAGGAGCCTGGTAGGCTGCAGTCCATGGGGTCGCTAAGTCAGATATGACTGAGCGACTTCACTTTCACTTTTCGCTTTCATGCATTGGAGAAGGAAATGGCAACCCACTCCAGTGTTCTTGCCTGGAGAATCCCAGGGACGAGGGAGCTGCCGTCTATGGGATCGCACAGAGTCGGACACGACTGAAGTGACTTAGCAATAGCAATAGCAATAATCCAGTTAGGTGCTTCCCTGGAGCTCAGCTAGTAAAGAATCTGCCTGCAAAGCAGGAGACCCCGGTTTGATTCCTGGGTTGGGAAGACGCCCTGGAGAAGGGATAGGCTACCCATTCCAGTATTCTTGGGCTTCTCTGGTGGCTCAACTGGTAAAGAATCCACCTGCAGTGCAGGAAACCTGAGTTCGATCCCTGGGTTGGGATGATCTCCTGGAGGAGGGCATGAGTCAGACATGACTGAGTGACTAAGCACAGCACAGTCATCGGACATAAGAGATCAGAAATAAAGAAAAAGTCTATGATGACTCCTAGGTATTTAGTTTTGTGACCTGTATGGATGGGGATATAATCAAATTAAAATAAAATAGAATTAATTTAAAAAATACCTACCCTTTCCCAGCACTAAATTCTTCTCTCTTTCACTGCCATAGAAAGCTAACTCTATCCATTTCTTCATTGTCTATCTGTATTTCCAGTTATTCCTCTCTGATGCATCTCCCCCCACTCATCTACCTATAAGACTATCTCCTTGAGATATCATCAAAAAGGATAATGTAGGTGGCAGTATAATGTAGGTGGTAGTTGCCCTAAAGTGGAATGTAAATATGATGGAATATCATTCTTATCCTATCTTTCTCCTTCACTCCACAACCATCTAAAAAGTCAGTATAAAGTATTTCTTAACTTTAATTTTTCATTTATTCAGCTCATTACTTAGTATCTTAAAATCTGACTTCATTCTCCTAACATACTATCCTGGGGTTCATATCATTGCATTATCTTTCTTCTAGCACATGGCACAGTTGACTATGCCCTCCTCTTGAGTCTACCACCTCACCACCTTGGTTTACTTTCTCTCTTTCTGACCAATAATATATTTTTTAAACTTTTGACAACTTTATGGATATGCAATTCACTCATTCAAAGTGTACAATTCAACGGCTTTTTATATTCAATATACACTGAATTGTGCAATAACCACCACAGTCAATTTTAAAATATTTTCATCACCTCTGAAAAGAAACTCTACATTTCTTAGCCACCCTCTCCAATCACCCATCCCTCCCAGCCTTCAGTTCAGTTCAGTCGCTCAGTCATGTCCGACTCTCTGCAACCCCATGAATTGCAGCATAACCAGGCCTCTGTCCATCACCATCTCCAGGAGTTCACTCAAACTCACATCCATCGAGTTGGTGATGCCATCCAGCCATCTCATCCTCCGTTGTCCCCTTTTCCTCCTGCCCCCAATCCCTCCCAGCATCGGAGTCTTTTCCAATGAGTCAACTCTTCCCATGAGGTGACCAAAGTACTGGAATTTCAGCTTTAGCATCATTCCTTCCAAAAGAACACCCAGGGCTGATCTCCTTTAGCATGGACTAGTTGGATCTCCTTGTAGTCCAAGGGACTCTCAAGAGTCTTCTCCAACACCACAGTTCAAAAGCATCAATTCTTCGGCATTCAGCTTTCTTCACAGTCCAACTCTCGCATCCATACACGACCACTGGAAAAACCATAGCTTTGACTAGATGGACCTTTGTTGGCAAAGTAATGTCTCTGCTTTTCGATATGCTATCTAAGTGGGTCATAACTTTCCTTCCAAGGAGTAAGCGTCTTTTAATTTAATGGCTGCAATCACCATCTGCAGTGAATTTGGACCCCCAAAAGATAAAGTCTGACAGTTTCCACTGTTTCCCCATCTATTTCCAATGAAGTGATGGGACCGGATGCCATGATCTTGGTTTTCTGAATGTTGAGCTTTAAGCCAACTTTTTCACTCTCCTCTTTCACTTTCATCAAGAGGCTTTTTAGTTCCTCTTCACTTTCTGCCATAAGGGTGGTGTCATCTGCATATCTCTCCCAGCCTTAGGCAACCACTAATCTGCTTTTTTCTGACCACTCATATTTTAGTGATCATCTTTTTCCTTGTGTCTCTGAATGTGAGTGGTCTCCATCATTCTGTCCTTGCTCATTCTCCCTATGCCTCCTCTCTCTCATAAATAATTTTCAAAAGAGCTCCCAGGTCTCTCTCTTCACCTCAACTTCTTGATTGGATGCCTGCTGATAACTTTAACCTATGTATCTCAGCAGTCCCCAACTATAATGTATACTAAAATAAACTCTTACCCCATCCCAAATTATCTTCTACCCTATCTCAGCTAACAGTATTACATCTCTACCCAGTCATTTGGACTTAAAGCCTTGGTTTGATTTTGGCTGCTCTCTCCCCGTTATCCCCGAATCCAATTTAAGCCATATTTTAAGGACACATTGTTCTATCCACCTACTTTCACTCTGTCTCTCCCCTCTGCCTTCTCTTCCCTCAGGCAGTATAACTCAGGCTGATAGAGTAGCACAAGGTCTATTATTTTATTTTTGGTGAGGTTGTCCAGAAGTATTTTGTGGCCATATTTTTTCTCTCTTCCTCATTCTTGATTCTTTCCCATTTCTGAGAAAAATAACTATTTGAACTCAGTTTTAAAGATCACTAAATCTTCTATACAAGTACCCTTCTCTTAAACCCCATATACATGAATGTGCTAAGAATGGCCTGTATAACATGTCTAATAAGCAACAGTCAGGTGTTTGCTGACTATTATTTGTAAGCAATGACATAGCAAAAGATATTTCCTAGCTGTATGTTAACTAATATAATTTGTATCTTCAGGTGGGGAGAACAAGATGGTGGAGGAGTAGGTGGACATGGAGTACGTCTGTCTCCATGATATATCAGAAATACACCGTCAGACACAGAAGTGCATGCAGAACACCAGCTGAGAGCAGACAGGAGTACCTGACCAGCAGAAAAGAATACATAGAGCCACACAAAACTCGGTAGCATAAAGGAACTAGAGGGAAAAAACAAGAGTGTTAGTAGGGCTGGACCTGCCCTCAGCAGGTGGGGGAACTGAAGCAGGGGTCTGATTCCCATATCAGGACAACTGTTTGAGTCAGAGGAGAAGCATTTAAGGCTGAGAGTGAAACAGCTGACCTGTGGCAGCCTAAATGGAATGAGAATCAGACAGTCCTTGCTGCAGCCATACATACCCTGGAGAGGGACTCAGGTTCCCTGGAAGGCACATCAGCTGGGAGCTGGAGTTTAGGAAGCAATCACAGGGCAAGGCCTGCTGTTGACTGCGGAGAGACGGATGGAGGGGATGTGAAGGAGGAGACTGTGGCGGGAAATGCCTGTGGAGGAAAGCTGGGCAGCCATGGAAGCAAGGCGATACTGCTGAGTCTCACGTGAGTGGAGCTATCACCATAGGGTCTCTCTTCCCACACACCAGCATCGGCAGCTGAACAATAGAGAGGCAGGCCCATCAAACGTGTGATGCACTGAACTACAGAATAGGACCCCAGCCAGGGGGCCCCTCTATGTGCCCGATGCACCAAACAACAGAGAAGGGCCCCCGGCAAGGGAGCCCTCTAAGTTTCTGAATGGGCAGAGTTATGGAGAAAGACTGGCCAAAGAGGCCTTCTGATCACCAGCTACAAGAGGCTCGAAAAAAGACTCTGCTAGGGCCATAACTCCTGAGGCGGAAGCAGTCCTTGTCCCTGCACACTCAGTGCCATCAGAGTCCCTGCAAGCCAAGCAGCTGTGCCACCTTCACACTCAACTCTCACTGGGGCAGAGCTGCCACAGACACAAAAAGTCTTGCCTCTATACACGCAGGGTTGCTTTGATTGTGTCCAGCTCTTTGCGATCCTATAGACTGTGCCCTGCCAGGCTTCTCTGTCAGGGAGCGGGGCTCTCAAGGCAAGAATACTGGAGCGTATTGGCCAGTACTGTTTGCCATACCCTTCTAGAGCACTGTATTTCCTGCCACCCTAGCCACCAACTCCCCTGAGTACCTGGTGCTGCCAGAACCCCTGCGACTCAAGCAGCTGCACCACCTCCACACCTGACCCTCACAGGGGCAAACCCAAGTCCTCCAGGGAAGCCTCAGGAGCAAACCCTAGTGGATGACCCACATGCAGAGGTGGAAATAGAATCACAGTTGAAACCCAGGGGCAGTGTGGCTAAGGAAGAAGACCCAAAACCTTCCCATCAGCTGTACAAGCTGCAGATTAAAACCACATGATCAACTAGGCAGACTCCATGTCTATGGAATATATAAACAGAGATTGAGTGCTCCCATAGAAGAAAACGCACTAGTTCTGATAGCTGTGGACATTGGAGGCAAGAACACACAAGTATAGGACCAGATTAGAGTTTGAGCAGGCTCCACAGCAGGGTCCAGAGATCAGCACAGTGTTGGAGGGCACCCTAGGGATGTGAGGTGGACTGTAACTCCCAGCAAGGGAAAAGGACTCACTCGGACAGCAGTGACTCAAGAAAAACATTTATTATTCTTATGGTTTGACTTGTTCTGTAAATTCTTTGGGTTTTTTTTTTTTTTTTGGTCCTTTTTCCCTCTCTGTTGTAGCTGTCGATTTTATTGGCACTATGAAATCTAATTAAGCTTTTGAACTTTTTTTTTACTCACATTTTTTATTATTGTTATAAACTTCTGCCTCTATGTTGGGCTTTTGCAGTTCTGTGGAGTTTTTCTTTTTTTCTTCTTTTCTCTTGTTTTCAATTTTAATTTTATAAACCTATTATATTTTTTATTCCTTTGTTTGCCTTTCCTACTGTTCTTTTCCCCTTGAAGTTAATCTTTAATGTATATAAATCTTCATCTGCCTCTATTTAGCTTTGCATATCTATTCTTTCTTTTCTTTCTTTCCTTTCCTCTCAACATATTTGTTAGTTTTGTTTCCATTGCTTTATTTCCCACTTGGCACTCTGCTTTAGTTTTGTTTTCCAGTTTGTGCTTTAGTTAGTTTTGTTCTAAACTAGTAAGTATAATTTATGATTTTGTTTGTTCATCAGATCAATCTACTGTCTTTTTTTTTTTTTTTGGACTGTTTTGACTTTGCTTATGGGTGTATATGTATATGTATATAGTCCATTATTTTAATTATCATTTGCCTGATTTTGTAACTGCCATTTGCCTGGGGTTCCTCCTTGGTTTCTCATTTGGGGGTATTTGTTTTAATCTCACTTAAAGCCATAACAAACTACTTGTGGAATCTTCATTCCTGAGCAGAGATCAAGCCCTGAGCCTTCGGAGTGGGAGCACTGACTCCAAGACCTAGACCATCAGAGAACTAACCCTAGGGAGTATCAGATGGTGGGAACTCACACAGAGAAAATCACTTGAATACAAGATCCGGCTTCACCCAATCACCAGTAGCACCCTGTGCAGGATGCCTCATCTGAGGAAAAAGAAACAAATAAAAAAACTCAGCACAAATCTCACCCTATACTAAGCTTACACAAACCACCAGACCAAACTTAGGAGGTCAGAAACCAAAAGGAAGAAAGAATTCAACCTTGAAGCCTAGGAAAAGGAGTCCTCAAACGCAATAAGTTTAAAAAAAAATAATGAAAAGGTGGAGAAATACTACACAAATGAAAGAACAAATGAGAAACACAGAAATCCAAATAAATGAAGAGGAAATAGGCAAACTACCTGAAAAAGAATTCAGAATAATGATAGTAAAACCTTGAAAACAAAATGTAAAAAAACTTTCAGCAGAAACTTTGCAGGCCAGAGGGAATGGCAGGATGTAGCTAAAGTACTGAAAGGGAAAAATCCATAACCAAGATTACTTTACCCTGCAAGGATCTCATTCAGAATTGATGGAGAGATAAAAAGCTTTTCAGACAAGCAGAAGTTAAGAGAATTCAGTACCACCAAACCAGCTTTACAACAAATGTTAAAGGGACTTATATAGTCAAAAAATACAAGAGAAGAAAAAGATCAACAAAATAAACCCCAAACAATTAAGAAAATGGCAATAGGAACATATATAATTCCTTTAAATGTAAGCAGATTAAATGCTCCAACCAAAAGACACAGACTAGGTGCATGGATACAAAAACAAGACCCATATATATACTTTCTACAAGAAACCCACTTCAGACCTAAAGACACATGTAGACTGAAAGTGAGGAGATGGAAAAATACATTTCATGCAAATGGGAAGCAAAAGAAAGCTGGAGTAGCAATCTTCATATCAGAAAAAATAGATCTTAAAATAAAGAATATTACAAGAGATAAGGAAGGACACTACATAATAATCAAGGGATCAATCCAAGAGGAAGACATAACAATTGTAAATATCTATGCACCCAACATAGGAGCAACTCAATACATAAGACAAACACTAACAGACATAAAAGGAGAAATTGACAGTAACACAATAATAGTAGGAGACTTTAACACCCTACTCACACCAATGGACAGATCATCAAAACAGAAAATTAATAACGTAACACAAGTCTTAAATGATACATTAGATGAGATGGATCTCATCTGATATATCTTCAGAACATTCCATCCAAATGCAGAAGAATACACCTTCTTCTCAAGTGCACGTGGAACATTCTGCAAGATAGACCACTGGGTCACAAATCAAACCTCAGTAAATTTAAGAAAATTGAAATCATATCAAACATCTTCTCCAACCACAATGCTGTGAGACTGGATATCAATTACAAACGACAACAACAAAAAAAAAACTGTAAGAAATACAAACACATGGAGATTAAATAACACATTTCTAAATAACCAACAAGTTACTGAAGAAATCAAAAAGGAAATCAAAAAAATTTAGAAACAAATGACAATGAAAACATGACAACTCAAAACCTATAAGCTAAGCTAAGTCACTTCAGTCGTGTCCGACTCTGTGTGACCCCATAGATGGCAGCCCACCAGGCTCCCCCATCCCTGGGATTCTCCAGGCAAGAACACTGGAGTGGGTTGCTATTTCCTTCTCCAATACCTGAAAGTGAAAAGTGAAAGTGAAGTCGCTCAGTTGTGCCCGACTCTTAGCGACCCCATGGACTGTAGCCCACCAGGCTCCTCTATCCATGGGATTTTGGGATGCAGCAAAAGCAGGTCTAAGAGGGATGTTTATAGCAATACAATCCTACCTCAAGAAGCAAGAAAAACGTCAAATAGACAACCTAACTTTACAGCTAAAACAACTGGAAAAATAAGAACAAAAAACACCCCCAAAATTGGTGGAAGGAAAGAAATCATAAATATCCAAGCAGAAATAAATGAAAAAGAAATGAAAGAAACAATAGTAAAGATTGATAAAACTAAAAGCTGATTCTTTGAGAAGATAAACAAAATTGACAAACCTTTAGCCAGACTTATCAAGAAAAAAAGAGAGAAGAATCAAATCAACAAAATTAGAAATGAAAAAGGAGAGGTTGCAACAGACAATGCAGAAATACAAGGGATTATAAGATACTATTATAAACAGCTATATGGCAATAAAATGGATAACCTGAAAGAAATGGACAGATTCTTAGAACAGTTCAATCTTCCAAGACTGAACCAAGAAGAAATAGAAATTATGAACAACCCAATTACAAGCACTGAAATTGAAGCTGTGATCAAAAATCTCCCATAAAACAAAAAACCAGGACCAGATGGCTTCACAGGAGAATTCTGTCAAACATTTAGAGAAGAGCTAACGCCTATCCTTCTAAAACTCTTTCCAAAAAATTGCAGAGGAAGGAATATTTCCAAACTCATTCAATGAGGCCACCATCACCCTGATACCAAAACCAGAAAAAGAAAACACAAGAAAAGAAAACTACAGGCCAGTATCATTGATGAACATAGATACAAAAATCCTCAACAAAATTTTAATAGAATTCAGCAACACATCAAAAAGCTCATACACCATGATCAAGTTGGGTTTATTATGGAGATGCAAGGATTCTTCAATATACACAATCAATGTGATACACCATATTAACAAATTGAAAGATAAAAACCATACGATAATCTCAACAGATGTAGTGAAAGCCATTGACAAAGTTCAGCACCCATTTATGATTAAAACTCTTCAAAAAATGGACATAGAAGGAATCTACCTCAACATAAAGTGAAAAGTGAAGTCACTCAGTTGTATCCGACTCTCTGCGACCCCATGGACTGTAACCTACCAGGCTCCTCTATCCGTGAGATTTTCCAGGCAAGAGTACTGGAGTGGGTTGCCATTTCCTTCTCCAGGAGATCTCTCTGACTGAGAGATCAAACCCAGGTCTCCCATATTACAGGCAGATGCTTTACTATCTAAGCCACTAGGGAAACCTCAACATAGTAAAGGCCATATATTATAAGCCTATGGCAACCATTATTCTCAATGGGGAAAAACTGAAAACATTCCCCTAAGATCAGGAACAACACAAGGGTGTCCTCTTTCACCACTATTATTCAACATAGTTCTGGAAGTTCTAGCTACAGCAACCAGAGAAGAAAAAGAAATAAAAGGAATCCAGATTGGAAAAGAAGTAAAGCTCTCACTGTTTGCAGATGACATGATACTGTACATAGAAAACCCTAAAGGTAGTATCAGAAATTACTAGAGCTAATCAGTGAATTTAGCAAAGTTGCAGGATTCAAAATCAATAATCAGAAATCACTTGCATTTCTATATACTAACAATGAAAAATCAGAAAGAGAAATTAAGGAATCAACCCCATTCATCACTGCAACAAAAAGAATCAAATATCTAGGAATAAACTTACCTAAAGAGACAAAATAACTGTACACAGAAAATTATAAGACACTGATGAAAGAAATCAAAGATGACATAAACAGATGGAGAGGTATTCCATGTTCCTGGGTAAGAAGAATCAATATTGTGAAAATGACTATACTATCAAATGTGATCTACAGATTCAATGTGATCCCTATCAAATTACCAATGGCATTTTTCACAGAACTAGAATAAAAAATTTCACAATTCATATGGAAGCACAAAAGACCCCAGATAGCCAAGTAATCTTAAAAATTAAAAATGGAGCCAAGGAGTCAACCTTCCTGAATTCACATTAGACTACAAACCTACAGTCATCAAGATAGTATGGCACTGGCACAAAAACAGAAATATAGACCAATGGAACAAGATAGAAAGCCCCAAAATAAATCCATGCACCTATGGGTACCTTATTTTTAACAAAGGAGGCAAGAATATACAATGGGGCAAAGACAGCCTCTTCAATAAATGGTGCTGGGAAAACTGGACAGCTACATGTATAAGAATGAAATTAGAACAATTCCTAACACTATACACAAAGATAAACTCAAAATGGATTAAAGGCCTAAATGTTAAGACCAGAAACTATAAAACTATTCGAGGAAAAAATAGGCAGAACACTCGATGACATAAATCAAAGCAAGATCCTCTATGACCCACCTCCTAGAGTAATGGAAATAAAAGCAAAAGTAAACAAGTGGAACCTGATTAAACTTAAAAGTTTTTGCACAGCAAAGGAAACTATAAGCAAAGTGAAAAGACACTCCTCAGAATGGGAGAAAATAATAGCAGATGAAACAACTGACAAAGGATTAATTTTCAAAATATATAAGGAACTCATACAACTCAATGCCAGAAAAACAAACAACCAAATCAAAAAGTGGGAAAAAGACCTAAACAGACATTTCTTCAAAAAAGACATACAGATGGCTAACAAACACATGAAAAGATGCTCAACACTGCTCATTATTAGAGAAATGCAAATCAAAACCACAATGAGGTATCACCTCATACCAGTCAGAATGGCCATCATCAAAAAGTTTACAAACAATAAATGCTGGAGAGGGTGTGGAAAAAAGGGAACACTCTTGCACCATTGGTGGGAATGTGAATTGATATAGCCACTGTGGGAGAGAGTATGCATAGTCCTTTAAAAACTAGGAATAAAACCACCATATGACCCAGCAATCCCAGTCCTAGGCATATACCCTGAGGAAACCAAAATTGAAAAAGACACATGTATCCCCTTGTTCATTGCAACACTATTTACAATAGCTAGAACATGGAAGCAACCTAGATGTCCTTCAGCAGATGAATGGATAAAGAAGTTATGGTACATATGCACAATAGAATATTACTCAGTCATAAAAAGGAACACATTTGAGTCAGTCCTAATGAGGTGGATGAACTTAGAACCTATTATACAGAGTGAAATAACTCAGAAAAAGATAAATATGATCTTCTAGCACATATGTACAGAATCTAGAAAAAAGGTACTGAAGAATTTATTTACAGGACAGCAAAGGAGAAACAGACATAGAGAATAGACTTGTGGAGATGGGGAAAGGTGAGACGTATGGAAAGAGTAACATGGAAACTTACAGTACTCTATGTAAAATAGATAGCCAACGGGAATTTGATGTATGGCTCAGGAAATTCAAACAGGGGCTCTGTATCAACCTAGAGGGGTGGGATGGGGAGGGAGATGGGAGGGAGGTTCAAAAGGCAGGGGATATGTGTATACCTATGGCTGGTTTCAAATAGGAAAAGGAGTACGTCAAGGCTGTATATTGTCACTCTGCTTATTTAACTTATATGCAGAGTACATCATGAGAAATGCTGGACTAGAAGAAACACAAGCTGGAATCAAGATTGCCGGAAGAAATATCAATAACCTCAGATATGCAGACGACACCACCCTTATGGCAGAAAGTGAAGAGGAACTAAAAAGCCTCTTGATGAAAGTAAAAGTGGAGAGTGAAAAGTTGGCTTAAAGCTCAACATTCAGAAAACGAAGATCATGGCATCCGGTCCCATCACTTCATGGAAAATAGATGGGGAAACAGTGTCAGACTTTATTTTTTGGGCTCCAAAATCACTGCAGATGGTGACTGCAGCCATGAAATTCAAAGACGCTTATTCCTTGGAAGAAAAGTTATGACCAACCTAGATAGCATATTCAAAAGCAGAGACATTAGTTTGCCGACTAAGGTCCGTCTAGTCAAGGCTGTGGTTTTTCCAGTGGTCATGTATGGATGTGAGAGCTGGACTGTGAAGATGGCTGAGTGCCGAAGAATTGATGCTTTTGAAGTGTGGTGTTGGAGAAGACTCTTGAGAGTCCCTTGGACTGCAAGGAGATCCAACCAATCCATTCTGAAGGAGATCAGCCCTGGGATTTCTTTGGAAGGAATGATGCTAAAGCTGAAACTCCAGTACTTTGGCCACCTCATGCGAAGAGTTGACTCATTGGAAAAGACTGATGCTGGGAGGGATTGGGGGCAGGAGGAGAAGGGGATGACAGAGGATGAGATGGCTGGATGGCGTCACTGACTCAATGGACGTGAGTCTGAGTGAACTCTGGGAGTTGGTGACGGACAGGGAGGCCTGGTGTGCTGCGATTCACGAGGTCGCAAAGAGTCAGACACGACTGAGCAACTGAACTGAACTGATGGCTGATTCATGTTGAGGTTTGACAGAAAACAACACAGTTCTGTAAAGCTTCAATAAAAAATAAAAAATATAATTTGCATCTTCAAATAAGTATCTTATTAGAACAACATTTGTAACATATTTGATTTAGAAAGCTGAGATTTTGAGGATCCAATGGCGGACTAATGAATGTGTATTAAACATATTGCTTGTGTTTTGACACTTTTCCAGCAATCGTCGGTATATAATTATTCCAGCCTGTGTGGACCCTCATCAGAAACATCAGCTATCAATCTCTAACTAAGAATGTTAGCTAAGAATGATTAAAGACAGCTTCACTTTTATAGTTCCAACCTTAAAACTGTATGATGTACAAACAGCATACTGCGGAGCTGTAAAAAAGAATAAGAAAGCTCCTTATGTCTTATATGTCTTTGTGTGGACTGAACGTGGACTGAATTACTTGTGTCTTCCCAAAGTTCACATGTTGCCCACCTAGTGTGATGGTATTCGGTTATGGGCCTTTTGGAGGTAATTAGGTTTAGATGAGGTTGTGCAGGTGGTGCCCTCATGGTGGGATTGCTACCCTTATGGTCTTATAATGAGACACCAGAGAGCTTGCTGGCTTTCTTTGCCATATGAGGACACAGTGAGAAGACAGCTGTCTGCAAACCAGGAAAAAAGTTCTCCACAGAACCTGACCATACAGGCATCCTGATCTATTCTTTCCAGCCTCCAGAACTGTGAGAAAATAAATGTCTGCTATTCAAGCCATCCAGTGTATGGGATTTTGTTATGAGAGCCTGAACTGACTAATGTAGTTGCCAAGATTTATTTTTAAGTGGGGAGAAAGAGGTGCCAAAATAGTGTACTCTTGAAGTAGAAAAAAAAGAAGGGAAAATAATCTATACTTGTGTTGACTTGTACATACATTTAAAAAATCCTGGGAAGTAAATGAGAAACTAATAATATTCGTTAGTTATTTTAGGGGGGATAGGAATTTGGCAAATAGAAGATAGGGTTGGAAAAGAGACATGGGTATACATCATTTTATACTTTTGATGCTCAGAGTACGTGAATGTGTTACCACTTCAAGAAATTAAATAAGTGAAACTTATTTAAAATAATAACACAAACATTTTATTTGGGAAAACAAGATTATATTGAAATAAGGAATATACTGTTCATACTGAAAGAAGATTTTTGCAGAATAATTAGATAGCAGAAGTTGACATTTGATGCAGGCACAGTTTGAAGAACATGAAGGAATTTGAACTAGTAATTGTATTAAATTGATTTCTCAGTCAGTTCTTTAGTAATCCTCATGATGATATAGACAGCTCTTATCATCTACTGCCCCTTTCTTGGATCTGCACTGGTTACTGCCAGTAGAGTTTGAAGTGCCCCACATGCATGCATTTGAAAGATGATGGCAACAGGTTCTCAAGTATTCTCTCAGTAATGCCCAGAACGTCTCTGAGAGTAATACCTCCTCCTTCAACTTCCCTCAGTGGGTAATCCATATTCAAGCATACAACCACTGAGGAGGGGACCCAGGATTCAAGCATACAGTCACTGAGAAGAGGACCTAATCTCTTCCATGGACAAAGATGCGAATTTCCCCACAACTTACTCTGGCCAATTATTGTTCTAAAGACATTCTACCATACCACCCCAAAGAGAGGCTTCCCTGGTGGTTCAGTGGTAAAGAATCTGCCTGCAATGCAGAAGTTGCAGGAGACCCAGGTTCAATCCCTGGGATGGGAAGATCCCCTGGAAGAGGGCATGGCAACACACTCCAGTATTCTTGCCTGAGAATCGTGTGCAGAGGAGCCTGGTGGACTACAGTCCATAGGGTTGCAGAGAGTCAGACACAACTGAAACAACTTAGCACACACACACACCAAAGAAGTCTTTTAATTTCTGTTTAATGTCTAATCATGGATTTCTTCCTCATTGGTCATCTAGCCTTCGCCTGACTCTCTACACCCATAGACTCATTTTGAGTTGTGTGCCATGATCCCAAAGTGCTTTTTCTCTGTCTCCGTGCCTTTGTAAATGCAATTTCCATTTCTTGGACCACTCCATGCCTTTGTAAATGCCATTTCCATTGCTTGGACCACCTTCTATTTGTCACTTATGATGCTGCTGCTGCTAAGTAGCTTCAGATGTGTCTGACTCTGTGCAACCCCATAGACAGCAGCCCACCAGGCTCCCCTGTCCCTGGGATTCTCCAGTCAAGAACACTGGACTGGGTTGCCATTTCCTTCTCCAATGCATGAAAATGAAAAGTGAAAGTGAAGTCGCTCAGTCATGTCTGACCCTCAGCAACCCCATGGACTGCAGCCAACCAGGCTCCTCCATCCATGGGATTCTCCAGGCAAGAGTACTGGAGTGGGGTGCCATTGCCTTCTCCATACTTATGATGAAGCTCCGCCAAATAGAGATAGTGTTTTTCCTGATATCATCCTATATTAATTGAACCCCATTGAGATTTTCTACATGATTATTCCTTCCTATTAGATTCAAGACATTCAGCAGGAGCCATAGCATATTCATTTTGAATCCTCAATGCTGATATCCATTAGGCACTTGATGGTTGAATGAATGAGTAAACATACAGTCTGGCTGAAATGTTAAAGACAAAAATATCACAGTACTCTAATAAAATCCCATTCAATGCTTAGGGGAAGTGCTTTGCAGGAGGTTTCTAACTCTGCACTGTAAGTGTGTTATTGAGCCCCTGATTGATGCATAAGAGCTGAATTCTGTCAGGACCATTCTCCATGAATCTTTTGATATTTTGGAGTATGTTCAATTTTGCAGATTTTTTTGGTGTGTGGTTTGAAAACTGCATTTCCAAACTAAGGCATTTCTATGAGGATCCCCTCT
The DNA here is from genome assembly GCF_016772045.2 of Ovis aries. Lineage (NCBI taxonomy): Eukaryota > Metazoa > Chordata > Mammalia > Artiodactyla > Bovidae > Ovis > Ovis aries. Next base: position 62,530,992 of record NC_056054.1, on the reverse strand, counting down.
GTTTAAGTGCATTTTATTTCTCACATTTTAAAGCAAGATGACAGCTCTCAATACAGTGGATTTTCATCCTTATCTCCAGAAAACCACATTTCTTATGCTTTGTGGTAAGGTAAGTTACCTATCTATAGACATTGCTTTGTGAAAGTGAGACTTCAGCTAGAACCTCAGATCCACATTTGCTTGCCAGAGAGCCAGAGTGGCACTGGGGTAATCTCCACTGCTCTGTAGTTAGATATCTTTCTCACATGTCTTTCTCAAAGATACCCTTTTAAAATGTGAAATTTGCAGAAAACAAATCATTAATATTTTTTCTAGCTGAAAGAATTCACTTTCCAAACGAAAGAGGCTGATTTTGGAGAGTTTCAGCTGTGTCAATAATCTACCAGAGACAGATTTTAGGATTAGGCTCATTATCTTTTCTTAATTCAGTTTACCCTAAACAGAGCAGATAAAAATAAATGCTTGGACTTTTCCATATTAAGACATGCTTATATAAATATGGCCTCATAATAATTTGTTCTCAGAGTTCATTGACTTTAGTTGCCCTATTGATGATGTGTCCATTGACATATCTAATACATAGTATTCACTTTCTATAGCATCTTGAGATCCTAATAAGTAGCACGATGACTTTAGTTAATAACACTATATTGTATACTGGAAATTTGCTGAGAGAGTCAACTTCAGGTGCCCTCACCAAACACACAAAAAGTGCTAAATGTGTTAGGAGATGGATACATTAATTAGCTTTATTGTAGTAATCATTTCACTGTGTATAGGTATTATCAAAACATGATATTGCACTCCTTTAATATACACAATTGTTATTTTAAGAAACTAGATTTGTATACTAACGCATATATATGGAATTTAGAAAGAAGGTAATGATAACCCTGTATGTGAGACAGCAGAAGAGACACAGATGTATTGAACAGTCTTTTGGACTCTGTGGGAGGGGGCAAGGGAGGGATAATATGGGAGAATGGCATTGAAACATGTAAAATATCTTATGTGAAATGAATCACCAGTCCAGGTCTGATGCATGATACAGGGTTCTCGGGGCTGGTGCACTGGGATGACCCAGAGGGATAGGATGGGGAGGGAGGTGGGAGGGGGTTCAGGATGGGGAACACATGTACACTCATGGTGGATTCAGGTTAATGTATGGCAAAACCAATGCAATATTGTAAAGTAAAATTAATTAATTATTTTAAAAAGAAACTAGATTTGCATTAGATTGAATGCAGAAGGAGATAGAATTCAACTATCTTCTATTTTGCAAAAATGAAAAATAATGTCACTATAATTCATGTAATAATGTATACATTCTTTGGAGGTGGTTGTTGTATTAAAAAGCATTACTTGTATTCCCCCCAAAAATATCAAAACAAAACATTTTCTACAGTAAGGGGCACTGTCATAAGCCTGAGTTCAACATACTTTTGAACACAATCCTGACACTTTTCTCAATATCAATAGTCTGCTAGCTCTTAGTGACATGTGGTTGAAGGCAAAACTTCAACAATATTTACTGGACCTTAGTTCTAATGCCATTTATTATAAGTTCTGGAGATAGAAAGAAAAGTTCTGAAATATTTCTCCCACCCCAGAATTTTAGTTATATTGCAGTTACCGAGTCTGAAAAATCTCTGGATTTGCACCCCCCTCCTTCCAGGAAAGAGTGTCTTAATTAAATAATTAGGCCCTTTTAAGGATCAGTTCCCTGTGGGTTGCTTCTATAATTGCCTCTTCACTCATCAACTAAAAATCTCCCTAGGCTGTTTCTTGTTCATTCTCAATATAATGTTTTACCTATTTAATTCATGCAGTTGTTTTTGTATAGCTTATATGTTTTTCTTTGTTTGTTATCATCCTCTGTTCAAAATTGTAAGGTCCCAGAAAATAAGACCCAAGTGTCCTTAATTTATTTTTATGGTCCTTACATTAGCATTATATGATATTAAACATTTAATAATTTTTCAGTGTGATGATTATGAAGATGGGAATCTATAGTAGGCTGATAAATGTGAATTTAATATGAAAAAAAAAAGCTCATTGAGACTCTGGTTGTGCTATTCATAGCACACAGCAGCCTATATCAGTTGCTAAGAAGAGGTTAGTATTATGTGAAAGCAGTGATGAAATGTTCAAAATTGCCAACTTCCAGTGGCTCATAAAGTACATATGTCTCTTAAGTTGCTTACCTGCTTTTGCCCTTGGGCCATGTTTTTGCTCTTATGTCTCCAGCCAGAGTCTGAAAAGGTATATAGGAGGTCAAATCAATCAATTTTACACATACTGGTAGTTCTAGTAGTAAGGTTAGTCAAAGAGAAAGTAGTAATGATGTAAATCATAATTTTGAGGGATTATTGTGGAATTTAGTGTTTGATGGTCAACTTGCATTAATAAATCAGCATTCATTTAACTGTATGGTTTGTAGAACTAAGGAAAAAGTCCTCCTTCTGTCAAAAGTTTTGTATGGTTAGCCTGACTGCGGAAGATTTAGAAAATTAAATGGTTTGTCTTGCTGGACTAGCAGAGCTTGGGGGAGCAAGCCCTAAAGACAGAGCAGTTTCCTAGAACTGTAGGATTTAACCTCGGTTCTAGCCCTCCATTCTGTCAGCCTCGTCAGCAGGAAAACTGTCAAGGTTGATTTCAAATGAATCATCCTTGGCACTTTTCCCCCCTAAAACCGCTTATCTGTCACTGCATGGAAATTGCTACTTGTCCTTAGTTGCATGCAATATTAGCTCAGACACTGCACATGTTATACCACAGAGATTGAATAAACTCCCCCAATCTATCTATCTATATATTAAATATGTGTCTTATATATGTCTTATGTATGTCTATAAAATAAAGAAGTTTCTTCGAAACTGTCTAATAACTCAGCAGTTTTAGACTTAAGGGCTGAAACCATAGCTTTTTGGTCACTTAGCTGCCTGAATTCACCCAACAGTGATTGGGAAATGTTACGCTTGCAGACAACCTTTTAAAAGTATTCAGAAATGCATTTTTGCCAGCTCTACTAATATTACTTCTACTTAGAAGACCTACATATTTCTTAATGCTTTTAAATGTTTATAAGTTATGTTTATGATAACATTTTTTTTCTCCCTTAGAAAAAATCGAGGCCCTTTAAGCACATGTGTCTTCAAGGCACACAATTAGAATATTTTCATTCCTGGGGTTTATATCTAAGATCAAATACCATCACATGCTCTAACGTGAATAAACCACTACAGTATTCTTGCCTTGAGAACCCCCTGAATCCTAAGAAAAGGCAAAATGATAGGAAACTGAAAGAGGAACTCCCCAGGTCGGTAGGTGCCCAATATGCTACAGGAGATCAGTGGAGAAATAACTCCAGAAAGAATGAAGCGATGGAGCCAAAGCAAGAACAATGCCAGCTATGGATGTGACTGGTGATAGAAGCAAGGTCAGATGCTGTAAAGAGCAATATTGCATAGGAACCTGGAATGTTAGGTCCATGAATCAAGGCAAATTGGAAGTGCTAAAACAGGAGATGGCAAGAGTAAACATCAAAATTCTAGGAATCAGTGGACTAAATGGACTGGAATGGGTGAATTTAACTCAGATGACCATTATATCTACTACTGTGGGCAGGAATCCCTTAGAAGAAATGGAGTAGCCATCATGGTCAACAAAAGAGTCTGAAATGCAATACTTGGATGCAATCTCAAAAACAACAGAATGATCTCTATTCATTTCCAAGGCAAACCATTAAATATCACGGTGATCCAAGGCTATGCCTCAACCAGTAACACTGAAGAAGCTGAAGTTGAACGGTTCTAAGAAGACCTACAAGACCTCTTAGAACTAACATGCAAAACAGATGTCCTTTTCATTATAAGGGACTGGAATGCAAAAGTAGGAAGTCAAGAAATACCTGGAGTAACAGGCAAATTTGGCCTTGGAATACAGAATGAAGCAGGGCAAAGGCTAATAGAGTTTGCCAAGAGAACACACTGGTCATAAGCAGGGTGACAATATACAGCCTTGAGATACTCCTTTTCCTATTTGAAACCAGTCTGTTGTTCCATGTCCTATTTGGAACCAGTCTGTTGTTCCATGTCCAAGCTAACGGTTGCTTCCTGACCTGCACACAGGTTTCTCAAGAGGCAGGTCAGGTGGTCTAGTATTCCCATCTCTTGAAGAATTCTTCACAGTTTATTGTGATCCAAACAGTCAAAGGCTTTGGAATAATCAATAAAGCAGAAATAGATGTTTTCTGGAACTCTCTTGTTTTTTCGATGATCCAGCAGACGTTGGCAATTTGATCTCTGGTTCCTCTGCTTTTTCTAAAACCAGCTTGAACATCTGGAAGTTCACAGTTCGAATCGTTTCTCTTCAATAAAATTAGAGCAAACACCCTCTTCCAACAACACAAGAGAAGACTCTACACATGGATATCACCAGATGGTCAACACCGAAATTAGATTGATTACATTCTTTTCAGCCAAAGATGGAGCTCTATACAGTCAGCGAAAACAAGACCAGGAGCTGACTGTGGCTCAGATCATGACCTTCTTATTGCCAATTTCAGACTTAAATTGAAGAAAGTAGGGAAAACCACTAGACCATTCAGGTATGATGTAAATCAAACCCCTTATGATTATACAGTGGAAGTAAGAAATAGATTTAAGGGACTAGATCTGATAGATAGACTGCCTGATGAACTATAAACAGAGGTTCGTGTCATTGTACAGGAGACAGGGATCAAGACCATCCCCATGGAAAAGAAATTCGAAAAAGCAAAATGGCTGTCTGGAGAGGCCTTACAAATAGCTGTGAAAAGAAGAGAAGCGAAAGGCAAAGGAGAAAAGGAAAGATATAAGTATCTGAATGGAGAGTTCCAAAGAATAGCAAGGAGAGATAAGAAAGACTTTCTCAGTGATCAATGCAAAGAAATAGAGGAAAACAACAGAATGGGAAAGACTAGGGATCTCTTCAAGAAAATGAGAGATACCAAGGGAACATTTCATGCAAAGATGGGCACAATAAAGGACAGAAATGGTATGGACCTAACAGAAGCAGAAGATATTAAGAAGAGGTGGCAAGAATACACAGAAGAACTGTACAAAAATGATCTTCATGACCCAGATAATCATGATGGTTGGTCACTCACCTAGAGACAGACATACTCAAGTGGGCCTTAGAAAGCATCACTACGAACAAAGCTAGTGGAGGGAATGGAATTCCAGTTGAGCTATTTCAAATCCTAAAAGGTGATGCTGTGAAAGTGCTGCACTCAATATGCCAGCAAATTTGGAAAACTCAGCAGTGGCCACAGGACTGGAAAAGGTCAGTTTTCATTCCAATCCCAAAGAAAGCCAATGCCAAAGAATGCTCAAGTTGCCACACAATTGCACTCATCTCACATGCTAGTAAAGTAATGCTCAAAATTCTCCAAGCCAGGCTTCAGCAGTACATGAACCGTGAACTTCCAGATGTTCAAGCTGGTTTTAGAAAAGGCAGAGGAACCAGAGATCAAATTGCCAACATCTGCTGGATCATCGAAAAACAATAGAGCTCCAGAAAAACATTTATTTCTGCTTTATTGACTATGCCAAAGCCTTTGACTGTGTGGATCACAATAAACTGTGGAAAACTCTGAAAGAGATGGGAATACCAGACCACCTGACCTGCCTCTTGAGAAACCTATATGCACGTCAGGAAGCAACAGTTAGCTTGGACATGGAACAACAGACTGGTTCCAAATAGGAAAAGGAGTATGTCAAGGCTGTATATTGTTACCCTGCTTATTTAACTTACATGCAGAGTACATCATGAGAAATGCTGGGTTGGAGGAAACATGGGCTGAAATCAAGATTGCTGGGAGAAATATCAATAACCTCAGATATGCAGATGACACCGCCCTTATGGCAGAAAGTGAAGAGGAACTAAAAAGCCTCTTGATTAATTGAAAGAGGAGAGTGAAAAAGTTGGCTTAAAGCTCAACATTCAGAAAACCAAGATCATGGCATCTGGTCCCATCACTTCATGGGAAATAGATGGGGAAACAGTGGAAACAGTGTCAGACTTTATTTTTGGGGGCTCCAAAATCACTGCAGATGGTATTGCACCAAGAAATTAAAAGACGCTTACTCCTTGGAAGAAAAGTTATGACCAACCTAGATAGCATATTAAAAAGCAGAGATATTACTTTGCCAACAAAGGTCCGTCTAGTCTAGGCTATGGTTTTTCCTGTGATCATGTATGGATGTGAGAGTTGGACTGTGAAGAAGGCTGAGTGCTAAAGAATTGATGCTTTTGAACTGTGGTGTTGGAGAAGACTCTTGAGAGTCCCTTGGACTGCAAGGAGATCCAACCAGTCCATTCTGAAGGAGATCAACCTTGGGATTTCTTTGGAAGGAATGATGCTGAAGCTGAAACTCCAGGACTTTGGCCACCTCATGCAAAGAGTTGACTCATTAGAAAAGACTCTGATGCTGGGAGGGATTGGGGGCAGGAGGAGAAGGGGATGACAGAGGATGAGATGGCTGGATGGCATCACTGACTCAATGCATGCGAGTCTGAGTGAACTCCAGGAGGTGGTGATGGACAGGGAGGCCTGGCATGCTGCAGTTCATGGGGTTGCAAAGAGTCGGACACAACTGAGCGACTGAACTGAACTGAACTGAGTGTCATTTGGACTAAACTGATAACTCTTGCAGAGAGTAATTTATTGTCTTCTGGTTAAACTGTATATTGTTTATTTTCTGATTATAACACGGTATATGTTTCTTGAAGAAAATTGGAAAGTGCGTAGAAGTTTGAAGAATATAAAAATCATATATAAGCCCTCTTCTTAAAGATAGGCAAAGTTACTATTATATTTTATTGTCTTCCTTATGCATTTTTTTTAAATATTATTTTTTGGCTGGGTTGAGTCTTGGTTGTGTCATATAGGAGCTTCTCTGTGGCATGTGGGCTTCTCTCTAGTTGAGGTGCACAGGCTTTGTTGCCCTGCGGCAATGTGCGATCTCAGTTCCCTGACCAGGGATCGAACCCACGTCCTCGCCTTGACAGGTGGACTCCTAACTACTGGACCACCAGGGAAGTCCCTTCTATGCAAATTTAAAAACTAAAACAGGTCATACCAAAGCATTGTTTTCCTTTTTTTTAAATTTTATTAATATAATTGACGTACTGCAGTGTATAGGTTTAAAGTGTATATATTGTCAAATGATTACCACAGTAAGTTTGGTTGACACCCATTGAAAGCATTCTTTTGAGTGGCTACAGAGTACCCAACAGGTATGGATGTAACATGATTTATTTAACTGCTCCCTTATTGTAGGGCTTCCCAATTTTTCCTGATTTTTTAAATGAATAGAGAAACTGTTTCTAAAGCATATTGTTAACCACAGTGCTTAGCACACAGTCATTCAGTGAAAGGTACTGAATTGATTACAGTTATTTTCATCTACTAAAATCATAGTGCAAATAGATTTATTAGGTTTAATTAGACGCTTAGGGAGAATCTGGAAGAATGAGCTCCATTGTGAATACATCTGGGTTGCAGAGGGAGCAGTTTAGACCTAGGCTGGGAGATGCCGCATAGGGAGAGGGGTGGCTGACTGTGTGAGCAGTGGGGAGGGGGAGCTTTGGGGAACTTCTGTGTCGATTAGAGATTTTGAAGTTTGTTATGTAGTCTATTTTCTCTGTTAATTGCTCATAGTTGTCCCTGTGAGAGCAGACATGTGCTCTTTGAATGTAATTGAATGTCTGCTTTAGAACAATGTGACAAGTACGTATTATCTTCTTAGATTCCAGTATTTGTTAAGATGGACATAGTCATTTCTGGAAATTTCCAAATCAGATCTTTGTGAACTCTTCCAGGAAATGTGATTAGGGCAGCCCACAGGACTCTCTCCCAAGCAGGACCAAGCAGATGGGAGCTGGAAGCACCATTTTCACCCTAAAGGGATGAAAACAAAAGCTTAGCAAAGTGAACTAGCAATATTTAACACTCTGCTGTTTTGATGATACCCACGTGGGCTCCACCTCCAGAATGCCTATTCCCATACCATGTACAACTAAACTGCATATTTTGGTTCATGGCCAGACCTATTCCATGTTCAGACTGTTTGAACACTGTTGTAATATTCAATAAGCAATTAGTGGTGCAAACACTGCTCAGTGTTCAGTTAATTCATGTGATTTAATTAAGCATTTAATGTTCTATTTTTTATAAAAGAAAAACAAGAGAGGAAAAGTAATCTCTTTTAGCTTTTTCAGTTACTGCCTCTTGGGCTATAACAAACCATGAATCTTTTAAAAGCAACACAAATTAAAGTAAAAATTATATTTAAAGTTTCAAAGGGCAATGAAAATTGAATTCCTTTTAAAGGGTGAATTATTTTCACCCTGGAGATAGTAGTATGAATCATATATTATTTCTAAGGAGTTAGATAATCTTTGCATGAGTTAGTCTTTTTTTCTCACTCTTTTATTTACTCCTTAGAATAAATGTTATAAAGTAATATAAACTTTTATAGAATGTGATATTGTAGACTGATATGAAGTCCTAAGGACTATTCCCCAAAATGTTAACAGTTCATTCTTCCTCAGTTGACATTCCCAGTCTTTCCTGACAGTGTCCAACCTCTTCTCCCGATCTGCACCTTACCAGAGATGACCATTTCCAATGAGAATCAGAATGATATTGCAGTAAGGCAGACAATATCATTAAACTCAAGAAACATTAGCAAGGTCACAAAAGGAAAAGTTTAACTGAAAAGATAATTCCTAAAGTTAATTATAATGTCAGAAAGTTCTTGGCAAAAAGCAAATTAGAGTTGAAATCTTCTTCCTTTCTTTTTCAAGTTGCATCTTATGGTCTTATTTTGTGGGAACACAGGTTTCCATAAAAGTACAATTCTGATTTTTCTGTGTAGTACTCTTGTCCGCTTTCCTCCTAAGATGGTATACTTATCACAGCATTCCCACAAGAAAAATTGCTTTCTGAGACAGTCTTCTTGCTTTTTTACTTCTTCCTGTATTTTTGAAAAGGTCTTTCTTTGAAGACTTTTCTCATTTTTTGTCACTTTTGAATTGGTAGATGGTATAGTTAATTAATTTTTTCAAATATAAAAAATACACTAAAAAAACTTAAGAACTGAACAGAAAATTGAAGCCCATGTACTGGAGTCCAAAAACAAAATATGCTAGACTAGTAACTTATAGATAATCTGTACATCATTTTATACTGATGCATGTACTGATCTGCTGGGATGTTTAAATAAATTCTCTGGAAAACTTAATAAGTAGATACATATGTGGCCTGTATGAATATAAATTACCATTTTTTCTAGCTTTCACATAAGAGTTGTATGTATATACATATATAGAATTATTTTTATATAATGAGACTAATGGAGATAGTAGTATGAATCATATATTATTTCCAAAGAATTGGATAATGTTTGCATGAGTTAGTCTTTTTTCTCACTATTATTCAGAATGATTTTAACATACAAAACAATAACTAAAAATAGAAACATACTCTCATAATTTAGAAAAAACTATTCATACCTATTCTTTTACTTAATACGCTAACAACTCTTGTGAGATGAGAATTTTTTCATAGCCCATTTTATTTTGTTTTTATTGGAGTACAATTAATTTGCAATGTTGTGTTTTTTTCTACTGTACAGCAAAGTGAATCAGCTATGTGTATACATATATCCCCTCTTTTTTGGATTTCTTTCCCATTTATGTCACCACAGAGCACTGAGTAGACTTTTCTGTGCTACATAGTAGGTTCTTAATAGTTATCTATTTTATATATAGTATCAACAGTATACACATGTCAATTCCAAATTCATCTTCTAGTTTTCTGAGTACAGATTTTTTGCCTCCTTAGGTAGGTTTGACTATGCCAAAGCCTTTGACTGTGTGGATCACAATAAACTGTGGAAAATTCTGAAACAGATGGCAATACCAGACCACCTGACCTGCCTCTTGAGAAACCTATATGCACGTCAGGAAGTAACAGTTAGAACTGGACATGGAACAACAGACTGGTTCCAAATAGGAAAAGAGAATGTCAAGGCTGTATATTGTCACCCTGCTTATTTAACTTATATGCAGAGTATATCATGAGAAACTTTGGGCTGGAGGAAGCACAGGCTGGAATCAAGATTGCTGGGAGAAATACCAATAACCTCAGATATGCAGATGACACCATTCTTATGGCAGAAACTGAAGAAGAACTAAAGAGCCTCTTGATGAAGGTAAAAGAGGACAGTGAAAAAGTTGGCTTAAAGCTCAACATTCAGAAAACGAAGATTATGGCATCCAGTCTCATCACTTCATGGCAAATAGATGGGGAAACAGTGGACACAGTGGCTGACTTTATTTTTCTGGGCTCCAAAATCACTGCAGATGGTGATTGCAGCCATGAGATTAAAAGATGCTTGCTCCCTGGAGGGAAAGTTATGACCAACCTAGACAGCATATTCAAAAGGAGAGACATTACTTTGTCAACAAAGGTCAGTCTCATCAGGGCTATGGTTTTTCCAGTGGTCATGTATGGATGTGAGAGTTGGAGTATAAAGAAAGCTGGGCCTCAAAGAATTGATGCTTTTGAACTATAGTGTTGGAGAAGACTCTTGAGAGTCCCTTGGACTGCAAGGAGATCCAGCCAGTCCATCCTAAAGGTGATCAGTCCTGGGTGTTTATTGGATGGACTGATGTTGAAGCTGAAACTCCAATACTTTGGCAAACTGATACGAAGAGCTGACTCATTTGAAAAGACCCTGATGCTGGGAAAGATTGATGGCAGGAGGAGAAGGGGACGACAGAGGATGAGATGGTTGGATGGCATCACTGACTCAATGACATGGGTTTGGGTAAACTCTAGGAGTTGGTGATGGACAGGGAGGCCTGACGTGCTGCAGTTCATGGGGTCACAAAGAGTCAGACACGACTGAGCAACTGAACTGACTGAGGTAGGTTTATTCCTAGGTGTTTTGTTTTGTTTTGATGTGGTGATAAATGGTATTGTTTCCTTAATCTCTCTTTCTGATCTTTCGTTATTAGTATATATGAACGCAAGAGATTTCTGTGTATTAATTTTGTGTCCCGCAACTTTACCAAATTCATTGATGAGCTTCTTCTCACTCTTTGCCTTTGCTCATGTGCTCTCTTAGTTTGAAATGTTCTCTGCAATCCTAATTAATACCTACCTAGACTTCAAAGTCTCAGCTCAAAAGTCACCACCTCAGGAAACCTCCCTTGATACCCTAGACAGATGAGACTTCTGATATTATACATGCCCCAGGTGTCCAGTCCTTTTTCTTTATAGCACTTAGTTTGTATTTAATTACGTGGGGTTTAATAAATAGCCATCTTCCCTATAAGATAATACTAGTGCCTAGCACTAGTCAGTAAATAGAGCTAGCTATGTAAATAAATCTACAATATGGACCCTGATTGTAATTCAGGGAAAGTTAGAAACTTTATGAAATGGAAGGCAAATTCTCTGAAAAAGTTATATAAATACTATACCAGAATAATAACAGAACTGGAGAATAAGAATGCAGCTGATTAATGGTGGGCATTCCCTTCCACTGAGAAGTGGTGCCTATTTTCTTTCTGAATCTGGATAGGTCTGCAGCTGCTTTGACCAATATAGAATGGCAGACATGATGCTATACTAGTCCTGTGGGTAGCCTTTAAATGGCCTGGCAGCATGCACTTACCACCTCTAGGAAATCATAGCTAATTATAAAGTGAGACCACATTGAGACCACCATGCTGTGAGTAACCCAAGCCACATGGCGAGGTCCTGGAGAAAGAAATTCATCCCATGGAAAGAGAGAAGGAACATGGGGGCAGCAGAGATGTGAGCGAGGGAGCTGTCTTGGACCCACCAGCTCTGGCTACCCCAATGAAATCCACAAGGATCAAAGATGAACCACTTGCATAAGCCCTTCCCAAATTCCTTATCTAAAAATCATTGACAAAATAAAAAGACTGTTTCCAGTCACTAAGTTTGGGGGTGGTTTGTTATGCAGCACTAAATAACTGGAATGAAGAGTGAGAAAAGTAAATTCATGACATGGAGGAGCTGAGAAAAGATGATTCAGAGGAGAAAATAGGTGAAGGGTGAAATAAGGACATATGTAGCAACCACCTCAGAAGTAAGAATTCAGACAACAGGGATGGTGAGGCTCTCTCCATAAAACCACTAGAGGCTTGCAATCTCTCCATTTATGCAAGTCATAATGTATAGGAAATAATTTGACACTGTTTTTTACTGGCCTATATTTCTAAGAGTTGTATCTGTACATTATCAAGCAAATGAAATATAAATGATCTAAATTATTTTAAATGTATTAAATTTTCACTAATATTCAATACCAGAAAATTCCCATTCATCAATGGAATTTGACCTTAGAATGAGAAAACAAAGATTTACCTAACCATGAATCGAATGGAGAGGAGTAAAAGGAGTAACTTCCACTGAAAGACAGTTGTTGTCAGGCTTTGCATATTTCTTCTTCTTCTCCTCCTCCTCGTTTTTTTTTTTTTTTTTTATCATCATCATCAGAAAAGCCAATAACATTTGTTGAGTGCTTATTCTATCTATATGCTACAAAGCTTTACATGGATCATCTCAACAACAGAGGTGTTTAACCTTTACAACACCATAAGATCGGTATCGTTTTCTTTTTTCAAAAGGAAAAACCAAAGCTCTGTATATAAAATTGATTGACCAGAATTGTACAGGAATAAGGGGTGGAGCCAGAGAAGGAAATGGCAACCCACTCCAGGATTCTTGCCTGGAGAATTCCATGGACAGAGGAGCCTAGTAGGGCTATAGTCCATGGAATCACAAAGAGTTGGACATGACTGAGAGACTCTCACATACACACACACACACACACACAAGGAGTGGAGCCAGGATTTTTAAAAAGGGTTATTTGTATACTGACTGTCTTACCAGGGGGAAGAAGGAGGAGAATGTATTTCACATGTCATTCAAGTTAATTTTACTTAATCCTTTTCATACTAATCCTGGATTGGTATTACTATTCCTGTTTTACATATGAGACTCTGAGGCTCAGAAAGGTTAAGCAAATTGTGCAAGATCACACAGCTGTGACAGAGCCAGGATTCAAACGCAAACCATGAACTCTCTACTATCCTGCAGCAATTAACAGGCATTGGAGCAATAGAATCAGAGACTCTGGAAACTGAAAGGGGTCCTGGTATAATCTTATTTTGTAAGAACAGAAACCCATTATTATAAAGGTGACTGATGCAAGTAGGGAGAATTAAATACCATTCATTGCTTTAATTAAGCCACTGAATTGAAGATTCAGCATTAAAAAATGATGTGTGTGTGTCTGTCAAGAGCTCCTTAGACTGGCAAGTAACATGGCATTGCATAACAGGAGTGAAAGCAAGAATATAGGTGGGTCACATCTGGACTGGGACAGGGGAGGGGAAGAAGGCTTCTTGGAAGGTAATGGCTTCATTGAGTCTCAAAGAAGGATTAAGAGTTGCTCAAGCAGGAATGGGGTCAAGCACACTCCAGGGGATACAATATGATGTCCAGAGGCCCATGTAAGAGATGAGAAAGTGACCAGAATGATAATGGGGAAGGTGGTCTTGTGGCCCACGGTAAGGCATTTAGACTTCATTCTGAGGGTACAGGGGAGCCACTGGAGATTTAGGCAAGAGAGTAGCATGGTCAGATTTGTAGTTTAGAAAGACCACTCTGGATAGGAGTGCCATGTGAGAATCCAGGAGACCAACGATTACATTCTGGACTTGGTGGTGGCAGAGTGAATGGAGAGACATGGATGGATTTGAGCCACACAAGCTGGAATCAAGATTGCCAGGAGAAATATCAATAACCTCAGATATGCAGATGACACCACCCTTATGGCAGAAAGTGAAGAGGAACTAAAAAGCCTCTTGATGAAAGTGAAAGAGGAGAGTGAAAAAGTTGACGTAAAGCTCAACATTCAGAAAACAAAGATCATGGCATCCGGTCCCATCACTTCATGGGAAATAGATGAGGAAACAGTGGAAACAGTGTCAGACTTTATTTTTGGAGGCTCCAAAATCACTGAAGATGATGACTGCAGCCATGAAATTAAAAGACGCTTACTCGGTGGAAGAAAAGTTATGACCAATCTAGATAGCATATTCAAAAGCAGAGACATTACATTTTGCTGACTAAGGTCTGACTAGTCAAGGCTATGGCTTTTCCAGTGGTCATGTATGGATGTGAGAGTTGGACCGTGAAGAAGGCTGAGCACCGAAGAATTGATGCTTTTGAACTGTGGTGTTGGAGGAGACTCTTGAGAGTCCCTTGGACTGCGAGGAGATCCAACCAGTCCATTCTGAAGGAGATCAGCCCTGGGATTTCTTTGGAAGGAATGATGCTAAAGCTGAAACTCCAATACTTTGGCCACCTCATGCGAAGAGTTGACTCATTGGAAAAGACTCTGATGCTGGGAGGGACTGGGGGCAGGAGGAGAAGGGGACAACCGAGGATGAGATGGCTGGATGGCATCACTGACTCAATGGACATGAGTCTGAGTGAACTCTGGGAGTTGGAATGGACAGGGAGGCCTGGCATGCTGCAATTCATGGGGTTGCAAAGAGTCGGACACAACTGAGCGACTGAACTGAACTGAACTGAAGGAGAGTGATCTCTCAGACTTGATTGATTCAATTTGGAGACAAAGAAGAAAGTGAAGCTAAGGATAAGCCTCAGACCTGGAAAAGGTCAGTTTTCATTGCAATCCCAAAGAAAGGCAATGCCACAAAATGCTCAAACTACCGTACAATTGCACTCATCTCACATGCTAGCAAAGTAATGCTCAAAGTTCTCTGAGCCAGGCTTCAACAGTACATGATCCATGAACTTCAGATTACTGGCTTGAGCAACAATTGTGAGGATGGAAAAGAGAATGGAAGAGGAAAAGGAGCAGTCTGGACAGAACACAAGAAACTCGGTTCTGGGCATGTTTACATGGGAGTTAAGGTGGGACTTTAAAAGGGTGGGACTAAAAATATGCTCCTGGCCATCAGTGGAGAAGTAACTCCAGAAAGAATGAAGAGATAAGCCAAAGCAAAAACAACACCCAGTTGTGGATGTGACTGGTGATGGAAGTAAAGTCTGATGCTGTAAAGAACAATAATGCATAGGAACCTGGAATGTTACGTTCATGAATCAGAGCAAATTGGAAGTGGTCAAACAGGAGATGACAAGAGTAACATTTTAGGAATTAGCTAACTAAAATGGATTGGAATGGGTGAATTTAACTCAAATGATCATTATATCTACTACTTTGGGCAAGAATCCCTTAGAAGAAATGGAGTAGCCATCATAGTCAACAAAAGAGTCCAAAATGCAGTACTTGGATGCGATCGCAAAAATGACAGAATGATCTCTGTTCGTCTCCAAGGCAAACCATTCAATATCACAGTAATCCAAATGTATGTCCTGACCAGTAATACTGAAGAAGCTGAAGTTGAACGGTTCTATGAAGACCTACAAGACCTTATAGAACTAACACCCAAAAAGGATGTCCTTTTCATTATAGGGGACTGGAATGCAAAAGTAGGAAGTCAAGAAACACCAAACAGGTAAATTTGGCCTTGGAATACAGAATGAAGCAGGGAAAAGGCTAATACAGTTTTGCCAAGAGAACACACTGATCATAGCAAACACCCTCTTCCAACAACACAAGAGAAGACTCTACACATGGACATCACCAATGGTCAACACTGAAATCAGATTGATTATATTCTTTGCAGCCAAAGATGGAGAAGCTCTATACAGTCAGCAAAAACAAGACCAGGAGCTGACTGCAGCTCAGATCATGAATTCCTTATTGCCAAATTCAGACTCAAATTGAAGAAAGTAGGGAAAACCACTAGACCATTCAGGTATGACCTAAATCAAATCCCTTATGATTATACAGTGGAAGTGAGAAATAGATTTAAGGGACTAGATCTGATAGATAGAGTGCCTGATGAACTATGGACGGAGGTTCATGAAGTTGTACAGGAGATAGGGATCAAGACCATCCTTAAGAAAAAGAAATGCAAAAAAGGAAAATGGCTGTCTGAGGAGGCCTTACAAATAGTTGAGAAGAGAAGTGAAAACCAAAGGAGAAAAGGAAAGATATACCCATTTGAATGCAGAGTTCCAAAGAATAGCAAGGAGAGATTGGAAAGCCTTCCTCAGTGATCAGTGCAAAGAAATACAGGAAAACAACAGAATGGGAAAGACTAGAGATCTCTTCAAGAAAATGAGAGATACCAAGGGAACATTTCATGCAAAGATGGGCACAATAAAGGACAGAAATGGTATGGAACTAACAGAAGCAGAAGGTATTAAGAAGAGGTGGCAAGAATACACAGAAGAACTGTACAAAAATATCTTCATGACCCAGATAATCATCATGATGTGATCACTCACCTAGAGCCAGATATCCTGGAATGTGAAGTCAAGTGGGCCTTAGGAAGCGTTAACTTTCTAAGCATTAGTACTAGCTTATGAACAAAGCTAGTAGTGGTGGTGGAATTCCAGTTGAGCTAATTCAAATCCTAAAAGATGATGCTGTAAAAGTGCTGCACTCAATATGCCAGCAAATTTGGACAACTCAGCAGTGGCCACAGGACTGGAAAAGGTCAATTTTCACTCCAATATCAAAGAAAGCCAGTGCCAAAGAATGCTCCAACTACCGCACAATTGCATTCATCTCACATTCTAGTAAAGTGATACTCAAAATTCTCCAGGCCAGGCTTCAGCAATACATGAATTGTGAACTTCCAGATGTTCAAACTGGTTTTAGAAAAGGCAGAGGAATAAAGAGATCAAACTGCCAACATCTGCTGAATCATGGAAGAAACAGGAGAGTTCCAGAAAAACATCTATTTCTGCTTTATTGACTATGCCAAAGCCTTTGATTGTGTGGATCTATGGAGAATTCTGAAAGAGATAGGAATACCAGGCCACCCGACCTGCCTCTTGAGAAATCTGTATGCAGGTCAAGAAGCAACACTTAGAACTGGACATGGAAAAACAGACTGATTGCAAATTGGAAAGGAGTACATCAAGGCTGTATATTGTCACCCTGCTTATTTAACTTATATGCAGAATACATCATGAGAAATGCTGGACTGGATGAAGCACAAGCTGGAATCAAGATTGCCAGGAGAAATATCAATAACCTCAAATACGTAGATGACACCATCCTTATGGCAGAAAGTGAAGAAGAACTAAAGAGCCTCTTGATGAAAGTGAAAGAGGAGAGTGAAAAAGTTGGCTCAATATTCAGAAACCTAAGATCATAGAAACCTAAGATCTGGTCCCGTCACTTCACGGCAAATAGATGAGGAAACAATGGAAACAGTGAGAGACTTTATTTTGAGGGGCTCCAAACTCTCTGCAGTTGGTGACTGCAGCCACAAGATTAAAAGACACTTGCTCCTTTCAAGAAAAGTTATGACCACCTAGACAGCATATTAAAAAGCAGAGACATTACTTTGCCAACAAAGTATAAAGTCAAAGCTATGGTTTTTCCATTAGTCATGTATGGATATGAGAGTTGGACTATAAAGAAAGCTGAGCACCAAAGAATTGATGCTTTTGAAGTGTGGTGTTGGAGAAGACTCTTTAGAGTCCCTTGGACAGCAAGGAGATCTAACCAGTCCATCCTAAAGGAAATCAGTGCTGAGTATTCATTGGAAGGACTGATGCTGAAGCTGAAACTCCAATACTTTGGCCACCTGATGCAAAGAAATGACTCATTAGAAAAGACCCTGATGCTGGGAAAGATTGAAGGTGGGAGGAGAAGTGGACGAGAGAGGATGAGATGGTTGAATGGCATCACCAACTCAATGGACATGAGTTTGAGTAAACTCCAGGAGTTGGTGATGGATAGGGAGGCCTGGCATGTTGCAATCCATTACGTCACAAATAGTCAGACAGGACTGAGCAACTGTACTGAACTGAATTGAAAAGCAGGGATGAATTCCAGGCAGCCCTGAAGCTCAGGAGAGAGTGGGGAACCAGCAATGACAGTTTAGGTACTGATGAAATTGAGGTGACATTTGAAGTCATGGGCCTGGATAAGTCTACCCAGAAGAGAGAGCATTTCAAGGTGGCAGAAGAGGAAAGGAGACTAAAACTAGAGACTTAATCAACATTTGAAAGCAATGAAACAGAAGCAGAGGGAGACAGCTCTAGAGAGACAGAGCACTAGGGAAAAGAAGCCAGTAGAGCGCAGCATCACTGATGCAAAAGAGGAAAACTGGAAGGAGAATTCCCAGGACATACATGATCTAATCCTACATTCAAACAAGTGTAGGTTGATACAGAGAGAGCACACAGGACATTTCTCTTCATAAGGAAATGAGGCAATTTGATTTCATAAGGAAATGAAGGGGGCTCATCAGAGCCTAATCTATTTCTTTTCCACAAACATGTATTTAGAAATGAAGTGAAAGTGTTAGTCATTCAGTCATGTCTGACTCTTTGCAACCCCATAGACTGTAGCCCACCATGTTTCTCTGTCCATGGAATTCTCCAGGCAAAAATAATGAAGTAGGTTTCCATTCCCCTCTCTAGGGGATGTTGCCAACCCTGGGATCAAACCCGGGTCTCCTGCGTTGCGGGCAGATTCTTTATGATCTGAGCCACCAGAGAAACCCCAAATCTATTTCTTCCCCACAAATCTACGTATGGAATAATTATGAAAAATATGTCTGGAAAGATAATATTGCAAAAAAAAACCTCTGATAAGCTGAAAAAATTATTAAGTGGCAGGGTCGCACTAATCTCTACATATCATCATAACACATGAGAAACTTGTTATTCACACTCAATACATTTATGTAGTACTTTGCACATTTCAGGATACTTTGCTGATCTCCTTAGCCCTGGGTATAGTTATAGTGAAGTAGATGGTTCTGGCATCAGTGGGTTGTTACACTGCTAAGAGAAAGTAATAAGCAACATAAAAAGAAGAATATAAAAGACTTATGGAAGTTCAGAAAAGGGAAATGTTGCTTGTGTGGAAAGGGGTGAGCTTTGAAGAGCCAAGAGTACTTAGTGCTTACAGTGCGCCCTGTTACTGAGATAGGCACTGTATTAACTCATTTGGAGAACTTGGATATGTTGAGTGGTAGAAATGGGCATTTTACACAGAGGTAGATGGAAACGCTGGTATTCATTTGTGTCTGGCACAAGACTGCAATAGCTACTAATATAGTGGTTATCACTCATTATTTCTTGGTGCCAGGGACAATGCTAAGACCCTTTTGTACATGCTGTCATATTTCAGCTTCAGAGCAGCCACTTTACACATAAACTTAAGTGACTCCCCCAAATGAGATCCCTGGTCAAAAACAAACAGCATGCTCAGCTGACAAGAATGTTTAGTAGGATTTCTTTTAAAAAAGGAAATGTTTTTAGAGGTATAGGCAGAGTAAAAGAGAATGAATAAGGAATGTTGAGGCACCCAGAGGCTAGCAAAAACAGGAAGCCATTACCACCCTTAGATATAGATAATTCAAAGAACATCACAAAATGGTTCAAGCTGCTGCTGCTGCTGCTGCTGGTACTAAGTCGGTTCAGTCGTGTCCGACTCTGTGCAACCCCATAGACGGCAGCCTACCAGGCTCCTCCGTCCCTGGGATTTTTCAGGCAAGAACACTGGAGTGGGGTGCCATTGCCTTCTCTGATTCAAGCTGAGTTGGAGTCAACTGGCTACTTCTTTCCAGAGCATAGAAGTTAGGAATTCTCCCTTCGCTGCTTTCATCGATATCCTTACATCAAACATTATGTCATGGCTATGTTGGTCCCTTGATCCCTTCTGCAACTACACTGATCAACATTCACTGTGCCAAAAAATACTTTGAGAAGTTGGAGAGGGTGGATAGCCCCAAGCACAGCCTCATGCATTGAATATTGCCAAATGCTCTTTCTGAAAATGCTGAATTGCCTTTTCTTCGCATCCTCTTTTTCTTTAATATTCGTAATGTTGTGTACTTAGAAGAGAACTTTAAAATGTGCTGTTCACTACTTTCACGTAAGTAGTTACATGAGGTTATAAGAACCCAGCCAGGAGCTAGAATCACCAAAAGGAGGGACCACCAGACAGAAACTATGGTTATAAAAGGGTTGTTGTTAGAACCATGAAAAGCAGGAAGGGAGTAAGAGGAATAAATATGTTGATTTCTGTTTCCTCTTGCCCTCCCGTCTCCTGTAAGAGCTTCTCATTGGCCAAAGCCAACAATAATGGGATACTAGATGATAATGGTCCATGAAGGGCAGTCCCCTTGGTTTAGAGCAAGACAGAAAATAGTGAAGCCTGAGTCTTGGGCACACCAAGATTACACAGCTAAGATGCAGGAGGGGCAGGAGTCAAAGTCAGATTTATTATGCCTTATTCACTGCTTTTATTTATCTTCCATACACATTGTAGGTGTTAGGTAAATATTTGTTTAAAGAATGAATTCCCAGATAAAAGTTGAAGAAGGCAAGATTAGGGGCTACAAATCTTGACTTTACGAACCAGAACCCTGGAACCATCTCCTTGTCTATAAAATGCTGCCTGGCCATTCGACCAAACTAACTTACTGACTGTACGTCAAAGGAAATCTACAGCAGTCAGTTTCCTCCACAGTAAAACTCTTTGCATCAAACTTAATGATTCTTATCTGGAAACACTCAGGACTTAGTGTCAGAATGCAGATTTATGGTATTTACTTGATCTAGTATATCCAGTATTTGGGATGGATGAGGACACCACTGAGCCTTCATTCTCTTTAAGGATTCCAACCCTTACTCTCAAACACTCATTCCCCAATGAAAGCAAATATTATATCTGCTGAAAATGGGGTAATAAAGGAGTACAGCATGAATGTCTATTTAAATCCTGAAATAATTGCTATCTAAATTTGACTTCAAATGTAGATCTTGATTGATTGATATATTGTCAATGGAAAAGAAAAATTGCCTCTGTATCCCAGCCAGGAGCATATACACAGTTCTAGGTAATCCAAATAGAATTTAAACAGGGAATTAGTTACAAAGATCTTGAAATTTGTGGAAGAGAAAAAGGAGCAATTTGACCATAAGCTCCATAATGTAATTCACAATTACATCTCCTGTACCTGGTAGCAAAGATTCAAAAATGTGTATTGAATCTATGATTACACTTGTGAGTGAGATTTGGTCTATCAATCTAGGAAGGTCAAGAGTTCTGTTGGAAAGCATTAGGATAGCTATACGACTCTGATAATTCAAGGGATGTGAGTATGTGATTTGGCCATTGGTAGGAAATCATGTTCAAAGCCTTCTGTTCAAAACCTGTCAGTGTTACTGTATAGCACAGAGAACTCTACTCAATATTCCATGATGATGTATATGAGAAAAGAATCTGAAAAAGGATGAATATATGTATATGTATAGCTGAATCACTTTGCTATACTCCTAAAACTAACACAACATTGTAAATCAACTATAATCTAATAAAATTTTAAAAACCCAAAGCAATAACAAACTCCCCCAAACCTGTTAATAGATAATATTTAAGGAACACCTACTAGGTGCTAGATATCATTTCTGGCACTTTACTAAAACATTTGTATTTAACCTTCCTAATAATCCTATGATAATGGGTTCATTGCTTCCAGTTTCATAAATGAGGAAGAAAAGGAGGCAAAGAGTTTTTCAGTAACACAACTAAGAGCATACAATAAGAAAATAGCAGAGCCAAGCTTCCACCCACAAAGTTTGGCTTCGGAAGCTACGCTCAGTCTCCACACCATATGTCTCTCCACTGCTCAAGCGATGAAAGCTTAAACCTTTCTACATTTATTCTCCATCTTCTCCATTGTACTCTGGGGCACAAACCAGCTAGCTGTTTCCCCAACCTGTTTCCTCTCCTTTCTGGACTCATGGAAGACTACTCCCCAGCTCTTCCCTTTGGTCACTGTAGCTGTATGACTGAGTTCCAGCCAGAGGAAAGCGAGCAGAGGTGATGTATATTACTTCCTGGCCTGGCCCATCAAGCCTCTTACATCTGATACTGCATCTTATAATTTTCTTTCAGCTTGAGGAAGGTGAGCATGGTGAACCTGGATGCTATATTTGAAACTGTTGGAGCCACAAAATGGAAGGCGGCCAGACCCCTGTATGTGGTCTGGAGAAGAGTCAGGAACCAATCAAGAACATCTGTGTTAGCTTTTAAGTGAATAAGAGATACACTATCAATCTGAGATCCAACCAGTCCATTCTGAAGGAGATCAGCCCTGGGATTTCTTTGGAAGGAATGATGCTGAAGCTGAAGCTCCAGTACTTTGGCCACCTCATGCGAAGAGTTGACTCATTGGAAAAGACTCTGATGCTGGGAGGGATTGGGGCAGGAGGAGAAGGGGACAATCGAGGATGAGATGGCTGGATGGCATCACGGACTCGATGGACGTGAGTCTGAGTGAACTCCAGGAGATGGTGATGGACAGGGAGGCCTGGCGTGCTGCGATTCATGGGGTCGCCAAGAGTCGGACACGACGGAGTGACTGAACTGAACTGAACTGAACTGAATATGTGTTGGGGCCATTTTGTTACAGCAGCTGGAGTTATCTTAACCAATGCTTACATGATTTGAGCTGATCTGTTGTTCCTTGAACATGCATTTGGCTTTTGCACATACTTTTCCTTGGGATTCTTATTCTATTCTTCCAAATACTCACATCCTCAAAACTATTCAAGGCCTAAACCAAGTCCACTCATCTTCAAGCAGCTCTCCTTCACTCCTACTAGCCACAGTGCTTTCTTTTTTGCTTAACTTCCTATACAACTTTGCTGATTGTCTCTCTGATGTGCTCTTAGCATAGCTCTAATTTTGAATGTCTTATTTTCCCAGTAAACTCTTCAAGGTCAAGGATCATGTTTTAAAGCTGCCTGTATGTCCCTGAAGTACATAACATGGTAGTGTGCCTTGAGAATTCTCAATAAATATCTGTGAGGAAAATGAATTTATATATATATTATACTCAATAAAGTCCATGTTCCCAAAAATAGTCCTTCATCACTCAAGCAGGAAGGCATGTAAATGTAATTTACTAGAGTTTGTCTTTATTATTCTTTTCACCAACATACACATTCTAACACTTTTTGACAACTGCTTAGAAAAGACAGAAGGCATCCTTATCAAATTTCAGATGACACAAAACTAGAGGTAATAAATAATGCACAGGATGACAGAATCAAAATGAGGCAAGTTGGAATGAAGCAGATAACACTTACTAGGGGGTATCTGCAAAATTAGATTAAAAAAAAAAAAGAGGCGCAATTTCAGTATGGAACATGTGGCTAATGTCAATTTATAGGAAAAATCTTTTAGGTTTTAATTGGCTGCTGGGTTGACATGGGCCCGGAATGGATACATGGGACTTTGTTTATAATTAGGCTCAGGGTACTTGGTGGCAAAGTATTCAGGCTTTAACAAGGCATGGGCATGAATTAAGCTTACTAGGTGGGGACAAATGGAGGTACATGAAACCTCAATGTTAAGTAAAGAGGGGAACAAAGTCCCATATTTTAGCCTGGGCAACCTCAGCACATGAGGTAACTTTCACCAGTAGCACTGGTGGGAATTCCCTGCTGAGGACACCATCAAGTAATTTCTGGACACTAATTTGATGCCAACAGCATGGGTCTCCTGAGAGTTTTGCCTCAGAAGTAGAACCCAATAGGTCTCAAAGGTTTGTTGTGTTACTTTTGGTCCCACTTCCCAGCATCAGGGTCGGAGCTGTCCTTCACTTAAAACCAGTCACTTTTAGAGCTGAGAAGTGCCATGTCATCTGGGTAAATTCAAGTCATCCTTGAGAGACAGAGGAGAGAAGGCAGATCACATCTCCTCTGTGCTTAGCTGAGACAACTGCTCCAGGACCCTCAGCCAGATCTCTCCTTGAACCTACACTGCTTGTCTGCATGCTTGGTGCTAAGTGGTGTCCGACTCTGCAACCTCATGGACTGTGGCCCGCCAGGTCCTCTGTCCATGGGATTTCCCAGGCAAGAATCCTGGAGTGGGTTGCTGCTTCTTCCTCCAGGGGCTTAGGCAGTGTTAATAGAAGCCTAGCACCTGGAATAAGGGTCCTACCTAGTCTGTGAGAGTCAGGCCACACAGGAAGAATTGTTTCTATTCTAGATAGTATGATTTAAAAGGGATACTGGCAAACTCGTATGAACCAAAAGGAAGATGACCAGAATATTGAAGAGATTTAGAAACCAATCACTAGTTCTTTTTTGGTGGGTTAGCCTCAAGGCCCGAAGTGGGTTAGGACAGAGAGCGGAAGGGGGTGTCAGGTAGCAAGGAGAGCAGAACTGTCCAGATGTGTGAATGCTGCCTTGTAAAAGAACACTAGCATGTTAGCTAACGGCAGAAGGCAGAATTGGGACCAGGGGTATATAAGCCCCAAACGAAAATGTTTTACTTGTGATAACTCCGAAAGTAGAATATACCTTGTAAGTGAGTTTAGAATGTTCAAGTAAAGAACTGGTGACTGTCATAGATGTTTTAGCTGGAATTCCAGGACTTTGGGTAGGGAGTTAAATGAAAGTGCTTCTAAGATCCCATTCAAATCTAATGTTCTATGATCTAATTAATCTTCAAATGAGAAATGTGCTACAGAATTTGAGGAAGGAAGATTATTAACTGAGATGATTTTGGACTTACAAGCTGAAGTGGATCTTCCCCTCAAAAAGAGCAGAACCCACGGATTATTTTTTCTGTAATGTGTGAGATGGGAAAATAGAAGCCTAGTACCATTATGAAGGAAAAGGAACTCCCGAGGGGCATGAGAAAAGAAACATTTAATAAATATGAGAATTTCACAGAGTCTGAACAGGCCTGAGGGGAAGGCAAGGGAGGAATTTGGAAACCTTCTTTCCCAAAGACAAAAGAGTTGTGATGTTCCATATCTGAAAATGCTCAAGGTGAGCACTCACCTATGGCTGATGAAAACATACTTGGTCTTTTCCTCCCTATTCTGGAGGCAAAAACTCCAGAATCACACATAATCACAGTGTTCATAGCACTTTCCCCGTGACTCTGTAACGAATCCACCTGTAATGCAGGAGACTCGGGAGACACTGGTTTGATCTCTGGTTTGGGAAGATCGCCTGGAGGAGATCATGGCAACCCACTCCAGTATTCTTGCCTGGAGAATCCCATGGACAGAGGAGTTTGGTGGGCTACAGTTCTTGGGGTCCAAAGAGTTGGACAGGACTGATGGAACTGAGCAGGCACGCACCCACTCTGTTCATAAAAACCGATTGTCCTTGAAACACTGTGAGTTTCTGTATGTCTATTTCTCTCTGTGTTTCTTGTCCTTACAGACTTGAAGAAATAAGATCCTTTTCACAATCCCGAGTCTGGCGAGGGGTGAGGGGTCATTTGCAGAGAAAGTCAAGGTAACATGGCATGCATGCCTGCTCAGTAGTGTCTAACTCTTTGGGACCCCGTGGACTGCAGTCTACCAGGCTCCTCTGTCCATGGGATTATCAGGACAAGAATACTGGAGTGTGTAGAATACTTCAGTGGGTTGCCATTATCCAGGGGATCTTCCAGACCTAGAGACTGAACCCGTGTCTGCTGCTTTGGCAGGTGGATTCTTTACCACCGAGCCATCTGACAAGCCCCAGGGTAACACGGACTTGGGTACAAAGACAGATCCTCATCCTGGGAACTGGAGGGGGAGGCTGGGGTTGGGGGCAGTACCACATGCTGGGGAACCTAGGAACAGCAGAGTAGGGAGAGAGGTCAAAGAATCTATCCAGAAAGGAATCATCCCATTCTTGGCTTCCCGACCACCAAGCAACCCCTTCCAGTCGCTCTGCGCAGACCACCGCCGCTCTTCAAATATGAGGGGTGCACAGGCGGCGAAATACAGGTAACCATCAGGTTCAGGTACCGCGCCTTTTGGCTGAGGTTCGCCCACCCAGCCACCCACCAGCGCACACCTCTCGAGCTCCCCGCTTCCTCGGCCGCCGCCTTCACTCCGACTTCGTGCGACGGGCCGCCTGCAAACCCGAGAGCGCCGAGTGGGCGCGCGGGCTGCGCGCGGGCAGGAGCCCGGAGCTCTGGGCATGCTCAGTCGCGCGGGCAGGGCTCCGGGCGCGAGCAGGGCTCCCGCTGCACCGCATTCGCCGGCTGCCAAGGGGAGCCGCCGGGCGCTCGCAGACTCGGCGAGCGCTGCCCGCACGAGACCGTACCGCCGCGCCCCCCGCCGCCACCCCGAGCCCATGGCTTCTCTCGGCCACCCAGCCACCTTTGGCCGGGCCACCCATGTCGTGGTACGGGCGCTGCCCGAGTCCCTCGCCCAACAGGCGCTGAGGCGCACCAAGGGCGACGAGGTGGATTTCGCCCGCGCAGAGCGGCAGCACCAGCTCTACGTGGGCGTGCTGGGCAGTAAGCTGGGGCTGCAGGTGGTGCAGCTGCCCGCCGACGAGAGCCTCCCAGACTGCGTGTTCGTGGAGGACGTGGCCGTGGTGTGCGAGGAGACGGCCCTCGTCACCCGCCCCGGGGCGCCGAGCCGGAGGAAGGAGGTAACTGCCCGCCCGGAGAAGCGAGGGGTGCGGCCCGGGATGCTCGCCCGGCCCTCACCTACCGAGCGCGACCGACTTGCCGGGGAAATCGCGGAACTGGCCCCCGGGCTAGTTCAGAACTTCCCATTTAGGGGAGAGGGTGTGTGTGCGAAAGAGAGAAGTTCATTGTTCACGCCTCCCGGCTGCCGGCGCAGCTTGAATGCCTTGGAGAGGACGCGACTGAGTGTGGTCATGCAGACTCGGGCAGGTGGGTGGGGTGGGGAATCCATCTCATAGCATTTTTATTTGTAAAGATTGAAAAGCAGTGAGGACAGTGCAACTCTGCCCGTTTCCCAGGGAGCTGGGGGCAGGGAGAGGTGCCCTTCCAGGCGGGCGGGTGGAGGCTGGGCGAAGGGCTCTGAGGGCGGGTTGGTGACCTGAACCCACAAGTCCTGCCAGGAGCTGGGATCAGGGCTGTCCAGACGAAGGAACAGGGTGTCGGTTCCCATAGATCTACGGCGTCCCAAGTTACTTTTCAGTGGTGGAGAGAGTCCCGCAGAAAGGGACTAACAAGTGAATGAATGTAAGACTAGCTTGCTGAGCTGTGGTGTCTGGGTTGGAAAAGCTGTATTCACTGTAGGGTGTTGGGTATGTGTATGTGTGTGTATGTTTAATTGGAAATGGTTTCACAAATTCCATAATTTTTATTCTCTCTACTTTAAAACTCATAGTAATTAGAGCTTTTGGGGTTCTCAAAGGATGGTGACTACTTTAAAATATTGCAGTTTGCGAAAATGGCAGTGATTGCTTTAAACACAAGGTAGGTTAGTGGGGAGAGACAAATAGAGTGAGCTTGGATTTTAAAATGCCATCTGGCCTGGGATTCTTCTTATTGCCTGCTAAGAGCCGGGGCTCAAGACTCTCGGTTGCTATTGGCATCAAGTGGCATTGCAAGAAGCTGCTGGTTTCTTTCCTATATGGAGGGTTAGGGATTTTTTTCCCCCTATTTTGTCTTTATTCGATTCACATTGGAAATGTCTCACAGAGCTCATAGTTTAAAATGTGCTTTTTCTCCACCTGCTTCACTACACGAGTGGATGATAGAACTTTGCTTGATCTGCGAGAAAAAGCATATTTGGTTTATTACTCACTGAGATTATCAGCTTTTTTTTTTTTTTCCTTCCCCACCCTGCCTTAGCAGAAAACCAAGAGTAATAGGTCACATTCTCTCAGCTCTTTTATCTCCTTTGCCATGCCTCTCCATCTTTGAGTCTGTGAGATGACCTGCTCCATTTTAAACTGATAAGCACGTAACCACATTTGAACACTTTCTGATGTGTCCTAGGCCATATGGCAAAACTGTGGTTTGTTTAAAAGAGTAAAGTAGATTTTAAAAACTCTTTCAAAATAGTACTCATTTGTTGAGGCTGGTCCAATTTCCTGTTAAGAGACTGTGAATATATTTAATCATCTATCCCATTTTATTCCTATAATAAAACCTTTCAAATTTTTGCCTTCCTGATGCTAAAGTGGGCAGTGATCTGTCTCCCCATCAGATTTTGAGGCATACATTTAAAAAAAGACCTCACTCTGGTATCAGGCTGGTGGCCTACTGCCAGAGGCCACATAGTGTAATAGATAAGAACATCAGACTAAATGTAATCCTGTGACCTTGGGGACTATCTCTTGCCTCAGTTTTCTCACCTGTAAAGTGGACATAATCATACCTATTTCATAGAATTGTGGTAATAAATTTATTAATCCATCTGAAATATAGAGGGCAAGACATTTCATGAAGTGTTTTTATTCACTTCCCAGTGGGTCAAGGAAGATTGGCTCCTTGAGCAGTAAGAAGTCTGCTGTACACTGATGCAGTTATAGCGACATTTCCCCATCCCAGGGTGAAGGGGAATTGTCTTCATGCCTTAGGTTCCATCCTAATCTTCTCTGTAGCACTGCCTCCCAGGTCGAGTTTTCTGCTGGTGTGTCATCCCTCCCCACATCACCTTTGCCATTGCCTCTGATCAGATCCCCAGGGTAACAGACCTTCCAACCAGAAAAAAGGAATTCAGGCAGTCATGTTGGACGGGGTGCTTTGGAGATTTCTTTGAAATCTCTCATAGTTTGCTGCCTATGTTGAAGTTAATAAATGCTTGCTGAGTGAATGAACAAATGAATTAATAAAATACTAGTTAGCTTCCCAGGTGGCTCACTGTTAAAGAATCCACCTCCCAAGCAAGAGACATGGTTTGATCCCTGGGTCAGGAAGATCCCCTTGAGAAGGAACATGCAACCCACTCCAGTATTATCACGCCTGGAAAATTCCATGGACAGAGGAACCTACAGGAGGCTACAGTCCATGGTGTCACAAAAGAGTTGGACATGACTTAGCAACTAAACAGCTAACAGCTCAACAATTAGCTAATATCAGTAATCTGATAATAATCACTTTAAGGCCCTCTTGAATTATTATATATAAATATTTCATGTAACACTAATGTCCCTAACGGAAATTACACAACAGCCAATGCATTATTTTAAAATTATTAACACTGATCTCCTTGTTTCCTGTCTCTTACTACTCATTTCATTTTCTGCACCGTAGCCAAGTTGGTCTTTCTAAGACTCAAATCTGATCCTGTTCCTCTTCTGATTAAAATTCTAGAAGGGCCTCCATTGAGCTTGATAAATGCATTGAGCTGGGCTCTGCTTGCCTTTTCAGCTTTAGCTGCATCTCTGACCCCACCCCACGTGCCTCTCAACCCTTGGCTCAAGCCAGGTTCTTTTTCTGATTCACCATACTATTGCTTTTACAGGCATACATTCCTCCTTCACCCAGGACACTCTTCCTCCTTCCTCTCCTGCATTTTATCTGGCTATTCCTACTCATGCGTCAGTTCTCAGCTTACTGTTACCATTAATATTATTAGCTAATTGTTACTGGGTGCTTGCCATTTGCCAGACATTGTGTTCGATTTATGACATGCATTTCATTGAATGTTCGCATCAACTCTTTGAGCGCATTGTTATCATTATTCATGTTTAAAAGTTGATGACACTGAGTCTGGGTGAGATTAAATAAATTGCCCAAGGCAAACCACTTCAGTATTCTTGCCTTGAGAACCCCATGAACAGTATGAAAAGACAAAAAGATAGAACACTGAAAGATTAACTCCCCAGGTCGGTAGGTGCACAATATATTACTGGAGATCAGTGGAGAAATAACTCCAGAAAGAATGAAAGGATTGAGCCAAAGCCAAAACAACACCCAGTTGCGGATGGGACTGGTGATAGAAGCAAGATACGATGCTGTAAAGAGCAATATTGCATAGGAACCTGGAATGTTATGTCCATGAATCAAGGCAAATTGGAAGTGATCAAACAGGAGATGGCAAGAGTAAACATCGACATTCTAGGAATCAGCAAACTAAAAAGGACTGGAATGGGTGAATTTAACTCAGATGACCATTATATCTATTACTGTGGGCAGGAGGCTTAGAAGAAATGGAGTAGCCATCATAGACAACAAAAGAGTCCGAAATGCAGTACTTGGATGCAGTCTCAAAAACGACAGAATGATCTCTGTTCGTTTTGAAGGCAAACCATTCAATATCATGGTAATCCAAGTCTATGCCCCAACCAGTAATGCTGAAGAAGCTGAAGTTGAACGGTTCTATGAAGACCTACAAGACCTTATAGAACTAACATCCAAAAAAGATGTCCTTTTCATTATAGGGGACTGGAATGCAAAAGTAGGAAGTCAAGAAGCAGCTGGAGTAACAGGCAAATTTGGCCTTGGAGTACAGAATGAAGCAGAGCAAAGGCTAACAGAGTTCTGCCAAGAGAACGCACTGGTCATAGCAAACACCCTCTTCCAACAACACAAGAGAAGACTCTACACATGGACATCACCAGATGGTTGACACCAAAATCAGATTGATTATGTTCTTTGCAGCCAAAGATGGAGAAGCTCTATACAGTCAGCAAAAACAAGACCGGGAGCTGACTGTGGCTCAGATCATGAACTCCTTATTACCAAATTCAGACTTAAATTGAAGAAAGTAGGGAAAACCACTAGACCATTTCAGGTATGACCTAAATCAAATCCCTTATGATTATACAGTGGAAGTGAGAAATAGATTTAAGGGACTAGATCTGGTAGATAGAATGCCTGATGAACGATGGACGGAGGTTAGTGACATTGTACAGGAGACAGGGATCAAGACCATCCCGACGGAAAAGAAATGCAAAAAAAAAGGAAAATGGCTGTCTGAGGAGGCCTTACAAATAGTTGAGAAAAGAAGAGAAGCGAAAACCAAAGGAGAAAAGAAGAGAAGCGAAAACCAAAGGAGAAAAGGAAAGATATACCCATTTGAATGCAGAGTTCCAAAGAATAGCAAGGAGAGACAAGAAAGCCTTCCTCAGCAATCAATGCAAAGAAATAGAGGAAAACAATAGAATGGGAAAGACTAGAGATCTCTTCAAGAAATTAGAGACACCAAGGGAACATTTCATGCAAAGATGGGCTCAATAAAGGACAGAAATGGTGTGGACCTAACAGAAGCAGAAGATATTAAGAAGAGGTGGCAAGAATACACAGAAGAACTGTACAAAAAAGATCTTCATGACCCAGATATTCACGATGATGTAATCACTCACCTAGAGCCAGACATCCTGGAATGTGAAGTCAAGTGGGCCTTAGAAAGTGTCACTACAAACAAAGCTAGTGGAGGTGACGGAATTCCAGCTGAGTTATTTCAAATCCTGAAAGATGATGTTGTGAAAGTGCTACACTCAATATGCCAGCAAATTTGGACAACTCAGTAGTGGCCGCAGGACTGGAAAAGTTCAGTTTTCATTCCTATCCCAAAGAAAGGCAATGCCAAAGAATGCTCAAACTACCACACAACTGCACTCATCTCACACGCTAGTAAAGTGATGGTTAAAATTCTCCAAGCCAGGCTTCACCAATACATGAACCGTGAACTTCCAGATGTTCAAGCTGGTTTTAGAAAAGACATAGAAACCAGAGATCAAATTGCGAACATCTGCTGGATCATCAAAAAAGCAAGAGAGTTCCAGAAACACATCTATTTCTGCTTTATTGACTATGCCAAAGCCTTTGACTGTGTGGATCACAATAAACTGTGGAAAATTCTGAAAGAGATGGGAATACCAGGCCACTTGACCTGCCTCTTGAAAAATCTGTATGCAGGTCAAGAAGCAATAGTTAGAACTGGACATGGAACAACAGACTGATTGCAAATTGGAAAGGAGTACATCAAGGCTGTATACTGTCACCCTGCTTATTAACTTATATGCAGAGTGAATCATGAGAAATGCTGGGCTGGAAGAAGCACAAGTTGGAATCAAGATTGCCAGGAGAAATATCGATAACCTCAGATATGCAGATGACACCACCCTTATGGCAGAAAATGAAGAACTAAAGAGCCTTTTGATGAAAGTGAAAGAGGAGAGTGAAAAAGTTGGCTTAAAGCTCAACATTCAGAAAACTAAGATCATGGCATCCGATCCTATCACTTCATGGCAAATAGGTGAGGAAAGAGTGGAAACAGTGGCTGACTTTATTTTTCTGGGCTCCAAGATTGCTGCAGATGGTGATTGCAGCCATGAAATTAAAAGACACTCACTCCTTGGAAGGAAAGTTCTGACCAACCTAGACAGCGTATTAAAAAGCAGAGACATTACTTTGTCAACAAAGTTCCATCTAGTCAAGGCTATGGTTTTTCCAGTGGTCATGTATGGATGTGAGAGTTGGACTATAAAGAAAGCTGAGAGCAGAAGAATTGATGCTTTTGAACTGTGGTGTTGGAGAAGACTCTTGAGAGTCCCTTGGACTGTAAGGAAATCCAACCAGTCCATCCTAAAGGAGATCAGTCCTGGGTGTTCATCGGAAGGACTGATGTTGAAGCTGAAACTCCAATACTTTGGCCACCTGATGTGAAAATCTGACTCATTGGAAAGACCCTGATGCTGGGCAAGATTGAGGGCAGGAGGAGAAGGGGACAACAGAGGATGAGATGGTTGAATGGCATCACCGACTCAATGGACATGGATTTGGGTGGACTATGGGAGTTGGTGATGGACAGGGAGGCCTGGCGTGCTGTGGTTCATGGGGTTGTGAAGAGTCAGACACGACTGAGCAACTGAACTGAACTGATAGACTTATTGTTGTGACCCCATGGACTGCAGCACACCAGGCTTCCCTGTCCTTCACCATCTCCTGGGTTTGCTCAAACTCATGTCCATTGAGTCAGTGATGCCATCCAACCATCTCATCCTCTGTCACCCTCTTCTCCTCCTGCCTTCAATCTTTCCTAGAATCAGGATCTTATCCAATGAGTTGGCTCTTTGCATCAGGTGGCCAAAGTATTGGAGCTTCAAGCTTTAGCATCAGTCCTTCCAATAAATATTCAGAATTGATTGCCTTTAGAATTGACTGGTTTGATCTCCTTGCAGTCCAAGGACTCTCAAGAGTCTTCTCCAACACCACAGTTGAAAAGCATCAATTCTTCAACGCTCAGCTTTCTTCACAGTCCAACTCTCACATCCATACATGACTACTGGAAAAACCATAGCTTTGACTATATGGATCTTTGTTGGCAAAGTAATGTCTCTACTTTTAATATGCTGTCTAGGTTTGTCATAGCTTTTCTTCCAAGGTGCAAGCATCTTTTAATTCCATGACTACAGTCACCATCTGCAGTTATTTTGGAACCCAAGTAGAACCGTTGAAACCAGGATTTGAACTCAGATTTGCCAGACTCTAAAGCTCTAGCTCCAAGTGTTGTGATGTTAGATCTCACTTTCTCAAGCATGGGATTGGTTCTTCTTTTATGAACACCTCTGTATGCCCTGTTATATTTATCATAACATATGATAATTGTCTGTGTATCTTTCTGTAGCTCCCCCACTATTATGAAAGCTGTGAAGGCAAGAATCATATCTGCATTGTTCAACATTTTATCCCCTGGACCTTGTACATAGTAGTCATATGTCAAATATTTTGTTGAAAAAAAATGTGTCTATGATTTTAAGTCAACCTTTGTTCTCCCTCATTATGGCATATTTGGTGTTTTTTAAGCATTTCCAATCAGTAGAGTTTCATTGCAACTCCAGGTGATTTGTAAATGTTTTTCTCTTCCTCTCTCTTTTAATGCCTTTGTCTCTTGTTGTTGTTTTGTTTTTATTAAAATGCTGAGAAATTTCTTCTTAATCAAAACATCATGTTATATTTAATGACTTTTCTTCCTTGGAAGAAAGGACTGAGAACCAAACTCAAGAAAATAACCTTTCTGTGCACACTCAGTATTTGCCCTAAAGGGGCCTCCAAAGATTAG
Organism: Ovis aries; assembly: GCF_016772045.2. Lineage (NCBI taxonomy): Eukaryota > Metazoa > Chordata > Mammalia > Artiodactyla > Bovidae > Ovis > Ovis aries. The sequence continues at coordinate 62,497,032 of NC_056054.1, read as the reverse complement.
TAATGTCTGCAGCAAGTGTAAGTTGCAGTGAAGAAAACTGTATATAGAAAAAATCAGCAAATAGTATTGCTTGTCTTATAACTCCATGTCTTCAGGAATATGAATGCCTTCATATGCTGAATACTTTGAAGACCAATAAATTAGCCTTGAAAAGCCAGTCATATTTTAAATGAATCCAGATTACATTTTAGAGGGGGAAAAGGTCAATTGTAAATATCAAAAGTTGAGGAAACAAATATCTAAAAGCTGAAATAAGGCAAGTGACAGGGTGTGATGACTGGATTTTTAAAAAAATAAAAATTTCTATTATACTTGCCTGTAGTACCAAATTCAAAAGGTACGAAAGGAAACATAGTAAAGGGAAGTCTTTCTGCCTCACCTGACCCTTGTACCTTACTACGCACTTCTCTTCCTGAGGCAAACACTAGTGTGTTTTCCATAATTTTTTTTTCCAGAAGGTTTTTAGTACTTAATAAATGATTAACTGACAAAATTTATCCAAGCAAAATTGTGAAATATATCCTGTGCCCTTTCACCCCTCTCTCAGAGCCATTTTATATTTTCCCAGGTACTAAGTATTAATATATAAAGTATCCTGTGAGAAAAGCCACACAAACTCATTCTCACAAAGTGATAGTGGCTTTAGTTATCCCTACCTAGAGCCTTTGCATTGTTGGGGACCTCTTTAGGAAAAAGGCAATGCTTCAGTTCAGTTCAGTCGCTCAGTCGTGTCCAACTGTTTGCAATCCCGTGAATCGCAGCACACCAGGCCTCCCTGTCCATCACCAGCTCCCGGAGTTCACTCAAACTCACATCCATCGAGTCGGTGATGCCGTCCAGCCATCTCATCCTCTGTCATCCCCTTCTCCTCCTGCCCCCAACCCCTCCGCAAATCAGAGTCTTTTCCAATGAGTCAACTGTTCACATGAGGTGACCAAAGTATTGGAGTTTCAGCTTTAGCATCAGTCCTTCCAATGAACACCCAGGGTTGATCTCCTTCAGAATGGACTGGTTGGATCTCCTTGCAGTCCAAGAGACTCTCAAGTGTCTTCTTCAACACCACAGTTCAAAAGCATCAGTTCTTTGGCTCTCAGCTTTCTTTACCATCCAACTCTCACATCCATACATGACCACTGGAAAAACCATAGCCTTGACTAGACAGACCTTTGTTGGCAAAGTAATGTCTCTGCTTTTGAATATGCTATCTAGGTTGGTCATAACTTTCCTTCCAAGGAGTAAGCATCTTTTAATTTAACGGCTGCAATCACCATCTGCAGTGAACTGGAGCCTCCCAAAATAAAGTCTGACACTGTTTCCACTGTTTCCCCATCTATTTGGCACAAGGTAATAAATCTCCAATGGAGAAATAGACATGAAGGCCAGGGGTCGGGGGTGGGGGTGGGGGGGTGGCGGACAGAAAGGTGTAAGTGGAAAAGGTAAGCAATACATATTTGCATAGTAATTTCTGTTGTATTAGGGCAGTTAGCTATTTGCATCTACATATTTTGGTCCTGGGAGAAGGCAATGGCAACCCAATCCAGTACTCTTGCCTGAAAAATCCCATGGACAGAGGAGCCTGGTAGGCCGCAGTTCGCGGAGTCGCTAGGAGTCGGACACAACTGAGTGACTTCACTTTCACTTTTCACTTTGATGCATTGGAGAAGGAAATGGCAACCCACTCCAGTATTCTTGCCTGGAGAATCCCAGGGACGAGGGAGCCTGGTGGGCTGCCGTCTATGGGGTCCCACAGAGTTGGACACGACTGAAGCGACTTAGCAGCAGCAGCATTTTGGTCCCGACTTCTTATTTCGTTAGGAAAAAGCATAATTATATTATTTCCAAAGGCAAGGTGAGCATTAAGATCATGTCTAATAACCAACCAAGTTGTGTGTGTGTGAATAACAAAAGGATAATGTTATTTTTGTTGTTTAGTTACTAAGTCATGACCGACACTTTGTAACCCCATAGTCTGTAGCTCACCAGGCTCCTCTGCGGGATTTCCCAGGGCAGAGTACTGGAGTGGGTTGCTATTTCCTTCTCCAGGGGTTCTCCCCAACCCAAGGATTGAACCTGTGTCTTCTGCAGTGGCAGGCAGATTCTTTACCACTGAGCCAATCAGGAAGCCTCAGCATTATTTTTAATATTAGCTCTATTTAAAAGATAAGGGGACTGAGTCTTGGGTAACCAAGGTTAAGTAACTGATCCAAAGTCACACACAGCTAATTAGTGGCAGAATTGAACTTCTTATGAGAGTATGATCATTTTTGCTTGAAGGGCTTGTTGCCAGTTGTTGAGTTTAACGGATCATTAAATCAATATAAAACTGCTACCTGAGTTTCATTTTATACACTAACAATGTACAATATAACTTGGACATTAACTAAGTGAATCATTTTATCTCCCTCCCTCCTAAAAAACTAATTTTTTTTTCATTTTAGTTAAAAAAATAATTCATTTACATGAAACCCCCAAATTGCCTAGGCACAGTTCATGAATAATTGTGCCTTATTTACCAGCAGGCTCGTTGATTGCTTTTTAAAATACACACATTTCCTCAAACTTCTGTTTAACTTCAGGTGAGAAAACTGCCCTAAGCCATAATTAGAAATTACCCAGACTCTTACTAAGCTAGAAAGTGAATGAGCTAGAGGTGCCTCACATGGCAGCAGATTAATGGTTCTTGATAAATTGTCACCTCAAACTGGTTAGAACAACTGCTCTCTTTCAGGGTGTTTCTTTTCAGACTCTTGGCAATAAGCTTTTGGAAATTGAACTGTTTCTTGGAAACTTGGATGCATCTAATAATGTAATCTACTCCCATGCAGTTGATCTTAAAAGCCTTGAAAAGAAAGAACGTAATGATGAGTAGGGAGTGACTTCTATTAGATACTGTTAGCTGAAAATGAGCCTTCTGCAGAGATCCTTAGAATCATAAAATTAGGAAGGCAGGGATGGGTCCCTTATAATTCAGATATGCTGTGAAATTGCTTTTGCATGTGTTTGAATTCTTACTGAGCTCAGATTTCTTCAAAATTAGGTATCTAGTCCATTAACGTAATCCACAACACAGAAAAATCTACTGAAGACTTTTGAACAGATTTACCTTCTACTATCTTTGCATCAAAAATAAATGATTCATGAAACTCAATCTAAATTTGGAGATGTGTGTTTAGAAAATGAGTGATGGTTATTATTTACTTGACAGCATTTGCTGTTAAAATCTGTAACCACTTCAGAAAGCCCAGCTTCCTGACTGGAGATCTGGACACGTGGTAGACTTCATTCTCCTAATCAAGAGGTACCATAATTGAAAGTCAAATAACTGAAATCTTAATGAGAAAAGGTTTCATTTATACCTTATATGGACTGCAGTGCATTGTTCAACCCATTTAATAGATGAATCTTTATTTACTGTAGCGAAATCCCTGATGTTCCATCAGAATGTTCCCCTGACCTTTGAAGTTGGCTTTCACTGCTTTCCATAAACTGATATTAGGCATTAAATCTGTCAGAGTCCTCAGGCACATTTCATAAACAGGCACTTCTCATCCAAATGGACAGAGTAATCTCAAACAAATCCCATTTAAAAATGTGTACATGTAACACCATCCTAGTTTACTTTGTCATCATCAAACAGTGTAATAATGTACATTGTCTTCCTAAAACTGAGCACTGATGGAGTAGTAGAATCACATAGAAAGAATAGATCACTGGACTTTAGATTCACCGTGTTTATATGACCAGAGAAATGAGCACAGCAGCCTATGAAGACAGAAGTACAAATTAGTACAGGGTGGGTTTAATTTTGCCCAACAAATCAATGGGGACAAACCTGAATTAGTTTAACATAGCAAATCAAACAGAATACAACTTTTAGCCTGCTTTCATAGCTAGATGGGCTTATGGTATAAGTTGTCATTCTGATAGAGATGAGTAATTACATCAGTATTTTGCTTGACTTGAATATGTGTAAGTAAATCTTTGACTTCATTAAAAATGTGTTAGCCTTGAGTTCTCTGTCCTTCTTTTGTTTAAAAAATATTGAAGTTTTCCATGGAAAACTTTCAGAAGTTTTCTTCAAAAACAGACTCACAGACTTAAAGAACAAACTTATGTTTACCAGGAAGAGTCAGGGGAAGGGATAGTTAGGGAGTTTGAGATAAACACAGACACACTGCTGTATTTAAAATGGATAAAATGCTTCTAAATGACACAGAGAGCTCTGTTCAATGTTATCTGGCAGCCTGGATGGAAGGGAAGATTGGGGGAGAATGGATAGTATATGTATGAGTCACTCCGTTGAGCATCTGAAGCTATCTCAACATTGTTAAGTGGCTATACTCCAATATTTAAAAAAAGTTAAAAAAAATTGAAATTTTATTATTTATTTATAGCAGTAATGATGAGTGCCATGATTGTGTTAAAAATGACTGTGATTTTGAAGCTGAGGGCATAATAGTTGGATCACTTGTGTATGTTTGTACATTCAACAACTGTCTACTACACACCAGATTCAGTGTTTGATGCTGTGGAGATGTAGGTGAATTAGATACCATTGTTGCCTACAAGGACCTCACAGTCCAGCTAGGGAGGCAGACCAGTGGCAGACACTTGGACACGAGAGTTTCATGGCAGAGCTCCGTCTGGTGCTAAGGAACGTCCAGGAGGTGGGTCTGACCCATACCAGAGCTTTTCAGACGTGGTTATTGAGTTAGCAGGAACCAGAGGAAGGCAGAGAGAGGCAGTCTTCAGAGGCAGAGAGCACTATGGGATAGGATGAGGGTGATGGCACCGTGAAAATTAGTTTCACTAATGTTGAAAAGGATGCAGGATTGAGAAAAGCCCCTCAGATCTAAACTTTTGATTCCCAGTTCTAAGTTCACCAGGAGAACTACTCCTTAATCATGTTTCCTGTTTGGGGCCCAGAGAGATTTGGCTGTCTGACATACTGCATTTCTAAGTTGTACTCACATCTTTTTTTCTGCCTTGTTCTCCATCAGGGTCTGGCATTCCTTCCGGGATTCCTGAATAGCACAGCTTGGGAACTATATAGTCTTACTCTGGAATGGACTAAAGTCCACTCCAAATCTGAGATTCGTTTCTTGAGGTTGCTAGAATGTCATTTGGCTAAGTTGTTCTTTTCCCCCTTTGGCCCAAAATTTGCACATTAGGATGTGTAAAGCAAATCTGGCATCTGCCACATATAGGTATATAATATTACCCATGTGAATGGCAGGTAAGAGAGAACTCTTTCCTCTTTGCTGTTGAAATGTGTTTTTATTCACAAATCTTTCCATCTTGGCAGTAGACACCACTGAATCTCACACTAATATAAATCAAGTGTACCCAAAACTGAGCATGCATTTATAATCATAGGTTGAACTTTGTAAAAGCTACAAACAGCAGAGTCAGAATACAACACTGTCCTAGGTGTTGGGGCATGCTGGTTTTGATTTTTGTAGTGATAATAAGATCTAATATTCTTTCCAGCTTGGAGATGCTACAAGGTGTATTAGGGTGGAAAGTAGAGGGTGGAGAAGGGATGGGGGATGGGGAGATTATAATAATTTATATTTGTGAGAAGGGATTGGGGTTTGATGAATAAACATACTGGATTTCTTTCAACTGAAAATGTTAAACTTGTTCTACTTAATTAACCAATCATTTAAACTCATGCCTTGCTAATGAGAACCCATTAAGAGATGAAGTTGAATTTTCTAACTCTATGTCAAAATCTCTGCTTATTCAACCTTTTTTATAGCACATTTGATAAGAAATGTTTCCCACAGAAAACTTCAAATAAAAGCTGCTGAAAGATCATAAGATTCCTAGAAATCATTCCACATGATTTCCCTCATTGCACATCACTGTCATCTGTGTCTACCAACTGATGTTTCTGTGGTGAATGTGAATCAGTGGCCCAAAAAAATGGAATCTCTTACAACTAAAAGTCTTGATTTGCCCATAGCACTTCTTGCTTATAAACCCCCCATGCATATGTACTAATTTCCATTTGGTGATGAAATTTGAGTTTCATTTTCCAGATTTTACCTTTTATCTTCAAAAAAATACAGTTATGTTTCTAAGTAAACACCAAAAAAGCAAGATACTCATTTAGATGTATCCCTTTTATAATAAGCTGTGTAAAAATTAAGACTGTTGACAAGTAAGATATTGACATAATTTTTTTTTAACTTAGAAATATGCTTGTGATAAATTTAGACATTTTTAGCCTGAAATGATTCCAAAAAATTGAAGTTAGTTAAATAATCTTGGTGCAGTTACAAGGTAAAAATAGAAGAAAAATACATCTATTTTAATTTAATTTTTTAATCAAAAGGGAACTTCCATTTTACAGGGAAAGAGAATAATTAAAGCTTGGCTTCACTCATATTTGTCATATAGATGTATTTTCCAATTCAAGAGTTTTATGTGGAGAAGTTTAAATCTAGTTCTTTATTTTGAGGCACTCGAACCATTTTTGCTCTTGCTTTCATATTCTCCTGTGTGCCATCTTAGTCCTTTATCAAGGGTCCTGGCTTTCTGGCCCCCCTTTCTCTAAAACATGCACTGTTGGGAGAGGGAATGACCACAATTAGAAAGGCACTGAATTCTTCACTTTTCTCTGTTACTCTGTTACTAAGCATCTCTAAAGCTGGAGGCTTCCTTTAGTCTCCAAGCTTCCCCAAGCTTCTCCAAATATACAAGCAGTTTAACTCTGAACAGAGCACAGCTTCAAGACAAGGCTCTTAGTACAGTGTGTGTGTGTGTGTGTGTGTGTGTGTGTGTGTGTCTTCAAATTGCTGCTATCCATCTACTATCATGGGGTCATGAAATCAATTTAGTGGGTCATGTCCCAGCTGTTTTATTTTTCTTAGAATCAGTAGAAAATGTCAGAGTACATGGCAACCTAGGGTTAATATTTTTTCATGGAACCTTTCACTTTATACATTCGTGTTCATGTGTATATTAATTAGGAACATAAAATATGTTTCTTACTCTGAGTCATGCTAAGAAAAAAGTATAAAAACCCACTATATCACCTTTCAACCAGATTGTACCACTCAGCCTTTTATAGAAGTTCTAGAGGGTCATGTCTTTTGGTCTCTGGGTTCTGGGAATCATGGCCAGAATCCCAAATGCTTCTCTATACATATCAAAGCACACTGATTTCCACTTGTTTGGGTTGAATCCTTACCAGGGCGGTGTCCTGGCTGTTTGTATTCCTGTCCATCCAACATCAACAACAGAAATCATAGTCGGGGAACATAAGGAGGAAGAAGACTGTTTACTTGACTCTGCTGGGAGCTGATTCTACCTCCCCTTCTTTGATGACATTCTAAACCAGGGATAGTTACAATGACTAAGACGAGAAAGAATAGTTTCCATCTGAACTTGCATCTTTTTCACTTTTTGGAGAGTTGATTAGCAAGCAGCATCACTAGCCCCTCACATTAGGAGAGGTTGTGCTCCTGCATCTTCCCACCTGCAGCACCCAGGTGGAAGCTGAGATCTTCATGGACCCCAGAAGACCTCAGGGTCCAGGGTCAGGATTTGGCTGTGGGTACTCTTGGAAAGAAAACTAAAACTCAGAACAACGTTTTGTTGTTGTTCAAAGAGCCCCAGAATGTGCTAAAACAGTCATAATGTTAGTTCAAGTCATTCTCAGACCACTGCCGAAAGGCCTACAGGGACCTTGAAAATCACTGCTTTCATCGTTTTTTCCCACTTCTGCCATACTGAATGGGTAGAAATCCAGCTTTTATGAAAGAATGCCCAAGGGAAATTTAGTTTTCTTTCCCAAGTAATTCATTTCAGCAGTATTTGTTATTGATGGTGTCCACTAAATAGGAGACGCTTTGACCAATGTATAGGTTGTGGTTCATTCTGAGAAAGTGCATTTGACTGGTAAGTAATGAGTTAGTCTGTAACTACAGCGAAAAATGTGTCAGGCTTTTTTTTTCCTGTGGTAACCCCCTTTTCACAGCTGAGCAGCCTAGTGCTCAGAGTGAAGTGTGCTCCCTCACACATGCTCTTTTGTCTCCTCCACCCCCCAAAAAAGGAGTGCTTTGAATATTTTGCTAAGAGACATTAATGATAGAGGCAAACAGTTTTGTGGCTGTGACTGAAGAAATTGTGTGTTTGTAGGGAAAGGGCTTAGAAATGTGCCTCTTGGAACTATAATTTCATGAAGAAAAATGGATAGTGTGATTGTCATGTGCATGCCTGCATTTTTCTTTGTGAGCACTCAACTGGATAACTGAAGCCTCTGAGTGGTTTGAAAGAAACTGAGGATTAATATTGCTGCTAAGTTGGACCCCAGAGAGAAGCTTCTTGGTGAGGGGGAGAAATGATAGGGATTTAAGTTACAACATTTTCTGGAAAGTAAAGGCAGAAAAATATACAAGATACAGCCTACTGGCCTCAGCTGGCTAAGGGCTCAATTATGATTCGATACACGTTCCCTGAATGAAACACGTTCCCTCGCCTGCCCTGAAGTCAGCCTAATGACTGGAAGTTCCAAAAATGTAACAGCTACTGTCCCTTGGCCTGTTTAAAACACACACACACACGCAAACACACAGCCCCACACTCAATCTGAATCAAGTTTGGATAAATTAACACATTCTGAGTCAGGTTTGGATAAAATCAGGTTTCTAACAATGCCTTCTCTGTAAATAATACTTTGTAGTAATGTGGGGCATCAAAAATGATTAGAGGAAAGGACTTCTATGGTGGACCAATGGTTAAGAATCCGCCTGCCAATGCAGGGGACATGGGTTTGATCCCTGGGATCCGGGAGGATCCCACATACCAAGAGGCAACTAAACCGGTGGGTCACAGCTACCGAGCCCATGCTCCTGAGCCCATGCTCTGCAACAAGAAAAGCACCTCAGTGAGAAGCCCACACACTGCTCGCCACAACTAGAGAGACCCCGGTTCGCCACTGCTAGAGAAAGCCCATGCACAGCAGCGAAGACCCAGTGCAGCCAAAAATAAATAAGTAAACATATAAATAAATAATACTTTCTTTTTTTCTAGAAAAAAGACCATTCAGTTCCCTTTAGAAAAAAATGATTAGAGGGAAACTTGAGTCACTTTATTTTGGTGGACCACTAGCCAGGAGAAATATTTTTTTAATTCTACTTTTTCACTGGGCTTTTCCAAGTCTATGACACCTTCTTTCCTCTCGGTTTTACTGTTTTCTGGAACTGTCAACAGAAAAGAAAGAGCTTGTGCAGTTCCTACCCTTCTCTAGCTGGGGAGTTTCTGTAACACCATGGATTTGTCCTCATTTCGTGGACCTTGATAGTGATGTCAAATTACAAGTCTCAACTCGTAAGGGGATCATAAAGTCAACTTAGTGTGTCATTACCTTTTTTGTTTGTTTTTTTGCAATAAACTAGAATTAATATTTCTGATAGAAATATCAGAGTGTGCACATAACACAGGCAGGTATTATTTCATGTAACTTTCGTCTTCTTTTCTCACACATGCACATATACATGTTCCTTTGTGTGTTGTGGATCCCAGTGTAAAGTGGATCATTGTCATTGAAATCTACTTATCTAGGACACCAACATGAAAAAAATACTATCATTCTAGTTTATGTTGACATTCTTCACTGTTTGCAGCAACTATAGAGTTTTGGCCTGTGTCAAAGGCACTTGACTCATTGAGCAAACGGGCAGCTTGGTCTCAGGCACTCCTTCCATTGCCTAATCGGAAGGTAAGGCCACTCATTTAAATGTAGCAGAGTGCGTGAGATGGAGAGGAAGAGAAGAAAAGCAACATCAGAAATATAGTGAAAAAATAGTTGGAAAGTCCTAGGCTTCTGTCAGTGAATGAGCATTTTCAGATATCAAGGACTCCCTCACATAAATGCTATAGAGTGTTTCTATACATTTAGATGTGATATGTTCATTTGTAAACCAAAGTATGACGGTATGCTATTATAGCCTAGGATGGCAGGTATTCAGAAAACACCCCTCTTATTGAAGGGGCCACATTAGAGCCCTGTGCATTTTCATGTTTTCTTGACACCCACTCATTTCTGCTGATCCTACTGCGCCTTGCTCCCCACTGATCTACCCGACTGCACCTTTAGCTTGCTCCACTCTCCAAATCCATTATCACTTGAGGTGCCTAGTTGTTTTAGGTCTATCAAGTCATCTTCATCCCAGCATGATCACCTGGCACGCAGAGCCTGGCATGTAGAGACACAAGCGTTAAAACTGACTCAAGAGGCAGACCACCTCCTGAGACATTCCTTGAGCTGTGCCTTCTCCTTTCCCAGCGCCCTGAGGGGTGGAAGAGGACAGCTATAGATTCAAACTGTTGTTCCGCAGCTTATTCGCTGTGTGGCCTTGAGCAAGTCGAGCCTTCAGTTTCATCATCTATAAAAACTGGAGTAGTTTTGATCACACTATAAGTTTGTTGTGTTGATCTGATCTATTTACATATTAAAGTGCCTAACAGTACCATGCAGGAGGAGCTCTTCCATCAGTGATTGGTCAGTCCCTTTCCTTTCCGTGGTTGTCTGCTTTCCGTCTTTCTAGAGAGCAGTCATTCAAGCCCCTAAGGATTGAGGCTGCACGTTTGTCTTGCTGCTTTCTCTCCCTGGAAACTGGAGACCTCTGTCCCTTTGACTGCGGCCTTGCTACCTGGGGCCTACCCAGACTTTGAGACTGTGCCTGGAGTTGGGATTCAGGGCTCTTGTATTTTGGTCCCCTGTGCTGACTCTGCCTGAAATCTGCCAGGAGGTTGGGAAAGTGACATTAGAAACGTCTCTTGAGTTTGAACCTCAGTTGTGGCTGGGCCAGTCCACTAAAGCTTGTGCTACCAAAAAGGCAGGTATGATGGCAACCCACTCCAGTATTCTTGCCTGAAAATGCCGTGGACAGAGGAGGCTGGTGGACTCCTGTCCATGGGGTCGCAAAGAGTTGGACACAGCTTAGTGACTAAACAACAGTACGGGCACCGGCCTTTTTTCTGCCTCACTTTGGAGTGAGTCGTCATATTCAACTGAAACAAAACATGATATTCTTTGTATAAGTCCTCTTCATCCTTCTGATCTTCTGAATGAGTATTTCAGGAATCTCTACCGTTAAGCTTACCATTTGAACTGGTTGCATATGGGTGTTTAGATTTGAATTCACATTTCCTTTTTTTTTTTTTTGGATGTGGACCTTTCCTTTTTTTTCTTTTAAAGCAGTCCCATCTCTTTACTTTATCTTTTCTTTTCGTAGCATTGTCCTTTTTTTTACATTTTTGTTTATTTATTTTTGGTTTTGGCTGTTGAGTCTTCGTTGCTGCTGGGGCTTTTCTTAGTTGTGGCACGCAGGGCTTACTCCCTAGTTGCGGTACATGGGCTTCTCATTGCAGTGGCTTCTCTTGTTGTGGAGCACAGGGCTCTGGGACAGGAGGGTTTCAGTAGCTGTGGCTCACAGGCTCTAGAGTACAGGCTCAATAGTTGTGGCACGTGGGCCTTGTTGCTCTGAAGCATGTGAGATCCTCCCAGATCAGGGATTGAATCTGTGTCTCCTGCATTGGCAGGTGGATTCTTCCACTGAACCACTTGGGAAACCCATGGAAGTAGACTGTTTTTAAAGCCTTTTTCAACTTGTTTGCAATATTCCTTCTATTATATGTTTTTATTTTTGCATTGAGGCATATGAGATCTTAGCTTCCCAACCAGGGATCAAACCCACGCCCCCTCCATTGGAAGATGAAGTCTTAACCACTGGACTGCCAGGGAAGTTCCTGAATTCACATTTGTAACATCTTTATACGTTTAATATCTTTTCCGTTTTTAAGAACTTCTAAAATTCTTACATTGCAAGTTGAAATTCCACCTGGAGTTGAGTTTTGGTTCCTCTTTGCAGTTACATCATCTTGGGTAATTCACAAGTTTCAATTTCCAGTAAAATATCTCTTTGCTGCTGCCCAAGGTTGTTGAAGATTGAAGTGTGCTGAACATTGTGATGGCCTTGACATATGTGATTCCACTGGTAACATTGTTATGATGAGGGATAGAGTGTACATAATGGTAGTGAGAGTGACAGTCACTTAGTCCTGTCTGACTCTTTGCGACCCCATGGACTATATAGTCCATGGAATTCTCCAGGCCAGAATACTGGAGTGGGTCGCCTTTCCCTACTCCAGGCGATCTTCCCAACCCAGGGATCGAACCCAGGTCTCCCGCACTGCAGGCATATATTTTTACCAGCTGAGCCACAAGGGAAGCCCAAGAATACTGGAGTGGGTAGCCTATCCCTTCTCCAGAGGATCTTTCCAACCCAGGAATCAAACCAGGGTCTCCTGCATTGCAGGTGGATTCTTTACCAACTGAACTATCAGGGAATGGTAGTAGTAACATTATTATTTAGGAACTAGGGATGACTAGCTTATTCTTGATGATGTCTCTGAATAGATTTGACCTATGTCACTGTGACTGCGATGCTCTGACAACCCTTTGGGAGAAGCCTTGATAAAAAGAGGCTACCCTTAGAAAGCTCCAGGGAACTTAAAGATCTACTCCTTATTAGCAAGGTAAACTTGGGCACATAAGTATAGTTTTATATATATATATAGTTATTTATATAAGTAAAGTATATATAGTTTGGGTATAGTTTGTCATCTGTAAAGTGTAACATGGCTTTTGTTTGTTCAACAAGCAATTACTATTAAGTGCCTGCCATGTATAAAACAGATAAAGTGAACAAATGTGAAACCTACCCTGATGGAACCTGCAGTCTAATTGGGGAGAAAAACATAAAGTAAATAATCACAAATATATGTGTACCTATAAACAGTGGTAAGCACCTACTGTATAGCATGGGAAACTATATTCAATATCTTGTAATAGCCTATAATGGAAAAGAATCTGAAAAAGAACTTACATATGTATGCATATATATATATATATATACACACACACACACATATAACTGAATCACTTTGCTGTACACGTGAAACATTGTAAATCAACTATACTTCAATCAAGATAATAAAAAGTAAATTTTAAATTAAAATGTTTTCCAAAAACTGGAAACAGGTGCAAATGTAAAGGATGACTTTCCTCATAAGGTTGTAAAAAGTTCATAGGAGACCTCAGCTGAAAAGGGCTTGAATATTATTTCGTAGAAAACCTCTTATTAAATGGTAGGCAATAAATGTTTGTTGATCAAATGATAAATAACTGGCCAAATATGGTATTACCAGAAACCCTTCCCCAGGCAGTAAAGTAGTAGGTTGGTATTAAGCAGGACCTAAACTAGAAGTCTTCAAACCTCTCTGCTTAAAAGCTGTATAGCTGGGGGCTAGAAGACAACTGCTGTAGTCATGAGACAGCAGAATCTACAGTAGTGGCATGGAGTGTATCTGGCTTTTTGCCCCATATTAGAAGATGCTTACTTCTTGGAAGGAAGGCTGTGACAAACCTAGACAGCATATTAAAAAGCAGAGACATCTCTTTGCTGACAAAAGTCCATATAGTCAAAGCTGTGGTTTTTCCAGTAGTCATGTATGGATGTGAGAGCCAGATCATAAAAAAGGCTGAACGCTGAAGAACTGATGTTTTCAAATTGTGATGCTGGAGAAGACTCTCCAGAGTCCCTTAGACAGCAAGGAGATCAAACCAGTCAATCCCAAAGAAAATCAACCCTGAATACTCATTGGAAGGACTGATGCTGAAGTTGAAGCTCTAATATTTTGGCTATCTGATGCGAAGAGCTGACAACTCATTGGAAAAGACCCTGATGCTGGGAAAGGTCGAAGGCAAAAAGGAGAAGAGGGCAGCAGAGGATGAGATGGTTGGGTAGCATCACTGATTCAATGGACATGAACTTGGGCAAACTCTAGGAGATGGTGAGGGACAGATAGGCCTGGTGTGCTATAGTCCACGGGTCACAAAGAGATATAACTTAGTGAGACTCTGTTGATACAACTAGCACAGCCACAGGTTTGATGCTACCGGGGGCTGGTACCCCATCCATTAGTGAGGACATCAAGAAGAATGAGAGACAAAGGCTTCCTTTCTGAAGACAAGTTTCAACTCAGCAGCTGCCCATCCCTCTATCCTTCATCTATGAGACTAGCCCCGAAACTTTCCCCAAGTAGCAGAATCACAGATGAGCTGGCCAGTGTCTCCAGCCACACGTTAAGTCTGGGCTTGATATTTGTTGGCAGAGTTCCTCACCAAATAATTAAGCAGCCCTTAGAGAACTTTGCTCTTAACCTGTATGTGCAAGAGGCATGCTTAGTAAGAGTCTGAACAGGGATCCTGGGAATGGCCCAGCTCGAGAAAGGAAACCTCCTGGCTCTTTGGAATAACAAACAAGGGTTAATTCCATCTATTCACCCACAGACTTTTTCAGTCCTCCCAGAGCTAATTCGAAGGGTAGAATATGTGAAAAATATATGAGAGATAGGGACAGAGATTATCATTATTCTGGAAATAGTTGTTACCCTAACTCTGTGTGTCTCAGTTGGTAACACAGACCCCAGGTCAACAATACAATAATACAAGCTTCAGTACAAGTGAACTGCAACTTGGTGAATTCCTGTGCACCTACGTTTTGATTGAGGGAGCTGGGATGCACATAGAATTATGCCCAGACATTGTTCTCCCTGTATTTTAGAGGAGGGAGGGTAGGATTACATGCTTGGCCTTGGGTCTCAGCATCCCTTAACCACATAACTAAGATGCTGAACTTTGGTGATGGCTTGAATAAACTCTTGGCTCCTTACCCTCCCTCCCTCTTCAGTCTTGCTCTTGGGACCACTGCTACCCATGCCAATGCTCCTATTTGTACAGCTCTTGATTGTATTCTTCTGGATATCCTCTCTCCCTTCTGTAGAGGACGAGAGTCCTGCCCCTGTAATCCAGCCCTCTAGGGACCTGCCTCTGACCAGTTCTGACTTGTGGACTCTGTGGTCTGTCTAGCTCTACCCCATCACACATCCTCATACCTCTCAACCTTATCTCCCACTGGTTCCTGCCACTGTCTTTGCAGAGATTCCACCCACCTGCGTGAACTTTCACGACCAAACATGTCTCTCCATGTGACAGGTCTAGTTTTCAGGTTCATAGACTCCTTCCAGTGTGACCCACCTTCTCTCAGTTAATCCTTTCACAATAAACAACAGCAATAATATGGTTTATCATGTATTTATTATGAGTCAGAAATTTAAGTCTGTCGTTCTCACCAGCTATCTTGGTCCTGTTCCAAGCTCTTGGAGCAGTCTGGCTATTAGCAGAGGAGATTTAAGGACCCTTTGGTCAGTAGGTTAGTGGGTCAGCCTCATCATTTCTGCTGTTGGCCTTCTCTGTCATGACCTTTGCTCATTTCATATGCTGAGGTTGTGCCCTGGTTTCATTAACTGATTTATATCTTGACCCCTTTTTCTAATTTTCTGCCTGGATCCCACACTAAAGACTGCAAGATTGAAGTCTAGCTCTTGTGTGAGAGAATCCTTGAAACGTGCCAAGACCTTAGGTACCACATTGTTCCAGCCTTCAGGGCAAACACCAGCCTGCCTTATGCTGGGGTGAACCCATTAACCTGATCCCTTTTGCTGGAGCCTCTGGTCCCACTATGATTCTTCTTCCTTCTGCCTGGAATTGAAACTATACCTGGTCACTGGTTTTGCCCTGGTGGACCATTTTGCTGACTGGACATCAGATCCAATACATGCTTGTATGTCTTAAAGTATTTATTAGGTGCATTTTAAGAAGTTTGGGCTTTCCAGGTGGCTCTATTTGTAAAGAACCACCTGCCAATGCAGGATACATAAGAGACACAGATTCGATTCCTGGGTTAGAAATATCCCCTGGAGAACGGCATGGCAACCCTCTAGTATTCTTGCGTGGAGAATCCCATGGACAGAAGAGCCTGGTGGGCTACAGTTCATAGGGTCACAAAGAGTCAGACATGACTGAAGTGACTAAGGACTCATGGAGAATTTTGGAGTAAGATAACTTCCCTAAGTTAGCATATATTTAATTTTTCTTTTCCCTCCTCATCTCCTATAGCAATTAGTTATCAATTAAATGCTGCTTTTCTGGCTCAGTTTAATAAGTAAATTTATTCTTTGAATTATCGCTAAAGTAGCTTCAGTACAATTTAGTTAACAGACATTTTCTGGTAGAAAAGTAATGTTACTGTATTTCATTGAACAGATTAAAATGTGATTTTCTCAATTGTCAAAAACGTTTTGATAGATTTCCTGTGTTTTGTAGTATTGTTTCTTTTTTGGAGAAGAAAAATTACTCACATTATTGTAATTCCATATAGTGCAAAGCTAGAACAAAGGAAGTGATGCAAATCCTTGAACAGAAAGGTCATTTGAGTCACTGGAGTGTCCTGAACCATAGCAGGAACTTAAAGCTGCTATTGATACACAGCACATTTCTTCAGATTCTGACACCACTCACTTATTTATGTAGATGTTTTTCATGTGAATATTTGTGCTGAAGGAAAGCAATAGAGAGGCATTTACTTGTAAACAAAGATGGGTGATGGGAAAAGGGAAAGGAAATCTTTGTAGAAAATAAACCAGCTCCTCAGGATCTTGCACTCTTAAAAGTTCCTGCCATTCTTTTTCTTTTAGAACAGAAGTGATTGAGAGAATTAAAGAACAGAATTAGCAGTGATAAAAAACATGAATTCTGACCGGTGATCCAGAATCACAACTTGAAACTAATAGACCTTGATGTTCTCACCAGAAATGATGATGAAGATGCCGATTCCTGATCATAGTTGGCTGATATTTACTGTTGAACACACAGCCCTGTACAAGGCCTCCATGGCTTTCTTGGGTTAATCAGAGTAAGTGATAAACACAGAGGCACAGCTGGCTTGTTTGGATAATTGAATGTGAAGGAAGAGGATAGTTTCACAGAGGAGAGATCTGTCCTGTGTTTTCATTGAGGATTAGCCTGTGGATGAGGAAATTCAGAAAGTAAAGGCCACTGAAACTTTTGGTTAACATTTTGCATAATTCAGACTGACTAATCTTACAGTTTCTGGTAACTCAATTTGAGTCTTTGGCAAGTTTTAGAACTTGATGGGGAGTTATCAAATCTGTCTCCAGGCTAAAACTAGCAGTCAGTTACTGGGTCAATGATTTCTGCATTGTATTCAGGTTGTTTTAGGGCTTTTGCAAACAACAGAGACCTATCCATGGCTACTGCAAGAGACAGAAGGAGGAAAATCGGTGTGTTGTACTTACTCAAATTGAAACCACAAAATCACTCAGAACAGGGAGTCACTCTTTTCCCTCAAGCTCACTCTTGTCTCTGTGGGTCTACTTCATTCTGTTATTTTCTCACAACTTCATTTCCCTGTGGTTCAGCGTTTACCTCATATCAATCGGACTGAGCAGTTTCTCAATTTTAAATTCCCACATGGGGATTCTCATACTAATTTTGTGAGCCAGGCAGCCAAGTCATAGGTGGTTGGCTAGCCTAGGGATGCTCAGTTACATCCGATTCTTTGCGACCCCATGACTACAGCCTGCCGGGCTTCTTTCTCCGTTGGATTCTCCAGGCAAGAATACTAGAGTGGGTTGCCAGTTCCTTCTCCAGCCTAAGGATAGACTGGGTTTATGGCATGTGCCTAATGTTGGTTCTGTCAGCTGTGCTTCAGGGTCAAAAGCCAGAGTAGGTTTCTACAAAGCAGCAGAGTCTGTGGACAGGGCAGAGTCCTGCATATAGATGGGTAGTGACGCTGTCTCATGTAGAGCTAGTTTCCTCCTGCTAAGAGGTGAATCTGAACACTGAACTGTTGAGGGGAAAAAAATATTCTGGGCAACACCACCATCTTGGCCTTTTTTCTGTTTGAGTTTTGAAATGCTATGATGATGACCTTCTTTTCTCTTCTGTTGAAGGTGGCCCCCTACTATGTCC
Organism: Ovis aries; assembly: GCF_016772045.2. Taxonomy (NCBI): domain Eukaryota; kingdom Metazoa; phylum Chordata; class Mammalia; order Artiodactyla; family Bovidae; genus Ovis; species Ovis aries. The sequence goes on along the minus strand of NC_056054.1, from coordinate 62,479,121 downwards.
ATTCAGTGAGAATGCTTCTCTCCTGCCCACACATAAAAATTGGCATAAAAAACTACAAGAGAATGGATTCTGAGAATAAAATGGACAAATGGGAAGAGACAAGAAGAATGGGGGAAGTACTGGCTGGAAATGAGATCCTCAGTTTCCACCTAGAAATGTTCTGCCTCTCCAGATGATTAGGGATGGTGATGGGAGGTTTGAGGAGGAGGAAGAGAGAGGGAGTTGGGGTTACAATAAGGGACACAAGAGCATGAAAGAGAGGATTTGGGGTATTGGGCCTCAGAAGATGGGAATTCCACCTTGATGTCTTTGAAGTGATATTGCCAAAGGGTAGGTCAAAAGTGAACCTGGGATGGAGATGAACTGCTGAGTCAGGCTGACATTTAGCTCTTGTCTTCCCAAAAGCACTCCAGTAGAAAAGTTCATGAGCAATCTCCTGGGCAGTACAGCTCACCAGGAGTATTTCAACTTCTAACCAGCCCCAATTAGAGATGCTCCAGAAAGCAAGCATAAGCATGTTGCAGATATTTTTATTGGGCTGAAATATTTTAGTTTACCACTCTAGCAAATGGTCAGAGTTGCAGATGACATTTAACTGTTGGGATAAATTCATCTGGCTTTAAAACATAACCTGTCATTTTCATTGAGCACATAACCTTTAGGGAAAAGAGAAGGACCTCTTTATTTTTTAAGTATCTTCATTTGCTTCTAACATTAACCATCCCTCCTAATTTGTTGTCCTATGATCTGGCCTGCAAAAGCAACCTATGTCAGTCTTACTCAATATTTGGTCTTGGGCACAGTTTTTCCATTGCATAAGTTAGTCTTTTACCCTTCTTCATTGAAAGTTAAAGAAGGGCCTGCCTGTTGAACTCTTGAATTCATCCTATTAACCCTATCTCAGATGCCCCTCTTCCTTGAAGCGATGCTAGAGTTATATGTCCCCTGTGTGGTTAGTACAAACTGCTCTGTATTGCAATTACTTAATTACATGAAGGTCTCCCTTACTAATCTGTGAACTCCTTTCCTGTATCACCTGTGGCTGTTTCACTTCTGAGCTTCCAGTACTGAGCACAGTGAGTGACGCACTGTAGGTGTTCAGTTCAGTTCAGTCACTCAGTCATGTCCGACTCTTTGCAACCCCATGAACCGCAGCACACAAGGCCTCCCTGTCCATCACCAACTCTTGGAGTCCACCCAAACCCATGTCCATTGAGTCAGTGATGCCATCCAGCCATCTCATCCTCTGTCGTCTCCTTCTCCTCCTGCCCTCAAACTTTCCCAGCATCAGGGTCTTTTCCAATGAGTCAGCCCTCCACATCAGGTGCCCAAAGTATCGGAGTTTCAGCTTCAACATCAGTCCTTCCAATGAACACCCAGGACTGATCTCCTTTAGAATAGACTGGGTGGATCTCCTTGCAGTCCAAGGGACTCTCAAGAGTCTTCTCCAACACCACAGTTCAAAAGCATCAATTCTTCGGTGCTCAGCTTTCTTATAGTCCAACTCTCACATCCATACATGACCACTGGAAAAATCATAGCCTTGACTAGACGGACCTTAGTCGGCAAAATAATGTCTCTGCTTTTTAATATGCTGTCTAGGTTGGTCATAACTTTCCTTCCAAGGAGTAAGCGTCTTTTAATTTCATGGCTGCAGTCACCATCTGCAGTGATTTTGGAGCCCAGGAAAATAAAGTCAGCCACTGTGTCCACTGTTTCCCCATCTATTTCCCCTGAAGTGATGGGACCGGATGCAGTGATCTTCGTTTTCTGAATGTTGAGCTTTAAGCCAACTTTTTCACTCTCCTCTTTCACTTTCATCAAGAGGCTCTTTAGTTCTTCTTCATTTTCTGCCATAAGGGTGGTGTCATCTGCATATCTGAGGTTATTGATATTTCTCCCAGCAATCTTGGTTCCAGCTGTGCTTCCTCCAGCCCAGCGTTTCTCATGATGTACTCTGCATATAAGTTAAATAAGCAGGGTGACAATATACAGCCTTGACGTACTCCTTTTCCTTTTTGGAACCAGTCTGTTATTCCATGTCCAGTTCTAACTGTTGCTTCCTGACGTGCATATAGGTTTCTCAAGAGGCAGGTCCGGTGGTCTGGTATTGCCATCTGTTTCAGAATTTTCCACAGTTTATTGTGATCCACACAGTCAAGGGCTTTGGCATAGTCAATAAAGCAGAAATAGATGTTTTTCTGGAACTAGTGAATGTTAATTGAATGGAGTCAACTGTGTGTAATATGGTTTAGCATTCACAATATTATCAGGGCCCACTCTTGTAGGGGGCAATTTTGGTGAAGCAGGAAGAGTTGGAGTCAGGACACTTCTGTTCAAGTCACATATCTGGTCACAGTCTCCCTGAGCTGTGCTTTCCTCCTATTGAAAATAGAAAAAAGGTTTCTTGCTACTCAAGGCTTTTGTGAAGATGAAAAACAAATGTGGAAAGTCTTTGTAATGTTAAAGTGCTATATATAAGCAAGATTTCCTCAAAATCACCGTTTTGGAAATTCATTAAATAATCTTCCTTGTATGTGCATGCTCCAAGATAGATCTTTCTTCTGTGGCTCTGCAGCAAACGTATCATAGAATTGAAAGCTACGCTGTTATGAGAATAATAAACAGGAAACATCTAATATAATGCCTAGCATACAGTAGTCATTCAAAGAATGAAAGCTGCCGTTACTTTCATTTCTACTACTGTTATTAGGTTAATGTAGCATTTCCTCAGCTGGCTCAGAGGAAAGCAGTTGAGTGATCTGAGAAAGGTAGTGAATCTCCATTCTTCATATGGTTCTGTAACCCTCCATCCTTAACAAGCCACTGATTGCTTGTCTCTTTTCTCTGCTCTCATCTTGTGCTGAAAGGATTACTCTGAGCTCAGAGAAGAGGAGCTGTAAAAACCCAGGTGAGTGTTGCTGTCCTCTTGAGCACGTACTTAATTCTCTTATTATCTGTATCTGTCAGACAGTGGAGCCTCTAAGGATGATGAGGCTATAAAAATTTCTGCATTTATCTGCAAGGCTGATACAAGACCTTATTTGGAAGTTAAGGTGGGGACAAACCATTCAATTTGATGCCATTGAGCCTTGTTAATTTGTGAAAGGGTTTTGTATTCGCCACCTCCCCTCCACCTTTTTAACCATTCTTTACTTTCCAATCCTGCTTTTTGTCGGCTTCAAATATGCTCACAAGAGTCCTGCCAGCTTTAGTTGGAAGGAATATATATTTCCAAGCTTAGTTGGACATCAGTTGTTTTTGGGCCCTGCCCAGACTTTTGACAGAGAAGGTAGTGTTAAGGGGGCTGATGGTGTCTAGACAGTAAAATCAGAAACTGTGTAATTTATGTTGTATTACAGACATTCACTTCCCGGATTGGAAAAGGAAAACTGGTTTTTATCTAAGGAAGTTACATTAAAGACCAAAGCTTCTGGGTATTTCTGACCTATGAAAAGTTACAGCTTGCATAGTTTTTCATAACATTCTCCAACTCCTTTAAAGGCAAAAATTATTGAGAGTGTTACATGAGAACAGACTTCCAAGTTTCAGGGCACAGTTCATAGGATCATATATAGTGATCTTTCCAGCTGCTCACCTCTGGTTAGACCCCTGTACGCTTACAATGTAGTTTGATAATTGCGCGCCAGTTTCAGAGGGATATTGGGAAGTTGGAGAGAAGTATGTCTAATAGCAAAAGAGGATAGAGTTGTTTGGAGCTATAAAGACGATTGATAGTCTGACTCAGGGATCACCCCCCCAAAAAAATTGGACTTTGCCTTAAAGAAAAAGCCTTCTCTTAGTTATGAAAAAGTTATGGTAAAAATTTTTAAATGCCTCAGTATTTTGTGTTTCCTTTTAGGTTGCTTGGGCTTCCCAGATAGCTCAGTTGGTAAAGAATCCACCTGCATTGTGGGAGACCTGGGTTCTATCCCTGGATTGGAAAGATCCCCTGGAGAAGGGAAGGGCTACCCACTTCAGTATTCTGGCCTGGAGAATTCCATGGACGAGTCCATGGGTCACAAAGAGTCGGACACAACTGAGTGGCTTTCACTTTCACCAATGCTCATAAACATCAGATATTCAATATTCATTACTGTGGAAAATACTAGAAAGACAGAATCTTAATAAGCTAGGCAAATTTATAACTTTTGGCTTACTTTGACTCGGATAATCACCCAGGGCTTCAATTAAAACTCTACATTTCTTTCAAAGAAGTGTACATGCCTCTATGGAGAGCTATGAGGCATTATAGCAAAGACTGCTCTCTGAACTGTTTTAGAATACATGCATTTAAAATGCTGTAGTCATTAGTTTATGGCGAACTGTTTCTAATCATTCTTTGAAAAGTTATTAATAGCTCTTAAAATAGGAAAATTAGTCATCAAACTTCATTCATTACCAAGGAATTATTTTATATCCTCTTCAGATCCTAGGATGCTCTACTAGGTTTAGTTTCAGTTTAATAGTTTTCATTAGATTGTACCTATGTCCTAATAAGACACTCAACAAATTTGGTTGAACTGTATGTTGAGCTGTTTCTAAATATTACATGGAAAGCACTTTTTAGTACATAGTAGCTTAACAATTAAAATTACTTTAAGAGGAAGATAGTTTCAGAAATACTCATTATATGATATTAATATTAGATATTAGAAAACAGAGAAGAGTTAATGTATTAGATGGAGAAGTCAGTGGCACGTCACTCCAGTACTCTTGCCTGATTGGCCAAAATGTCCATCTGGGTTTTTCTGGAAGATGGCATAGGAGAACCTGAATGAACTTTTTGGCCAACCCAGTATAATGCATTGATTGATAAATATTCATGATATGTATAACATTCAGAACTCTTTGTAGCAGCCAGTGAACGTGGAGGGGCTTCCCTGGAGGCTCAGATGGTAAAGAATCTGCTTGCAATGCAGGAGACCCAGGTTCCATCCCTGGGTCAGGAAATTTCCTGGAGAAGGGAATGACTACCCACTCCAATGTTCTTGCCTGGAGAATTCCATGGACAGAGGACTACTGGCTGCTATATACTCATGATGTGTATAACATGCAGAACTCTTTTATAGCAGCCGGAGATAGTGAAAAAGCCTTTTCCACAGCACCATAGCCCTTTCACAGAAAGACCTGGAGATCAGAATTTCATCACATGCCTGGGAAGCTGAAGATGCTTGTTCAACATGTCATCCCAGTTTGGGATGTTTAGATTGTTGATTTCCCAGGATGATAGTCTCCATCCCTCTACAGTTGCCACAGGTTTAGCACAATGCTGGGAATGTAAAGGATACACTGAGAAATTCTTAATTAATTGGCAAATTGTCTGTATGGAAGAATGCTTTGGTAACTAACATAAACTGAAACATTAGTATTTCTCCACTGCTAGTTATGGTAGAATGCAACAATGGGAAAACTGAAAACATAACAATAATAATGGTCATCAATAATTAATGATAATAATAATCACCATTAAGCATTCACTATCAGCTCACTTACTTTTTCCAACAGCTATATGAATTATCACAATCTTGTCACAGTGATAGTATTATCACAGTCTTCCAGATGGACAAATTTAAATTCAGATAAGTGATTTGACTAGGATCACAGACTTAGTAAATACTAGAGTTTTAAGATTCATATTTAGACTATCCTGAGTCCAAAACCATCCTCATTTTTAATTGAAATATAGTTGACATACAGTATCAGGTTAGCATAGTGATTTGACATGTGCATATATTATGAAGTGATCACAGCAATAAGTCTAGGAACCATCTGACCCTACACAAAGTTATTCCAATACTATTGACCATGTTCCTTATGCTACATATTATATCCTTGTGACTTATTTTAAACTAGATGCTTGTACCTTTTAATCTCATTCACCTATTTCAGCTGTACCACACATACCCCTCCCCTATGGCAACCATCCATTTGCTCTCTGTATCTAAGAACTGGTATTCATTTTGTTTTGTTTATTTATTTTTAGATTCCCCAAACAAGCAAGATCATATGGTATTTGTCTTTCTCTATCTGACTTATTTCACTTAGTATAATACTTTCTAAATCTTTCCATGTTATTACATATGGCAAGATTTCTTTCTTATATGTCTAATCCATTATGATTATATATATATGTATATGTACCATATCTTCTTTATACATTCGTCTATCAATGGACACTTAAGTTGCTTCTATATATTGGCTATTAAAATAATATTTCAGTGAATATTGGTCTGCATATTACTTTTTTATTAGTATTTTTGTTTTATTTAGGTAAATACCTAGACGTGAAATTGCTGGTCACATGACAGTTCTATTTTTAATTTTTTGAGGAAAATCTATACTGTTTTCTACAGTACCATTAGCAATCCCACTAACAGTGCCCAAGAGTTCCCTTTTTCCACACTGTCAACAACACTTGTTATTTTTTTGTCTTTTGATGATAGCCATTCTGATAGGTGTGAGTTAGTATCTCATTGTGGTTTTGATTTTCATTTTCTTGATGATTAGTGAGTAATGTTGAGCATCTTTTCATGGGCCTGCTGGCTGTGTCTTTTTTGGAAAAATGTCTGTTCAGGTCTTCTACCTGTTTTTTTAAATCAAATTGTTTGTTTTGATGCTGAATTGTAGGGGTTCTTTGTATATTTTGGATAGTAACCCTTTATTAAATATATCAATTGCAATATATCATCTTCTCCCATTCAGGAGGCTGTTTTCATTTTGTTGATAGTCTCCTTCACTGTGTAAAAGCTTTTGATGTGGCTGGGTTATTAAAGTCCCCTTCTATTACTATATTACTGCAAATTTCTCCCTTTATGTTTGTTAATAGTTGCCTCAGTAATTTTGCTATGGATTCCTTCTAGTGTATTATTCATCTCTGTTTGTTTGTTCTTTAGTTCTTCTAGGTCTTTGGTAAACATTTCTTGCATCTTCTCAATCTTTACCTCCATTCATTTCCTAAGACCCAGTATCATCTTCACTATTGTTATTCTGAATTCTTTTTCTGGAAGGTTGTGTATCTCCATTTAGTTGTTTTTCTGGGGTTTTATCTTGTCCCTTCATCTGGGACATAACTTTCTGCTTTTCCATGGTGATTAACTTTCTGTAACATGGTTTTTGTTTTAGCCTCTCTGAGACTGTGCTTCTTTTTGCTTCTTCTGTCTGCCCTCTGATGGCTGAGGCTAAGAGGCTTGTGTAAAAAAAGATGAAATGGCATAAATGGAAGCTATTAGCTTTCATATGGCAAGCCATTTCTTTGATGGCACAGAAAAGAGGTGGGTTTGCCCTTCTAGGAAGAAAACAGTGGTTACAGGGACAGAGCAGGATTCTTCTTCTTTGGCTCCTTTGATGATCTTGATATGCTAGAAAATAAAATATGGTACCTCAGGATTTTCATAAATCTTGCTGCATACTTTTTTCAAGTTTGTGAAAATTCATTTTTAGGAAATAAAAGTACTAAAAACTTCTTAGAGCTTTGGGGAATAATAGGGATTACCTTTTTTTTTTTTTTTTACACTAGTGAAAGAAATTATTGTACAGTTGTCCCTTGGTATCCTTGAGCGATCCCTTGAGATACTAAAATCCATGGGTGCGCTAAGTTCCTTATATCAAATGGAATAGAATTTGTATATTACCCACTTATGTGCATCCTCCTTTATACTTTGCATCATCTCTAGATTACTTATAATACCTAATACAATGTAAATGCTATGAAAGTAGTCGTAAATACAATGTAAGTGTTATATAAATGGGCTTCCCTAGTGACTCAGATGGTAAGGAATCTGCCTGCAATGCAGGTGACCCAGGTTTGATCCCTAGGTCAGGAAGATACCCTGGAGAGGGGAATGGCTACCCACTCTGGTATATAAATAATTGCTGGTTCACAGCAAATTCAGGGTTTGCTTTTTGAAACTTTCTGGAATTGAAAAAAATTTTTTTGATTCACAGTTAATTGAATCTGCAAATGCAGAACCCACCGATACAGAGGGACAACAATAGTTGTCAGAAATTTCTTCTGTTGTATTTCCCAAACATATTTTCATTGTGTTCTCAAAGCCAAAATAACCTGTAGGATTTATGTTGTGAGGGCCAGTGACTCTGTACCTTGTTTTTAATCATCTTATGAATTATATAGTGGTCTGTGAGGGCACTACTCAAGTCCATTTTCTGATTTTAAAATATGGCATTTAATTTGAGGAGGGGTGACATGGCCCTTTGGGCTTTGACTTAACTCTTAATCACTTCATCATATATGAGCGGTAGATCTTAGGCTATTGAATTCTATTTCCAAAGGTGGCTATCTCCAATCTTTGCTGTTCAGGAGGATCCCTTGTACCAGGGATCCTGGTATGTTACTGCAATGCCCGATTACTATAAGGCTGAGTTCAGAAACAAGTGACTGTCATTATCTCTATGGCCATTTAGTGAGTATTTACTGTGTGACAGGATCTTGAGTTTTTTTAATCTCATGAAATCCTCTGAGGTAGATGTTAATATCCACATTTGACAAGCAGCAAAACTAAGCCCCCAAGAAATTAAATAATTTGCCCAAGATTACCTACTAATACATGTTGAAAACTTGAATCTAAACTAGACTTTCTGACTCCCCAACCCTTGCTGTTATCCTAGTATACTCTACTACAGCTATTAATAATTACTAATTCTCCATTCTTGGGCTTCCCTGGTGGCTCAGATGGTGAAGCATCTGCCTGCAGTGCGGGAGACCCGGGTTCGATCACTGGGTTGGGAAGATCCCCTGGAGAAGGAAATGGCAACCCACTCCAGTACTCTTGCCTTGAAAATCTCATGGACAGAGGAGCTTGGTGCCGGCTACTGTCCATGAGATCGCAAAGAGTTGGGCACGACTGAGCGACTTCACTTTCACTTCACTTTCACTACCTAATCATGATGTAGGCAGCTCCCAGTTGCTAAAGGATGCTCTTTCTTTCCAGTGATATTGCTATAAATAAATCCTTTTTCTCATGCACTGAGATAACATGTATAGTAAGAAGAGAATCCAAATAAAACTCTGAGAGTTTGCAGAGTTTCTATTTGCATGAGAGACAAATAAGCCTCATAGGACTCAGTGACAGTGTGTTGCCACATAATATATATCTTTTTATAATTGAATCGAACTCATGGGAAGCATTGGAATTGATAGTCAGCCTTGGATTCAGACTGTGAAGCAAGGACGGACCCAGTCTGCTTCCCACTGCACTGTGTTAATTGGACTATTAGATGAGCGAGCCTGGAGGAGACCTGTGCAGATGTCAATGAGATGATAAGCTATGAGAAACTGAAAGTAACTCTAGTAAAAGGAATAATGCTAAGCAAGAAGTACCTTTAAAAATGGGGATCTGGAGGGTACAGTGTGCTTCTTCCAACTCTCACAGAAGTGGCTGAAGAAAGAAATGATGGAGCAGAGACTCCCAGATTGGTATCCACATTGAAAGAAAATCAGGATTCAGAGCCTCATCAACTGATTCTAAAGTCAGTGGCAATGAGATGAGTTTGCCCTACAAAGTTCATGATAGTGAGGATCTGATGACAATTCCCTTTTTAACTTCAGCTTGTGTTGTCACCTAGCCAACTCTTATGATAAAAGTTCTATATGAGGTCAACGTGCTGGGCATTGCACCATAGTCTATTAGGACTGAAGGTGGGAAGAAGAATAAACAGACAACTATAACAGTGACAAGAGCTGTAACTGAGAGAAACACTGAGCACACTTGTCTAAAGTAGGCAGGTCTAGGAGGACTTACCATAAATGGTGTCATCTGAGATGAGCATTCATTTATTTTTAAAGATATTTTTATTACTTTCAGATATGTACATGCTTGTATACATTTGTCCCAGAAAAATGAAAACTTTGAAAACTTATATAATACTATGGTGAATAAGAGTAAGTGGTGACAATAAATATCCTTGCTTTGTTCCTGATCTAAGAGAGAGTTTAGTCTGTCACCAAGTTTAAAATTATCTGTAAGATTTTTATAGATAATGTTTACCAAGTTGAAAAAGTTCTCCTCTATTCTTACGTTTTTGAGTGTTTTTTATCATGCTGCTGCTGCTGCATCGCTTCAATCGTGTCCGACTGTGCAACCCCATATTATCATGAGTGTTGATTTTTTAATGCTTTTCTGAATCTATTGATACGGTAGTATGATTGTTCTTTTTAAACCTGTTATATAGTAGATTGTGTTTATTCTTAACATATTGAACCAACCAACTTGATTATAGTATACAATTCTTTTCATCCATTTCTGAATTCTATTTGGTAATATCAGTTATGGATGTTTGTGTCTCTATTTATGAGGGCTATAGGTCTGTAGTTTTCTGTGTGTATGTGTGTGTGCCCATGTGTACGTGTGCTGTCTTTGTCTGATTTTGGTACTAGGATAATCCTAGCTTAATAAAATAAATCGAAAAAAATAAATAAAATGAATTGAAAAATGTTCCACCATCTTCTTTTTCTGGAAGAGATTGTATAAAATTGGTGTTAAATCTTCTTCTAATTTTTGGCAGAACTTTCCAGGGAAACCATCTGAGTCAGGAGAGTTTTGTTTTGCTTTGAAGTTTTAAAATTATCAGTTGAATTTTCTTAGTTATAGGACTACTCAGACAATCAATTTCATCTGGTGTGAGTTGTGGTAGTCTGTGTTCTCCAAGGGATTGACTGTTTCAATCTAAGTTGTTAAATTTATGAGTGTACAGTTGTTTGCAGTATTCCCTTATTATTTCTTATATGTCTTCAGGGTCTGTAGTAATATCCCCCACTTCATTCTTGATATTGGTAATCTGTGTCTTTTCTCTTTTTTGGTCAGTCTTACTAGAAGATTGTCAATTTTATTGATCTTTTCAAAGAACCAGCTTCTTGTAACATCAATTTTCTCTACTGCTTTTTCTGTTTCAATGTCATTGATTTCTGTTTTAATCTTTATTATTTTCTTCCTTCAATTTGCTTTGAGCTCATGGGGCTTTTGCTCTTATTCTGTGTTCTTGAGGTGAAAGCTTACATTATTTATTTGTGACTTTTCCTCTTTTTCAATCTAAGCTTTTTAATGCTATAATTTTCCTTCTTAGCACTACTTTAGCTGTGTTCTAAAATTTTTTGATATTTTTATTTTCATTCATTTCTCTGTATTTTTCCATTTCCCTGAGACTTCCCTTTAACTCAGTGACTACACAGAAGTATGTTGTTTGGTGTCCAGGTATTTGAAGCTGTTCCTGTTACCGTTCTATTATTAATTTCAGGTTTTATTCCATTGTGGTCGGAGAACACTGCATAATTTCAAGGTTTCTTTTCAACTGACAGGTTTGTTTTATGGCCCAGGATATACTGTTAAACGTGTGTTAGTATGTTATGTGGGCACTTGAAAAGAATGTGTATTTTGCTGCTGTTGGATGTTCTATAAATATCGATCAAATGCTGTCGGTTGATGGTATTTTTGAGTTCTTCTGTGTCCATCCTGGTTTTATATGTACGTGTTCTACCAGTCCCTGAAAAGAAGGGAGTTTAAATCCCCAATCATATTTGTTGATTTGTCAGCGTATTGCTGTTCATCCTTCTGACTATGCCCGTTGTATTGCTGATCCTGCTCACGGCGCTGATTATCTTCTTGTTCAGTGTTTGCGGAACCCAGGGTAGACAAGGCGCGAGCTAAGAGGCCGGAGGAAGATGAGAGGATGGGAGGAGCCGTAAGAACTGCAGACACCTGTCTTCTCTCCTGGCTGGCACAGCGGCCGTAATAGAGCCTCTCTCCCGGTTGGCACAGCAGCCATAATAGAGCCTCTCTCCCGGTTGGTGCAGCTGCCATAGCAGTAGCATAACATAACCATAACATAAACTCATATAACATAATCATGAGGCCGCTCCAGGGTAGCCCCAGTGCAGCAGCAGCAGCAAGGGCTTTCATGGTGAAGCTCTTACAGGGGTACCTCACAAAGTAGCCCGTGACCAAGCAAGTACCTCCAGACGCGCATGTGCAGGGCTATACGTGATTTCATTGTTTACAGAACATGGGGCAAGAGGGCGGCGAAAGCTTGGGGCAGGATGCTGAATGGCGCCATCTTGTTAATCTCCCCCAAGGTCGCTTTCCCTTTATAATTTTTCTTCAAATATTTTACAGCTCTATGGGTTGGTGCTTAATTATTTAGGATTGCTGGGTCTTCTGAGTGGATTGTCCCTTTTAGCATTTTGTAATGTCTCTTGTGCTCTCTGGTAGCTATCATTGCTCTGAAGTCTATCTGACATTAATATAACTACTCCTGTTTTGTTTTGACTAAGGTTTCCATGCTACGTTTTCTATCATCTTATTTCCAATCTACCTATGTCATTATGTTTGACATGAGTTTTTTGTTGAAAACATAAAATTCTGTTAGATTTTTTTAACCACTTCAATCTCTGAATTTTAACTAATGTATTTAGATCACTTGTGGTTAATGTAATTATTGATATTTTAGAGCTAAGTCCAAAATCAGATGGTGACTGTAGCCATGAAATTAAAACATGCTTGCTCCTTGGGAGAAAAGCTATGACGAACTTAAAACAGCATATTAAAAAGCAGAGACATTACTTTGCCAACAAAGATCCATATAGTCAAAGCTGTGGTTTTTCCAGTAGTCTAGTCATGTGTGAATTTGAGAGTTGAACCGTAAAGAAGGCTGAGCCGGAAAGAATTGATGCTTTTGAACTGTGGTGTTGGAGAAGACTCTTGAGAATCCCTTGAACCGCAAGGAGATCCAACCAGTCCATCCTAAAAGAAATCAGTCCTGAATATTCATTGGAAGGACTGATGCTGAAGCTGAAACTCCAATACTTTGGCCACCTGATGTGAAGAACTGACTCATTGGAAAACACCTTGATGCTGAGAAAGATTGAAGGCAGGAGAATGGGATGACAGAGGATGAGATGGTTGGATGACATCACTGACTCAATGGACATGAGTTTGAGCAATTTCCAGGAGATGATGAAGGACAGGGAAGCCTGGTGTGCTGCAGTCCATGGGGTCACAAAGAGTCGGACACAACTGAGTAACTGAACAGCAAAGAGCTAAGTCAGCCATTTTTGTTTTCTGTATGTTCTATTTTCATATCTCTGCTTTATTCTTCTAACCTTCCTGTGGATTATTTGAGCAATTTTTAGAATTTTAAAGAGTATATCTCTTTGTACAGCTTATGTAGTGAAGGAAATGGTAACCCACTTCAGTATTCTTGCCTGGAGAATCCCATGGACGGAGAAGCCAGGCTGCAGTCCATGGGGTTGCAAAGAGTCGGACACGACTGAGCGACTTCACTTACTTACTTACTTACTAGGTATATTGCATGTACATAACTTATCAGTTTGAGACATTTTGTCAGTTTGAGTGAAGTATCAAAACCTTACCTTCCTTTACTTCCCTTTACCTTCGTTCATTTCTAATTGTCTTGAATATTTCCTGCACCTACATTTGGAATCACATCAGACAGTCTTAAAATTCTTGTTTCAAATGTGAAGCATTATTTAGAAAACTCAAGAGGAAACTGGCATTGAATTATTTATATTTTTACTGCCTGTTGCTCTTCTTTCCTAATGTTTTAAGCTTTCTTCTTTTATTTTTCCTGTCTGTTAAGAGAACTTTCTTTAGCCATTTTTAAGGGTAAGCCTACCAGTGTCAAATTCTCATAGTTTTCATTAATCTGAGAATGTCTTGAATGTCCCATCATTTATGAAGAATATTTTTATTGATATAGAATGTTGGGTTGATGATTCTTTTTTTTTGGAGGGGGAGTGTTATTTGAAAACTGTGCTACATCCTTCTAGCCTTCATCAGTTCAGTTCAGTTGTTCAGTCATGTCCAACTCTTTGTGACCCCGTGGTCTAGCCTTCATAGTGTCTGGTGAAAATCCACTCCTCTTTGAATTGTTTTCCTTCTATATACAAGTTGTTTTCTTGCTGCTTCTGTGATTTTTGTTTGTTTTTGGTTTTCAGAAGTTTGACCATCATGTGTCTTGGTTTGTATTTCTTTGAGTTTATTTTCAGAATTTGTTTGGCTTCTTGAATCTATAGGTTTACATCTTTTGCCACCTTGGGGAAGTTTCAGCCGTTATTTCTTTGAGTACATTATCAGCCTTACCCTCTTTCTCCTCTCTATCTGGATTCTCATGACATGAATGTTAGAATTTTGTTGTAATCTCATAGGTTCATTTGGTTCTTCTTCATACCTTTATTTCTTTGCTACAAACTTCTCTTTTTCCATTTGTTTCCAGCATTTTGTAATTGCTCATCAAAATATTTATGATGACTGCTTTTAAATTTTTGTCATATAATTCTAATATCTCTGTCAATTAGTTGGTATCTGTTGATTCTTTTTAAAATTCTAATTGTGGTTTTCCTTGTCCTTCAGATAATATATGACTTTTCAATTGAAATCTGAACATTTTAAGTGTTACAGACTGTGGATTTTATTTAAACCTTTTAACTAGCTTCCTCTGACACTCCTCTGGCAAGGGAAAGAGGACAGCATTGCTTCAGTATATATATTTGACCTCTTTTGTTCAGTATAACCTTGTGTTACCCATTGTGTTTATCTATTATGTTGGATCTGTAGATCAATTTTTGGAGAAATAACATCTTAACAGTATTGAATTATACGAAAAAAGACCCAATATGTATTTAGTCTTCTGAGAAGGAAACGGCAACCCACTCCAGTGTTCTTGCCTGGAGAATCCCACAGATGGGGGAGCCTGGGGGGCTGCCGTCTATGGGGTCGCATAGAGTCAGACACGGCTGAAGCGACTTAGCAGCAGCAGCAGCAGCACTGTCCTCCCGTAGTATTTTGTAAATTTGTAGTTTCCTTAACTAGTTGATCTTTTTGGTGCTATTATAAGTGGTATTGTTTCTTAAAATTTATTTTCCAATTCTTTATTGCTAGTATATAGAAAAACAATTTTTTAAATTGTATATAGTGAGTGTATATCTGCAACCTTGCTAAATTTTCTCATTAGTTCTATTAATATTTTGTGGATTTTATTGGATTTTCTATGCACATGCTCAAGTCATCTGAAAAAAAAAAGAAAACATAGTTTTACGTCTTCTCTGAACAGTATGTCTCTTCCTTCCTTCCTTTGTTTTTCTGTTTGGACTTATTGCTCTAAAACCTTTAATGCAACATTGAAAGAGGTTATGAGAGTTAACATCCTAGCCTATTTCTAATCTTTAATCTTTAGGGGAATCTTTAATCTTTAGGGGAAAAACATTTAGTGTTTTGCCATTAAATGTGATGTTAGTTTTTTATAAAAAATACATCTATGTTGCATTACATAGTTATTAGCTTGTTGACATTGTTTTTATGAAAGAATATGGATGATTTTAAAGATTTTCTTATGAAAGAATGGTACAAATATGGAAGCTTTGGGGTTTTTTTTTTTAATATGCTCATTTTTTTCCAGCTTTAGATTTTAGTACAAAGAAAGTGAATCTTAAAAGTTATCATCACAATAAAAATTTTTATAACAATGTTTGTTAATTAAACTTATTGTGGTGATCATTTCACAGTATACAAATATCAAATCATTGTGTTGAAATCCTGAAACTAGTATATCAATTATTTCTAAATAAAAAATAATAATTTGATATAAGTTTTATGTATATTGTTGAATATTTGTATATGTATATTTCTTTGTTGTTACATATATTATTCAGTACTGTTACTGAATTAACAATAATACCTGTGAAATTCCTTTCAATTTTGTGTATTAACTAGCCTTCTTTAGAAAATTCTAATGATGTTCTCAGATTGCATGCTAGATTTTTTGCATTGTTACAGGTTTCGTTTTTGTTTAGTGTTGAGGATGGAAACCTCTATACTTGTCAACCCAATACTTGATGTGTTTTCCAGAAATCATTGAGGGGAGATAGATTTCATATGCAGAGGTGAATAGGAAAACCCCCTCCCTCCCGCTCAGGACAAGCTCAAATCCTACACTGCTGTCCTGCCACTCCCTTCTTCTGAGTCTTCCAGCTTAGGGTCCCTTGCCAGGTCCTTGATGTTTTACCTCCTAATTACAATTCTTCTTGGCATCTCAGACTTTCCACAAAAATCCTCATAACTTAGTGTGCATGCTAAGGTGCTTTCAGTTATGTCCAACTTTTGAAACCCTATAAATTGTAGCCCGCCAGGTTCCTCTGTCCAAGAGATTCTCCAGGAACATAAAGGACCTTAAAAACAAAAATATGAAAAAATTGAGTACCGTATATTTGTGTATATATATGTATACATACCTACATACATACATATATATATAATATATATATATATATATATATATATATATATATATATATATAGCCTGGTCCCTGATGGGTCAGACAGTAACCTGCCTGCAGTGCCGGTGACCTGGGTTCGGTCCCTGAGTTGGGAAGATACCCTGGAGGAAGGAGCATCTACCCACTCCAGTATTCTGGCCTGAAGGCTTCTATGGACAGGGAGCTTGGCGAGCCACAGTCCAGGAGATCACAGAGTCTGACACAACTGAGCGACTTTCACACAGCTTGGCTCCAAACAAGTTTTTACATGGATTGGTATCATGCAATATAGAATGTCATAGAGCGGATTCCATGGTTTGAAGTGATCTTCTCCGAACCTATGAGTTTAAGCCAAATCTAAATGGAGAATTAAAAGGTCTGGAGTCTTGTTTTGTTTTACTGGTTTTGGTTTTGGGGAGTCAGTCCAAGTCCTGATCAGTTCTTGCCCCTAATTTGTTTTCACCACACTATGCCTTCAAGATGCTAAAATACCAGAGCAAAAAGAGAAAAATTCTGTTGGTTTTTTAGAAGCCTTAGTTACTAAACATTTGAATTAACTAATGGAAGGTGGAATAGAAAAACCAAATCATCAAGTAAACTGAAATTCATTTATATTTGTTTCTGGAGTATGTCATGTGATATTTTCCTGGGAAGATTCACATTCTTAATTATGTTTGGTTTACAATAATATTAAAATAACCACATTTCCTGAGTACAATTCAATTGTGCCATTAAGGGATGTAGTATTCTTTCATCATTCCAGGCAGTGTGGAATCCACTGAGAATAAAAATTGGCCATGAATAATCCACAGAAATGACTATATTTAGAAGCATATATAACATCAGATTTTTGCATTATCTCTGAGTTCTAATGTTGATTAGATATCTCAGTTTTATAACTTTGGAGAGATATGGGGAGTCTTCTTGTTAATTTAGCAAAGGTTTAGCTGAGAGCCTTCTTTATACCATGCACTGTGTTAGTCCATGTAGATCAAAAAATGGGAGATGAAGAGGCAATACCCTCAAAAAGTTTCCTGGGTGGTGATGCTCCAACTTGCCATCTCAAACCTTTGTTCACCCATTCATGATCCAGGACCACCAAACAGGGTAAGACCACTGCCCTCAAGGAGTTCAGTCTAGGAAAGCATGTAGAAGGAGATGAACCTTAAAAGATGGAGAAATAGCTCACACAGTCCTTTTAAAACTTTCTAACTGCAAAGTTACCACTCATTTCCTGAGGATCTTTCAGAATGCTATTTATTATGCCTAGGGATGAGCAACATTTTTAACTATAAAGCTTACCATGTTTTAATTAACATAAGTAGCACCCGCTGGGGATGTTAGCATAGGTTCAATGTCTGAGGTTGGGGGAAAGTATATCATCCTTTGAGGATCCTGCCTCTTGGATTGATGCTGAGAGCAACCTTGTGTGAGAAATGGAGGGGCACCTTGAGACCACCCACCTCACCTAGCTGGACTCTTCTCAATTTATGAGGCTATAAATAAGTGTATGTAAGGAAGGTTGCTTATGCCTCCAAGCATCAGCTTTGTCAGGCTGTAGGTGCTGCTCAGTTCAGTTCAGTTCAGTCACTCAGTCGTGTCCAACTCTTTGCGACCCCATGAATCGCAGCATGCCAGGCCTCCCTGTCCATCACCAACTCCCGGAGTTCACTCAGACTCACGTCCATCGAGTCAGTGATGCCATCCAGCCATCTCATCCTCTGTCGTCCCCTTCTGCTCCTGCCTCCAATCCCTCCCAGCATCAAAGTCTTTTCCAATGCTGCTCACCAATTATCAGATCAGGAGGTACCCAAGAGGGTCGAATGTGCTACAGCACAGGGGAGGATATGTCTTAAGTGTTTTTAAACACTATCATAAAGTTTCATTTTTAAAAGAAAAATAAAAAGAGAAGGAGGGAGAGAAAATGCTTCCTGGTTGACAGACGCACGAGGAGGATTCTAGTTAAGGAACAGCGTTATGTAGGTCACTTCAGGCCCTGGAACTTGCATCTTCTTGCTATCTGACAGGGAAGGTAAGGCATTTCCCCAGGCCCTAGAGACCTATCCTAGCCATTTGCATCGGGACTTGAAAGTCTCCTGTCCCCGCAGCCCTTCCCAGGTTCCCAGTCTTCTTGTCTATAGCTTTGGACTTCCGCGGTAGCCCTCTTTGCCCGTTTCACTTTCCTGTGTTGCTCTCTCTAGCCACATGGCCACAAATTCTTGGATTTTATCATACATACTCAATGGAAGAAGCCTTTACTAGAAAATTGTAGCCCAGCAGAGCTATAATGCTTGATCATCCTGCATAAAGCACTGCTTTCTTTGCTATCCAGGCAGGCAGGATTAAACAGCAAGCTGCTGGATTTTGATGTTGTCTGGAGTTAACTTGTCTTGAGTCTACTGCAGGAAGTCGGTGGGGAACAGGCCGTTCCCACTGCCTTCTCAGATATCTGTTCACTGACCTGGCAACAACCTTCCCCTTCTTGAGTAGCATTTGTCTCCAGGTAAGCCTCAGCACATGCAATTATTATCCTTCTCCCGAGCCCTGATTCTAAGAAGTCTGGAAAGGCAAATGGCTAATTTAAAGGATCTTGGGTGACACCACTTGGGTTCTGAATATGGATAGACAATTTAGTGGCGGTTAACTGAGACCCGGCTGGTTAACACCTGACTGCCACAGCAATCTATTACTTTCCAAAACTAGTGAGACCATGATATGGAATGGTGCCACGAATGTAAGGATTGGGCTCAGTAGCTTGGATTGTTCTCTCCCTCATGTTCAGATTTCAGTGTTGGAAGAGATATTTGACACCTGAAAGACCAGAGTCTTTCCACTCACTCCTTCGCCTAGGATATTTCGGAGGACAGTTCGTTAGGAAACACATTAATGTCTATGAGGTGGGAAGGATGCCAAAAGAAAAAAATATGCTCAAATGTAGTTAACTCCTGTTGTGACCTCTTCTAACTCTTCCGCTTTTTCTGCTCTTCCAAGTGTCACATCCTTAGAGAGAAACAAGATATTTTCACTATGTTTATTTGTTTGTTTTTCAAGAGCAGTTTACAACAGTCATGTGAACACTCCCGCTTTAACGATCATGTAAGAAGATAGATGACTATTCTGGCCTGTCCTCTGAGCTGGCCCTGCAGGGACTGGCGAGACGCAAGCATTTTGCACATGCCATTTCTATATAGAGATCTCACAGCTGTAAAAGCCTTGCTTAAATCCAAGTTACCATACAAACCAGCTGGAATAAAACCCCAAATAAAAGTTCCAAAACTAGCTTGTTTCTTTGAGCAGGCTCCTTGATGGCTAGAAATCTGATACTTCACATAAAAAGTTCCAGAAAACAAACAGATTTGCTGACATGCCATAACACAGGATGCTCTCTTCTTTAAACTTGTTCTTCATTGTCTCTTACATTGGAAAAAACAAAACCAAGAAACAAAATCAGAACTACTAGAATGATGAACCCCTTACAGACTGCAGAATCGAGCAGGGTTTAAGTGAGAATCGGAGACCTGTGTTATATTTTATATGTCAGCACCAACACTGTCTTTGGTTAATGGAATGGAGAGTGGAGCTAATGCTAACTGGCTTTGATCCTGAGGAATTTACTTAACTTCTCTGAGCCTTACATGTGCTACCTATAAAATAAACAACTTGAATTAAGATCACCCCCAAGATAATAAGGATATTTAGAAGTTTTAATTCAAGTGGGTATGCAAAGAAAATGTAATGTTTCTTGACACCTTTGAGAGTTCAGATAATTTACTGAATGTCAGTAACAAATTAGTTGTTTGGGTAAGCAAGTAGCTGGTTACCCTACTTATAAAGCTTGTGTCTTGAGTCTGAAGCATTTTCAAGACTGCTTTAACAGTGGCTACACAATTGCTTATGTAGTAAATTAGTATTTAATTCAGTAAACATGGCTTAAGGAACTTCTGAGTGCAAGGATTTACCCATATAATGACATTTTTAATCCTGTAGCACCTGGTTTAAAAATCACTTTCATATGAATTATTTAATTTTTCTACCAACACTACATGGACTGGAGAGGGCAAATATCACCTTTTACAGATAAGGAAATTGAGGCTCAGTGATGTCACATAGAATGCTAAATTTAAATCTATTGTTTCTGGGTTCCAAAGAATGGAAAAAATATAAAAGGAAAGCTTTCTATGAAAAGTAAATGTTGGATAATGATGTGGCTAACATTTAATGAGTTCTCACTGTGTGTCTGACACTGTCTCATGTGTAAATAATTTAATTCACATAACAATCCTATGAAGGAGGTACTAAAATTATTCCTACTAGTGTTTAATATAATATAAGATCCACTAGGACAGGATTTTTATCTCTTTTGTTCACTGCTATATCCCCAGCCTAGCAGGCTATAGTCCATGTGGTCACAAAGAGTTGGACTCGACTGAGCAACTGAGCACACACATATATATCCCAACAGTTAGAATAGAGTCTCACACAATAAATTTTTTTTGAATAAATGAAAGTTTCTTAATGTTTTAAATGAATGAATCTCTGTATTTCAGATTAAAAAACTGAGGGACAGGATAATTAAGTAACTTCCCTTAAACAAGATCAGTCAGGTAATTCAAGATGGATGCAGGATTTAAATTTAGATAGCCTAATCCAGAATTCTTTAAGACTACAAACTATCCTTGTATTAAAACAGTCCACCAACCAAAGTATGCTTATGCTTTGAGGGGAAGTTTTAAACTACTTTGGAAAAACATAGTAACTTTTCTTGTCCTTGGATTTAAATTCTTGCAAAGGAACATTTATTGATATAGAATCCCAGAATTGATATTAATATGTAAACCTTATGTATTGAGATGATCAAGATTGAAAAACAGTTGTTTAACTGAGCATTCTGGTACTTCTACTTGAGAATGCATCCTCTAATCAAATGTGTAACGTTTTATGTTTGTGTTGATCGAGGCACTCTTTACAAACTAAAGAAGTCTGCTGCTGCTAAGTCGCTTCAGTCATGTCCGACTCTGTGCAACCCCGTAGACAGGAGCCCTAGCTTTAATTTATTCATCACAGAAATACAACTGTCTGAGAGATGGAGTGAATACCCATAGAAACTTGATGTAGGGGGTTCAGTGGGGAGGGATGCAAATTCATGTCAGTCAAAATAAAATATTTAAGAAAAATTGGGTTATCAGAAATTTGTTGGCTTGTGAAGATGAACCAGTGAAAATCTAGAAAGAAAAGTAAGAGAAGAAAAGAAACAATGGCTTGCCTTTGAAAAGTAAAAATCTAAAACATACAGTCTTGAAGTGAGATTTTGGTTTCAACATGAAAGAATTGCCGTGTGAACTGTAAAGCCTGACTTCATCCAGCAGTTAATATGACATGACAGCTCACCTGGAAATGAACTGTAAAGCAATGTTTAATTTAAAAACAATATTGTATGATCTCAGTAAGTGAAATGTTAAAAGCTGCTTAGCAGAGCATAAGTAAATGTTTCAGTGAAAAGTACACTCTCTCCTACAAGTAGGTTGTGACAATAGACTGGATGACTGTGATAATTTCCATTATTGTGTATATAACTAATGCAATTCTTACCTATATGCTGTGTGTTTGCACTTGCTTCTTTTACACTGATAAACTAAAAAGGAAAGCCAAAGGTGGATTCCTCTTTGCAATTTTTTTCTGTTATAAATCTAATTAATACATATTCACTGGAGAAAATTGGGAAAATATAGAAAAATAATTTAAATTTAGCATCTCAGAGTTTAAAATCTTCCTTTAAAGAGGTGATATATATATATAGATAGATAGATAGATAGATATATAGATATATGCCTATGTTAAGCCCTTTAGGAACTGAAAATATTGGTGTTTTGTTTTTTATACCCATGTGAATTAAAGAGGAGGGAGATCATGGTACCCATTTTCACATTTGAGAAAGCAGAGATACTGGATAAGGAAAGGAGAAAAAAGACATGGATTTTTTTTAAAGTCATGCTCGCTAGACTGTGTCTGCATCCGCAGAGGTCTTCTTTTTCCTGCTTCAATCTATTCTTATATCATGCATTGACAGATATCTCCCTAGTTCATATTTGTACAGAAAAGCATAAGTATGTCAGGTTGTACCATCCACATTATACCCTACTCTCTCTAGTCCCCCCATCTCTTTCCCATCTTGTCCCAAAGTAATTAATAACCTTCCAAAACAAATCCCCCCAAAACACCAAGCTTGATTGGTTTCATTGGTGAATTCTCTTCAACATTTAAGGAAGAAATGACACATTCTCCATAAGCTCCTACAGAAAATAGAAGTTGAAGTACTTCCTAACTCATTCTCTGAGGCTACTGTTACCCTAATACCAAATCAGACAAAGACATTACAAGAAAGGAAAACTTCATATGGCCAATATCTTTTATTAATATAGATATAAACATTCTCAATAAAATATTAGCAAACTGAATCCAACTGTGTATAAAAATAATTATATACCATGACTGAATGGCACTATGTCAGGTTTGCAAGGCTGATTCAACATTTGAAAGTTGTTCAGTGTAATCTACCACATGTAAAGGCTAAAGAAGAAAATATTAATAATGAAGATAAACATTTGACAAAATCCAACACTCATTCATGATTTTTTAAAAAGTCAACAAAAATTAAGAATAGAGAAGAACTTCCTCAATTTAATAAAGAACATCTACAAAAAAGCAAACAAAATAAAAAGCCCTCAACTAACACATTCTGGATAGGAACAAGCTGAATAGTTTCCCACTAAGATCAGGAACACTTGATAACAAAGACGTTCTCTCTAACCATTGCTCTCAACATTGTACTGAAAGTCCTAGATAGTGCAGTAAGACAAGAAAATGAAATAAATATATAAAGATTTGGAAGAATAAAACGAAAGTGTCCTTTAGTTGCAGGTGACATAATTGTCTAAACATACACACACACACACACACAAAAAAAAAAATCAAAAGAATTGACCAAGGAAAAAACCCAAAAAACTTCTTGGAATTAGAAGAGCATGAAAGTTCTCAGGACGCAATGTTAATACACAAAAGTTAATCGCTTGCCTATATACCAATAACAAACAATTGAAATTAAAAATATATATATAATTTAAACAGCACCAGAAAAGAAGAGGAAAAAAAAAGGAAAGAAGGAAGCAAATTGGAAGCAAATATAGGTTAATGGATCTGTATGTGGTACATCCATATAAAGGAATGTTAATCATCAATAAGGAATGAGGAATAAAGCCATGAAGAGACATGGATGAATCTTCTTTTGTTGTTGGAGTATAGTTGCTTTACATTGCTGTATTAAGATGTGGATAAATCTTAATGCATACTGGTAAGTGAAAGAAGCCAGACTAAAAAGCTACATACTGTATTATTCCAATTATATGATGTTCTGGAAAAGGCAAAACCTTAGTGACGGTGAAAAGTGATTGCCAGGGATTCAAGGGAAAAGGAGGAGAGTTAAATATATAAAGCACAGGGGATTTTGTGGGGCAGTGAATCTATTCTGTTTGATAGTTGTTTTGAATACGTGACACTATACATTTGTCAAAACCCATAGAACATCACAACACAAAGAGTGAACTTCAGTGTGGGTGCATGCACGCCCATGTGCTCAGCTGTGCCTAACTCTCTGGAGCCCCATAGACTGTAGCCCACCAGGCTCCTCTGTTCATGGACTTTTCCAGGCAAGAATACTAGCGTGGATTGCCATTTCCCACTCCAGGGGATCTTCCTGACCCAGGGATTGAACCCACGTTTCTTGCATCTCCTGCATTGGCAGGTGGATTCTTTACCACTGTGCTACCTGCGAATCCTAAACTTCAGCGTATTCAGACTTAAGAAAAGAAAAGAAAAGAAAAAACATTTGGGAGATTGGGAAACCAGGATGGAAAGCAGAATATGATTTTTAAAACCAATTTATCCATATCATAAGGTATGAAACCACCTCACCGAAGTGGGTGGGGAAAGAGCTGCTGACCTAATAAATAACTTTGGGGATGAGTGGCATCTTTAAGATTAAAAGCAAAAGAAAAGTATATAAGCACTGTACAACAGTTGACATTTTTTTCCTTTGGAGATACCAGGATTATTGCTGTACACATACCCTGGAATCGAACGATTAAGTAAATGGGTGGCAGATGGTAGAAGCTAAGTTTTTCACTGTTGGAGCAGAGTTTGCAGATAAGAAAAGCTAGAATGATCCCTACAGTAATAGATTAGAGTTGGAGACACTGGTATGAATCTATGTTTAACTTAATATAAATACAGATGGTTACATATAGAAATGTTTGTAGATATGTGTGTATGGTTTGATATATGGAAATATAGTTCTTGCTCTGTCAACTGAGAGGGCCTACAGTAGCAACACCCCAGCATCAGTGATCCTTCCTAGCACCCAGATCTTGGTTTCTAATATCATCCTCCAATAAAAAGAACAAGAACTCCTTATAGAAATAGCTGATTTTAGAACTAGATCGAGAAATCTACACAGTGAACCTGGATCATCTGGTAGTGCCAGAAGGTTAGGAAATACTTAAAAATACACATACCAGACTTCCCTGGTGGTCCAGTGGTTAAGAATCTGCCTTCCAATGCAGGGGACACGGGGTTTAATCCCCAGTCAGAAAACTAAGGTCCCATGTGCCACAACTAGAGAAGCACACGCGGCAGTGAAGCCCCAGTGCAACAAAGATACAACAATAAAAACACACATACAGTGGTGGAGCATGGCAAAGGGATATAGGAGCCCATTCGAGCTAAAGATGGAACAACAAAATGAATAAAATATTGGCTTATAATCCAAAGTGTAAAATAAGTATACTTGAGTTCATACTGATACAAATAAATTATTGAATAAATGAATACTCATGGGAGAAAAAGCAAATCTATGCAGAAGAATTCCAAATAATGTATGTAGATACTCGTCCCTCTAGGATACGGAGCAAAACTCCCTACATCTTAAGGGTGGACTGCACATGGTGACTTCATCCCAAAGGTAGAAAAGAGGAGAAAAAAGTAACTTTACATGGGAGAAACCTGCTAAAAAAACCTGCTAAAAACTGTCTCAGCCAGGTGATGAAGATCACCGTCAAGAGTGATGAGTCATGTTGACAGTATGTGCTCTTGATACAACGTGACGAAAAGGTGCTTTACCTCTGTGGTCTTCGTCCCCCAAAATCATCCTCCCCCACGCTAACCGTGAGGAAAATATTGGGCAAATTCAAACCAGGGGACATTCTATGAAATACCTGACCAGGAGTCCTCAAAACTCTCAAAGTCATCACAAGCAAGGAAAATCTGAAAACTTGCTACAGCCAAGAGAAGCCTAGGATGATGTGATAACTAAATGCAGTGTAATATCCTGAACAGAAAAAGGACACTAGGCTAAAACTAAGGCAGTCTGAATAAAGTATGGACTTTAGCTGATAAAGCTATATCAGTATTGGTTCCTTAACAAGGTACCAAAGTATGGGAGCAAAGGTACCATGCTAAGGTATGTCAATTATACAGGAAACTGGTTGTGGGGCTCTATGAGGGCTGCCTGGATTAGGTTTACAATTTTTCTGTAAACCTAAAATTGATCTAAAAACAAAGTTTATTTTTTAAAAAGATTACCCAGACTTTCTCACCACTGCTGTCCTAAGGGTCAGTACATTGCACAACTCCAGAAAACAGCACTGGTATAAAATTCAGTGTGAATGACCTCCCCAGGAGTTGTGCAAGGTTGCAATACTTTTCCAACTTTAGTGGCTTTTTCCTAAGAAAAATGATTTGCCACACATCAACTTATGTTTTCCTTGCGAAATTTGCCACCAGTTTATTACAGATTCTGCTGCTGCTAAGTCACTTCAGTCTTGTCTGACTCTGTGCAACCCCATAAACGGCAGCCCAAGTTGGGCTGAATCAATAACAAACCTTTTTTAGACAGACATATGAAAGACACTTTCTTGTTAAGCAGGCATCAACCCAACCACATATGAGTGGAAAGGGATGTGGAGCCAAGCTGGGGAGACCTGACTACTTCTCCTGTCCTGGCTGGTCCACACTCCACACTTGCCCACCTTTGACCTCGGTCGTTGGGTAGGAACCACAGCCTGGCCCAAATGGCGGTCTTAGCGTTTCAACCTCCTGAACTAGAAAACAGCCCAAATGGGCCAGGAAAGCCAGAGAAAGTGGGAGCTGTGTTGAAAGTTTCAATGACACATTTCTGAACATCAAGAAGAGTTTTTCCACCAGCTGAAGAAATTCTACGTTTTTTCAGCTTGCTCAAATGAGAATGTGAAAGGTGAAAACTTTCGTTGACTGCTCTGAAACATATTTAACTGAAATATGTAAATGAAATATTAAATCTCCATGAGATGTGAAATCTTTTCTGGGATTTGGTCCATAAATTGTATTCCACCAGATTTGAGATCATAAAGTTTCTCCATTTCAGACCAAATTAGTGATCTCTTTCTGTTCCTATAAGTTATAACCCCCAGATGTCAAATTATGTTATGAAAACCATATAAAAGAAATTTTTTAGGAACTTCATAAATTTCTTGTTTTACTGAGGTTTATTGGCCTTGTTTTAATGGGACAGAAGAGAGACTAACCTTTCATGTTTGTACTTTTTTTTTCCATAAGAAGGGAGACTGAATTGTTAGGGCAACAAGGGAAAGTGCTTAACTTGGGCCAATTTCTTGAACAGACTGTCCAATTGCTGAGATAAGCCTCTTGCTGAATCAAATGTATGTTTTTGTGTTTGGTCTTGGATCTTATCTGTCTGCAGCAGCAGTAAGTTTAATAACAAAGGAGTTTCAAAGAGATGAAGCTGCTGTTTCAGCCTCTTCTGCTAGTGTTTTCAAAGAGCTCAGTAGATTTGGTCATTATGCCCATCCTAATCAAACACTTTGAAAGCTTATCTTCGGCCACCATTTCCTACAGTCTTTCCGCGAAGCAGCCATTATTAGTAATTATTAGTAGAATGGTATGTGGTGTGTAAATATACTTAATAGGCAAATTTCTAAGACATTGTTTAAGACCATCTTTTAAATAATCTAATGAATTTTGGGTTTTAGTTTTCAAATTAGAGTCTTTTGCAATTATTTTGCACACATTGCAATTGATTTCCTAAATTTGTTCTTCAGTTCGTGAGGGATAAAGCTTTTGTAGTGCAAATAAGTTGAATCGATGCCATTTACAGGTATAGATGACAGTCTGAGATGGGTTCACTCTTTTTGTGTTGAATAATTCTACAGGAATAACATGCTGATCATAAGGAAGTTATGTATATGAAGGTTGGTAAAGGGGAATATTTTAAGGCTTTAAGATTTTCCTGAAATGAAATGGGTGGGATTCACAGTCTAAGTTTGTTTTTCTTAAGAGGACCCTGTTTGCTTAAATTCTCAGAAAATATGATCGGAGTCCTTGGTCAACCAAGTTATGGCAGTGTATAGGAGCCCAGTGCTGAGAAGGAAACCTGCCAATGTTTGGAAGTTCTGGGGGAGGTGATGCTGGAAATGAAACTCCTAGCATGGTAGGTGTGGGGACCAAAATTCCTAGAATGCAAGCATATTGAGCCCACTTGCCGCTCTGTGAATGGGGCTCGACTCACGGTCTGGCCTCCCTCTCCTCCCTCTCACTCACCCAGCAGAGGACTGACCCAGCCCCACCAGGAGACAGCTGTCCTTGGCTGGAGCCAGCTCCTGGCTGCAGGCTCTCTGTGCTCCACACTGCCATCCCGCCCAGCCAGCTTGGCTTTGAGGCCTCGGATTTCATCTCCAAGTGCCAAGAGTCCCTTCACGAAAATCAGATTTTTTTTTTCACCTGGCAATTCTGTCACTTCACAGTTGGTGGGTTTCATCCACAAAATTTGTCTTCTAGAAGATAAAATCCAGCGACTTCACTTTCACTTTTCACTTTCATGCATTGGAGAAGGAAATGGCAACACACTCCAGTGCTCTTGCCTGGAGAATCCTAGGGACGAGGGAGCCTGGTGGGCTGCCGTCTGTGGGGTCACACAGAGTCAGACACAACTGAAGCAACTTAGCAGCAGCAGCAGCAGCAGCAGGAGCACTACCCAGTAAAAGCAACGCAGAGAACCATGATTCAAAATCCCAGGCCAGTAGTCAGATGCACTCCAGATCCGACCGCACCGTTCTAAACACTTTCTTTTATAGAAACTAAGAATACTTGTTTTGGAAATAAATATCGTTTGGGAATGTGTTATTACCTTCATGAGCATTTCTCTGTGGATAATCAAACTAATCAGATACTATTTGCAAAAGGAAACCAAGATTATAGTCAACAAAAGACTACCATGAGTGACTCTGTTAAAGTAAAACTTTCAGAAAAGATCTATTGTTTCTTCTTACCTTGAAGGAAATTTTATGCTAATATGTTCTAATGTAAGCAAACTCAAAAGTATGAATATCAACATAGATAAATTAGGGAATTATTTAATTGCTTTACTAAGGCTTTCATGATATAATTTATATAAGTAGATAACTATGGTAGGATGCAGGTAGAATTTGATTTATTTTAAAATGTAGCTCACATGATATTTTTAATTATTGAAAAATTTATTATACATTCAGAAGAGTGTTATAAAATATAACTAAAGAGCTTAAGGAAAAATAATAAAATGAACACTTGTATATTTATTACACTGATTAAGCAATCAAAACTTAGAAGACCCATGAATACCCTTCCTCACTCATAGTCTTCCCATAGGGATAACTACTCATCTGAATTTGATGTTAACTTATTTCCTTGTTTTCTTCCCCCCCATAATTTAATCAACTATGTATTTTTTTTTTCCCTCCAAAATAACGCAATGTGTAGTTTTGTCTGGTTTTTAGCTTTATTTTTTTGTGCCAAAATGCATCTTTTTTTTCCCCTTTCAATTAATCTTTTCTTCATTTTAAACTACATTATTTTATCTCTTTTACTAGAATATACTTGCTTTACAATGTTGCGTTGGTTTCTGTACAGTTGAAGTGAATCAGCTGTGTATACATATATCCCCTCCCGCTTGAACCTCCCTCCCACTCCCCCACCCCCATCCCATCCCTCTAGTTCATTACAGAGCACCAAGCTGAAGTCCCTGTGCTATACAGCAGCTTTCCACTAGCTAGCTATTTTACGGATGGTAGTGTATGGCACCATGTCAGTGCTACTCTCAATTCATCCCACCCTCCCATTCCACCCCACCATGTCCACAAGTCCGTTCTCTGTTTCTGCCCTGCCAGTAGGCTCATCAGGACCATTTCTGCAGGTTTCAATATGTGTGTTAATATTTGTTTTCCTCTTTCTGACTTTCTTCACTCTGTATGACAGACTCTCGGTTCATCTGCATCTCTACGCATGACCCAGTTTCATTCCTTTTTATGGCTAAGTAATATTCCATTGTATATATGTACCACAGCTTCTTATAAATAGAATCATACCTTACATTTTTGTGTGACTTCTTAGCTTAACATTACTGTGTGTTGTATTCCAGAGTAAAAATAAGTATACTCAATTTGTTCATCCGTTTTCCTGCTGATTTACATTTAAGTTAGTTCTAGTTTCTTCCTGTTATGAGAAAATCTTGCAATTAATAGTCTTAAACATGTCTTCTAGATTACATGTGCAAGAAAGAGACCCTCTAGAGTAGATACCTCAGAATAGATCTGGGTCATAAGGTATATATATTTTCATCTGTACCAAATAATGCCAAAATGTTTCCCAAAGTGGTTGTCCCTGTTTATGTTCCCACAGCAGTTGAACAAAGTGCCCGTTGCATCACATTCCCTCCAATACTTAATATTATTTGATTTTAGTTCTTTCCAGCATAGTGAGTATGATGTGCTATCCCATTGTGATTTTTGTTTCCCTGATTACCAGTGAGGTTGGATGTTGTTTTATATGTTTATGAGCCATTTGTGTTTTCCTTTACTCAATGAATACTGCTTGAGTACCTCACATTTGCTAGGCACTGTTTGGGTCTCTTCCACTTCTTTGAAATATCTGTACCTATCCACTGGCCATTTTTCTATTGAGTTATTTTCCTTTTTCAAAGGAGTTCTTTATAAGTTCCAGAAATATCCTTTGTTGGCTATGTGTTTTACAAATATAACTTCCAAATTTGTGGCTTGTACTCTATGGTATTTTTTGATGAAGGGAACCTCTTAATTTTAATGTGGTCATATCTCCTTTTTGTATTGTCTTTTTAAAGCTTTAATGTTTCTAATTAAGATTTTACTTCTATTTGAAATATATTCTTATATATTGTAAGAGGAAAAGATCCAATTTCTTTCTTTTTATTTCATTCCCCATATGGAGAACTAACTCTTCTGGCTTCATTATTGAATGGTGTCTCCTTTACCTGCTAACCTACAGTGCCCTCTTGGTCATGAGTCATGATCCTGTGTATATGTGTGGGTCTGTTTCTGGGTTCTCCCTTCAGTTTCATTGTTCTAGTTGTCTCTTTCTGTGTCAGTTCCACTGTACCACTCATCATAAAAAACAGAAGGATAAAAATTATTTTGAAAGTTAAATGCACGTGCCTAACACATGTTAAACACTCACTAGATGCCATCTATTATCATTTTAGTAGAGAACACATGTTAATATGTTGTTTTAAACAATGTCTAAACTCTGTAGAGAATTAGTAAGCATTCAGGAGACATAGCCACTTCTATTTGCATTTGATCTGAGTTACCTGGCTGTGCAGAGACTTATGACGTGCCCGTGCACTATCATTGCCTTTGCCTTCTTCTAAACCACGTGGGAAATGTGAAAGATGAAGTCTATAGACTCTTTACTCATCCTCATTCAGCAGTCACTCAGAAGGGCTAAACGAAGGAGGCTTGATTTGGATATTTATTTCTTTTCCAGAAAAGAATTTTAAAAGAGAAAATGATAAGAAAGGGTAAAGAAACACATTTGGGAGAGATTTTCACCTGTAAATGTCTAGAACATCTAGTTTTCTACACCTTGCTTCTATTCCACATTTATTATAAACCATCTCACAATCATTATAAAATAAACCCATTCATTTGATGAAGGAGAGGAAAGTGCCACATTTTAACTGTTACTGAAAGAAATGTTCTTTACTCTGTTGGTCTTGGACTTCCACGGAATACTTGATTCCAGATGTTAAATTGTTTTTTCAGAAGCCTTGTTAAAGTGCCAGAGTATTAGATTTTTTAAGGCATTTCCAACCCCCAGCTGATTATCACAACACACAGGAATCCAAACTTTCAAAGCTCAGTGTTGGCTCTAAACTGTAACAGCAGCTGCAAAAAATATGTGCAAAAGCACAGGTTCACAGGACTTGGATCCAGCGTCCTTATATGGTCAGACTATAAGTAAATTTCCTTTATTTCCTGGTTATCAGAGATTCAGACCAGTTTCTTAAAGGGCGCTGAATTTCCTTGGGTCCAACAAAAATTTGTAGCTCAGTAATGGTAATAATCATGTAGCAAGATGACCTGTAGGTTTTATTATATAACATATTTTTTTAAATAGCTATTAATTCTTCTACCAAAGTATTCACAATAATGAACTTATTTTTCATTTTACTCAAACTGTACCTTCCAGAATCCATTAACAAAGTAAATTTTCCTCAAATTATTTTATACATAGTCACTATTTGGTTTTCTTCTTGAGAGGCTTCATCATTCCCTATGGAACCAACTTCCTGCTTTCAATCCACCTCATCTCCTTCTCACTGATGGATGGCACAGGGCTCATCAACAGATTTCCTAGACAAATGAGGGCAGGAAGATGTGGGATTAGGAAAGAACCAAAGAGGTACTTTTGAGCTATGCTGCTGCTGCTGCTAAGTTGCTTCAGTCGTGTCCGACTCTGTGCGACCCCATGGACGGCAACCCACTAGGCTCCTCTGTCCCTGGGATTCTCCAGGCAAGAACACTGGAGTGGGTTGCCATTTCCTTCTTTTCTTCTTTTGAGCTATAACCCACCAATTGATAGTGAAGAAGAAGGGAAGACTTTTTAGATGGGAGAAATGACTAAGCAAATACACAGAGGTCATAATGACCAAGGAACTGTAGTCACAGTAGAGCAGTCATGCCTTGAATGAAGGGGATATTATGGTTTGTTAAGGGGAGAAACAAATTAGTAGAAGATCTTAAAAGGTAAAAATTCAGTGTGTTCTGAGAGCTGATTGGTTATTTTTGGGTTATTTTTACTGGTTATTTATTGGTTATTTTTACTCTATTATTTGACAAACAGCATGAAAGCATCTATCACAGTATAGGAGACTCTACACTCAATAATTACTTGATGTCAGATAGAGTTGAATTATAAAGACAGTTTATGGTAAATGAGAGACTATCCCAGGCCTTAAAACAAAATGTTTAAAATTAATTTTTTTAAAGTATATTCTATTTCCTACCACTGGCATTATGCCTGGAATTTGGTACATGTTCAGTTCAGTTATTCAGTTGTGTCCAACTCTTTGTGACTCCATGGACTGCAGCACTTCAGGCTTCCCTGTCCATCACCAACTCATAGAGTTTACTCAAACTCATGTCCATTGAGTCAGTGATGCCATCCAACCATTTCATCCTCTGTCGTCCCCTTCTCCTCCTGCCCTCAATCTTTCCCAGCATCAGGGTCTTTTCAAATGAGTCAGTTCTTCACATCAAGTGGCCAAAATATTGGAATATCAGCTTCAGCATCAGTCCTTCCAATGAATACTCAGCACTGATTTCCTTTAGGATGGACTGGTTGGATCTCCTTGCAGTCCAAGGGACTCTCAAGAGTCTTCTCCAACACCACAGTTCAAAAGACTCAATTCTTCGGTGCTCAGCTTTCTTTATAGTCCAACTCTCACATCCATACATGACTACTGGACAAACCATAGCTTTGGCTAGATAGACCTTTGTTGGCAAAGTAATGTTTCTGCTTTTTAATATGCTGTCTAGGTTGGTCATAACTTTCCTTCCAAGGAGCAAGCATCTATTTTAATTTCATGGCTGCAGTCACCAACTGCAGAGGTTTTGGAGCCCAGAA
The DNA here is from genome assembly GCF_016772045.2 of Ovis aries. Classification (NCBI taxonomy): domain Eukaryota; kingdom Metazoa; phylum Chordata; class Mammalia; order Artiodactyla; family Bovidae; genus Ovis; species Ovis aries. Next base: position 62,445,814 of record NC_056054.1, on the reverse strand, counting down.
AAATAAAGTCTGTCACTGTTTCTACTGTTTCCCCATCTATTTGCCATGAAGTGGTGGGACCGGATGCAATGATCTTAGTTTTCTGAATGTTGAGCTTTAAGCCAACTTTTTCACTCTCCTCTTTCACTTTCATCAAGAGCTCTTTAGTTCTTCTTCACTTTCTGCCCTAAGGGTGGTGTCATCTGCATATCTGAGATTATTGATATTTCTCCTGGCAATCTTGATTCCAGCTTGTGCTTCATCCAGTCCAGCATTTCTCATGATGTACTCTGCATATAAGTTAAATAAGCAGGGTGACAATATACAGCCTTGACGTACTCCTTTTCCTATTTGGAACCAGTCTGTTGTTCCATGTCCAGTTCTAACTGTTGCTTCCTGACCTGCATACAGGTACATGTAGGAATTTAAAATCAGTCTAATGCCTCTCCCACTTAAAATCTACAAGTACATCCTACACTGGCAGGGTCATTTATAAGAAGCCATGATGATATCAGTGCAGAAAATTCCTCCAGGCCTAGGTGGGGTAGAAGTCCTGCTTTTATCCATCTCTAATTTTTTTCTAGCTGTTGATTAGCCTCTATGGAGCTGAGGCAGAGGTCTCAGCTTATCTTTCTCGGTTTCTTAAGATTTCTTCTTTAAGGGCAGAAGCCAACATGATCAAAATACTTCCAAGAAATCCTCAGCAGCAGTCTCCACAGGGAGCCTCAGAATGATGGTGAAATATAACATCTACCCTCAAATGGCTTAGTAGTTGTCATCATGGCAACTCTCAGAACTGCAGATGTCTCTTTCACAGTCTTCTTATTTGGACTCAGTAGAATTAATTGTCTGCTGTCCTGGCATCTGGATCTAGACAGATGCACTGAGCAGCCATTTTGCTAAGGGCTGGAATCCAGAATTGAAAGACACAGTGACAGCACATGGTGATAAGCAACACAGCATCAGTCCCCCATCGGGGTCAGCATTTAATATGTCAGGAGAGGGAGCCTCTTACTTTCTGCAGATCTGTTCTTGTTCTAGTTGTTTCTCCATATATGAAGTCTTTTCTTTATCCTACTTAACCTTAATACTTGTAGGGTTTTTTTTTTTTTAATCTTATTCTAAGCTACTTATCAGAATTGTTCCAGATGTTTAATTTCAAATTCTTCTGGCTCCTCTACCAACTTTGAGAAGATAACTGTTCTAAAAACCATGCCCTGAAAAACCAAAAGACAAAAAACTCAAGCCTACCTTTCTTTAGGCGATAATTCCATAAAACTGTGTGAATATTTAATTCAAACAATTCATAACAATGTATTACTATTTCTTGGACTACTCCTTCTCTGTCCAACTGTTGTTGGTCTGTTTCATGGATAATGCCTGAATATTTTCACATGCCCTGCAGTGGTTTGGGGGACCGTGTGTTAACTTGTGGGCCAGACCGAGACTGACTGATCTGGAATCCTGCCAGGCATTCAGTAGGAGAACCTATGAAGAATATAACTGGATAGAGTTGGATCTCAGTGCATTATCTCAGACCCGTGGGTGAACAGTACTGTCTACACTGACTCTTTGCTTTTATGGCATCTTCCTGCTTCATCAAAATGCTTCTCCTTATTGGTCCATATTCCCCAAGACGGTTGCACCTGTAGCAAAAGGTTATCTTTTCACTGCTTTATTTGCTTTGATGATCCACCAAAGAAGCAAAGATTTAATTATTTGTGAAATAAAGGTAAATGAAATTGAGAATCAAAATATACTTGAGACTAGGTCATGCCAATCACTGCAATATTATCTTTAAGAATATATTCAGATTGTGCATTCTAAACTAAATCATAGTATCCAAACCTAAAAATATTCAAATATTAATTTCATTTTTCCTTTTCTCTAAAGGAGATAAATGTTCAATCTGATGGAGATTTCCTTAGATATATCTTTCTATAGTCTATGTTGGTATGAATATAAAGCAAATTGTTATGATTATAATAGACATTATAATCAAAAGTCCCTTGGACAGCACAGAAATCAAACCAACCAATCCTAAAGGAAATCAACCCTGAATATTCATTGGAGGGACTGATGCTAAAGCTGAAGTTCCAATACTTTGGCCACCTGATGCAAAGAGCTGACTCATTGGAAAAGACCCTGATGCTGGAAAAGATTGAGGACAGGAGCAGAAAGGGGCAACAGAGAATGAGATGGTTGGATGGCATCATTAACTCAGTGGACGCAAGTTTGAGCAAACCATGGAAGGTAGTGAAGGACAGGGAAGCTTGGTGTGCTGCAGTCCATGGGGTCACAGAGAGTCCGAAACGACTGAGCAACTGAACAACAACAGCAATAGACATTGGATCAGCCTAGTTAACTTTTACCTCAACAACTGAAGTAGGGATGAAGACTAGTGAAGCAGTGAGTCATGACTGATAACGTAAATTTGATACTTTAGCATCATACCCTCAAAATTGGTTTTTAGCTGATAAATAGTATTTCCTATAAAAAGAATTGAAAAAGCTCATATATGCATTACAAATAATGCTGAAACAGCATGAAATGCCATTTTAGAGGTGAATGCAAACTGCTTTGGGAGCACAGAAGTACATACCTGCTGTGTAGGAATCAAGTAGCCCTTCACAAAAGAGGCAAGGTTTCACCTAGGTCTAGAATGTTAAGTAGAAGTTCCAGGTGGGGAAAGGTGAACAATATGATAGACTGTATGTGAAACAGCACAGACATCTGACAGAGAATCTCTAAAGAACAGAAAAATGTTTAATTCGACTAGAACTTAAAGTAACAGGAAAAAATGGGAAAGGACTGTGAATGCCAAGATCAGATGATTATGCTTTGTCCCATATTGCAGTTTAGTAAAAATGATGAAGGTGTTTCACTAGGCAGTAATGTGGGGCTTCCCAGGTGGCTCAGTTGTAAAGAATCCGCCTGCCAATGCAGGAGACAAGGGTTCCATCCCCGGGTTAGGAAGATGGCCTGGAGAAAGAAATGGCAGCCCACTCCAGTATTCTTGCCTGGGAAATCCCATGGACAGAGGAGCCTGGCGGACTACAGTCCATGAGTCACAAAAGAGCTGGACACAGCTTAGGGACTAAACAACAAGGCAGTAATGTGTTTAGACCTCGGTGTTTGAGGATGCCTCTGCTGTAGAATAGGGCTTCCCTGGTGGCTTACGTGGTAAAGAATCTGCCTGCAATGCGGGCAACCCAGGTTCAATCCCTGGGTTAGGAAGATCCCCTGAAGAAGTAAATGGCAACTCACTCCAGTATTCTTGACTGGGAAATCCCACAGACAGAGAAGCCTGGTGGGCTACAGTCCATGGGGTCACAAAGAGTCGGGCACGACTGAAGCGACTAACAACACAACTCAACACTGCTGCGGAACAGAAGATCAAAACACTGAGCTCAGGGAAATTGCTTAGGGCCTCCCGCAGCAGTTGATGCCAGAAACTGGGTCTGTAGTAATAGTGACTATGGGAATAGGGAGGAGGAGATAAAATTGGAGGTTATTTAGAATTGGGCTCTTAGCTCTGTGAGATCAGGGTCTATGTGTCTTTCATTCAGTTTTGCCCCCATAAAGTTCTCCACACCTGTTGTGATCCCTAAGTTGGCATGGCCCCTTTCTTGCAAAATTCCCATCTTTTCCACTTTACTACCCGTTTTTACTAATTGGTCTACATTTTCCAATGTAACAAACCCGTTCATTGCTCCTGCCACTATCAGATACATAGAACTCTCATCCAGGAAATTGAGTAAAGATTACACTAAATATCTTCATTCATTTATACTTTTTTGTACATTTTATTTCATTTCATTTGTCCATCTAACTTATGCCGGAAGAGCAGCAACATTTTTAGTGGATGTATATAAGTTGCCCCATTTCAAAAAGTGAAGTACATGTTATGAAATGATTTTTGTTGTTGTTATTTAGTTGCTAAGTCATGTTGGACTCTTTGTGTCCCTATGGACAGTAGCCCACCCGGCTCTTCTGTCCATGGGACTTCCTAAGAAAGAATACTGGAGTGGGTTGCCATTTCCTTCTCCAGGGGATCTTCCCAACCCAGAGATCAAACCTACGTCTCCCGCCTTGGCAGATATATTCTTTACCACTGAGCGACCAGGGAAGCCTGAAATGATTTTTAGCAATCGCTTGAATAGATGTCTACGTACAGATATGAAAAAATTTCCAAGAAGTGCTTTTTTTAAAAAGTAATTTGTTAACAATATATGACAATGTATGAAATGGAGAAAAAAATCAAAATTATTAATATGTTTCATATGCTTTGATGTAATTATGTAAATATCCAAAAAGCAGTATGAAAAAAAAGTACTCCAAATTGATAACAGTGGTTACTTCTGAGAGAAAGACCAGAAGTAGAGGGAGGATCTTTCAATTGATCTTTATTGTTTGAATCTTTTACCAAAAAAAAAAAAAAAAAAGATGCAAGAGAAAAAGAGAGAGGAAGAAGGAAAAAAACTGGAGAAATAGAAGGAAGTAAAGAGCCAAGAGCAGAGCTCTTTCCAGGCAGAAAGTTTCCTGTTCATTGTTTCTGTTTGTCAAGAGCAAAAGAAATTGGGAAATACGTCTTTGTTCAAAAAGAAAATGAAAGAGATTTAGTTTCATGAATTATTTTTATTACTGCTGACAAATTTGTAGTTGGTGTAGTGCAATGGATCTAATACCTAACTTTAAACTATCAAATCTGTGTTGTAAACCTGGACCTGCCTTTGAATAGCTAGACCTCAAGCAAGCAATTTAAATTCCATGTCCATCGTCTCCCAGTTCTAAAGCAAGAAAATAATTCTTACCCCTACAAAGGATATTGGAGGAGACAAATGACAGATGTGAACAAAACAACTGAGCTCTTTTTGAATTTTATGAAAACATCAGATAGAATGTTCTGGTATGATCTCTCTATGTATACATATTCTGACAGATGCCAATATCTGTTTCATAACCAAGTTTGAATGTGCAAGTTATTGTTTAGGGTAATCTTACATAATCCTTGGGTCAATATTACCAAAAAAAAACTAACAATTAGTTCTTTCAGTTTCAGATTTCAAAAAACTTCCTTTCAGATTTAAATTGAATGGGCAGCCATCATTTTTAGTGCTTAAAAACACAGTACCGTCCCCTTGGAAATCTCCAATTAGTAGCAGCTATTGTCTAATTAGGTGAAATTGATCATCTCAAAAAGTCTATCATTCATTATAAAAACAAGATATAATAATTCAAGCATATTTCCAGAGCCAGTAAATTGCTGGAAAGCTACAAGTTTAACTTTCCGCTCTGATAGAGTTTTAAAAGAGGTCAGAGTACGTTTTACCATAGTGTCTAGCAATGTGAGTTTATTCAGACCTTTTGGCAGTCATTCCTGTACACTCAAGCTAAATCAATGAATCATCCATTGTTGGCTAGCTCTGCTCTCAGTTGCTAAGAGATTTTTCAAGCACACTGAGGTTTCATTCTACATGGTCTATAAAAAAGGCAAAATGTATTAAATTTTAAAATGTGTCATTGTTCCTAAATTAGTAATTAAAACTTTGCCCAGAACTGTAATATTGGGGCAATGGCGAAGTCAACGTGCAGCTGGAGGAGTTTCTACTTGGGAAAATACGAGAGAAAACTTCCTGTTCATAGCTCTTCAGAAATATGTGTGTGGAGGAAATGGAAACATTTAAAAAGTGGACACAGACACCAAAAACAAAAACTCAACTAAAAAAAGTCTAAACTCTTTTAAAGAAATACACACTTGTCCTTACGTTTTTCAAGAAGAAGGTTGTCTTTCATTTTTATTAAATGTACTCTAATTTTTATCGCTTCTCTGTGAGTCATAAAGACTGTCTTTGTAATTTAGCATGTTATTTTAAAGCTTTGATATAAAGGCTTTTAATGTAAAAATTAAAAACTACCATAAAAATAGGATGTCATTTTTTCAGCTTGCTATTTATGAATGTGTAAAGTATGTCAGGTTCTTTGTCTCCTTCCTGAATATTTCAAGTTGTAAAATAAGGAATCCCATAATTTGTCACAGAGGTTAACGTTTCATTCTGATGAGAGGAAATGGACAATTTGAACAAAAATTTTTAAAGAAAGAGAGCATAATGAATCTTAACCTAAAAACAAGATTTTTTAAAAGTTATTGGATTTGAGTGTGTTCTTTAGTTTCTCAGGATAAAATTCTATTCCATAAATTTCTCCTAAGGATGACACTTTTGAGATAGAATGTGGGCTTTGAAGTTAAACAGGCCTCAGTTCTGTTCCTGGCTGCCCCAGGTTCTAAATGGTGTGACCTTGAGCAAGTTGTTTGGGCCTCAACTTCCCACGTCGCTAATGTAATAATGTATGTCACACCAGGTTCCTGTTGGATTCAAATGAAGAAACATCCTAGCCCTGGCACAGAGTGGGTCTGGATAAATATCCATCCTCAGCTTCTTTAAAATTCTTGGAGGTTGATAATAATATGCTCTTAATGCTCAGAACCAATCCATGTTTGTTTTAAGCTGGCAACAATAGTGTTTGTTTTACTTCTGATTTCAACAGAGCTGTCTTCAGATGAGTTGGGGAGATCATCTCACATTAGGGAGTTTGGGATAAGAGCACATAGAAGAGTCTTGTACCTCAGCCTTCTTACTTCAGTTCAGTTCAGTTCAGTCACTCAGTCGTGTCCGACTCTTTGTGACCCCATGAATCGCAGCACGCCAGGCCTCCCTGTCCATCACCAACTCCTGGAGTTCACTCAGACTCACGTCCATCAAGTCCATGATGCCATCCAGCCATCTCATCCTCGGTCGTCCCCTTCTCCTCCTGTCCCCAATCCCTCCCAGCATCAGGGTCTTTTCCAATGAGTCAACTCTTCGCATGAGGTGGCCAAAGTACTGGAGTTTCAGCTTCAGCATCATTCCTTCCAAAGAAATCCCAGGGCCGATCTCCTTCAGAATGGACTGGTTGGATCTCCTTGCAGTCCAGGGGACTCTCAAGAGTCTTCTCCAACACCACAGTTCAAAAGCATCACTTCTTCGGCGCTCAGCCTTCTTCACAGTCCAACTCTCACATCTTGCATCTAAGCGAAACATTTGTGATTCTTGGCTTCTTGCATCCCCTTGTTCAATGAGGTCCTCTCCTTCTCCTTGTGGACCCTAACTTCTTTTAAAACCTCTGTTCAATGTGCCATCTTCAGTTAACTATTCACTGCTGTTAAGCAGGATTTCATTGAGGGCACTTTAATTTTAGACAACAACCAACTATTTCTCCAGCCCAGTATAGAGCAGGGGATAAGCCACACCTTAGTACGGCCTTAATCTGTTGATTCACAACATTACTTTTTAATACTTTAAAACAAACTTACAGAAAAAATAAGGAATGGCCTATTTATATGCTTAAGCTTCCTAACACCTGTGTTTGTTTGGAGGAAATATCTCCATGTCTGTACTAACATTTGATGACACCCACCCTTTATAGAACCAAGTGTATTATTTTTACAGTAAATTTTTTAATGTCAGGGAAAAGCAATATTTTTTCCTTAGGTGTTTGACTATTTCCCTCTGTAATCTTAGATATGGCTTAACCCCTATTTCTCTTAGGTAATCTTTGTTATGCTAGAGCATTGATCAAATGGAATTGAACCCACTTGGCCTATCTGTTGAATTAAGCTGAAGAGAACTGCTAGCATCTCTGCTCTCAGAATAATACGAAGTGGCAGCTGTGTAGAACTGATAGAGAATCTAGTGTCCCCTGCCTAAAAAATAGAAGGCCTCATGTAGCTTCACAGTGGTATCAGCAAAAATACATGTCTGTCCTTGCCAAGAGAAGATAAAACAGAGCTGAAAGTGACAGAGGACATAATACGCAGGCTCTGCAAGGGCAGACTGTAGAGTCAGTCATTCCCTGGCAAAAATGAAGCAAAACAAAACTCAAAGGAAAGAAGTTTAGGCCTCATGCCTTAAGAAATGATGTTCCTCCTAAACAAAGAGAATCGGCATAGATTAACTTAAATTACCGTGATGACCTTCAATAAGAGGTCCAAATGGAACAACTCTTGGAGCTTTCTGTTACTGTTTCACTTTGCAATTATAGTTTTTGTATAATTCAACTTGAGAAGGAGGGTGGGAGAGACAGAGAGAGAATGTCCCTCACTTTCTAAATCATGGCTCAGTCATGTGTTATAAAACACCAAGAACGGAAAAGCCATTACGTGGAATATAAAGAAATACTTGAGTCTACAATAGCATTGAACTCTTGGATTGAGTTTCAACAGACATGCTCTGTATTCCCACAAGAGTCTGGAAAATTAACTTCTATTTTTTTCTGTCTGGAGTTGCAGTTAGTGTTATTATTTGCTCCATGGCTCAATCCGGGTCAGACTGTTCTGCAGGAACACAGGTGGATGTTAAAACAGAGAATCTGTTGAAAAGATTGCGGAGGAACTGCTTCCCTAAAGCAGTTTTGGATGGCAGTTTGATGGCGGTCAGCTCTGGTAAGGACAGATGAAGCTCAGCAGGGCCTTCCAGAATGTGGTCTCTCAGGCTTTGTCACTTGCAGTCCTATAGGGAGAAGTTTCGGATGTGATGGGTCATTGTGACCTGGTGGCATCCTCTAAGGAGTGGATCCTAGAAGGGAAGGCCATTGAATTTAAATACTTGTGAATTGTAACATTGCTCTGAATTTTTCTGATAAGCTTTATTTGTGAAATGCAGTAATACTGTTCTTAAAGGAAAATTCCATAAACCTTTTATCCTTTTGTGTGGGCTCTAAGATATTTAGGAAATTTACTGTTGAAAACTAATTGCAGAAAGATTTCTTATCCTGTTAAAAGCAGCTAGAGAAATATTGTTATGATTTAAGGTATAAAAATTGTTTTTGTATACTAGTGTTTTATTGTCAGCAATTACATTGTTAAAATGTAATGTTGCCAAGACTACAACTTATATCTGTTTGTAAGCAATCACACAAGGGAAACTATATTTTGTGGTTCTACCCACTGAATGATTTTTCTAGTAAACAATTTGACGTAAAATAGACCGAAACATCCATTTATTTTAAGAACTGTGTTAAATTACAGATTAATGGTCTGAAATAAAATCGGAACTGATTTAGTACACAATTGAGCATCAGGGGAAAAATAGATCTTTTTCCAGCTGAGCGTAGTCATACTTTTTTTCTTTTCTGAAGACCTTATTTTCCCCTTAATAGGTTTAGGACTTGCTTGAACCACAGCCAGCCTTGAGAATGTTTGTTCAGAAATGGTCAATGTTATATTGATGAGGAGCAACTTGGGGGTTGAAAAAATAGATCAGTACTTTTGGTTTCTGACTTTAGACTATCTTTAAAGTAAAGAGCTGAGAGTTCCGACTGAAAATTGCAAATGCTCTGCGACACTGTGCCTGGAAATAAGATTCCTGAGCTGTAGAGCTTGGGGATGTTTAGGCAGCCCTTGTAGAAGTGGACCTTCAAGTACATTTTAAGGACAGTGTGTATTGCACATTTTGAATGGTTGCTCTCAGGTTTTTCTTGGATGTAACTGTTCTATTTTGTTTTGCTTCTCTTCTATAATTCTGAGATAAATCTGAGAGTTTACATGTCCAAGGAAAAAATTCCCTCAAATTTGCTATCATTAGTCTCCAGCCTCCAACTCTAGAAGGCCATGAGGGAAGGTCCCAGCCCTCTGCCAAAAGACACAGATTCCCTCTTATCACTGGAAACAGACACTCCTCCGTGGGCACGTACACAGTTTCTTTAAGAGACCAGGTATCTGTTGAGGCTAAACTAATATTTTTGGAGCAGAAACAAGAATTCTGAGAAGAATTTCATTAGTTAATTGTGTTTTCTAAAAATGAAACTTAAAGTCAGCTTTATTTACCAGCAAATTCAGAAAACGCTTTTATATCTTTAGTATTTGTAACTGAAAGTATGAAGTTCAGAAGAAATTATCAAATAAATCCAAGTCTAAAACAGTGTGGGAAATTCACACATACCATCTTTTAAAAATATTTTGTCTATAAAAATTTAGAAAGTAATCTCATTTGGTATTAAATGAAAGATTGATTGAGGAAAACATTTCACACTTAGACTGGCTGGAAGAGAAAAATAAGTACATTTTTAAGACTACACTTTCAGAACATATTAAAAAAGAACTAGATCCAAAACAGTTTATGAAAATGTCTTCTTTCAAATAAGATAGTAATAGTGCTTCTTTTTTTTAATGCATACAGAGCAATATCTGATTCTATGGTTGCATGAGAAATTTTAAAATATTTCAAACAATGCTTATCTTAAAATTCAAAATAAAATTATATTTCACCCTTATTGCAACTTTTTTCATTAAGGTAAATATTAACTGTGCTATTCTATATATGCTGTTAGAACCATCTTTAGTAGTTCTGAATTTTTTAGTCCTTTTCTTGTGTTTCCAGAAAGTGAATGAATCTGGATAAAAAGGTCAATAATGGCAGATTTCACTTTTAATGAATTTCTACTTTTCATAGTAGTCTCCCTTCTCTCTTCAGAGCTCTAGACTCTTGGAAAACTAGAACGTTTCTATCATTCTATTGTTAGACTCTGTCAACATAGTATATTATCATAGCTGCTTTTAAGTACTGGAAGGCATTTTCTACACAGCACCAAACTTTTCTGATAAAAGAGAGTGTCAGTCTAGCGTACTTGCAGTGTTTGCTTTGCAGCCCAATGTTCTGGCATTGTATAAATAAAACTTTAGAAACTTCGGACATTTACCTACACTGTCCCAAGTCCCATTTGTTCTAATCACCTTGTGGGCATGGATTATATCTCTGCTTGTTATGTTTTTCATTTTTTCTGCAGAAGGGATGTAAGATAGCCTACAAGGATGTATAAAATACAAGTTAAAATCAATGGAAATATGGATAAAGGGAGAAAATGAGTAGTTACCATGGGTAGAGCAGGGAGCACAGTTAATGATATGCGTGATCTACCCACTGGTCCAGGTCATGAATCGCAGTCTAAGCTTTCTAACTGTTAGGGTTAAGACGCGAACCTTGCAGGTGTTTCAACCCTGAGGATGGAAGATGCAGGCAAATCAGTTAGTGATCTGAAAATAAGTAAAAGTGTTCTTACTAAGCTCAAAGAGGAGTTTCCTCTCACAGACTCCGTGTATGCCATGTGTAATGATGTGAATAGCATCTTCTACTACATTTCTAGAGTAGATACACCTCATTGGATTCAGTAACACGGGGGGTGGGGGGAATCTCTTAATTCAGATGTGCATTTTAGAATTTTCTAGAAGAGTAGACTGTGCTGCTGGCAGCCCTCCTTGATTGTTTCTGATGAACAGTGCCAATGAGCCCAAGATTTTATTATGAAAAAGTGGCTCAGATACAGCAAAACAAGGCCAAGTTTTTCCAAAGGGGGAAAAAAAAAACCTTTGGGTCTACTCAGGCATATAGACCAAGAAAAAAAAAAAAAAACGCTTTTATAAACCCCATAGTTCTGTTCCTTTAAAAAGTCTGACATAAACGCGATCTAAAAAATATGTAAGGTCCTAAATCTGGACTCCTCATGGCCAAAATAAAATCTCAATAAAATATGTATTAAATTTGGGCAATACTGTTTCCTTGCTTTGTCTCCAAGATGAACTATTTGAGAACTGCACACCCAGGCAACTAAATGATTTAATTTCCTCCAGATTATTATGTAAAAGACAAATAAGCAGTAAAATAACTTTGGTTGTAGGATATTTGAATTGTAGTCCCTTGTTTTGGTTTTTATCAGCTAGTAAGTTTATCTTATTGGGCCATTCTTAGTTAGAAATAAATCAGAACACTTGGCTTTCTGCTATCTATAGCAGAAGAACAAGCATCTATTTTATCTAAAAACAATATAGCATCCTCTCTCTCCTAAATTAAAAGTTACACTTGGAATATGATAGGCAGGGGCCCTTTATTTCTTTTCCTGATGTTTCCTTAAAGGAAACCATTGCAGTGAACCATTTTGGTCCTTTGATCCATAACAGGAAATAGCTAATCCTGTTGGTCAGCCACATTTTTGAGTGGATTGGCAGATCACTTTGCTTCAAAATTACGGAACAGGTTCCACCTTTTTCTCTTTGCTCAGCAGAGCACACCCTCCCCTCTGTTTGCTATTTTTTTGTGGAATGTCTTGAGACAGGTGGGTGGAGTGGGTTTTTAACTAGATTCACCCTGCTTGCAGGCTGTGTCCAGTTCTGACTGGAAGGCAGGGAACCTTGCCCATTCTTCAGTTTGGCCATTGGATGAAGCTGCTGTCTGATCCCCATTTATCCCATGTCTCTTCCTGAGTAGTTACAGGATGGGAGAGAGGAGCGGGTAGTGGTTAACACTCCTAATCACTGGCAAATAGGGCAAGGACACGGGCAGAATTGGATTTGACCTGACAAAAAAGACTATCAAACAGTATGTTCCTTTCTCTCCTTTGACTTCAGATATTAAATGGACTAATTTCTTTTTTCTATCATAAGTGATAAAGATCCTTCTGTTTTTGTTAGAAATTGAAAAGTCTTCTAAAAATGTCAAGTTTTATTTATTTATTTTTTTTTTTTGGCCAGTATCAGTAAACTGTTTTAACACAACTGTAACAGAAATCTTTGGTATATTACTCATGGTTCTCCCACTGCCTGAGATTCCCTCCCTAATCCTCCAGGCATCCATTCCCCCTTCTGGGATTTAATTCCAGCTCCAGCTAGAATATAAGTTTCTTGAGGTCAAGGAGTTCATCTTAATTATCCATGTATCATAACCATTAATTCATTCCTTACTCATTGGTCAAAAACATAAAAACCTCATCAACATCTTTTGTCTGCCAGGCACCCTGGTAGTAATGTAGCCGTTGGCATGAGAATAGAGCTACTGCCCTCCCGAGAACTCAGTCTCTGGTGCGGATCCTCAGGACTAAGGGCTTCAGCTAAGTAGCTAAAGCATTGGTCACAGACCTGACACAGCTTCAGCCATTCTACACGTCTGGTTAGTGGATAATGAGTCTGTATTGATGAAAGTGGCACAGCCGGTGTTTTAAGTTTTTTGTATGGATTATCTGGACTCATATCAGAATTTAATAGATTGTAAGTAAATAATACCCATTAACTATTTACTGTGGATAGAGTGCCATGCTGGGTGCTATATATATATATATATATATATATATATATATATATATATATGCTAAGTTGCTTCAGTCGTGTCCTACTCTTCATGACCCCATGGACTATAGCCTACCAGGCTCTTCTGTTCACAGGAGTTCTCCAGGCAAGAATACTGGAGTGGGCTGCCATTCCCTGCTCCGGGGGATCTTCCCAACCCAGGGATCAAACCCAAGTCTCTTATGTCTCCTGCATTGGCAGGTGGGCTCTTTACCACTAGAACCACCTGGGAAGCATATATATACATATATATATATATAATATATATGTATATATACATATACACACACATATATATATACACATAATTTTATTCATCACAAGATAAAAACATTTGTAACTGAGGAAACTGAGGCTCAGAGTATAAGTAATTTGCCCAATCAACTTGCAACTATCAGAACAAGAGCTGGAACCAAGTTGTTCAATCTCCAATCTTGTGAACTTAAGCAATTCACTGTACAGTCTCTCAGGGATTGTTTGAATTCCTTTTTGTGAATCCTGGGCCAGTGGGACCTTAACAAAGAAGCCATCCATGAGTTAGGAAACCAAATATTTTATACTGAAGGTAGATTCAAATAGTTTCATCAAGAGCACTATGAAGATAATACTTTCTCCTTGTCATTTTTCAAAGAGCCGTTGATGGTCCTAAAATAATAGATCCTAGGGTTTTCCTGAGTGTTACTTTCAGATAAAGAGGAGATATTTTGGGGTTTGGTTTTTTCTTAATTGTCAGGATTTTTTAAGGTAAAGTGTAATTTTATGCTTTATTAAGGGACCTAATGATTCTGGACAACACACTCAGGAATAGAACAAGGTTGAGGGGAAATGTTTTCCATCATGCTTCCAGTTTCCAGTTTTAAGGAAAAACAACAAACATGGTTAAAATTGTTTTTATATAATTACCTTTCATTTGGTCATTCAGATTATTTCTTTTTTATTTTTTAATTGGAAGAAAATTGCATTACAGTGTTGTGTTGATTCTGCCTTACAACAAAACAAATCACTGATTATTTCTATAATCTCATAGTTTGTAACATTTACCATCTCTCTATATATAACTCATACTTTAAAAGCTAGAGTTCCAGAGACAGGTTTTTTTTTTAAATAACAATAATATTAACAGTAGCAATGGCTAAAATTGAGAGTTTTTTATGTACCAGGCATTATATTAAGGCTCTTACATGCATTATCTTACATAATCATCACAGCAACGCTATGGGACAGTCATTATTGTAATCTCCACTTTAACAATAAGAACCTAAAAGTTGGAGAGGTTGAGTGATATTTCAGGGTCACGCAACCGGTAACTAGTTGATCTTCTATTTAAAATGAGGTCTGGCTGATTCCACTGTCTATGAATTCAGTTATTCTTGTAGACAGCCTCCTTGCAAGGCTGAGAAAACTGACTTTAGGTTATGCCTTCCTTGCAGCTGAAACAAATATTCCCAGTAACAAATGATTTGAGGGGGAGGCTGGTACATTTTCCAACTTGATAATATTCTTTTGAAGTGTGTTTTTAAATGAGACAGCTCTCCTAAAAACAAGTTAGTAAAGAACAGGGTCATTATAAGATAAAATTTAGTACCTATTTTATGACTTCCTTATTTTCTTCTAAGACATTCCTGGTTTTCTTCACCAGGCCTAAATGGAATGTTTTTTTTCTGAAGCCATTCTGAATTTGTTTTTGCTTCAAGTTAGAAAAGTTCCCTGGGTGTAGCTATGGTTCTCTGTTTCCAGCTGCTTTGCTCTGTGTGAATGGCTCTGACTCCACCAACAGTATTCTGGCATGCTAAGTCTGTCTTTTCAGGGGCTTAAATAGATATTGCAGAGAAGAAAAAAGGAACCAGCAGCAATTATTAATTATGTTACCGAGTCTCTGTTAATTTTAATATAATGATTAAATTTGCATATTAATCACTTTGCTACAGATCCATTTCCCAAACATAGTCTAGACACAGACTGCTGTATAGTTCCAAATGGCCTCCTTAATTAACTTCCAACCTCTGATAAAGTTAACAGCTATATTAGAGCATGGCATTTTAAGTAAAATTTAAATAAACACTAAAGGAGTTTCATCACAGTCACTGTCTACTGCCTCTCACACCAACATCACTAAAATCATCAATAATCACTATACTTATTCTTTTAGAGAAGTAATTTCTAAATCATACATGTATTTGTTAAAAGGGGAAAAGTGGGTCTTCATTGTTTTAATGAGAAAAAAGAGTTGCTTCAGTTACAAGATATTATATAATGTTGTTATGGAGGTTGTCAGGGAAGCAGAGTAACAATGTTTAAGTTTACAGGCTTGAGCTTTCTACATCTATCCAGGAAAACCTACAAGAATTTCCTTTTTTTTTTTTTATAAACAACTAGAAAATGACCGATTACATGAAACAATGGCTTTTAAACAGTGCACAACAGGAAGTGTAGGACTGTGATCCTTGAGGGAAGGGAAACAGCTGAAGTAAGAGCTACAGTGGCCCTAACTTACTGTCTGGAGGCAGGTTCCAGGCCACAGAAGAGGGAGGGGAATGGAACGGAGCTCAGTGACCTCACTAAGTTGAGAGGACAAAGATCAGAGTTTGGGAGGCCAAGTTGGTAGAATTTGCAGGACAAAGTACTGGAGATGAGGGAGCTTCATAGAGCATTCCGGAGATCTGCAGAATTGTTCCTTTAGTCTTTGACGAAGAGTTTGTCTGTGCATACATAACAGGATGTATGTAAAGCGGAGAAAGAACCAGCAGAAAGTAGGCCAAACAATTCCCAGAATGCACACACAAATGGAGAAAGTTCACATTCCCACCAGTCAGAATGGAGAGATATCAAAATTGGGTAAAACCTCAGAAGTCCAATAACTTACAGTGAGAAGAGATCAATCCCAGAATAAACACTGCCCTGAAATCACCATAACAAAGCCTAAAACTTATGCTCAGAAAGATCAAAATGATATCAAAGTTATTTAACTACATGTTTAGGGCTTCCCTTGTGGCTCAGCTGGTAAAGAACCTGCCTGCAATGAGGGAGACCTGGGTTTGGTCCCTAGGTTGGGAAGATCCCATTGAGAAGGGAAAGTCTACCCACTCCAGTATTCTGGCCTGAAGAATTCCATGGACTGTATAGTCCAACGGAGAAGGCAATGGCACCCCACTCCAGTACTCTTGCCTGGGAAATCCCATGGACGGAGGAGCCTGGTAGGCTGCAGTCCATGGGGTCGCTAAGAGTCAGACACGACTGAGCGACTTCACTTTCACTTTTCACTTTCATGCATTGGAGAAGGAACTGGAAACCCACTCCAGTGTTCTTGCCTGGAGAATCCCAGGGACGGGGGAGCCTGGTGGGCTGCCGTCTATGGGGTCGCATAGAGTTGGACACGACTGAAGCCACTTAGTAGTAGTGGTAGTAGTAGTGTAGTCCAACATTCTTTAAAGAAATACAGTAAAATCTAGCACCCAATAATGTAAAAGTCTACAGTGCCAAGAATCTAAAAAAAAATTAACAGTCATGCAAAGAAGCAGGAAAATATGACCCATATTTAGTAGGAAAGTCAATTAATAGAGAATGTAAATGATATAGTAGAAATAGTAGGAAGGGACTTTAAAACAATTATCATTTAAAAATCTCATAAAAATGGTTAAGGATGTAAAGAAAAACTCAGCAAGACATGAAAGACATGTATATTTTTTAAAGACTTGAATGAAATTTCAAGAAAGGAAAAAAAATCTTAAATGGAAAACACACTGGATGGGGATTAACAGTGAACTTGAATATATTGCAGTAGAAACTTGCCAAAATGAAGCACAGAGAGAAAAAAATACTTTAAAAAAATAAAGAATATTTGGAGGTGAGTAGAGGACAGAGAAAATATTTGAAGGAATAATAGCTGAACACTTTTCAAGTTGGATAAAAACTATTAGCCCACAGACTTAAAATGCTGAATAAATACAAAGCAGAAGAAATAAAGCCAAACCAAGATACATTATAATCAAATTGCTGAAAACCAGTGATGAAGAGAAAATCTTAGAAGCAATCAGAGGAAAACATGCATCTCATATAGAAGAACAAAGAAAAGAATGACAGCAGAATTTTCATTAGAAACATTGCCGGCCGTAAAACAATGTAATGACGTTTGTTAAAGTGCTAAAAAAAAAAAAAAAATTCAACCTAGAATTCTATATCCAAAGAAAAAATATCTGTCTAATAATTTCCTTTTCAGAAACTCATGAGGCCATTAAGTGTTTAAAAATTCATATTTTTTCAGATTTAAAAAATAGGGTATGTAAACTCTGTATTTCAAAATATATCCAGACAAGTCTGAAATAGTGCCTATAACTAAACACATTAATACATATACAGCAATACATATATTATTATTTATTCATTAACTAAATATGTTTATAGAATGAGTGTATATTATATTCGCTCTAGGTAGAGATAAAGTATGTCTGTATATACCTTCACATTGACTCAGATTAGATTTTGCCACCAAAAAACATGTTTTTTTGGCCACAGCACACAGCAGGCATGTGGGATCTTAGTTTCTGACCAGCAACTGAAAAGATTCTTTGTTTTCAAATTTGGCATTTCAGAATTATAGTTAAGAGATTTTGTGCTAGTCACTTTTCTAGATGTTATAGCTTCATAACCTCTGATCTTTATAAAACATATTATTGTCTGAGTTTTACTCAGTGGAGACTGAGATTAAGTAAGTGATGGAGTTACTCCCAAGCAAGAAGAATGCCTGTCCACTCTTGGATGTGATTGAGGAAATCAAGAGGAGCAATCCTCCAGGTTCTATCAAAGATACCATCCACTGCCACTGCAAACTAAAGACTGCATTTGACAAACCCCAGAGATACTTCAAACTTCGTGGAATCCAAGGGTTAACATGGAAAATCTTGAGTAGAATAGAAATAGCTAACATCTTATCCTGGATTCTGGGCTACAATGGGGTGACCCATGTACTCTTGTGGCCTTGATTTTCATACAGTTATCCCTAGTTTACTGTCCCTTCACCATGAATAGCAGAGAAGAAAGATGTGTGTGTATGTGTGTGTGTGTGTGAGACAGAGTCCGAAAGAGAGACACAGAAGGAGAGAAGGAGAGGAAAAGAGAGAAAGGAGGAAGCCACTAGTGAAAGGTATCTTACATTTGGGATCAGATTATATGGTTGCAGAAGACAGCATGAACAATATAACTAGAGACCAGAGCAAGTATGACCATTTCAGCTACAATTATGCCAGTGACCAAAAATCTAGGACTGTGGTGGGATGATTGTAAATCCTGAAAGAGCCAGCACAGGGTTCTGTGTAAATGCTCTGTCCGAATATTACCGAGAAAAAAAGAGGTGGAGAAGAAAAGGAAGGATATGAATTTAACTGAGTTTAAATTTGAAATGATTCAGAAATTACTGGGGTTTGACTATTTACTTGGATTGTTTTCTGTCTCTAGAAAATATGTGCAATTATAAGAAAAAAAAGTGACATTTTTATATAACAGAGCTTGTCATTTTTCAATTATGCACTCCGTATTACTGTCATGGGGCCTGGTTCGTCATCTTTGGTCAAAACTGAGGAAAATGATACCAACTTCACACAATTGTATAAGATTTTGAAAAGCAATTTTAAAAAAAGCTTTAAACATTTAAAAGAAAGTTTCAAATGTGAATGTTAGGTAAGCTTAGGTTTTTTAATTGATGAGATTTCCATTGTTTTAGGAAAATTGCTCTGGTTAGAGTGTGTGTGATGAATTGGAGAAGAGAAGGCCATGATGAGGAGAGCAGTTAGGAGACTGAGTGATTGTTCAGGCCTTGGAACATGAAGAATGAGGCCATATTTCAGTGCACATGGATTCAAGAGCCTTTCCAGTGACGAAAATGTGGAGAAGGGTGAGGAATTAGGGGGGAGTCAAAGATGACTCTTAAGGTTCCAAGCTTGGTGACTAAGAGGACAGTGATGACACTGACTTGGAGAGTAAGAATGTCAGCAAGTTTAGGGGAAAGACAGAGAAGGCAATGGCACCCCACTCCAGTACTCTTGCCTGGACAATCCCATGGATGGAGGAGCCTGGTAGGCTGTGGTCCATGTGGTCACTAAGAGTCAGACACGACTGAGCGTCTTCAATTTTACTTTTCACTTTGATGCATTGGAGAAGGAAATGGCAACCCACTCCAGTGTTCTTGCCTGGAGAATCCCAGGGATGAGGGAGCCTGGTGGGCTGCCGTCTATGGGATCTCACAGAGTCGGACACAACTGAAGTGACTTAGCAGCAGCAGCAGTTAGAGGAAAGATAAGTTCTGTTAGAGTGTGCTGAATAAAGGGAACGAGAGAAAACAAGAGTCAACAGTAGTGTAATAGTTAAGAGCAAGAGTCTGCTGTGACTCTGGAGGAAGACTCTTGCAAAAGTTATTTAAGCTCTCAGTGCCTCCATTCCCTTTTCTGTAGAATGGTGGTGAAAATAGCATATACTTCATGGATTTTTATGATGCTTGAGTATAAACATCTAGGAGGAGTGCTTAGAAGGGCACCATCATTGACTGGTGCTATTGCAGCCATTGTTGTTGATGGGCATACAGTGTCAAGAACATGATGCCCTGACCACTGCTCTGGGAGACAGAAGGTACAGCTCTGAACTATTACCAGTTTGTGACTTTGAACAGGAATTCAATTGGACCTCACTCTGTCCATCTGTGAAAACCAGGGATTGGATAATTCTTTATAAGTTTCATTATAGCCCTTATTAATACCATTGTATGATTGTGTTGAGGCAGAAAGCAAAATTTACCCCAGATAAACCATGATGGAAATAATTTATTTACAGGCAATGGAGCAGTCAGTGACATTTAACACATACCTGTGTGTTCAGCCTAAGGAAGGTTTTGTATTTAAAGTACATTAGGAAATTTAAATATGGTAAAGGTAAAAAAAACTTTTTGATTCAGAATTTTAACTGTGGATTATTCTAGCGGCTTTTTTCTGTTTACTTGTCACTATAAATTTCCTTCAGTCTCAGATAACTGTATGGAGTCTTTTCCTGTTATGTTTGGCTTAGTGAAGTCACAGAATACCTGTCTGAATGTTTACTTCATTTACAAGAATAGGGTGTTTCATTTGCCAGAGTTTTTACTTGTTAAAAATCACAGGCTCTAGACAGGGTACTAATTTATTGTTTTTTGATAATCCATCTAGAACAGGTGCAATTCTCTTCCCATTAGGTTACTAGAAAGTTTTATTAAAGTGGACATGCTAAATACATAAAGCTAAGATTTGCATTGGTCATATTTGGAGAAAAGGTTATGAGAAACCAGCCTTTAAGGAGAAGAAAGGATACCAAAGTACTCCTTAAAAGCTTACACTTGTTCTAACACTTTGCCTTTAACAAAGGAGAGTTCATTCACCCTCATTAACTTATTTTACCCCTTTCTGATTTCCAGAATCTGACACCCACCCATATGTACTGAGCAAAATCATTTTTAACTTATGTTTTTTTATAAATTGCAATATGCAGACTGTTTTTGAAATGATAGGATGGATTCCAATAAGTTACTTGTAAAAATCAGTCTAACTACTTTACTACCTCATATTCATAAGCCTTCTTCTTATGCCACATGATTTTTATTCCTTTAGATATATTTTCAAAATATTCAGCTATCAGAAGTTAGAAATCAAATACAAAAACCGTGTCAGTTTATATTTTGTATTTTCCAGTTTTTTAATGTATGCAGTCTTCAAATATATTAATGAAGAGGAAGAGAAGTTATCAACTCTGGAAGCCAAATCTCCAGTCTTCAAACAGATTACTCAAAAATCCTGCTTAAATATATGCACACATGTATGTGTTTGTGTGTTAGTGTGTATGTGTGTGTGTGTGTGTGTGTATGAAAGAGAGAGGCAGACAGGGGCAGAGAGAGAGAGATTCTACTTTATTAAAGAACCTTTTAGGGAAATTTGCCAGACACTATGAATACCTTTGATTTTCAATTTTTTATCAGTTCAAAAAATTGAAAAACACCTGGGCCATTAACTCTACATTATGTGAAAACCTCAAAAAATGTTACTGCCTGCCTAATGTCACATAGGACCATAGTCCTCACCCTTGTCTTCCAGCACCAAGCCGCATTTATTCTGTGGCCTTTGGTTTCATCAGATAGCAAATACTTCCTCATCTGATACCATGAAAAGTGAAATCCTAGGCAATGTGAAAACTTTAGATAAAATCTGGTTATCTGTACTTGAGTCTAAGACAATTTAAATGTCTATATATATGTAATCAATAGGATATTTATTAATTCTCAAACTAAGAAACAATTTTTATTAGTAGCCTTATCATTGAGTTTTTGTCTTGAAAACATTTCTACTAAGTTAGGCATTTCATTATGCTATAAATAAGGGACCTTGGGTCCTAGTCCTGCTTTTGCCCCTGTGAATGGATAAAGTTACCTAAACCTTGTAGGACTTGGTCCCCTGATCCATATGACTGCTAAGATCTTTTCTGATCTTAATATTCTTTGATTCTGTGAGTTATATATCCTTTCTAGCTTCTTTTCATTAAATTCTCCAGTCTAGAAATTTGCCAACATGTATATCTGCACCTAGCTTTGACATCTATAAGATGATCAAAAAATATTTGTTATAGGTAACTGTGTTTTGCTATTTCTGATGGGTTGTGAAATTACTGTGATTTCACAGCTTTTTATATTGGACTATTATTCATTTTTATTTTTGTTGAATGATATTATTGTTGTTTTAACATTTATTTCTTCTCTACGATGGCTTGTGCATGATTTAGAATTGATTTTTATCTGTGCTAAGGTGTGTCACAGGGAAGCTGCAGGAAAAACTCTTTCACTACACCTAATCTTAGTCACTCTAAAAAGACAGACACAAATATTTTGATGATCATAAAACAATCCAGAAAGTGGATTTTACTTTTATTCACCTTGACTTTGCTGGTAGGGGAAAAAAAAAATGCATTTTGATTACATTGGCAGGTTATTTTAAACTAGTTGCTCTATGGAAAGAAATGCTACCTCGACTCTACCCATTGGAAAACTGACTCGTTAGAGACAACATTTTGGTACCAAAGTGTGGGGAGACCTGTACTTTCTTCTAAGGCTTTTACTTGGATATACCGAATAAAAAATTATACACAAAACAATTGCTTCCTATCTGATTAAAGAATTTTAACATTAAAGCATTTGTTCCCTTAACATTAGTTTTTACCATCATACATTTTCAATTGATCTTTAAATAGAATATAAATTATTTAACTAAGTCAGTCATCAGGTAGACAGTATAGGTAGTGTATTAGTTCTTTTAAATTGCCTAATTCTATAGGATATATATTCAGCCTCACGTATTTTCAGTATTTAACACGAATACAGCAGTGGCTTAATATACCATTTGTAATTGAGAGTTAATTAGTTATGCTAATAAAAAGGAAACTTTAGAGCACTTAATCCAGTGTGTATTATTATTTGTTTTGAGAGACTAACTCAAGATTTATAGGGTTTAATTTGCACCCCAGAATAAATGAAGGGAAGAGAAGCCAAAACTTCCCTGGTGTTGAGGGAAAACCTTTGCTTTCTAGTTTCCTATGAAAGGCAGTACTGTTCACCACCATTAGCATAGGGGAAGTAGGACCCTGCCATTCCATACTTAAGCTTGTTTTTATTTTTAAGGAATGTCGGAAAATTGTGGAAATGAATGTTTTTTCTTTTCTTTTTCCTTAATACCTCATGGATCCTGACCTTTTCCTTTAAACTGGTTTAGTATGTGTTTCCTTTAAAATTGGTCACTGATCCAAAAATAAGTTTGATTTTCCTTTTCCATGATCTTCTTTAAAGAATTCTGTTAACAGCATACTAAACTGGATTACAAACTTACTGAATAAGTGCTTTGAATGCACAGCAACCTTGGAATAAAGGACACAGAAAGAGTAATGCTGCACAGAAGAAATTGGGGGAGTTGGTATAAAGGAAAAGAATGCAACTATATGGCTGATGTGATCAACATCTAGTAGGTTTATTAGCAATTTAATGGAATATGTTTATTCAGGCACAATAATGGCTTCAGTTGAAATGTCTGCTCTGCTCTTTTTCCCATACACTTTGGAATGAGTTGAATGTGACAGTTGAGCTTTCAACAACCTTCATGAATTTTAAATCCTGTTTAGTCATAAAATGGGGTACATGGCATGTAGTCAGAGCAGACAAGGAGTTGGCAGCTTCATCAGATATCATAGGCTATCAAGTGTCTTCAAGATAATGAGGAATTGGATTCACCAAGTGCATTCTGGGTGTGTTCTATGTACCCACAAGGAACAGAGGACCTCTCTACGTCCAGCATTTAATAATCAATCATTTTGAGTGTGGAATTCTTGAATCAGCATGTGGTTCAAAAACTTAAGCTTTGTATCATCACAGAAGAAACTCTTTACTGATGCCTCAGAACAAATTATTTTGGGGCAGATAAATATTTCTATTTTTTTATTTCTCTTATCTGATTAATCTGATTAATTCAAAGAACTACACAGCAAATTGTGACATAACTTATCCTCTAATTTTAGCATATATCCTAATTGATCCTGAAGCATTTCTTTAAATGTTTTATAAAGTTGCTCTCAAATTATCTTTTGTTGATGTTGGTTAGTCACCAAGTTGTGTCTGACTCTCTGCAACCCCATGGACTGCAGTACGTACGGCAGGCCTCCCCGTCCCTCACCATCTCCCGGAGTTTGCCCAAGTTCATATCCATTGACTCAGTGATGCCATGCTACCATCTCATCCTCTGTCACCCTCTTCTCCTTCTGCCTTGTATATTTCCCAGTCTCAGGGTCTTTTCCAATGAGTCGACTGTTGCCGTGAGAATCCCATGAATTGTATAAAAAGGCAAATTTTCTTATCACCATAATAATCTTAATCTTTGCTTAGGGTTAAGTTTTGAAGTAGTCTGAAATTCAATACAAGGAGCTTTATTTATTATATTTGGAATTACCTAAGAACAAAAGACTGTTTTCAGAAGAGAGCTTTTCAGTAAGTCCACTTTAAAGCAATCTCAGTTTAAAGTGTGAATGTATTTTAAAGTTACCTTATAATAATGCCCCATGTTTTATTTAAATATGGGATGTGTGCACTTATAGTATAATTTTATAGATGAGCAAAAATTTCTTCTCATAAATATATTTAATAGGAAATTCTGGGAGTTTGTGTGCCAAATTATTAACAGTGATGTCAATGCACAGTTTTGGGGTTAAAAAGATTTTTAATGGTTTAATTTTTACTTATCTGTACTTTCTGAAGGAAAGTTATGACCAACCTAGACAGCATATTCAAAAGCAGAGACATTACTTTGCCAACAAAGGTCCATCTAGTCAAGGCTATGGTTTTTCCAGTAGTCATGTATGGATGTGAGAGTTGGACTGTGAAGAAAGCTGAGTGCCGAAGAATTGATGCTTTTGAACTGTGGTGTTGGAGAAGACTCTTGAGAGTCCCTTAGACTGCAAGGAGATCCAACCAGTTCATTCTAAAGGAGATCAGTCCTGGGTGTTCATTGGAAGGACTGATGTTGAAGCTGAAACTCCAAGACTTTGGCCACCTGATACAAAGAGTTGACTCACTGGAAAAGACCCTGATGCTGGGAAAGATTGAGGGCAGGAGGAGAAGGAGACCACAGAGGATGAGATGGTTGGATGGCATCACTGACTCAGTGGACATGGGTTTCCGTGAAGTCTGGGAGATGGTGATGGACAGGGAGGCCTGGCATGCTGCAGTTCATGGGGTCGCTAAGAGTCGGACACAACTGAGTTACTGAATTTGAACTGAACTGAATCTGTACTTTCTAATTTTTGTACATTGAATGTGTGGAATAGGATGTGCTACCTTTTTCACTTTATCTATAGAGATTAGGCTTTAAAGAGACCCCTCAGAGAGTTGATATATATTCCCTACAGGTAGGAAAATGCCATGGACCAAAGTCTAGGTGATCTTGAGAGCTAGAAACTGGGCAACAAATTGTTTAGATGTGGAACCCAAAGAGTGCTACTGTGTTGGTCATAATTGCACTGCCAGAGTTTGTGGAAGTGTTTGCATGGGCTAGACATGGGTCATGCAGGAGCAAAAGCTATGCTGGGTCTTCTTCAAGTTCTGTGTGGAGGGATATCCCAGAGAAGCAAGAAGACCCTAAAAGTGAGAACCTGGATGGAGTGAGCCACAGATGAACCAGGGGCTGATATCCCAAGCCAAAAAGACTCCGGCAAGATAGCTACTAACAGCTCACTCTTCCTTAGCTAGAGTCACATTAATTTGAGGTGTTTAGAATAATAGAAAAAATGCATTTGAATCTATTTGCTTTGGGAGCCAGAATGGGCAATGGTTACTATAGTTGTTTATAGTAGATTAAGTTTTAAATGTTTAAGTATTCCTCAGCTTCTTCTACTAGTGATGCAACAACCATTATTTACCAATCATAGCTCTTTCATTTTTGCACATTTTTAAGTCTTTATTGACAATCATACTTCTAAAAATTGTTTTAATCTAGTTTTCACCTAGTCTTTTAACTGCTAAATTTATCCACATTCTTCTTGTTCTTAAAGAATCTTTTAATTTTTCCCTGGTTATTTATAAGGATGCTCTTCAGTTCATTGCACAAATACTCAATAACATTGATCACTGATGAGGCAATAAGTTGAACTGTGCTCTGAAGACCTGAAAGAGTTAATCTACTTTTCAAGGCTCTGAGGTACTGTCGGAAAGAAACAGAAGCAATAAGAAAACCTGGCTAACTATACAATGTCAGTAATAAATACTAAGGGAGTATATTTGCATAGATCTAAAATGCATTCAGTTTAGTTTTGAAAGCATAAACATTGCTGTGTTTACAGAGATTTATTTCAAGATTTGAGCATCAGCTTCTGTGATATTAAATTTAGTTCAGATACATCTGAACACTCTACAAACTATTCCCCCTGTTAGAGTGGTTTTTGGCTAACAAAGTGTATGCTTTGTTAGACTATAAGCTTTGTACATTTTATAATGAGCACATTCCTGTTGTGAAATGGAATGCATCTGATCCATAATAAATCTAGTTGAGAGACAATGGAACCTTGCCAGCTCAGCTCCAGTTCAAGGAAAAAAACAATAAATAGGGGCAATGGCATTTCTGAGAATATAATTTCATCATGCTTTGCCTCATAAGAAGAGAATCTAGATGGTATTAAGGTTATTGTACTTTGAGAATTACTCAAAACCAAGTCCCTTCTGTTAGAGAAGGAACTAGTAGCTATTCCTCAAATGAATGTTTTATTTTAGTTAATACTTAGTGACAAACTAGAAGCAGAAATAAACCTTTGAGAGGGAAAGGGAGAAAAACTGTAAGAGCAAGAAGATTACCATATTTTTCTAAAGCAATTTGGAAAAGGCAAAACTCATTAGCTAGACAATAATTAGTTTTCCTTGGTAAAACATTGACTGGAATGTTTCTGTTAGGAAAATATTATCAGACTGTTCCAGTCTCAGTCCAGCTAAGGATGCCCAGATTTGATAACAGAGAAGAGAAATTACTCACTATTTTTATTACCGTCATGTTAGAATGTGGACAACTGTCAAAAACAAGAACAATTTCTTGAAGCTAGCCATTTCATACAACTACTGTTGGAAATAAACCTTTACTTGATATCCATAAGCATACAAATACTCAGCTGATGGCTTTTCACTTATATGCTTTAAATAGGTTCCAAAAGAAGCAAATGTTTGAACATATGATAAAGGGTGAATATTTGCCACACTATAGCCTAGAATCCAAAGGCCTCTTCTTAGAATGAATTAGTATCTCCTCTGTTATCCCTGCTGGAGCCTGTCACAGCCATCTTTAATGAAGGCTGAAATCACAACACACACACACACACACACACACACACACACACACACACACACAATCAAGAGTCAGAAGGGGAAAAAAAAACTAGCATTCCAAAAACCATCCTGCATATTGTGTTCAAACACCGGGCAGTGTGCTGCAGTCAAAAAAGCACCAACTTGCACCAACTGTGAAGACAGCTTGTTTCAATTGGTTAAAACAATTAGTAAGTACAGTATTTTTTAAAGAAAATGCAGCCTTACTGATTTTTAGCACATACAGCAATCATTGCATACCTACTAATGAAAGGTTTCTCTCAATCAAGAAAGAATTTTAGCAAACCTACTTGAATAAGGGAATAAAAATGTATTATAATTGGCACAGTAGCATTTATTCAGCCCATGGTGCTATAGTGCAAATAGAGTGTAGACTGACTCATCTAAACCATGTTTGAAAGTTGTTCTTCTTATAGCCTTGTATACTCTATTTATTTGCTTAATGAACTTTGCCTTGTCTGTTCAAGTGATCATAATTTCAAAATTGAAGGTTTCTGAATGAATAAAGTCATATATTACTACTGTGTTGTGTAGCTTCCACAAAATTGAATTTAACAAGAAAATGGACAGGCGACTGAGAAGAAGTAGCGCTTGAAGACTTTACATACCTACTACATCTGGAAAGTTCATTGCAATCCATTTATGTGTTTCCATATCTTTAATCCTGGTACTGTGTAATCATAATGAATATGCATAAAGCAGGGCTTTGCTGCCAGAAGGAGGTTTTCCTAACTATTGCTGCAAATAGCTACCATACCTTGTAACAGCAATGGATCTAAATATCTCTTGGAGTCTCTTTCTTGGAATACTGTTGTTAGGAGGAATTGTCACCTCATTTCCTGCAGGATGGAGTTTGAGATAGAGTTCTCATGTTCCTTAGTTTTAGATTTTATGTCATTGACTTCAAGTCTTATTTCCAGTTCCGACTACTCTGCAGAAGTCTAGATTAATATATTCAAATGTGCTGTCCTCTCTATTTGAATATCTAGAAGGCATTTTAATTTCAACATGGCCAAAACAAAGCTTGAATTTTCTCCCAAACTTGCCTTTGGTCTCTAGTTTCCTCTATATAAAAATTGTTACCACCATTTACCCAGTTGATCAAGACCAAAATCTGAATCATTCTTGACTCTTTCCTTTCCTTCACCCCCACATCTAATCCACCAGCAAGTCTTGTCAGCTCTCCTTAAAAACACATCTCCAATCCAGCCACTATTCTTTTTCTTCACTATCATCACCCTTGTTCAAACCACCATTATCTTTCACTTGGTCTACTGCAATGGTCTCTTAACTAATTTCCCTGTATCATCTCGCCTTGCAGTCCATTTTCCACAAAGCAGCTAGCCAGAATTACCTTTGTAAATGAAACCATGTCACTCCCTCCCTCAAATTTCTAGTGGCTTCTGATAACACTTAAAATTCCAATCCTTTTTGCTGGGTTACTAAGTTCTATATGATCTGTCCCCATCCTAAATCCCTTTGCTGCATATCTAATACCTTCCTGCATTTATTTTCTAGAGATACCATAGCAAAGTACCATAGACCAGGTGGTATAAATAACAGAAATTTATTAGTAAAGAATCTGCTTGCAATACAGGAGACACAGGATCAATTCCTAGGTCAGGATGATCCCCTGCAGAAAGAAATGGCAACCCACTCCAGTATTCTTGCCTGGAAAATCTCATGGACAGAGGAGCCTGGTGGGCTACAGTCCATGGGGTCACAAGAGTCAGACACGACTTAGTGACTAAACCACCACCACCACATTTTCTCACAAACTTGCAGGCTAGAGTCTGAAATTATGGTATGAGCAGGGTTGACTTCTCCTTGACAAGCAAGTGGCCACCTTTTTCCTGTGTCTTCATCACATCCCCCCTCTGTATCTTCATCACATCCCCCCTCTGTATCTGTCTGTGCTCTAATTTCCTCTTCGTGTAAGGACGCCAGTCATATTTGATTATGGCTCACCCTAGTAAGCCCCAATCAGTTTAACTTAATTAGGCCCTGTGTTTAAAGAGTCATATTCTGATATTAGGACTTCAACACAAGAATTTGGGAGGGAGCCACTTCAGCTCATAATACTTGCCCTATTCATCGTCCCACACTGACTATCTTTCAGTCTGTTCTGTTTCTTGAACAAGTCACACTTGCTCCTACCTAAGGGCCTTTGCATTGCTTTTTGTTGGAACATTCTTCTCCCTGTTGGCCCTTGAGGTCATTTAGATGTCAGTATGCATGTCACATTTTCAGAAAGGTGTTTTTAGCCTCCCAATCTACAGTAACTACCACTTATTTTATACATCATATCCAGAGAATTAAATCTCTGCATAGTGTCTACCTCTACCTAATATTTTTCTGTTTGTTATTTCTTGTTGATCCCTCCATATCCCTGCCAGAATACACACAAGGATTTTATCTTTTCACTGATGTGTTTCCAGGGCCTAGAATAGTTCCAGATGTGTTTAAAAATGTTGAATAGGTACTTGTTGAATGACCCAATAAATGAATCAATTTATTGGAGAAGGTAAAGAGAAGAGTTAATGATTACTGTGACAAATAGACCAAGGGGTAGTGTCTTCACTTGGGGGTCTTTAGAAATAAAGATGACTCTGCTTACCTTTAAGAGTGAGGGTTGTCTAGAAGAAGTTACCCCACCTTGCAACTGTGCCTTGGTTAAACAAAGTGGATATTTTAAACTTATGCATAAATGTGTTATAATATTTCTAGAAGCCATGTCTACTATAACTATCAAAGTTGTTCAGCTGTTCTTTCATTGAACATATAGAGGGTCTATTGGGGCCAGATCTTTCGTTAGTAGAATGCCCCGAGTAACATGGGAACATACAGAAGGCATATCTAATGCAGCCAGGGCTTGCAGCTGGGGCGGGAGCAGGGGTCTGCTGGCAGGCTTCTCAGGCAGCTTAGTACCTACAATGTATGAATTGTGTACTGGACATACAAAATATTTCTCATACTTTCAGTCTGTTTGCCTTTATAAATGGCAACATGCAACTTCTCTGAATTCATAGAAAATTATGGGCACTTCAGGTTTGATGTCTGGTGCTTATTTTGGATGGTGTGCCCAGCAAATTTTTATGCTTCTCAACTTTCGGGAAAATTAGTTTAAAATTTTAGAAACTTGTCAGTTCTCTAGTTTTTAACATACTAAATCTTGCAGGCCCTTTGGCAGCTGACACTTATTTCCCTTTGGT
The DNA here is from genome assembly GCF_016772045.2 of Ovis aries. Classification (NCBI taxonomy): domain Eukaryota; kingdom Metazoa; phylum Chordata; class Mammalia; order Artiodactyla; family Bovidae; genus Ovis; species Ovis aries. The sequence goes on along the minus strand of NC_056054.1, from coordinate 62,415,561 downwards.
ATTTGGTGATAAATCATATTTTTATTTATTCTCTGCAGACAGAGTATCAGTGCCTCTTAGAAATTCAATACACGTACTGTGTCATTATCATCAACAAGGAAATGGACCACTTGAATAAGTACATTATATCAAAAGAGTGACAAGACCAGCAAGAGCTCCTGCTTTGCTTTTCATTTAAAAACTACACATTTCCAGCCTTCTTCCCCAAAACTGTCTTGCTGTGATATCTTAATGCATGGGCCTTTGAAAATCTAGAACTTTGCTGCTATGTCTTCACGTTCTCTCCAGATAATGACAGGAGAGAAAACTTGCCCAGTTTTCTTCAGAGCTATTTTTGTTTATCCTGTGTACTCTGACCCCACTGGGTTTCTTTCTGTTTTTATATCTAACCTGCCTATTCACATTCCTCCAGTTCTAAGTCCTGGTTCAGAGATCAGAGTGCTGAACATTGACTTCCAACTCTGATATATGGAGCTATAACTATTGTGCTTTATCTACAGATTAAGGCAATGTAATACTTCCTGGGGTACTTTTCACTTTACAAATTATTTATAATCTTCTGTTTTCCATGAGCAGAGTGGTCTTCATGTGATAAGTGACATTTGATCAACATGCTTATCAGCCAAGATAGTGGGTACTATCAGTTAAAACAGCATCTTACATATTGTGTCCTTTGTTGAATAACAAGTCATGGCGTAGTCCTAGAGAGAGAAAAATCTTCCATTACTAGTTGTTTCTACATCAGAATTTAATGAGTTTTAGTAGTTTTGTCTTGTTATGGACTCTAGCTACTGCTTATCAATTTTGTTACATAAGTAAATGAGTTTCTTTTAGCTGCAGCTAAGAGAAAACTTAAATCAAATTAAGGAAATGAAGAATCTAATGTATCAGAACTCCAGGGTTCCGGGACTGGTGCCTTCATCAGCTCACAATGTCATCAAGGATCAGGCTCTTTCTGTCGCTCTGTCCTGTCATGCTAGGTGATATCATGTTGTCAAACCAGTCCAGTTCCAGGTACCATACAGGACAATGTACCATACAGAAAGAAATGGGATTATGTTTCTTTCTGTGTCTCCAGAAACTCAACAGACTTCTCCTCCGTGGCTAAAAGTAGGTCATTTGCACCAGTCCTCCTAAGAGGGATGGAACTGCCATGACTGACTTAGGCTAGGAGATACCTGAAGGGATGCGGCATAATTAACTGTGACAATCCATGTAAAACCACCTACCGCAATGCCTGGGGCTTAGAAAGAGCTCAATAAATTTTACTTAATGATGAAAGTTAAGTCTGTGGCATTTAAATCATAAGAGTGCCAGAGTTATGAGTAGTTAAGAAAGAGATTTCTCAGACCTTGATGATACTCATTCTGTGTTTAGGAGAGAGATGACAAGGATCACTTGCGTGTAGTGAGCACCTGGGAAGCCCATCTACAATGCTGGCTTGTAGGACCAAACCTCAGATTTTTAGAAAGAACATATAGAAAGACTCTACTCATAGGGAGAGACTTGGGTAAGTTACTAGAACAAGACTCCAGGGAAAAGAATCAAAAAGCAGTACCTAGGTATATAGTCTTAAATGGGACAAAGCATAAAGAAAGAGTTAATACTACATCCCAGAGCATTGACCTGGAGCTTGTTAAATCCTCCTTTTTCAGGTCATGATTGTTCCTGGGGATTGGGTAGGAATGAACCCAAAGTTGATGAAATCTCCTATACTTTATAAGCACACAGAAGTTAGCAGCAAAGCAAGGCCTGACATCTGTCTTTATACAGGAAAGGCATTATTCTACACAGTATAATTATTCTCCCTGTTGGCAGGTAAAAAACAGTACTTTGGGTTACTAAAAAAAATAATAATAAAATATAAGTATCAAAAGTTAGCATTAAGACACACATATATACCTTATTTTCTAGGTACAGTTTTTCCCACTGCAGCAGAATCCTTCCATTCACCATAAAAGATTGCTATGATTTTGAGGTTCCTATCCTAGGATCTTTTAATTCACTTTTGGGTCAGTCTTATCTTTCCCCTGCATCCATATACCCAGCTTCGTACCTTTCTTCTTGGCTTCTCAGCTTGTGAGCTCTTAGTTCCCCGACCAGGATGGAACCTTGCCCCTGCAGTGGGAACTTGGACTCCTGAATACTGGATCTCCAGGGAAGTCCCCAGACTCTTGCTTCTGATTAAATTTGGTTAAATACTAGAATACTTTACTCATAAATAACCATCTGGGGTGTTTTCAGTAAACTCTCTAGGGGATAAATGGAATTACAGTTAGAGTCACATTTATGAATGCCAAAAATTGTTTTGAGACTACAACTGTTAGAAATCTCGAGCTGGAAATGATCTCATTCTTAAGCTCTGCCCTCTCATCTTACAAATATGGAAACCAAGATGTTAAATATCCTGGTTAATTTTTAGAATTTGTCATTGGAAATAAACCAGTAAGTTTAGAAATCTAAGAAATCAATGGAAAAATGCAATGGATATTTAATAATAGTATTACAAAGGTTCAGTAAGAGAGACATGAACTAGGTGGTTGTAAAACTTTCACACACATGCACCCTATAAATATTATGAGGTCCTGGAATAATCACAGGACTAATGACGTTCATTTGACTGATAAGTTTTGAAGATTTTAATGTATTCAGTAATTTTCAGTTCTACCGACCATTTTCCTAACACAGTAAGCCTTTCCTTAATTTTTCATAAGATGAAGTTGAGCTGTTTATAATCTGAGGATCATCCAGAAACCTTTCTGTTTCTAAAGAATTCCAGATGACCCTCCAGCAGTAACAGATTGCTGTTATGATTTTGATTTCTTAGCTTAAATGTTACTTCCTCAGAGTGACCTTCCTGGACCTACTGAATCATGTACCCTGCTTATTTCTCAAAGCACACTCTTGTTTTCTCCAATATTCCTCGTCATAATGTGTAACTCTTTAATGTGTATTACCCTAAGGGCACTATATAGCAGGGATCATGTCCTATTTTTGATGGCCGCTGACCACTGTCTATCATGGTGTCTAGCTCACAACACACACTCAATATTTACTGAACAAATGAAACAAAGTAAGATTGGAATGGCCCAAGGCACAGTTTTGCTTTGTATTGCTATTTACATATTTACTTTTATCATTTTAATTTTTTTGAGCGTGTATTAGATTTCTTTTTTTTTTTTTTTTTACTTTATTTTACTTTACAATACTGTATTGGTTTTGCCACACATTGACATGAATCCACCACGGGTGTATACAAGCTCCCAATCCTGAATCCCACTCCCACCTCCCACCCCATATCATCTCTCTGGATCATCCCCATGCACCAGCCCCAAGCATCCTGTATCCTGTATCGAACATAGACTGGCACTTCATTTCTTACATGATAGTATACATGTTTCAATGCCATTTTCCCAAATCATCCCACCCTCTCCCTCTCCCTCAGAGTCCAAAAGTCCATTCTATACATCTGTGTCTCTTTTGCTGTCTCGCATCCAGGGTCATCATTACCATCTTTCTAAATTCCGTATATATGTATCAGTATACTGTATTAGGGTTTTTCTTTCTGGCTTACTTCACTCTGTATAATTGGCTCCAGTTTCATCCATCTCATTACTGATTCAAATGTATTCTTTTTAACGGCTGAGTAATACTCCATTGTGTATATGTACCACAGCTTTCTTATCCATCCATCTGCTGATGGACATCTAGGTTGTTTCCATGTCCTGGCTATTATAAACAGTGCTGCAATGAACATTGGGGTACACGTGTCTCTTTCAATTCTGGTTTCCTCGGTGTGTATGCCCAGCAGTGGGATTGCTGGGTCATAAGGCAGCTCTATTTGCAATTTTTTAAGGAATCTCCACACTGTTTTCCATAGTGGCTGTACTAGATTGCATTCCCACCAACAGTGCAAGAGGAGAACATAGGCAAAAAACTCTCCAACATAAATTACAGCAGGATCCTCTATGATCCACCTCCCAGAATACTGGAAATAAAAGCAAAAATAAGCAAATGGGATCTAATTAAAATTAAAAGCTTCTGCACAACAAAGGAAACTATAAGTAAAGTGAAAAGACAGCCTTCTGAATGGGAGAAAACAATAGCAAATGAAGCAACTGACAAACAACTAATCTCAAAAATATACAAGCAACTTATGCAGCTCAACTCCAGAAAAATAAACGACCCAATCAAAAAATGGGCCAAAGAACTAAATAGGCATTTCTCCAAAGAAGACATAAGGATGTATTAGATTTCTAATGGAATTGCAACTTGTTTTCTTCATTTAAAATTTTAATTGTATAAGATTTCAGTAAATAATAGATAATGAATGGAGAGCTTCCTTGATGGCACAGTGGTAAAGAATTTACCTGCCAATGCAGGAGACACAGGTTCGATCCCTGATCCGGGAAGATCCCACAAGTCACAGAGGAATTAAATCCATGCACCACAACTGCTGAGCCTGTGCTCCAGAGCCGGGGAGCACCAACTACTGAGCCCACAAGCTGCAACTACTGAAGCCTGTGTTCAAGCTCCACAACAAGAGAAGCCACCACAATGAGAAGCCTGCGTCCCACAACCAGAGAACAGCACCCACTCACCACTACTAGAGAAAACCCACAAAGCAGTGAAGATCCAGCACAACCAAAAATAAATAAGTAAATCTTTTTTTAAAATAATGGATTAAGGAAACTAGTGGGTCTGGAATCCTAAATTTATTTAAATCATTATTTTCTTGGGAATTTCTTATGAACATTTTAAGTACTAGTACACCATATTCTGAACAACTCGGAGATGAACATTTAGTTCAACATTTTGCTTCAGATCAAAGCCTTTTTAAATACATTTTTTAAAAAATTTGGGGTTCTCCCTATAGTTTTCTATTGCTATCATAAACATAGCATTAAAAGAACACCCATTTATTATCTCACAGTGTTTATAAGTTGGAGGTCTGGGCACAGTGCACCAGGTTGTCAGCTGGACTGTATTCTCACCTGGAGCTTAGGTCTTCTTCTAGGCTAATTCAGAATTCTGTTGACAGAATTCAATTCCTCAGGATTGTAGGACTAAGATCCCTGAGTTTTTGCTGGCTAGCAACTAGGAGTTGCTCTCAGTTCCTAGAGGCCACCTGGTAGGCCCCCTCCCTACCAGGCAGTTCCCAACATGGCTGTTTGCTTTCTTTCAGAACAGTAAGAGAACATATTTCTGACTTCCTCCATCTCTGACCTTTAAACCCTCTTTTAAGGGTTCACCTGATTAGACCTGGCCCATCTAAGATAATCTCTGTTTTGAGTAACTCAGGTCAGCTGATTAAGGACCTGAACTACATCTGCAAAATATCTTTACCTGTGCTGTGAAATGTAACTTAATCACAGGAGTGATAACTCATCATATTTGCAAGTCCTTTTGAAACTCAAAGGGAGAGGTTTACACATGGCATACCCATCAGAGGGTGGCTGTCTTGGGTACCATCTTGGAATTCCTTATGGGAAGCCTACCATACTTCCCAGTGTGGCAGAAACCCTTCTCAGAAGCTCTCCAGATTGATTGAATTGGTTTGAAGTATATTCACATGTCCATATGCTATTGTAATCTCACTGTAATTAAAATATGTTGTTGACTATTTAAAGATTTTTCTGCAACTAATTTCTCATAATCTAATCTGGAAATTGGAAGGGTGAAGTAATGACTCCTCAAATTCATTAGCCTTAGTTGGTGTACACTTAGGAAAGCAAAATTTAGGATCTTTAGAAATCAAAACCAAAGTTCACATTGCTAGAAAGTTGTACCTCTGTCCCTGCCCTCCTCCAGAGTATCTTAGTCCACGTTTTTTTTTAAAACAAATAGATTTAAGTGAATATATGTTCTGCCTGTAATGCAGGAGACCTAGGTTTGATCCCTGGGTTGGGAAGATCCCCTGGAGGAGGGAATGACAACCCACTCTGGTATTCTTGCCTGAAGAATTCCCATGGACAGAGAAGCCTGGCAGGCTACAGTCCATGGTGTCACAAAGAGCTGGACATTACTGAGTAAATAAGCACACGGCGCATGTTTTTAGGAATATTATAGATTCTCACAGTCACTTCTAACATTAGTTTTCACTTAAATGCACAGTGGTTAGCTAAATTGTCTTTTTGTTAGTGACAAATTGTATAGGAAAGAAGAACACAAACTTTAGAGTAAAGCTCTCTAAGGTCAGATTTCAGCTCTGCTGCTCTAAGACCCTGGGCAAGTCACAGCCTTGCCTTGGCTTTCTCATCTGTAAAACAGAAACACTGCTACTACTTGTTTCATTGGATTAGGAAGGTTAGGTAAATTCAATATGAGTTCTTAGTAGAGTGTCTGGCACATGGGAAGACTATATGGATGTTTGCTATTATCATTGCTAACTAAATTCTTCCTAAGAGCTTTGCCCTAAAATTAGAATGTAGAAGAGAATCTCAATATGTTTCCGTTTAGAAATTTTTAAGTTTGAATCATTTAGTATATTAAACTCCTTTTTGATCTTATTTTGTGTGTGGGTGGTGGTGGTTTTGGTTAACTTTAGTAATTTCATTAGTACATGTGGAAAAGTTAAGGGATAAACCACTGAATAAGCCTAAGGCATCCCAAAGTTGAAAGGTGGCAATTAAAATGCTAGCCATCCTCGCATCCTTGGTGAACATTCCTGCCATGGTTTATAATCCTGTTCATATTGTTTATTACATCACACCTTAGCATCCTAGGGCCCTAACATACAGAAATGTCATCCATCTCTGATGTGAAGAGATCATGGAACCCAGAGTAGACTTAAATGTGCAGAGTTGGAAAAAAGAAGGCATGAGCTCCAGTTCCAATGTGAGCTGCACTCTATGATAAGACCTCAGTAGAATCATGATCACGCAGTGCAGTGCAGATGAACATGAACATGGGCATGGGCTCAGGAAGCTTGACTCAAGTCAGTCAGCTTCCCTTAGCCTCGGTTTACTCGTATGTAAAATGGGTATATCATTGTGTACCCTTCCTACCTTTTGGAGTTATTCTGAGCATCACAACAAATATTCCATCTTACTGTCATTATACATTCATAAGGTACATCTTCCCCACTGGATAGCTAACTTCCCGGGGACAAGGAATATAGTTTTGTGAGGTTTTTTAATCTTTGCAACCTGTTTTGTTTTGTTTTGTTTTTTAAAGTTGACATCCACTAAGTGTTTATTGAACTTGAAATGTTGATCAAATGAGAAAATACATGTGAAAGCATGATACGGATGTTAAGTATTGTTACACAATCACCCAAATATGCTAGTTCAGGTGGCCACAGTGGCTGAAGATGTACTGATTAACAAAGAACATGAAGGTGGCATAAACACATGGAGGGTTTTGTGTGACGAGGGACAACACAGTACAGCTTTGATGCAAGCTCCAAGCCAGCTGTGTCATGACGAGCTGAAGACATCACATCTGCTTCTTGAGTGACTTCCTCAGCAGTCACACTTAACACTGAGCAGCAAAACAAAGTCAGTGACAAGTTGCGAAAGTGAAACCGTTTCACTACCAACAAAACTATGTTGCTGCTCTTCAGTTCTTCAGAGCTAGACCAGGATGACAGGATAATTTTAAAGTTCCCATAATATGATGAGTTCAAAGGGATTCAGAACATTTAAATGGATGGGCACTGAAAACCTAGTATTAACAGTGTTGACAGCACTGCTCCCAGAACTACAGGTGACTGAGGCCTGTCAGCTGCAGACAGGCCAATGCCAAGGGCCTCGTTTGTAGTCAGAACATCTGGCAGCCCATTGAGCAGAGGCAGCTAAAGGAAAGTGGCTTGGCAAACAGAGGTGCACTTCTTAATGGAGCGCAGCACAGAGTGGTTCATCAGGCCTCATGAGCACGGTCACAGCATCCGAAAGGAAGGTGGGAAACATTCCCAATGAACGTTGTTGAAAATATGCATCAAAGACAACTTTGGATAGGGCTAACTGGAAAACGTTGGCCTCTAAATAAAGAGTATTGCAACTAATTATGGTGTGTTGCAAACTATTCTAGAATACAACTTGCCAATAAAAATGTGTAAAGTTTTTTTTGTTTTGGTATTTTGTTTTTTGGGGGAATTTTGCAAGAAGAAAAGGAGAGTTAAGATCAAAATGTTTTATTTCATAATGAAAATTGCATGTTTCATTTTTATTTTTTCAAAAGAGAGCCAGAATCCAAAGCACTAAGTTAATTTAGGGCAAAATAATAACAATACCAACTACTGGTTTTGCACACAATGTGTCAGGTGCTGAACTAGGCGCCTTCTGCATATTAATTTGTTACATACATAATAACCATTAAAGAGAACACACTATCCCACTGGCCAATTAGAAAACTTGGGCTCAGAGACGTTAACTCATCCCAAGTCATACTGCTAATAAGTGATAGAGTGCTGTGCTTTGTTTTTAGTCATGGCCAACTCTTTTCAACCCTTTGGGTTGTAGCCCATAAGGCTCCTCTGTCCATGGGGTGTTCCACGCGAGAATACTGGAGTGGGTTGCCATTTCTTCTCCAGGAGATATTCCTGACCCAGGAATTGAACCCACATCTCCTGTGTCTCCTGCATTACAGGTGGATTCTTTACCCACGGAGCCATCGGGTTTGCTCAGTAAATGATACAGCCCGTATTCAAATCCTCACTTCTTGCCATCACCGTGAGAACCCAAAAGGAATGAAAGGAGAAGGCAGGATGATGATGTGAACATGACAGGACAAATGAGGGAACAGAAATGAGAGCCATAAAAGAAAGTCAGAAGAGAGTAGAACAGAAAAGGTAAGGAAAGAAGGCCAGGCATTAGGAAGGAGCAGAAATTCTTTAGATGACCCTTTTGAAATGTAATGTCTTCAATAACTGTAATCATTCTGTACCATCTTGGCTGACACTCTTTTGAGTGCTGTGGAACATCTTACAGGACAAGCCCACTTCCCACCTCGTGTATTACCTCCAGAGGGCTATTTCAAAGCAGAGATTATACAAGAAATCTACCACATAGCCTGGCAACTTCCAGGAGCTGGAATGAAATCAAATTGGATTGATTTACATTTAAATGTGTCCTCAATGTTTGTGCCCTGACTTTACATTGGCTTTGCAGAAAAGACTAATTTTAATTCTCCGGAAAACAGATGGGATTTGTCATAAGCTGGTAAAACATAAGAAACTCATCCAAATGTAAGAGAAAGCAACAGCTTTTCTCTTGGAGGTCAGTTTCATAATACAAGAATTTATCACTGGTTTTCATCAAAATAGCCAAAGTCATATCTAGTATTATTGAGCAATTATCACATGCTGTTTTTCATGTATTTAATGCTCAAGAAGAGCCTAGGAAGTTGCCACTATTATGACTAGCCACCCATTTTAGATGAGAAAACTGAGGCTCAAAAGTTAAACAGCTTAAGTCACCTGGCTAGTAAATTGCAGAACTGGGATTTTAACCCTATGCCCTGGATCATAATCCAGGAGTGAGGAGTGACTGTGAATGTGTAACCCAAGAACTCTACATTTTTTAACATTTATACTCCAGAAAAGAAAGGGAGTGAGGGAAGAAGAAAAGAAAAAGGCAGTTACCTCAAATAGTGCGTGCTCAGTCGTGTCTCTTTGTGACCCCGTGGACTGTAGCACACCAGGCTCCTCTGTCCGCGGGGCAAGAATAACTGGAGTGAGTTGCCATTTCCTCTTCCAGGGATCTTCCCCACCCAGGGACCAAATCCGTGTCTCCTGTGTCTTCTGCATTGGTAGGCAGATTGTTTACCACTGAGCTACCTGGGAAGCCCCACCTCAAATAGTACCAGCTCTTAAAAGACATGTGGTTTGTATGATCGGAAGCAGCAAGTGTGGCCCGAACCCCCTGTGGCCAGGAAAGAAATCTGTCACAAAGGGTGGGAGGAGAAAAGGTGGGGCAAAAAGAAACAAGAATATAAACTTAAAAAAAAAAGATGGGGGGAGTTGGGGGTGACTCAAGAGGGAGTTGATATATGTATTAAAAGACGCTTACTCCCTGGAAGGAAAGTTATGACCAACCTAGACAGCATATTGAAAAGCAGAGACATTACTTTGTCAACAAAGGTTCATCTAGTCAAGGCTGTGGTTTTTCCAGTGGTCATGTATGGATGTGAGATTTGGACTATAAAGAAAGCTGTGTGCCGAAGAATTGATGCTTTTGAACTATGGTGTTGGAGAAGACTCTTGAGAGTCCCTTGGACTGCAAGGAGATCCAACCAGTCCATCGTAAATGAAATCAGTCCTAAATATTCATTGGAAGGACTGATGCTGAAGCTGGAACTCCAATACTTTGGCCACCTGATATGAAGAGCTGACTCATTGGAAAAGACCCTGATGCTGGGAAAGATTGAGGGCAGGAGGAGAAGGGGACGACAGAGGATGAGATGGTTGGATGGCATCACCGACTCAATGGACATGGATCTGGGTGAACTCCGGGAGTTGATGATGGACAGAGAGGCCTGGCGTGCTGCGATTCATGCGGTCGCAAAGAGTTGGACACGACTGAGCGACTGAACTGAACTGGTGGCTGGTTTGTGTTGTATGGCAGAAACCAACACAACATTGCGTGTAGAATGCATGTAGAGTGAAAAGGGAAGAAGTTCTTGTAAATTTTTTAGGATCAAAAATTAAGCTTGTTTCTCTAATTTGCCATTTTTATTCCTGATTTCATGGGCTAAAGTGACCCATTCAACTCAACCTTTGGAATTAATACTGTTTGTTCTGACAGTTTCTCTCCACCCTGAGTAATGTTAATTTCCACTCTGCAAGTTTACTGTTTCAGTGAAAGGCGGGTGTTGCTTGGTCTTTTTTTTTCCTCTTGAAATTTAATTATGTCAACATTAAACACAGCCATGAAACCATAGACTGGGCAGTTTCTTGAAGGCTCATGGTTTGGACCTTTTCCACAAAAATTCCCACTTCTATAATTATATTTAGTGTTCTAACTACCTGAATAACTGGCTTGCTATGGGCCATGTGTCAGGGCAACTCTGGGTTTTGTTTGCAGTCAAGTTTGTCTGCCTCATGGAACCATTATGCCAAGAGTGTGCGGTCCTGAATGGAGTTGATCCTCTAGTTTTCTTCTCCAGAAATTTCACTGGGGTTAGCATTGCCCATCTGATGCTGTATCATCCTGCAATTCTCAAAACTGTTTACTTAATGTTTAAAACATGTTTAAACTTGTCCACACCCTTAACTCTGAAAGTAATAGCATCAGCTGTGTTTATGGTATGGGCCTATCCTAATGACTTTGTGTGTGTAGATATGACTGAATTTTTTTTTTAAGTCCTTACACAAAAGCCAGTTTTTTCATGTTGGTGCAGCTGTTTAACTTTTAAGAAACCGCAGGCATTTTATCCTCTAAAAACTTTAATTGGAAAGATATAGGACTTTAAAGTGCAGTATTCCTGAAACTGGTATCTATTAGCCTCCCTACTTCTGTCTCTTTAAACTCTTAATTAAGAATTGACTAAAGTTCCTGAGTTGAAATATTACATGTAAACTTTTCAGATCAAAGATACTTGTTATTGCTGAATTCCTAGTAATCTTTGAAAGGTTAATTTATAAGGGAAACAGTGGCATTCGTAATAGAAACCAAAGGTAACTAGCTCAGTTCTCTTATTTCTCCAAACTCAGTGAATTTTCCTTGGACACAGAGGCAGATGCCGGAAGAAAACAGTTGTGTGTTTTCCTGGGTTCACTGTAGCCCAACAAGTCATGGTAAATATTAGTTTGCTTCTTTCTTATGCTATAGCAACAAGTCCACTTCCTGTTACATAGGGAAACCTGCTGTTAAAAGAAATTACTAGATGTATTTGTTACATGAAGACCATTTCATCCATGGAAATAATTTTATATTGTTTTGAGTCACTCTAGTTTGTGGAATTTTTACATGAGTTCCAGGACAAAGATGAGATGATATATTTATTTTATTTTGTGTTTTCTTTACTTTTTTTTTTTTGACTGCATGAATGTCAGGCTTGCTGTCAAATATGTCCACGTTTATACTACTTTAGAATTTACTCTGCTGTGTTTATGTCTCCTAAACTCTTCATTGACAATTCACTATGTGTACTGGGCATGCTGTATTTTGGGAGAACTTTTGCCAGAAGAACTTTTGCTCTTCCCAGTATCACGTGATCTCTTGTTTTTCCCTTAGTCCCTATTCATGTCTTCTCAATGTATGTCTTTACCATGTTAAAAGTTATACAGACCTTCAGAAGTACTGAAATTGTTTTGTTGAACTGTTGGAAGGACTTAAATTTTGAGCTTCAAAGGGCATTTGTTATGCCTTATATTTTACTCTTGTATTAAAGTAAACCCAACTCTAAGTGCTCCCTGGTCCACCTCAGAGTATCTCTGTGCTTTAGACTGATCCCTGAACTCATAGAAAGTCTCTGAAATTCATTTTCTGGTATTCTTTGGTTTGATTACAGTTATTGTATTTATTAATCACCTGTAGAGACCTAGGTTAAAATTTAAATAATAGTTCAGATTTACAGAGAAGCCTTAGATGTTCTGATATTTTAGCAACCATTTGAATGGAAAACAGTAATAGTCCAGTGAGCTGAGATTTCAAGTTATTGGTTATTGTCATTGATATTCCTTCCACATATTACTCTGTGTGTGCAATTCTTCCTGACTGACTTAAAATTTAAAATTAAATCTTGTATTTTTCTGGCAAGTGTAGCTGGGTTAAGTATTCTGTCCCCCACATTCCTCAACTCCTGTACCCTAAGTAGTCACACTTACAACAATGTCCTCTAAGTAGTCAATTCCAATAGACAAAAACGAGAGAGATCTTAATATTGCCTTGATTTTAGACTAGAAGGGGACAAAATAGACAATTTCTAACAAATAATTTCTTCTCTTGCAAATGATCATGGCTGGTTCAATATATACTGCACTTATATATTCATGAGCTTCCCTGGTGGCTCAGATGGTAAAGCGTCTGGCTGCAATGTGGGAGACCCAGGTTCAATCCCTGGGTCAGGAAGATCCCCTGCAGAAGGAAATGGCAACCCACTCCAGTACTGTTGCCTGGAAAATTCCATGGATGGAGGAGCCTGGTAGGCTACAGTCCATGGGGTCGCAGAGAGTCGGACACGACTGAGCGACTTCACTTTCACTTTATATTTTCACTAGAGTATGCTTGTGTGTGTTTGTGTACACGTGGGAGCATAATTCAGTGATCTGAAGTTTTAGATGACTGGTTTTCTATGGTAAGAATATTAATCTGAATCATTTTATTTTCAATAGGCTGACATGATGAAAGAAGCACTAGAAAAACTTCAGCTCAACATAGTAGAGATGAAAGATGAAAATGCAACTTTAGATGGTGGAGATGTCTTATTCACAGGTAGAGCTGTATTTACTTTTTCCTATCTAAAAATATTTCTAATACCTTTTCTATATCCCCTTGCTTAAGTATAGGTTTTTATTAATTACCAAAGTAAGAGTGATTTGGAAAATACAGAGAAGCACAAAAGAAAGAAAAGAAAAAATGACCTTTCATTCAAAGATAATCATTTCAATATCTGGATTATTGAATACTTTTTTTATTGAATATTAAAGTACCTTTAGTACTCTTGTGTGCACAGTTGCTTATTTTACATGTTATCAGTATATATATATCATTTTATAGGTTGTGTCTACTGTGTTCTTCCACAACTTTAGCTTAAGAGTTGCATAGTTTTGCATTGCGTGACAGTATATCCAGTCTGTATTTGAAAGATTCTTAATTCAAGATCTGTCATTTAAAAATAATTCTCTTCCTAGATGGCAAGATAAATTTAAATAATTTTCAGTGTAAATTGGCTTGACTTAATGCCAGATGAATAATAGCAGAACTCAACAAAATATAAATAGCTGATATTATTGATCTAACTGGAATCAGTTTTTATAATGGGTGTAATATAGCTACTACAGAAATGGTAATTTCAGCATTTAACTTTTCCAGCTCTTTATGATCATATTATTATTGTTTTTGTAAAGTCATGTGCTAAAATCTGGGTCTCCAGAGTCATACTAGCTATATTGATCAACAAGACATCAGTAATAATTTTTAATTGATAATGAGAGTTTGTTTTCCCCTACTTGTCAAAGAATAAATATCTGTTTCACAGATGTAGCCCTAACAGCAGAGGCTGGTCCCCAGAGATCTGGGGATGTGTCCCATGTGCCCCACTGGAAGCCTGGAGATTCTTGGAAGTTTAATATTTTAGCTAATGTGAATTTTATATCAAAATTCCATGTGTATAGAAAAAATATAGTCATTTTCATTTTAATATAAAAATGTTTCATATAACTTACATTTTGATATAGTTAATGTTCCTGGAGGAGGAAGTTTTTTCTGGAAACTTTGCTTAGTTCCTTGCTTGGTGTCACATACCTATGGGTGGGGGCACTGTCACTGAGCCTCAGTTCAGTTCAGTTCAGTCGCTCAGTCGTGTCCAACTCTTTGCGACCCCATGAATCGCAGCACGCCAGGCCTCCCTGTCCATCACCAACTCCTGGAGTTCACTCAGACTCACGTCCATCGAGTCCGTGATGCCATCCAGCCATCTCATCCTCTGTCGTCCCCTTCTCCTCCTGCCCACTGAGCCTCAGGGGATGCCATTTTTCTCATAGGTTTGTAAAGAGCTCTCCCTTGGAGTTGTGCCCTGCATGACCTGCCCTACCACTGTCATGGGCGATGTCCCTGTCTCTGGGGTTTGTTGTGCACACCCATTGAGCCCTAAGAACACAAAGCAAGGGGTCAGAGAGGCCTGCGTTGCATTCTCAGCTCCAGTTGTATCCAGGCCGACTCAGGCATTCTGTGAATCTGCCTAGTAAGTTCCACTTAGAATATTCTTTGTGTCTCCCATTGATGGCACTTTTCATTCTTTTTAGCAGCACAGAACAACAGCCTATTTCTCTTAGAAAATGGGCTTTTGTGATAAGCTAGATGTCTAAACCACACTTTGTTACAATAAAACTTTTTTTACCAGAACATAACCATAGAATAAATAACTTGTTGTAAGCAGGTACAGATACTATTTGAAGAATGATTTAAAACAAGCTGTGTTCACAGCCATTTAGTTACCTCGACAGCTGAGCAGAACAGATTCCCTAAAATCCTCTCATTGTTACAGCAAGGCTAAGGAGCCTCTTCCACTTGTCAAAGGTCTTTCCATAGCATCTCAAGCCTGTTGTTTTTCCCATAACTTCTAATTAAGTCCTGAACAATGAGGCGTGCCTTGGACACTATCTGTAAGCTTTGGTTTGGTAATATTCAGTGCTTAGTATCTCAAAGTTATGTTATTGAAAACAGAGATAGTGTTGTAATATTAAGATCTTTATCTGCTTGGCCTCTCATTCATACCTAATGTGTGGTCCTACCTTCTATTCCTACTTTTCAACTTTTTTGCTTCCTTAAAATTGTAGTAAAACATATTTAACCTAAAATGTGCTATTCTGACCATTTTTTAGTGTATAATTCCAGTGGCATTAATTACATTCACAACATTGTACAACCATCACCACTCAGGTTTTAGATTGTGCAGAGCTGAGTAAGAGACAAAATCTGGAGCACTTCCCATGTGCTCTGTGTCCCCTTCCTTCTGTGACCCAGAGCTTCATTAATAATTGATCAGGAAATGGACAGAAGGAAAGCGACTTCCAACTCTAGTTCCACTGGGAAATCTGTCAGTCAGGCAAGCAGCTGCTGGTAGAAAGTGTTTCAATCCTTTTTCTCTTAGATAGACAACGTCAATTTACCTCTACTTTCATTTATTTATTTTTGTGAAATATGGGGCATATAAAGAAAAGTTATAAAATGTTTATGTACAGTTTCAAGACCAATAATATAATGAACACCTGAGTACCTAACATCTGATTATGAAAGAGAACATTGCCAGGACCATAGAAGGCCCAGTCCCAAACTTTCTCTCCTCCCAGCTTGAGGTGTACCCTGTCCTAAATTTTGTGTTAATCACTGCCTTGTGTTTTTTTTAGTTTCGCCTCAATATGTGTACTCCTAAATTATATGTTGTTTAGTTTTGCTTTTCTTATGACTTTATATAATTAAGGTTATATTATCTGAACTCTTGTGTGATTTTTCTGCCTTTGATCTAACTTGATCCATGTAGCTGGAGTTCATTCATTTTCACAGCTGTGTGGAATTTCATAGTAAAAATGCACCATGATGTATTTATTCATTTTACTGCTGATATATATTTGAGTACTTTTCAGTTTTTCTCTACTGTCTTCAGTGCTGCTATGTACAGTCTTGTTGTGTCTCCTGAGTACATATATAAGTTTCTTTAAAGTAAAGAGCTGGAAATAGAATTTCAGGTGATCAACTCTCATCCTACTTCAATGGTTATATGATTTTCTTCTTTAATCTATTTATGTGGTTAATTATATTAACTGATTTCCTGATATCAATGATCAAAGTTTATATCCCTGGGATGAAATCAAACTTAATCAAGATATATCCTCTTTTTACTACAGTGTTCTTTTTTAGGGCTTCCCTGTTAGCTCAGTTGGTAAAGAATCCACCTGCGATGCAGGAGACCCCGGTTCAGTTCGTGGGTCGGGAAGATCCCCTGGAGAAGGGATAGGCTACCCACTCCAGTGTTCTTGGGCTTCCCTGGTGGCTCAGCTGGTAAAGAATCTGCCTGCAGTGCAGGAGACTTGGGCTCAATCCCTGGGTGGGGAAGATCCCCTGGAGAAGGGAAAGGCTACTCACTCCAATATTCTCGCCTGGAGAATTCCATAGACTGTGTAGTCTGTGGGGTCACAAAGAGTCACATGACTGAGCAACTTTCATTTCACTTCACTGTATTTACTTTGCTGATAATTGTTTAAGATTTGTTTCTGTGGCCTGCAACTTTTCTTTCTTGTTATCCTTGTCTGGCTTTGGTTGAAATTATGTTAACCTCATATAAAATGTATTAGAGAATATTTTCCTGTGTTTCTATTCTCTAAAATCAGTAAAACTTTAATTGTGCATTACTTGAACTTTGATAGAATTTACCTATTCAGGCCTTGTGGGCCTTAATTTCTTTGTGGGAAGATTTTCAACTGATTTTGTTTTTGAAATAATTATATGACTATTGAGATTTTTTTCTGAACCAATTTTGGTGAGTTCTGTTTTCTGAGATTTTATTTATTTCATCTAAGTTTTTTAAATGTTGGGTATAAAGTTATTCATATTTTCTTAATATCTGTTTTAAGTTCTACAACAATTACAGCTATGCCCCCTTTCATTCATAATGTTTTTTGGAGCCTTCATTTTCTTGCTAGAGATCTGTCAATTTCATTAACCTTTTTGAAGAACTACGTTTTGGCTTTTTGAACCCTCACTCTTGTATGTTTCCTTTTCTTTTCCTGTTTCTACCTTTATTTCCTTCCTTCAAATTTCTTTGTTTTTATTGTTCTTTTTTCCTTTCATTGCAAAGTGAAATCTTGTCTCTTTATTTTGAAACTTTCCTCTTCTTAATGTAAGCATTTAAGTACTACCTTCTAAGTAGTGCTTTAACTGAATCCTTTGTGTTTTGATATGAATATTTTTGTTATTAACTCAAAATGTTTTCCCATTTCCATTATGATTTATTCTTTGGCTTATTAGTGGATAATGATTTTTAAAAAAAAAATATTGATCATTATTATAAGTTGATGGGATAACAATTCATTACTGTGATCATTGATAAATATAAAGCATTTAGCCTATCTTTTCTTTGTGAACTCTGCTTCAAGTAGACCAAATACTTGATTGAGAAAAGTTTTTTAGAATTCTACCCAGTAAATGTAGATCCTTAATAAGACAAAGGACCTATGCAATGATCATCAAAGCATGTAAAATTTTATATGAGGGACTTTCCCGGAGGTCCAGTGGTTAGGACTCAAAGCTTCCAATACAGAGGGTATGGATTTGACCCCTGGTTGGAAAACTAAGTTCCCACAAGCTTCAAGGCAGGGGGAAAAAACAGATAAAGGAATGAAACAACAACAACAAAAAACCTTTACATGAAAGCTTGATGGGGAGCTTTATGATGGAGGAATCAGGCTGATACTACATGAACACTCTTATGATTCTAGTATCACTGAAAATGTGACAGTCAGGATATGATGTACTTCGGGATGTGATACAATAGATGTGTAACCCCACTTCCGATGCTTTTGAACTGTGCTATTGGAGAAGACTCTTGAGAGTCCCTTGAACTGCAAGATCAAACCACTCAATCCTAAAGGAAATCAGTCCTGAATATTCAATGGAGGGACTGATGCTGAAACTGAAGCCCCAATTCTTTGGCCACCTGATGCAAAGAACTGACTCTCTGGAAAAGACCCTGATGCTGGGAAAGATTGAAGGCAGGAGGAGAAGGGAACAATAGAGGATGAGATGGTTGGATGGCATCACCGACTCGACGGACATGAGTTTGAGCAGGCTCTGGGAGTTAGTGATAGACAGGGAAGCCTGGTGTGTTGCAGTCCATGGCTCACAAAGAATCGGACACAGCTGAGCAACTGAACTGATAGCCCCACCACTGAAGTAGCCCTATCCAAAAAAAAAAAAAAATATTGAGCAAGAATCTAATGAAATATCTACATAGACTATCAATTTGCCAAAAATACAAAGGATAAAGGAATAATTTAATGTTAGTATGCAAGGAGGGGCTTCCCTGGAGGTTCAGACAGTAAAGAATCCACCTGCCATGCAGGAGATGCAAAAAGGTTGGTTCAATCCCTGGGTTGGGAAGATCCTCTGGAGGAGGGCATGGCAACTCACTCCAGTGTTCTTGCCTGGAGAATCCCATAGACAGACGAGCATGGTGGGCTACAGTCCATGGGGTTGCAAAGAGAGGGACAAGCCTGAAGCAACTTCACACATGCACATACACACACACACACACACACACACACACAAGGAAACAATCAACCAAATCCAGAATGTAGGAAAGTCAGTAGGATAAATGACCTGATTTCTTCTATGAAAGAATAAGGTGAGGAAGGAAAAGAAAAAGAGGGTGAGTGGTTATAGAAGAAAATGACATGAGACATATAACAACCCAAATACTTTTTACTATTTTGATTCCAGAACTTCAGTTGTTTTTATCAGAAAGGCTATTTAAGGGGTATAGCCTGCCATACTGCTAGAAACAGAAGCCTGGCTTACTTTTTAAAGACATAAGCAGTTTGCTTTTCTTTGTACTTTTAAATGGAAAAAGTGCGTAAGGTGTTTATATTTGCATATAGTGTGTTTAAATTTGCATAATGAAGTAATTTTTAAAAAATTTTAAGTTGCGTCACTTCTTGTTTTAAGTAACTTTTGTTTGTGTTTGTTTGTTTTAGCTGTGCCATACAGCATCAGGATCTTAGTTCCCCAACCAGTGATCAAACCCATGTTACCTGCTTTGGGAGCATGGAGTCTTAATCACTGAATTGCCAGGAAAGTCCCTAAGTGTTTTGTTTTTTTTTTAATTGTGTGTAAATCTAATTTATAAATCTACATTTATCATAAGAGAATTAGGGAAATTTGTCTTTTTTATTTCAACTGACTTTTTAATAAAGAGATTAATAGTTTTTGTCAAGTAAAGGACCTTTCCCTTACTTAAGTTTTGATTTGTATGGAGAGGGCAATGGCAACCCACTCCAGTACTCTTGCCTGGAAAATTCCATGGACGGAGGAGCTTGGTAGGCTGTAGTCCATGGGGTCGTGAAGAGTCGGACACTTACTGAGCGACTTCACTTTCACTTTTCACTTTCATGCACTGGAGAAGGAAATGGCAACCCACTCCAGTGTTCTTGCCTGGAGAATCCCAGGGATGGCGGAGCCTGGTGGGCTGCCATCTGTGGGGTCACACAGAGTCAGACACGACTGAAGCGACTTAGCAGCAGCAGCAGTGAGTTTTCTTAAGGGACAACACAATCAGGCCATTACCCAAAATACTGTCAGTTTGCCACCAACTATTCTTGTGTCTGCCAACAGCATAAGCCATTGGAATTTATCTTAACATTACTTGACCTATGTCTTTTACCCCTGTTATAAGGACACCATGAAGATTAAAGTTGTAACAGGTGTGAAGTCTATCAAGCAATTCTTTCTACATGGCTACAAGTGTACATGACTATACTGTTTATACTTGTTCTGGGGCAAAATATATTCTGATTTCTCTTGGAATATATTTTCCACATTTCATGTAAAATTATTTTCCAAAGAATTAAGGAAGGATAAGAACCCCTACATTTATGTATTGCCTAACTCTATCTACTATCATTGGTTTTTTAGCTATAACTAGAAGAGCATTTTTACTTGATGCTTTGCTTTCTGAGAAAAAAAAAATTGTAGAATTTTAGAAAAGCCAAATAACTAGAAAATTTCTTTCTCTAAAACTTTAGTGCTTTGTAGATAGATGTATTTGAGGGTTAATTTGAAATAAATAGGTGTGTTGTTTTAAAGACAGCTGTTAGAGCTGAAGACCAGTCAGCACTAAACTCATTTTACTGAGATGGTTTCGTCAGCCCTTACATCAACACTATTTAAAAAAAAAAAGTATCTGACTCATCAAGACTGTATAGTATTGTTCTTTTGGACGAAAATAAGGAAGTTCTGCTAACTTGTTGCTATTACTTAATTTCTGATTACAAGTTATTAATATGTTTAATTCTGTTATTTTCTACATAAAAACCATATTACCTTATTGTGGTAAAATATATATAACATAAAGTTTACCATTTAACTATTTTAAAATGCACAGTTCAGGGGTATTAACTGCATTCATGTTTTGCAGCTGTCACCACCATCCATCTCCAGCACTGTTTTGCCTTCCCAAAATGAAACATCATACCCATTAAACACTGACTCACTAGCTCCTGCTCTGTCCCCTCCCCAACATCAGCCCAAGACAACCACCATTCTATTGATACTTTCTGCCTCTATCAATTTGAAAGAGTTTATTTCTAATGGCAATAATCTAAAATCATTTATGTAAAGAGAGCAGGAGTCAAGAGAACAAGTGGAGCTGACCTCTAAGGTAGGAAAGAACTGTGTGAGGCTTTAAAGTCTTTATTTATAGATTTAAAAAAATAGCATGCCATCACTGATGCTACCCACTCACTGTGTTCCGTGACATTTATTATAGGCAGAGAATTTTTTGTGGGCCTTTCCAAAAGGACAAATCAACGAGGTGCGGAAATCTTGGCTGATACTTTTAAGGTAGGTAAAGGATAATTTATGCCTGGCACAAAGTAACTACCTAATAAAAAGTCATAGACCCATTGAATCAATATCTCATGAATAATGATATTTTTATGTCATGGGCTTTGCAAAATAACTCTTAATATTTGTATGTTTGCTAGAAGTTTTAGAAGCTAAGACTTAATAAATAGGCTTCATGGGACTCCCACAGCATCAACAGATACAGTTATCATGGACATTCTGCTTTCTCCCAGTGTATAATCAATCATACAACCACTTGGCAGATATTCCTGGCACAATTGATGACTTAAAAAATATATATCTGGAGTCCCAGTTGTCTCTAAAATGAAAAGTGGAATTAAAGATCACGCACACTTGGCTGCCTACTCTGTGCTGGGCCTTGCACATACATCCTCCCAAGGTACCTTTACTCTACTGGTTTTGAGCAGATTGGCTTACCACACTGCTAAGGAAGAGATGTAATCCCCAAGAAGCTGTTCCCCAGGACAATGTGAGGCTCTTGTGTGCACAGGATATTCAGACACATCCTTCTGGAGTAGCCCCCTCTGCAGGTCAGCCAGCGAAGCTGTTAAGGCAGTCACAGGTCAGGTAGGAGGCTCTGCACTTCCTTCTTAGAAGCAGTCTTCATTTAATTGGCAATACCCAAACCTATGAGGCCCAGTTTTCCTTCCAGATGTTCAGGGACCCCAGCAGCCTCCTGGAGAGCAAGAATGTTTTGAGCAAGTTTGAACGGGTTTTAGAGGTATTCTGCCATGACAAACTACTTTCTCTCATATGCGTAGGACTATGCAGTCTCCACGGTCCCCGTGGTGGATGCTTTGCACTTGAAGAGTTTCTGCAGCATGGCTGGACCTAACCTAATCGCTATTGGATCCAGTGAATCTGCACAGAAGGCCCTCAAGGTAAACGTAAAACTTTGCTCTTTCGAAATGCAGTAGGCACTGCCTGTCACATGGTTTTTCTAATACTGTCTACTGGACAGACAGCAACCAAAGGTAGCCCGGAGAGAACTTGAGCTTTCTCTGATTTACACTGTCATGACCTCATATTTATTAGGAACCAGGAGCACTTAGTATGTACCGTTACTCTGAGTAAGTAAGTACTTGTTGTTCAGTTGCTAAGTATTTCTGACTCTTTGTGACCCCGTAGGCTGTAGCCCACCAAGCTCCTCTGTCCATGGGGATTTCCAGGCAAGAATACTAGAGTGGGTTGCCATTTCCTTCTCCAAGTAAGTACTTAGTAAGTACTCTTCCTGGAAAATACACCTATTAGAAGAATTCTTTACTAATGAACCATTCTTCCTCACACATCAGGTTTCCTGGAAAGAAATAACTCATCACAGTTATTTCTTCTGAGGAAAAGGAGGGCATTCCACCAGCAGAGCTCTTTATAACATTTTATCTTTTAACTCAGGTAATTGGTACACACAGTCGTTACATTATTCTTATCCTTTTGTACTTCTGAACTATTTCATAATAATCTTTTAGAAAGCTGTGATTCAGAAGTACCTAAAAATTTTAACTTTCCCATTTGCAGTGGAATACTTAAATTTTAGGAAAGTCATTTTTCTCATTTCACAGATAGGAATCAGAAAGTCCAGAAAAATTACTACTTGCTTTAGGTCACACAGCTAGATGGAGAGTAGACGTCATTGATAGTGAAGATTTTCTATCGTTATAGTGCTTTACAGTTCAAAGGCACCTTCCTTCTCTGTAGCTAATAACCCTGGGAGATGATCTGGACACTTCATAAGGGCAAAGACCTTGTCCATTTTGGTCACCATTGTGCCCCTTTATGTTTGGCCCAAGGTGGTCCCTAAATAAATATCTGGCATACAGTGAATAAATGAATGAGGGAAGTGACTTTATCTCCATTTTGCAGTTAAGAACTAGATCGAGTGGCTCACCCCAGATCACAAAGCTAATACTAAAAGGTGGGCTGGGACTACTTTTTGTCCCTTCCTCTCAAGTGGTGCTGCATGACATGTGGCTTATTAAAGGACCAAGACAGGGATTTCCCTGATAGTCTAGTGGTTAAGACTCTGTGTTCCCAATGCAGAGGGCACAAGTTTGATTCCTGTTCAGGGAACTAAGATGGGCTTCCCAGGTGACTCAGTGGTAAAAGAATCTGCCTCCCAATGCAGGAGCCACAGGAGATGAGGGTTCAATCCCTGGGTCAGGAAGATCCCCTGGAGATGGAAATGGCAACCCATTCCGGTATTCTTGCTGGGATAATCCCATGGACAGAGGAGCCTGGCGGGCTACATTCCATGGGGTTACAAGGAACATGGTTGAAGAGATTCAGCACTCACACATGCAGAAAACTAATAAGATACTTCATGCAGCACAGCTCGGCCAAAAAAATAAAAGTAAAGAACCAAGACAGAAATTTCTCTTAGGCAAAGAGAGGAAATCTGTGTGCTCCAAGGTACACAGTTTATTTGTTTGCCCTATCTGGTCTTAACTCTTCTACCTCAGGGCTGGGCTTGGTATGCTGTGTCTGGGAAGCAACCTCTGCCTCCCAATTGCTGCCTTTCTACTTTGCATTATCTGAAACTTCTTTTAGTCAATGCACTTGGCCTTTCTTTCTTCCCTTTCCCAGACTGTATCTCTGATTATATTTCTCGGACCTTTAACAATTGTTGTTGAATAATCTACTTTGGGTTTTGAATTTAGTGGCTTTTTCTATGTTTCCTTTAGAGAATGTCTTTTGTTCTGTTTCATCTGGAAGCCTGTGTCAACTTTCTGCATATAAAAAAAAGAAATGATGCCTTGAAAGAAAATAGTTGATGAATGATATCATTCAGAGGATCTAGGAAGATTATTTCTCTCCTCAGGGACTAACTATGATGTCTTCCCATGGCAGCTGGGTTGGCCTGCACGTGTCTGAAATTGATTACAAGGGAAGGAGAAGGCTGAAGTTGTCCATACGGTGCCTTTGTGTAAATTAGCAGAAAGAACCTCCTCTGGGTAGACAAACTAGAAAAAGTAGTTTCATCTGCCATTCTGGGTAAACTAGGTCCCTAACTCAAATAAATTGGTCTCTAACTCAGTAGGTCTTTAACACAAATTGATCCCTAACTTAGTTTAGAGAAACTAACATGTAATAAACTAAGAGATAACACAATATGGTTAACTAGCACTCAGTTATATGAAATAGCCCTAATTGTTATTCAGAAGAGAAGAAACTCCTTGAGGTCTAGATATTCAGAGAAAACTTCATGAAGAAAATGTGGCTTGATGTGGGTCTTGAAGGGTTTGTCAGAGTGGGATTCAGTGAGAGAGAGTTCCAGGTGGGGACAGGAAATAAGCAAAGACTAAGCAGAGTATATTCATGAGATGTAACCAAACTAGCCCAACTAATAAAGAGTTTCCTTGTGGGTTCCAGGGGACACAACTGGATGGGGCAGATGATGTCTGAAGGGGTAGGGACATAAAAGTGAGCAAAGAATGAGTCTGTCTCCATGAAGCAGAAGTCTGGTTATCCATAGGCTCTGAGCAGAAGAGGTTGTATTGCTGCAAAGCTGTTGGACCATCCCTCCTTTTGCAAAAAACTAAATGGAGAAGGAAGGCCCTGTGGTCAAAAAATGGCAACTGATGACCTGGAAAAAAAACCCCAAGCCTCAAGTTCCATTCTATGCCTTGGCCACTCACCCACATTTCTCCATTAATCATTTCTTTTCCATCGTCAAGTCCTCTAAGACCACATCTTTTAAGAGCGTCGCATGAGGGTTTTATAGTCCTCCTTCCTTTAGAGTCCATTTGAGTCAGTGTTAATAATGATGTTCACCCTACTTGAAACCTTCTGTGTCAGAAACTATAAATAATTCTGACTAGAAAAACATTCTTTGGAGACTGAATTTTCCATCAGAAAATGTGCCTCATAAACCATGGGCCTGTGGAGTTGGCCAATGCCCACCTGCCATGTTCCTAGCATCAAAAAGGTCCTCTTCCCTGGTAGCCAAGGTAGGAGTACAAAGTAAACTGAAAACTAATGAGATCTCCATGAGGGTCAGAAATAAGTGTGTTGGTGAAAACTTCAGATTTAGTGAATTGAACTGGTTATTTGAGAACAGTTTAGGCACCTGCATTAAATCAATGAATAAAATTGATGGTGGGTAAGTCTCACTGCTGATTTGGACATATAAATACTGATATAGACAGGCAGGAAGACAAACGGTCAGAGACAAATATGTCATTTACAAGTAATGAAATTGTGGGGGTTTTTTTCCACTTCACAAGTGAAAATACTGAGGACAGATGAAATAAGGCATTTTGAATAGGATCTCATGGTGTCAGAATCAGATTTCCTGGACCCAGCTTCTGCTGGCCCCAGTTGCCCAGCCCACTCCATAGCCATTCTTTTTCTATTGGAAAGCCTTTTCTAATTATTTTGCCATGGATTGGTTCTAGCTAAGCTCGCTCTTTCTCCTCCCCTCTCTCCAACTATTCCTCTCTTCCCATTTATTGCTGGTTATCAGTATCTGATCTGTATCAGGGAAGATGTGAGTTTGGTCCCAGATAGCTGTTTTTCCTTTGTAAATCGTGATGTCTCAGTCTTGTCTCCATAGAGAAGCCCCTGGCCACTTGGGCATCACTTTGAAGGGTGTAGCATTTAAACTGGGATGAATTGTGCCTTTCTGTGCTACACACAGAAAACCTGATTGCTTCCCACATCTGTCACTGCTCTTTGAGTACTTGCTTCCTTCAGAGTCTTTAAAACTACTTCTTGCATATTCATGCAAAGCTGAGAGCCCAAGGGCTTCCCGGTAGTCTTACTGCATTTGAAGCACTTTGTAATGGGTTGCAGTCTATTCTTGGTTAATGAAGTGGGTTCTTATGGAGATAGTCATCATACCTGTCTAGGCTGTAGGAGATTTAATAGTGTATGCATTGTCTATTTAAATGAAATAATCCATCCAAGATGACTTTAGCAACTCTCTGCTAAAAAGCCCAGAATGTATTTAACACAAGGTATATTTAATACACTTCTAATACAGTTTATCTAATATAGGAAAGAAAAAAAGGAGGACCTATCATTACCATATTTTACCATTGATGTGGCCAAAGTACTGGAAATTAGGTTGATTTGAAATTACTAAAGATATTAGATACCAGGTCTTACCCTAGAAATACTGTTATCTAAGCAAAATTAGCCTTTAGAGCAACCTGCCCTTGCTATACTTTTTCTCCTACACTTTTCAGCATTCCCTTCATGCCCCTGGGCAATCACTACCTTCATCCTGCTCCTCTAGTTATAAAAGAAAATAATATAAGAGTAATTAATTTATGTTCAGGCAGTAGATCCCCTAGTACTCTTCCACGAGGAATGTTTGTCTTCTCAAAGATGATGAGAACTCCAGTTGCTGCACAGCTGAGCTTCAGGTCACAAACGTAATTTGAGCAACAGAAGCCAACCTCCAGATAACACATATTCTCTTATCTCATTCATTTAAAGTTAAACAAGAGATAAAACTGGAGTGGGTAGCCATTCCCTTCTCCAGGGGAGCTTTCCAACCCAGGGAGTCAAACCTGGGTCTCTCGCATTGCAGGCAGATTCTTTACCTTCTGAGCCACCAGGGAAGCCCAGAGATCAAACCACTCTATGCTATTAGCAGTCTATGCTGCTGCTGCTACTGCTGCTAAGTCGCTTCACTCGTGTCCAACTCTGTATTATTAGTAGTGAATTCAAGAGGGAGGGAGTCATGGTGTGCAGGGCCATCTTGTATATTATATTTTAATTTTTAAAGATTAGTAAAAATACATATATTGTTGGAAGTGGGCTGTGATTAACTTACAGAAATAATTCTTCAGTAGCTAAGTCTAAATCTCAAATCCTTGCTTTACCTTCCATGTGATATCTTTTAATAAGGAAAAAAAAAGGCAAACCTTATATACCCCTTGACCAATATCTCCCCATTTCTTCTTGCCTGCCAATCTTTGTAAAACTTAAATATATATATATAGTCCTTTATATGTCAGTAAAGCTGGGGAGGGAAAAAACATAATAAAGAGTGGATTTGCACTACATCTCATCCGTTCTTTTTCTATATCCGTGCCAAAATCGACCTGCTTTCCAGGAACCTGGATTAATTACATGCTCTCTGTCACAGGAGGACAGATCATAATTCTCGCCATCAGGAGGGGCTCTCAGTAATAATTTTTAACCCAATCTTCTTGGTAGCATTTAGTCTTCCAGCCACCTGGGAGTAAGAGAAAGGAAGGAAGGAAGCAGAAAAAGAGGGAGTGAAGAAGATAGGAAAAGGAGGTGGGGAAGAGTGACACTTAGCTAAAACAATCAGATGAGAAAGCTGCTGCCCTCCCCAAGTTCAGAGCTCCTGGGACTTGTGGTACTGACATGTTGAGGGGTGTGCCATAAGCTGGCCAGGAGGCAAGAGGCATAGCCCCACCTTCCTAACTTAACCCCACACAGGAGACCAGGTATTTTTCTCCTCTCGGCATCTGCAGTTTGTTTAGTGACCTTTCTTTTATTACTAATTTTATTCTTTTGTATCACAATGAATTATTGTTTAAGACTTTTAATAGAAATATTAAAAGGATGTGGTAAGAAAAAAATTATGAGATCACCACTCCATTTTTTGTGCCTTTGTCATATAAATGGAGCTGAAATATAGTACATGGAATTCCAGTAGACTTGCAATTTTAAATTAAAAAGATCATAATGCATCTGGACAGGAATGTCTTTAAGTTTTTTATGTTTCCTGAAATAACAAATTACACTTGTAAGATTCCTTGAATGAGGACACGGGCTGCTTGCTCTGAGCTAATTTAAATTGCATAGGATACGGTGTGTTTTTCTTTTGCATGACTAACTATATAATAGAGGTCACTCAGTATTTCCTCTCGTTTTGACTCAGCTTCAGCATTGATTTTATGTCCAAAAATGTCCATGTTATTTTATAGGTGGTCATTTAAAAAATGAAAATGGAAAAAGTCCTTAATGTTTTTGGATTTTGTATATTTTTTTAATCCCCTGGAATTTCCTTTAATGACAACTGGAACAGCAATAGCAAAAACCAAAAGACAGAAGGAGAGCTAACCAGTATCAACAGCATGATTGAAATGGAAAAATAAAGACTTTGCATTCTCAGTTGCTGTCACAGGGAATTACAGTCTATAACCACAAGATTTCCCACTTTGTGTGTCTACTGTGAAGGACAAATTGACAATCCGTCGTAGGTTTAATTTAGTCTCATTTTTGGGTTTTCTGTTCCAATTGTATTCACCAGATTCACAAGACAATGATCTTTTAAAAAATAATCAACCGTGCCTGAATTAAGAAATTAAAACACAAAACCAAATAGACTCTGAGTTTGTAACAACTGTTTATGCTCCTTTTCCTGGCAGCAGTTGGCTTATCTGACAGTATTCCCAGAGCTGTATGCCAACAAGGCTGGGGTGGCCAAAAAGAATGCTTTGGCATGGGAGGGCAATAAATAATCTGAAGCTCGGAGACCAAAACAACCTTGCTGTATACCAGCACTAATCCCAAGCAAGGCAGGAAGAAAGCAAAATTGGCCAAGTAGGAGAAAGGGAACAATAATGTGTTTTTCTCTCTTGAGCTTTCAAGAAAATGTCAAAGAGGAAAAAAAGGAAGAAATAATATTTAAAAGGCTGTTCATTCTATCCATTATATAATGGACATCAAAAAGTGCTTAGCAGACTCTGTGGGATGTCATTGGGGGAACTCAAGTATCTTGTTTGGAGGTTGAGCAAATGGCCTTTTATGGGTTCTTTCAATCCAAGACTCCTGCTCATGAAAGAAAAAGCCTCTGAGTGACCTTGAATTGGTGGTTCCTGATAAAGGATGTGGTTTAAAACTTTCTGAAAACACACTGTCCTGGCCCTATCTCAGAAAATTCTGATGTTCTAGGTCTGGGATTCAGTCTGGCCCTCTGCATTTTTTAAAATTTATTATTGAGGTATAGTTGATTTATAGTGTTGTGCTAATTGGTGCTATATAGCAAAATGATTCAGTTATATATACGTATGTATTATATATATACATATGTATATGTATAAATACATTCCTTTTCATATTCTTTTCCATTATGGTTTATCACAGGATATTGAATATAGTTCCCTATGCCATACAGTAGTACCTTATTATTTATCCATTCAATATACAGTAGTTTGCATCTGCTAATCCCCAACTCTCAAACTTCCCCATGCAGCCCTCCTCCGTCTTGTCAACCACAAGTCTGCCCTCTGCCTGGCATCTGTATTTTCAAAAGTTCCACAGGTGATTCTGGTACACAGACTAAGTTGAAAGCCACTGCCTTCAAGAATTTCTACAACTTACAAAATCATTTAACTTATGATCCTGAATAATATGCACCTGAAGAAGCCAATCACTATATCTATAATAGAGGTACAAAAGAACAGCCTCCAAGTAGCATTAAAAGTTAGAGAAAGTATCCAAATCAAAAACCATCGAAAGTCAGAAACTCCTTACTCTTTTCATGCCAAGAGCTCAACACTGTACAACTTAAAATATTAATATAATACCTAACTAGGTTATAACTTGAATGCCATCATTCAATCCATTTGACATGTTAAACTTCTTTATTAAAATATTCTGAGTTATCAGAAATCACTAATGTTATCATTTTCTGAGAATAGAAAATTTGCATTTGACTCATGCTTCCCAAACCCCTCCCCCAGCATACACACACACACACACACACACACACACACACACCACACAAAGAAAAATCTAACAACAGTACCTTATCTTGATGTACAGAGATTTATGTCAAAGAGAAAAAAAGATTAAACTTCATATTATTACTGATATTAGAGAAAAAAACTTACTTTACAAACAAAATCATATGTTGATTCGACTGAAGAAGCATAGTTGTCTAAAGGGCCAAAATGGATTTGAGGGCAAAGCAGAGAACTTAAGAGTCCAGATTCACAGGTTGTCCTTCTGGCTCTGCCTCCAGCTCTCCCTGTGTGACCCTGTCTCCAGTAGGCAATCTCATCCTGAAAAAACAAAGTCCAATCAGCCTCTCCAAGGAATGAGAGCTTCATTCCTCCCCGCTGGAAATTTCATGACAGGCAGGCAAGGTGAAGGACTATGTCTCAAGCTTGGCAAAAAGTAGCAACCATCTAATTAGAAAGCACTCAGTGATATAGATAGTTCCAAAGTGGGTTCACTATAGACTCTTGACCATTGTGACATCGTCCTTTCAGTGGCAGTAAGTGATAGAAGACTTATGCTTAGCTGAACGTGTTGATGCTGGCTTGAGGATAGAAAACTGCAGAAAAATCCATCCTAGTTCCATCTCTCTTTGAGGAGGCTTCAACTGAGTATGTAACTATTAAACTGGATATCTAATAAACATCATCATTTCCTAATTCATTCATAAAAATCTGATAGAAAAAGAGGTAAGGTTTCCAAAACCTTTTATTGTTGTCTCTTCTGCAAAAAGACTTTTCAAAAAGCATACGAAAGCAAAGGCAATTGAAAAGAGATTGCATGTGTGCTAAGTTGCTTCAGTCGTGTCCAACTCTGCACAACCCTATAGGCTATAGCTCTTCTGTCCATGGGATTCTGGAGGTGAGAATACTGCAGTGGGTTGCCAAGCCCTCCTCCAGGGTATCTTTCAACCCAGGGATCACACCCGCGTCTCTTGTCTTCTGCATTGGCAGGCGGGTTCTTTACCACTAGTGTCCCCTGCTGCTGCTGCTGCTGCTAAGTCGCTTCAGTCCCCTGGGAAGCCCCTAAAAAGAGATAACAGCTGAGTTCGAAGTTAGGGCTCCTTGAGCATCATACAGCAATTTATTGAGCAGCAACTGTATGAAAGATAGAGTCCCACGCACAGGGAACATGGAGGAGGATGCCCTCAAGGCCTCTCCAGCTGAACTGGAGAAACAGGACAGTGTCCATGTAAGATAAGGCAAATGCCTACTAAATGGTGCAGGGTCCTAGTAGAGGTAGTGGGGGTTCCAAGGATAGAGTGATCACAGGAGGAGGGAACCAAAGTCCGAGTGAACCTGAACAAACAGCAAGACACAGACGGACGGGCACAGAGGATGAGTGTTTGCTGTAGATGGACAATGGGGGGAATATCTATTTTATATCAACAGATGATGTGCAGGGACAGGAAGAGAATTAAGGTCTAAGAAATAAGTTGGGGCTAGTCCAAAAGTAAAGGAATTGGAGTCTTCTTATCTGCAGGCTGTGGGAAGCCACTCGATTTTTCAGCAAAGGTGTAAAAGGTGGTATTTCAGAGAGATCTGTCTGATGTTATGCCTAGAATAATTTAACAGGAAGATCAGGAGTAATAAAGCTAGTTAGGAAGCATCACACAGTCCAGAAATAAAGCAAAGGAGGGTCTGGACTGGAGAAGCAGCCATGACAACAGAGAGGTCCCTGCAGGGGGTGAGTTCTGTTTACAGAAGTAGCAGAACATCATAACTGATGGAGTTGAAAGGGCAGGGGAGGAAAAAGGCCCAGGTCAGCACTTGGACAGATACTTATAGAACTGTTCTGTACCAGGCCCTGTACTAGGCCCTAGGGAACAATGATCAATGAAATCACATCAGAAAAGTCTACCAAATGGGGTGCCTTTGGTGGAATTCTCAGAAGAGAGTTCAAACTCTCCCTGGCATGGTAAATTCAGTTCTCTCCATCAACACAAGAACAAACCATAGGAAATTGGTGGACAGAATGTGTTGCTGGATTCCTCTGACCTAGATTCACATTTTGAGAGCTGAGCTGTGCTTCAGACACATCCAACTGATGGCAGCTCTGGTAGATGGCCGACGTCTAAGCTCGTAAGGCACTAACGGGGCTGGCTCCCATTTCAGTTTCCATTGGCAGCAGTCAGTGGCTCATCTGAATTTAGAGTCTCTGTCCTTTACCTTTTTCCATTTATTTTTTATTATCTTTATCTACTCACTCTCAAAGCACATGGAAAAAAATTACTTTAACATTTGTGTGCCCTCCGTCTCCAGCAGGGTCTCAGTTTCTTGGCTGAATTGAGTTGGCAAAAGACCACCAAAAAAAAAAGATTTACCCAGGATGATTTGTGCCTCATGGACTGAAATCGTACATCACAGAATGGCCTATGTGACACTCTCACCAAGCCAACACCAGTACCCTTGATGTGGGACAGATTAGGAAATGTGTCAGTTGAGCTGGAGGGAGAACAGTTGAGTTTTGGGTTACTGTTTCTCCGTGAACATCACATGTATTAAATGCCTTAGGTGTTGATGAGTATCCTATTGCTTGGCTGAAGGTTAATAAGGCATATGGTAAAACCTAGGCACTAAATTAGAAATGACATTTTAACCCTAAATCATTCTCCAACTTCTAGAGAAAACATGCACACAGATGGATACAATACTGGGATTTAGCCCATCCTTAGAAACAGTGACATACAAGAGAAGCAAATTAAAAGTAAATATTCTGGGGAAGAGGGATAAATTAAGAGTTTGGGAGTAAAATATACACACTACTATATGTAAGACAGATAACCAACAAGGACCTACTGAATAACAAACCACTCCAGTAGTATTCTATCCATAATAATCAGTTACTATTTCTCCCATTTTAATCTGTTTTTCATTTATGGTCACTGGGGGACCCAGTATTTCTCAAATGCTATCTGCCTACAGATGTATAAAACTTTGGAGATAGCTTACAACAAAGCCATTCCCTTTTATCTTTTTCCGGAGTGGGACCAAATTCAAAGCTGTAACCACATATCCAGAGGTGACTCTTGGTACAGAGTTTCAAAAACAAAACATCTACACTCTGGAAAGTGATGAGTTCAATACAGATTAGCTACCAGTAGTTGTAATATCAGTAGCAGTAATAATACATTTTAGGTGTGATGTTCATGTTAATTTAATTTAAAAAGCCTAAGTTAGTGACCTTTCAACTTTAACATATCCAAGAATCTCACAGAGTGCACATTCGAAATGTGTATCACAGGAATTCCCTGGCAGTCTAGTATTACCACTTGGGCCTTCATTGCTGTTGGCCCAGGGTTTGATCCCTGATTGGGAAACTAAGATCCTGCATGGTGTGGCCAAAAAGAAAAACTAACGCATATATACAGAATCCAGAAAAATGGTCCTGTTGAACCTATTTGTAGGGCAGGAATAGAGACACAGACATAGAGAACAGACTTGTAGACACAGCGGAGGAAGGAGAAGGTAGGACAAATTGAGAGAGTAGCATGGATATATATACACAACCATGTGTTCAATAGATAGCTGGTGGAAAATGGGGTATAACACAGGGAGCCCAGCTCGGTGCTCGGCGACAGCCTAGGGGGTGGGATGGGGGGAGGGAGGTTCAAGAGGGAGGGAATCTATATATACTTATAGCTGATTCACACTGATGTACAGCAGAAACCAACACAACATTGTAAGGCAATTATCCTCCAATTAAAATAAATAAATAATGACACGCACATCACATTTCTCGGATTGACCAGAAGAAATTCAGCAGCAACCCTGGCGTGGAGCCTAGGAACCCCTGCGTGACTTGGGTACAGGTAATCTGTAGACCACACTGTCAGAAGCATGCCTCTGTCTGGAGTTCACCAGACATCCTATATCAGCATTTGAGGGCAGGGGAGACGATTCATGCCAAAAGTAAATCACTGTGTTGTTGGACAGAAAATGCTCCCTAATACCATTCAGAATAGTATCTTATAAAATAAAACAACTGGCATAGCACTTCAGAGAAGTAACACTCATGTGATAAAAAAGCATGCAGAAACTAGTACAGCCACTATGGAGAACAGTGTGGAGATTCCTTTAAAACTGGAAATAGAACTTCTGTATGACCCAGCAATCCCACTGCTGGGCATACACACCGAGGAAACCAGAATTGAAAGAGACATGTGTACCCCAATGTTCACTGCAGCACTGTTTACAATAGCCAGGACATGGAAGCAACTTAGATGTCCATCAGCAGATGACTGGATAAGAAAGCTGTGGTACATATACACAGTGGAATATTACTCAGCTATAAAAATGAATGTATTTGAGTTCTAATGAGGTGAATGAAACTGGAGCCTATTACACAGCGTGAAGTAAGTCAGAAAGAGAAACACCAATACAGGATATTAACACATATATATGGAACTTAGAAATGGTACTGACGACCCTATATGCAAGACATTAAAAGAGACACAGATATAAAGAACAGACTTTTGGACTCTGTGGGAGAAGGCAAGGGTGGGATGATTTGAGAGAAAAGCATTGAAAAATGTATTACCATATGTAAAATAGATGACCAGTGCAAGTTCAATGCATGAAGCAGGGCACCCAAAGCTGGTGCTTTGGGACAACCCGGAGGGATGGAGTGGGGAGAGAAGTGGGAGGGGTTCAGGATGAGGGAACACATGCATCCATGACTGACTCATGTCAATATATGGCAAAAACCACCACAGTGTTGTAAAGTAATTAGCCTCCAATTAAAATAAATCAAGTAAATGTTTAAAAAGTTAAAAAAATTCATGGTAGCAAATTTCAAAACATAAGGTTTGTTTCCATTTTAAGAACAACAGAAAAATGCAGAGCTTCACTAGATTGTTGAAATACAAATACCTATGAAAAGCTAATTTCTTTAAAATACTGTGTCTTTTTAGGGGAAATGCTTACAGAATAAACAATATCATGTATTCCATCTAGTTCCTTTCTCTCTGTTGATAATGCTTGCATATTAAAATATAACATATCTGTAGTAAGTGCTTATTGCTCTAATTTTCTTGGGCTACATAATGCTCTTAGACTTGAATAGAAAAGTCTGAAAGTCTGAAGTCCTGTGGCTTAAAAGTAAACAGGATTCTAAATTCTTCAAGTAGGAATAGTGGAAAGAGGAAGGAAACGGGTGGGAAGTATTGTGTACTCCCATCCCTGAGCTTGTTAGGAAGAATTTGAAAAGGTGCCCCTGGAGAGAGCACCTATGCTGATTAAAGCTGGAGATCCAGTGACAAGTATAAATTGCACAGAAGGGAGCAGCACAAGCACTGGCTAGAAGCTCTTCTTTGCTTCCAGAAGGTTGAGCTCTGAGTGAGTGTGTCTTACAGGAAATTGCATCAGGAGATTTTAGGAAGCTTTGAAGAGTTACTGAAATGGTAAAATGCACTGCTGAAAGATTATTCATCCATTTGTTCAACATTTAACAAATGTGTTGAGTGCCTACCCCATGCCAGGCCCTGCACAGAGAGCCAGTGATGTGTCTGTGCCTCTCTGGAAGCTTCATTCACTCTCCTGTGATGACTTGGTTACCTTAACTCAATTCAATCCAAGCAGTATGTCGATTGCCTAAAGGGGCAGAGGTCAAAATATATGCAGTAGGGATACAACGGCACCCCACTCCAGTACTCTTGCCTGGAAAATCCCATGGACGGAGGAGCCTGGTAGGCTGTAGGCTACAGTCCATGGGGTCGCTGAGAGTTGGACGCTACTCAGTGACTTCACTTTCACTTTTCACTTTCATGCATTGGAGAAGGAAATGGCAACCCACTCCAGTGTTCTTGCTTGGAGAATCCCAGGGACTCCGGAGCCTGGTGGGCTGCTGTCTATGGGGTCACACAGAGTTGGACACGACTGAAGAAACTTAGCAGCAGCAGGGATACAAAAATGTATTGCTGTCTGAACCAATTGATGACAGTCAGCTAGTTGCCTTCTCCAACTTCTATGCCACACTTCCTTCTTATTAATTGAATCTTGAGTTTTAAATGAACATATTGCCACTTGGAACAAAGTCCACACCTCTCAGCTTTCTTTCTCCTAAGAGACTGAGTATTGTCTGCTGCTGCTAAGTCACTTTAGTCGTGTCCGACTCTGTGCGACCCCATAGATGGCAGCCCACCAGGCTCTGCCGTCCCTGGGATTCTCCAGGCAAGAACACTGTAGTGGGTTGCCATTTCCTTCTCCAAGTATTGTCTAATGATATGAAATTAGTGGTGCTGGGTATGAAATCCAGGAAGCCTGGATTTGAAAGAGAGGAGTTGTGCCCTTCTCCCTACCCTGAAGTTTGAAAAAAATATGTGAAGGCTGGAGCACAAACAGCTATTTCATACCACTAGGACAAGAGCTACATAATAGAGCAAAAAGCAAGAAGAACCTCGTGATGACTGTCAAGTCCATACACGGCACTGCATCCTCAAAACTCCTTTCAC
Source organism: Ovis aries (assembly GCF_016772045.2). NCBI lineage: Eukaryota > Metazoa > Chordata > Mammalia > Artiodactyla > Bovidae > Ovis > Ovis aries. The sequence continues at coordinate 62,379,168 of NC_056054.1, read as the reverse complement.
ATGACAGAGAAAGAAACTTTTAAAAGTTGTTTAGAGGGGGCAGGTACTTTCTGTCATAGCCAAATTTAGTTCTCAATGGTAAAAGCTGTTTGTCGTCACTAGCCATGAGCAGAAAAGCCAGGTCAAACTGGCTAAAACTGTGAAGGAGAATTATTGGTCCCTGTAGTTCTGAAGTAATGTAGACTTTAGGGTAGATTTGATAGGTCTGCTCAGTGATGCTGACAGAGAACCAGACTCTGTCTTCCCCTCTACAGATGGGCTTCACTATAAAGCTGGCTCCTCTTCAGGGGAGCACAGTGGCTGCCAGCAGCTCCTGGCCACTTGCCTCCTCACCCCCATTCAGGGGGAGGGACATCAGTTCTCTCAGAAAAGTAAGGAAGTTTCTTTCGATCTTGCCCATTCTTACTGGTTCAAATTGGTCATCTGTTCATCCCTGAACCACTAATGGAACTGGGGATGAATTTCTCTGGCACTACAGTTTCCTGACTGCATCCAGGCACAGTGGGGCACCACAAACAGGTTCACAGGGGTACAATGGTAGAAATATAAAATGTTCAAAAAGAATACAGATATACCTGTCAGACATCATCCACCCTTCTACTATTAAGTTGTTTGGACCTAACTACTTAATAAATAAAAGCGTTAGGTTTGATAGAGCTTATTTTTTTGTTTGTTTTGGTTTGTGTTTCACTCTTTTTTCTTGGCCTGAAGGCCCCATGAAAATATTACTGGGATACTTATGGGTACTATGAACCAAGAGAGGAACCTTAGGCTAGAGTCTCAGGCTGCAGTCAGAGGCAGAATTAGCTTCCCTCAGATAATGTGGGCTTCACAGGGAGGTATGGATATACAAGTGAAAACCCAGGTAACTACTAAGAAAGCAGAGAATGGATGTGTGGGAAGCAAACACAATGTCCATAGGCCCTTGGAAGAGCTAAACCCTGCATTCTTAGAGAACTGCCTTTGTCTAGGAAAATACAATAAGGCCTTTGCTGTAAAAGGTGAGACCCTTGAAGGCTTGGGATCAGCAGGAGACAATACAGCAAAAGAGAAAGCAAAAATGTCCTTTGTTAGAAGCAACATGAATGTGGAGATAGGGAAAAAGCTGAGAAAAGAGAATGAGGAGAGACCTGAACTACAAAGCAGAGCTCTTGCATCTTTGAAGAACACCAGCATTTCATATTCCAAGTGTCTCTGTTACTGCAGTACTCCAATCTGCCAAACTTGAGAACAATCTATTCCTGTAGGTGAATAGGGCTTTTTTTCCAGGCAGTCAAAGAGAGACTGGGGTCCCAGCTTATGTTGACATTGTTTAAAAGAGGGACAGCACCTATAAAATAATTGTATTTCTAAAAGGAGCCAATTCAGTGGGGCCAGAGATAACATGTGAATATCAGCTACCTCCGTTCCCTTCTCAACCCCTCTTCCCAAATTGGTCAAAGTTATAGAGAGGGTACAGACTAGTGGTTCTCAATCTTGTCTCCATATTATAGTCATTAGGAGGGAGCATTTGAAAAGAAACAGTGACATTTTTCCCTACTTTCAGTTCAGTTCAGTTCAGTGGCTCAGTCGTGTCCGACTCTTTGCGACTCCATGAACTGCAGCACACCAGGCCTCCCTGTCCATCACCAACTCCCGGAGTTCCCTCAGACTCATGTCCATCGAGTCAGTGATGCCATCCAGCCATCTCATCCTCTGTCGTCCCCTTCTCCTCCTGCCCCAACCCCTCCCAGCATCAGAGTCTTTTCCAGTGAGTCAACTCTTCACATGAGGTGGCCATAGTACTGGAGTTTCAGCTTTAGCATCATTCCTTCCAAAGAAATCCCAGGGCTGATCTCCTTCAGAATGGACTGGTTGGATCTCCTTGCAGTCCAAGGGACTCTCAAGAGTCTTCTCCAACACCACAGTTCAAAAGCATCAATTCTTCGGCACTCAGCCTTCTTCACAGTCCAACTCTCACATCCATACATGACCTCAGGAAAAACCATAGCCTTGACTAGACGGACCTTAGTCGGCAAAGTAATGTCTCTGCTTTTGAATATGCTATCTAGGTTGGTCATAACTTTTCTTCCAAGGAGTAAGCGTCTTTTAATTTCATGGCTGCAGTCACATCTGCAGTGATTTTGGAGCCCCCCAAAATAAAGTCTGACACTGTTTCCACTGTTTCCCCATCTATTTCCCATGAAGTGATGGGACCAGATGCCATGATCTTCGTTTTCTGAATGTTGAGCTTTAAGCCAACTTTTTCACTCTCCTCTTTCACTTTCATCAAGAGGCTTTTTAGCTCCTCTTCACTTTCTGCCATAAGTATGGTGTCATCTGCATATCTCAGGTTATTGATATTTCTCCCAGCAATCTTGATTCCAGCTTGTGTTTCTTCCAGTCCAGCGTTTCTCATGATGTACTCTGCATATAAGTTAAATAAGCAGGGTGACAATATACAGCCTTGACATACTCCTTTTCCTATTTGGAACCAGTCTGTTGTTCCATGTCCAGTTCTAACTGTTGCTTCCTGACCTGCATACAGATTTCTCAAGAGGCAGGTTAGGTCGTCTGGTATTCCCATCTCTTTCAGAATTTTCCACAGTTTATTGTGATCCACACAGTCAAAGGCTTTGGCATAGTCAATAAAGCAGAAATAGATGTTTTTCTGGAACTCTCTTGCTTTTTCCATGATCCAGCGCATGTTGGCAATTTGATCTCTTGTTCCTCTGCCTTTTCTAAAACCAGCTTGAACATCTGGAATTTCCCCGTTCACGTATTGCTGAAGCTGGCTTGGAGAATTTTGAGCATTACTTTACTAGCATGTGAGATGAGTGCAATTGTGTGGTAGTTTGAGCATTCTTTGGCATTGCCTTTCTTTGGGACTGGAATGAAAACTGACTTTTCCAGTCCTGTGGCCACTGCTGAGTTTTCCAAATTTGCTGGCATATTGAGTGCAGCACTTTCACAGCATCATCTTTTAGGATTTGAAATAGCTCAACTGGAATTCCATCACCTCCACTAGCTTTGTTCGTAGCGATGCTTTCTAAGGCCCACTTGACTTCACATTCCAAGATGTCTGGCTCTAGATTAGTGATCACAGCATCATGATTATCTGGGTCATGAAGATCTTTTTTGTACAGTCCTTCCATGTATTCTTGCCACCTCTTCTTAATATCTTCTCCTTCTGTTAGGTCCATACCATTTCTGTCCTTTATCAAGCCCATCTTTGCATGAAATGTTCCCTTCGTATCTCTAATTTTCTTGAAGAGATCTCTAGTCTTTCCCATTCTGTTGTTTTCCTCTATTTCTTTGCATTGATCGCTGAAGAAGGCTTTCTTATCTCTTCTTGCTATTCTTTGGAACTCTGCATTCAGATGCTTTTGTCTTTCCTTTTCTCCTTTGCTTTTTGCTTCTCTTCTTTTCACAGCTATTTGTAAGGCCTCCCAGACAGCCATTTTGCTTTTTTGCATTTCTTTTCCATGGGGATGGTCTTGATCCCTGTCTCCTGTACAATGTCACGAACCTCATTCCATAGTTTATCAGGCACTCTATCTATCAGATCTAGGCCCTTAAATCTATTTCTCACTTCCACTATATAATCATAAAGGATTTGATTTAAGTCATACCTGAATGGTCTAGTGGTTTTCCCTGCTTTCTTCAATTTGAGTCTGAATTTGGCAATAAGGAGTTCATGATCTGAGCCACAGTCAGCTCCTGGTCTTGTTTTTGTTGACTGTATACAGCTTCTCCATCTTTGGCTGCAAAGAATATAATCAATCTGATTTCGGTGTTGACCATCTGGTGATGTCCATGTGTAGAGTCTTCTCTTGTGTTGTTGGAAGAGGGTGTTTGCTATGACCAGTGCATTTTCTTGGCAAAACTCTATTAGTCTTTGCCCTGCTTCATTCTGCATTCCAAGGCCAAATTTGCCTGTTACTCCAGGTGTTTCTTGACTTCCTACTTTTGCATTCCAGTCCCCTATAATGAAAAGGACATCTTTTTTGGGTGTTAGTTCTAAAAGGTCTTGTAGGTCTTCATAAAACCGTTCAACTTCAGTTTCTTCAGCGTTACTGGTTGGGGCATAGACTTGGATAACTGTGATATTGAGTGGTTTGCCTTGGAGACGAACAGAGATCATTCTGTCGTTTTTGAGATTGCATCCAAGTACTGCATTTTGGCCTCTTTTGTTGACCATGATGGCTACTCCATTTCTTCTGAGGGATTCCTGTCCGCAGTAGTAGATAAAATGGTCATCTGAGTTAAATTCACCCATTCCAGTCCATTTTAGTTTGCTGATTCCTAGAATGTCGACGTTCACCCTTGCCATCTCTTGTTTGACCACTTCCAATTTGCCTTGATTCATGGACCTGACATTCCAGGTTCCTACGCAACATTACTCTTTATAGCATCGGATCTTGCTTCTATCACCAGTCACATCCACAACTGGGTATTGTTTTTGCTTTGGCTCCATCCCTTCATTCTTTCTGGAGTTGTTTCTCCACTGATCTCCAGTAGCATATGGGGCACCTACTGACCTGGGGAGTTCCTCTTTGGTATCCTATCATTTTGCCTTTTCATACTGTTCATGGGGTTCTCAAGGCAAGAATACTGAAATGGCTTGCCATTCCCTTCTCCAGTGGACCACATTCTGAAAGAATCTCTATGGTTGGGGCCCAGAAATCTATATATTTTTTTAAAGTTCCCCAGATGATTCTAATATGTGGCCCAAGTCGAGAACCGCTGGCCTAGGACATTCCACAAATCATGGAATGCAATTAGTTTGTACTAGACAACCTACTTTAGATCTTGAAAGGGAAGAGAGACTCCTTAACTTGGGAGTGGAGGAAGAGGCTGGGGAGGGGTTGATATCGTTCCTCTTTGTCCCACTTAAATTCTCTCCACCAAACCAAGACCACTAGAAAAGGCCTGGACAGAGTCATGAGAACTAGGGTGTAGTCCTAGCTTTGCAGTTCAGTTCACTACCTTTGTATGATTTTAGGTAAGTCACTTAATTTTTTATCTCTCTGAACCTCCATAAAAGAGAAGTGGGCTTGATGAAATGACATCACTTTCCCAAGCGTTCAAAGTACCTTCTCAACATTCACTGTCTGACACTAGCAAAGGCCACATCCAGGAGGAAACCACAATTTCTCTTCCCCATTTCAGAAATGTAAAACAGAGAGCCCACATAAGTAGGTGAGATGGGGTGGCTGCTTTCTTCATCCACCGTGGTTTGGTTGTCATTTATAGGGGATTTGGGTTTCTTGTACAAGATATGTGTGGATAACAGCTGTTTTCTTAAATACCAATCCATTTATTTTCAGGGATCCTATTAATTCAGAGGAAGAATAGAAGAGCAAAGGTATACTTCTTTGGAAGTTTGATTTCTCTTTTTCTGGTTATTTTTCCTCCTATCTCCCATAAGTATCTGTTTTTCTTTTAAAATATGAATAGATTTGATAGCTTTCTTCTTAAAACACTGGTTTTCAACCAGAGGCATCTTTGTCCTCCCTTTCCCTCAAGGAAACATCCAACAATATCTGGAGATATTTTTGTTATTATGTGGGAGGTGAAGGGGGTGGATGCTACTGATATATAGTGCATAGAGGCCAAGGATGCTCAACCTCCTAGAATACACAGGACAGCCCCCAAAACAAATAATTATCCAGCCCAAAATGTCGACAGTGCTGAGGTTAAAAAAAAACCCATCCTAAAACATGAGTGAAATCTGTGAACCTTGTTTCACAGAAATTTCCGTTTCTGAGCATATCATAGTTGAGGGGCTTTTATTCCTGATGCGTTTAGCAACTGCAATGACTCCTGAAGATCAAGTAGTTCATGACAACAAGAGAGTCCTTCAGAAGCAGGGAATTAAATAGCTATATACAATCCCAGCAGAGAAGGCAATGGCACCCCACTCCAGTACTCTTGCCTGGAAAATCCCATGGATGGAGGAGCCTGGTAGGCTACAGTCCATGGGGTCACTATGAGTCAGACATGACTGAGTGACTTCACTTTCACTTTTCACTTCCATGAATTGGAGAAGGAAATGGCAATCCACTCCAGTGTTCTTGCCTGGAGAATCCCAGGGACAAAGGAGCCGTCTATGGGGTCGCACAGAGTCGGACACGACTGAAGTGACTTAGCAGCAGCAGCAGCAGTATACAATGCCAGTGGGCTTCCCAGGTGGTACTAGTGGTAAAGAACCCGCCTGCCAAAGCAGGAGACATAAGAGATGAGGGTTCAGTACCTGGGTGGGGAAGATCTCCTGGAGGAGGGCATGGCAACCACTCTGGTATTTTTGCCTGGGAAATCCCACTGACAGAGGAGCCTGGTGGCTACAGTCCATGGGGTCACAAAAAAGTTGGACGCAACTGAAGCAACCTAGCACACACGCATGCATACAATCCCAATAGTTATTCAATTTTTGTGTAACATTATTTACAGACATTGGAACTATTTATAGGCAAAAGTTAGTAATTGTAAGACAATCACAGAAATTGCTTTCACAAGTATGAAATCTGAAGAGGTTTTTGTTACCGGCCTTTGAGAGAAGTGGACTTTGGGGCCCCTAGAAACTGAGATGTTCAGGCTCCTTCACTGACAAATTCAGTGGGAGATAAACAGGTTCTGTTTTGAGTATGTACATGTGTTAAAAATAGTCTGAAGGACCTCCATCAAACTTAATAGTAATTTCCCATAAGGAGAGGGAGAAGAGAAAAGACAACAATGGAATAGAGGGGGAGAAAGAGGGCTTCAACTTTTTAAAGTCCACTTTTATGAAATATAATTTCCATACAATAAAATTTACAAGCTTTAAATGTACAGTTCAGTGGGCTTTGACAAATGTGTACAGTTGCATTAAGTCCAATAGAACTTTTTTCATATTTGACTCTTAAATAAGAAACCTGTGTTATGTATTTTTATAACTTGTATTTTCATTTATAATTTCATTATAATTTCATTTATAATTTATATAAAACATGTTTTTAGAAGAACTGTTTGAAATTATGTAATCATACATCACCTCATTTCTTAAGTAGCTTACAAAGATGGAAGGAGTATAGCAAAATAACCTAAGTGGAAATGAAAGGGAAAGATGGTTAAAAGGGGAACAATAATTTATAGTGGAGCCAAGTTTAATAACGTAAACTGTGAATTCTCATTTCCTCTTTACACGTAGGACAATTAGACTTTAAGTTTCCAATCAGTCATCTTCTCTTGTATGTTTGAAAGCTTCATTGAGTTTAGGCTCCTATTTAGCAAATCCAATTTGCTATCCTTCCTTTTAAGTATTCATGATACCTTATACCATCAGTGTATTTCAAAAGCTCTTTGAAAGCTAATCCTCAAATATTGTCTGCCATGAGAAAACAAGAGCTACATGAGCCAAATTTTAAAACTAAAGTTATTCGTGGTACTAACAAAGAAGGTGGAGGGTGACTTAAAGTAACTTTCTGTGAAAGGCCAACTTATGCTGAAATTCAAAAACCAAGTCTTATAAAACCATGAAGCACCCTGTATAGGGCAGTGGTTTGCTACAGCCAGCTTACCCAGGCCAACTGTTACATTTTTGGGAATTTTGACAGGTGCTTATTAAACACACCTATTATTAAAAATCAAATTGTATAAACATGATTAAATAAATTTTGTTCTAAAAAAGGTAATAACTTCCTAATTATATTATTACATTTTACCTTAGCTGTGCTCTTACAGTTGTTTACAGCTGTTTCTGTATATAACACTGTGGCCGTGCACATCCCTTCCCGATGCCATATTCAATAATATCACAGTGGTAACTTGAAATTGGGTATGGTGAGAATGTTTGCACCACAGAAATCAGCAAAGCTATAAAACAGGACTTAATTTATCATTTTACTGATTTTCTAGACATAAAAAAGTGATGGAGAAATTTTTTAAACTTTTAATTTTGTATTGGGGTATATATGCTCAGTCACTAAGTCAAGTCCAACTCTTTGTTACCCCATGGCCTATAGCCCTCCAGACTCCTCTGCCCATGGAATTCCCAAGCAAGAATACTGGAGCAGGCTGCTGTTTCCTTCTCCAGTATTGGGGTATAGCCAAATAACAACATGATAGTTTCAAGAGAACAGGGAAGGGACTCAGTCATACATATACATGTATCCTTTCTCCCCTAAAGCCCCCTCCCATCCAGGCTGCCACGTAACACTGAGCAGGGTTCCCTGTGCTATACAGTAGGTCCTTGTTGGTTATCCATTTTAAATATAGTAGTGAGTACATGTCCATCCCAAATTCTGATGCGAAAAATTTTAATTATGCAGATTAAACCTAAAAGTGTATTATGTGTGTAACCATTACATTGAGGGAAAATGAGGAAATATTCTTCCAGTATTCAAAAGCTACTATGCACTTTAGCAATGAAGTCACTTACATCATTGCCAAACATTGTCTCATCCGTCTTACTATTGTTAACAAAATATCACCCAGCAGCCATTTTGGAATTGTCATACTGATTTGTCAGTTGCAACTATTGGTTTGGCCTCAAATGCACAAACTGCAACAGAAGCATTCTGTGAGAATCAATTGGCAATATGAAAATTACAGTCAGGAGTGCTGAAGTCTTTACTATTATTTAAAGATTATATGCTGCTCATCCTTTATAATACAGTAAAATTTATAATAAACGTCTATGGGTTTATTAGGCATATATTTTCCCCCACATTTACCAGCATACTACCACCTGGAGCTGAAGATCTCAGGGCACTGAACATATGCTAAAGACTTTTTTCTTTAGCCTGTACCCAGGCTATGACTACAGTTTTGTAGAGCAATTAAAAGTCCTAATGGTGATTTTCTTCACACTGTTCCAGAAAAGAAACAAAAAAGAATGCTCTTTCGTGTGCACAGACTCTCCTCTAACCCCAAGCAACTCTTTCACAAATGGCCAAGCACACCAGGTTGAGGATTTTGAATGTCTCAAAGCAAAACAATCACAATTATTGCAACAACAACAAAAAAAATGTTTAAATGGGTACTTGATGAGATAACCAAGGAATCATTTGCTCATACGTAGGCTAAGCATTAATCCACCAGTGGTGGGGTCCGAGTCAACAGAGCTGGACATGGGCATCATTACAAAGCGTGCATGTTTGGCCATTTCTCATCTCTCACCTTCGAGCTTGCCCCTCTGCTGCTCTAGAGGTGATAATGTCTCTTCACCCACTGTCCTTTTCTATTCCTGAAGGCTTTTCTCTTCCTTCATCTACTTGAAAAATAGAGTAGCTATCTCTGAGGAAACCAATCTTTGTAGTCTAATAGCAAATTCAGACAACTCCAGGGGTCAGACCTTCTCTGTCCAAAATGCACTTAAATGCAAACTTTTTAAAATTGTGCATGTCAAATAAACTGTATCTACAGGAAGAATTAGCCCACAGACTGTCAGTTAGTGAGCTCTGAGTCTAATCTTTCAAGGGCTGTTTGCAAAGGTGGCAGATTGATGTGACCACAAAATGGTGGGCTTTTGGAAGCTGACCCACCTGGACCTGAATCCTGGATTTCTGTCTTCATGTGTGACCTTGGACAAATTACTGAATTTGTCTGAACCTTGGCTTTCTTATCTGTAAAATGAATTATTGAAGAAAGGAGTGAAAATAGAGGAACCATCACTAATTAGAAGATAGCTCAGTAAGCACTTCAATTCTTCCTTGTTATTGAATGACCCAAGGGAAACTGAAAGATCATCCAGTTCCCACTACCCACGGAAGTTAATTTTTGATGATGAGATTTTAGGAGCTGAATTTAGGGTGTAAGTATCTGGAGAAGCAAAGCCAGGGCATGACCTCAGTAGTCAAGTAGGCAGCTGTCTACTGTACTTATTCAAGACATAAGGATAAGACCGTGGGGGATTTGCATCTACGACATAGCTAGTCACAGAGAAGCATGGCAGGGGGAAGAAGGGAGGCAAGAATGCCAGACTGTGCATTTGGGGAGGGGTGCTTTGGTCTGATTTTTTCCTCTCCACCCCTTGAGTCGAAAATTTAAATCAGGGCTGTAACTCACCCAGAGAATTGCTACTTGTTCCTTCTGCCCCTACTCTGCTCCTCAGCCCTCCACAGAGTTCAGAGTGGTCTTATAAGAGTTAGGAGGGGTAGGGGAGGGGGTGCGGCTCCCAGCCTTCCGCAGAAACCATTGTGTTTAAGGATTCCTTCCAGAAATAGATTTTTGTGACTTGCGGTTGTAGTTTGAATAACAGAAGAAATCTTTCCTCCACATTTTCATGTGGCCCATATGATCTGAGTAAAAGCAGCAGCTCCAAACATGAGATAATTTATGGAGGAAATGTCAGCTAGCTTGGAAGGAAATATTTGGCATTGAAAGTTTGCCCAGATTTAACTGAAAAGAACCATGTGACTTCATTCTTAGGATCTATACAACCCATCAATTCGGAGAGATTGTTTAAATGGCATCCTCACTTGGGTTGTGTTCATTTTGAGCTGATCCATGGAAACACTATTAAAAATGAAAACATGATATCAATTCTAGAATGTCATTCATAGCTATTTGACTGAGCCTTAAAAGGACTGCCAAGACTTGATGCCTGGTATATTGTCAAATTCTCAATAAACTCTTGACGGATGGGTGGATAAATAAATGTACGAATGATTTTAGATATCCAGTGAGCAATGAAAAGTGTGCTTGACATCATATACTGTATATCTCAATAGAATCTATAATGAGTTGTTTTATTGAGTTGGTTCCACTTTGATATGTTAAGACAAATACATATGTATGCTTCATAGGAAGATCCGGTATGAGCAAGCCAAGAATGTGCTCTGTTTCCTAAACATCTTTAAACACCTTCTGTACAACTTTGCTTCGGTATTTGACCAATGCGGCCTACATTGTTCTGTGAAACAACATAGCCTGGGAATTTTTTCAAAATAAGTGATGTAGTACAAAGAAAGCATGAGTAAGTAACAAGTGAGAGAATGAAATTGCCTTCCAGACCCATGGATGAGAAAATTCCCAGAAATGTTGGGAACTGCCGGAAATGCCTGGTTGTTAATGCAACTAGCCCTGCAATCATCTTGGGCTGGAAGCCAGACGTTTCCCACTCGGTTTTGTGACAGCTCCCCTCTGGGGAGCAATGTGGGTTCCTTCGGATGAGCAGCTGTGTAACAGACCACCAGGACGTGACCAATTTCCTCTCAGGGCTGCGTGCCTTCTTCATTAAGGAGATGCCTGTGTCACAAGGGACACTGACTTTCATTTTACTGCTAGTTTACCCTTGACCTAGCTTAAATTATAGATTATCATCTTCTGAAGGCAGAATCCATGGCCAGGTTAGCTTGGCATCTTGTCTAGGTTCCCACCTTCCACTGCCATCATGCCAGTCCTGAAGGGAGAGCTCTAGGAAGACAGTGGAATTGGATGGAATGCCAGTTGTATCCTGTCCTGAGTAGCTCAGTTGATAAAAACTATGCCTGCAATGCAGGAGACCCGGTTCTGATTCCTGGGTCAGGATGATCCCCTGGAGAAGCGGTAGGCTACCCACTCCAGTATCCCTGGCCTTCCCTGGTGACTCAGCTGATAAAGCATCTGCCTGCAATGCCGGAGACCTGGGTTTGATTCCTGGGTCAGGAAGATCCCCTAGAGGAGGGCATGGCAACCCATTCTAGTATTCTTGCCTGGAGAATCCTCATGGACAGAAGAACTTGGTGGGCTCCAGTCCATGGGGTGGCAAAGAGTCAGACATGACTGAGCAACTAAGCACAGCACAGCATACATAGTGTGTGGAATAACTCCTTTGGGAAATGGCAAAAGTCAGAAAAGAAGTTTAGAACAGCAATTTAGCCTCTCAGATCTTCCCCTGAAGCCCTGTAGAAATCCTGTGTGTTGCCCGGAACCCGGGGCCTCTGGGGACCTTGTAACGTGTACACGATTTAGGGGCTTTCTCCTTTTCATTCTGGCTCACAGGGCAGTGAGAAGCAGGAAATACAGTCCCTGGGGTTAAAGGAACACTTTACACACAGCTTTGGAGCAATACACCTCCTCTACCCCTTTTTAGGAAAAAAAGTTGGGACATAGAGCTAAAGAGCCCAACAGCCACATTCTCGGGATATTTGAAATGATGCTCATCTTTTAACAAAGGCTGCCGTGCATCCACAAAGCAGAAGCAAAACCTGTTTCTCCACCTCATGGTGGCTCCATCATTGAGCTCATCGAGGTGATGCCCTGCCTGGAGGGCTGCGAGCACATCCTCACATCCTCACAGTGCCATTCCAGCACAACAGGGGAAAGATGCTAGAGAGACACACAATCTCCTGAATCTTTTTCTGTGTATTCCCCTCTGGATGGCAAGCGCCCTGCGTTCTGTACAGGGCACTTGCCATCTCCTGAACACAGCTATAAATAAATGCAAGCTGTCTTATTCAGACAATAACAACACATAAGAAAAAAGAAAATAATCATTAACAGGAAAAGAAAAACCTGTCCCAAAAGATGGAAACCCTTTGTGTTTAGAATAAGTACCTTTAGCTTTTTCATGGAAAAAAATGTAATTTTTTTTATTATCTATAGTTACCACTTCCTAAATCCTTTTAATTTAGAAGGACTATGCCTGACAGAGCTTTTGTAATTTTTCTTCCATAGTTAAGCAGAACTACTCACTGCTCCAAATGGGGTCTGTTCTATTATTAAAAGTCATTTCTTTTGGCATATTTTTAAACCTGTCTTAAAATGATAACCAGGGGGCCTTGATAAATTAATTGCAAAGCTTCTCCTAAGGTGGCTTCAGTGGTTTCATTTAGACATTTATTTTAAGAGTATCTCTCAGTAGAATTTATCAGTGAATTGCTTTATGTATTCCCAGCATTAAAGTTATTTCCACACTAAGAACAGTATAATTCCTTTCCTCATAGTGAGGAAAAAAAGTGAAACTATCTTCAAACAATGTTAGGTTGGGTACTGACCCTTATGTCAGTAATTTTAGGAATGTTCCCACCAGAAGTTATAAATCATACATATAAGACCCGGAAGAGAGAGAAACATTAAAGAGTAAGGGAAAACAGCTATTAGCGTTTCACATAAACACCGTTAACTGAAGAACAATAAATCAAGCGCATAGGAAGTGGGGGTGGTATTGTTCAAACTAGAAGGTTGAGGGGGGCAAGGAGGGTGGTTAGGAGGGAGCATGGTGCGAGCTGAAGGCCAGGTAAACAAAGCACACCAGGAAAGGAAGTATTCTGTCTCCGTTACTCCAGAGAAACTGGGCACTTCTGAGGTAGGCATAACCCTGGAGATTCTAGTTTGTTCCTTCATGGTTAAACAAGAAGTCAGCACTGATAACATCCTTGATAACACTTCCTCTGGAATGTACAACATTCCATGTTTCTGCTTCATAGTCACCCCCGGACAAGCATGAGTCAGACTGAGAGGTGGGGAATTTGCCAGGCTGCTCATGGGAGTGTTGAAGTTATACTCAGGCCTGTGAGGTATGGACTTGCTATGCTTCTTTCTCTTTCAGCTCATCTTGTACTAAGAGCCATAGGTGATTTCTTTACCTCAAAACAGACTATCTTAAGTGTGAGCTTAAAGGGCAAAGTTTGCTAGAATGGTAGATGGGACTGCAGACTGGACACGTGAACCCTGTTTGTCTGATCATGCTGTGGTAAAATACTAGTAGCTAATTAAGGGATTAATACAGTGCCTAAGTATAGTCATTATCTTCATTTATCTTTCATAATAAGTGTGTGAAAGACCATTATTATCCCAACTTTATAGATGAGGAGTCTGCAGTGCACGGGGTCACAAAGAGTCAGACACAACTGAGCAACTGAACGACAATAGATGAGGAAACTAAGAAGTGAAAAAAAAAGAGCTTGAATTTTTATAGCTCACAGAGGAGAGAACTGAGACTCCAACCCAGGTCTTACTCCAGAGTTCATGGTCTTAATGTGTCCCTCACCACACAATGATAAAGGGAAGCTACTATTACTGTGTTTTGAAAGCAGCCAAAAGAAAGTCTGCATAAGATATAATTAAATAGCAATTCATAAGAGATCAGAGTTACTTGGGTCTGGATTTTTTTCTCTTAAGCCTCTTCATATTATTTTGCAGCATATCCATTTCAAAAAGAGAGCTAAGTTGAATATATTGATAATTTGCTTAGAATAGTTCTTAACTGTCCATGTATTGAATGGCTGCTGCAAGAATACTGAAGTGGGTGGCCATTTCCTCCTTCAGGGATTCTTCCCAACCCAGGGATCAAACCTGACTCTTTTTCATCTCCTGCATTGGCAGGCAAATTCTTTACCACTGAGCCACCTGGGAAGCCCATATGTATGGAATAGGTCTGAGCTTTCTCAGTCTAGGTGTTAAAGAAGCGCCCACCCTACTGGTGGGTGATTCATCCTATGGGTCTTTCCCCTCAGAGAACAATTTAAATTAAAAAGTGCAAGAGAGATGTCCAGTCAAATCCAAACTGTACCATGCCTTAATAAGATTACACATGAAAAGAGAAGAAATAGTACCACGATAAATGGTACCATGGTCAATTTTTACCATAAATTAAAAGTACCAAATAAGTGAAAAATAAATGATATGGTACTTTGTAGGACAAAGATTTTGCTGCAGCTCTGAAGATTAAGAAAGAGAGCAAAGTGAGATGACTAATAAATTAAGTTTTGAGTTGCACAAATCTGGATTTAAATCTACCTGCATGAGCCTGGTCAAGTTTTTTGACCTCTCTCAGTCCATTTTCTTGATCTGTAAAATGGGAATTTGGGGATTCAATAATACATACAAAATTATTAGCATGGTGCTCTGCTTGTTCTTACTGTAATACAATTGCCTCTTTGTCTGACAGTCTCCTCCAGTAGGCTGTGACCTCTTCAAAAACTGGACATTTCCCTGTTTATCTTTGCGTCTCTGCACCTTTGACATAGTGCTTAAGCTCATCCCCACTCCCAATGTTTCCTTCTCTGTGAAGGATATTCCATATTACTTCTGGTTTCTGTCTGCCTTTGACATAGTCCCCACTAGGAAAAGAGAATGATTTACCTGATGGTGAGTCAAGAAGACCTTACCATCTGTACTCTTCACATCCTCTTCAGAATGAAGTTTCTGCAGGGAGCTTGGTGTCTCATCCGCTCTTTCCCAACATAAATCTTACTTTCCAGTGGCTCTGTGACTGAATGCGCAAGAGGCCTAACTCTGGGTTCTAGGAATATAAGGCCCATTTCCACACAGATATCGAGGGGTAAAGGAAGACCTAGCTGGAAATGTAGATTGGAACCAGACAATGAAAAGATCATGTTATATCTTCATGGCATGACATTTTGGCAGATTCTTTCGAACGTATAGATAACGATAAAGAATGGAAAGAAGCTACATGAGTAAGCCCAAAATAATACTTGTTTTCACTTTTGATGTTTGGATATTTTTGGCATTATGGGGTGGGGGTTAGGGGGGTGGGGGAGGTTGTTATTTGCATTTTTGTTTTAATTTGTTGAGGGGCTAAAGATGAGATACCAATATTTTTAATTTGTAGAATTCATCTGTCTTATTTTTAAGTTGTTTTATATTAGGGTTCTAATAAACTCATTACTTGATAAGTTGGTTTTTCTTCAAGTGTGGTCCAGGGACCATCTCCCTCAGAACTACCCAGAGGGACCTCAGAATACAAATTTCTGTTCCTCACCTCAAATCTGTCAAACCAGAATCCCTAGGGGTGAGACCTTGGAATATGATTTTAACATTCACCTCCCCCAGGGGATTTTTATGCTCATTGTATTAAGGATAGCACCTGCTAACAGATAAGTGTATTCAATTTATTAATAAATGCACCTAGAAGAAGAAATTATGTTTGTGCATGTATATGTGCAGTTATTGCTAATCAGTTAACTGACCATTCTGATTGCTGCTATAGTCCTTTTCCCTATAGACCAGAGCAGTCCTGCTAACTCAGCCAAGGATATCGTCAAAACCCCAGCGGGGCCTTTTGTCTGTGTGTCTTTCTGATAGATCTTATGAACAAAAACTTAAAAATTAAACATTTTAAAACCCTTAAAAACACTTTTAAAAGAACCCTTACAGTTCTTCCAAAGAACCATAGTTACATCTGGTTTTCCTTTTCTGGTTTTAAGTGACTGGAGGTAATGGACAAACTTCAACACAGAGGAGCATGCTTAGGTGGAGGTTGCAAGCTTTTATCCTGCCACATTGCCCGCCTGTTGGCCGATGTGGGAGACGCTCTGCTCAGGCCCACTTTGTATCTCTCTATAGATCATGCAACAGATGAGTGATCATCGCTACGACAAGCTCACGGTGCCTGATGACACGGCCGCAAACTGCCTATACCTGAATATCCCCAGCAAAGGCCACGTCTTGCTGCACCGAACCCCAGAAGAGTACCCAGAAAGTGCTAAGGTAATCAAACGTCCTTCCTGCCACAGTAGCTGGGGAGACCTCCTCAAAACCTTTCTGCCTAAGGATGTTTTTCACGATCGAGTGACAAATAACAGGGGCTTCCTTTCCCCCTAAACACATCATTAGGAAAGCCCAAAGGATAACATAATTTAGGGCCAAAGGAAAGTTTATTTAGCTCGCTCTTCTCATTAGTGTCTTTGGTCAGTAATGCATGCAGAGTAATTGAGATGATCATGCCTGGTATTCATTGCCTTTCAAATGAGTATTGGATCTCCCGAGTCTGTGCTCCAGCTCTGATTAAATGTACTTCCTGACACTCACATGCTCATCAAGCACAGAGACCTACACAGGTCAACTGTGTCATTATTTCTGACAAATGTAAGCTGCCCCTCAACAGAGGGTCATTTATTCCTTAAGGCAGAGAAATAGGAATGACCCAAAGAGAAGAGTGCTCGTTGTCAGGGCTGCAGAAAAGCAAGGGCTAAAAGCAAGGGCTACACATCCTAGGCAGCAAAGTCTTGAAAGGAGAAAACAGGAAGAAATATAAAATATTGCACATTCAGAACCAGCCAGCTGGGCCCTATAAGTATCTCTTCATTTGTGTTCTAAACAGGGAATTGCCTCCTCGGTATGGAATTCTTTCCTGGTCTGAGAGAAAGACTGGTCTTCCCAGTCTTTCAGAGCACTCTGCCAGTCTTACCTGTATACTTCAGTAATTTCATTTTAATCATACCAAACAGATCCAAAAGTGCTCATCCATAGATCCTTTAAGGGTTCATATCCTTTTTAGGCATTTCAGCATCACCTCTGCCCAAAGGAACAAGATATCTATACGAAGCATTGCAGAAGAGCCTTAATAGCCATCAATCTCTCTTTTTTTTATACACATGTATCTTAGGTTTAACATTTTTATAAAACAGTTTTGCTACCTTTTTAAAATTCAGTACTGTATAATTACTAGGCTGATTCTCATAATCAGGATCTCCCTCAGCAGATTAAAAAGGGAGAAGGGGAGGAGGATAAGCAGATTTTATTTTTTTCTATTTTCATGGCCAAAAGTGTGAATCTGAGGAAAATAGAGGACCTCTGACCCCCCAGACTGTGTCTTAACCAGCTCTCAAATGAATACTGGATCTCATATCTTAATGTGCATCAAAGTAGTTAAAAATACAGGTTCCTGGACTTCCACCCTGGAATCTGCAGTATCAGTAAGCACCCTGGTCACTGAACTTACCTGGGGAAATGGAACTCTGGATCATTCATACCTACCTCTTAAGCCACATCAACCATGTGATAGTGGGATTATCATTAACTGCTTCTGAATTCAGCCCTGGGTCTATCACCAAAAACAGGAACACTATTCATGTTTATAGAGGGCTTTCTCTGTGCCAGGCACTGTGCCTGGCGTGCTGTATGCATTACCCTATCCATCCATTACAGCAGCCCGCGAAGGCACTAATATTATTCCAGTCTTACAGAGAAATAATCCCATGGGGATGCTAATTGACTGAAATCACACTTAAAACCATGAGTTGACAGAATTGGGGCTGGAACGCAGCTCTAATTCCACCACTGTTAATTAACCATGGTACCAAATTTTAAGGAACCAAGTACACTCTACAGAAGCATGGTGGATTGGTTTTAGACAGTATATTTTCAAGTGATTTTTTAAAAAACCAATATGCTTTGATTTATCATCAGAGAAAAATCTGTTTACTGTTTATTTGAAGGTTTGACACATGCTTTCTTTCTATTCATGTCAAAAGATGCTCTAAAATTCACACCCGTCATTTAAAAGCACTTTGACCTGAAACCCTTCACTTAAATCATATTTTGGCAAGTGTTTCTAGTTAGCTTGTTAAGGAAAGAAACCTTATAGTTGAGAGGGTTTTAAAGTGTGGAGAGTCATACTCAGACTGAAATCAAGGCCACAGACTTTCATATATCACTTAATCCAGCACTGACAGGGCAGAATAAAGGCCTTGCTAGTAACAACCACATTTCTGACACATCTTTGGCTTTGAGGTTAGAGCAGAGAGCTAGTGGTTAACCAGTGCTGCTCGCTTTATGGGTTTCGCTGTGGGCATGGGTGTGGTCTCAGTGACATGCATGCCTTGGGGTTCCATGTATGAAAAGCCTGAACTCACGAGCTAAATGCATTATCTATCCCAGGCAGAGGGGGTTGGGGGAGGGGGCTGGGGCTGGGGCTGGAGGGCCGGGGAAAACAGAGGCAGAAACTGAACCTTCTCTGCTTTTCCTTGATTCCTCCTACAGGTTTATGAAAAGCTGAAGGACCATATGCTGATCCCCGTGAGCAATTCTGAACTGGAAAAGGTGGACGGGCTGCTGACCTGCTGCTCGGTTTTAATTAACAAGAAAGCAGACTCCTGAGTCACAGTCCCTCCCTTGTATCCGGCAGTACTGCACTCCTAAGGCCGGTAACTGTACCCACTCCTGTCGTTTTCATTGACAATCTCCTGTGCCACTGTGCCACTAACCCTGGTTTACAATTCTAAGTTTCATTCCTTCCTTCTGCACCTCGCCCACCCCCTCCCCTCACAGTGGTACCTAAACTGTGGATTTGCTCAACGAGTTAAGCAATCTAGAAAATATAGAGCTAATGAATTATTGAAACGTGATTAATACTAGTAAGGAAACACTTGTTTTAGTGTTTGTATTATCTGTGTGAAAATCATTTAGTTGCCAATATATGCCGACGAATGTCTTCTTGATCAGTCAGATAAACTGGGTTTTCTTTCTGTTTGTCATGAATCATCTCTGGCTCCTGTGAAATTCCCTGTCCAGGGATCCTCTCCTCTTCTCTCTTTTTTCTTCTTTTCCTACTTCGCTGTCACCTTGACCTTAGAATCTGGGGTCCCGCCTTCGCCACGCCTTCCTGCAAGCGGACTTTGTCTCTCATTAGTCTTCTCTGCCTCACGGCTGCATCTTCTGCCGTCACACCACTGACCCCCAGAAGGGTCCACCTTAGCAGAAGTGTGACGAAAATCAGAGCAGCTGTTGAGGGGAGACTTAACTACCCAGAGGCAATTCCCAATGGAGTTTGCCCCAGAGATCTAAATTCCAGAAGAAGTAGGGCACCACACCTAGGAAGGTGAATTCAGCATCAGATGGTTGCTAGGGGACTGCAGATCAAGAAGCTTGGAAACACTCCATGGGTACAACACTTCAGGAAGACTTTAAGTCACATTCCATGAATTTTTGCTTCATTACTGGCCATTTACAGACCTTGAGGAATAGACTGAATTTTTTTCGTTTGACTCATTTTCATTCCCCCCCGGGTTGAAACTCACCCTGCGTCCACGCTTCTGCCCCTGCACTCTTCCTAATCTACAGAGTTATTCCTTTCAAAAGAGTCATTACATTTAACAATGACTGTAGATGGGCTGGTGCAAGCCATTTGGAGCATGTTCAGGAAATGATAGGCTTGGTGCTTGAAACCAACTGCAGACAATGGACAATTCTACGTTGACATATCCAACATTTACCGTGGAGTTCAATGGAAATTTATTTCCTGTCTAGCCTTCCCGTTACACAAGCTTAAACTGACACAAATCTCTTAACAAATAACAATGCTGCAGCAGAGGGAGAGAGAGTTGTCTTTTACTTAAAACCTGAAAGAATCAGCCTTTTAGCAACCCCGGGGAAATGGTACTTTCCAAGGAATGGTGACTGATCCAGGCATGTTATCAAACTTCCCAGTCATCTCCACCTTTCCTATATTGCCTTTGGCTTCTTAAGATTCGGGGAGTTTAAGAAATGCTACTTCAAGTCTTGCTCTGCTCACCTACAGGTTTGTAATCAGACATTCTTTATGTTTGGTGACCAAGAGAGAATACCTTCATTTATTCTCTCTCCCCCTAAGCAAATGGAAGTAAGAAACCTCTGAGCATACAAGACATCCTTAACCACTATGTTTTTTATTTGATGATTTTACGTCAGACTTTGAAGAAATTCCTTCTCCTCCTTCTTTTTCTTTTTGCTTAAATTTAATATTCATATCATACAAATATCTAATTTCATGCATCCTATGACTAAAACATATCTTGATCACTGTCATATTTCCAACTGTCTCATCATGGGTGAACAATATATTTTTGCCACAGAGAGAATGAATGTCATCCACATGCCAAGTTAATAAATAAAACTGTCCTCAGCAGTTATAGCTGCCCTTTTGGGTTAAATCTGTCCCTATGCTGGCAAAAACAGAAATCCTCCCCAGGAGAGTTCAACATCTCAAAAACAGCCACGGGAAAATGAATGCAATGAGCCACTTCAGGCGTACTAGTAAAGCTAACTGGCTTATGATTTTCAATATCTTTATTTCTATCATTCCAAATTAAAGAACTGTTCTCTGTTATGTTTAGTAAATTGAAAGTGGATCAATTTTTCTTTTGAACAGTTTGTTCTAACAGAAGGCTGTTTTCACTTTTCTTTTTCTTTGCATCTTTCCATCTTTCATTCTCT
Source organism: Ovis aries (assembly GCF_016772045.2). NCBI lineage: Eukaryota > Metazoa > Chordata > Mammalia > Artiodactyla > Bovidae > Ovis > Ovis aries. The sequence continues at coordinate 62,358,288 of NC_056054.1, read as the reverse complement.
TTGTCTCAAGAAATCACTTAGAATCTATGTGCCTCTTCTACAGAATCTTATTCTGCACTGTTCCATCACCTACAAGACTGGCTTCTTTGGACCCTCTCTGTGATATGATGATGTGAAAACCTAAAATACTTGCAGAATACTGATATTCTTTCTTTTGTGTACTCATCAGCATAATAGTATCTTTGAAGAGGAAAGACAACCCATTACCCCATTATATAGGTTCCTCTTTTGTCCCATGTGATTTACGAGGATAAACTAACAGAAACTGCTTTTTGACATTATAAGGACATTAGAAATTGTATGTAAGTAAATAACAGTTGAGTCGGAATCTCGTGGTCGATAAGATTCAGCTTACTAAGGACAATCCAGAGAAAGTACATGAAGCGGCATTATTTCTCAACTGTGACAGATTGCTATAGGAATCAGCAGGCAGATCTCTCTCCTGTGTATTGATTGCTCTACTGTGAACAGATTCCTAAGGCTATCTCTTCATCCCGAACGGGGGAAATAGTCTGCAGATGAACAATGTGACTTATTTAGAGTTGCATGTTAATCTTTGTAATTATTTACTCCTTAACATCCTACAAAACCCAGAAATGATTTCCACATGGTGTTAGATTTATTGTGCATTTTATCTTGCTGACCAGCCTGTTGCAGGCCATGTATGGTTATCCACTCTGTGTGTCAAAACCAGTAATGCCTTTCACGGCCCTTTAGTCCCGAGAAGTTCTGCACTGATTTTAGTCTCTTGCTGTCCTGATCCTACAGGTATACCGATCACGATGGAATAAAGTGTGAGTTGTACTGTGCTCGACAGCCTGTGTCTCTTTTTTGCAACAGAAACTTCTATGATGAATGAAATCACCACATCCTTGCTATCAGAGATGGGAAGGTTTTTTTTCTCTTTTCCTGTAAGATATGGGATTAGACATACTATATCTGTAAATCAGCTGCCATCCAAAGCTTGGATTAAAATCATAATTGAAGGATACTCCATCCTTCTGGTGCTTAAAAAGTATGCATATTATCCACACCTGGTCAGGAGACCTTGATTTCACATGTGTTCCTCCTCGAAACAGCTTCCCTGGTTTCTTTTACTCCTGTCATCAGCACATTATAATATGGCTTAGTTATAGAAACAGTTGAACAGTTTTTTTTGTTATGTTCATGCAAGAGTTTGGTTTTTTGTTTTGTTTATTTTACAGTAAGCAGTTTTTTTTTTTAAGGAAATTTGAAGGTTTTTTTAATGAGGCTTTTTATTTGCAACAATTTTTTGCAAACTGAAAGTAGCTTCATTGTTCTCATTGTAAAGATAATAACTGCTCATCACAAAAATAAAAATCACACCATACCCTCCAAAAAACATAAAACATAGGAAAAAATACCCTAAATTTTATCATCTACAGATAGCTACTATTAAAATTTTGGAGAGGAGTTCCCTAGTGGTCCAGGGGCTAAGATTCAAGTTCTGTATGCAGGGTGCTCAGGTTTGAACCCTGGTCAGGGAACTAGATCCCATATGCTCTAACTAAGAGTCTGCATGCCACAGTGAAGATCCTGCATGCTGCAGCTAAGAACTGGCCCAGCCAAATACATAATTTTTTTTTAAATTTTGGAGAATATCCTCACAGATACAGATGTAAATATGAGATAATTTTATATAATTACACTGTTTCATAACCTGCTTCCTTCACTTGGCAATGTATTGTGGCCATCTCTCCATGTCAATAAATATAGATTTACATCAGCAATTTTAACAGCCCTGAATATTTCATGATAAGTTGTACAGCAGCTCTTTCTAATTTATATGGAATGTTATATCATAGATGTTCAGCATGCCCACATTTCTAGTAGCCGGGGTCTTCAGGCTATCAAAAATGTTCTGCATGCAAGCTTTCACACACCCGCAGGGTGGCTCAATCTGTAGTCTTCTTACGGTAACTGAAGGGCGAATGCAAAAGCCCACCGGAAGCACAGACCAATACTAAAATCCCTTGGAGAGTTCATTGATTTAGTCACACCTCTCAGTTGATGACGGGTTGGTTAGTTCTCCATTATTTAGGTGAGTATTAATATGGGTGATGAAGCTAAAAACTGCTAACTGCCACCCCCTGCAAAACTGCTTTGAGCCCCCACAGGAAATGGAACCCTCCACCCAAGTGCCAGGGTTCTGTGCTACTCTCAGAGGAGAAAGGGAGATAGTTTTTTATTATTATTTTCTTTTAATTTGGGGCTGTACTGTGCAGTACATGGGATCTTAGTTCCCCAACCAGAGGTCACACCCGTGCCCCCTGAATTGAAAGCTCACTGGACCACCAGGGAAGTCCTAGGGAGGCACGTTTTAAGGCAAGAATTAGCAGGGCTTCCCTGACTGGTCTTCCTCCCAGCCTTCCAGAAGAATGAAGATAAAAATCCCCTCTCGACAAGCTTCAGATTCTGAAAATGAGAATTTGCTGGATGAAGAATTCTGATCAACAATCATTTTAGACACATGAGCCAAAGGAGAAGAGGGTGGCAGAGGATGAGACAGTTAGATGGCATCACCAATTCAAAGGATACGTTCTTGGGCAAACTCTGGGAGAGAGTGAGGGACAGGGTGGCCTGGCATGCTGCAGTCCATGGGGTCTCAAAGAGTCGCACACAACTTAGTCAACGAACAACAACAACAACAAACACGTGAGCAGTTTAGCAAGTGCCCACACTCTGCCAACCCACTCCAGTATTCTTGCCTAGAGAATCCTATGGACAGAGGAGCCTGGTGGGCTACAGTCCAGGGGATCACAGAGTCGGACATGACTAAGCGACTGGACATGCACGCACACACACTATGCCAGGCTCCTGGGTGCAGCTTCTGTCTTTCAAGAGCTGACAATCTGAAAGGGGCAGGAAAGGAAGACCACACAAGTACCCAGATGATGGTGACACAACAGAAGGTAAGGGAACCACCAAAAAGCACGGTGCCATGGTGGTTCCTGAGTAGGGGCGAACAGGTGGAGGGCTTAATCTGGCCTTGAAAAGTCAGCTCTGGCTTCAATAAGCGAGGATGGAGGCCTGGGAAATAGCAAGAGCAAAGGCTGAGAGGTAGGAGAGCACGGTGTGCACTTCAGAGGCATGTACTATGTGCCCATTAACTCTGCTGGGCCCTGGCAATACAGTGGTAACTACCACTGCTTTCCTAGAATTCACATCCAAGTAGGAAGACAGACGTTAAACAAGTTACAGAAAGTGTAGTAAACATTATGAAAGGAGAATGGGGCTATCAGGTCACATGGTAGAGCCCAGCAAACGCATTTGTTTGGCTGAAACATGAGACAACAAATACAAGAGCACAGTGAGACAATGGATGTTGGAATGTCAAGGGCTTTGGATATTGGGGCAGAACTGGGGCTTCCCTGATAGCTCAGTTGGTAAAGAATCCATCTGCAATGCAGGAGACCCCAGTTTGATTCCTGGGTCAGAAAGATCCGCTGGAGAAGGGATAGGCTACCCACGCCTATATTCTTGGGCTTTTCTTGTGGCTCAGCTGGTAAAGAATCCATCTGCAACGTGAGAAACCTGGGTTCGATCCATGGGTTGGGAAGAGCCCCTGGAGAAGGAAACAGCTACCCACTCCAGTAGTCTGGCCTGGAGAATTCCATGGACTGTCTAGTCCGTGGAGTCACAAAGAGTCAGACACGACTGAACAATTTTCACTTTCACTCACTTTGGCAGTCTGGGAGTGTTCCCTGAAGACTTTGGGGACAAGGAGTTGTACAAATGGAATATGATATGGCAGCATTGTATGCAATGACCGGGAACTGAGTCTGGTGTTCTTCTAAACTTAATCTCCCCAAATATAATTCATCATTGAAATATCTCTTCTCATCATGAAAATGAGGGCTGGGCAATTAACTTTCTATTTTCTCTCCTGAAAAACAGATTAATAACACCTTCCTCTCCCAACTCCAAGGGGATATTTTCAAGGCAAATGAGATAAAAGGACTAGAGGGTTCTTTGGAAGAAAGGTATAATGTAAATATCATTATCATCATCATTATCCTCATTAACTCCTATCACAAGTCTGCAGCCCATCAAAATGTCATCTTCTATTTGACACATCAATCACCTACTCCAGAAATAACTCAGAATTTTCATCATTGATGCCTGTAAGCTGGCCTGACGGCTTCTGTGGTGAATTTACAGGTTTCCTTGGTCCCCGACAAGGCTGCTCCAAAGATATACCTACCTTAGGGAACTTCTGGCAAATCGGAATGGTCCTCATCTCCCTTCCCTCTCCAAACACTCATTTCTAACTCAGTGAAAGCTGAACCACTTAAAGCACAAGATAAGGGGGTTTATCAGGCTTTGGGGAGAACGTGTAAGTGCCAAGTATGTTAGTCACTATAAATAAATAAAAGATTCAAACCAGTTTGCCCCTTAACCACTTGGTAAAATATAGCTTGGGCTGGCTTGTGACATGAATGCCTACAAGCAGCGATGGGTCCCTAGGTCTTGGGAAGCCCTCTCTATTTATAAATAGAAAGTTTAGTCATTTGGCTATGAATACAAAGGAAGAGTTTGGGTGAATTAACACAGACTTCTGAAGGTGGTTTGCTTTTCCTATGCTTAAACTTTTTTTTAATATTTTTTTTTTTAAGTTCTTGCCCACAGACAAGGACGCCTATTGATTAGACAGAGCTTTGGGCCAGAACTTAGAGGACAACTGCTCAAAATTAAGCAAAGAAACCAAACCATGTGCTATGTGTTGAAATTTCCCACTCTCCCATCAAGGTACAAGAGTGCGTATTTCAAACTCTGCATATTTCACCCCACTGCAGGAAAAGTTCAGGAACCAAACAAGTTCTGATTCCAAGCAACAGTTGAGCTGTGTAAAAATGTTAGCTCTTCTACCTCTGGAAAGAGCTTTGGAATAAACAGAGTCACGGCCATGGATCCAACAGAGGCTTAAAATTCCAGGACAGGATATGAACAAAGTCATCTACTTTGTTTACATGGGACTCAGATGAGCATCTGAGATTCCCCTGGAGTTAATGTTAGGACAGCAATATGGGGCTTGCTTTCTTTCTAGGCTTAATAATAATTAAGGGAGACAGATGGAACATTATTACCATGGCAAGGGATGACAGAGGATGAGATGGTTGGATGGCATCACTGACTCAAGGAACATGAGTTTGAGCACATGTTGAGCACATCTCTGGGAAATGGTGAAGGACAGGGAAGCCTGGCGTGCTGCAGTCCATGGGGCTGCAAGGAGTTAGACATGACTTAGTGACTGAACAACAAACAGCAACAAAGGTGGTAACAAGGAATCTATCTGATAGGAAGTAGAATTCACTCCCATTTGTATCAAATGAAGAGACTTTTAACAAAGGTCTGTTTCCAAGATGTGAATGTTCAACATACAAGCAAGGGAGAGTGGATGAGATGCCAAGAAATGAGTTGTGAGCAGCAGCCCTAAACCCAGCAGGACGAGGATGGGAAATGCTGCCGCCGGATTCAGAAGAGAGAATGAAGTGCCACAGCTCCGCCAGAGACCAGGTTTCTCCTTTCTCACTTTCTGACCTGCTGGTGCTCCCCGTCGACTAGACACAATGTCAAGATGGCTAGTGGGGGTCCAAGGTGATACCCCTTGCAGGGGCCAGCACAGAACTGGCAGAGAAGGGTAGAGAAAGGATCCGGGGAGAGTAGAAGATGATCAGCACAATGACATGAGGAAAATGAGCTCTTGACCCTTCAGAGAGTAGTCATCACCATCTCTGTCTCTCAAGGTTGGCATTTAAATCCTATTTCTTAGCAAATTCCTTAGGCACATGCCAGTTCTGTGGTTCTCTCTCTCAGTATCAGAAAATGGTTGGAGCAGAATCAACAGTAGAACAAGAGTCTGCACAGCCTGAGGGTGAGAGAATGGCACATTCCAGACCCATGAGTCCTGGACCTCTTTAGTAAACACTATGTTAGTTCTAAAATTAGTGCAGTCACTTGGGCACCTGGTGTCCAGAAACAGCTAGTTGCCTTTTCACTGTGTGCCCATGAACCACTGGTGACATAAAGTTGCTTAGAATTCCAAAGAACCTATTTTCTGCATTTTCTCCTTTTGTTTCTACATATAGTCAGCCTTGCTAGGCACGAGCTATTTTGATTTTACATGGTTATGTTGTTCGTGGGGATAATATTCAGTCTAAACTAATAGTAGTGAGTTCCCCATTCTTGGGGGGTGTTCAAGTAGAAACTAAAAGACCACATCCAAGAGTGGTTGCAGGGATTGCTCTATCCAGTTAAATCTGATGTAGGTAGCATCCAACATCCTTCACCACCCTGGGAAGTCTGCTGCTGCTGCTGCTGCTGCTGCTGCTAAGTCCCTTCAGTCATGTCTGACTCTGTGCAACCCCATAGATCGCAGCCCACCAGGCTCCCCCGTCCCTGGGATTCTCCAGGCAAGAACACTGGAGTGGGTTGCCATTTCCTTCTCCACCCTGGAAGTCTATGATTAGGTATTTGTACTGTCTTGATCCTCAGTGACTTTCTTTCCCCTCTAACCCTCACTTCCCCAGTCTCACTATCTGTGAACACTGTCCTCATCTATTAAATAATAGTAATAAGGCTTCCACTTCCAGTATGACAGCATCAGAATATAGATGGCTGGCTCCTTTCCAAAACTGAAAAAAAAAAAAGTTTTTAAAGAAATATTTAAAGTCTCTGGAAATGGTTATAAGTGTATATATCAAATGAAGAATTTTAGTCAAGAAAATCTATGGAACTTTGTCAGATCAAGGAGACTCTGTGGTATTTGAACCTGCACCCTTCTTTCTCCCCTCCCAGCTCAGTGGGATATCCCTCCACTCCAGACTGCGAGCCACGAGCGTGGGGCCCTCTGGAGCTGCAGCACCCAAAAAGGTGAAAGGTTAGCATTGCTCATCTTGCCCTCAACTACCTGTTGTTGACACTAGACAAGTGTGGCCAGAAGGTGGGGGCTCCTGTCTTTCTCCTAGCCCCACTTATGAGACAGAGGCTCTACCCTGAGCCTTGTACCAGGGAGAATACTGGGGCCCTAAAGACCCTTGCCTCTGCTTCAGAGTCGGGGTGCCAGCAAGGAGAGGCAAGTCAAAAAGACTTTAGGCTACTGTCCCCCTCCACCTAGCACATAGCAACTAAAGCAAAGAGGTCACTCAGAGAGGGGCATACCATTGTCTCCACTCCAGCGGCAGAACATTGCCTCAGAGACTTTGCCCAGGAAAAGAAGCACGCTGTAGAACAGAGTTCCAAATTTTCATCAAAAAGCTGACTTCTTTTGCAACAGAGTATAAAGAAATTGTCTAAAGATGTGTTCAAAAACAGTGGAGGTTGTAGTGAAAAGCAATTGGTAGATTCCTTGGAGGTGTAGGCTAAACTGTAGGCATCCAGATTGGAAAGGAAAAAGGAAAACTCTCTCTATTCAGAGAGATTGACATGATGACGTAATTTTATACAGAGAAAATCCTAAGGGACCCACTTAAAAAAAATGACTAGAACTAATACATGAGTTCATTAAGGTGTTAGGATACAAGATCAATATTTTTAAAGTCAATTGCATTTATATACATGTGATAAACAATCCAAAAATAAAACAAAGAAAAATAATTACATTTATAACAGCATCAGAAAGAATAAATTACTTAGGAATAAAGTGCAGACCTTATACTCTGAAACTTAAAAACCATTGATAAAAGAAATCAAAGAGGAGCTAAGTAAACGGAAAACCCTCTCATGTTTATCTGTTAAACTACTTAATGTTGTTAAGGGCTTCCTTGGTGGCTCAAGTGGTAAAGACTATGCCTGCAATCTAGGAGACCAGAGTTTGATTCCTGGGTCGGGAAGATCCCCTAGAGAAAGGAATGACAACCCACTCCAGTATTCTTGCCTGGAGAATTCCATGGACAAAGGAGCTTGGGGGGCTACAGTCCATGGGGTAGCAGAGCTGGACACAACTGAACAACTTTCACTCACTCACAATATTGTTAAGATGTCAATCCCTTATCTACAGACTCATGAAATATCTACCAGAATCCTAACTGACTTCTTCGTAGAAACTGGAAAGCTGATTCTAAAATTCATATGGAATTTCAAGGAACCCCAAACAACTGAAGAAAACCAATACTGAAAAAGAAAAATAAATTTGTAGGACTCAGACCTCCTTCAAAGTTCAAAACTAAGAGTAATCAAAACAGTGTGGTACTAGAATAAAGACAGACACATAGATCAATGAGATAGAACTGGGAGTCAAGAAATAAACCCACGTGTCTGTGGTCAACTTTTTCAACAAGGTCGAAACTGTTCAGTTGGGGGATAGATTTCTCAGCAAACACTCCTGAAAACTATATATCCACACACAAAAGAATAAAGTTAGACCCTTCCCTTACACCATATATAAAAATTAATTCAAAATGGCTCAAACACCTAAGTATAAGAACAAAAATATATAACTTTTGGAAGAAAGCATGTTCGTAAATCTTCAAGACCCTGGCTTTGACAATGGTTTCTTAGACATGACACCAAAAACACAAGCAGCAGAAAAAAAAAAACAAACTCATCAAAATTGAAAACTTGCACTTCAAAGGACACTGTCAGGAAATTAAAAGTCAGCTAACCAAATGAGAGACAATATATCATCTATCTGATGAGGTACTTTATCTAGACTATCTAAAGAACTCTTATAATTCAATGATAAAAATTACAAATAACCTAATTTTAAAATAAGCAAAGGATCTAAAAAGACATATCTCCAGAGAAGATATACAAATGGCTGATAAACACATTTTAAAAAATGTTTGACATCATTTGCCATCAGGGATATGCAAATCCAACCACAGTGAGACACCACTTCACACCCATTAGAATGGCAAGAAGCAAGAGGTCATATAATCACAAGTATTAACAAGGAGGTGGAGAATCAGAACCTTCATATATTGCTGATGGGAATATAAAATACAACCACTTTGGAAAATAATCTGGCAGTTCTTCAGGACTTAAACAACATTGAACTACCATCTGAACCAGTAATTCCACTCCTAGGAATATATACCTAAGAGAAATGAAAGCATATGTCCATACAAAAACTTGTACATGAATGTTTATAGCAGAGTTATTCAAAGTAACCAAAGGGTGGCAACAACCCAAATGTACACCAATTGACAAATGGATAAAGAAAATGTGTCATCTCCACACAGCAGAATATCATTCAACCACAAAAAAGAATGGAGCACAGATACACGTTGCAACATGAAGGAACCTTGAAAACATGCTAAGTGAAAGAAGTCAGTCACAAAAGACCATGTAGTATCAGTTCATGTATATGAGATTCCAGAAGAGCAGATCTGCAGACCCAGAAAGTAGATTAGTGGTTGCGTAGGGCTAGGAAGATGGGGAAGGCAGGGAGGGCGAGGAAGAGGGACTGATTCTAAAAGACAGGAGGTTTCTTCCTGACATAATGAAAATGTTCTAAAATCATTTGTGGTGATGGCTGTGTATGTCTGTGAAAATGCTTAAAACCACTGAATTGTACAATTTAAATGGCTGGATTGCTTGTATATGAATTAAGTCCCAATAAAGCTGTTCTTTTAATGACAGTAATAATACTGTCATCTTTGTATCTCAAAGGGTGGTTGGGGTTATTGAATGAGAGAATTTATATAAAAGTACTTGGCATCCTATGCAGTGCTGTACAAATGTAGCGTATTATATTCTTGAATGGGATTAATCAGCTTTTCACTAGCACCTGTCAGTACAAAACTCATAAGCTACCATTCCTGAAACTACCTTCACCCCCAATTAGATTTCCTTTTCTTTCACGGTTAAAATTCATTGACAGAGCCCAATGCTTGAAAGAGTGCCACATAATGATTGCTTATGAAATGCTTCTTACCATCACAGGCTTTTTGAAAGAGGAAATAATGTTTCTTTTATATGTTTTCACAAAACTCAACTCAAGTGTGTGCAATTACCACACATACCAAGGTCCTCGTTAGTCAACCCAGGAGTCCACATAGGTTGTATAAGAGTTTGGCTAACTGGCAAGGCTTCCTCTCCTCACAAGTTCCCAAACCCCACATTACATTTTGGCCACCATTGTGCTCTTTGAGCTGGAATAAACAGCCGTCTGAATAAGCAAAAGGAGATGAGATGAAATTTGCTCAAAGTGGCAAGTTTGAAAGTAATACTGAAAGAAGTCAGTTCTTGGCCACGTGAGTTCACGAGCATTGCACCAACACAGCATTTTTATACGAGAAAAAGAGGGAGAGATCAAGTTCCCCTTTCTGGTGGCATTTGCTTTGCTTTGCCTGGCCTGTCCCATCTTGCTGTCTAAATACTCATTCCTTTTTTTAAATCCAACTGTACAGCCTCGGACTCCAGCCCATCCTATTTGTCTAGCAAGCAGCTGATGCCCTCATGATATCTTTTTAAAAACTTTTAACTAGTGTTTAATGAGAATAGCTTCTCTTCTTTCCTAAAGTTGTATGCACCTGGCACAGTGCCAGGAAGTGTTATGTTCTCTTCTTCCCCTAAACTTTCCCTAAACAAGTACCTGAAGAGGCAGGTGACAAAACTGAAGCCCAGAGCGAATCAATCACTGTGGCTAGTGGGTGTGGCTCTGGGACTCACACCATCAGCCCAGTCCTAGCTCTTTAACACTATTCTTCGCTGATGAATGAAAATAGGTGCCCTATTAACATTTCAAAGTGATCACATATTAGGCATTTTCAGAACGGAGAAAGTGTTCTTACCTCTGCCTTTCCATATTAATGTAGACCTCTGCTGCTGCTAAGTCACTAAGTGTGTGTTATCCTCTTTCCCAGAGGCATCCCCTGGCTGAGTCTCAAAAACAGAGGACATCCCTGTTTGTGGACAGCAGCTTTTGCAGGAAAACTGTGGAGCCACAGCGCCCTCAGGTGGTCATTTGAATTTTCTCATGAGGCCTTTAGGCGGTTGTTCAGTCCCTAAGTCGTGTTGGATTCTTTGCGACCCCATGAACTGCAGCAAGTCAGGCTAGGAATGTGGGGCTTCTGACCTGTCGGCCTCTGTGATACCCGTGACCCCTGGGAAGCTGAGCCTTCTTAGGACCTGGCCGTGGACCTGACCTGGGCAGATTCGGTGGCCTGGTCTCTCCCACCTTGGCTGAAACCAGAAATGGAGTCAGAGTCCCTGCAGAGGTGTTTTAGATCCTTACACACTGGAATCTGGGAGGGTCTGAGGCATCCCGACCAGGAAACTAACTCTGCTCCCACCCCAACCTCCAACCATCCCTTGACCCATGACTGAGTCTGCATTTCCACATTTCCTGACATGGAGCACCAGCTCTTCAGCTAATGATCTGTTCGCTTGCTGAAAAATAAAATCATCAACTCTGGGGTAGAGGTGAAAGTGTCAGTACTTTACTTCTTATTAATTATTCACATCTGCATGTGAAATATGTCCATCCAACACCTACCTGGTAACAGGTGTTTTAAGAGAAAGGAAAGAACCTTAAGATAATGAGATCCAGTAGTAGGTGGGGATGACAAGAAATTGAGAATGGCAGGAGAATCAAAGAAAGAAGAGACAAGGTGAGGAGGAGAAGGGGATAGGATGGCAGCAGAGAACATGGAAGGGAGGGCAGGAAGGCAGCTGGTCCAGACCCATGTGCAGCCTGACTCAGCCCTCATTGCCTCAGCCTCCAAAAGTGTGGAAAACCCACAAAGGCATTGAAACCCAGATGTTTCAATGGCTGTACTCTCATTATTGCTATAGATAGAAGATAGCTATCTAGATAGATAGACAAAGAGATACTAGATAGAAAATAGATATACAGACAGATGGGTACTAGATAGGTAGAGTTACTATAAGGAATTGTCTCATACAGTCGTGGAGGCTGATAAGTCCATGATCTGCAGTTGACAAGCTAGAGGCTCAGGGAAGCCAATGGTGCCATTCCAGTCTGTCCAAGGGCGTCAGAACCAGGAGAACTGATGATGTCCAAGTCTGAAGGCAGGAGAAGACCAATGTCCCAGCTCAGAGACAACAGGCAGAGGGAGAGAATTCTTTTTTTCTTTTTTCTTTTTTTTTTTTTTTGAGGCTAATTAGTTTACAATATTATATTGGTTTTGCCATACATCATCATGAATCCGCCACGGGTGTACAAGTGTTCCCAATCCTGAACCCCTCTCCCACTTTCCTCCCCATTCCATCCCTCTGGGTCATCCCAGTGCACCAGCCCCAAGCATCCTGTATCCTGCATCGAACCTAGACTGGCAATTCATTTCTTATATGATATTATACATGTTTCAATGTCATTCTTACTTGGCCTTTTACTCTATGCAGGCCCTCAGCAGACTGGATGAGGCCCATTCACGTTGGGGAGGGCAAACCACTAACTCTTCCATCAATTCAAATGGGAACCTCATCCAGAAATCCTCCCACAGACACACCCAGAAAAGATGCTCAACCGATTATCTGGGCACCCTGTGGCCCAGTCAAGTTGGCACCTGAAACCAACCATGTCTCTTGGCCACAGCGCTGGTCAGTCAGCGCTCTGCTTTTTGGTTATTTGCGCCCAGGTTATTCTTACCTTAGTAGACACTGAAGCCTGAAACAGCCTTTCTCAACCTCATACACCCAGCATCCAATACAGTCAATCCTCAGGATGTTTGAAAATATAGAAATAGACAAGCTCACAGATTCGGGTCCAATATAACGAAAATATATTTGTCTGATTACGCAGCTGTGTCTTCTGAGAGGACAGTGATCACTGAGGCAGGGGCCGTGCAGGTCATCACATTTCCAAAACTTAGTATGGCGTTTGACACATAGTATGAGCACGCTCAATTGTTCAGTTGTGTCCAACTTTTGTGACCCCGTGGACTGTAGCCCACGAGTTTTCTATCCACGGGATTTCCCAGGCAAGAGTACCAGAGCGGGTTGCCATTTCTTCCTCCAGGGGATCTTACCACCCCAGGGATCAAACCTGCATCTCCTGCATTGGCAGACAGATTCTTTACCACTGAGCCACCTGGGAAGCCCTTTGACACAAAATAGGAGCTCAGTAAATGTGTGGTGACCCAGGCAGGAATGGATCCATCAGGCAGTGAAAGAATGGAGCCAGCCGTCCATCTCCCGAGCTGCAGGACTGACTTTGCTTTTCAGCCAGAGCTGACCAAACACCACTCTTAACCTCCGGTCAGAATCTGAAACAAGTCTTTACAAACTGGTATCTTTGACATTCTCTTCAGAGCTGAGAAGCCTTTGCTTGTAAAATTCCAGCCTTGCTTGTTATCACTGTGTTTTATCATCATGGTTACCAAGAAACTCTCAAAATCCTATTGGACCCCTTCAGAAGTAAAGCTAGGAAGTCTCTACAATTACTGCTGTCTGTGAGGAACCCATGACAGCACCTTGGGCATTTTCGGTGGAGAATGAAAACTCTGATTAAATGGAGATTGTCACAGCCAGCAAGCCTGCTGAGCTGGCAGGAGATGTGCTCTAATGCTGTGAGACAGGCTTCCAGAACAATCTGGAGAAGGGTGAAAAGCCCCAGTCCAGGTTCATCTTAAGTGCTAGAAGTCTCTGCTGTTCAGAAAATGAGAGGAAGGGAAATCTACCTTTTTGGCTTTACTGGTGAAAAGCAGGGGTGGTGGTCCCAGAAGAGAGTCACACGTACTCACCAGTCCCCAACTCCTCTGGCAGGAGGCCCAGTTCAGGGAAAATCAAACCCTCCATGAGTCATGCCTTTTGCCAGTTACAGAGGGTACAGGGTAGTGGTGGAGACGTGGGCTCTAGAATCGGAACTGCTTCCAGATTTTAGCTTGGGCCATTACAGTTTTTCACTCAGTCGTATCCAACTCTTTGAGACCCCACTGACTGCAGCACACCAGTCTTCCCTGCCCTTCACTGTCTCCCGGAGCTTGCTCAAACTCATGTCCATTGAGTCGGTGATGCTCGCCAACCATTTCGTCCTTTGTTGCCCACTTCTCCTCCCGCCCTAAATCTTTCCCAGCATCAAGGTCTTTTCCAATAAGTCGGCTCTTCACATCAGGTGGCCAAAGTTTTGGAGCTTCAGCTTCAGCATCAGTCCTTCTAATGAATATTCAGGGTTGATTTCCTTTAGGATTGACTGGTTTGATCTCCTTGAACTCCAACGGACTCTCAAGAGTCTTCACCAGCACCACAGTGGCGGAGCCAAAAGGTAACTTAGAAAAGATTTAGCCATCCATGAGTCTCTCAGACCTCAAACTGTTCCAAACAATGATCATAATCATCACTGTAAAAAAAAAAAAAAAAAAAAAGGATGGTGGAAATACTCTTGATCTTATGGAAAATATGAATAGAGCCTTATTTGAAAATTTGTGTGTTTTTTGTTGTTGTTATTCACAAGCTAAGTGAACCCAGCATACTTTTGGTGCAAGCACCGCTTTAACCAGAACAGTCTCCCCAGCAGCCCAACCAGATCACCACCCTCAGCACCTGCAATATGTAAACTCTGGAGTCAACACAGGCAAATCGCTTGTCTTCTGTAAGTCTGCTTCCTCCTCCGTGAAAACAATGAAAGCTAATACAGTTATCGAGTATTTCCTGCTTCCCAGGCACTGAGCTAGATGTTTTTATGTGAATTATCTCATTTAACCCTTTTAACAACCATCATTATCCCTCTGAGCCTCAGTTTCTGAAGCTGGAAGATAGAGATAATAAAGTCTATCTCTTGGAGCAGACACCGAAGGAGATGATGCGTGTGGAATATGCGGCACTGATGGTGCTCAATAAATGGAGGCCATAATGGTTACAAGAGAGGAGGAAGGGGAGGGGAAGAGGAAGATAAAATGATGGCTTCTGATGGGCAGAGGCGCCAGCTTGTACTTCAACCCTTCCTCAAGCATGCATTTCAATTGCTTTCTCTCCCGAGTACCAGCCCTGAAACATGTCCCCAGTTGTTTATGTTTTAATCGTGTAAGCTGAATCCACACAGAGCTGAAAGAAAGACATCTAGAACCAAGCTGAAGCTGACACAGATGATGTTTCCCAAAGGGCGTAGAGCAGCTATGATCCAGAGCATAGTTCATTCCTGGGGAAACAGGACCTGGCTTTGCTCACACTGTAACCCTGGTCCTTTGCCTGGCATATGGAAGGAGCTCAATAAATATTGACTTGAATATTGATTGAATGAATAGTAAGACTGATTGATAGATTTCCTCTCCAAACTAGGAACAGTTCTGGCAACAAAGGCCAAAATTTGGGCACCCTAAGGGAAAGGCAATGGTTATCTGTGCTCTGCCAATTTCTTCATTGGCTGCCCTTCTGAAAATTAAAGGACCTCAAAGTCTCTTTACAGAATGCCCCTCTTTAGGCATCCCTGGGCTACTTCCCAAACTTTAGGAGACAGGAAGTTGGAGGATTTCGGGAGACTGACACTGGGTGTCCTGAAGAGCTGAACTGAAAAATATTGCTAAAGAAACAACACTAAATAAAACTGCCTTCCTTCACTATTCACTCATTCAGCAAAACTGCACTGAGGCTCACTATATGCCAAGATTCCCTGGTGGCTCAGACAGTAAAAATTTGCCTGCAGTACAGGAGACCCTGATTCACTCCCTGGGCCAAGATGATCTACCATGGACAGAGGAGCCTGCCAGGCTACAGTCCATAGCATCAAAAAGAGTCAGACACAACTGAAGCAACTTAACACACACACACACACACACACACCAAGCACTCAACTTAGTGTGGGTGTTATAGAGATTATAGATGTCAACACGGTCTGTGCCTTCAATAAACTTATGTACTGCCCCACGCCCTTCTCATGATCTCAGCCCCTGTTTGCCCCCAGATTCCACCTCAGAGAGCAGACTGGGGAGCACAGCCACACTGCTTATGAGAGACTTGAGGATGGAAGCAGAGAAGAATGTCCAAGAGAAGAATGGCATTGCCAGAACTCTTCTGTCCATAAGCCAGCCTTGCCTTTTGCACCTCCATTCCCCTCCTTCTCATCTGCTCAGAGTAGCAGGGCTCCCATCACTGCACCGCAATGCCCTGCAGTCTTTCTAGCTGGGACACCCTGCACACACTGCGGCTAGGAAGTGGATACCCAAATCAGATGGCTAGGTTTTTCTTGTCGCAGCCCAGACAGGGGTGCTCACACTGCCCACTGACGTTTGAAGGGGGATGGTCATCTCTCCCAGAGCCTCCCTGACCTTGACCAGGTTGGAAGTGGGGAGTGCCCTGGCTAACTTGAAAGGAGGAGGACTGGAAGGTACCAGCCCTGGGCCTGGGGGCTGGGGAAGGAGGCATAGAATGGGTAGGAGGAGAAGCAGAATACATAGGACACTGTTAGAGACCTGGGTCGGAAAGCTTTTTATCGGGAAGCCTGTGTGGTAGTGATGGTGAGCATGAGCACTGTGATATCAGGAAAGTACATGATGTCCGGAGAAAGTGACCACGCTGCCTACACATCAGGAGAGCCAGCACGGAGGAAGCACACACTGGCCCATTTAAACAAAACACTGACATCCCCCTGGAGGAACTGCTGACCGCTTATCGCTTACTTCACAGTTGCGGAAAGCAACACGTACATTAAAAAGAAAGTGTCACTTAATGGGGAGGGAAGTGGGAGGGGGGTTCAGGATTGGGAACACGTGTACACCTGTGGCAGATACATGTTGATGTATGGCAAAATCAATACAGTATTGTAAAGTAAAATAAAAAAAGAAAAAAAGTGTCAATCTGTAAAATAACTTTGGGCAGGTTATTTTATGGTTCTCTGACCTTGAGAGAGAAAATCAGTTATAGTTGGGTTTGATATGGTTGGCCATTCAGAGCAGTGGTTAAAGGCATAGCTTTATCACTTTTCCCCCTCTGTGGCCATGCCACATGGCTTGTGGGATCCCAGGTCCATGACCAGAGATCAAACTCATGCCCCCTACATTAGAAGCACAGTCTTAACCACTGGACTGCCAGGCAAGTCCCTAAAGGTGTAGCTTTCTAAGTTTCACCTTGTTCAGCCATTTTTCTAGTTGCTCAACCTTGGGTAGGTTAACATCCATCACGCTATATCTTTGTTTCTTCACCTGTAACATGGGGGTAAAAATTGTAACTATCATAGGGTTTTGGAACAATTAAATTTTTTGAATAAATGAAACCATATTTCACAATATTTGGCACGTAGTAAACACTCACAATATTAATTATTTATTTTTATGAAGTGGATCTCAAGTTCTTAATATTCAGTTCAGTTCAGTTTGGTCATTCAGTCGTGTCCGACTCTGCAACCCCGTGAACAGCAGCACACCAGGCCTCCCTGTTCATCACCAACTCCCCGACTTCACCCAAACCCATGTCCATTGAGTCAGTGATGCCATCCAACCATCTCATCTTCTGTTGTCCCTTCTCCTCCTGCCCTCAATCTTTCCCAGCATCAGAGTCTTTTCAAATGAATCAGGTCTTAGCATCAGGTAGCCAAAGTATTGGAGTTTCAGCTTCAACATCAGTCCTTCCAATGAACACCCAGGACTGATCTCCTTTAGGATGGGCTGATTGGATCTCCTTGCAGTCCAAGGAACTCTCAAGAGTCTTCTCCAACACCACAGTTCCAAAAACATCCATTCTTCTGTGCTCAGCTTTCTTTATAGTCCAACTCTCACATCCATACATGACCACTGGAAAAACCATAGCCTTGACTAGATGAACCTTTGTTGGCAAAGTAATGTCTCTGCTTTTCAATATGCTATCTAGGTTGGTCATAACTTTCCTTCCAAGGAGTAAGCGTCTTTTAATTTCATGGCTGCAGTCACCATCTGCAGCAATCTTGGAGCCCCAAAAAATAAAGTCAGCCACTGTTTCCACTGTTTCCCCATCTATTTGCCATGAAACGATGGGACCGGATGCCATGATCTTCGTTTTCTGAATGTTGAGCTTTAAGCCAACTTTTTCACTCTCCTCTTTCACTTTCATCAAGAGGCTCTTTAGTTCTTCTTCACTTTCTGCCATAAGGGTGGTGTCATCTGCATATCTGAGGTTACTGATATTTCTCCCAGCAATCTTGATTCCAGCTTGTGCTTCCTCCAGCCCAACGTTTCTCATGATGTACTCTGCATAGAAGTTAAATAAGCAGGGCGACAATATACAGCCTTGATGTACTGCTTTCTCTATTTGGAACCAGTCTGTTGTTCCATGTCCACTTCTAACTGATGCTTCCTGACCTGCATACAGATTTCTCAAGAGGCAGGTCAGGTGGTCTGGTATTCCCATCTCTTTCAGAATTTTCCACAGTTTACTGTGATCCACACAGTCAAAGGCTTTGGCATAGTCAATAAAGCAGAAATAGAGGTTTTTCTGGAATTCTCTTGCTTTTTTGATGATCCAGTGGATGTTGGCAATTTGATCTCTGGTTCCTCTGCCTTTTCTAAAACCAGCTTGAACATCAGGAAGTTCATGGTTCATGTATTGCTGAAGCCTGGCTTGGAGAATTTTGAGCATTACTTTACTAGCATGTGAGATGAGTGCAGTTGTGTGGTAGTTTGAGCATTCTTTGGCATTGCCTTTCTTTGGGATTGGAATGAAAACTGACCTTTTCCAAATTTGCTGACATATTGAGTGCAGTACTTTCATAGCATCATCTTTCAGGATTTAAAATAGTTCAACTGGAATTTCATCACCTTCACTTGTTATGTTTGTAGTGATGCTTTCTAAGACCCACTTGACTTCACATTCCAGGATGTCTGGCTCTAGGTTAGTGATCACACCATCATGATTATCTGGGTCATGAAGATCTATTTTGTACAGTTATTTTGTGTATTCTTGCCACCTCTTCTTAATATCTTCTGCTTCTGTTAGGTCCCTACCATTTCTGTCCTTTATTGTGCCCATCTTTGCATGAAATGTTCCCTTCGTATCTTTAATTTTCTTGAAGAGATCTCTAGTCTTTCCCATTCTGTTGTTTTCCTCTATTTCTTTGCACTGATGGCTGAGAAAGGCTTTCTTATCTCTCTTTGTTATTCTTTGGAACTGCATTCAAATGGGTATATCTTTCCTTTTCTCCTTTGCTTTTTGCTTCTCTTCTTTTCACAGCTATTTGTAAGGCCTCCTCAGACAGCACTTTGCTTTTTTGCATTTCTTTTTCTTGGGGATGGTCTTGATCCCTGTCTCCTGTACAATGTCACAAACCTCCGTCCATAGTTCATCAGGCATTCTGTCTATCAGATCTAGTCCCTTAAATCTATTTCTTACTTCCACTGTATAATCATAAGGGATTTGATTTATGTCAGACATTAGTGGGTATGCAATTCCCTAAGACTGCATGGTCGAAAAAACATGCTTCTGTCCATGGTTTCTGTTCTCTGTGTTGTAAGACCGTGAGCCCACAATTGCAAAACTAAGATCAATTGCAGAGCTAGTGAAAAGAAACTGTGGCTATAAATGTCTTAAAAATATACTCTATCATTCAACTTTGTAGGTCTTATTTTTAACCTCTTAAAACGATTTCTATCTTTGAAATATCAAATTCTTAAGATATGTTGAAGAAAAACATACATTACTTTTCCTCTCCACTTAAATAGCTATGTTCATTTTTTTAGTGAAACAGTTGTAGCTGATGTAAACACTTAGAAATCAAGATACTTTGCAAATGTTTCTTATTTTTATTAAATATTGCTTATCCCAAAGCCAAATGCTTTATGCTTTCAACAT
Organism: Ovis aries; assembly: GCF_016772045.2. Lineage (NCBI taxonomy): Eukaryota > Metazoa > Chordata > Mammalia > Artiodactyla > Bovidae > Ovis > Ovis aries. Next base: position 62,338,608 of record NC_056054.1, on the reverse strand, counting down.
TACTTTTAGAGTGATATATATTTATGACATAATATGCCACTCTTGAAACTCTTTTATATTCAAGTTTCTAAAAAGTGGCATTTACATAAATTTTCCTCAAGCCAAAAAAAAAAAAAAAGATGCATCAAACTTCTTTTTTTAACTTTTCATTATGAACTAGTTTTAAACTTGAAGAAAAGTTGCCGAAAGGGCACAAAAATGTTTTTATATCCCTTACCCCACTCCCCTAATGTTCACATCTTACATGAACACAATATAATTATTAAGAATAGAAAATTAATTTTGGTACAATCTTATCAACTAAACTACAGACCTTATTTAAATTTCATCATTTTTCCCATGAATATTCTCTTTCTGTTCCAGGAATCCAGGACCCTGTATTGTATTTACTTTCAGTTCAGTTCAGTTCAGTCGCTCAGTCGTGTCCGACTCTTTGCGACCCCATGAATTGCAGCACGCCTGGCCTCCCTGTCCCTCACCAACTCCCGGAGTTTACCCAAACTCATGTCCATTGACTCAGTGATGCCATCCAGCCATCTCATCCTCTCTCGTCCCCTTCTCCTCCTGTCCCCAATCCCTCCCAGCATCAGGGTCTTTTCTTTAGTCAAGTCTTATCTCTTTCAATCTGTAGGAGGAAATGTCTCAGTCTTCAGTGGACTTGACACTTTCAGTTATTTTGTAAAATCTGAGTTTGTCAAAAGTTTTCTCATGACTGGAATCATGTAATGTGCTTTTAGCAAAATACCACAAAATGGATACTGTCTTCTCATCATATCAAGGGGTTAATAATGTTGACATGGCTTCCCTGGTGGCCCTGTGGAAGAGAATCCACCTGCCAGTGCAGGAGATGCAGGTTTGACCCCTGGGTCAGGAAGATCCCCTGGAGAAGGAAATGACAACCCACTCCAAAACTCCTGCCTGGAAAACTCCATGGACAGAGGAGCCTGGCGGGCTACAGGCCATGGGGTCTCTAGAGTCAAACACAACTTAGAGACTAAACCAGCACCACCAGCGTTGATATGTCTTATCACTGGAGAGGTTTGTGGTGATGCCTTGGTTAAGTTGCTGTCTGCTGAGTTTCTCTGTTGCAACACTCCTGTCTTTATTTGTAGTTAAGTAGTTTGGGTGCAATACTTAGACTTTTTTTTAATGTCTATCATCCTAAATTGATTACAGTCCTTAGCCTGTTTATGTGTTTGATTTCCTAGTGTAGTATTATGGTTAACTTGAGTAGGTTAAGCACCCTGACCTCAGATTGCCTTGGCATTACTGATTTTAGTGGTGCTCAAAAAGTAATCAATGGATATAGGAGAAAAGTTCCACAATGATACATGACTGTGAAGTGCAACATGTGAATCTTGTTTGGATCTTTATTCAAACAAATCAATTATAAAAGGAGAGTTTTAAGACAACTCATTAAAATTTAACATAGGCTGACTACTGAATGACAATAAATTATTTTCTTGTTAGATGTGATAATGGCATTATGATTATATTAAAAATATATTTTTCTCATAGAAATTCATTCTGAAGTACTTATATGTAAAGTAATATGATGGCAAGAATGCATTTAAAATACTGCAGAAAAAAAGTCTGGCAAGATAGACGGCACTAGAATGGCAAATGTTATCATTATTGAAGCAGGCAATGGGCACATAATTCCATCATACTTTTCTAATTCTATATGTTTTCTATTTCCCAAATAAAAAATAAAAGTTATTTTTTAAAAGCTACTTAGTTCTCTCAGTTAGTCAGCCTCCTAAAAATAGTGCATTCCCATAGTTCTATAATTTCATCTGCGTTCTGTGAAAACTGGTCCCTTCCAAACCACGACATCAAGAGCAAACTTATTGCGTGCCCAATTCCTGGGTGGCCACTGACCTTGTTCCCCAATCCGGGTGATACGCCCCTCTCAACAGCTTTTTCTCAAACAGACTTTTCCTTTTTCCCCCTCTTGGCCAGCTTTCTTCTCAGGTGGGCTCTTCACTGAATTGCTGCAAACTCATTCCATTGTTGACAGGTATTCACATAATTTTGTGCCTGGAATATCAAAGCATAACATCCTCCTCCATGTGTCTGCGCCTTTCTCTGTAGCTATTTCATCCTTGTCTTCAGCACAAATTCTCCTTTCCATTTGCCAACTGCTTTCATTAATCTTTTTGCCTGTCCAGTTCCTCATGGAGAGTTCCTATGCCATCGGATGCCAGCACTGAATTGGGTAGGAGAATTTTTGAGGTTTAAAGATTTCATTTATAGGATGAGGACAGCAGCCATCTACCACATACGTCATGAAGAGATTTGCAGAGAATGATACATGTTCGTCTTCTGTGCATTGTGGGACATTAGAGATGCTCAGTTAATGGAAGGTTTCCACCCTGGCCGGGCTGGCCCCAGAGAGGCCCATGTGGACCTACATGGAAAACATCTAACTTTGGTGAGCAGGCGCAGCTAAGGGGAAAAGCCTTGATGCTGGGACAGCAGGACTTCAGGGCCCCGTACATGAGACCTAGGCAAAGCAACTTGCTGAGAAGGAGAATCGATGCCTCACTCTGTAGCGTAAGTTATATTTGAAATCTGATGTGGTTAGAGATATAGAACACCATAATCCCACACTTCTGTGATGTTTCTAAGATGGCAGATAGCTCTGAGGTCATCGTATATGACTGTACAGGGCACAGCCCAGCAGAGCTGCACTTGGTGGCCCTCAGCATCTCCCTCAAATGGCCCGGTCAATCTGGATGCCTACTTCCCACTCTCTGGCCCCCTCTATTCCTTTCCATTCCTCCTTTTATCCTTTTGTGAAAGTGGAAGCCACAGTAATACCATGGGATGTCTAAGTAGATCAAAGTAGATGTGTTTAAAAGTGCTTCGTAGAACTTAGATTTTATTGTTCTGTTTTTGTATAGTAACTACCCTGTATGTGTCACGTACCATTTGTTGAAGTGCTGTTTCATTCATTTGGAGTGGATTTTTTTTTTTTTTTTAGTTTTCTTGTTGTTTAGTCACTAACTTGTGTCTGACTCTTTTACAACCCCATGGACTGTAGCCCACCAGGCTCCTCTGTCCATGGAATTATCTAGGCAAGCGTACTGGAGTGTTACCATTTCCTTCTCCAGGGGATCTTCCTGACCTAGGGATCAAACTCACTTCTCCTGCTTGGCAGGCAGATTCTTTACCACTGAGCTGCCTGGGAAGCCCGTTTTTGGTTTTGAGGGGCTTTTTATTGGTTTGGTTGTTGTTCTGGTTTCTGGTCCATAAGAGAATTAGTGGAATTTTTAAAACCTAGCAGACCCTGGCATGGCTGAAATAGAAATATGATTCTCAGAGAATTCTCACCCTGAAGCATGTTACATAGACTTGCCTGTGTGAAAAGTGGTTCAATTACACGTTCACACTTGGCACTCAGAGTGTCTGTTCTTGTGACTTTGGATTTGAGGGCCACCTTGGAAATCACAGCGTATTTCCTTTGTCTGAATGTGTAATACTTGCCTCTCTAGATTGGCAGGTGTGGGGGCCTCTGACTGATCTCAAATTCAAGAACTCTGGAGGTTCTTTGAGGTATTTCCCCTCAGGACCCTATAAGAGTCTCAGTAATGATGTTTTGTTTCCCAGCCTGAGTTCTGATTGTATTGAGAAATAAGAGAAAATACCAAGTATTTAATTAGATATCCAAATATCGCATTTATTACTGAGAAAGATGAGACTAGAAGAGCTCATTTGTGCAAGCATGCTAAGTCGTTTCAGTCATGTCCAACTCTTTGCAACCCCATGGACTATAGCCCGCCAGGTTCCTCTGTCCATGGTGTTCTCCAGGCAAGAGTTCTCCAGAAGTGAGTTGATGGGCGCTCCTCCAGGAGACCTTCCCAACCCAGGGAGGGAACCACTGTCTCTTACACTGGCAGGCGGGTTCTTTACCACCAGCGCCACCTGGGGAGCCTGAGCTCATTTGTCGCTATTGTTCAGTCGCTAAGTCATGTCTGATTCTTTGCCACCCCATGGACTGCAGCAGGCCAAGCTTCCCTCTATCTATGGTCTCATTTGTGTCTATGGGCCAATGGAAACAGCCTTAGGAACCACCATTTCAAGGCAGTGCTGGGCCAGAGCAAGCCTCCTGATGCAGGGGCAGAGCCTGCCCTGGGGATGCTGAGTGAAAAGAAACACATGCTCCCAGCTGATGGGCCTGCTCCTGAGAGTAAAAAGTCAGGCACTGAGCCAAACTCCCAGTGTTCCTTCCCAAATTCACCAAGTAGAAGAAATATCGCCGTAGACCAGCCCTGACTAAGGACTACTCTTTTCCTTCAAAGTCATCTTTGACGTAGTGATTAAAACCCCACCATTCCATGCTCTTTCTGGTGTTTACCGCAAACCCAAGTTGCAGGCTGGCATTCACACCTCCCACCACTGCAGTCACTTCTTCCGTTTAGCTTACACCCCACACCTACTCACCCCAGCTGTCGTCTGACGGCGCGCAGGACACAGTGGCTGGAGTGCACATTTCCTCTTAAACTGCTTTACATGATACAGCCTGTTCCTCTTTCATCCTTACATAGACATGTTCTGTTGGCGGTTTCCATATTTTTGGACTGCAATGTCGTTAAGTGTCACATGGACCCACTGCAACAATAAATGGAAAATCCAGTCATTGTGTGTGTGTTCTTTTAGGTTTGTTCCATTTAAATGAGTCATACCATTAAGTAAATACACAGCTTTCTTTAAACCTTTCATCAGTTACATAAGTACCAGAGAGTTCACCCTGACCCTGTGTGATGTTAAGATTTCTCCCTTGTTCTGTAAAATTGTTGTTCTTGGATTATGCATTTTCGGGACAGCTGCCAATCCATCACTTTGCCTTTAGTTCTCTGAGCATTGTGTGTGTGTGCATGTGTGTGTGTGTGCGTGTGTGTGTGTGTGAATGTCAGCATCCTAGTCCTACAAATAAAAGTCACCTTTCCTGTTTTTCCAACAACTTGGATCAATTCCAACTTTCTACTGGGTTTCCCTGCTATTGTTTGGTATGTGTACTTTGCTGGACTTTTCCAATAAGCTTCCCACTTTGTTTTGAAGGCATCCAAGATAAAGAGTATTACATTGGAAAGAAACTGAACTTTCTGATCCTTCAGAAGCTCAGCCTCCTCCTTGAAAGACCCAGCTGTTGAGCAAATGTTTAAGAGGACCTCCTGGCTGATATTTGCAGCCTCCTCTGCACATCCATCATCTTCCCAGTAACACTCTATACTTCCCTCCACAGTGTACATGCCACCAGAGCTTTAATGACTTGCTTCTCTCTTTTTCTCATTACCTGTCCTGTGGATTTCCCCAGGGCAAGTATTCTGTCCTAGTCTTTTGATCTGTTCCAGCTAACTCCTCTCCCCTAGTGGGAGCTCAGTTAATAATTGAGGGAAGGGAAAGGAAAGGAAAGAAAAGGAAAACAAAGGAAAGGATTGTGGAAAGTCAGGAAGGGATGGAAAGGGCCCCGTCCGCTTGAATATGCTGAACTCCTGTCTAGAAATCTGTTCCCATATAATTCCTGTGGCCAGCTCCTTCCCTGTCTGTCATTCCCATGTCCATCTAAATACCCCGCTCAGAGTGCTCTGCCCTGACATCCTTCTTAAAGAAGCCAGTACATGGGCACAGCCACTCTATTTTATCTGCTTCGTGGCTCTCCGCTCTCTGAAATTACTTAGCTGCATGTTTATTTACTGTCTGCCTCCCTGCACTATAAAGCAGGGCTCCAGGAGCTACTACAGCTTTAGTTTCTTATATAGTGCCTGGCGTAAGTGCCTAAAATGTTCCCATGGAATGGATAAACAGAGGAGAGACAGGAAGGAAGGGAGTGTCTTCCCTGACCTTTTTCCCTCTTTAATAAACTTTAAAGTGTGGTTTGGTGGGAACCTCCTCAGAGAAAAGGGATGCTGTTCTTCTGCCCTTTGCTGACCTGCCCCTCTCACTTCATTGTAGACTGCAGGGTCCAGAAGGCATCTTGAGCGGGAAAAACAGGTGAGGGAAGTGAGCAATGTCTCATACAGAAGACTGCTATGAGGACTGTGGCTCCTGAGACTGTTCCAGCCACACTGTCTGTGCTTAGAAACGGACAGGCTGCACTTTCAATGGGGGAACTCGAAAATGGATTTCACAAGCATTTAAGCAGAGGTGGGGGTTATTTTATTTTATTGTTTTATTTCTTTATGTTGTCTGATCTTTTTGATGCATCTTTTTAAACTTTTTCTTTTATATTGGAATATAGCCATTTAACAATGTTGTGATAATTTCAGGTGCACAGCAGAGCAACTCAACCATACATATACATGCATCCTTTCTTCCCCAAGCTCCCCTCCCAAGTGAGGATTACTTTAGATACATCATGGTATCCACGAGTAGGCGGCATAATGAAGCCTGGAGCCAGACCTGGCAGGGAAGGGCCCCAGGGCTTCAGGGATGCTGCTCTGCTGTCTGAACTGTCCTCCTTTCCTCTTCACTCTGTACATCTGCTTCCTTTTCCTCTGTCACCACAGCCTGTGCACAGCCACCAAATACTGCTGCTCAGGAGGCTCGCAGGCCCATTTCCCAGTTTGCATGACAAAGAGTCTGAGGGGCACCACTTGAGTCAAGTTTGCAAACCCTTTCCAGTCAGCTAAGGGTGAAGGGGTCACAGTGTACAGAGGTGGCAGTCGGTTCAGGGTTCAGAGGAGGGGGTTTGTGGCTGGGGATCACCCTAAGATGGGGTCCCAACCTCCAGGATCTAATACCTGATGATCGGAGGTGGAGATGTAATAATGATAGAAATAAAGTGCACAATAAATGTAGTGTGCTTCAATCATCGTGAAACCACCCTCCTCTCTGTGTTCCACGAGGAAAAACTGTGTTCCACGAAACTGGTCCCCGGTACCAAAAAGGTTGGGGACCATTGCCCTAACAGAAATTACCTTAGGCAACAAACGACATGTCCAGGTTCCAGAAATATCTGCAGAGCAGTTTATTGTCATTTCCTTTCAATTGTCCAGATACTTTCCATTTGTCTTCTCCATCACTAACCCACAACCACCTAGCCCTGGAAGCATGAAACAGAAGAGGCTGCTCTTGGAAATATTTGCTGGGTCACTAGGGCATTAAACCGGAGAAGGCAATGGCACCCCACTCCAGTACTCTTGCCTGGAAAATCCCATGGATGGAGGAGCCTGGTGGGCTCCAGTCCATGGGGTCACAAAGAGTTGGACACGACTGAGTGACTTCACTTTTCACTTTTCACTTTCATGCATTGGAGAAGGAAATAGCAACCCACTCCAGTGTTCTTGCCTGGAGAATCCCAGGGATGGGGGAGCTTGGTGGGCTGCCGTCTATGGGGTCACACAGAGTCGGACACGACTGAAGTGACTTAGCAGCAGCAGCAGCAGCAGGGCGTTAAACACTTGTTTCTAATGTTAGTGGGTCTAAAGCAGTAATCAAGAGCCAGTGACAAAGGTTTACTGCCCTAAACTGGCCTAAAGAAGCCAGATGCTACAAAAGTCCTTTGGGCAAATTTCCACTTACCTCTTTTTTGATCTTGAAGCCTGAGAAAACAATTCCTGGAATGTACCCACTGAATCCAACCACCTCAGCCAAAGAAGACAGTGTATCCTAGATGTACCCAAGACACACCTTTCCATGAGTAATTATAAGGCAGCTTACACAACTTTCTGCTTTTCTCACTGACTACTTCTGACTCATCCAGAAAGTTTTCTGGCTCTTTAGACCAGGTGTGTATGATAAAAATGACACCAGGTGAGATCACACCTTGGGTTTTTTTGAATGCCTCGTATTTTTCAATTGATTGACCTTTGAGCAAACTCCTCCTCTGTTGTGGGAAGCCTATTCAATACTCTGGGGAGCGAGATGCAGTCAATAACACAGTGACTTCAAGAAGAGAAGTCGCTCTGCACATTAATGTAAGTAGTTGCCATAACTGTGGACAGAGACATAGTTCCTAAGATGATGTTTCCTTTGGATAAATATTCCTACTCTAAGAAACGTAGTGCAAGTGTGTGTCTACCATTGTCCTGGCTTGCTGAGAGGTTTGGGGCCAGTTCTACCTGGTCCCATGGTACTACTTGCCCAGGTACTACTCCAGGAAGACTTCAGGGGACCAAGACTTTGATCTCAGGACTTTTAAGTGTCCTAGGCTGCTGGACAAAATCTCGGGGCACAGGTACCTGTCTTTAGATCTAATTAATCACCACTGTGACTGCAAGCCAGATGAACAGGACATCTGATCTAGGTCCTTAGGATGCAAGCCATGGGCCATGTTCCAGCGGAGCACAGATAGCACTCTCTCTCTCTCCTTGAGTCCTTCTTCCCTCCCCATCCCCCAGTCTGTGCAATCTTTAGTCTGAGGGGATAGACCTCTCTTTGTAATTATGCAGTTAGTCATCTGGCTCTTTCTTAACACCTGCACCAGTGACTTCTGAACTTAACACCACAAACTTGCCTCCTTTATTTTCTGGTTTAGGGCATGGCAACCCACTCCAGTATTCTCACCTGGAGAATCTCATGCACAGAGGAGCCTGGTGAGCTACAGTCCATAGGGTCACAAAGAGTCGGATGTAACCGAGCACACACACATGCATTCTCTGGTTTAAAATGACAACCTTCCTAAAGCAGTGGATGACATATTTAGTTTTCTAGGCTAGGAGGAAGATCCTCAGGGTGCAAGTGAAGAAAATCAGAGAGCGCAGAATTGGGAAGGTTGTGACAACTGGGAAACAGGTGTGAGAACACAGAAATAATTCTTTAAAATATTATCCCACTCTGAAAGAATCAGGCATTGTTCTAGAATATGAGACTTGTTATTGTCAAGTTGTGTGTTCTTGTTCCCATGCTTCTTGAAGGCTGCAGGACAGACATGTGGACCTTCCACAGAGGACAAAGCAGGAAAAGTAGCTTTGTCCATCACAATTGGGGCTTACCTGTAGATGTCCTGCTGCAGAGTTGGCTGAGGAACCCAGATCTTGAGAAACGTTCTGATATTAGACCATGCATTCTTTGTCTTTGGAAGACCTTAATACCAGACCTCACTGGCAATAATGACAGCTCCCCCATCAATCATTTCTTGGATGAGCTGATCTAGAGCAGAGTGAAGAAGAAAAAAATGACCAAATACTTTCTTCTTTTCCCTGGAGTGAGTCAGCTCTGGCCTCTGAGGATGAAAATGAGCGGAGCCCTCCTGTTTGGGGAGATATAATTTGTTGGTTAAGATGGGCTTTGCTTTGGGAGATAGGAAGGAGAGAGTGTGCCAGGCACAGTTGGTGCCCTCCCGAATGCCTTGGCATCCACTGCATTTTACTGACTACCTCCCTGGGACTCTTTCCAGCTCAGAAGGACACTGCTCTGCAGGTGGCAGCAAAAGTCCCAGGGAATTAACTTCCCACACACACACCCTCCAGGGCAGTATTCGGCCAGTGATGATTTGGAACAAGCAGATAAATATATCCAGTTTCTTCAATTTTCGGGTCGGAGAATTCTAAGGCATGACCTACACCAGTACTGTTCAACTGAAATATAATGCAAATGACAGGTGGAATTTTACATTTCCTAGTAGCTACACTTTTCAAAGTAAACAGGTGAAATTAATTCTAATAATATATTTTGTTGAAATCATATATCTAAAATTTATCATGCCCAAGTGTAATCAATGTAAAAGTCATCAATGAGATGTTTTACATTTTTTTTGTACTAAGTGTGAGAAACTCAATGGTGTTTTCACATTCAGAGTCAATCTCAATCGTGATTAGCCACATTTCAGGTGCTCAGCAGTTTTGTGCACCTAGTGACTACAGTGTTGACCAGGCAGTTCCATACTATCTTTCAAAGGTCCCTTAGGGTATGGCGCCCCAGCTGCCCACAGAAGCAATCTTCTTACTGATACACCCGATCTAGACTTCCTTCCCTCCCCTGAATGACTTCTCTACTTTCACCAACACTTCCTACGCACAAATCATCTGCCAAGTGAACTATTTACACTCAGATGCATGCCTCTGAGTCAGCTTCTGGGGAACATCTAAGGGTAAAAACCTGTAAGGGTAGCCACATCTCATATTTCTGAAGTTATTCTCAATTTTTACCTTTCCTCCTGTTATCTTTGCATGGAGTAAACCCATACTGAAAGTTCCAGCAAGGTGTGTTCTATGCTGTGACAACCTCAGGGAAGGGGCTGTTCATTTTTGAGCCTGAATTTCAGAGGACAGAAGAGCGTCCCCTCCCCCTGAGGCCAAAGTGGTGTTGGCCGTAGCAGCACCCATGGAGATAGCTGTGCCCAGTGGAGCAGCAATTTCCCAGGGCCACCAGAAGCAGTGTGGCTGAGGGACCAGGCGGCGAGGACAGAGGAACACGAGGGACCTACCTACTCTCCCACAAGATGACTCTGGGAACCTTCGGACAGGCCAGAGGACACTTTCTGCCGCCAAACTAAGGGCGGAGGTACAGATACCATAAATCTATATTTAACAGGAAATTTAAATTTGTGTAGGCATTGGTGGTAAAGTCATGACAGATGAGTGGCATATGAATTAAGTCTCCATCAGCGGCCTCAGTCAGGGTGACTCCACAGAATCCTCCATATGTCTCTGAGAGCAATTAACAAAAACAATGGACTGTTAAGCTACAGATCAACTCTGACAGTGCTCATAAAGTCCCCTAGAAGAGGTGCTTCCTTCTAGGAATCAGAGCATGACTTAAAACGTCAAACAGCACAGCACGTAACCCAGCTCTGTCAGGGGGTGGAGCAAAGACCAGAGAGAAATTTTATGTCAGCGAGCACTAAAATATCCCTAGAAGAAATCTGACCCTAAAATGTCCACGTAGATTAACAACAAACTTCTGTTGTTTATTTATCAAATGAAAACAAAACATTCCTTTCTGCTTATTTCTACTTCGTCTCCAATTCTCTAAACCAAATGAAACAATCCTTTGAGAAACTAGCGGTATATTTCCAGGTGTATTTTTCCCCCAAATCATCCTCACCAAATATAGGCCAATATATTTTAACTTTTGTGCCAAACATAATAAATGAACAAAATATCATACCAGAAGAGTAACCGCGTGGCCTTATTTTCTTACCTCCCCAAACCATGTTTTTCTAAAAAGTGAATCTATGGATAACAATAGCAACATTTCACCTTAGCTTCCACAACACATTCTACTGAAATTACTCTAGAGTCCCAGTAACCTCCTGTTCTAAAACCAGGGCTTTCCTCTGTGTTATCATTCTACCTGAAATTTCCACAGCATTTAATATATTGAACAGCCTTTTCTTTGTTCATTCCAGTTCAATAATTGTTTACTCAGTATCTACTCTAAACCAAGCACTAGTATAAGCACCTTGAATACATCAGGGAATAAAACAAAGACCTCTGCCCTTTGGAGCTCACATTAGAACAGAGGAGATGTCATAACTCATTCACCTCAGTAAATCACAGAGTTAGAACAATGGAGAACAACCCTTTCAGAGCAGCAAGAAAAAAAAAAAAGGAGGGTTTGCAGGCCGGACACTGTGGTGGTGTGTGATTTTCACCTAATGTAACCGCAGCCGATAAATTCCTAAGTATCACAAGCTGCCAAATACAATCGGGGTTCTTATGGAAAATAGAGTTGGGGTGTTGCTCCACATCCGGGTCTGAGAAGGCCCACCAATTCTCTCAAACCCACCCTTCCTTGGGCTCAGGGCCTCAGCCTTCAAGCAGCTCTTCTCTCAAGCTTCAGTCTAAGATTTCTCTATCCCACTCCCCAGACTAGGGCCCGAGGGTGTGTGCATTCAGTCGCTCAGTGGTGTCTGACTCTTTCGCAACCCTATGGACTGTAACCCCACCAGGCTCCCTAGTCCATGGGATTTCCCAGGCAAGAATACTGGAGTAAGCTGCCATTTCCTTCTCCAGGGGAGCCTCCCGACCCAGGGATCGAACTCTTGTCTCCTGTATCCCCTGCATTGCAGGCGGATTCTTTACCACTAGCGGTACGTGGGAATCCCTGCTGCCCAAGGGGTCACTCCCTAAAATACAACTGCCACTGTCTTTTTCCTAAAATATACCTGAAATTGATCATATGCTTACCAAAGCATTATATTACTGTGAACATATATACACTGAGAGATGCAGGTTTGTTTGTCAACAGAATCATACTTAGAAAAAACACAATGGAATTAATTTTTTCTCTTGAAAGAAGAGCAAAATGATCTTCCTATTTTGAAAGGTCTGACATGCTTTTCACTACTGTAGGAGCTACCCAGAGTTGAAATAAACAGCAGCAGTTCTAAGAAATTTCAGGTGGCTGACAGAGCTAAACGGAGTTTGACAGACAAGTGATGGGTCTGGGAATTTTCAAGTTTAAAGCGCAGCACTGCTGTGATGTTGAATCTTCAATTCAGCATTTTGACATGCCTGGCAATGCCCTGATCAGAAACATAGAATCAATGACTAGTCTTTAGCAATAGCGAGGTTTGTTTCTGCTTGAAACACAGGCCAACAATATGTGGGTGCAGCTCAGAGGGAACCAGCACCTGAGGTGGTAGCCCTGGGCCTGAGTTTCCTCCAGGCAGCACAGTGGTTGGGAGAAGCTGACTGTGCCCCAAGGGATTCAAGGTCATCATCAACAAGACTATGCCCCGGGGGATTCAAGATTATCATCTGACAAGCATCAGATCCCAAGGATGAGCTAATAACGATAGCACATGTCCCGAATAATAAAATGAGGATGTTAATATTTACTGCCTGTATAGTGTATGCAAGAAACAGCACTTTATGTGCATTCAACCAATCTAAGATCAGATGTTGCTATTTTTTACTCTTTTTATGGTAGTAATTCCCAACATTCCATCTTCATTTCTCTTCCCTTCACATATGCAAGCTTTTTTTTTTTCCCTGAGTGGATGAGAAACTTGGGAGACAGAGAAATTAGGAAACTTGCCTGAACTTGAAAAGTAAGTGGTAAAGAAATGATGCAAGCAAAAGGAAAGTAAGGCCGAAACCCAGAGAGTGAGGTGTGAGCCAAAAAAGAACAAGGATGGAGGTCAGGATGGAGGAGGGAAAGGGATAGGTTGAGGCAAGCGGGTGGTAGGTACTAAGGCCGAGAAGAGTTACAGAGCACTGATGTCTCTTTGAGCTGCATCCTGGAGTGTAACAGAAAGGAGAGTGGCTGCTGAGGGGTGGGTGCAGAACTGAGGGGTGTAAAGGAAAAAGTATGCTGATATAAAGATGTTCAGAATATTGTGTTTTTTACTTTATTGTGGTAAGAATGCTTAACATGAAATCTACCCTCTTAATAAATGTTTTAGTGTAAAATACAGTACTGTTAACCATAAGCCCGATGTTGTACAGCAGATCTCTAGAACATATTCATTTTGTATAACCAAACCTTTAGACCTGTTGAATAGCTTTTTATCTCATCAGTCATTCAATATGTGTTTATTGTACACTTAGCATCTTAGTCCATTTGGGCTGATACAACAGAGTGCCACAGACTGGGTGGCTTGTAAACAACAGTTTTATTTCTCATGGTTTCCACAGCTGTAAGTCTGTGATCTCTAAGGGTGCTGGCATGGTCTAGATCTATGGAGAGAGCCCCCTTCCAGGTGGCAGACAGTTGACTCTTCATTATATCTTCCCCTGGCCGAAAAAGCAAGAGCTCTCTGCAATCTGTTTTATAAAGGCTCTCATCCCATTCATAGGGCTCCACCCTCATGACCTAATCACCTCCCAAAGGCCCCACCTAATACCATCACACTGAGTGTTGGGATTGCAACATATGAATTTTGGAGGAAACACATCGATCCATAGCACCTACTATGGGCCAGTCACTGTTCCAGGAGCAGCATTGCAAAAAGTAACTAATGTGCTGGCTTTATTGAAGTTACAAGCTAATGGAATAATAATATATTAAATATTATACCATAAAAACAGTAGATCTAATATGCCCTGCTATCACACTCAGCTGTTTTCAAGCAAAACCCCAGTGGAGCCAGATTAGGAAAATTAAGAGAAAGATAAAAGGGAAAAACAACAACTTTTTATCCTGCAGGCCAAGCCCCTTCCCCTGCCTACCAGAGACCTGGTACGACTAACTCTGCCAGCATGAATAGAGTCTTCCAGAAGCTTAGAGTGGGAGCATTATCAAAGTTACTTAGGCCAACCTCCTCACCTTCTGGTTTTTGAATCCCCTTATAAAAAAGTTGTATGGGATATGTTTGAATATCCTGCAGGAAACAAAACTTTTTACTTCTCAATACAATCCACTTCAGAGAAGATTCGTTTTAGTTTTGTTTACCCTTTATATTGATCTCTGTAAGAGTTCATCTTGATCCTGGATTTGTTATTAAAAGTATTTTATGATCTCAGTTTTGGGTTACCCACATTTAATGAAAAACTACCTTCTGAATCACTGGTGTTCAAACTATGTTCTACAAAGCCCTGGATGAGCAGGTGAGAGTGGAGGCTTCTACAAGTCACTAGCCAGCCCCCTAACCATCTGCTCACTCCTGGTGGTCCCAAGAAGAGCTCCTCTTTTACCTGTTTAGTTTTTTTTTCTCTTAAGCTTCTATAGCAGATTTCATTAGAAGAAAGGGTTGTACAGTTAGAAAAAAGTTTGAAAACTCCTGCTCCAGATATTCATCCACTGAAGTCATTAGCATAAATGCAGAATTGAACAGAGCTGAGAACAGGGTGCTAAGACATACATCCCTGAATGTCAGCAGCAATCACTAACATCTTGGGTAGAGCTGGGAAGCCACCTATGAACCAACATCAGTGTTCTACAAGATCCCCAGGAATTAGGAAATGTCTCCCTAAAGCTGCAAGCATCTCCCTGAAACTGTCAGCCTGCGTTCTGTGATTCACCATTTTGTCAGCACCACTGGTTCTCATCCCGCCTGGGAGTCTAATGGTCTCATTACAATCAACTAGGAAATTTTCAAAACTGCCACTCCTCCTCCAAAAAATAAAGTAGTGTTATCATGTAAGCCAGCAATTTCACTCCTAGATCTATACCCAGGAGAAATGAAAGCATACATTCGCATAATAACTTGTACAAAAATGTTCAAAATAATAGCGTTATTCACAGTAGCCAAAAAATGGAAATAATCCAAATATTCACCAATTTATGAACGCATAAACAAAATGTGGCATATTCATACAGTAGAATATTTATCCAGCCATAAAAAGGAACGAACCACCAATCCCTGCTGCAACATAGATGAACCTTGGAAACGTTATACAAAGTGAAAGAAGCCAGACACAAAAGGTCCTATATTATATCATTCCATTCCTAGTAAATGTCCAGAATAGGCAAATCTATAGAGACAGAGAATCAGTGAATAGATGCCTAGGGCTAGGAATGATGGGAGGAGTAGGGATGAAGGCTAAAGACCATAGATTTCTTTTTAAGAGTGAAGAAATATTCTAAAATTGATTGAGTGATGGTAACACAATTCTGTGACTATACTAAAAAGCTCTGAATTTCATACATTAGGTGGATTATGTAGTATGTGAATTACATATTAGTGAAACTATTAGAAGAGGAAAAAAAAGTCCTTCCACTACTCAGGCTTTAAAACTGGTTTGCAGTGGGGCTTTAGCTCCCACATGATCCAAGACCAAAAACCACTGATTCTAACCATGGCTCAGGAGGAACTGACTGATTTTGAGGGAGGCCATGCTACCTCTCAGTGGTCACCCCAACCTTCACTCTAGACACACATCAGCTACTCCTTTAATGTTCCTTCCCAGAATTCTGCCTGCATTTGAATCCAACCCACAGTTTGCGAGTACCACCTTCTTCCTCCTTCTGCAACTCATATTACTGACCTGTGCCTGGTCTCCAGCATCGCCACCATTTACACAATGCCTTGTGCATCTTCAGCAGGACCAGGAATGCTCATTCTCAAGTTTCCTTCTATACCTTGAGGAACTAACTGACAGAACTATGAACCTCTGAACGCAAATGAAGCTGTTTAGTTACCATCTCTTCATTCACCAGAGGATGGTACATTTGCAGAAGCTCACCATAGACTGTGAAGTCCTCTTGCTGCATTTCTGAGCTTTGGCCACCCTTAGTTATATTAATGCTGGCTTTCAGAATCCTGATCCATCAGCTACATCCCTAGGCCTGGAACACTGGGTGCATTCCTTGGCCTTCGTAACGGCAGGATGTTTTTATAAGGCTGCAGTTCAGGGTCCATTAAGAACCTACGAGCTTTCTTCCAGCCGATCTTTGGGTGTTCTCCTCTGCATTTAGGGAGCTTAAAAATCCCGTGATAAGTTTCCTGGCTTTTCTTTTTCCTACCTCAGAAACAGAGAACAGACCTGAATGTGCTATATCTCTCCTCTTGCCCCAGGAAATATCTGAATATCTTACAGCTCCACAGAATCACCATATCCTAAAGCAATTAGTTCAGTCTATAGCTAATAAGAACTGTACAAAAATGATCTTCATGATCCAGATAATCACGATGGTTTGATCACTCACCTACAGCCACACATCCTGGAATGTGAAGTCAAGTGGGCCTTAGGAAGCAGCACTATGAACAAAGCTAGTGGAGGTGATGGAATTCCAGTTGAGCTATTTCAAATCCTAAAAGGTGATGCTGTGAAAGTGCTGCACTCAATATGTCAGCAAATTTGGAAAACTCAGTAGTGGCCACAGGACTGGAAAAAGTCAGTTTTCATTCCAGTCGCAAAGAAAGGCAATGCCAAAGAATGCTAAAACTACTGCACAACTGCACCCATCTCATATGCTAGTAAAGTAATGCTCAAAATTCTCCAAGCTAGGCTTCAGCAGTACATGAACCGTGAACTTCCAGATGTTCAAGCTGGTTTTAGAAAAGGCAGAGGACCAAGAGATCAAATTGCCAACATCCGCTGGATCATTGAAAAAGCAAGAGAGTTCCAGAAAAATATCTATTTCTGCTTTATTGACTATGCCAAAGCCTTTGACTGTGTGGATCACAATAAACTGTGGGATATTCTGAAAGAGATGGGAATACCAGACCACCTAACCTGCCTCTTGAGAAACCTGCATGCAGGTCAGGAAGCATCAGTTAGAAGTGGACATGGAACAACAGACTGGTTCCAAATAGAGAAAGGAATACATCAAGGCTGTATATTGTCACCCTGCTTATTTAACTTATATGCAGAGTATATCATGAGAAACGCTGGGCGAGATGAAGCACAAAATGGAATCAAGATTGCCCGGAGAAATATCAATAGCCTCAGATATGCAGATGACACCACCCTTATGGCTACAGAAAGTGAAGAACTAAAGAGCCTCTTGATGAAAGTGAAAGAGGAGAGTGAAAAAGTTGGCTTAAAGCTCAACATTCAGAAAACAAATCATGGCATCTAGTCCCATTATTTCATGGCAAATAGATGGGGAAACAGTGGGTGACTTTATTTTGGGGGGCTCCAAAATTACTGCAGATGGTGACTGCAGCCATGAAATTAAAAGATGCTTACTCCTTGGAAGGAAAGTTATGACGAACCTAGACAGCATATTAAAAAGCAGAGACATTAACTTTGCCAACAAAGGTCTGTCTAGTCAAAGCTATGGTTTTTCCAGTGGTCATGTATGGATGTGAGAGTTGGACTATAAAGAAAGCTGAGCATCACAGAACTGATGCTTTTGAAGTGTGGTGTTGGAGAAGACTCTTGCGAGTTCCTTGGACTTCAAGGAGATCCAACCAGTCCATCCTAAAGAAAATCAGTCCTAAATATTCATTGGAAAGACTGATGCTAAAGCTGAAACTCCAATACTTTGGACACTTGATGTGAAGAACTGACTCATTTGAAAAGACCCTGATGCTGGGAAAGATTGAAGGTGGGAGGAGAAGGGGACAACAGAAGATGAGATGGTTGGATGGCATCACCAACTCAATGGACATAAGTTTGAATAAACTCCCAAGAGTTGGTGACGGACAGGGAGGCCTGGCAGGCTATAGTCCTTGGGGTCGCAAAGAGTCGGACATGACTGAGAAACTGAGCTGAACTGATAGCTAGTAATTGAGAACACTGGTCTTGTTATCAGATAGAGCTGAGTTGTAATCCTGATTCTGTTACTTGTTAGAGGAATGGCCTTGGGAAAAACATTTTCAAAGCCTCAGAGTCCTCGCCTATAAATTGAAGGTAATAAAGCCTACCTGGAAGGACTGTCATAGAGATTAAATTGTAACAGCAGTCATACGTAAAATAGAGAGCCAATGGGAATTTGCTGTATGGCTCAAGAAACTCAAACAGGGGCTCTGTATCAACCTAGAGGGGTTGGATGGGGAGGGAGGTGGGAGGGACGTTCAAAAGGGATGGGCTATGTGTATACCTATGGCTGATTCATGTTGAAGTTTGACAGAAAACAACAAAATTCTGTAAAGCAATTATCCTTCAAGAAAAAAATTAATTAATTAAAAAAAAATGATAACAGCAGAAGTGGCGTGCTTGCCTCAGAATGGGCATGAAATAAATTGCTAGTAATTGGTTCTTCCCAGGCAGTTGTATTCCTAGGAGATCTAGCCCTTTTCTCAAGATCTCCCTGCTGGTTTACAGGACATTGCCTCCCCTCAACTAGATCCAAGGCAGCCTATCCCATAAACATGCAGGCCTCTAGTACCAAACACCTGTCC
The DNA here is from genome assembly GCF_016772045.2 of Ovis aries. Taxonomy (NCBI): domain Eukaryota; kingdom Metazoa; phylum Chordata; class Mammalia; order Artiodactyla; family Bovidae; genus Ovis; species Ovis aries. The sequence continues at coordinate 62,319,983 of NC_056054.1, read as the reverse complement.
TTATCCTCCAAACCAACCTGTCTCCTAGGGGGAAGGCAGAGCGAATGATCCCTTTTCTCTGATTTCCTCATCAGCCCCGACAATATCTCCATCTTGGGATGCACTTGTAACTGTCTTCAGAGGATCTGCTCAGGCCCATGCTCCCCACTCCATACCCTCCTGGTCCTTCCTTCCTAGGCTGCAAGCCACTCCTGGGGGCAGGACCACCTGGAATCTTCCCAAAGTCCCTGTGCTAAGACATCTAAACTCTCCCACATATCGCCTTGCCATTTAGACCAGGAGTGTCTGGCTCAGAAGTGGCCACTTTTCTCCTCCAGTGATTTCCAGGAAATTTATAATACAGATTACTTGAAATAGAATTCGAGTCACCGTGAAACAGAATTCACGGCACCTGGTATCTGGCAGGAAGTGTTGGAATAAATCATTAAACAGCGGTTAAAGCTTCACCGGCCCAGTTTAAATGCATATTTTTCATGCTGTCTTTTCAGGGAGAAATGGTCTCCTCTTCCCTCCCTCTGCCTTCTTATAACAGCTATGTTTATGGAATGCTTACTGATTGTTCCCAGGTCATACAGCTAATAACTGGCAAATTTAGAATTCAGCTGTACAGAGTTGAATGGCGTCTCCTCCAGCGTTCATTGGAAACTCAGAATGTGACCTTATTTGAAAAGTGTCTTTCCAGATGTAACCAAGTTAAGATAGTTTCATCCTGGGTTAAAGTGGGCCCTAAACCCAATGATTAGTGTCCTTTAAAAAAAAGGACATTTGGAAGCAGACATAGGTAGAAAACAGGGAAGGCCACGCCAAGAAGGAGGCAGAGACTGAAGTCATGCAGCCAGAGCCAAGAAAGGCCAAGAATTGCCACAGCAGCCGCCAAACACTAGGGAGAGGTGCAGAGTTAACCTTTCCTAGGGCCTTCAGACGGAGAAGGCAATGGCACCCCACTCCAGCACTCTTGCCTGGAAAATCCCATGGACGGAGGAGCCTGGTGGGCTGCAGTCCATGGGGTCGATAAGAGTCAGACACGACTGAGCAACTTCCCTTTCACTTTTCACTTTCATGCATTGGAGAAGGAAATGGCAACCCACTCCAGTGTTCTTGCCTGGAGAATCCCAGGGACAGGGGAATCTGGTGGGCTTCCGTCTATGGGGTAGCACAGAGTCGGACATGACTGACGCGACTTAGCAGCAGCAGCAGGGCCTTCAGACGGAGCTGTGATGGTTCTGCCAGTCTTATATTTCTAACCTCTAACTGCGAGAGAATACATTTCTGTTGTTTTATACCCCATGTATGGTAATTTATCAAGGCAGCCCTAAGAAACTAATACCCTAAGTCCGTCAGACACCAAACATCTTCATTTTTAACCACTCTGATATACTGTCTTATGTTTGTCATGCCCTAACTGTATCCTTCATAGTCCATTTATCAGATGCCTTGTATTTCATAGAAAGAGGCAGAGGATGAGTCTAGAGGTCAAGATGAGGATGGAGGGGGTGGGGAAAAGGTAGAAGTATTGCAAAGTAGAGAATGGGCAGGATGATTTTCTTTAATCTGTGCCCTATCCTCATTCTGTCTCTTCCTATAATAGAGCAGAGAAAGGGGAAGTAATTTGCTTATGAAAGGATGATGCACTTGAATGCAAGCAGGCATGGGAATTGCAAGGCCTGATGTGAACTAGCTCTGTGACCAGGCACATGACATTCAGATGTGGCTGCTCTGACATAGACTATGTGACTTAGGAACATTGCAATATGGCCTTAAAAACAAAATATCAACCTTTTGGCTTCCTCATCCCACCCAACCCCTTATCCTCATTTTATAACTTCCATTCTGACAACATTTTAGTTGAATAAATGGAAAAGGGAATAAATAAGGAAGAAGGCTGGAGGTGTCAGAAGTGAAATGGTAGTCAACAAGGAAAGAGTCAGATGCATAGTAAGGGTCATAAAGAAGGCTCAAGAATCAGCAACTAATCAAATATTAGTCTGCCACTAATATTTGGCAATAAAAAAATATAACAGAAGCAAATGCAGCAAAATATCCTACTTGTTAAATCTTGGTAAGGAAAATAGGGTGTTTGTAATACTATTTTTTATAATTTGGTGTGTTTGAAGTATTTTGTTTAAAAAAGAACAGAAGAACAGCAATCTCAGATTTTCATGGTGGTTCAGTGGTTAAGAATCCACTTGTCAAGGCAGGGGACACGAGTTCAATCCCTGGTCCCAGAAGATTCCACATACCACAGGGCAACTAAGTCTGTATTCCAAAAGTACTGAAGCCCATGCTCCACAACAAGAGAAGCCACTGCACTAAGGAGCCCAAGCACCACAACTAGAGAAAGCCTGGGAGCAGCAGCAAAGACACAGTAAAAAAAAAAAAAAAAAAAAAAAAAGCCCACAGCCAAAAATCCTGAATAAATAAATAAGTCTTAAAAGAACAGCAACCTCATAATGATAATACCCTATCAAAATGCATGTAGCAAATCAGCCTCATTCAAATCCCTTTGCTTTGATAGGTTCTGAGCCCCCTCTTTCATCAGCAGAGCAGTTATGGTTTATTGCCATACACAGATGGATCAAACCCTTGGAGAGAACCTGTGGAAATATGCATGAAAAGACAGAAAATAGTCATGTCACTAGGCTCTGCACTCCTGCTCCTGAGAACTTATCCAAAAGAAATGATAATTCAAAAGAAAAAAGGCCTGGGGAATATGTGGATAAAAAATTTAGGGACAAATTTGTTATAACAATGAAAAATTAGGAATAACTTGAGGACCTGCATACAGATTTCTCAAGAGGCAGGTCAAGTGGTCTGGTATTCCCATCTCTTTCAGAGTTTTCCACAGTTTATTATGATCCACACAGTCAAAGGCTTTGGCATAGCCAATAAAGCAGAAATAGATGTTTTTCTGGAATTTCTTGCTTTTTCGATGATCCAACACATGTTGGCAGTTTGATCTCTGGTTCCTCTGCCTTTTCTAAAACCAGCTTGAACATCTGAAAGTTCACGGTTCACGTATTGTTCACGTATTAGGACTTCCCTGGGGGCTCAGACGGTAAGAGCGCCTGCCTACAATGTGGGAGACCCAGGTTCAATCCCTGGGTTGGGAAGATCCCCTGGAGAAGGAAATGGCAACCCACTCCAGTACTCTTGCCTGGAAAATCCCATGGGCGGAGGAGGCTGGTAGGCTACAGTCCATGAGGTCGCAAAGAGTCAGACACAACTGAACAACTTCGCTCACTTGAGGTCACCATGGGGAAGAACTTACCACTGCTCCCAGCCTGGTGACACCACTCTCATCTTTGCTGGGATCACTCTGGTAGCTTCCAGCTGATCTCTCTGCTTCCACCCTATATATCTATAATTTATTCTCTACTCAGCCACCAGAGTGATTCTTTGAAAAGGAAATGAAATCACTTCCCCACTTCAAAATGTTCTCACCACCTTTGCTATTACCAGCCCCATTAAGAGCCACCACCTTCCAGGCCAGATGATGGTGATAGCTCGCTATCTGGTCTCCCCTCTCCCATCTTCCTGCCCCTCAAGGCAACAGTGAAAGTGTTCCTTTTTCAAATTGTAAATCGGATCATATCACTCCTCTGTGCAGAACCCTCCAGTGGCTTCCCGTCTGACTCAGAGTATGCCCATATGACTCAGAGCAAAGTCAAAGTAAACTTTTACAGTGGCACACAAGGACTTTATCCCCTCCCCAGTCAAACTGGATCCTCTTCTTCGACTGTTTCTCTTCTCATTGTATTCTTTCTCCGTATGTCTACATGGCTCATTCCCTCAGTTCCATGAAGTAGTAATTCCAATCTTCCTTCCTCAATAAGGTCTTCATTAACCAGCCGATTTAAAATTTTACTGCTCCAGCTTTCTTAGCGCCATCTGCTCGCGGCGCCGCCTCCTGCTCCTCCCACCGCCGCCCTGAGTCACTGCCTGCGCAGCTAGGGCCGCTCGGCTCCCCGCGCTCGCCACGGATACTTGGCATTTGTACAACATGGCAGACATCGACAACAAAGAACAGTCTGAACTTGATCAAGATTTGGATGATGTTGAAGAAGTAGAAGAAGAAGAAACTGGTGAAGAAACAAAAATCAAAGCGCGTCAGCTGACTGTTCAGATGATGCAAAATCCTCAGATTCTTGCAGCCCTTCAAGAAAGACTTGATGGTCTGGTAGAAACACCAACAGGATACATTGAAAGCTTGCCTAGGGTAGTTAAAAGACGAGTGAATGCTCTCAAAAACCTTCAAGTTAAATGTGCACAGATAGAAGCCAAATTCTATGAGGAAGTTCATGATCTTGAAAGAAAGTATGCTGTTCTTTATCAGCCTCTGTTTGATAAGCGATTTGAGATCATTAATGCCATTTATGAACCTACAGAAGAAGAATGTGAATGGAAACCAGATGAGGACGATGAAATTTCGGAGCTAAAAGAAAAGGCCAAGATTGAAGATGAGAAAAAGGATGAAGAAAAAGAAGATCCCAAGGGAATTCCTGAGTTTTGGCTGACCCTTTTTAAGAATGTCGACTTGCTCAGTGATATGGTTCAGGAACATGATGAGCCTATTCTGAAGCACTTGAAAGATATTACAGTGGAGTTCTCAGATGCTGGTCAACCCATGAGTTTTGTCTTAGAATTTCACTTTGAACCCAATGAATATTTCACCAATGAAGTGTTGACAAAGACATATAGGATGAGATCAGAACCAGATGATTCTGGTCCCTTTTCTTTTGATGGACCAGAAATTACGGGTTGTACAGGGTGCCAGATAGATTGGAAAAAAGGGAAGAATGTCACTTTGAAAACGATTAAGAAGAAGCAAAAACACAACGGACGTGGGACAATTCGTACTGTGACCAAAACAGTTTCTAATGACTCTTTCTTTAATTTTTTTGCCCCTCCTGAAGTTCCTGAGAGTGGAGATCTGGATGATGATTCTGAAGCTATCCTCGCTGCAGACTTTGAAATTGGTCACTTTTTACGTGAGCGTATAATCCCAAGATCAGTGTTATACTTTACTGGAGAAGCTATTGAAGATGATGATGATGATTATGATGAAGAAGGTGAAGAAGCGGATGAGGAAGGGGAAGAAGAAGGAGATGAGGAAAATGATCCAGACTATGACCCAAAGAAGGATCAGAACCCAGCAGAGTGCAAGCAGCAGTGAAGCAGGATGTATGAGGCCCTGAGGATAACCTGCACTGTAATAGCCTAAACACAGCTATTATTTACTTACAGCCTTATGTTTTTGTATTTTCTTGGTAGACTCAGAAGTTTTTTTTAAAGGAAAGGAACTGATATTTTAAAGACCAGATTTGCTCTACTTAGCATTTTAACTAGTTTTTCTGCCAGCCGCATCGAGTGCGCAGAATCTCTCACGCATGCTCGTCCGTTGCTATATAGCTTGGTTCTTCCTGGAATATTTTTATCATGTAACTGTTAGATTAAAGCTATGAAAGTGAACAGAACTGTGAAATGAACCCGATTTTTTTGTCTTGCTAAGTTTTTTCCTGAAGAACCAAAGTATTTTTTCAGCTGGTTGAATGGGTTTCAGTTTGCTTGCAAGAGCTGTGCCTTTCATTACTTTGTTACAGTAATACAATGACTTGCATTAAGACAATTCATCGTTCGAAAAGCAAAACTTGTCAAGACAAGTATATGGTTAAGAATTTCCAGTAAGACTACACCTGATAATTTAGATTAACAGGTTTTTGTATGTCAGGTAACATTATTTACTATAAGAGAAGCCGATTAACTAATAGTACGGTTATTGATTATCTTAGGGAGGTGAATAAAACCTAGTATTTTCAGAAAAAAAAATAAAATAAAATAAAATAAAATTTTACTGCTCCAGACACCCTCATCCTATTGCCCTGTCTTACAATTTCTCTTAGTATTCATTATCTTCTAACATAATAAATAACTTACACAGTGTTTTTTGAACGTCTGTTTGCCTTGCCCCAAACACACATACGCTAGAATTTAAACTCCAGGAGGAAAGGAATTGTTATCTATTTCGTTCACAGCTGTTTCCCCAGCACCTAGAGCAGTCAGTCTTTGGCACATAAGCTGATATTCAGTAAATGTTTGAGAAATGAAAGAACAAATGGTTTAGTAAATTGGATTATATCAAGCAGATGGAAGATTAAGCAATCAGAAAAAATACTATGTATCAATATGGAAAAAGACATGTGATATAATGTTAATGTTAAAAATAGAACCTGTGTTGTGATCAAATATAGCTTGGTGTGGCTTTGGCAACGTTGTTCTTTTCTGATTCCTTTCCTTCCTCTTCCCTTAATTGTTGGGGTTCAAAATTTGGTTTTGGTCCTCTTATCATTTTTACCTACCCTCTAGCTTCAAGTACCATCTACTTTATTTCCAGTTTACCTAGCATGTTGTCCAAACAACCCTCTTGTGCGCAGGACTCTGTTGTGAGCTTTTCATCCACCCAGATTTTTACTGGGTACATACACCTCTGTCACTAGCTGGAATACCATTCTGAGAATAGTGATTTGTTCATCAGGCTCCCCAGTACAACGGTAGAATGGTTACAAAATAAGATACCTAGAACATATTAGTAAGGACTCAATACATGTTTTCGTAGTGTAAGATAATGATAAATTGGCTGCGCACTGTGTGCCCATTACCTGTAAGAACCTAACAGATACCACATCATTTAATTTTCACAGAGGCCCTGTGAGAGCTATGAAGCAGAAAAACCTTCATTATACGGATGAATAAATGAGGAAACATGTTGATAATAAAGTGACCAAAAAGAATGCAGACGTTAAATTAAGTGTTAAAGTGTTGGGACTGTAGGCGATTGTTCTCTTTCATAAATGTAATACTGTTGATAGGCTGTGTACATGCGTCTCGGGTATGTTATGTGTACGCACGCAAGTCAGTGTCTGACCAAATTGTTTTAAAACGAGGGAGCAAGCAGCAACAGAAGTCGTTGGATAGGGTCTGGGAAAAAGGGAGGAACCATAAAGTACGGATAAGCAGAGACCCGACTCCACCTGTGAACTGCCTGCGCAGGCGGCGACCGCAGGCAGGCAGAGCAGCTACGTACCCCACCCACGGAAACGATTCCTTTCGGGGAGGCCACCCCGCGGCCACTCGCTGACGCTCAGGAGGCTGTGGGTGGAGCCACTCCTGAAAGGCTCCGGCAGGGGGCGGGGACAAGGGTGTCCCGCAGGCTGGCTCTGATTGGCTGCTGTAGAGACTGGGCGGGCTCTCCCGGTGGCCCCCCGAGGGGCGGTGCCTGCTCCTGGGCCTCCGGGAGAGAGAAGGATCCGGGGCTCCGAACTCCGCTTGTGGACAAGTAAGTCTGATTCGCCCTCGGCTCTGCCGGAAGCGGCACAGGTTGACTTACTAGTCCTTCGGCCCTCGACGGGGCAGCCCTCTCCCTCCCGACCCTCTCCGCCTCCCTTCTGCCCCTTCATTCGAAGGCCGAAGCCCGCAGCCTGGGCGGGGCGGCGCAGCCGGAGCTCCTGGACCCGGAAGAAGCGCCATCTCCCGCCTCCGCCATGGAGCCCACCGCGCCGTCCCTCACCGAGGAGGACCTGACTGAAGTGAAGAAGGACGTGAGTAGCACAACCTTGCCCAGGTGCCGTCGCGGGCTAGGGGCGGGCGGGGGCGGGCTGCAGTTCTGCGGGCGAGGAAAGCGGAAACCCAGTGTCCTAGTCCGAGTCGGAACTGGAGGAGGAGCCCGGGGTCGGAGAAGCGGAACGTCCGAGAACCGCAGGACCGCGACGAGCCCTGCATGCGAGGAACCTTGGTGGAAGTGACCTGCCCCCAGCTGACCTGTTAATCCACGTTTTAAATCAATAAAAGCAGGGCTTGAGTTTTTGAAACCTTGTTCAGTGGAGCGTTTCTTCACAGTCAGCTTCTTGCCCACTCTTCACTCATCCCCTGGTGATTTCACCCCAGATGCGCTTTGGAGCAGCGTTGCTAGGGATCGAAGACTGAAGTTCACCCTTGAGTCAGACTACCTTGGCTGCTGCTCGACCTGGAGCAAAAGCTGGACCAGATAAAGCATCCCAAGCAGTGGAGCAAATACGAGAAACTTTTGCAGAAGGGGTTGGGGGAAGCTCGACAGCTGAAAGCACTACCTGGAATTCCCCTACTAAGGAAACACCCACGTATTTAAATTGAAGGGGTGGGGTGGGGGTGGGGGGAGAATAAAAGAAGTCGAGAATTAATGTACAGGTAAACGTTGGAGATACTCAGTAGCTAAATTATGGTCTTATGCTTGGATGGTGAAGTGCACAGATCTTAGTATTTATTCGTAGAGAATGAGTTTATTGAGGTCTGACCTGTTTCTCTTTTCCTTTGCTTTTTGTAACTTGTTTTGCCACATGAAACTTCTCTGACAACCATCAAAATGCTTTATATTCAAATTAAAAACAACATGAACATTAACTGTGTTCTGGCTTACCGCTGCAATACTTACACAAAATCATCTTTGTGAACTAGACAGAACAACAGCGTTTTAAATGTTTGTTTGCTTTTCCCTCACCTGTAAGGTTTATTATGCTGTACTCATAATTACAGTGAGTAATTACAGAATTACTGTGAGCAATTCTGATAATGAATTAGCAGAAGGAAACTGGTTATGACTGGGACGTGTGCCTTAGTTTCCTCCTTCAACAGATAGTTGTGGAGCACTTATTTTATGGAAAGTACTGTTCTTAGGCCTGGGAAGATACCAAAAAAAAAAAAAGTCACCCCTGCTTTATATTCTAGTTAAGACTGGGATATTGATAACTACTAAAGAACAAAAGAGTGTTGTGTTATTCAAGATTTGTGCCAGTAAAAACATGAACTTCAAGAGCTAGGCCTGCTGTGTCTCACAGTTGACAATATCCCCAACAACCTCTAAGGCAGATAATTGTCTTTCCCATTTTATAGTTGATAAGACAGGTAGTGAGAGGTTCAAGTGAAAAGATATAAAACGTACATAAAAAACCTATACATATAAAACCTGTACAGATGTGAAGGGAGGCTTCCAGGCCTTAATTTTTTCCCATCTGTTCATTGATACTTTCCATCTCCATGACTTCAATTTACAGCTGTATCAGAAAGTTATAAGCTTGGGGAATCATGAACAGGTTTCAGGACATGTATGAAAAACAGTATGTGCACACTTTTTTCTTAGAAATTGTGTTCATGATATTTTCAAAATGGTTTGTGACCTTAGAAGTTTTCACATATTTGGGCTTCCTTCCTTCTCATCTCTAAGTGCTTATTTCCAAATATCTACTGGAAATCCACATTTATATCCTTCAGACTCCTCACTTTGTCTAAAATTGAATTTTTTATAATCCCTCCCCCAAAGCCACTTGCTGTTTCTACTATAGTCTCTGTCTTGGTGACTAGTGTACAGTTCTCCTTCTGTATCCATGGGGGATTGACTGCTGATACCAAATTCATGGATACTCAAATCCCTTTTATAAAATGGTGTAATATTTGCATGTCACGTACATACATCTGCCCATATACTCTGAATCATCTCTAGATTACTTATAATACCTAGTATAATGTAAATGCTATGTAAACAGTTGACCCACATAGCAAATTCAAGTTTTGCTTTTTGAAACTTCTGGAAATTTTTTTTTTTCCCCAAATATTTTTGATCCATTCTTGGTTGAATCTAAGGGTGCAGAATCTGCAGATATAGAGGACTTATCCACATGGGAACTCCCATTTCTTTCTTTTTTTTTTTTTCCCAGGCTACCACTTCTTTACTATATCGCTTCTCCCTGTGTACCTCATCTAGTTATTTCTCTCATCTTTGAATTTAGTTGTTTCATAAATATGGACTACACACTACTGTGAGGCTCATCCTGCCATTGATTCTAACAGTTTAAAAATTAAAAACGAAGACAAAATTCTAGTTTGAGAACAGCTCAACTTCTTGGGGCAGGAGGAGACATGTAAAATGATGATTGCAAATCACAAAATAACGATGAATTTTTACATTCATCTGAAATATTATCTACTTGGCACTCTGCTAAGTGTAGGATATACAGAGTTGAACAAAATGTGCCTGGTTCTTGCGTGCTTTTAACATGTGAGTTCTTAGGGTTGAAAACAAATGTATAATTTCAAATTATGGTAAGTACTGTGAAGGAGATGAACAGGTGCTGAGACAATAACAGGATAAGAGGAGAAATTACTTGAGATAGGATGTTCAGGGAAAGTTATATTTAAACTGATTCCTGAAGGATATGACCGAACTAGGGAAGAACATTCTAGACAGAATAGAATTTGCAGAGGATCTAATGCAGGCAAGCTGTTGAGTGTCTTGAGGTGAAGTTAGGATGGTAGGCTAGGGCCAGATTATAAAGGGTCTTATAGATGGTAGTAAAGTGGAATTTTCTTCCCAAGTGAAATAGAGACCTATTGAAGAATTTCCTCTGCCTAATGTATGGACTGGGGTGAGCAAAAGTGAGAAGAAGGCAGCTAATGAGGAGATTCTTGAATTTTATAGAGGTGAGAGATGATGGTGATTTGGATCAGGGTACAGGTAGTGGAGATGGATGGAACAGGAGAATTCCAGACATTTTTTAAAATAGTAGTAATAAGACTTGGTGATGATTTGAATGTATGCTCTGAGGAAGATAAATATCAGCAAGATTTGGTGGGTGGGTGGAAATGGAAAAGTCAAGGGTGGGTTGAAGGTTTATAGCTTGTTGAATAGATGGTGGTACTCCCAAGTGAGTTTACAACGTCAGAGGAAAAGGATAGGAGAAGATAAATTTGGTTTTTGGACATATTGAATTTCAAGTACCATTGGGATCTCTAGGGAGAGAGTCTCGATCACATAGCAAAATTTAGGGAAACACATGAGGTTTTCCAAGAAGTTCATCTTTTAAATCTGTTTTTCTCTCTCCTCATCCTGTCAGCTGAAATTCATGCACTCAGCATAATATATGTAAGATATGGCAGCAGTTGTCTAGTCCACTCTGACCCCAATTTTTGCTTCTCCCAGCCCTCTGTAAAACTTTTCTTATGGCTTCTTATTTATAAGCCTTTGATGAGGTTTTGGCTACAGGGAAATGTAATTTCCCCTACTACATACCTTTCATGCCTCTCGCTCAGGTGTGGCCTCTGTAAATTTCCCAGGTCCTAGAAGCAGAATAAATTGCTTCTCCACTACTTGACCTATATCTTTTTTTTTCTGGGTCATATTCCATTATCTCATAATTACTAACTTGAGTTAATAATGTATTCTTCAACTGGATTATGTGCCCTTTGATGCAGAATTTAAGTCTTGTTCATCTTTGCATATCCACTGTCAGCACTTGGCATATTAGGCATTTAGATATGTGAAATGTGTCTTGTGTGAATAAATAAATGTGAGAATTTAGTGGACTGAGAACTCTAGGAACCCCTTCACCTAAGCTACTTTTCTGCCACCATATACTGGAGTATTTTGAAGATTTTCCATTGCCTGTAGTTCATCTTTGTTAGTGCGAATCAAATTAGTCATGTTTGGCATCATCACTAATATTTACTTATCACTTATATGTACCAAGCACTTTTCCAAGTACTTTACACATGTTACGTATTACATATCTCATTACACTCAGATGAGGAAACTGAGGTCCAAAGGAGTGGAGTTACCAAGATCACATATCTAGTAAATGAAGGAGCTGTGTAATACAGCTGCTCACATCAAATTATTCATACCATTTATGGAGACCCAGATCGATTTTTGGCTAATTAAGCCTCATGAGGCACTTGTCATGGAGAAGGAAATGGCAACCCACTCCAGTGTTCTTGCATGGAGAATCCCAGGGACAAGGGAGTCCAGTGGGCTGCCATCTATGGGGTCGCACAGAGTCAGCCACGACTGAAGCAACTTAGCAGCAGCAGGCACTTGTCAGGTGTGCATGCATGCTAAGTTGCTTTAGTCTTTTCTGACTCTTTGAGACCCTATGGACTGTGGCCCTCCAGGCTCCTCTGTCCATGGGATTCTCCAGGCAAGAATACTGGAGTGAGTTGCCATGCCCTCCTCCAGGGGATCTTTCCAAACCCAGGGATCAAACCCATGTCTCTAGGGTCTGCATTGGCAGGCGAGTTCTCTACCACAAGCACCACCTGGGAAGCCCTTGTCAGGTGTAGGCCTGTTTATGTGATTTCTTTTTCTGTATTTCTTTGGTTTTTTTTTTTTTTCCCCCAACATCCACTGTTTCTTTCCTCCCATACCTTTCTACCTCCCAAGACTGAGTTAGATTATTGTCTTGCCAACTGACTCCAAAGACAGACACATTATGGTCCCCTTTAGTTTAGGCTCTTTCTTTTTCTCTCTCTCTTTTGGGGTTTTACTCTAGAAAGATGCAAAATTAATAATGAGAAAGTTATAAACCATGAGACCTCCCTAAGTTATCCTCTCTGGTCCTGACTAATCATAGATTCCTTACTAAATGGAAACTAAAATGTCCAGTAATCTCTGCTCTCATCTTTACCTCTGAAGGCCCTCAGCATACCTCTCATTTCCACAGACCCAAGATCGCTAGAAGAGACTGGCCCCCTCCTCACAATAGTTTGATCTTGGCTTACAGTTGTGGAGATGAGATCAGAGCAGGACGGAAGCAGTGAGGAATATCTAGTCGGAGAACTTCTATCTCTTTCCTCCTTCATCTTTTTTTTTAATGTATATAATTTTTTTTTTTTAATTTTTGTGCTGGGTCTTCTTTGTTGCACAGGCGTTTTTCATGTTGCCCCAAGTGGAGGGCTACTGTCTAGTTGTGCACAGACTTCTCATTGTGGTAGCTTCTCTTGTTAGGGAGCATGGGCTCTGGAGTTGTAGCTCCCAGGCTCTGGAGCACAGGCTCAAGAGTTGTGATGCACGGGCTTAGTTGCTCCACAGAATGTGGAATCCTCCCGGACCAGAGATCGAACCTGTATCTCCTGCATTAGCAGGAAGACTCTTCACCACTGAGCCACCAGGGAAGCCCTGTTCACTCATCTTAATAGCATGCCTTTAGTAGGGCTGAGCTTCCTGACTTCAGGGTGTTTTCTCTTACCAGTCAGATTCCTAACTTACCATCAGTCACCTGTATGACTTAGGTGTTACATTAAGCCATATTTTATTTCTTTCAGGCTTTAGAAAATTTGCGTGTATACCTGTGTGAAAAAATCATAGCTGAGAGACATTTTGATCATCTACGAGCAAAAAAAATACTCAGTAGAGAAGACACTGAAGAAATTTCTTGCCGAACATCAAGTAGAAAAAGGGCTGGGAAACTGTTAGACTATTTACAAGAAAACCCCAAAGGACTGGATACCCTGGTCGAATCTATTCGACGAGAAAAAACACAGAACTTCCTTATACAGAAGATTACAGATGAAGTGCTGAAACTTAGGAATATAAAACTAGAGCATCTGAAAGGTAAGATATCTTAGGTATCCAAAAGTTCATTTAAATGTAACAATGCTTTTGTAAGTAGAATGAAGAACAGAAAACCCAGAAATGACCATTTTTGCTTTTATTTAAAAAGTTCAAGCTTCAGCATTACATTTGATTTGTATCTTTTTAACCTTATTTGATTTCATTACATTGGAAAAGTGAAGTATCGCTCAGTGTTCTGTATTTCTGTTCATTAACACTACATTTTGGAGAATGCAGTGGCAACCCACTCCAGTGTTCTTGCCTGGAGAATCCCAGGGATGGGGAAGCCTGATGGGCTGCCGTCTATGAGGTCACACAGAGTCAGACACAACTGAAGTGACTTAGCAGCAGCAGCAACCCTGTATTTATAGAAAACAACCATAATGAAATTGCAGTATTTCATAGAAACACAGGAGTTTGTTTCTAAAGTTAGTAAAATGCAGGATTAATCTGTTAAAAAGTAACCCCTGAAAATGCAGATCATAAATATAAAGAACAGTGTATAGGTAAATTTTACGTTTGATAAACTCTGGTGGTTTTTCTTCCACCAGTTGATCATACAATAAAATAGTTGGCCTATGTTGATAAGACTCATGTTGTATAAATTATATGTGACTTTAAACACTAGAATCACACTCAGTCTGGTGAGATGAGAGAGGTATAAAACTGATACTGATTAAGGGAGGAGCACGTTTACCCGTTCTGTTTCACCCTTGCCCTGGAGCACACACTCACTGATTGGAATGCTGTCTAGAATTGTCTGCACAATTTAAATTCCCCTCTCCCCCAAATCCCCCATTTTTTCCCCCTGTCTCTCTCTACGTAGCACATAAGATAGATGTGAGTGTGATAACAGCTCTATTCCAGCTCTTTTAAGCACTAGGGAAACAGAAACAGGTAATTTAACTTTACCTTACAGAACTCAGTCTATAAGAGTGAGGCTGGAACATACGTGAAGTTTCCCCGTGAAACGTATTTAAGAAAATAGTTTCTCTTCCATGGGACAGAAATGCTGACTGTATTGTGAAGTTGAAAAACTAATGGAAAAAAAAAAAAATGACATACAGATGTGCTTTACAGACTTTGCAGGTGTTATACCAAATCTGTCAACTCAGAAACTTTCTGTGCCTGTACACAGTTGGGTTGAATATTTGCTAAGCCAAACAGAAAGATAAATGCATTTGTATTTATTTCCACCATGAGGCTAATTGTTGACTGTATCCTTTGGATATGACAGAAGTTTTTTTGTTCAGAACAACCACTGCTCTTTAAGTAAAATGGTAGGTTGAGCATCAGAACATTTTTTGTGTAATATGAAGAGGAGACTTGGGTTCTAGGTGTCACCTTAGCAGAAAGTAATCCTGGAATGTTGGGCATGACTTCAGTGTTCTGGGCCTCGGTCTTCTCATAGTGTCTCTCATAGTGAGAGGCTATCCCAGATGCCCACCAGAATCCCTTCCACTTCTAATACTCCATGATTCAGGAATTGAAAGTACTTAACTTATAGAATTTTAGGATATATCTAGTTTTAATTTTGTTTTTATTGGGTAGTGGTGTGTGTGTGTGTGTATTAGAATGCCTAAAAATATTTTTTAGTTATAAAAGCTGTTTCTTATTCTATGAATAATTTTAGGAGCTACTTTATTTTTTCAGGTCCTTCAATGGTTAAGTATAAGTACAGAAATTAAATGTGAATTTTAGCATGTCATGTAGCTTCCTTGAGATTATTCACTTGTCTCAAAAATGTAAAAAGCAGTATACTTCATGATTGTCAAGAGCAGATAAAATGTGAAATGGATTATGACAATTTATAAACTCCTGTTTAAATTTGTATAATCTTTAAAAAGTTCCAAGATGGGTGTGGATTCACATTTCCTAGTTACTTCTTATTTACCTCTGAATAATTGTATTGTAGGACTGAAATGTAGCAGCTGTGAGCCTTTTCCTGATGGAGCCACGAATAACCTTTCTAGATCAAATTCGGATGAGAGTAATTTCTCTGAGAAACTGAGAGCATCCACCATCATGTATCACCCAGAAGGAGAATCCAGCACGGCCCCCTTTTTTTCTACCGATTCTTCTCTGAATTTGCCTGTTCTAGAAGTAGGCAGAACTGAAAATCCCACCTTCTCTTCAACTACACTTCCGAGACCTGGGGACCCTGGGGCTCCTCCTTTGCCTCCAGAGCTGCAGTTAGAAGAAGAAGGAAACTCTAGTGAGATGTTTCTTCCCTTACGATCACGGGCTGTTTTGCGGCAATGACAGTTTACTGCCTTTTATTATTTTTTTAATGATGACAAAAAATATTGAAAAGGATATGAATCATAAAATTGCTACAGTGACTTACTAATATTGATACATGTTTTATAAAATGCAACATAAGCATACTTTGTAAATAGAATTTTCTAGAATAAAAAGCATATTTTTAGAGAGCTAAAGTAAGTGTTGATCATATTCAATGTTGATCATGTACTTTTCAGTATTTTCAAATTTCAGAAGTTTGAGATTTAGTGTTTTCACTCTCTTTGTGTGTTTAGACTAACTTTAATAGACAACACTTCTCTATTTGAGAATAGAATGTTAGACTGTGAATAATGTTTCTTCCTTGTGAGTTTGCGTTAATAAGTTTCACAGTCTAATAGTCCTTTCCAACCATTCAGCAGTAAATTTTCAGAATTAAGCTGTTTCCATTTGGTAATAAAGCCTATCACTACTGGGAAAACTGCCAGCAGACAGAAAAATATCTTTTCCCCACTTAGTTGGCTTCCAGACACTTGCAAAGTCCCCTTTTGATT
Source organism: Ovis aries (assembly GCF_016772045.2). Taxonomy (NCBI): domain Eukaryota; kingdom Metazoa; phylum Chordata; class Mammalia; order Artiodactyla; family Bovidae; genus Ovis; species Ovis aries. The sequence continues at coordinate 62,303,777 of NC_056054.1, read as the reverse complement.
CAGAGGGATATCTAATGGAGTTTGAGCCAGCTAAGGTATCAATTTGCCAAAATACATGTCTTACTAATTTTACTAATAAATACTACTTCCTTAAAATTGTGACATTCTTTGCTTTATCATTTTTATTCCTAAAGAAAAATCTTAGCATAAACTTCAGTTATTTCATATAATTTGATGAGATTTTTAAAAATACTTTTTTCTGTATTTTTTGTTCCCTTTTATGAAGACCACTGTACAATTGAAATAATTAGGACAAAATGGTTTTTGTGTGTGTATATTACATTCTATTTTTAATACTGTCTGGAACAAGCAGATCATTTTTTCTATGACAAAGTATGACTTATTTTACAAATTTATAAATCTTCTGCTTTCATTGTTTTCATTAAATTATAATTATCTGTTTCCAGATACCTGTCTCATATATATTTCCATTACTTGCAAAAAGCAGAGATGGAAATATGCTATTGAAAATAAACATTTTTAAGTTGTAGTGCTGTGTTTTGGAAGTTTCTATTTTTTCAATAGGAAATACCTAGAACAATTTTTATAGGAAATATTATTTCAAGTTGTGAGATAAAGTTCATTTCTGAATGGACTGATGAAATTATCAATCATGAAGAAGACTGGCATATTGGCTTTTAAATGTTTTTAAAGACTGGGTGATTTTTATAGTATAAACATTTTCCAAGGATTTTAGAGAAGCATGTTTCACCTCCAGGATAGGATTGGCAGTTGAAAAAAAAAAATGACATTATGTTTGAAGAAATCTTTTTAAAAGGCAGAAGCAGGCTTTTCATTTATTAAAATAAAATTTGATACACAGTTACTTTTTTTTAAGACTTACTTGCAATCAAAGATCGTAATTTAGATATGCTGTAGCACCTATATTTATATTAATACTTTTCTTTCAGACTGTTGACTAACTATGTAGGTAATTAAATTTAAGGTTTTTGGGTTTTCAAATTTAGGCTTTTGGGTTTTCTAAATCCTATGAAGTCCATTTTTTTCCTTTAAACACTGAAAACCAGCCGTTGCCAAAAATGTAAATTTGAATGGTAGTCTGACATGATAGAGTGCAACTGGTTATTGGGTTGATTAATGCAGCAGTGAAAAAGTTCTCAGATACATTATCACTTAATATAAAAAAATACACCTTTGAGTCACTTTTTTAAATTGTTTTAAAAATTGAGAATTTATTTTCTAGAGCAGTCCTAGGTTTATGGAAAACTTGAGCAGAAAGTAGAGTTCCCATATACCCACCCCTGTCCCCTGTTTCCTATATTGTTGTTATGTTCAGTCGATAAGTCATGTCTGACTCTTTGAGACCCACACCAGGCTCCTCTGTCATTTACTATCTCCTGGGGTTTCCTCACATTAATGCCCATTGAGTCAGTGATGATATCTAACCATCTCATCCTCTGCTGCCCCCTTCTTTTGCCTTCAATCTTTTCCAGCATCAGGAATTTTTCCAGTGAATTGGCTCTTCACATCAGGTGGCTAAAGTATTGGAGCTTCAGCTTTATCATCAGTCCTTCCAGTGAATATTCAGGGTTGATTTCCTTTAGCTTTGACTGGTTTTATCTCCCTGCTGTCCAAGGGACTCTTAAAAATTGAGTCTTCTCCAGCACCACAATTTGAAAACATCAATTCCTTGGTGCTCAGCTTTCTTTACTGTCCAACTCTCATATCCATACATGACTACTGGAAAAACCCCAGCTTTGACTATATGGACCTTTGTAAGCAAAGTTATGTCTCTACTTTTTAATACACTCTCTAGGCTTGTCATAGCTTTCCTTTCAATATTAAAAATGTTTTAAAATATATATACTTAACAATTGCATAAAAGGTTGTTTGATGAATCATACAGTAGTATGATCAATATTTATTATACAATGATTATTGACTTGGGAAAAAAATAGCTAACCGAGGAGCAAATGTACTCTTAGGAGGGTTTTCTGAAAAGAGAGCTAAATTTAAGCACAATTTGTGAGTAATTTTAACACTGCTCCTAAAGTCCTCACTCCGAACTTGACATTCTACTTAATTATCAGACAGTTGTCCTGTGGTGGTTCTCAAACTTTGCTGCCCATTTTAGAGTCACCTAAAGAGCTTTTAAAGATCCCAGTGCCAGGCTACACCCCATTGCCAATTAAATGAGAATGTCAGAATGTTTGGATTATGAAAGACAGTCATCAAAAGTGTGTCAAAATTTCTAGGTGATTCCAGTGTGCAACAGTGTTTGGAAACCACAGTCTTACTGGGTGCCGAATACTGGTGGCTTGGTGTTTCCACATGTGTGTTACTGTTTTCAATGCTAATACCAACCCTGCAAGGAAGGTTTTATTGTCACCTTTTTTTGAACAGAGAAACAATCTCTTTAGAATTGAAATCTAGGACTGTTTGATATTTAAGGTCAGTGTGCTTTCTATAACTCCATGCTTTAAAAAAAATTTTTTTTCTGTTTTTATTTATTTGCTATTTTTTCTTTGGAATATAATTGCTTTGCATAATTTTGTTAGTTTGTTAGTTTTTGCTGTAGCTCTCTTGTTAACATTTCTCAGATGGCAGTTAAGAGTGGAGACTGTATTTTTTTGCTCATTAATTCAGTATTTACTGGTACCTATCATTCTAGGTACTGCACATAACAGCAATAAACAAAACAGACCAAGTCTGTGTTCTCATAGAGAACTCGTATTCTAGTTGGAGGACAGAAAATAAAGAAGCAAACCCAGATAATTCTAGCTGCCACAGATACAAAATAGGGCATGTATGAGCTAAAAAGTAACTTGGACCAGAGTATAACAGCATGAGGGAGCTCCTCTCAAAGCAAGCAACATTTGAGCTGAGCAAATCATAAGAAGGAAGAGGCCAGCTGTGTGAAGTTCTAGGGAGAAGTTTAGGCAAACTGTGTGGATCACAATAAACTGTGGAAAATTCTGAAAGAGATGGGAATACCAGACCACCTGACCTGCCTCTTGAGAAACCTGCATGCAGGTCAGGAAGCAACAGTTAGAACTGGACATGGAACAACAGACTGGTTCCAAATAGAGAAAGGAATACATCAAGGCTGTATATTGTCACCCTGCTTATTTAACTTATGTGCAGAGTACATCATGAGAAACACTGGGTGAGATGAAGCACAAAATGGAATCAAGATTGCCAGGAGAAATATCAATAACCTCAGATATGCAGATGACACCACCCTTATGGCAGAAAGTGAAGAAGAACTAAAGAGCCTCCTGATTAAAAGAAGAGAGTGAAAAAGTTGGCTTAAAGCTTAACATTCAGAAAACTAAGATCATGGTGTCTGGTCCCATCACTTCATGGCAAATAGATGGGGAAACTGGCTGACTTTATTTTGGGGGGCTCCAAAATCACTGCAGATGGTGACTGCAGCCATGAAATTAAAAGATGCTTACTCCTTGGAGGGAAAGTTATGACCAACCTGCTGCTGCTGCTGCTAAGTTACTTCAGTCGTGTTTGACTCTGTGCGACCCCACCAGGCTCCCCCATCCCTGGGATTCTCAAGGCAAGAACACTTGTGTGGGTTGCCATTTCCTTCTCCAATGCATAAAAGTGAAAAGTGAAAGTGAAGTCGCTCAGTCGTGTCCGACTCTTAGCGACCCCATGGACTGCAGCCTACCAGCCTCCTCCGTCCATGGGATTTTCCAGGCAAGAGTACTGGAGTGGGTTGCCATTGCCTTCTCTGATGACCAACCTAGACTGCATATTAAAAAGCAGAGATATTACTTTGTCAACAAAGGTCAAGGCTATGGTTTTGCCTGTAGTCATGTATGGATGTGAGAGTTGAACTATAAAGAAAGCTTAGCACAGAAGAATTGATGCTTTTGAACTGTGGTGTTGGAGAAGACTCTTGAGAGTCCCTTGAGCAAGAAGATCCAACCAGTCCATCCTAAAGGAGATCAGTCCTGGGTGTTCATTGGAAGGACTGATGTTGAAGCTGAAACTCCAATACTTTGGCCACCTGATGCAAAGAGCTGACTCATTTGAAAAGACCCTGATGCCGGGAAAGATCGAGGGCAGGAGGAGAAGGGGACAAGAGAGGATGAGATGGTTGGATGGCGTCACTGACTCAATGGACATGAGTTTGGGTAAACTCCGGGAGTTGGTGACGGACAGGGAGGCGTGGTGTGCTGCAGTTCATGGGGTCGCAAAGAGTCGGACACAACTGAGCAACTGAACTGGACTGAACGTCAAGTGCAGAAGGCCTGAGGCAAGAATATAAGCTAGTGAGGACAATACAGGCAGGATCATAAGAGGGATGACTAGGGAATTCTGGAGCCTGGATTGAAAAGTAAGGTTTCACTATCAAGTAAGATAAGATCAGATATGAAAGGATTTATAAACCATTGTGAGAAGTTTGAATTTTCTTCTTTCCTTTTAGTATACTGAAATAAAAGGTGTATTAGAGACTAGTATAGGTTTCCCAGGTAGCTTAGCTGGTAAAGAATCTGCCTACAATGGAGGAAACCCCGGTTCGATTCCTGGGTTGGGAAGTGAAGGAAAGTTACACGGCTCAAAATAGCCGAGAGTTAAAACTCCCCTCTGGGTCCTTCCCACCATCCTATGCACAATAAAAAACTCTCTCACCTGAAGAAAAAAAAAATGGACCTTAAGGTTGATTACACCCAGCTCCCAGTCGATAGCAGCCTCTGACCAATCTCCAGAATTCCTTGCCCCAGCCATTTAAGAGATAACTACTCCGAACAACCTTGAAGAAGAACAGGCCCCCTTAAGACAGTAGATTTCCACATATATATGCCTCTATATACTTACTCTTTTCTTGGGTTAGTGCTGCAGCTCACTAATCTGACTGCTGCCCCTTCTCACCTCATTAAAGGTGATCGGTTCCTGTAAAGCGGAGAAGGCAATGGCACCGGACTCCAGTACACTTACCTGGAAAATCCCATGGATGGAGGAGCCTGGTGGGCTGCAATCCATGGGGTCGCTAAGAGTCGGACACGACTGAGCGACTTCATTTTCACTTTTCACTTTCATGCATTGAAGAAGGAAATGGCAACCCACTCCAGTGTTCTTGCCTTGAGAATCCCAGGAACGGGCGAGCCTGGTGGGCTGCCATCTATGGGGTCGCACAGAGTCGAATATGACTAAAGCGACTTAGCAGTAGCAGCAGCAGTTCCTGTAAAGTGCCAGTCTTGTTCTTTTTCTGAACCTCACCTTGTCTAACTCCCTTACCCTACAGGAAGATCCTCTGGAGAAGGGATAGGCTACCCACTCCAGAATCCTTTGGTTCCCCTGGTGGCTCAGCTGGTAAAGAATCTGCCTGCAATGTGGGAGATTTGGGTTTGGTCCCTGGGTTGGGAAGATGCCCTGAAGGAGGGCATGGCAACCCACTCCAGTATTCTTGGGCTTCCCTTGTGGCTCAGCTAGTAAAGAATCTGCTTGCAATGCGGGAGACCTGGGTTCGATTCCAGGGTTGGGAAGATTCCCCTGGAGAAGGGAAAGGCTACCCACTCCAGTATTCTGGCCTAGAGAATTCCATGGGCTGTATAATCCATGGGGTCACAAAGAGTCGGACACTGAGCAACTCTCACTTTTCGCTTTTCTGGTGGGGCTGGAGGCTATGTCCGGATGACCAATCCCCAGTAAATCCTCTGGAGACTCAGTCTCTGGTGAGGCTCCCCTGATGGCACCATGCAGGTTGTCACATATCTTTGCTGCAGAAGTGAGCACTGTCTATACCTCCATTGAGAGAAGACAACCAGAAGCCCTGCATGTGGAAGGCTCCAGCATTCTGCCCCCTACATCTCTTCCCTTGGTTAATTTTAATCTGTATTCTTTGGCTACAAAAACCATTGTTGTTTAGTTGCTCAATCATGTCTGACTTAGGCATCCTTAGGTGCGGTCTCTGAATGCATACCGCTGATAGCTACTTTATTGCTTTCGTGTGTGTATCATTCTTCTGAGTTCCCCAAAAGTCAAAGATTTCTGGTTTCCCTGGTGGCTAAACAGGTGGTTATATCATTTACTAAAAGGGAGAGACACAAATGTAGAAGCAAGTTATATGGAAAAACAATTTACTGATCTTTAAGTGGGTGTTTGAGACCTGGCCATAGGGATAGTTTAAGAGCCAAGTAGAGGTGCGGTTCAGAGCTTGCCTTGCAGAGACTGGATTTGGAGACCAGGCTGTTGAAGTCACAAGCATTAAGGTGGTTAACACTCTGGAAAGGGATGGTCTGACTTGCAACTCTGTAACACCTGGTTAGTAAGTGTTCCTGAACGATGGTATAGTACGTTGGGAACCATCAACACTTAAGGGCCATACAGAGCAAAGCCAGCACGGAATGAGGCTGACAATAAGAAGCCATAGAGTTTGGAGGATCCCTCAGAGTGGTGTGATGCAATACAAGAGAAGTTCCAACAAAGAAGGTTGTTCAGAGTGTGCTGGAATGAGGTGAAGCAGGAGAGAATTCTGCTTGACCACTCACCCACAGAGGTCTTCCATGACGACAGAGGGGACGAGTAATTCTATTTTGAAGAAGAGATGCTGCGCAAACAGGAAGAAATCCCGGTCTCACTGGGCAAGGGCTTTAAGGTGGCAGTGAAAAGAAATTTTTTCAGCTCTTCTCTGCCTTTAATAAAGCCTTACTGTATCTGAAAGTTTGGTTGAGACTACCGTCTCGGGATCTCTCTTTTCAAGTCCTCTCAGTAATGAGCATTAGAACTCCCTGTTTAGGGACGTGTGAGGCCAGCCTTCAGCCTCAGTCCTCCAGAAGTGAAGTAGCTCAGTCGTGTCCGACTCTTTGCAACCTCGTGGACTGTAGCCTACCAGGCTCTTCCGTCCATGGGATTCTCCAGGCAAGAATACGGGAGTGGGTTGCCATTTCCTACTCCAGGCGATCTTCCCGACCCAGGAATCGAACCTCGGTCTCAGGCATTGCAGGCAGACACTTTAACCTCTGAGCCACCAGGAAAGACAAACTCGGGCGCAAAAACGCGACGCAACCGCCAGGGGGCGCAGGCCTCCGGCCCACCAGCGAGACTTGGGGCGGGGTCAACTGCGGGGCGGGCCCTGGAGTGACTTCCGGTTTCCGGCGGAGCCCTGGGGGGACCGGTGCAGCAGTCATGGCAGCGGAAGAGAAGGATCCTTTGAGCTATTTCGCGGCTTACGGGAGCAGCAGCTCAGGCTCCTCGGACGAGGAGGATAACAGCGAGCCGGAGGAGACAAGTCGTAAGGCCCAAGATCCAGCGAAGTCGGCCGGCGGCAATGGGAACAAGGCGGAGAAGCGGCTGCCTGGACCAGACGAGCTGTTTCGGAGCGTGAGTCGCCCGGCCTTTCTCTACAATCCGCTCAACAAACAGATAGACTGGGAGAGGCACGTCGTCAAAGCTCCAGAGGAGGTGAGGTCCCCAACCCCGTTTCTCGATCTTGGTCCCAGCCTCCGCCCCCTTCCTCCTGAGCCCCGTCTTGGGGACCAGCTGTCCGCCCCTCACACGCAGTCACGCCCTGCGGGATGCCGCACCACCCTCTCCCACTTCCAGCCCTGGGGAGCCCGGGCCCCTTTCCCCCAGCCTGGTGGGTGTCATACTGGACCCGCAGCCCCCGCCCCCTTGTGAGGAGACCCAAACCTCCACACTCGGTGCCCTGACCCCGCGCGGCGAGGACTAACGGTGGTGACTCCCCCGCCCCCCCTGCTGCAGCTTCTCCCCGAGACCCCTTCCCTTTGACGCCGAAGTGCCTGCGGTGCTGCCTCCAAGACAGTGTCTGCTGCAGCCTCCTGAAGGGGTCAGCCTTGGCGTAGTATCTGAGACTGGATTCTTCTTTGGTAACTAAAAGTTATTAGCTTTATTCGTACAGGGAACCCTTTGGCTTTTCACTTAACAGTATTGTGATTTTGATGGAAAAATGTGTCTTTAAACCTTAAAAAAAAAAGTCAACCTGAACAGTAAGCGAACGGCAGGGAGTTGCATGTGCCCACATCGATTATAGAAACCTCGGTTCCTCACAGTGCTTCTTAATGTGTTTGCTTAACAGCCTCCAAAGGAATTCAAAATATGGAAGTCAAACTATGTACCACCTCCGGAGACGTACGCTACAGAGAAGAAACCTCCCCCTCCAGAGCTGGATATGGCAATAAAATGGTCCAACATATATGAGGACAATGGTGATGATGCCCCACAGAATGCTAAGAAAGCTAGGCTTCTACCGGAAGGGGAGGAGACAGTGGAATCAGGTGAGGCAAGTCAGACTCCAGTGGTAATACCTTTTGATCCCTATGATGAGTTTTAAAAGAATGAGATATTTAACGAATGAAATTTAAATCTATTGAGTTAAACTGATTATGATGGTCTTTGGATATCTTTTGCTCTGTTTTTGAGAAAGGTCATAAAATATTCAGGATTTAAAGTGAAATCTTTGATATCTCAACCAGTATTATGTGTGATATATGATGTCTTATTGTTAGAGCAACATGAGTTACTTCATAAACTCTTTGTTGTAATCACAGTTGTGAAGTGGTGAAGGTTTTGCTTTATATTAAAGCAGTTGTGCTTTAGAGCTAAAATTAGCATCACAAAATGAATTTCTTACCCTTAATACATAGTGATTAAAAATAGTAGTAAGATAATGACTTAGTTGTCTTGCCTTGTTCATAATATTGTAATTCCATCTCTTGCTTGGATTTTAAGTGTTAGGTAGTTAGAGTAGGAAAAAGGAGTCATAAGTAATCACAGTAATCTCTGCTTCCATACTTTTACCCACTCCACCTTCTGGCCTCACTTACTTAAAGCCCTTCACCGGCAGCAGAGTCAGCCCTCTGTGATAGACTGCCTTTTTCTCTGCCCTCATTTCACATGGCCCCCTTGTAGTAGTTGATGTGCTCAGTTGCGTCCGACTCTTTGCAGCCCCATGCACTGTAGCCTGCCAGGCCCCTCTGTCTGTGGCATTTTTCAGGAAAAATTACTAGAGCGGGTTGCCATCTCTTAAGATCTTAAAATTCAGCACTGAATAGACCAAGCTATTTAATGGTTCCATACCTTCAGTGGTTCCATATATGTTTCTCCTTAGTCTGTGGTTAAAGATTTGTTCCTCTGTACCACATGCATGTGCATGCTCAGTCACTCAGTCACGTTCGACTCTTTTTCACGTCCCACTCTTGGTGACCTCATGGACTGTAGCCTGCCAGGCTGCTCTGTCCACGGGATTTCCCAGGCAGGAATCCTGGAGTGAGTTGCCATTCCCTTCTCCAGGGAATCTTCCCCACCCAGGGAACCAACCTGAGTCTCCTGTGTCTCCTGCGTTGGCAGGTGGATTCTTTACCCACTGAGCCACCTGGGCTTCCAATGGATGGCACTTACCACTCTTTATGTGCTGTTTGTTCGTAAGTCTGTCTCCTTTATAAAAATGAGTTTCTTAAATACCAGGATCCAGGGGTTATTTATGTTTGTATTGCCATTTGTAGTACTTTTAAGTGTTTAATGGATTATTGGACTAAATATTTTTGACTGTCATTTTTATGGAAGAGTGTGCTATTTTTCTTAAACAAATTTCTGATCTTCCCATAATACAAGTACTACTTTACTTAGCTCCTTTTACAACTGTAGAGAATTTTCTTGTGAGAGAAAGGGTAACAAACTGGTTGAAGGTCTTACTCCAGTTTTTGTTTGCGTTTTTTAAGGAATAGGATATTTATTCAGATCTAAAATATCTTTTCAGAAAATTAATACTTGTTAATTCCAAATGGAAAAAAAATAGTAACTTCATTTTGGAGTTATTCATTGTAGAGAAGCCTGGAAGACACGATTTTAATCAAGTGATTAAACTGAACATCATAAGTAATAGGACAAATCAAAACTGTCACTTGAACACAGCATCACATTGGTGATATTCCTGTCAAACACAAACATATCCAAATTGAAGGATATTCCACAAAATAATGAGCTGAGTCTTCAAAAGTATCAAGATCATGAAAGTCAAAGATTAAAGAAACATTTTTGACTAAAGGACCCTAAAGAGATGGGACAGTTAAATGCAGTATACAGTCTGAAGTGTATACTCTGATTTTTTTTTTCCACTATAAAGGATATTACTCTCCAGTTTTGATTCTACCTGGTTTTTCCATTTTTTTCATGACTTCTGATGTGAATTAGAAATCACTAGTGAAGGCATATTTTCAGTAAATGGCATCTCTTTGGAGATGCCAAATGAAGTGGACATTTAAAATGCCTCATTTTATAGTAGTTTTATATAGTTAATAGAAAGCACTTTTGCATAAATTACCTTTAATCCTTACAATCCCTTGTGAAACCGTTAGGGAAATGTCAAAACGAGAGCTTATGTGACTTGTCCAAGGTCACAAAATTAGACAATGCCAATCTCTAAAATAATACTTTTACCTAAGTTTTCTAGTTTATTACTCTTAGCAACCTAGTACAGAGTTAGTATGTTTGTTATTACTGTTTGTAGACAAGAAGACAGTTGCAGCTTAAAGAATTTACCTAACTTCACACAAGTAGGAAGAGACAGAACAGGAATCAGATTTTTAAATGGAAACGATGCTTTATTAAACTGGGGTTTGGTCTCTTGATGTTTTCCAAGCCAGGGTGCTTGAGAAGTATCTGTCCTGTGGGAAGAATTGGCAGTAAGGCCATTAGAGTTGATATTCAATCCAGGGTGTCAATAGACTGGTGCTCTTCTCTTTGTTCCTGTGTGGAAAAGCCTAGGCTTATATACCAGGACAAACAAGTAGAATGAATTATCTTTTTTTCCAGCTTGCCTTTTAAATTCAGATAGAAGAAAATATGTGTCAGATAATGCTGCTAGTCCCATGATAATTTCTGACCATATGATGGCCCTCTACTAGGAAGTGGATATTGGCAATGTCAAAAAACAAAAGGATCCCAGGGCTCAGCCAGCTTAAAGCTGGATTATGAGATTGAAAGATAATACTGAAATCTTCAGTTCTGACTTTAATGTTGGTTGTTGAGTGTAACTGTCCTTTTTTTGTAATAAATACCTTCCTTCTTAGAAGTGATTTTTACCATTTCAGTCTCCTGTGCCATGTTAACAAGTTGACTTCCCATCATCTTTTTTTAGCTTTTTTTAAAATTCATAAAAAATCTTGTATTAGAAGTTCCACACTCTTAAATTATCTCATTTTCTAGATTATCAGATAACTTTGATTTTACTTTTCTTCTCATTTTCTGCCCTTTGGCCTCTTTTTACCAGTTAACTCCTTCTAGTTAGAAGAAGCTGGGAAAAATTCAAAACTCATTACAGAGCCTTACTACTTACCAGCACTTGTTTAAAGAATTTATGAAGTTAGTTTCTGTTAATAATTTAAACTTGTTTGCTTCAAGTGATGTGAATTCCATATAAAACAACTGCTTCCTTAGTGCATCTGTAGTAGATAGCACAGAGTAAAAATGAGAAACTCAGTAAAGTTGATTAAACACTTTTTTTTTCCCCTAAGGCAATGCCTTGTTATATCACTAGATGGCATTAGCTCTTCTGTTCAGCGACTAGTAGGAAGTTATTTTTCTAGCCTCAGTAGCTTGTTTTTCCTTGTTATTCAGTTAAGTGTTCTTGTAGTAAGTGACAGACTAAAAGCAGAAGTGTCTTAGGATCATCTTTTTAGTATATGTTAGCAGTGCATTTTCTAGTAGAGTTTAAAAGTAATTTCAATTTTTATATTACTAGTGAAAGGAATCTCAAAAGTCGGGCATGCTGCTGCTGCTGCTGAGTCACTTCAGTCGTGTCCGACTCTGTGTGACCCCATAGACGGCAGCCCACCAGGCGCATGGTGATAATTAGAATCCAATTAAAAAACAAAGACCTTGGCTGGTTTTGAAGATGCATTACCTGCTTTGATACTAATTATTGTCCATATCAACAAAAGAAATATTCTGAATATGGTAGTTATCAGAAGGGAATTGAAGGCTGAGGGGGTTTCTTTTGTTTGTTTTTTTAAATTTATTTGTGTTTGGCTGAGTTGGGTCTTAGTTGCCTCATGCAAAATCTTTTTTGATGTGGCATTTGGACTCTCTAGTTGGGGCACATGGGCTCAGTAGTTGCCATGCGAGGGCTTAGTTGCTCAAAGGCAGGTGGGATCTTAGTTCCCTGACCCACATCCCTCGCATTGCAAGGCAGATTCTTAACCACTAGACCACCAGGAAAGTCCCAGCTTAAGGTTTTCAGTTTATTTTTCCCATAATGAGTTTGTGATCCAAAAAACAAATGAACAAACAAAACAGAAGCAGACTCCTTGATAAAGAGAACAACCTGGTAGTTGCCAGAAGGGAAGGAGTTAAGGGGACAGGTGAAACATGTGAGTGGGATTAAGAAGTGCAAACTTCCAGCTATAGAATGAGTTAAAGCACAGGGATGTAATGTACAGCATAGGGAATATAGTCAGTAATACTGTAATAACTGTGCAGTGACAGGTGATAACTAGACTTATTATGGTGATCATTTCATAATATATAAAAATATCAAATCGCTATGTTGTACACCTGAAACTAATGTTAGTGTCAATTATAATCCAATTTTTAAAAAAAGAGTAGTGACAGAACTCCTCAGTCTTTATCAGAAGAATATCAAAAAATAACATGTAAAACTGACTGTGAAGTGTTGAATAATAATGGTGACGTTGGCATTGTTCTCTTGACAGTTAATAATAAAAGGGAAGTTGAAAAAAAAAGTCCATGTTCTATATCAGTTGGCTTCCCAGATTTTTTAATATGAAGTCCCCTTTCAGCATCAGAACATTTTTTTATAGGCTACCACATGGGTAGTTATTGAACTTTGAGTATCTCTTGATTGAGAAATAAAGTACAAAGAATTCAGTGATGTGCTTAAAATAAATTTGTACTTTATAAATCATAACATCTCCTACGTATAATTTATTCCATCTGTGTGAAGTTCTTAAAATAATGCCACACGTTTGTTCAAGGATGGGAACTAACAGCTGCTCTGTGCTACCCTGTATTTTGTTGAAATGTGTAGCTGGATTGTTGTAACTGAATTAAAGGGTCCACTGTTTCAGATTTTACAATATTTTTATTTATTAATTAAAATTTTTCTGTGACTACAGATACTAATAACGTTTTCGAAAAGTGTAAACGACATGGTTTTAATTTGAGGTTCTTCTCCCCTCCCCTCTCCCGATTCTCCATAATATGAAGGGGGGGAAGAAGCCTGTTTTTGTCTTGCCATTGGAATATTCTGACCCTCCTGGGAATGGGGGAGAAAGTAGAACTACCTACATAGGACAAAATTGAAAATACGGTTTCAGTGAAACATCTACCTGTGAGTGCTTTTTTAACTTCAAAAAGTAAATGTGGGGGTGGGGATGGGGAGATGAAATAGGGAGGGAAGTTGTTTGTGGGAGAGAGAAGGCAGATTAGAAGGGAAAGACTACCAGATAGTCACTTAAATAATGTCATGGTTAAATTGACATCTTCTTTTGTAAAAAACAACAGAAAATATCCCATTCTTAACATGTAGATTATGTATTTAAATATTCACCATGTATATACTGTAGAAGATTTGAGAATCGCTTTATCAGAACAAATTTGATTTTCTTATTGTCAGCTGCCTTTAAGTTTTTGTTTTTTATTGGAAAACTTTGAAACAAACATTAGTTGAGGATGATGATTTTGTTATAGAGTCAATGAAATTTTAATGTTTAATATTTTTTTAAAGTTACTGATTGAAACTCTTCCTTTCCTATTTAAAGATGATGAAAAAGATGAGCATACTTCTAAAAAGCGCAAAGTAGAACTGGGAGAACCAACAAAGAAGAAAAAATAGACAAGAATGACAAGAATCTTTGGACTGCAAAACTTGTGGGTCTTTTTGGCAAATTAAGTTGATACTGTAAATTATTATGAAACAACATCTCCATGAAAATATATGTTAATTAACTAATGAGTATTCCTGCTGGAACGTTCCACTGTAGAATTCATTTTTTATTTAAAAATATGTATTTAAAACTGAAATGGTGACTTGTGATTGTGTAATTGACAATGCTTGGAAGCATTCTTGCTACCGCAGAATTGGTGACATGCTTTGAGTTTCATCCCAAGTTGACATGCCAATGTTCTGTGAACCTTTTATAAAGGAGTATATTTTTAAAGTAAATACATTGTAATGTACTGTGAACTTGTAGGGTGCTTTTCAACAGTGTTTGTACAGTGTAAATAGATCATGAAAATAAATTTACCGATATTACTGCATAACATTAACATTTGAATATCTGTGACAAGTACCCTTTTTGCCATGTGACCTTCTAATAGTGGATATTTCCATTTTGGAAGTGCCTCCATGTTCTAGGTGCTTTGTGCATGTATTATCTCTGATCTGTAGCCTAATAAAGCAGCTATTAGTAGCCTCATTTTATAATAGAGATTAATTTATCCAAGGTTACACAGCTAGTGAGCAGTGGATTCGGGATTTAACTCAGGACACTTGAATTCTGGAAATCACACTAAACCACGTATCTGGCAATCTGCATTTAGTCATCTCTTAGAACTGCAGTTACCCTATTTTCCAGGTACTCTTCTGTGTTAATCAGGGGAGATCTCCTCTCCTGGTTATGTTACTGCACTTATCACATACACCTTATGTTATGATCTTTTGTATATTTGCCTCTTAAATAGTAAGCTTGCCAGAGATAAGGATCTTCTACAAGTTGCTAGATGTAGCAAATGAAATTATAGGACAACCAGTTAAATTTGAATTTTAAATAACGATTGATGGTCTAGTATATGTGATATTTGGGACATAATTATACTAGAAATTTGTTTATCTGAAATTCAAATATAATAGCCTCTTCTATTTCATCTGGTAACCCTACTTCTATGTGTTTTCTTTATGCAACTCCTATTTTAATGCTTTGCATATGATAAAATCAACAAGGGGTATTTAGGGAGATGATAACAGATTTGACTTACACAGTCCAAAATGCAGTCCAATTGTTTATAACATTTTGAAACATAAAAAGAAAAGGTTATGTACTCCATCAGTCTTTCCATGATTCTTACGCCTTTAAGAGATAGGAGTTATAGGACTTTATTGAGTTTTTTAAAATCCCCAGTCTGAATAGTTTCCCCTACACTGAAAACCAACATTCAAAAAACTATAAAATTTGTTGAGAGCACAGATCAAGTAGATTAAAGTTTGTGAAAATCATTAAAAGGATGCTAGTCACAGTGTTTTGTGAATTGAGGAAGGGACATGAGTGTGATAGCTTCCAAGGTATCGTAAACTTAAAAATCCAATTCTACAGCTGCTTATTCTCTAGGTTGATAACTATCTGAATTCCAAAGTTGAAGTAATTGATAGAGCATGAAACCTTTTGCTTAAAATTGAAGTCTTTGTGCGTGAATAATTAGGAGGGCCATAGTATCATGTACCAGGGAGTGACATCAGCTGGTAAAACATGAGTCCCATGTGACAAATGGGAATTCTAAGGTGGTGATTCCCAAGTCTGGAAAAGTCTATAGTCAGGATTCATGTATCGATGGAGCAGATATCTCAGAAGATACTGAAATAAAAGGTTTAAAAAACTAGTGTGAAAACAAACCACAGAAAAATGCCCACCAAGCCAGTATCTGAAAATCTTTTTAACCTCTTTTTATCATTTATTGTTTCAACTCCTAACTTCCATCAGTCAGTTTGTGATGGAAAACAAAGGATCACTAGATCAGTCCCTAGTGGTTCTTTGAGCTTCCTTTCTAGAAGGTAGCAGAATGGGGGAGGTGAGAAACAAACACAAGTTTTTCTTGGGGGAGGTGAATGTTCTAATATTTTATCTATAGGACAAGTAGTTATTACACTTGTGAGATTATTAAGATGTGCACCTATGTGAAAGTGAAAAAAATGAAAGTGTTTTGAGTCCAACTGTTTGCAACCCCAGGGACTGTAACCCACCAGGCTCCTCTGTCCATAGAATTCTCCAGGCAAGAATGCTGGAGTGGATAGCCATTCCCTTCTCCAGGGCATCTTCCCGACCCAGAGATAGAATTTGGGTCTCCTGCAGTGCAGGCTGATTCTTTACCATTTGAGCCACGAGGGGCACCTATGTGAGTACAGGTCAAACCAGTTTTTGGTTTTGTTTTTTTAATAAAAAAGTTTTTTTAGTATTTTTTTAATTGGAGGATAATTGCTTTGCAATGTTTTGTTGGTTCTGCGGTGCATGAATCAGCTGTGTACAACATGAATCAGCTGTAAGTATGCATATATCTCCTCCCTCTCTAGCCTCCCTCCCACCCACCTCCCATCTCACCCTCTAGGGCGTCATAGAGCACCAGGCTGAGCTCCTTGTGTTACTCAGCAGCTTCCCACTAGTTATTTTACACATGATAATGTATATATTATGGAGATACCTTTTAAAAAAAGCTAGGAATTAAACTACCATATGACCTAGCAATCCCACTACTGGGTGTATATCCTGAGAAAACCATTGTTCAAAAAGACATGACCCTCAGTGTTCATCGCAGCACTATTTACAATAGCCAGGACATGGAAGGAACCTAGATGTCCTTCAACAAATGAATGGATAAAGAAGTAGTATGTATATATAATGGAATATCAACCATAAAAACAAGTTTTAGGAAGGGGAAAGAATTTAGGAAGAAAGAGGCTAAATACTGATATTTTAGAGCAGTCTGACTCAGCCATTTATGGTATCTCGGGTTTCTTTTCAAAATACGGCCAAGTAACTGAAGGGGAAAGGAACTTGCTTATGCATTGCTTCACCTGTAGAAATATTCCTGGTTGGAAAATTGACTTTTCACTTCCCTCTCTAAATCTACCACCACATCAGAGAGTAGATTTTTTTCCCCCCCCTTCAGAAATGCCCTGGGAACATGTTTAAGAGTTCATGTGGGTAATGTAGATACGGAGCTATTTGGTTCAGGTAATGAACACCCAGTGGATAAGGATCTAAAAATCCATGAAGATTAGGAAAATCCTTTATTCAAGTTGCTTCTGTTTTAGAAGTCAAGTCACTTAATGTTTCTGATTGTTTCCTCATCTTAGGATGAGTAAATTAAGTTACATCAGGCATGAGCTTCATTTGGGCAAAGAAGGAATTTTGAGAAAAGAACTAAGTAAGCTTTTGTGGGCCATATTTTAAAACTCAAAGTATAAATAACTTTACAGAGTTTTATGAAAAACATTCTAACTGGAATCAAAGATCATTACTGAGGAAAATGACCCTTTTTAGCCATTAAAATACAAACATAACTTAGACTTGCTTCTAATCTTAACTCTTAATGCTGTGTAGTGCTTTTGAATTCGCAAAGTTCAATCATATAGTAGTATTTTATTTGCCAAAAACCTAATGGAGTAGGTTTTATAAATTCCAAATTAGGAAATGAAAGGCCCAGTAAGATGAAACAATATACCCATAAATGCACCAGAACTTAGCTTCAGAGCTCAGGCTAGAAGCTGCATCCCATTTCATGCAAAATTTATGGAGTAACTATAGTGCAAGGCATTATAAGAATAAAGGACTCATCTTCATTTTGGATGAAATCTCTCAGCCATGGAGAGGACAGATATGTAGGATGCAAGTCAAGTCAGAAAGGCTGGTCGCTGTAGTCCAAATAGTGACAAGTGTCTGAGTGAACTAAGGCATTGGAGAAATTTGAGAAACTTACAGTGCTTAGTTGGATATAAAGACTGAGGTCTCCTTTTATTGCAAACTATATACTTTTAATTTAAATGTAAATGTAGCAATGCAGGTTTAGACCTGACCTACATGTAAAACATGTTGCCATACAATTCAGTTAGAAACAAAGACCCACTGAGATATTTGAAAAATGTAATTATTTTCATAGGTACCTGAATTTAACTCAGCAACTATGATAAGAGCTTTACTAATTTAAGTCCACACTGGGCTTTAAAATGTATCATTTGTGATATTTTGGATTTTAGAGTTTTATATCCATAGTGAACTGCATTCACCCCTCCATTATCACTTAGTATAGAAGTTCAGACATTCCTACAAAAAGGTGTTAGATTCCCAGCAAGTGTTTCGAACTTTGCGTTATATTCTAAAATTTTTTCTCTTCATCTCCCTCCACAGAGATAGTTTTCCCAATATAAGGCATTGTATTTTCATTTTAATGAGAGGAAAAAGAGAGACAGATACAAAGAAGCATTTGTATGTGCAGAGGAGGAATTTTGTGTTTTATTCATTAATTAGAACTGTACCAGCACATAGTAGGCACTCAATATATCAATATATCTTCAAAGTGTTGATGATAAGGTAAGAGGAATTCCTCACCCAAGCTTAAGGGTGATCCTCTTTTTTTTTTATGAAACTGCACCCTTTCTTTTTTAAATTTATTTTCAATTGGAGGACAATTGCTTTACAGTATTGTGTTGGTTTCTGCCATATATCAACATAAATCAGCCATAGGGATACATATGTCCCCTCCCTCCTGAACCTTCCTCCTTCCTCCCACCCCATCCCACCCCTCTAGGTTGTCACAGAGCACCATGCTTGAGCTCCCTACATCACAGCAAATTTTAGGGGTGGTCTTCTTGAGGCTTGTGTTTTCAGTCATAAACCAGTTTAAGTCTTGTGTCATTTTCAGTCGAGAATGTCCTAATTGATGTGAAGCTCTTTTTACTCCTGTGATTTCTCCTAAGGGCCCATGTTCTCTTTGTTTCTTCTCTCCCGCTGCCTCTCTTCCAGCTGCCTTCAGATGCCAGTATACCTTACAGTGTTCTCTTCTTTACATTGGTTCCTGACAATGTCAGCCAAGTTCATAGCTACCCAAAATTAGTAACACTCTAATGATTTCCTGCACAGTTTCATGCATGCAATTGTTCACTTCTGCTTGGGTCTCAAAGGCCCCTCATATACTGTACGTCCAAAACTCAACACATTGAGTCAAAACCCACACCATCTCCTATAATTCATTTCTGGTTAATGGCATCACCATCAACCCGGAAATCTGTCCTCTGCCTTACTTCCCATCACATGAGTTTGGTCAGCAAATACTGAGGGTTCTTTCCCCTCATTCTCTTAATCCAGCTCTACTAAATCATTTACAGTCCCCCGGATACCCTCCAGTTTCATCATTCTGTACCTTCACTTGTACCATCTGCTTGGCCTGGCCCTTCACTATCTACTTAGCAAACCCCTCTCTTTCCCTCCAAGAAGCAGTTCAATTATTCCCTCCTTTATTCACCTTGTTCTGTTTATCCCTGTATCTGGACCTGTGTGTTGTTTTTCCCCATGCTCAGTACCAAACAAATAGCCAACATTTACTGAGTATTTATTATGTGCCAGGTTTTATTCCCGGTGTTTTCCATGTATTAGTAACTCATTTAATTTGATGAGGTAGGTGCTATTACTAGCCCTACTTTTCAGGCGAGAGAACTGACAAACAGAGAGGTTAGGTGATTTGCTTAAGGTGGGAGAGCTGCAAAAGGCAGGCAGTCTGGCTCCAGACCCTTTCCTCACTGCACTGGAGTCAATAGAGTGAGTGGTGTGTGTTTGAGGCAAAGAATGTCTTAGCCCTAGAAGGCATTCAGAATACAAATACTTGGAAAATTAATGAAACTAGTTCACTAACCAGAAGCCCAGCATTTGTTTAATACACCAGAAACATCTTTCAGATGGATCAGATAAATGGAAAAGGAAAGTCAATGCATGAATGTTTTAGGAAGATTGATGCATAATTCAATAATTTGGTAGCTTATTTATCACATGAATGAATAAAAGTTGCTCAGCATGTCTGACTCTTTGCAACCCCATGGTCTCTCCATGGAATTCTCCAGACATGAATACTGAAGTGGGTTGCCATTCCCTTCTCCAGGGGATCTTCCGACCCTGGGATCAAACCTGGTCTCCTGCATTGCAGGCAGATTCTTTACCATCTGAGCTACAGTCTCTCACTTATCACATAGTTGGGGTATTTTTAATTGACAGTCTTAAAGTAATAGGTCTGAGAATAAATACCTCTTCCTCCAAAAATATATTTTAGCTTTTCACTTGTTTTTCAGAGTCTACTTTTTTCTTTTTCTTTTTTTTTTTTTTTAGCAAAGCCAGATAGATAGCTTTAAACCACAAATTTTGCTTTAAATTTCACTGGCTTTTGTCTAGCATTTCAAATTATGGCTTGAGTTTAGAGTCAAAGCACCAGGGCATGGGAAGGCCTCCCCTGGTACAGCCTTCCCAGAACCTAGGAATGTCTCCTCTGTGATCTTACCACTCTTTTCTCGGCTCACAAGCAAGCCCACGAAATGAGAGGTTTATAGGCTGGATTTGAAAAGTCATTTCCTGTGCGTCTGTAATATTTTGGTATCCAGGATCTGGAACTCCTGTTCCTTTCCCTGTGTTTACCATTTTCAGAAAGAGGAGAAGAAATGGAGGATTTGGTGCATATCATTGAAGTAAAAGTGCACCTCTATTCCTGGCATAATTACCTGTCTCCATTTCTAAATAGGACCAAAATTCTAACAACCTTTGCCAGCTGACTGTGGAGTTTAAATTTAGAATTCCTGAGAAAAACTGCATTGAAATAACACTCACTTCCACTAAGGAGGTGACTTGTCTGCCAGCAAAGCTATAGGCAAGCCAACTCAGAAATTACTCGCGCACGCACCAGGAAGATTTTAAGACCCTGTTGCTGGTTTTTGCTAGTTTTCAATCTGGAGAAACAGCCACACACACACACACACACAGAATCAATGAAACCTCTCTCTTTTTTAAATTGGAATATGATTGCTTTACAGTGTTGTATTAGTTTCTGCTTTACAACAAAGAGAATCAGCTGTAGGTATACATATATCCCCTTCCTCTTAAGCCTCCCTGCCATCCCCTCTCCCTGCCCATGCCAGCCCTCTAGGTCATCACAGAGCACCAGGCTGAGCTTGCTGTGCTATACAGCAGCTTCCCACCAGTCATCTATTTCACACATGGTAGTGTATATACATGTCAATGCTACTCTCCCAATTCATCCCCTCTTCCCCCTTCTATGTCCACACATCCATTCTTTACATCTGTGTCCCTATTTCTGCTCTGCAAATAGGTTCATCTATACCATTTTTCTAGATTTCACACGTACATGTTCCCTTTTTCCCATATTCTGCCTTCAGGCCTTCCAGTCCAGTCCTCTCTTAACTACAAAGAGTAGCCTAAAACTCTGAACAGTAAAATTTCTTCCATAACATCTGGAATCCATATGTCAAATCTGTCAAGGCATAAACTTTTCATTTTTTTTTCTTTTAATTTAGGCTTAATTATTTGAAGCCCTGCCTCCCTCCATACCAAACTAATTAGAGCAATTATCTGAGCCATCCAAGGCTGCAGATCTGTTAAAGCCTGTTATTGAGGCTAACAAATGAGAGGGTTAATTTCTCTAGACTGCACCATAGTTGGGGAAGAAAGATAATAAGCCCTTATATTTGTAAGGTGATTGTGAATTTTCAAGGTCTTTTTTCCCTAACACCAAGCTGCCACCTGGGAGAAGAGCTTACTCTCGAGATTGCAGACTGTCTGGATGTAAGTGACTTAATTGTGAACTGAAGCACTTGGAAGTCACCACTACAGCATGAAGGAGGTTCCCCCAAACCTGGCTGCTTCAACTGTACAAAAAAGATTCTGGAGCTTTTTTAAAGAAATAGGATTGCCAGTGGGAGTTCCTAATTTAATCTTTTGCCCTGGAGGTTTTTAAAAATCACATAGCCTAATGTTAACTTTTTCTTTTTAAGCCCAGGAGATTTTGTTGAAGGAGGACTAGATTTTTCTTAGCATTTACCATGATTTTAACTAATTTTTCCAACTGGGATTTGTGAAAATGTGATAATGATGGAGAACAGATTTTTTTGTTGTTGCTGTTAGTGTTCTAAGAGAAATTACAACTTTATTGCACTAACTTTTAAGAATGTGTTGTCCATGTAAAAGAGTAAATTGGAGAATAGATTTTCAATTTCCTCACTTAGGTGCCAAAAGTAAGAGAAAAAGTCCATGTGTTTCAGAAGAACAGAAAACAAAACTTTTTAAACTTTTTTTTTACTATGAAGAAATAGTAGTTACTTTTTAGTCTTTTAAAGGACAGGAACAATATTTACACCAAAAATATAACAATAATTAATTTGTCATATTGTTTTAATTCATTGTCATAACATTCATGTTAGATACAATTTTTTATAACAGTATTTATTAAAATTTTTTCTGATTGTGAAAATAGTACATATGTATTATAAAAGATCTGGAAAAAAACACTTTTGGCAGAGAAATACGCTGTTAACATTTTAATATATAGTATTTTCTTAGAGTTTTTTTCCTATCCATATGTATACATGATCTTAACAATATAGATATCCCATATTTTACTTAACATTAAACATTATCAATTCCATTAAGAATTCTTCAAAGACCTAATTTTTAAAATGTTATTTATTTTTATTTATTTTGTTATAAATATTTCCATATTTTTCACCGCTATAAATGACCCTAAGATGAAGATCTTTGTAATTAAGTATTTGGTTGTAGTATTTGATTACCGAATTACTTTTGTGAGTAAGAACTCAATACAGAGTCATATGTAAGTTCATCCAGTTTGAATTAATGCTCCTAACCTCGAGACCATATTTAAACAAGTATTTTACAAACTTTTGTACAACTCCTTGAAAGTCCTAGATGTTAAATCACCTAAATGTTAGATGAGAAACCAGCTTTTTATAGTAGCAATTTGACATTTCTAATATATCCTCTTTTTAGGTGTGCTGAAAAACCATGTTTCTTTTTAGGCTGCCCCAAAAAGCTACTCACCAGTGCTCAGACTGAGAACCTGGTTATTTTGCCTCCAGCAAAAGGAATCTGTGGCCACATGAACTAAAGACTAATTTTAAGGTGAAAAGAGGACTGAGGGGAAAAAATAAAGCAGATTCAGCTTTTCTCCCCCACTTCTACATTATTGACAATATTAATGAAGGTAGGGAAGCAACAGTTAGAACTGGACATGGAACAACAGACTGGTTCCAAATAGGAAAGGAGTACGTCAAGGCTGTATATTGTCACCCTGCTTATTTAACTTATATGCAGAGTACATCATGAGAAACGCTGGCTGGAGGAAGCACAAGGTGGAATCAAGATTGTTGGGAGAAATATCAATAACCTCAGATATGTAGATGACACCACCCTCATGGCAGAAAGTGAAGAGGAACTAAAAAGCCTCTTGATGAAAGTGAAAGAGGAGAGTGAAAAAGTTGGCTTAAAGCTCAACATTCGGAAAACGAAGATCATGGCATCTGGTCCCATCACTTCATGGCAAATAGATGGGGAAACAGTGGAAACAGTGGCTGACTTTATTTGCGGGGGCTCCAAAATCACTGCAAATGTTAATTGCACTGCAGATGTTGATTGCATGAAATTAAAAGACACTCCTTGGAAGGAAAGTTATGACCAACCTAGTTCAATTCAGTTGCTCAGTCGTGTCCGACTTTTTGCAACCCCATGAATCACAGCACGCCAGGCCTCCCTGTCCATCACCAACTCCCAGAGTTCACTCAGACTCGTGTCCATTGAGTCAATGACGCCATCCAGCCATCTCATCCTCTGTCATCCCATTCTCCTCCTGCCCCCAAATCCCTCCCAGCATCAAAGTCTTTTCCAATGAGTCAACTCGTCACATGAGGTGGCCAAGGTACTAGATTTCAGCTTTAGCATCATTCCTTCCAAAGAAATCCCAGGGCTGATCTCCTTCAGAGTTGACTGGTTGGATCTCCTTGCAGTCCAAGGGACTCTCAAGAGTCTTCTCCAACACCACAGTTCAAAAGCATCAATTCTTCGGCACTCAGCCTTCTTCACAGTCCAACTCTCACATCCATACATGACCACAGGAAAAACCATAGCCTTGACTAGACTGACCTTAGTCGGCAAAGTAATGTCTCTGCTTTTGAATATACTATCTAGGTTGGTCATAACTTTTCTTCCAAGGAGTAAGCATCTTTGAATTTCATGGCTGCAGTCACCATCTGCAGCAATCTTGGAGCCCAAAAACATAAAGTCTGACACTGTTTCCACTGTTTCCCCATCTATCTCCCATGAAGTGATGGGACCAGACGCCATGATCTTCATTTTCTGAATGTTGAGTTTTAAGCCAACTTTTTCACTCTCGTCTTTCATTTTCATCAAGAGGCTTTTAGTTCCTCTTCACTTTCTGCCCTAAGGGTGTGTCATCTGCATATCTGAGGTTATTGATATTTCTCCCAGCAATCTTGATTCCAGCTTGTGTTTCTTCCAGTCCAACATTTCTCATGATATACTCTGCATAGAAGTTAAATAAGCAGGGTGACAATATACAGCCTTGATGCACTCCTTTTCCTATGTGGAACCAGTCTGTTGTTCCATGTCCAGTTCTAACTGTTGCTTCCTGACCTGCATACAGATTTCTCAAGAGGCAGGTCAGGTGGTCTGGTATTCCTGTCTCTTTCAGAATTTTCCAGTTTATTGTGATCCACACAGTCAAAGGCTTTGGCATAGTCAATAAAGCAGAAGTAGATGTTTTTCTGGAACTCTCTTGCTTTTTCCATGATCCAGCAGATGTTGGCAATTTGATCTCTGGTTCGTCTGCCTTTTCTAAAACCAGCTTGAACATCAGGAAGTTCACGGCAACAGGCAAATTTGGCCTTCGAATGTGGAATGAAGCAGGGCAAAGACTAATAGAGTTTTGCCAAGAAAATGCACTGGTCATAGCAAACACCCTCTTCCAACAACACAAGAGAAGACTCTACACATGGACATCACCAGATGGTCAACACGGAAGTCAGATTGATTATATTCTTTGCAGCCAAAGATGGAGAAGCTCTATACAGTGAACAAAAACAAGACCAGGAGCTGACTGTGGCTCAGATCATGAACTCCTTATTACCAAAATCAGACTCAAATTGAAAAAAGTAGGGAAAACCACTAGACCTTTCAGATATGACCTAAATCAAATCCCTTATGATTATACAGTGGAAGTGAGAAATAGATTTAAGGGCCTAGATCTGATAGATAGAGTGCCTGATGAACTATGAAATGAGGTTCATGACATTGTACAGGAGACAGGGATCAAGACCATTTCCATGGAAAAGAAATACAAAAAAGCAAAATGGCTGTCTGGGGAGGCCTTACAAATAGCTATGAAAAGAAGAGAAGTGGAAAGCAAAGGAGAAAAGGAAAGATATAAGCATCTGAATGCAGAGTTCCAAAGAATAGCAAGAAGAGATAAAGCCTTCTTCAGCGATCAATGCAAAGAAATAGAGGAAAACAACAGAATGGGAAAGACTAGAGATCTTTTCAAGAAAATTGGAGATACCAAGGGAACATTTCATACAAAGATGGGCTCAATAAAGGACAGAAATGGTATGGACCTAACAGAAGCAGAAGATATTAAGAAGAGGTGGCAAGAATAAAAAGATCTTCACAACCCAGATAATCATGATGGTGTGATCACTCATCTAGAGCCAGACATCCTGGAATGTGAAGTCAAGTGGGCCTTAGAAAGCATCACTAGGAACAAAGCTAGTGGAGGTGATGGAATTCCAGTTGAACTATTTCAAATCCTGAAAGATGATGCTGTGAAAGTGCTGCACTCAGTATGCCAACAAATTTGGAAAACTCAGCAGTGGCCACAGGACTGGAAAAGGTCCGTTTTCATTCCAATTCCAAAGAAAAGCAATGCCAAAGAATGCTCAAACTACCACACAATTGCACTCATCTCACATGCTAGTAAAGTAATGTTCAAAATTCTCCGAGCCAGGCTTCAGCAATACATGAACCATGAACTTCCTGATGACCAACCTAGACAGCATATTAAATAGCAGAGACATTATTTTGTCAACAAAGTTTCATCTAGTCAAGGCTATGGTTTTTCCAGTGGTCATGTATGAATGTGGAGTTGGACTATAAAGAAAGCTGAGTGCAGAAGAATTTATGCTTTTGAACTGTAGTGTTGGAGAAGAATGTTGAGAGTCCCTTGGACTGCAAGGAGATCCAACCAGTCCATCCTAAAGGAAATCAGTCCTGGGTGTTCATTGGAAGGACTGATGTTGAAGCTGAAACTCCAGGCCACTTGATGCGAAGACCTGACTCATTTGAAAAGACCCTGATGTTGGGAAAGATTGAAGGCAGGAGGAGAAAGGGACAACAGAGGATGAGATGGTTAGATGGCATCACCAACTCAATGGACATGGGTTTGGGTAAACTCCGGGAGTTGGTGATGGACAGGGAGGCCTGGTGTGCTGCGGTTCATGGGGTCGCAAAGAGTCAGACACGACTGAATGACGGAACTGAACTGAACTGAACTGAATGCAGTTAACAGAGGAAAACCTTAGGGGGAGCCAAAAGCTACTGAAGCTACCCTCTGCTTTCAGGCAGGCCAAGCCGGTTGGCTTCCCCACAGCAGCGGGCTTGCACCCCTGCAGCAGGCAGCAAACTTAGAGAGAGTGCCAAGGAACACCTTCTCCGGAAAACAGGACAGAGGAAAATGCCTTCTTATCGTGACTTGTGGAATTGGGGAGATTCCACAATGGGAACTCCCAGTACAGTTTTACCAGAGAGTAGGAGAAGTAACATTATACTTCCCCTCACCTTGTCACTTAATCACACTTACATTGTTCCCTCACTCTGGGCATTTTATCTTCCTAACTGGATTAGGGGCTGCTGCAGAGCCCTGGACAGAGGAGCCCCATGGGCTGCAGTCCATGGGCTCACAAGAGTCGCATACCACTGAGCAACTAAGGATGGAGGCAGAGCCAGAAGGGCCTTAAATTTCTTGTGGGACAAATTCAGAGACCCAGCACAACACAATAAAGATAGAACTTGTCCAATAATTGAATGAAAAACAAATTCTTAGTGTGCATGTTCATGCTCAGTCATTCAGTCGTGTCAGACTCTTTGTGACCCCTTGGACTATAGCCCGATAGGCTTCTCAGTCCATAGGATTCTCCAGGCAGGAATACTGGAGTGTGTTGCCATTCCCGCCTGCAGGGGATCTTCCCCACCTAGGGATCGAATTCCTGTCTCCTGCATCGTCTCCAACAAATTCTTTACCCCTGAGCCACCTGGGCCCTGGTAACTCTTAGCATCTTAGCATGTCAGCGCAAATAAGTTTGCAGGGCTTTTCCTGCCAGCCTATTTTCTTTGGGGGGACTGAGCAAAGCAGCCCAGGGAAGAGAGGACTGGCAGGAGCAGTTTACTAAGGTTTTCATTTCCTTGAACTGGCCCTGGAGTTCGCCAAGTCCGCATTCTGATTCCTGTACATCAGTTAATCCAAGTATTAGCAACTTTCAATTAACAGAGATCCTCACCCTCACTTCCTCAATTTTTAGAATAAAAGATGGCAAGAAAACGATAGAAACTTTTTATTTTAAAAAACGACTTAAACTGCTTTTCAGAGTTGGCCATTAACAGTGTATAATAAATACAACCCAACCTCCTAAGCCTTCTCCATTCAAGAAATGTATTCTGAGAAAAGTACTTGCCTGTGCTCTGAAAAAAAAGAAAAGAAAAAGATCTCCATTGAACCTGACACTGAACCTCACAGTTGCAAAGCCCCTGAGGAGCCAGCCAGTGAGGAAGGCTCTTCACCTTCTTGGTCTGAGTGCCTCAGACTTAGCACAGATCTCTCTTAAGGACAGTTGGTAAATCTTGTGGAATGGGCTTGAAGAGGTGCTGCTCTCTACCGTGTGGAATGACAGTACTCTTTCGGGTTTACACTGGTGAGGGGGTCCAACAGGGGCTGGGGGAAGGAGGGTTGATCATTGATTATTCATGGGGTCAGCTGCTTCATAGAGTCTATTTCTAAATTAATTTTCAAAACATTTGTTGAGTCAAAAAGATAGTTTTAAAATACATGCAAATTAATACTATTAGGAGATACTATTTCTCACCAACTGGATTAGAAAAATTCCGCTTGACAACACACTCTGTTAGTAAGGCTACAGAGGCACAGCATACTCATACAACACAGGCAATAGGGTAAAGTAATACAAAATCCATCAAGAGAAAATTTGCAAATTCTATAGAAATTACAAATATATTACAGAGTAACCCTACAATTGCACTTCTGGAAATGATCCTGTGGATACACCAATACATATGCAATGTGATATACATACGTATATAATGTATAATATGTACTGGAGAAGGAAACAGCAACCCACTCCAGTATTCTTGCCTGGAGAAGTCCATAGACAGGGTTGCAAAGAATTGAACACGACTGAAGATATACATGATTTTTATTGAAACATTGTTTATAATAGCAAAATATTGAAGTAAATCAATATCACATGGAACTGGTTAAATAAGTATAGTTTACCCACTCAGTGGGATAGCATGCAGTGGGGAAAAATAAGTAAGGTAATGAAGTTGTTTGTATAGAAATGGAAAGATATCCAGGATATACTATAAATTTTGAGAAAAGGAAGTTGCATAAGGTATATATACTATGCTGCTTTTTACTTTTTGTGTAAGAAAGGAAAGGATAAAAATATATATTCACCAAACAATGGAATATTATTTTGTGCTAAAAAGAAATGAGCCATGAAAAGGCATGTGCATATTACTAGATGAAAGAACTGAATCTGAAAACACTGTGTGGTATATGATTCCAACTATATGACATTCTGGAAAAGGCAAAACTATGGGAACTTACAATAAAAAGATCAGAGGTTGTCAGGAGTTGGGGTGAATGGAAGGGATGAATAGAGCACACAGGATTTTTAGGGAAGTGAAAAGACTTTGTATGATACTATAATGCTGGACGCATGTCATTTCACATTTGTCTAAACCCGTAGTATGTACAACAGCAAGAGTGAACTGTAACTATGAACAGTAATTATGATATGTCAGCATAGGTGCTTTGGTTGTTACTAATGCGCCCCTCTGGTGGAGGATGTTGATAATGGGGGAGGCTATGCATATGGAGGGGCAGGGGATTCAAGAAAAATCTATATACCTTTTTCTCGTTGTTATTGTGAATCCAAGACTTCTGTTTTTTTTTTTAAAAAAGTCTTAAAACAGAATACATATTCAAATTTACCTGTGTTAGTATAATGTAATACTAATACCAATCCTGTAA
Source organism: Ovis aries (assembly GCF_016772045.2). Lineage (NCBI taxonomy): Eukaryota > Metazoa > Chordata > Mammalia > Artiodactyla > Bovidae > Ovis > Ovis aries. The sequence goes on along the minus strand of NC_056054.1, from coordinate 62,274,704 downwards.
AGTAGTCACCTATGAGAGGGCAGGAAAAGCTCGAGGGCAGACAGTGACAATGTTGAACTTTACCTGAGCCCCGTGCTCCAGTGAAAATGAAGGTTAAGACATCTCCAGCAAAGGAGTGCCCTGCTGTCTGAGACTATTTTCATCCTTCCTTGGAATACCCGTAAGACTCCTGTGGACGACTCCTTGCTTACCCGCCATCTTCCTGTTCTTTGAGACATTCCCTATTAATGAACATTCTCTCTATTATAGTAGCCAGAATAAAATCTTCTCTTACTTCTCTGCTGCATTTTCACAAAAAGCAAGAAGACAGAGGTGGGAAAGTTCTCTGGGTAAATCTTTTTTCATCATTTAAATTTTCAATGTGACTGCATCATCTACTTTTGAATTTAAATTTAATTTAAAATACAAACCAAGAAAAAGATATTTCTTTTCTCAATTTCTATTCTCAGTGGCTCATTTGAGAGTTCCATTAACCAGACTATCTCAGTCCCAGCATCCCAGTTGATTACTTCAGGATAGAAGCATGTTCCACTATTGAATCCTTCCTACTGCCTGATGGAGTGCTAGCTCGAAGACCTCTTCCTCCCTCATGAGTACACTTGTAATGACGGTAGTAGAGAGAAAGGAGAAAGCAGTAAAAAGCAGGAAGCAGTTTTGTCCCCCAAGTATATTCTGTAATGCCTGGCTAATGAAATTCCCTACTTTGAGCCCATACTCTCTCCTCCCACTGGGAAACAATGGAATATTGTTTTCTCTTCTCTTCCTCCACGTGTCACTGCCCTGGGTCTGGCTCTTATCTTTCCCTGCCAGTTGTCATTAGTGTGTTGGAGGCCTGAGCCTCCCTGTACCTCGCGCATGCCCACTCCCCCATCTCTGCTGGCTGGAGCTGGGATGCGGTGCCTGGCTTCACTAACAAGCCCTGGAAGTGAGCACAGGAGTGGGAAGGAACCTGGGTCCCTGAGTGACGGTGAGGAGCAAAGCTGCCCTGAAGGCCTGCACATTCACACTGGGACTGTTACATGAGAGAAAAAGAAACTTCTTTCTTAAGCCACTGTATGGCTTAACCTTATCCTAATGAACACAGTTTCTTTTCAAGAAAATCAAAGTGTTGTACTCAATAATCTGTAAGAAGCTTCCCAGTGCTAACTGATGTGAGTCAAAGCCTGATTTTGCTGCTTTAAGAGTTATAGCAACTTTGAAGTGCAGCTGCATTTACAGAGCATACAGCTGGGCACAGCTGTGGTACATGTGCTACTCTGTGGCCTAACGGATAAGACCTGGACTTTGGGTTCAGGCCCCATAGCTTCAGTTCCTTGCCCTGCTGCTCACCACCTGTGACCTTGGGTGAATTGCTTAAGCTGTCTGAGCTTTACTTCCTTGTCTATAAAATTCTGATAATACTAGGAGCTCTTTTACAAAGTCAGATAATCTAGGAGCAGTTCTTGACTAACAATAAATGCTCAATAAATGATAGTTTTTAATCGTTGTTATTGTTATTATGACCTTTGTAAAGAATATAACCCACAACTGTAACACTATTTGTAGGAACAGATTTTATCCCCATTCTGATTATATGCTTTATGTCATCACTTTAAAGAATGAACAGACAAAAATATCACAATAGATTGAAATCCTTGTGAAGGGTGAGGGATTGGATGTGAGAGAAACATCTACTCTTTGTCCTGTGTGGGTCTCCTCTTTCCTGGGAATCCTGGAGGGCTATACTTCTTAGCCCTCTTGCAATTAGGGCTTTATGACTACCTCTCATCAAGGGATAGTGAGTCAAAGAAACATATATGACATCTGGTGCAACGTATTTTGGAGTCAATGCAAACTCTCTCTGGTCTCTCTTCCCCTAAAGCCCCTATTGATCTGACAGCATATACAATGATGAAACCCCCACTGACCTAGATCTTTGAGTAATTATGTAGCCTAAGGCCACTTTTCACCCGCAACCTCCCACTGCTCACACTGGACACAAGGAATGAGAATAAACCTTCTTGTCCTGACATTGAATACACTATCATATTACCTATCCTTTTCTCATATAATGAGAAAGTTGCCATAATATTCAAAATACTAAAGATTTTGAACTGAATTAAGAGTAATGACCAAGTAGTGAAGTAATATCCAAAATGCTTAATACTTAGAACAGAACTGAAGATCAAAGTGCCTGCCATCTGTCTACTGCAATTGGCTGTTGCTTGAAATGTCCATAACAAAAATTCCTAAAGATGATTTAAAACATAGAAATTTTAATTATTTCATTAACAAACACATAGAGATAAAATGTTTCTAGGACTGATTAATATGGAGATTCTATGGTTAAAGCCCCTGATAGTACAGGGAAGCACAGCAAAGGCTAATAGAGCTCTGCCAAGAAAACGCACGGGTCATAGCAAACACCCTCTTCCAACAACACAAGAGAAGACTCTACACATGGATATCACAAGATGGTCAACACTGAAATCAGATTGATTATATTCTTTGCAGCCAAAGATGGAGAATCTCTATACAGTCAGCAAAAACAAGACCGAGAGCTGACTGTGGCTCAGATCATGAACTCCTTATTGTCAAATTCAGATTGAAAGCAAAGAAAGTGGAGAAAACCACTAGACCATTCAGGTATGACCTAAATCAAATTCCTTATCACTATACAGTGGAAGTAAGAAATAGATTTAAGGGACTAGATCTGATAGAGCACCTGACGAACTATGGACGGAGGTTCACGACATTGTACAGGAGACAGAAATCAAGACCATCCCCAAAGAAGAAATGCAAAGAAGCAAAATGGCTGTCTGAGGAGGTCTTACAAATAGCTGTGAAAAGAAGAGAAGCGAAAAGCAAAGGAGAAAAGGAAAGATATACCCATTTGAATGCAGAGTTCCAAAGAATAGTAAGGAGAGATAAGAAAGCCTTCCTCTTCTTGATCACTGCAAAGAAATAGAGGAATACAACAGAATGGGAAAGACTAGAGATCTCTTCAAATTAGAGATACCAAGGGAACATTTCATGTAAAGATGGCACAATAAAGGACAGAAATGGTATGGACCTAACAGAAGCAGAAGATATTAAGAAAAGCTGGCAAGAATACACAGAAAAACTATACAAAAAAGATCTTCATGACCCAGATAATCACGATGGTGTGATCACTCACCTAGAGCCACACATCCACACAAAGCTAGTGGAGGTGATGGAATTCCAGTTGAACTATTTCAAATCCCAAAAGATGATGTTGTGAAAGTGCTGCACTCAATACCAGCAAATTTGGAAAACTCAGCAGTGGCCAAGAGACTGGAAAAAGTCAACTTTCATTCCAATCCCAAGAAAGACAAAGCCAAAGAATCCTCAAACTACCACACAATTGCACTCATCTCACACACTAGTAAAGTGATGCTCAAAATTCTCCAAGCCAGGCTTCAGCAATACGTGAACCGTGAACTTCCAGATGTTCAAGCTGGTTTTAGAAAAGGCAGAGAAACCAGAGATCAAATTGCCAACATCCGCTGGATCATGGAAAAAGCAAGAGAGTTCCAGAAAAACATCTATTTCTGCTTTATTGACTATGCCAAAGCCTTTGACTGTGTGGATCACAATAAACTGTGGAAAATTCTGAAAGAGATGGGAATACTAGCTGACCTGCCTCTTGAGAAATCTGTATGCAGGTCAGGAAGCAACAGTTAGAACTGGACATGGAACAACAGACTGGTTCCAAATAGGAAATGGAGTGCGTCAAGGCTGTATATTGTCACCCTGCTTATTTAAATTCTATGCAGAGTATATCATGAGAAACGCTGGACTGGAAGAAACACAAGCTGGAATCAAGATTGCTGGGAGAAATATCAATAACCTCAGATATGCAGATGACACCACCCTTATGGCAGAAAGTGAAGAACTAAAAAGCCTCTTGATGAAAGTGAAAGAGGAGAGTGAAAAAGTTGGCTTAAAACTCAACATTCAGAAAATGAAGATCATGGCATCTGGTCCCATCACTTCATGGGAAATAGATGGGGAAACAGTGGAAACAGTAGCTGACTTTATTTTTGGGGCTCCAAAATCACTGCAGATGGTGACTGCAGCCATGAGATTAAAAGACACTTACTCCTTGGAAGGAAAGTTATGACCAACCTAGACAGCATGTTAAAAAGCAGATACGTTACTTTGTCAACAACGGTTCGTCTAGTCAAGGCTATGGTTTTTCCAGTGGTCAAGTATGGATGTGAGAGTTGGACTATAAAGAAAGCTGAGCACAGAAGAATTGATGCTTTTGAACTGTGGTGTTGGAGAAGACTCTTGAGAGTCCCTTGAACTGCAAGGAGATCCAACCGGTCCATCCTAAAGGAGATGGGTCCTGGGTGTTCATTGGAAGGACTGATGTTGAAGCTGAAACTCCAATACTTTGCCCACCTGAAGCGAAGACCTGACTCATTTGAAAAGACCCTGATGCTGAGAAAGATTGAAGGCAGGAGGAGAATGGGACAACAGAGGATGAGATGGTTAGATGGCATCACTGACTCAATGGACATGGGTTTGGGTGGACTCCAGGTGTTGGTGATGGACAGGGAGGCCTGGCAGGCTGTGGTTCATGGGGTCTCAATGCGTCAGACATGACTGAGCAACTGAACTGAACTGAACTAGTACAGGGAATAGCAGTTATAGTTTGTAACTAATTTACTGAGATGATTTTTTTTTTTAATACTTTTTACTGCCTAGTGGTTAAGAATACTCTAGAATCAGAATACCTGCGTTTGAATTTTCACTTCATTTCTCATTTTGGGTAACAACTTCTCTGACCCTCAGTTTCTTAATTTAGAAAATGGTTTGATGCACCTCATTTGTAGGGTTATTGCAAGGATTAAGCAGTTCACATAAAGTTCTTAGATTATACATCATACATAGTCCTATGCAAGTGTGGCTGCTGCTGCTGCTGCTGCGTCGCTTCAGTCGTGTCTGACTGAGCGACCACACAGACGGCAGCACAGCAGGATCTGCCATCCCTGGGATTCTCCAGGCAAGAACACTGGAGTGGATTGCCATTTCCTTCTCCAATGCAGGAAAGTGAAAAGTGAAAGTGAAGTCACTGAGTCGTGTCCAACTCTCAGCAACCCCATGGACTGCAGCCTACCAGGCTCCTCCGTTCATGGGAGTTTCCAGGCAAGAGTACTGGAGTGGGGTGCCATTTAGCTACTATTATTCTGATGATCATTTCTAATAATTCTAATGAGTTCTGAAATTAGAAATTATGCCGTATTATCCTGGCATAGGCACAGACTGATAAGTCATTGAGGCACAATAGAGAACCCAGAAATAGATTCGAGGCAGGACTGCTATCCACTATGTTTGCATGGTGTCCCATAGCAGTGATTTGCAGACAGCATCTATTCCAACTGGCTTGTGCTCACACTGTTTTGATAGTTTTTATTGAATACACTTGAAGAAGGCAATGGCACCCCACTCCAGTACTCTCTTGCCTGGAAAATCCCATGGACAGAGGAGCCTGGTAGGCTGCAGTCCATGGGGTCGCTAAGGGTCAGAAACGACTGAGCGACTTCACTTTCACTTTGCACTTTCATGCATTGAAGAAGGAAATGACAACCCAGTCCAGTGTTCTTGCTTGGAGAATCCCAGGGACGGGGGAGCCTGGTGGGCTTGCCGTCTATGTGGTTGCACAGAGTCAGACACAACTGAAGTGACTTAGCAGCATTGAATACACTTTCAGTCCTATAAGATATTCAGAAATTTAGTACATGCAAGATGTTTTACTTCAGTTCAGTGGTTAAGAATGATTTATTTCACATATATTGTTGACAAACACCTCACTATATATATGGTAAAATAAAATGTACAACAATTATCTCATGTACATTTCAGTCAGATTTGAGATTTAAGTATAAAAATGTAACAATGGAAATTTAGCTTTCAACATTGGTTGTAGAGTCCTTTAATAGGAAACCCAGAAGCTATAGAAGTAATAGCAGATGACTGCTCAAATATTAATATATATTTACATATGGTATGGAAAAATACCCCAAACAAATTCAATAGACAAATGATAAGTTAGAAAAATATTTCCTAAGCATGTGAAAAATGAAGGTTAAGAGTTTTACTATACAAAAGTTAAAAAAATAAAAATAACCTAATAGAAATTGGAAAAAATGTAAAAAGGCCAATTCAAGAAGAGCAAAACCAAGATAGCCACTAAACACAGAAAAAGAATCCAAGATGCCTTCCTCATGATAAGTCAGGAGATTGCAAATCAAAGTATCCCTTTGTAGATATCAGATTGGCAACAAAAAGAGAGAGATAACAGGTACTGCTTTCAGGAAAATGTGGAAAGGGGCATGCTCACACATTACTAGTGAAAATGTGAATTGTTAGACTATTTTGAAAAGTAAAATTAGCATTAAAAATGCATATCTTTTTCCTAGCAATCCTACTCATATGAAGAATATTCCATTTAAATAAAAGTACCAATATGGAGAGTGAATAAGTTGGCTTAAAACTCAACATTCAGAAAACTAAGATCATGGCATCCGGTCCCATCACTTCATGGCAAATAGATGGGGAAACAGTGGTAGATTTTATATTTTTGGGCTCCAAAATCACTGCAGATAGTGACTGCAGCCATGAGATTAAAAGACACTTACTCCTTGGAGGGAAAGCTATGGCCAACCTAGACAGCATATTAAAAAGCAGAGACATTACTTTGCCAACAAAGTCCATCTAGTCAAGGCTATGGATTTTCCAGTAGTCATGTATGGATGTGAGAGTTGGACTATAAAGAAAGCTGAGTGCAGAATTGATGCTTTTGAACCATGGTGTTGGAGAAGACTCTTGAGAATCCCCTGGACTGCAAGGAGATCCAACCAGTCCCTCCTTAAGGAGATGGCTCCTGTGTGTTCATTGGAAGGACTGATGTTGAAGCTGAAACTCCAATACTTTGGCCACCTGATGTGAAGAGCTGAGTCATTTGAAAAGACCCTGATGCTAGGAAAGATTGAAGGTGGGAGGAGAAGGGGACGACAGATGATGAGATGGTTGGATAATAGCATCACTGACTCAATGGACATGAGTTTGGGTTGACTCTGGGAGTTGGCGATGGACAGGGAAGCCTGGCGTGCTGCAGTCCATGGGGTCGCAAAGAGTCGGACACGACTGAGCGACTGAACTGAACTGAACTTAACTGAGAGGGTATACGGATAAGGATACTGATTGCACCCTTGTTTGCCATTAGGAAAAAATGTAAAAATTTGTCATTAGGTTCATACATTCAGTGGAAAAATAATGCAGTCATTATAAAGAATGTGTTTAGGGCTACACCAGTTTTTTCAGCGGAATCTCCATGGTATCGTTTAGATTAAGACAGATGAAATGCAGAGAAATGCCTATTATACACATACATAAGGGGATGCCAGAGGATGAGATGGTTGGATGGCATCACCGACTCAATGGTATGAATTTGAGCAAACCCTAAGAGATGGTGAAGGACAGGGAGGCCTGGGGTGCTGCAGTCCATGAGGCTGCAAGGAGTTGGACGTGACTGAGCTACTAAACAACAGCGACAGCAAAACACACGTACAACACAGACGTATTTGATTATATGAATGCAGGGAAAGAAAAGGACACATCCATACCATAGTTTTGTATTGATTCTCTGCGATGAGAATACAACCAAAGAAACGATATATATTTTTGCACAGTTTTTTCAATATAACTTTTATTTACTCATTTATTATGGTTATGTTAGGTCTTTGTTGCTGTGCATGGGCTTTCTCTAGTTGTGGAGAGTAGGAGCTATTCTCCAGATGCGGTGTGAGGGCTTCTCATTACAGTGGCTTCTCTTGTTGCAGAGCGCAGGCATTAGGCACATGGGCTTCTGTAGTTGCAGCATGGGATTCAGCAGATGGGGTGCACAGGTTTGTTACTCCATGGCATGTGAAATCTTCCCAGACCAGGGATCAAACCCTGTCCCTTGCATTGGCAAGTTGAGTCCTATCCAATGTACCACCATGGAAGTGCAAGACACAATATTGCTTAAAAAAATTGTAAGTGCATAGTAAAAATAGCATGTATGGGATTCTAGTTATAGAAATTTGTACGTAGATAAATGAGATGCATAAAAAGATGAAAACAAAAATATTAACTGTGGTTTTCTCAGGCGATTTCAAGTCATTTTTACACTCTTCCCTACATGTTTGCATAGCGATTTTGGATTTTTAAGATATCTTACTTATAGAACAGAAAAACAGTTCTTTTCATTATTTGGGAAATAAATAAAGGAATGAAAATTCTCAACAAATTTCTAGTTAGAATCCTAGATATGAATGTAGGGTGAAACTTGAAATGTTGTCCTAGAAACACCTTAAATAATAATGAATAATCTCCTAATTTATTTAAACTTGATTTAAAATTAAAAATTAATTAAAATAAAAAAATAATGCTTTAAAGATTTGGATTTAGTTTTCCCCCTTAGATAATAAGATGTAGGAAAAACCTCATTTCATTTGACCCAAGTTTTTGTTATTGAGAACGAAATTTTTTCACTGTGATTCAAAAGAACTTTTGTTAAAAGATTTCTTTTCACACATTTAATGAAATGCTTTAATTTTCTTTCTTTCTAACTTCCTTGTATCCTGGGGCTTCCCTCATTTTTGGACACCTGCTAATTTAATGGTTTTATTCCTTCACTTTGTTTCCTTAAATTCACTTCTATTTTGCGGAAATCAGATGACCACAACAGGCTTGTTATTGGTGCACTTTGTTTCTTCATGGTCTCAAGACAAAAGATTTATAGTGTTTTCAGTTCTTACCTTGTGAGTACATGTCACTTCTCTTAAACAGGTGAAAAGCTGTTTATAAAAGAAAAACTAAATTATAATCCTGAAAGGAACTCTACCCCTTATGTTAAAAAGTGGTATTATAGTAACTTTTATAATTTTGTACATCAACTATACTCCAATAAAACTTAAACAAATCATTTCTTAAAGGAAAAAAATAGTATAATAGGGAAAGAACAGCGGCAGTGGGAGCACTATCAGAATAAACCAGCAAGCGATTAGACTGAGCGAGATAAAGCAGTGTTTCAAACAGCTTAACTAGACACATACACTACATTTTTCTCTTTTCTGGCTCCCTTGGGTTTCTACATTCCAGCCCTCTCACCATTGTCTACCCACTCAGTCTCTTTCTTTCTCCTTTGACTAAAACATCTTCATGTTTTTCTTGAGTATTATGTCCCAGTAACTTTTCTTTCACAATAAGAGACTTATTGGTGTCTTATTTTAATAAATTGGTGTATTATTTTCATAAAGGTATTCTCTCTTTAGTGACCATTGCTTTGAAAAGCAAAAAATGTAAGCCCAGCTGAATTTCTCAAATGTTCTCTGGTCCGTAGAGGGACATGTTATTATGAAATCATGGATCAGGTCAGCGCTAGGTAGTTCCACACGTAGCTGGCTGGAAGCCTCACTTTTTTATGGGTTGTGGGTGGGGCACTCCTTTACTCCCTGGTCTAGGCTCATTCTACCTTTCTAGAAGCCAAAAAACTGTTTAAAAAAAAAGTCAAAAAATGGGATCTGCAATACTTATCTAATAGGGAAGTTGTAAAACTTAAATGATGTTTTTGAAGCATAGTTGAGGAAATTCAACCTTAGTCTTGTTTCCATGGCTACTGTGACTCATTTTGCTTCAGTGATGCAACAGGTTAAAAAAAAAAAAAAAAACAATGGTTGTTTATGATCAAGATAAGCTTGAGATTTGCATGTGACCCAAAGAAGTAAAGAACTGTCATCTATCCTTCCAAAACAAAAATCCTATTCAAAGGGCTCTCTGTAATGTGTAGATGTCAATGCTTTTTCAAATTGGAGAATCTGTTTTGATGCTTTGGAAATTTCCAGTCGCTTTCTGCAGTTTCCTTATTGACAAGGCTATCAGGCTTTCCAAGAGGGTCTTATCTGCAAGCTGCAGCAGTGGCTGATGGAGCTGCCAAACAGGTTCAGTGGGATTACATAGTTGCCTGGGAGCTGGAGGCCAGCCTGGGTGAGCTCCCAGCTTTCTCCTTTCAAGGCCTGCAGGCTTTGACCTGTAAATAGGTGCCTACACACAGGGTCTAATCTGTCACACAAATATGCCTTAGCCGAAGTGGTAATGCCCCTTATTACCTGGCTTAACAACAATCCCAAGACATATATTTAGAGAGGTACTTGTATAAATTGCTATACTTGAAACTATGCCTGGTATTTCTATAGAACTCTCTTAAGAGATGATATAATGATTCAAGTGTATTTATAGCATCCAATGAAAATAAGTCCCTTCCTATGACCCCAGCTCTCAAGAGCAGCAATAAAATGAAAACCAACACATGCACTCCTTGGATACCCTTTAAACTGAGCTCAAGAGTTCTGTTTTTGGAGATTGCATTTGATTCATTTGGGATGACATTTATCTCTACCCACCCTGATTTGTGATCTTAATGCTTCCACTAATACATATTTTAATTTTTTAATGTTTTCTTGATAGTTCAAGGAACTATTTTCAGTTTGTGAAAAAAACACGCTAAAATTGGAATAATCTTTGATATCTACAATTGGGAAGTAAATTCCTAGCTAAGATTTGCTCTTTTATTCCTAAAATGGAGACAAATTGAGTAACAAATTAAATCTTGTGAAAATATAAGCCATTATTATGAAGGCCCCTGGCAGGTTATTTGGGGGGAAAGCAATTAGAAGAGAGATTAGGACTTCCATTCAACAAATAATATAAATATTTTTAATATCTCCAGCTATTAGCACTTTCTAATAACAAAAACCCTTATCAGAATAGCCTTCTTCTTTTGAAGTGGGCAGAGTAACTAGGCCATTCTGTTCTGCCATATCAAGTCTTAGCTCATTATCATGAATGAAATAAACTATTAAAACATTATCTTCTCTAATGTGCATTTCACTGATTATTAATGTTAATTCTCTATAAAGGAAACAGAAGTTATATTAACAAGTTATTTTTTAAAATTTAATATTTAATACAATGGCAAGTCACCCTCCTCTTAAGAGATCTACTTTTTATAGAACTGGCTCCCTTGTGGTGGAAAATAGTTAACTATTCAATGTTAAACAATGACTTATTTACCTTTTCTTTTTTTAAAAAGACAGTCTTTTTGAAGAGATTATTTAGAGGTTTGTATTTAAGTCAGACCTTTACAATTATTTGCTCTCATCATTAGCTCTGTGATGGAGGGAAGGAGGCAAGTATTGTCAGGTTTTTAGATTTTTAAACAGTGGCCACAATTTTAGTATTAAGTGAACAACTGTGAAACAATTTATTTTGTAGCAACCTGAACCAACTCATCCTCCTTATTCCCCTTTACCTTTGTGTCTTAACCTGTAATTGACCTAATCCATGCATTTTCTTGGGTCCTTTAGCAAGCCACATTCTCTGTTTTCCCCAGAGCAGTTTTGGAATGTTTACACAGAGAATTTGATTCGCTTATAGATTGGCTCATTCTCTTGTTAACATACTGCTATGGAATGAAATCTTTGCTCCCCTTCAGCCTTGACAAGACTTGGCAATAACTACTAGTTATTTCATTGTGATTTTCATCTAGGTAAAAAGCACTCACTTCTCTTTTCATATACAGACAATGCCCTGCCTCAGACATTCGTCCTGATAGCCCTTTTCTCCCTCTTCCTTTTACCCATCAGCTGACCACACACTCTTGCTGAAGCAGACCCTTGGCTCCTTTTCCCAAGCTGCTGCTGCTGCTGCTGCTGCTGCTGCTGCTGCTGCTGCTAAGTCACTTCAGTTGTGTCCGACTCTGAGCAACCCGATAGACGGGAGCCCACCAGGCTCCCCCATCCCTGGGATTCTCCAGGCAAGAACACTGGAGTGGGTTGCCATTTCCTTCTCCAATGCATGAAAGTGAAAAGTGAAAGTGAAGTCGCTCAGTCGTATCCGACTCTTAGCGACCCCATGGACTGCAGCCCACCAGGCTCCTCTGTCCATGGGATTTTCCAGACAAGAGTACTGGAGTGGGGTGCCATTTCCCAAGCTAATGCTGTACTTTTTCATCCTTTGCCCACACTGTTCCCTGAGCCAAAAAAAAAAAAAAGGCAGGGGGTGGGGGGCTCGTTCTAGCAAGGATGCCCTCCCAACTCATTTCTAGCCAGCCAACACTTGGTGACTGCCTCCTTCACCAAGTCCTTTCAGAATAGTTTAATCAGAAGTCTTTGTTTGAATTCTAATTGGGCATTTTTCCCAAGACCATGCAATTGAAGGAGGAAACAGGACAGAACAGGCTCCATCTTGAAAGTAGAACTCCATCTTGGGCCGGACTGTGGACTTTGAGCTATATGCCCAGTATCTATGGAAACAACATAACAACTGGAAGACCAGCCCCACCCACCCCCCACCATGGAAGAGCCCCAGGGCTTGTACCTAGACTCTCCATCGCCTAAAAGAATACCCTAATTATCTGTGTAGCAGAATAAAATCATAAATTCTATTATGCTTATGACCACAGGCCTATCGATAATTGCGCACTGTTAACCACCTAGGCTTGAGGCATACAAATCACGGGTTAGCTTTGATTGTATCTTTCTTTTCCTTTGTTCAGACTAATTTCAGAGAATTTGGGGGGGGGGCGGGTGGGTTTGAGCACGTACACTTAGGGTATATAAGGTTTTCACAAAAACTGGTCAGGTCCTTGGCTAAGAGGAGATTCTGCCTTGGGCCCGCCAGTGTATAAACTGCACTCCCAAAGAAAGGCAACACCAAAGAATGCTCAAACTACCGCACAATTGCACTCATCTCACAGGCTAGTAAAGTAATGCTCAAAATTCTCCAAGCCAGGCTTCAGCAATACGTGAACTGTGAACTTCCAGATGTTCAAGCTGGTTTTAGAAAAGGCAGAGGAACCAGAGATCAAATTACCAACATCCACTGGATCATCAAAAAAGCAAGAGAATTCCAGAAAAACCTCTATTTCTGCTTTATTGACTATGCCAAAGCCTTTGACTATGTGGATCACAATAAACTGTGGAAAATTCTGAAAGAGATGGGAATACAGACCACCTGACCTGCCTCTTGAGAAACCTATATGCAGGTCAGGAAGCAACAGTTAGAACTGGATATGGAACAATAGACTGGTTCCAAATAGGAAAAGGAGTACGTCAAGGCTGTATACTGTCACCCTGCTTATTTAACTTCTATGCAGAGTACATCATGAGAAACGCTGGACTGGAAGAAACACAAGCTGGAATCAAGATTGCCGGGAAAGATATCAATAACCTCAGATATGCAGATGACACCACCCTTATGGCAGAAAGCGAAGAGGAACTAAAAAGCCTCTTGATGAAAGTGAGAGGAGAGTGAAAAGTTGGCTTAAAGCTCAACATTCAGAAAACAAAGATCATGGCATCTGGTCCCTTCACTTCATGGGAAATAGATGGGAAAACAGTGGAAACAGTGTCAGACTTTATTTTGGGGGGCTCCAGAATCACTGCAGATGGTGACTGCAGCCATGAAATTAAAAGACGCTTACTCCTTGGAAGGAAAGTTATGACCAACCTAGATAGCATATCTAGCATATGCAGAGACATTACTTTGCCAAGAAAGGTCCATCTAGTCAAGGCTATGGTTTTCCAGTAGTCATGTATGGATGTGAGAGTTGGACTGTGAAGAAAGCTGAGCACCAAAGAATTGATGCTTTTGAACCATGGTGTTGGAGAAGACTCTTGAGAGTCCCTTGGACTGCAAGGAGATCAACCAGTTCATTCTAAAGGAGATCAGTCCTGGGTGTTCTTTGGAAGGACTGATTCTAAGGCTGAAACTCCAGTACTTTGGCCACCTCATGCAAGGTGTTGATTCATTGGAAAAGACTCTGATGCTGGGAGGGATTTGGGGGCAGAAGGAGAAGGGGACGACAGAGGATGAGATGGCTGGATGGCATCACCAACTTGATGGACGTGAGGTTGAGTGAACTCCGAGAGCTGGTGATGGACAGGGAGGCCTGGTGTGCTGCAATTCATGGGATCGCAAAGAGTCGGACACGACTGAGCAACTGAACTGAGCTGACTATCTGCATTGTCCTTCTGAGTAAGTTTGTTTCCTGAAACGTGTGGCTACAATACAATGACCTGAACAGATTTCCTAAGGACAACAGTTAGAACCCAAGAAATCATTTGATAAACAAAGGATTAAGCCTGTGGCTAGAATGCAGAGAAAAACAGCCAGGTGTTTGGGAAAGAAGTAGCGTATAGAGGAAAAGCTTCAGCTTTGGAATCAGATGTAATTTTTTTTTTTTTTTTAAGTGGATTCTAATAGTCACTTACCAGTTCTGTGACTTGGACAAGTAACTTTCCCTCCCTGATATTTAGGCTTCTCGTCTGTGCAGTGCGGGTAGTGAGTTCTATTTCTCAGAGTCATGAGGGAAATAAATGAGATGATTTATAATTAAGTGCTTGGCCTGAGTAGGATCTCCGTAAATTGTAGTTTTCCTCCATTAAGTTCTGTCAGTACATTAGAAGAGAAGCAAGGGATTGATCTAGAATTCCTACCAGCATATAGAAACTCAGGTGAGGTTCCAGTGTGTACAAAGGTGGTAACAAAGTAGATAAGCAAATAGAAGAAGGGTGAGAGGACTTGCCAGTTGCAGATTATGGAGGGAAGTGGGTCAGCAGCTATCCCAGGGAGTGAAATACGCGATAGTATCAAGTGTAATAGCAGGGTCTGAGGAAGGCCAAAATCAGGGCAGCCCTTAGGAACTGGTTAGAAATTCAAAGTACAGAGATTAGAAAAACTGAATATGCGGACCCTTGGGCTAGGTTTAGTGATTTTCTTTGATCAATGGAATGTGGGCAGAAATAACATGTTATCTCCAAGCCTAGGTAGTAACAGACATGTCAGGGGTAGCTACAGGGATGTTATGTCTTTTGTGAAATTTGGGAAGTTTTCAGTCATTACATCCCCAAATATTTTTTTCAGTTTCATGGTCTCCTCTTCTTCTGGGGCTTTGACGATGTGAATGTTAGATATTTTTCCATTAACCCATGGGTCTTTGAGTCTGTTAATTTTTCTAAAAATCTTTCTTCTCTGTTCAGATGGGAAGTTTTTTATTGAGATATCTTTAAGTTCATCGATTCTTTCTCTGTCATATCTATTCTTTTGAGCCTGTCCAGTGAAGTTTTAAATTTTGATCACTGCATTTTTCAGTTCTAAAATTTCCACTTGGTTCTTCTTTGTATGTTCTACTTTTTCACTGAAACTTTCTATTTTTCTATTTAAGAATGTTTCCAATTGTTTGTTGAAGAAATTACATAATAGCCATTTTAAAGTCTTTGTCAGATAATACCAACATCTGTGTCATGTTGGAATTATCTATTAATTGTCTTTTCCTATGTAAGATAAGATTTTCTTGGTTATATGTACCCTGAGTAATTTTGGCTTATAGCCTGGACAGATTAAATTTTATATTCTGAAACTCTGGGTCTTGTTAAAATCTTATAGAGATTTTTTTTTTTTTTTTAAGAGACAGTCTGGCTAGGTTAAGACTACAAGTTTCAACCCATTTTCTGTAGGTTCTGCTTCCAATATAAGGTTAGTTTTTCAAAACTTTGTGGCACTGCTTATTTCTGTCCCAGGTATAGGTCACCTGGTAGTTAGTTTGGGACATGGGTGGTGAGGTATTCTGTTAATTCAGATCTCAAGGTCTTTGAAATGCTGATTAGGACCAGATCCACACAGGTGTAGCTCATGGTGAACCCAGGAGTTCATAAATAATCTGCCTCGGTCAGTTAAGGCTGCTACAAGAAAAATAACCAGACTAGGTGACTCAAACAATAAACATTTATGTTTCATAGTTTCTTTATTACAATTCCAGGGGGTGGGAAGTCCAAGATTAAGGTACCAATAGATTTAGTGTTAGATGGGGGCCCACTGCTGGTTCATAGGTGGCTATCTTATATGGTGGAAGGGAGGAGGGAGCTCTCTGAAGTCTGTTTTTTTTTAAAGCACTAATCCTATTCTTGAAAGCGTTGCCCTCATGGCCTAATCACCTCCCAGAGGCCCCATTCCTAATACCATCATTTGGGGCAGTAGATTTCAGCACATGAATTTTTGGGAATCACAGATATCCAGTCTCTGGCACAGTCTCTCAGACCTTTCTCAGTTCCTTGGTGCTCTCCTTTTTTGGTCTGTGGGACACCAAGCTGAAGCATTAGTTATATCTCTCTGCTGCTACTTCTATGACTGTGCCTGATATCTAGGGCAAGCAGCAGAAGGATGGAGAGAGAGAAAAAGGCAGTAGGGGTTTGTCCCACCTTCTTGGGGTCACAGCTCCACCACTCAGAGAGAAAGGTTTCCCTTCCTTACAGCGCTGACTTCTTTAGCTGCCATTGTGGCCTCCCCATCACCACCACGGGGACTGCTTGATTTCTGGAGTACAGGAGACTAGGGAGAAGAGAACACCTCAGGGGTTTCCACACTTTTTCTGAGCGTTAGGCGTTGCCTTCCACCTCCATGAGAAAGACTAGAGGACTTCTCCTGGAGCTCTCCCTTTTTGGGCCCCAGTGCCCACTTCTAGGAGTGAGGTTGCATTGCATTCAGGTCGAGGGATCCTGGAATTTAAAAAAAAAGATAAACTCACCACCAATTCAGTGTCCTTTGAACTCTGGTCTTCCCCAATCCTCCTGCTACCATTTATTCTCCAGAGTTTTCAAACAGGTGCTGAATGCTTTCTGTCCTTGTTTTATAATTAAGAGATAAAGAGTGTACATTCTACCCAAAACCCTAGTTTGTTTTTTCGCTTCACAGATATTTCATTGTACTTGTTATGATTGTCTTCTAGGAGGATCCATCTGGACCTGCGGGTGTACATTCAGCTTTCGTTAATAAATTCTACCTGAGAAAGAATTCTCTTTTTTTCTCCCTGTGTGTAATATGTGGAGCAAATATAACTGTGATTCATATATTAAATATGCATTTATTTAATTCGCTCCTAGGGTAAACAGAGACATAAAACTTCTCATACCTCCAGGCAGTCTTAACTTATGCATTGAACTTTGGTTCAGAGCTTTGTTCTCTTTTTATTTGAACAATCTTTGAGTATGTAATTATGAGGTTGCTGACTGGTGTACGTAGTTTAAAAAAAATAGTTTTCAGATTAGCGAGCTTCTGCATTTAAAGAAAAACTTTTTCCAGTGTAGTTTCACAGAGATCCTGGTAAAAATTATATCCTCTATTGGGGGACTTGAAATTCTTGTTGTGAAGTAAGTTTTTATCTTTTCTTTCCTCAGACATATTAGATCAAATATCAATACACTATATACCATGTTGCTGTTTATAATAAAACATCACACTCCAAGATAATTATTCTGTACTACCAGAATAGTATTTCAGTAGTACTATTGATGTTGAAATATTGAGAAACATGATTTCCCAGCAGCAACTACCCTCCATGAGAAGTTAAATTCCACTTCAGCAGTTGTGCATGTGTGAGTATGGGCTTCCCTGGTGGCTTAGCAGAAAAGAACCCGCCTGCAATGCAGGAGCCACAGGAGATGCAGGTTCGTTCCTTGGGTCAGGAAGACCCCCTGGAGCAAGGCATGGCAACCCACTCCAGTATTCTTACCTGAAGAATCCCATGGACAGAGGAGCTCGGCAGACTACAGTCCATGGAGTCACAAAGAACTGGACATGACTGAAGTGACTTAGCACACACGTGTGTGTATGGGGCATGGGTGGTTTCATGAGAATTTTTTCCGCTTTGTCTTTTCTATGTTTTCCACGTTATCTATCATTTTAAAGAAGGAATCGTTTTTATCAAGTTAAAATATGCTTTTTAAAAATGAAGGGATTTGTGTTAGAAGTTTAGAAAACTGGGTTTAGATACTCCTCAGGCCTAAATATCTACCATTAAATGTCTTTCTTCTGGTGTCAGCTGTTTGGTCTGAATGTGGTTATGACAGTTTCTGTTCTATCTACTCCCAAAGACTTTTGATGAAAATCAGACTAAGAGGTGAAGTAAAAACACTAGTCATAAAATTCTTCATTCCTTGAGCTGGAAAAGCAGTTACTCCTTTCCAACAGGCAAGCATGGCCCTCTGGTTCTATCCCTGGACTATACACTCATTGGCAGGACCTAACAGATGCTAGTGGGCACTGAGCTTGGACCCTGTTGCAGATGTTTGAGATCAAGTTCATATCTTTGCATGAAACTCACCTGTAGTGTTTTTCAGCATAATTACCAAGTTTTCATAGAGTGCTGGTACCTCTGTTGACCATTACACTGCTGATGACTTTGTAGGCTCTAATCTTCTCTTAGTGAAGAAAGTGAAAGTGAAGTTGCTCAGTTGTGCCCAACTCTTTGCAACCCTATGGACTGTAGCCTACCAGGCTCCTTTGTCCATGGAATTTTCCAGGCAAGAGTACTGGAGTGGGTTGCCATTTCCTTCTCCAGGGGATCTTCCTGACCCAGGGATCCAACCCCGGTCTCCCGCATTGTAGGCAGACGCTTTACCATCTAAGCCACCAGGGAAGGTGTAGTGAAGAAGCCACTTACATATATTAGTTGAATGCGTAGAGTTGAGGGCTCTATTGAAAAACTAGGATACCATGTGTGAAGGCCTTTCTGAGAGTGATTGCCCAATGAAACATGCTTTCAAGCTGATTATTTGCATCTCTAGGAGCATCTAGGAAAACTGTCATCATGCTTCATCTTGAATGAGTCAATAGAGATGGTAACTTTGTTTACTCTGGTGATAAAACAGATGGCCCTATTCTTCATCTTGAATTCATTACTAGTGTGCGAAAGAACTTCATTAACTCTTGGATGAGATGTTTAGTAATAATGATAAGTGTTTTGTGAGCAGGCTCATGACATGAGACTAGTGTCCAGATTTCAAAAAACGGGTAGTATTCAACACTGGGTCCTGTGGGCTCAAAGAACAATAACACATGATCCTGGCCATCAAGCAAAGTTTAATGCAAGAAAGAATCTCTTTGGCAATTACTATCTTACTGTAAGTAATACCTGAAGGCAGAATTTTTCAGAACAAAGAAATTGTCATCTCTCTGGTGTGTTCATCAGTATTATTACCAGAAATATGCATAAATTTAAATCTTTCACCACTTCAGTTTGCTTATCTAAAACATGTTAATTTAAAAGCTCTCTTATTTAAAAGAACACTCTTGTCTCAGCCGGTTCAGGCTGCTGTAACAAAATACAACAGACTGGCTCAAACAATAGAAATTTTCTTCCAGTTCTGGAGGCTGGAAGTCCAACATCAGGGTGCTCACATGGCTGGTTTCTGGTGAGGGTTTCTCTCCTTGGATTGAAGAAGGAGCTCATGCTATATATTCAGTGTTCGTGTGCCCCCAGCTCATATTTTGAATCTTAATGCCCAGTGTGATCAGATGGTATTTGGAACTGAGGTCTTTGGAAGGTGATTAGGTCATGAATGTAGAACCAAGAAGAATGTGTTTAATGTCCTTGTAAAGAGAGATTCCGAAGAGCTCCCTTGCCCATTTTACGTGAGAACACAGAGGAAAAATGGCTCTATATGAACCAGGAAAGGGGTTCTCACCAGATATGGAATCTGTTGCTGCCTTGATCTTGGACATCTCTACCTACAGTTCAGTGAGAAATCAATGTTTGATGTTGATAAACCACCCAGTCTTTGGTATTTTTGTTATAGCAGCCCAAATGGATGTAAGACAAGCTCACAAGGACTTTTCTATTTGGAGAAAAAGAAAAAATCAAGCTGTCTGGTGTCTCTTCTTACAAGGACAGTAATTCCTATTAAACTAGGGCCCCACTCTCCTGACCTTATTACTTCCCAAAGGTGCCATCTCCAGATATTATTACCCCGGGGCTTCAACATATGAAATGTGGGAAGACAGAAATATTCAGCCCATAGCACCACTTGAAATGTGTTTCTTGAAATCTACCACTTCCATATTGACTAGACATTTCCGCCCTTGCACATGTTATATTCCCCTTTCTGGTATGTGTTATAACTGATGCATGTACCACAATTTAAAATAGCACCTGAAATAAACTGAGTTTTTGCTAACCTAAAACCATGGGGGCATTAGTAAGTTATAAGTGCTTTCACAAAAATGAGACTGAGAAGAAAATAACAGGATTTATATAGTAAAGAAAAGTCTAGCATTCTTTCTGGATTACCTGAAATAGTTAATAAGTTAGTGCTTATCCAAAGTTCCCTCTTCACATATAATTGAATAATCAGAAGATGATTTTAATCGAGAAAAGTTATTAGGCAGTTTTTGGCTTGTTTTTCCCCTCAACTGGTTCCCTGCTATTCCAAAAATAAATAATTCCTTATTCTGTGCTTTAGAGAAAATCCTCCAGTAGAAGAACACAAAAGGCTAAAAATGTGTTTACTTTCTTACCTCTCAGTGTAATTATGGCTTTTTTCAGTAGTTTCTTGCTTATAAGTGTAAGTAATGTTCTTTGGTTTTGTTTACATGAAAGAACCATGAGTTTCCAAGTAAGAAGTGAAAGGAGGTTATTTCTAAATGCTGAAAATGTTTTTGTTTTCTTGGTAGTGAGAGTTTGAGGGGGTCAGAAAAGTCTTACTGTTTAATTTTATACGTCTAGATTTGAATTCAGTCGGTAACTGATAGAGAAAAGTAAACTGTAAGAAGCCATTGGTACTTATTTGTTGAATATGTACAAACTCTATTGAAAACCTAGGATTTAGCATGTGAAAGCATTTCTGACAGCTTTTCCCCAGTGAAACATAGTTTAGACTCTTCTTATTTGCATCTCCAATCTTCCCTTAAAGGTTTCTTTAAAACATTTTCTTTCATTGAGATTTTCCATGAATATTAGCTGGGAGTATAAAGATAAAGAGACAGGAAAACAGAACTTCTTTTAAAAAATAAGATGCGATTTGTTTACCATAAAATTCACCATTTTAAAGTGTACAATTCAGTGATTTCTAGTATATTTACAAGGTTGTGCAACCATCACCACAATCTAACTCTAGAATATTCTCACCATTGTAAAAAGATATCCCATGCTCTTTGGCAATCAATCCTCTTTCCTCCCTTCCCCCAGTTGCTGGCAATTACTAATCTATTTTCTGTCTCTGTGGATTTGCTTATTTTAGATAGTTCACATAAATGAAGTAACAAAATATGTGACTGTGTCTGACTTGGGCTTCCCTTGTGGCTCAGCTGATAAAGAATGTGCCTGCAATGTGGAAGGCCTGGGTTTGATCCCTGGGTTGGGAAGATCCCCTGGAGAAGGGAAAGGCTACCCATTCCAATATTCTGGCCTGGAGAATTCCATGGGGTCACAAAGAATTGGACCTGACTAAGTGACTTTCATTTTCTTTCACTTACCATAATGGGTTTTGTTTTTGTTTGTCTGTTTGTTTTCTGGCTGTACCATGCAGCTTGTAGGATCTTATTAGTTTCCTAAAAATGGATTGAATTCCCCGGAACCCCTCTAGTGAAAGCCTGAGTCCCAACCACTGGACTGCCAGGGACCTCCCAAGCATAATGTTTTTTAAGGTTCAGCTACATGGGGAGAGTAGCCTGGTAGGCTGCAGTCCATGGGGTCACAAAGAGTCGGACACGACTGAGCGACTTCACTTTCACTTTTACTTTCATGCATCAGAGAAGGAAATGGCAACCCACTCCAGTGTTCTTGCCTGGAGAATCCCAGGGATGGGGAAGCCTGGTGGGATGCCGTCTATGGGGTCGCACAGAGTCCGACACAACTGAAGCGACTTAGCAGCAGCAGCAGCAGCATACCCTGTTAAACAGTAGCCAACTTATTTTACCACAGAGGAAATGGAAACATATATTAACTTGCTCTTGGGCGTGAAAATCACATATTCATTAAACAAATATGTATGGAGCACAATTTTACCTGGTGAGATTATGGCATTTAGGTATGTTGCTGGTGTCACATAAACAAACAGAAATCTAATGTAATATTAAATAGTAATAACTACAAGGAAGAGAAATAAAGCAAATGAATGGATAGGAAGTGTCAGGGGTGTTATTTTAGGCAAAGTGGTCAAGGAAGGGCTCTCCAAGGAGATGTTACATCTGAGGTGAGACCTCAACGGAAGGAGGGACTAAGTCACACTGAAATCATTTCAGACAGAGGGAAAAATAAATGCAAAGGCAAAAGTGTGCTTGGGGTATAGGAGGTGCAAGGAAGTCAGTGTGAGTGGAGGGCAAGAAGAGGAGTGAGGTGAAGGAAGTCAGACAGCTAGCCTCAGGTACGTGCAGGGCAGCCCATCAAATATAAGGGATTAGGAGCAGTGGAGTGTCAGGTAATGCCAGCTGGTAGATTTGGTGGTGGAAAATTAGGTGGTTCCCTTGGATATTTCCATTATCTCAGTTGTAACAAAAAAGAAAGGTAATAATTGAGAGTGAGGAGGTGGGTGGTTGATGTCAAAATTAATTTAACAAGAAGAGAATGAAAAGACTGGGCTATTTAGTAGCTTTTTGGCAGCATCCAGGAACCACTTGAAGTTCATGTGTTTTTCTCCAGGGACCTTAAGCCATTCAAGTGTCAACACAAAATATGTGGGGATGTTAGTTTTAGCCAGAGTTGAGGTTTTGCCAGATGTGTAGGACAATGAGAAAGAGGGACAAAAAAGCTGAGGATGTATGCAAGGGACTGATTATACAAAGACTGGGAAAGCATGAAGGGGAGCGACAGACTGGAGGGACAATGGGATCGAAGTGTTGTTGCAGGCAGTGCTGGAGGGAGTGAGGTGGAAAACAGGAAGTGGTATCTACAGAGTCTGCGGTTAATGGTTATGACAAAGTCTAATGTATGACTGTGGGACTGGGTGGCTGAGATGGGTGGAGGGCAAGATTACTAGAGAAGTTCACAAAAACAACAGGGCAGGGTATTAGGTGGGTCCTTTTGTGAATATTGAAATCGCCAAGAATGATGACAAGAAAAATAGTGCAGAAAAAGAAATAGTGAGGTAGGGCTTTCCTGGCGGCTCAGTGGTAAAGAATCCACTGGCCAACGCAGGAGACAGGGGTTCAATCCCTAATCTGGGAAGCTCCCACATGCTGCAGAGCAACTAAGCCCGTGAGCCACAGCTACTGAGCCTGTGCTCTAGAGCCTGGGAGCTGCAACTACTGAAGCCCGTGTACCCTAAAGGCCCATGCTACAAGAGGTCAGTACAATGAGAAACCTGTGCACCTCAACTAGACAGTAAACCCCACTTGCTGCAACTAGAGAAAAGCCTGTGCAGCAAAGACTCAGCATAGCCAAAATAAATACATAAAATTATATAGAAACAAAGAAATAGTAGATGTTAGCATGAACAAAGGGCAAGCTGATAGATAACTGCAAAAGCACAGGCAACAGGTGGTATTTCAAAAGAGCTGTGGAATATTAAAACGATGGGGAAATACTGATCTAGAATGGTAAAAATGAGCAAAAGTTCACCATGATCAGTGGTTTTGGGATATCTGATTGATCAAGTTAAGCTTTGAAGTAGTTCCATCTGATTTCAGATCATTTCCATTATACCACCTCAGGGTTTGGAATTACAGTTTTTGAACCTAAATATCAACATTCTCTTGCTACCCCTGTAGCATAAACTATTTGGCTGGTCTCAAAGTTGTATTGCTTTAAACAGTTGCCAGGATCTATTTGAAAAGTTGGATTCCAATTAAAATTTTGAAAGTTCATACATGTTCAACTGGCTAGTATGGTGAAAAAGCTGGATTCTTTGACCTATAGTTTCCCATAGTCTGGATTTTGTGATTGCATTCCCATGGTGTTATTAATATCTACATATTCCTCAGTGCTCTGTAATTCCTGGAAATTAGTAATCAGATCTTGAGGTTGATCAGACTCAATTTCACTTTTGATAAGAATGCATTACAGGTGGTGTTGTGTACTTGATCAGAGGCCATATAATGTCAGGTTGTCTCTCTCTCCCTTTGTGATGTTAGTAGTCACTGGCGACCTTTGTCTAGATCAATTAGTTGTCCAGTTGCTCAGGGTGTCTGACTTTTTGCAACCCCCATGGACTGCAGCATGCCAGGCTTCCCTGTCCTTCACTATTTCCTGGAGTTTGCTCAAACTCATGTGCATTGAGTTGGTGATACCATCCAACCATCTCATCCTCTGTGATCCCTTCTCTTCCCACCCTCAATCTTTCCCAGCATCAGGGTCTTTTCTAATGAGTCAGCTCTTTGCTACAGGTGGCCAAAGCACTGGAGTTTCAGCTTCACCATCAGTCCTTCCAATGAATATTCAGGACTGATTTCCTTTAGGATAGACTGGTTGGATCTCCTTGCAGTCCAAGGGACTCTCAAGAGTCTTCTCCAGCACCACAGTTCAAAGCCATCAGTTCTTCAGCGCTCTGTCTTTTTTATTCCAGCTCATACATGACTACTGGAAAAACCACAGCTTTGACTATATGGACCTTTGTCAGTAATGTCCTTGCTTTTTAATACACTAAGTTTGTCATAGCTTTTCTTCCAAGGAGCTTCCATCTTTTCTTCCATCTTTTAATTTCATGGCTGCAGTCACCAAGAAAATAAAGTCTTTCACTGTTTCCATTGCTTCTCCATTAATTTGCCATAAATTGATAGGACTGGATGCCATGATCTTCGTTTCTTGAATGTTGAGTTTTAAGCCAGCTTTTTCACTCTCCTCTTTCACTTTCATCAAGAGGCTCTTTAGTTCCTCTTCGCTTTCTGCCATAAGGGTGGTGTCATCTGCATATCTGAGGTTATTGATATTTCTCCCACCAATCTTGATTCCAATGTATGCTTCATCCAGCCCAGCATTTCACATGATGTACTCTGCATTGAAGAACTCCTTTCCCAGTATGAAACCAGTGCATTGTTCCATGTCTGGTTCTAACTGTTGCTTCTTGATCTGCATACAGGTTTCACAGGAAGTAGGCAAGGTGGTCTGATATTCACATCTCTTTAAGAATTTTCCATAGTTTGTAGTGATCCACACAGTCAAATGCTTTAGCATAGTCAATGAAGCAGTAGTAGGTGTTTTTCTGGAACTCTCTTGCATTTTCCATGATCCAACGGATGTTGGCAATTTGATCTCTGGTTCCTCTGCATTTTCTAAATCCAGCTTAAACATCTAGAAGTTTTTGGTTCACATACTTTTGAAGCCTAGCTTGCAGGGTCTTGAACATTACCTTGCTAGTATGTGAAATGAGTGCAACTGTGCAGTAGTTTGAACATTCTGGCAACCCACTCCATATATTGCCTGGAAAATCCCATGGACAGAGGAGCCTGGAAGGCTACAGTCCACGGGGTCGCAAAGAGTTGGACACGACTGAGCGATTTCACTTCACTTCACTTGAACATTCTTTGGCATTGCCCTTCTTTGGGATTGGAATAAAAACTGACCTTTTCCAGTCCTGCAGCCACTGCTGAGTTTTCCAAATTTGCTGGCATACTGAGTGCAGCACTTTAATAGCATCATCCTTTAGGATTTGAAATAGTTCAGCTGGAATTCCTTCACCTCCACTAGCTTTGTTCGTAGTGATGCTTCCTAAGGCCCATTTGACTTTGCACTCCAGGATGTCTGGCTCTAGGTGAGTGATCACACCATTGTGGTTTATCCAGGTCATTAAGACCTTTTTCTGTGTAGTTATTCCATATATTCTTGACACCTCTTCTTAATATTTTCTGCTTCTGTTAGGTCCATACTGTTTCTGTCCTTTATTGTGCCATCATTGCATGAAATGTTACCTTGGTATCTCTAATTTTCTTGAGAGATCTCTAGTCTTTCCCATTCTATTGTTTTCCTCTATTTCTTCGCATTGATCACTGAGGAAGGCCTTCTTATCTCTCCTTGCTATTCTTTGGAACTCTGCATTCAGATGGGTATATCTTTCCTTTTCTCCTTCCTTTTTGCTTCTTAGCTATTTATAAGGTCTCCTCAGACGATCATTTTGCCTTTTTCCATTTCTTTTTCTTGGGGATGGTTTTGATCACTACCTGCTGTACAGTGTTATGAACCTCCATCCATAGGTCCACTAGTAAGTAGATCCATTATTCCTTTAAGGTAAAAATGTTGATATTGTATCAAATCTTGTTATTAGGTTGACAACTCTGCCAAAAAAAAAAAAGCAAACTTCCTTCAACTATGGGTTACCCTGAGGCACAAATCAGCTAGGAAAGACAGGCTATACCGGTTCACTTTTTCAAGGGGCTTATCTGAGAGCTCTTGTGGTTTTAAGGATGCATATATTTTGTCCTTAAAGTAGTTAATTGTAGCTTGTCCTACTTTTAAAATTAGACTACATTTACAGGATACAGTTTCACATTGTGGCTTAATACTTACAGTTAAATGGGAATATATTACAGGATTTGGTTCTAACACCCTTGAAGAGGACTGCATATAGAAGTATTTCAACTGTTCAACAAGCAGCTTTCCAATGTTCAGCTGAATTTCAGAAAAGCTCATAAAATATTGAAAACTTTTCTGAAAGGTGACTAACTAAATAATTTATGAAAATAATGTTTCAAGTCAGTTCAAGTGGAAAATGTCTACTCTCTTTCTCTACACAAGGAAATATCCCAGGGGTGCAGAGGTTTTGGAACCAGATAGATGGAGTCTGAATTCCTTCACTTATTATGTTGACCTTGAGCAAGTTATTCTACATATCCCATAATAAGAGAATCTGAAATAGTGAATATTCTAAAACATTATAAACTAAATACTAGAAAATACATATGTACTTAGCAAAGGCCTCTTTTTAATTACTTTGGTTGGGGGTAGGGGATAAGGTAAGGAATATTGCCAACTGCCAGATACGGCTAGTTATGAAAACATTAACATAAAAATTGTTATATTGATGACATGCCATCTTTGATTCCCAGGGCAATGATGATGTGGTCAGCTTTAGGCTGAAGTACTTTTTACTCAATTATTTATGGAACTGCATGGCAGACCAGAGGATCTCCATAAGGCAGTTTAGAGAGAGGGATCTGGGCAAATGACAAATTAAACTTGCCTTTGGGAACTTCCCTGATGGTCCAGTGGCTAAGACGCCACACTCCCAATTCAGAGGGCCCAGGTTCAATCCCTGGTCAGGGAACTAGATCCCACATGCCATCCCACATTCTGTAACTGTTTGCAGACCTCAACTGAAAATCCTGCATGCTGCAAGGAAGACTGCAGATCCCATGTGCCACAACTAAGACCCGGCAGAGCCAAATAAATAAACATTAAAAAAACAAAACAAAACAAAAAAACACTTGCCTTTGGTTCCAAGAATGGAAGACAAAGCAGCAAAGGGACAGAAACACACCCTAAATTGCCTGTTAAATAACCATAAGATACCTAGATATTTCCCTTCTATCAATGTTAAACTTAGCCCTCTGCCTCAACCTGCCCTGCTCCCCTCCACCTTTTGCTAGACTGAGTTGGTATGACCCCATCTCTAGTTTGCCTCCCCAGCTTGCTTGAGCCCTGTGATCCTAGTTATTTTTTATCTTTTGTGATCGAGCTGACACATAGTTGCTAATTCATGGGGCATCAAAATAATTTCCAAGTCAGTGAGAAACAAGTACAAACACTGGAAAACATATCCCCACCTCCTTTTCATAAGAATATGTTTATTAGAAACACATGAAAATTGAGCTAACTGGGGGAATGGGGTAGAAATTGTTAAAACACAAAAAGATTTTACACAATATAGCTGATGGTCATATCTTGTCACTATCAATTATATATAATGTAAGTTTTGTGGGTGCTATTTTTTTTGGAATTACATTTTTATAAACTTTCTACTGAAGTGTTAACATACATATAGAAAAGTGGGATTTGCATTTGAGTCACTAGAGTCACATAGCTGTGACTGCCTTCATTTCTGTTGTGACCCAAAATACTTACTAAAAATTGTGAACTTAAGTGATAGGACACTCTCAAGTTTACTTACACCGTCCAGCATCAGACTTAGTTCTGAGTAATGCTTAGAACATTGCACAACATTTTATACTAGCCAATGCTTTATAATTCTTGAACACAACAAGTTGACAAGTTGGATTAAAATTGAAGTTCAACCAAGACCTTTCAGGTTATATTTTTCTATTCATTTCAATACAGGTTTGAAACTTACAATATTCTTAACAACTGTGATAACTACAAAGAATAAAAAGATTTTGCAACCAAGAGTTGGAATGCAAACAATTTTTGAGATAGGGATCAAGTTGTGTTTATAGACATCACTGGCAGCTTTACCATCAGTCATTTCCTGTGGGAATATTTCACTGGAACATAATTTTATGCCTTGATTATTCATTAAATAGCTTTGGTTCTATGAAATAAAAATAGGGTAGAACTATAAATAGTAACATATGTGAATTAAAGTATAACATTTCATTGTATTTTCCTAGATGAGAATTAAGATTATTTAATAAATTATGTTCTTACACATCACTGAAAGATTTTGAAACAACACCAATAGAGTATGGTCTAGTGGAGCGTTAGGCAATAGACTGGAAATTAAAGTCCAGTTGTTTCCTTCAAATTAAAGTTGACATTAGTTTTAAAATATTAATTCTTCATATGCCATGTATGTTATACTCTATGAAGAATACAAAAGTCAATTATAAGTAGTTTCTGCCCTCAAGGAATTTATGAATTTTCTTGTACAGGAGACAGTGTACACTTTGTATAAAACAAAAAATAACATACGATGAGTGAGTATGAACAAAGCACTATGGGAGAGTTTGGAGGAAGAGAGATTACATCCATGTGGAAGATCAGAGATGACTTCACGAAGAGGACAGCTAAGTGGAGTCTTAAGGATGGTTAAAATTTCTGCAAATAGAGATGCAAGCAAAATTATTCCAGGATGCAGAGACTAGGTAGACTAGGTTCTAAGGTAGTATAGATCAAACCACATCTAGAGGCTAGAGCCTTTGACTTGTAGAAACAAAAAGGAACTTACATAGATAAATATCGTTGAACACAGGGTAAGTTAGAGCTAAATATTTATCAAATTATGCAAGCATTCATTTATTCGAAAGTATTTCTTGAGTATTTACTTGGTGCAAGTATTGTACTAGGAATTAGTAGTATATTTATGAGGTACTCAAAGGCCCTAACATATAAACGCTAAAAAGTTTAATCCTTAAATTATATTGATTTTTGTCAACCACAATGTCCACCGATCTGTGGCAACACAAGGTATTTTACAGCTGTTAAACAGAACATGGATTTTAATGCTTTTGAGACAGAGTTGGTGTTTCCAAATAATATTGTTTCTAAATTTCAACCCAGTTGTTTCTCATCCCAGTTCTAATGAAAAGTGTTAGGTAGGGGATGGGGAGACTAGCGGCTCCTTTCTGCAAGTTTTGGTTTATGCCAGAATTAATTTTGTCTTAGCATGCATTAACTGAAAGACAAAGAAAAACAGCCTGTAAAGAGAGACACCAATGGTGATCTTTGGGACAAAAAGATTTTCCTAACTGAAAAGGAATCGCTGCAAATTTCCTTGAACTAGCCAGCTCCCTGTACAATTAAAATGATTCAGAATGTTTCTAGAACACACTGCACTGAGATACACCTGTACTCATACCTTGTCCGTCAAAACAATCTTTGTTTTCTCTCAAGCTAGGACTTGCATTAGACACGCCTCGTGCAATGGTGGCAATGGGGGTGGGGGGTGGGATGGGGGGTGAAGGTGACGAAGTGGCAGCCTGGAGGGCACTTTCCCTTTCTCTGTCTCCCCAACCAGAATTCTGCAGCTTCCCGCTCAGACTCACCTTCCCGCTTCTTATTTTTCCCGCCTCGACTCTCACTGCACCCCTCTCCCAGCCCCCATGACGCGTTCACTGTCTTATCCGTCGTTCTTTCAGCTCTCACCCACCTCCCTCTCCGCCCTCCGCCTCGCCTCGCCCAGCGCGGTGCGCCCACCTGGGGAACTCAGCGCTGCACCAGCAGCCCGCGCGCCCCTTCGCAGCCGGGAGCTGCGGGGCATGCGCTCTGAGGCGGCGCCGCCCTCCCCCACCCTTGCCGCGGCAGAGTTATGCCAAGTATGTGAGGAGCCCGAGAGGGCCAGCGTCGGTCATGGGGAGCCGCCGCCGCCGCCGCCGCCTCCGCGAGCGCAGCTTTCTCGCGAGCGGGGCTCCGAGTTATCCCCGCACCGGGGGCGAGCCTGGCTGCTGAGGCGGAGGGGGATGACGGACCCTCTGAGGAAAACGTTGTCCAGGCTCCGGGGAAGACGGGGTCCCCACGCCACCGGGGGGCTCGGTCTCCGGGCGGCCGCAGCAGCCACCGTGGCGGCCTCTTCGGCTGCCGAGGGAGACGCAGGTAGTGCCCGGGACGCCCCCTCAGGCGAGCGCGCCAGCGGAGCTCGGCCGAACCTGGAGCGGCTCCCGCCGTCGCCTCAGGCGTGGGGTCCTGAGGCGGGGGTCCTGGGAGGGCAGCCGGCGAGGTCGGGGGCGCTCGGGCCTCCGCCGCGCGGCTGGAAGGAGGCCACCCCCCCGGGCCGCGGACTCAGTCGTGCCTTTCTGTACGCCCCGCCGGGCTCCGAGGGCAGCGGAGAGGACGAGGAGGAAGACGCCGACTACTACGAGAACCTGCCGGGAGACTTCCAGCCTGCATCCAAGCCTGAGGGGGCGGAGGCGGAGCTGTGGCCCCCGCCTCCTCTAGCCGTGGGCTCCTCCCCGGGGGCGGAGGGCGGCCGCCTGGAGACAGGCAGGCTGCAGACCCAGTTGCGAGAGGCCTATTATCTGCTGATCCAGGCCATGCACGACCTGCCCCCTGACTCCGGCGCGCGGCGGGGCGACCGGGGCTGGGCAGATCGCGGTTGCCCTGCGGGAGCCCGGGCTCCGGGCCAGCCGCCTTCCCCCTGCGGCGCGGCGGACCGCCGAGCCTACCCCCGAGACTGGGAGCGCGGAGGCGGCGGCTGCCCTTGGCAGCAGGTGTCCCCGCCCAGGTCGCCTCCGGGGGAGTCGGGGGGAGGCCGCCCACGGACTCCTCGGATGCGGCTGTCCTGCAGCAGAAGTCTCGACAGCCTCCAGGTGGGTGCCAAAACGCCTCCCTTCCAGCGGTGGCCGAGCGACAGCTGGATCTGGTGCGGTACGCGCGGGGAGCCGGACCAGCCGCCGCCACGTGGAGGCGGGATGCACGGCTGGAGCGGAGGCAGCACCTGGGCCGCGGCGCCCTCGGGCCCCCGGCTTCCCAGATCCGAGGACCCTGGCCGCTCCACGGGAAGCCGCGGCAAAGGGGACGGCCAGGAGGGGCTCCCCTTCCTCAGGCCGCCTGCGGTGACAGTCAAGAAGCTGCAGAAGTGGATGTACAAAGGACGTCTGCTGTCCTTGGGAATGAAGGGTCGCGCCCGTAGGACACCTCCCGATAGCACGGGTGCTCAGGCAACCTCTCCAAATCTGGGCGCTTTGAAAATGCGGGAAAGCCAGGTCCTGTCGGTGCCTCCAGACCAAAGAATTACGCTAACAGGTAGGATGCCTTGGAATCAACATGCTAACTCTTTGAGCCTTAAAGTTTACCGAGCGGGCTTTGGTTTTAGAGCGAAGAAGAAGGTTATGGTTTTGCAGACAGGTACGTGCCCGTGCCAAAGTGAGTGTCATGTCAATGGCAGCCTAATACGATTACCCGGTTACCCAGGATCATACGTTCTCTCGTTTTTTTTTTTGCTTTTATTTATTTATTCTTTTTGACAGTGGCATGAGGAACTTGGGGGTTTTGTCTTTTCTTCTCTAAGAACCAGTGTACCTACCTTCTCCTAAGCGAAACAGTGAGTAAAGGTTAAGTTCACCACACACTTTTTAGTGGATTTAAGAGTTGGGCGGTGCTGCCTTGATTTTTATTCTTTGTAGCTCTAGGCGACCTGTAGACTTTTGTGGAGTTTGTGAATTTGAATTTGATCCAAGTTAGACTTTATGGGCTTTTTAAACTGTCATTTTAGTCATTACACCTCCTCACTCTCCCCCACCCTAGGAGCGTTCGTGCACACAGACATATACAGAACCCAAACCCAAAGCCAAAGTAAACCGAAAAAAATCTATCATAGTAAAAAAATTTTTTTAGTCGGGTAGGATTTCACTTGTTTCTTATCTTCATCTTTCTCTCCCCTCCCTAACCCCCAAACCTAGCTCTAGATAATCTTCTTATTGTGGAAAATGAAGGGCACTTGGATTTTAATCAAAAGAAAAGTATGTGTTATATACTTTTAAAGAAAGTGTAGACATTTAAAGTCATTTGTAAAAAGTATATTTGTCCTAATAATGGAATTTTGCTCCCTGTTTCATATGTGTGATTTTTAGTTTTCACTGAAGGTTTACATCATCAATTCTAGAAATCTCTGAAGTTGTAAATAACAAAAAATTCTCTTGTGAAAGAAGTACCTTCAAACTGAGCCAAAAACAACATGATCTTTTGGATTACACTCTTAAAGACTTTAAGTGAACATAATGACTTACATATTAGTAATAATTTTAAAAATATTAAATGCTGAAATGTAAAAGTATTCACAGTATTTGGCTGTTTCCCTGGTAAGAATTACAAATCCTACAGGGCTAGTTTTGTACACATTAACTTTTTTAACCAATAAACACAAAACTGAGGAGAAACAAAGTTCACAAAACTTTTTATTACACAATGAAGACAAGTCAAATGATTCACTTCAAGTGTATGCAAAACTAGAAAAGTTTTTCTGAATCTATGAAGTTTAACCCACACCTGTCAAAATTTTCCCTCAAACTTTTTCCATTCCATCTAAATAAAAAGATAGTAGAATGCAGATTTTTGTGAAGAGAGATGTACTTTATGCTGTTCATATTAAAGTATTCATTTCCAGTAGTAAAGTATTTGTAATCATTTATTATATTTTATTGCTATTATACCTTTATCTCCACTGATTTTGGTACAGTTAACTCTTTGTAAGACAGTTAACTTTTAGCAATAACAAAAATCTGTATAAAACTTAAGTAAAATATGTATTACCCTTTTGTTGCAAAGGTTAAACATTACTATCTGATGGCTTTTAATATTCTCAGCTGTTGTGGAAAAATTCAAGTTTTTTAAAAATAATAATAAATGAAGTAACTTTTAAGAATGAATTCATTGACTTTTTTCATTGAGAAACTAAGTAAATGAAATTAATTTTAAAATAAATGACATTAGAATTACTATGTGATTCTATGTATAAATTAGATATTTACTGTGTATAAATTAGATATTTCACAAGAAATCTAAACAAAAGTTTAGGTAACCTCTAGTTTAAAAAAGTTACTCAGATGTTTCCTTTCAAATCATTAGTTTATCTTTTAGGAAAGATTAAAAATACTTTATGCAATGTTTATATATCTAGTATAGATTTGAAGAATTTAGTCTTTTTTAAAAAACTACTTTTTATGATGGTTAGTTCAATTTTCTAAAAACATTCTGGATACTTTAAAGGGTCTGCATATAATCTTTATTACACCCCCATCCCCTCACTACCACCCCCACCCCCCGCCCCAACGTGAAGGTATGACAGCTATTATTGAACAGCAACAGCAAAAGAAAATAAGAGGTTAAGTACTTTGCCCAAGGTCACTTAAACTAGTATATGGTTTATGTATACTAGTATATAGGTCCAAACTATTATGTGGATTCAAACTCAAGTCTTTATAACTCCAAAATCCCTATTAATATAAGGTCAAAGTAACTTTATGGGCTTCCCTGATGTCTCAGTGATAAGAAATCTGCCTGCAGTTCAAGAAACCTGGATTCCATCCCTGGGTCGGGAAGATCCCCTGGAGGAGGAAATGACACCCACTCCTGTATTCTTGCCTGGAGAATTTCATGGGATCTCAGAGTCGGATGACTGAGTGACTGAGCACACACACAAGCAAAGGGACTCTAAATTTCCTTAGAGGTTTGATCTAATTAATTCTCTTAAATTGCTTGGATTGAGGAGATGGGAAATAAGTAACTTCCTCAAAGTAGCAAAAAAGTTGAGGGACTCCTAGAATAGAATCAATTGCTATATCCACTTTATACTTTTACCTTTCATTAGTTCAAATTGGTTACTTGGATTCTGTTTTTAATCATGTTTTCTAAAAAATTAACCAGGCAGTCCTGATGAAGCAGTACATTCTTGATTGTATAAAGATGTTAAATAGCCTAAAGGTTTCTATCACATTTTGCTATACAATATGATTTGTGATTTTCAAAATACAGTTATAGTTAGAATTTATAACATGAAACAACTATATTGGGGGATAGAGATACCTAGTCTACATAGGTGTTTTGGAA
This sequence comes from Ovis aries, assembly GCF_016772045.2. Classification (NCBI taxonomy): domain Eukaryota; kingdom Metazoa; phylum Chordata; class Mammalia; order Artiodactyla; family Bovidae; genus Ovis; species Ovis aries. Next base: position 62,240,452 of record NC_056054.1, on the reverse strand, counting down.
GGTTTTGAGACCATATGACAAATGGAAGCCAAAGTGGTTTTCTGTTTTGATTTCTGGCTCCTATTAAGAATCATTAAAATTTTTGATATTATAATGCTGCCAGTGATTTGATGCAGAATGTAGTGTTCACAGATTGGCCAGTTTGTTACTAGTTGAGATGATTAATTGAGAAATCCAAAATCATTCCATAGTAAATACTGTTAAGTTTCTGCAAGCCGTAAAAGGGAATTTAAATTTATTTACTGACTATACTTCATTATAAGTCATTATAAATTTAATTAGCAGATAGTACTCAGAAATAAATGGAAAAGTTTATTTTCCAAGTTGAGCACCAAGTTGAGCTAGCTTGGCCTTACTGCTTTGGAAAACAGTTAGCCTACTTTGGCTCTACTCTTCTTGTTCCGTGATCTGTGAAAAAAGAAAAATTAGGGCAGGTAACAGGTAGTATTAAATAGCTGGTATGATCTTGTGCATTATATCTTAAATTGAAGTTGACAATGCAGATTCCTACTAATTCTGTTTTCTGAAATATATGTAGCTCCATTTTTGTAACTTTATGAGTTATATTTTCTTTATGGATTTTTCCAATAAATTCTTTCATGCATTAGCCCTTTCAAGACTAGTAAAACTATGTAGGCAAGTAATTTTTGTCTGTCTTCTACATCTAAATCCTTCTGTTAGAAATTCTGCCATCGTGGCCCCAGAAGCAAGCAGGTCCATGTTTTAGTTTCTGTTTTTTTGTTTTGGGAAGAGTGCCATAAAACATCAGAGTTGCTGGTGGCAGGAAAACACTGAGAATGACAAATTCAGCAGAAAACAGTGTTGTGTTGCTTTTTGAAAGTCCTACATTTCTAAATGGTCCTTAATGTTTTGAGAATCTCTATTGGTTGTTAAAATGAAGGTTTAATATGTATGAGGGTGGGACTTTGAGGTTCTACATTTTAACAAACTGCCAGTATAGATGTTATTTGGTATACATTTTTAGAATAGTAAGGCTCTGTAATTCTCAGTACCTCCAATCACCTATCTTGATATTTTGTTAAATGTTTTGAAAAAGCATTCTACTTTATTCTGGCACTTGATACTTATACTAACCCCTTTATTAGAGCAAAGCGCTTGACCTCTTTCTGCTTCAGTTTTTTTTGTTTGTTTGTTTTTTGGCTGTGCTGGGTCTTTGCTGTTGTACTTGTGGTGAGCAGCCTTTTCATTGTGGTGGCTTCTCTTGTTGTGGAGCACGGACTCTAGGCTCACACGCTTCAGTAGTTGCAGCATGAGGGCTCAGTAGTTATGGCCCATGGTCTTAGTTGCTCCGGCATGTGGGATCTTCCCAGACCAGGGATTGAACCCATGTCCCCTCCATTGGCAGGTGAATTCTTAACCACTGGACCAGCAGGGAAGTCCTTCTGCTTCAGTTTTGTAAGCATGAACTTATATTTACTACTTATCTATGACAAGTATAAGCAGCTCTCTCTGTGTTGGTCTTACCTTGCACCAATAAAAGTAAAAGATTTTAGAATCAGCAAGAGAGGAGGCCATATAATGTAATGGCTAGTAGAATAGAGATTTTGGGTTTCTGATCAAATCTACCACTTACCAGGCTTATGACTTTGGACAAGTTACTCAACCTTGCGTAGCCCCAGTCTTCAGGCTGCTGTGAAGATGAAAAAAGATAATCCGTTTGGTACCATACCTGGCACTTAGCTGTTACCAAGAGAAAGGCAAGCAAGCTTTGTGAAAATATTGCCTGTCCCAAGTCATTAAGATTCTGGCTGGATAGTGATCTGAAGTTGAGAAAGACAGCCTTAAGGAACACTGGGAATTGAACTAGAGGACACCACTTTAGGAACAATAAAAACTCTTAAGAAAAATGCTGTATGCTAGCTTTGGGGATAGAAAAGTAGAGAAGGGAAATTTGAGACTGTTTTTAGTTCTCTGAAAGTAAGGAGGAGGCATAAGAGAGGAAAAGACAAAAAAGGCACAGAGGAAAAGATGAGCAGAATGAAGAAGTGCTTCTATAGTGGTGCCCTCTAGTTCAATTCCCAGTGTTTCTTAAAGCTATCTTTCTCAACTTCAGATCAATTGCAGATCACTCTCCAGCCAGAATTGCAAACTCCTAATTTATCCCATCTCTCCTTCCCCTCTGGTAATCATAAGTTTGTATCTGTGAGTCTGTTTCTGTTTTAGAAATAAAAGTTCACTTGTATCATTTAAAAATTGTTTTTAATTTAAAAATTTTTTATTTTTGGCTGTGCTGGGTCTTCGTTGCTGCAGCTGGGCTTTCTCGAGTTGCAGTGAGTGTGGGCTTCTCTTCATAAGCCTACATATGGACTTAGTTGCTCCAGGACATGTGGGATCTTCCTGGACCAGGGATTAAAACCATGTCCCCTGCATTGGCATGCAGATTCTTAACCACTCGACCACCAGGGAAGTCCCTGTATTATTTTTTTAGATTCCACATATAAGTGGTAGCATATTATATTTGTTAGACTTATTTCACTTAGTATGATCATCTAAAGGTCCATCCATGTTGCCACAAGTGGCATTATTTCACTCTTTTTATGGCTAAGTAATATTCTATTGCGTATGTATGCATTACATCTTCCCTATCCATTCGTCTGTCAATGGACACTTAGATTGCTTCCATATCTTGGCTATTGTAAATAGTGCTGCTATGAAAATGAAGCTGCATGTTTCTTTTTGAATTAGAGTTTTCGTCTTTTCTGGATACAGGTCCAGGACTGTTGTTAGTTTTAAGTGTAAAGGAGACAGAACCAAACTCTTGAATCTTCAGGTTTCATTGATTAAAGTAAATTAAATTAATTCAAGATATTTATTGAATATCTATTAAATGTTTGCATATTAGATTCTGAGAGAGTGGAGGTAGGTATCCTTTGGTAGTAGTCCAGGTGTACTCATGTAGACTTTGTGATCGGTTTGAGTGCTGCCTCTTCCATTTACCAATAGGTGATCTCAGGCAAGTTACTTGACTTTTCTGAGTAGTACTATATAGTTTCAAAGTATTTTAAACATTACCTTACTTAGTCCTAGGAGCCACCCTATAAGGTTAATTGGGTTGATACTATCATCATGTTCAGAGAGGGTCACCTACTTCCCTACTTTTAGTAGCTGGCATGCTGTGGGGGAGACAGGTGAGAGCATGGTTTGTTGGCAGAGTAATATCTCTGCTTTTCAATATACTGTCTAGGTTGGTCATACCTTTCCTTCCACAGAGTAAGCGTCTTTTAACTTCATGGCTGCAGTCACCACCTGCAGTGATTTTGGAGCCCCCCAAAATAAAGTCAGCCACTGTTTCCACTGTTTCCCCATCTATTTCCCATGGAGTGATGGGACCGGATGCCATGATCTTTGTTTTCTGAATGTTAAGCTTTAAGCCAACTTTTTCACTCTTCTCTTTTACTTTCATCAAGAGGCCTTTTAGTTCCTCTGCACTTTCTGCCATAAGGGTGGTGTCATCTGCATATCTGAGGTTATTGATATTTCTCCCGGCAGTCTTGATTCCAGCTTGTGTTTCTTCCAGCCCAGCGTTTCTCATGATGTACTCTGCATATAAGTTAAAGACAGACTTAAGTTTGAATCCTAGGGCTAGCACCTTGACCATATTCCTCATATGTTTGAAGCTTATGGAACTAATTCAACCTGTCTCAGGATTACTGTGGTGGGTTAAAGGAGGTTAAGGGCTTTCTTATTGCTTTATCTCTTGTTCCTGCCACATAATAGGCACTCAGTAAATATTTATTGAGTAAATAAATATCTGACATAGTAGGCATTCATGGGAGATTTCTTCCCTTCTAAGTCTGTTCCTCTATTCTTGCCTCTGGAACTAATTGAACTTGAAGCCCAGTTTGTGTTTAAGGCTTTGTTTTGTTTCTAAATTAATCTGCTTGATTAGGTAACATTTAGGGTTATAAAAAGGGCAAATTTACATTTTCAAATGATTTTTTTCAGTAGAAGGGAGGTTACTGAAAACCTTTATTATACATGAACCAAATTTTTTGGTTGTTGTTAAGTTCCTCAAAGTTTAATATGGTTTTATCACTCTGTTACTAGACTACTATATTTTACTTGCTGTAATACTAAAATGAATCAACCGTCTACGCACTCAAAGTAGCACAGACCATAGTTTACAAACCTGGCATGATCTTAAAATTAGAAATATGGTTTTGTTTTAATTATTTATGCATAGTAAATTAGCATTAGTTCAGTTCAGTTCAGTTCTGTTCAGTCACTCAGTCGTGTCCGACTCTTTGCGACCCCATGAATCTCAGCACGCCAGGCCTCCCTGTCCATCACCAACTCCCAGAGTTCTCTCAGACTCACGTCCATCGAGTCGGTGATACCATCCAGCCATCTCATCCTCTGTCGTCCCCTTCTCCTCCTGCCCCCAATCCCTCCCAGCATCAGAGTCTTTTCCAATGAATCAACTCTTCACATGAGGTGGCCAAAGTACTGGAGCTTCAGCTTTAGCATCATTCCTTCCAAAGATATCCCAGGGCTGATCTCCTTCAGAATGGACTGGTTGGATCTCCTTGAAGTCCAAGGGACTCTCAAGAGTCTTCTCCAACACCATGGTTCAAAAGCATCAATTCTTCGGCGCTCAGCCTTCTTCACAGTCCAACTCTCACATTCGTACATGACCACAGGAAAAACCATAGCCTTGACTAGACGGACCTTAGTCGGCAAAGTAATGTCTCTGCTTTTGAATATACTATCTAGGTTGGTCATAACTTTTCTTCCAAGGAGTAAGCGTCTTTTAATTTCATGGCTGCAGTCACCATCTGCAGTGATTTTGGAGCTCCAAAAAATAAAGTCTGACACTGTTTCCACTATGGACAATATATATTTAATTTATTGACTATCACTGAAGCCGGCTTTATGTGACTTTTTGGAAGTGTAGAAATTTTCCCCTTTATATGTAATTAATGTTATACATTTTTAGAGTCTTATCCATTATATTAATACATGCACATATCTAAGTATTTGATGTTCTACATTGGGCTATGAATTCCTTAAGGGCAGGGACCATTTTGTTCATTCTTGTATTCTTGCTACTTAAGCTTGTGCCTCAGTAATATAGCTGTGTTGTGTTTATTGTGAGACAGGATACTTAGTCCTAATCAAGGGCCTTCTAGGGATTTTTAATTTTTATTTTTGCTCTAGATATTTAGAACTTAAACTCTGTATGAGTTGCTACTGCATTATGTGGTTAGAAAACAAATGTTATTTTGAAATTTCAATAATCAGTAAGATAATTGAAATAATTAGTAATAAATGAGATACATTTATTTTGAAAGATTTATTCAATCTTTAGATTTATTTTTTAAAGATTTTATTAATCTTTCTGTGAAAAGGTAATAATATTACTTTGTAGTTTCTAAAGTTCTTGTAGTAGTGAGTTGAAAGTTACTCATATTAAAGGCATGCTGTGTACCAAGCATTCTATACAAGCTTTTTATAAAGTATGTTTTGCTTAGGATAAAGCTGTTTTAGCCCTATGATATTTATAAAGGTGGTTTCAAAGTTTGTTTATCGTTTTTCTTAAGAATTCTTACGGTACCTGATAACTAAATAATAGAAATCATGTTTAGGTGGAAAATCCAAAGTTTTTCTTATTTAAGTTTAGTCTCTGAATGTGATTAATATTACACTTTTTTTTCTTTTTATCTTTTTAAAAATAGTATTTTAATAACTGGTCTAAAGTGACATGTCTTTCTTGGTATGTGAGGTATTATATTCTACCTTCTTTTTTTCTTTGAAACAGATTTATTTGAAAATGTCTGTGAGTCTTCAATGAAGAGAAACGAACTTAAGGATCTGAAGGATAATATTGGCTTCAGGGGTCATAAGCCACTTAACAGCATCACTGTGTCAAAGAAACGCAATTGGCTATATCAAAGTACTCTGAGATCTTTTAATTTGGAAGAAGAAAATAGGAAATGCCAAGATATAAGTCATTTATCTGTTTCACCTATTTCTCTACCTAAACAGCAGCTGTCACAACCTTTTCTCAAATCATCTGAAGAATATTGTACGTATATGGTGTGTAATGCTACAAATTCTTCATTATCAAGAAACTGTTCATTAGACTTTAATGAGGAAAATGATGCAGATGATGAAGGAGAAATATGGTACAACCCCATTCCTGAGGATGATGACTTTGGTATTTCAAATGCCTTGAGTTTTGGTGAGACAGACTCTGCTGTTCTGAAGTTTCCTGATGTCAGTTTGAGAGTATTATCTGGCAGTAACCTAATGAAAGCAGAGCAGTACACTGAAGACTTGCTCTGCCCTTCTGAACACACAGGCGATGTTCAGCCCACACAGTCAAACGAGATAAATCCTGTAGATTCCATCTGTCCCACAGAGTTTGTGCAGCAGTACAAGCAAAGGCATAGACACAAGATGCAAGAACGTATAATTATAGAGGACAGGCCCATGTTGAAATCTCCTTTTTCAGGTAAAGATGATCGTATATCTGCCATTTCTTCTTTCATTTTCAATTCTTTGGCAGTATCTAAAACTAAGTATAGATGTTTATTGTAGCCTTGAACCTTTCCTTACAATGTGAGTGTATTTTCATGAAACTAAAACTCAAAAAGATTTATAAACACTTTTATGTACATGCTGGTTTAATTATTCCTATCACAGACTTTGTTTTGTAAGGGGTGAAGGAGCTGGAATCCTACACCAACTTTTAGTGTGTATGGTGTGGTTTAATGTCTGTCCATCGAGGCAGTAATCACCTTTCCCTTAGTTGAAAGCATGGAGTCACGGGGACTGGAAAAGATGTATTCTTTGTGTATGTCTTGTTTTGCTTCCTTCATGTATTCATTCATTCACACCTAGCCTGGCCACAGGTAAAAAATTCTGTGTTCAGTATACTAGTAGTCATTAGTTTTCACTTTTGTGCCTACATTTCCTCAGAAACAAAGGAAAAGAAGAAGAGACAAAGAGACCGGAGGTGAAAGTAAATATTTTGCAAATAGGTGCTACAATAGATACGGAACCCAGAAAGGAAGTAACTGAATATATATTAGGTTGAACCATATGAAATTGCCAATATTTAACAGCTTTTGACCTGAAAAAAACCTGATATTTCATACAGTTCAACCTAATGGTTTTATTCTTTGATTTCTGTTGTGCTTCTTTTTAAATTTAGTCCCAGATGTAGTACCCAGAAAACAGAGCATAAGCACTTTTGAAGTGAAGTGAAATTCTCTCAGTCATGTCTGACTCTTTGAGACCCAGGGCAGAATCCTGGAGTGGGTAGCCTGTCCCTTCCCAAGGGGATATTCCCAACCCAGGGACTGAACCCAGATCTCTCACATTGCAGGCAGATTCTTTACCAGCTGAGCCACAAGGGAAGCCCAAGAATACTGGGTAGCCTATCCCTTCTCCAGTGGATCTTCCCAATCCAGGGATCATACGAGGGTCTCCTGCATTGTAGGCGGATTCTTTACCAACTGAGCTATAAGGGAAACCCTAAACACTTTTAGTTGCAATTATAAAGTGTTGTTTAGAAAGCAGTTCTAAAAAAAAAAAAGAAAGAAAGCAGTTCTATTTTATATCAAGGCATTTTAATTTAGAAAATTTCAAATTATAACAGAATATTCAACTATGTGGAGTGTAGCAGGTGTTGTTAGTACTTGTCCATATACATTGGGTGTTGTTATTTATTTAAATGGTGGCAGCCTACTTCCAAACATCATTATCTGCATCTCTACTTGGAGGACTCCTTCCGAAGTGTTAGGGAGTCTCCTGCAGGTCAGCCTGAGAGTGCCCTTCAACTCCTGATTGACAGGAGTTGGTGTAGGCCTGCACCAGCTCTCTCCACCCTTGTTGGGATAATTCTACATTTTTTTCCCAGTTTTCTCATGAAATTAAGCTCTAGTTACCCTTAGTGGTAGCAGGCTTGATAATTCACCTTGAATTTTCTCCTGAATTTTCTTTCTTGCTGATATTTTTTTACTTTACAAATAAACTACTTGCATTTGGATCCTTTTCTCAGGGATGTGAGGAGAAGGAGTAAATGTTACATTGATACAAAAAAAAAAAGTTAAAAAACAGTGTAGTATATGATGTTAATTTTGAAAGAAACAATAAAAAGCTATACTGGAAATGTTAATACCTGACTCCCCCACCCCCAACCCCCAGTGTTGGGATTAAAATTTTTTTTGTGTGTGCATATCTAAGTGTAAACTGATTTTCCACAGTGACTGTGTGTTTCTTTTGTAATGTGGATGTGAAGAGTAATAAATGGTATATAAAATAATACTTTGAAACACAGGTTGAGATCCAGGTGGAGTGATGAGGAAAGCTTGCAGGAGAAGGGCAGACAGATCGTGATGGGTGTGGAATGGTGCAGAAAAGGCAAGAGGGCATTAAGTATAAGAGCAGTGTTAGAAAGTCAGTGTATGTCACGTGAGATACACTTTAAGTTACTGTCTTTAAACTTTATTATTTTATGTTTGTCGCAAATTGTGAATCTGTTAAGAGGACAGACATTACCGAAAAAACAAAAACAACCACCCAAATTTGAAAGTACAGAAGGATGTGAATTATGTCTCCTTTCTTACTGTTATTCTTCTCCTAAGCTTATTGTTATAACAAGTACATTCCTATGTTGACCAGAGGAGATATTTAGACAATTTATTTATACAATCTTTTTTTTTTTGTTTTAATATGGTCAGAAAGGTTATTTACCTAAAGTGATAATGTTTTCTTTAGCAACACTGGCAAAAATCTGTTGGGAAATAGGCAGAGAGAATGGTTAAATTTCAAAATAATGTTTTGATTAAGAAATAGGAAAGCTCAAGTATTTTTAATATGAATGACAGTTTTATGATCATGCTGACACAGTTATGACTGTTTTTTGCCTATTAACTTTTGGATATATATATACCTTTTATCTAGTTGCTCTCATAGAGGACTGTTTTGGGTTTTGCTGATTTCACTTATTATCTATACTTTGTATTCTTACACGTGGTGGTGGTTTAGTCGCTAAGTCGAGTCTGACTCTTGCGACCCCATGCACTGTAGCCTGCCAGGCTTCTCTGTCCATGGGATTCTCTAGGCAAGAATACTGGAGTGGGTTGCCATTTCCTTTTCCACGGGATCTTCCTGACCCAGGAATCATACGTGGCTTTCCTGCATTGCAGGCAGATTCTTTACCGACTGAACTATGAGGGAAGCCCCATTCTTACATGTCGATTAATGTTATTGTTCCCCAATTTTTATAGTATTTAATTGGGTTGATGTGCCCTATTTGACTGGTTCCTTACTGTTAGATGTTAATAGAATGTTTCCACTACTACTATGGTGATCTTTATCATGATCTGTTTTGCTTCATTAAGATTGATTACTATTAATAGTATCTTTACTTGGTCTTTACAGCTGGTAACTATTATAGGTAATTTCTACATTGTATTTCCTAAAAAGTTTATAGTTTACAGGCAACTAACAATTGGTTAATTCAATTATTCAATAAACATTTAGTTCCTGCTATGTGCCATTTACTGTTCTAGGTGCTGAAGGGAATGTGCCAGTTTCAGTTGATCCTAGTCTGGTTCATAAATTTATATTGAAAGATTTTTCCTTTTTTTCTTTCCCTAGAAAGTCCCATGAATGGAGCAGCCTGGTGCAGGCTACTGTCCATGGGGTGGCAAAGAGGTGGACATGACTGAGCGACTTCACTTTTCTTTTCTTTCTTTATAAGCTATAGCTAATCTGTGATTTGATTAGTATAATTGTGGTTTCATTTTAAGTGAATGTTGAACTTGGTTTGTCATATTTCAGCTCTTGGATTTTATAAAAACAAAGCTTTTTTGTTTCAATAAATTCAGTCTTGCCTGCAGTAGAAATGTGTTTAAAAAAAAGTCTTTATATTAGATTTACTCTTTATTTAATAAAACCTAAAACAATTTTATATACTGGGTAGCTTCTTTAGGCCATGACAAAATAGATAGATTGTATGCTACAGCAAGACTCTGATTACTGTAGAATATTTTAGACCAGTAAACCAGTAGAATTGTACTACAGTTTACAGTATAAGAGAATGCTTTGTCTAGTTTATTAAACACTCCATTTCTTATTAGTTACGTACCAGAGAAGCCCAACAGGCATACTTAAAATAGTCCTTTCTCTATAAAGAAACTATTTTGTCAATAGGACACATAGAGAAGGATGGAGAGAGGACTATTTAGACTATTTTAATATTTTGAAGAAAGGTCATTTAATCTATTGATTTTTTGAAATGAATAAACACTTTTCTTTTTTTTTTATTTTATTTATTTATTTTTTTTACACTTTTCTTATTTTGATTGTCAAATGTACTACATAGAGTAGCCTCTGGTACTAGGGTCATTAAGGATCCTTATAAGGAATAATTAGATAAAGTATGAAAAATTAATTTAAATTTTAAACAATTGGGATAATACTATGTTTTTCTTTAAAAGCACAGTTTAAATTTATATATTACATTTTTAGAAGCTACTTTCAATTTGCTGTATTAATTTGAAAACTTACTAGGAAATATTCAGATTTTCAATGAAATTGATTACCCTTTACACATCCTTTTTTTTTTAACTGAGAATTAAAAGTTTAAGGTTAAGTGGAATGCTTTAACTTCTTAATAATAGTTGAAAAAAGGTCTTTGAAAGTCAATTTGATGTATATGTATGGACAGAAAAATGTTTAAAAAGATGGAGAGACTGCAAGTATAGTATTTTAGAGCACAGATTCTGAAAGCCTGTTTTCAGATATGAGTCCTTATTCTTCCACTTACCAGAAGTGATTTTAGACAAATTAGACAGCTCATGCATCAGTTTCCTCATCTGGAGAATGGTCTCTTAACTCGTAAGGTTATTATGAGAGTTAAATGAGGTTCTGTGCATATTAATTATTAAATTAAGTTTTCATACTTTGTCTAGCTCAGTAAAAGTTGACAGGTATTATTTTTAATAATAAATATTATAATTTAAAAATAATAATAGACTTCCCTGGTGGCTCAGACGGTAAAGCATCTGTCTACAATGCGGGAGACCCGGGTTCAATCCCTGGGTCAGGAAGATCCTCTGGAGAAGGAAATGGCAATCCACTCCAGTACTATTGCCTGGAAAATCCCATGGACAGAGGAGCTTGGTAAGCTACAGTCCATGGGGTTGCAAAGAGTTGGAGCTACTTTTAATATAATTTTCACTGTTATATTACCATGATTAATCTCCTGGTAGTACAGTTTTACAATGATTAATCTTTTGGTGATATGGACTGGTTTTTTTTGTGCTTTTTAAATTTTTAGAAAAACTTTTTATTGTAAGCCTGAGTAACTTTGACATTCAGAAAAAAATAAAGCAATTTTTGTGGAGAAAAAATTGAAAGCGTTTTATACTTTATTCTTTATAGAAACTGAAAATTATAAGAAAATGCATTTTATCAATCATTCTCATAATAGGTGAAATTTCTAAATAAATATATTAAAGTAGGAAATGTGAAAATTGGTGAACACATTAAAATAGAAAATTTCCCTAGTTTTCTTTGATATCCACTGTTTACAGTTATAAGTATATTGCCGTGGGACAGATTTAAAAGGAACCTATATTACCTTCCTTCCAAACCTTCAGAATAGAAAAGCAGATGAAGAGGGGGATGTTTCTTTCCACCATAAGCCTTTTGTAGATCTTGATATTCTGCTTAAACTTGGTAATGGGAATTCAGCTAAACTTTTGACTAAACCTCACCATTAAGATGAAACAGGGAAGAATTTCTGTCCATATGAGAGCTTGTTAAATTTGTGGTTTATAAAGTAAAAAGAAATAGAAACATATCACCTTATTTATTTATTTTTTTCAAGGTCCTGGGAGTATAGCTGCTACAAACAAGACTGATTTGGGAGTTATGGAACCGTCTTCACCAAGCCCTAGCCCAGTGAAAAAAGGCAGTTCAATGAATTGGTCTTTCCCGGATAAAATAAAATCTCCACGAACTGTGAGGAAACTTTCCATGAAAATGAAAAAGTTGCCAGAACTTAGCCGAAAACTGAGTGTTAAAGGAACCTTGAATTATGCGAACAGTCCAGATAATACTCCTTCTTTGTCTAAATGTAACTGTCAAGAGATTCATCATGCTGTTATTCTACCTTCTGGGAATACAACTACAGCTGCTAAGAGGAATGTGATAAGTCGGTACCATCTTGATACCAGTGTGTCTTCTCAGCCCAGCTATCAGAAGAAAACCTCCGTGAGTTCTAAGTATTCCTGCAAAGGTGGTTACCTCAGTGATGGAGATTCACCTGAACTGATAGCCAAATCTAGCAAATATGGATCTGAAAACAAATTTGCAAAAGGAAAAGACATAATTCCAAATAGCGGCAGCAAGAATGAAATAGACATTGATGCTTTTAGACATTACAGCTTTTCTGATCAACCTAAGTGTTCACAGTACATATCTGGGCTCATGAGTGTGCACTTCTATGGTGCTGAGGATTTAAAACCACCTCGGATAGACTCAAAAGATGTCTTTTGTGCAATTCAGGTAGATTCAGTGAACAAAGCCAGAACAGCTTTGCTCACATGTCGAACAACGTTTTTAGACATGGATCACACTTTCAACATAGAAATTGAAAATGCACAGCATTTGAAATTAGTAGTGTTTAGTTGGGAACCCACTCCAAGGAAAAACCGAGTGTGTTGTCATGGAACTGTTGTTCTTCCCACCTTATTCCGAGTGACAAAGACACATCAACTGGCTGTCAAACTTGAACCTAGAGGACTTATTTACGTGAAGGTGACTCTTTTGGAACAGTGGGAGAATTCACTTCATGGGCTAGATATAAATCGTGAGCCAGTAATATTTGGTGTTGATATTCGAAAAGTTGTAGAGAAAGAAAATATAGGCTTGATGGTACCACTCCTGATTCAGAAATGTATTATGGAAATTGAAAAGAGAGGCTGCCAGGTATTAGTTTACTGTGTTTCTCTATTGCCCCCTTATCTGTCTATCTGAGTAATTAATTCAATTTATTTATAGTAAGTCTTAGGAGAAGGAGTTCAAGGTAAGTTTAAAAAATCTAATTTAGACTTTTTATCATTCCTATTCCTTATTTTTATTACATTATTGTTTAGGATATAATTTATGCCTTAACCTGTGTTGTCAATGATTGAAAGCATGCTAGATGGTTCTTTATGTTTGATGCAGGGCTGCATGGATACTTTGAGATGAAGACATGGCATTTTACAGTGACATTCCTAGGAAAAGCCAGAGCTAATAACATGGACTAAGACTAATTTGTTTAAGGAATGTTTCTGCATGGTTTGACTTTCCTTTGATGGAGAGTTCAACAGTGAATCTTATAACCCTGTTTCACTCCTAAAATTAACTCCCTGCCCTTATTTCCTGTTCTACCTTAGTTCCACGCTTTGGAAAGCGTAAGCTTATCCATGTCTTACCTTTGGGAATAGCATGGTGGATAAGGAGAAGTCCTACTAATAAAAGCACATCTCATTCTCTTTTCCTTTTAAAGAAGGTAAAAGCAGTTCATTAGAACAAACAAAAAACCTGGTGCTATTTGTAACAAGATGGGCTTCCCTGGTGGCTCGGACGGTAAAGAGTCTGCCTGTAATACAGGAGACCTGGGTTCGATCCCTGGGTCGGGAAATTCCCCTGGAGAAGGAAATGGCAACCCACTTCACTATTCTTGCCTGGAGAATTCCACGGACAAAGGAGCCTGGTGAACCTTAGTCCATGCAGTCAGAAAGAGTCGGACATGACTGATACTTACTTTCATGTAAATGTTAACCAGTTGGTAGACCCTATTTTTTGGGCTTTCCTGGTGGCTCAGGCAGTAGAGAATCCACCTGCCAAATGCAGGAGATACAGGAGACTCTGGGTCAATCCCTGGGTTGGGAAGATCCCCTGGAGAAGGAAATGGCAACCCACTCCAGTATTCTTTTCTTGGAAATCTCATGGACAGAGAAGCGTGGTGGGCTATAGTTCAGGGGGTTGCAAGAGTTGGACACGAATTAGTGACTAAACCACCGCCACCAGACCTTATCTTTATTTCATTAATACTTGTAGAATGACAATGAGAAGCAGTGTATCACTGAGGATATTAATATGAGGTACAAGTAATTATTTATACTAATCTTTTGCAAAACAAAATGAGCCTTAGAATCATTACTAAAGTGTTTTGCTTTAGTGCTATCAGAATTTATAACATTGATCAAAAATACCAAGGATGAATACCATAAAATCTGAAATATAATTTCTTTAGAAGAATATAGAAGCAAATGTTAAATAACCTACCTTGAATTTAACATGGAAACTATAGAAACCTCTTAACTTAATGGAGTTTGGTATAAAGATACAGGAAACTTAGATTCTGGTTTCTCATCCATTGTTGTGTGATGTTGGGCAAGTCACTTAATTTCTGTGAGTCTTTTCTGCTTATATTAATAAAAATAGATGTAGTAACTTCTTGAAGCAGAGAGGTAGGACATTTGAATTTTTGAAACCTCCTTCAGATATGTGATTCTATCAAGTTGAGTTTGTGTTGTCTGGGTGGAAGTGAGGCCTTTAGAATCCAGCTTTTGGTCCAGTTACTCTTTTCTTAAGGGTGTCTATTTTCCCTCCATATTTTTTCCCAGGGAGCATATAGAGATACTAGAAGTTAGGCAGGCTTTAAATAAAGCTAAAGTCTTTTACAATTGTACATTAAAATGTGTGTTAGTTGCTCAGTAGTGTCTGACTCTGAGACCCCATGAAATGTAGCCTGTCCATGGAATTCTCCAGGCAAGAATACTGGAGTGGGTAGCTATTTCCTCCTCTCGGGGACTTTTCTGACTCAGGGATTGAACCCCGGTCTCCTGCATTGCAGGCAGATTCTTTACCGTCTGAGCCACCAGGGATGCCCCATAAGTAACTCAAGTAGCACTATACTTTTACAGTCTATTTTCTGAAAATATTTCATAAAGAGCAAGTAGATAAGACTGTTGTAAGTGATGTTAAATGCCAAGAAAATATTTTTTAGGAATGCTTTATTTCTATAAAGTTTAGAAAGATTTATTTTAATAAGAAATTATTTCCTGTGAAATAAAAAGTAAGATTTACAGTTGTATGTTTGAAACAGTTCTTTTTAAATGCCTTTTCTTGTTTTGTCTCTTTTGCTTCTCCCTGTTCCACCCCAATACACATACAGAAAGAAGCTGATATGTGCCTGTGTTTTATAAACCAGCATACTGCTTTAATTTTGTTTACCTTTCTAGTCAGTATTCCTTTTTTTTTTAACCATGACAATTAGGTTTCAATAGTCATACTAAAATAGTTTGTGATATTTTTCCAAATACTTGGAAGGCTACTATCATACATCTCCTGCTTCGAGTGGGAAAAGATTAGTATAGAAATCATACTCATGGTCCGTCCAGTTTAGATTCTGTCCTTACTAGAGGCATCAAGCATGTACTTCAAGTGTTTGATTCAGGAAATCAGCCTCTGAAGTTAAGGAATATACCCTAAAATATTCCTCCCTGATGTATGTATAGTATATCTTCCTTCTTTTATTCACTTTTAAAAACTATGTTTGTAATATCAGCTTTTGGGATAACACATTCCTTTAAAGTATCACTCATTATTGAAGTATTACTTTCTTTAATTTGTTCTGTGTGCATCTTTCTCAAGCTTAAGAGGATGCATCTTTATGAGATTTTTGTGACACTCTAAGTTTGTGACACTAGAAGGGCTCTACTCAAGTTGGTTTCTTCTAATGTTGTAGTGTTTCCTTTGATCCTGTTTAATATTTTAGTTTCATTTTCTGGATCATTTGCCATTCTGATTTTCTTTCTCTTGATGTTGTAACTAACACCTGCTATTGTCACTGTGAATATACCGTGAATGTGGAGAAGAATAGGACATTTGAATTTTATTCCTAGTACATTCCTTGGTTTCCCATATCCTGTTGATCCTTTCAAATTCAGCAGCACCTTGAACTACCTTCTCTTAGAAGTAGTTGTAGATTCTCTATTATCTTTAAGTTAATTCTGAGTGCTTGTCATCTCAAATATTTTGGATAACATTTCTGTGGATCCATTACTGACACTTTCCTATATTAAGACTCACCTTTTGTAGTGTAGCCTATCAGTTATTTAATAATTCATAAGAGGTTAGTGTCATAAGTAAACCTGTAAATTTTATTTGCTTTCTTCCTCCAGATCATTTTTAATATTTTTAAATGATTTCTAGTTCAGATCCTTAGGGATCACCTTGTGTGTTTTCACTTTATTTCTGTCTTGAAGTAATCTTTATCCAATCTTTCAATTCAAGGTGACTGAACTTCTAAATAGTCTTTGATGTAGAAATATAGATGACGACCACTTTCCTCAATTTTCATGAAGATTTTTTTCTTTTAAAAGGCCCCAGTTGCTTAATCAGGCTGTTTTCTCTTTAAGATACCATGTTGATTTCCTCTTAGTGAATTTATATTGAACTAACAATGTTTAAAAAACAATTCTTTTTAATGTAGATTGAAGGGAGATTGAGTGGTGTCTTTGCATCATAAATACATTTTGAACTAGAAGTTTTATTTTCCCCTTTAATATATTATTTCCACTGAATTTCCTTCAGTGCTTTATAATCAATTCATTTGATAAGTTTAAAAAATCCTAGATTTGTTTTCATTTCTTCCCAAGAAACTTTAAAAGATAACTTTACAGAAATAGTTTCCTGGAACCTTATTTCAAATATATACTTAAAAAAAATAAACTGAGGTTTTGGGTTTTAAAAATAAACTGAGTATTAAACAAATTAAAAAACTTGCCCAAATTCACCAAGCAAGGAGTGATAGTGTGGGGCTTTATGAATCCAAAATCTTTGATTAGCTGTTGTGCTGTATTACTTCAATCTGGAGCAAAAGATGTAAAAGGGCACCCATGGAGATATTGGTTGAGTGTA
The DNA here is from genome assembly GCF_016772045.2 of Ovis aries. Lineage (NCBI taxonomy): Eukaryota > Metazoa > Chordata > Mammalia > Artiodactyla > Bovidae > Ovis > Ovis aries. Next base: position 62,223,496 of record NC_056054.1, on the reverse strand, counting down.
TAAAATTAAAAGGAAGGGATTGTGTCTTTGCTTAAGATATTATAGCTAGTACTACAGGTATATCATTTGAATTTAAATGAAAGAATATAAAATTTATATTAAACCATGTAACTACAATCAGTATAGTCTGTGGTGAGACTTCAGAAGCTTATGTTTGAGATATTTTTAATTAAATGCCATCAGAATATATAAGATTGCCAAAGTCATGTGATTTATACATACTGTGCTCTTATATTTTCTCTTTATCCAATTTACCGTAATGTGGCGATAATTTTATTTCTAGGTAGTAGGCCTATACCGATTATGTGGCTCGGCAGCAGTCAAGAAAGAACTTCGAGAGGCTTTTGAGAGGGATAGCAAAGCTGTTGGTCTGTGTGAAAGCCAATACCCAGATATAAATGTAATAACAGGTAATAAATAGATGTTATTTTTATGTATACATTCTGAAAGACTACCTCTGCAGGAAGGAGAATTGAAATACGGTTTTGGTATTATTCTGAAGTCTTTTTTTCCTTCTTTCACAAACACTACTGTGTTCTTTTCTGTGGGGAGGTACCAAGATATGGTCCCTTTTCTCAAACAGCCAACCTTTGGAAGGAAGTAAGGCCTACATTAAAATAGCTCCAGTAGCTAACAGAAGGAAAAGGGTACCTTGTCTTCATGGAGGGATAAATAAAGTGCCATCAGGTTCAGTTTGACTGGAGCATAGGTAATATAAGGGGCATTGACTGTCTGGTTAGAGAATTTAGATTTATTTACTAGGCAGAGGGAATCCAAAGATTTTTGAGCAGAGGAATGAAATCTTCAGAGATAGTCTGCAGGAATACTTATCTGGCAAGTCTGTGCGAATGATTGAAATAAGAAGATAGAAGAGGAACGAAAACCAGTTAGGAAGGCTTGGCAATAGTCTCAGCAAAGAGGTAATGAGAGCAGATGGCATCTTACAGCAGTAGCAATAGCAGGAAGGAATAGAATTGAAAGTGGATGAAGACAGGGAGGGCCCAGAAAAACATGACTTTGACACCTGGTTGATTGGATTCCATTAGCAGAAATAAGAGAAAACTACTGTTTTTGGTGGAGAAATGTAGAAAAAGATTATGAATTGGATTTCTTTTCAAACATATATTGAACTTGAGGTACCAGTCGGAGATCTCAGTGGATACATCAAGCAAAGTTGAAAGTGCTTATCTGCAGCTAAGGAGAGGATGTAGTAGAATGTGAGGGGTCTGTTATTTGCCCAGGTGATGAATACAGTCCAATGTACAGCATTGCAAATACTCTTCCAAAGCCCTGAGTGATGAAAATGGCAATTTGATGGTTATTGGCACTAGTTATAGTTAACACCTTCCAATTGTCTGTAAAGTTTCAAAAGTCCAGAACTTTGAGGATTTCAAAACTTTGGAGGCAGGCAAAGAAAGAAGAAACATCTAAAGGGATTGAGAGGAAAGGAGTCAGAAACTTTGGGAAACAAGAAACAATAGAGTTTTCACAGCAAGGTGTGATGCAGTGTCATTCTGTGGAGAGATCATATGAGATGAGAACAGAAAAAAAGGCCTTTAGGAGATTTTTTATAACTAATCAATATTTGGGGACTGTTGGCTTATAATTCCATGTTTGTTTTTTGTTGTTGTTTTACTTTTTATTAGCAAAGTTTTCAAGCATAGAATACTATGATAAACCTTCTTTGTCCATCATCTGGCTTCCATAATGACCAAACCTGTCTCATTTATACCCCTCATTTGATTCTCCCCACACTTGGACTATTTTGAACCATAATCTCAGATATCACATCCTTTCACCTACAGATGCCTTGGTATGTATTTCCAGATTGTCTGTGTATTTTGATAGTCTTTCTCTTCTCTCTATTGTCAACTACCATTTTTTCCCTTGCTCTAACAATATTTGTTTTTCTCTTCTAAATTGCTTTCTTATTTTGCACACAGTTGTCTAGGTGAGAATTTGAGGAGGGCTCAACTTGCACATATTAAAGAGATTTTTAATGATTGGAATCCTTAAAGACAACTTTTAGCATTGAGACTTTCCAAATGTTTGAGCTTCCCAATCTCTGAACTCTGAATGACTGTATTTTCATAGATTATTTAATATATATTCTTAGATACTAAGTTTGATCCCAAGCATTTTAATTCTAAAAGAAGACAAACCAAAGCACTTTTTTTCCTGTAAGTTTTAGCAAACCAGAAATAATGGTTACTTTTATTTTTCTAAAGGAAGAAGGTTTATTATTTCTACTAAAAAATGGGTCATTTCTACAAAAAGGTAGATTTTTCCCCCTTAGTAGTATATAATTAATAGAATCAGCAAAAGACTCATTTTTGAATTTATTAAGGAGAAATTTTATAAATATCAGTTCTCAGAAAATTACATTCTGAATAAAAAGAGGTTTTGTCTTAGTTGAAGCCTTGGCTTAGAGGTAAAAATTATGCCAAATGTGTACAGTTTAAGAAGATGAAGTGATGTGGTTTGAATTGTCAGAAATTTGCAGCATATGCAGAAGATATGACAGTAGATCAATGAATATTAGATTTATAGAAGCATTCTTTTCTAAAGTTGAGAGTTTCCATAGTTTATGAATTAGATATTTCTTGGCTTTATTCTTTGTATTCCGTTTCAGTAAAGTTGTTTTTCAGAAGAACCAAGAGCTCTTTTCTTTCTTGATAAAAAGCCAATGGAATGATTTAAGTTTTGTCTGAGAAATACCATTGGAATTGCAATAAATTATACACAGGGGCTCATCATGGCTCAAAATTTGGGGAGTTGGCCAGTAATAGTGTTGCCTCATGTGTTTGTTCCATGTGAGCTCACATTGCTAAGTAAACTTTGAAATATAATTAACAGTTCAATAGGTCTAAAAAAGATATTAATGGAGTGGATAATAGACTTTACTCACAGTTTAATGTGTTCTTAGTGATTGGTTTGTCTGGAAGACAGAATGAAGTACTCCAGACAAACCAGAATTTTTTCAATCAGGTGCAAAATTTAAGGTGTAAAATCTATTCATAGTTTTAAGAGATGATAATAGAAAAGTCAGTAGTTAGTATTTATTATTTAGTGATTATTAAAGTTTTAGACAGAGAGAATGGTGAATTTTGTGATTGAGAATTAATACAATATAGGTACTTCAAACCAGTCTCTGAGAAACAGATGTAGTTTCAGAGATAGAATGCCCTTTTTTTTCCAGTGTGGTGATGCCTGTATTGCATCACAGGGATGAGTAGAATCTTCCTGTGTAGTTGGTCCTTGTGCCTGAAGGCAAGAGGCATATGATTTCATAGTACCTAACTAATAGTGTTCTTGCCTGGAGAATCCCAGGGACGGAGGAGCCTGGTGGGCTGCCGTCTATGGGGTCGCAGAGAATCGGACACGACTGAAGTGACTTAGCAGCAGCAGCAGCAGCAGCAACTAATACAGGGCAGCTTAAGAGATGTAACTGGAACCAGTTCTTTATTTACCAATAATTGCCTGCTTCAAGTACATGATGAAAGATATACTGTGTTTCATTAAATAAACTTCATCATAAATGTCCCCCAAGTCTTTTTTTAAGTAGCTTCTGTAGCATTAAAGATTGTCACCACAAAGTTATTATCTTATGTTTTTTATGTCCCAAAGTGTTAAGAAGGCAAAATGGTTTTAAGATGCCTCTGTCTATCACTAAGTTTTTGAATTAAGACCATATGGTCAATTTCTAGGTTTATGAGTCGTTATATCTTATATGTCACAATGTACTATAAATACTTCCTCTCTGTATCATTTTATAAAATCCTTTATTTTTCCTGTGAAGTTTGTCTGCATTTACTAATAGAAAAGCAATAATAACCTTTACTTCATTGAACATAATATGCTGAGCATACTCTAAGTGCTCAATGTTTGTTATAATAATTCTCCCTTATTTGCCTTAAAATTATAGTGGAGTTAGTAATCTTGAATCCATTTAAAATCTGGATCCATTTAAAATTCCATTTATATTAATGGTTGTTTAGTATATTACTCATAAAGTATAATGATATTTGACATATATTTTCACTAAGTTATAAAGTTATCTTTTCTGGAGATCTTTTAGATTTTAATTTAATATAATTGCATTATAGGACAAGTCTCAAATTACCAGGACATATTGAGTTTTATGAGAACTAACAAGTCTTGTTTTGTCAAGGAACAAATATGGAACCTTAAAAAAAAATTATGCCCTAAAGGTTTAGTAGTGTCTTTGTTTGGCAGCTACAGAAAATTGCATTTTCACTTTCTAGTTGTAGATTCTTTTTAAACTGAATGTTTCTCTTCATTGTGGGAAACTAAGGATAGTAGTAAAGATCACATGATAAAAGTTAAGGAATGGGAATATCACTGTATATCTAACAGGTATTGATTATTATTATATGCCAAGCAATATATATATATTGTATCTCTTTGTGTATATCAGAGAAAAAGTTTGGTCAGTATTCTCTTGGTTCCTTCCTGCATTTCCATCTTGTTACCTTTTTACTATGGAGTAGGAAGTTATGCTATGTTAAGGAATAAGGTTTTTTGGAGGCTCACAGCACAGTCTTGTACCTCCTCTTTCCTGTTTAGTATCATCATCAGAATACTTGAGCATTTTCATTTATTCACTAAAGACTTTAATATCTTACCTATGGTTAGATTTCCAGCTGAAGTCCTGCCATCATTCTGAATGACTTTAACATACAAATGACCGATCTAGTACACTCTTCTTATCTAATCTAATTATTATTGGGTATCAACTGATACCTTAAACTCTTTCTTGAAACATTCTTTCCTTTACTGCCTTGATAGCATATTTTCCTGTCCTGCTCCCCACCCCCACCCCGCCTCTACTTACCGTTCACACTTCTTTAGCCGTTCTTCCCTAGTCACCTTTGGAAAATCTTCTTCCTGATGACCACGTAAGAGCTGATTGAAGACTGGGATGGGGGCGGGGTGAGAGGGATATATGTTTGTAGCTGAATCATATTGTTATACAGCAGAAACCAATACAACATTGTAAAGCAATCATCCTCCCATTAAAAATAAGTTTTTTTAAAGAAAAAAATTTTTTTTTAAAAAGAGCTGATTGATGTTCTTCATCATTTTCTCCTATTATTAGGCCTTCTCATATCACTCTATATTACCTCCTTGGCTTCCCTGGTGGCTCAGACGGTAAAGAGTCTGCCTGCAGTGTGGGAGACCTGGGTTCAATCCTGGGGTTGGGAAGATCCCCTGGAGAAGGGAATGGCAACCTACTCTGGTATCCTTGCCTGAAAAATCCCATGGACAGAGGAGCCTGGCGGGCTATACAGTCCATGGAGTCACAAACAGTCGGACACGCCTGAACGACTTCACTTTCTTTCTCTCTTTCTCTCTCCTCCTTGATAATCTCAGTCATTCCCGAGGTTCTAGTTATCATGTTTAAGTTGATCATTCTCAGATCTGTGTCTCCAGCCATCTTTTTCCTGAGTCTCAGATTTTTATATCCAGTAGCCTTGAATGTCCCATAGATAACTTAAGCTTAATACGTTCAAAATCAAACTCTTTTCTATCCTCTAAAGCATGGTTTTCCTCCTTTCCCCCGTTTCAAGTAATAGCACTATTATTCACTTAGATGCTGAAGCCCCAGACCTAGGAAACATCCTTTTTCCTCTGAATGACAAATATATTTTTGATTCAGTGGTCCTGTTTTGGAATTTGTCCTACCAACATACCTGCGTATATACAAAATGATGATGTGCAAGGTTATTCATTATAGCATGTTGTGAAATAACAGATTAGAAAGAATACAAGTATCTGTAGCCACTGACTAGATCAAAATGTGGGGCATCCATACATTGGAATACTGTGATATGGCTGTAAAAACGTTTGAAGAAAATTTCTGTGTACTGAAAATATGGCAAGGGTTATGGCAAGGATAGGGCTTCCCTGGTAGCTCAGCTGCTAAAGAATCCACTTGCAGTACAGGAGACCCCGGTTTGATTCCTGGGTCAGGAAGATCCCCTGAAAAAGTGATAGGCTACCCATTGCAGTATTTTGGGGCTTCCCTGGTGGCTCAGTTGGTAAAGAATCTGCCTGCAATGCAGGAGACCTGGGTTTGATCCCTGCATTGCAAAGATTCCCTGGAGGAGGGCATGGCAACCGATTCCGTATTTTCACCTGGAGAATCCCCATGGACAGAGGAGCCTGGCAGACTACAGTCCATGGGGTCGCAAAGAGTCAGACATGACTGAGTGACTAAGCACAGCACATAGCAAGGATGAAATGTTAAATGAAAAAGTATATATGCTGTCTTTTATGTAATAAAGGAGAACAAATAATAATGTTATTAGTATTTATATCTGCATAAGCAAAAGCTGGAAGGATGCATAAGAAACTAATGAACCATTGTTGTGTTGTTTAATTACATCTGACTATTTTGGAACCCCAAGTACTGTAGCTCACCAGGCTTCTCTGCCCATGGGATTTCCCAGGCAAGAATACTAGAATGGGTTGCCATTTCCTTCTCTAGGGGATCTTCCCGAACCAGGAATTGAACCTGAATTTCCCGCCAAGAATTCTTATGAGCCATAGTATTATCAAAATTTAAAAGATTTATCAGATGGGAAACTTCCTTTATGATCATGTTTAAATTCAAATTGGGCTTCCCTTATAGCTCAGTTGGTAAAGACTCCACCTGCAATGCAGGAGGCCCCGGTTTGATTCCTGGGTCAGGAAGATCCACTGGAGAAGGGATAGGCTACCAACTCCAGTATTCTTGGGCTTCCCTTGTGGCTCAGCTGGTAAAGAATCCACCCACAATGTGGGAGACCTGGGTTCGATCCCTGGGTTGGGAAGATCCCCTGGAGAAGGAAAGGCTACCTACTCCAGTATTCTGGTGGAGAATTCTCTGGACTGTATAGTCCATGGGATCACAAAGAGGTGGACATGACTGAGTGCCTTTCACTTTCACTTAAATTCAAATTAAGCCCTCAAACTAAGTTCTCAGCTAAGCTGAGAGCATTTTCTAAATCAGTATTGTCTATATTTAGGTTTTTGCTGTCAGAAATGTCAATTTTTTTTCTTGCGATCACACTCTATCCTTTAGCTAGTATCTTAACCTACCTTCCTTATATGTAACAGCTATTATCCTTTCCTGTTTCCTCTACTATAGCTATATCACCTCTTAGTTCATAACTATTTGTGGTGTGTTTGAAATAGACTTACCTCATTCCTATTATAGTGGCACGTTTGTTGTTTTCTGTTCTTGGGTTTTGGTTTTAGAAATGATTTTTTTCTTCCATAGTATAGCATTGGAGATTATCCAGACTATTCAGTATGTGTGTTTAAGCCATATCTTCTGTATTTAAGAGGAATTGCATTTATGTAGCTCGCTTATTTATAAGGGTTTATGAAAAGTCTGGAAATTAAAAATCCATATAATTGGAATAATTTGCAATTAATATTAGTGTGCCTTATTTTCTTTTGTTTTATATGGACTTAAAGGAGCTTTTTATAAAAGGAATTTACTTTATGAACAAATCTACTATATATGATAATTGGATATTATGCATGTGCATTATTAGCATGGTTTCAAAACAAAAAGTCAATTAATGAAGCAATTTCTAAGAATACAAATTGCAAGTGTTTTGTTATAGTACTTTTTACATTTCTGCTTTTATTGTTTTCAGAATGTTAAAAGTTCACTGTAATGATACTTTGAAAAAAAATTCGCCGCAGCTTTTTATTATTTCACTCTAAAGACTAATTGACATCTATTTCTGGTTTGTTTGGTTTCTGAAGGTGTTCTTAAGGATTATTTAAGAGAACTTCCTTCTCCTCTGATAACAAAGCAGCTTTATGAGGCTGTATTAGATGCAATGGCAAAAAATCCTTTGAAAATGTCATCAAATGGTTGTGAGAATGATCCAGGTGATTCTCAGTACACTTTTGGCCTTCTGGATTGTCTGCCTGACGTTGAGAAGGTAAGCACCATAGATATACATTCTTCCTGAAATAAACCACATACTTAATGAACTGAGTACTTAGCTCCAGAGCTACAGATAATTTTTAGTTATTTGACATTTGTAGCACTGATGAGTTTTAGCTCTACCTTTGCTGAAGACTAAACAGTGTAAATCTAGAAACTGATTCTTAAATAGAATAAATCTAGAAAACAGTTTTTTCTCTTTTGCATGTGATATTAACCTAGGCATGAATACTCCTGATAAGTTTTAAAAGAGTATTGTTATCTTATTATTAAAATGACATATTTGTAATTAAGTTAGGAAGGTATAGAAAAGAAGAATGGAATTTATAATTATCAATATCTAAAGCCTATATAATTAACATTTTGGTTTATTTCCTTTATTAATAGTATTTTTAAAATATGGTAACTGTTTTGTGTACATGACTTAGCCTCAAGACTTTGTGCTCACCACCACTCTTTCCTTCCTCCTTGTCTCTTCACATTTGCCCCCTTCCCATGATCTAAATCTCATACCAGTATCTTCTGGTATGCCTGCAGGAGAGGGGATGACTGGGCTTGCAGAACTAATCTTAGCCTAACTTTAGCTGTTGTTCCTTAGAACAAAAGGGAAAATAAGGGAAAGAAATATGGCCAGGCTTATCCAGATGAGGCCAACTTTGCCTATATTTCTTATCATGTGAGAGTGGAAGGTCCAAGAGTGGATAGAAATACTTTAAGCCTAATACCTTAATTAACTAGTTTATTTTAGTCATCTGAATGGCCTGTTCTCTGTCCAGTTAGATTAGGAATTTCTGTTCCCTTGGGTGGGAGAGAGGAATAGCTACAAAGAGGTAAACAGAAGAAGGGTGGGGTGAAGGGGTAGAAATGTTCCTTCATCAATATAAGGTAAAATTATGTATCATTTTGCTTATGAGTGAAGACTCGAGTGTCAAGGAATTTAAATCACTTGCCCAAGATTATGTAGCTTTTTGGGTGTTATAGTCTATCATATGAATCTAGGCCTTTCTGGCCTTAAAGCTCATGCTGTTAATATTCTTTCTAAAAAGGCTCCAAAGTATTCCACTGAATGGATTTGACAATTTATCATTATTTGTTTTATATAAAATTTAGGTTTTGAACCTATTTGTATATATTTGTCCACAGATTTCTTTTCAGTTAGAATTACTTATTCAGATTAGAATTTCAGAGTGGAATTGCTGATTTAAATGTTGTGAACGTTTTGAGGCTGTATTAGTACATATTTTCATATTACTTTTCAGAGGGGACTTAACAGTTACATTATTTGGCTGATCTTATTTCAAGGACAAAAAAATTTCTTACTTTAGGTTGCGTTTCTTGGTTTGCTATTGAGATTGAGCCTAATATATTTAACCAGTCATGTGTGTGTGTTAACTGTGTTAACCAGTGTGTGACTGGTTTTGATTTCAGAATATCAACTGTAGTCTACTGTAGATCCATTTGCTCCTGATTCCTTCCCTTCATAGCCAAACACTGAGCAAATGTTTGTTCTGGCAGTTATCACTTCTTCACCCTTCATTTACTACTCAACAAACTGTTATCTGGCTTCCTACCCCATCTCTGTGGATCTGTTTTTGTCAAGGTTACTAATTACCTTCTAATCACCAAATCCAGTTGTCACTTTTGGCTCCAGAAATATTGATAATATGTCATTTTAATTTTTTAAAATAACTTTTTAAAGTGACAGGTTATTATTGGTATTTATTTCTTCAATTATGAAGAGGAAATTACATGCTTATTTTGTTAAATGATTGATCATATACCAGTATATTAAAAACATCATTTCTTTTCGTAATTGCTTAGACTTAAATAACCATTCACTTCTTAAGCAAATTCCCCTTATTGGTTTCTTCAAGGATTAAAAAAAAATTTTTTTTCAGTAATTTTTTTTCATTTCTATGCTTCCCTTTTCCATTGTTTGTCTACTTAAAATATTTATTAAGAAGTGCATTGGCCTTCTTCCTAATCTGGATCACAATAGAACCTGGCCACGGTAACCTAGATTTTAAGATGGTGCCCCCTATTTATGACTACAGGATTTAACTGAACTTAAAAATGAACATTCTGTAACTCCTGCAGTTGAAGTGGGGAGTCCTAACCACTGGACTGCCAAGGAATTCCCTCAAGATACCTAATTTAATGATATCTACAAAAACCTGGATATTTTTGATGGCCATTATTTAGCCAACTATAGATACCTAATCTTATTAGTTTTTTGTTTATGCTTTCTGTATTTCTGTTTGCAAAAATAATTAGATACATGCATGTTTTCTCATTTCCCATTCTTTCTTACATAAAAAGTGACATAGTATGAAAACTAAGATCCTGCATGCCAAAACAAACAAACAAATAGGTATCTTGAGATGGAGAGATTATCTGGGATTATCAAGGCAGGTCCTAAATGTAATCACAAGTATCCTTATAAGGGACGGGGAGAGGGAGATTTGACTACAGGCAGACGAAAACAGAGGGAAGCAGAATCAGAAGATGTTACATTGTTAGTTTTGAAAATGGAAGAAGGGTCCCTGAGTTGAGGAATGTAAGGAATACAGCTCCTGGAAAAGACAGGAAACAGATTCTTTCCTAGAGCTTCTGCCGGAGTGTGCCCTGCCTGCTGACACCTTGATTTTAGCTCCCTGAGACTCCTTTCAGACTTCTGGCCTCCAAATCTATCAGAGAATAAATTCATGTTGTTTTAAAACTTAAAAAAAAAAAAAAAAGAACATTCTGCCCTAATCCCCTTTTCATCACAGCCTTTGCTGTTATCTTTTTAGAGAAGGGAAGAGAGGAAAAAGTTGATGGCATATTTTCTAAGAAACTCCAGCTAAAATTTGGAATTCATTCATGAGCATTTTAGATAATGTATATTTTAACCATTCTATGAATCAAATTATGTTGTCAAAACCTAAGTGTCCTGTGTAACATTTTATAAAAAAAAATGTGTTTCAAGTTTCAAACATCCAGCTTAAAAGTAAATCTTTGAAACAACCTTCTAAAAAGTGACAGGTTGTTTGTCTATATTTCCTACTATAAATTGTGTCCTTGAATTTATCCCTGTTTGACTGTATTAAATGAAATTTAATTCAATTTAGGCAACTCTAATGATGTTGTTGGATCATTTGAAATTGGTGGCTTCTTATCATGATGTGAATAAGATGACCTGCCAAAACTTGGCTGTGTGCTTTGGACCAGTATTATTAAGTCAGAGGCAAGAAACTTCCACCCATAACAACAGAGTCTTTACTGATTCCAAGGAACTTGCGACTGCTTTGGATTTTAAAAAACATATTGAAGTTCTTCACTACTTACTTCAACTCTGGCCAGGTAAATGATTCAGTGGAATTATTTTTCTCTTACAATGATATCTCTACAATGATAGAATTAGCTAATCATTAAATATGCCCCTGTATGGTTGAAGAAAATCTTTTCTAGATTTTGCTCTTTAAAATAGTATGAATTGATACCTGCCCTTTAGATTTCTCCATTTAAATGTTCTGCTTTTACTGATACTGTTGTAGACATAGAGATCAATGTATACGTTTTGGATTTGGTAAGCTCTGGGTTTGGATCCTGATTGTATCCCTTATTAGTCTGACCGTGGGCAACTTCATTAACATTTTAGAGTCTCAGTATCACCTTTTGTCATGTGGGTTAGTAATATGTTTATAGAATTGATAGGAAGATTAAATTTTAAAAAGTATGTGTATAAGGTGCTCAGCACAGCTCTTGGCACATAATAGGTACTCAGTAAATATTAAGATTTTTACTGTTATCATTTTTAGTTCAACTGATTTAAAGCAGAATTCATTTTTCTACTTAAATCAGTTCTTCCTGACATCTTTCATGTATTCATGGTCATTCTTCAAATTGTCTAGGCTTGAGTGGACAGTTCAGTTTTTCTTGTCCATCCCTTATTCAATAAGAAAAGGCTGACAGTTATTTTCCTAACATATCTCTTAAGTATTTCCACAGCTAAAAGGAATATGTATTTAATTAGATGCTTTATAAAGGATCCCTGTATTTAGGTTCTAAAATTTTCTTACCCGGTAGTAATTCCCACTTGCCTCCCCTATCCTGCATAGGACCAAGTGTGAAGATACTTCAATGCTAAGGGCAGTACACAGTGTTGAAAGTGCCTGGGCCCTGGAGTCAGGCTTGGATTCAGATCCGATGGTGGCACTCACCAGCAGTGTGGACTCAGGCAAACTTTCCTAAGCCTCAGTTTGCTTCTGTATGAATAGTGCCTTCCTTAGGGTTGTTGTGAAGATTGGCATAAAGGATCTAAGGAAATGAACAGAGAGTTTAGCATAAAGTCAGTCCTCAGTAAATGTGCTTATTAGTCTTCCCTGGTGGCTCAGTGGTAAAGAATCTGCCTGCAATGCAAGAGATGTGGGTTTGATCCCTGGGTCGGGAAGTTCTCCTAGAGAAAGAAATGGCAACTTGCTCTAGAATTCTTGCCTAGGAAATCCCATGGACAGAGGAGCCATGGGGTCACAAAAGAGTTGGATACAACTTAGCTACTCAACAAAAAAAACCTCTTTTGTTAATGTATATGAGAGAAGGATAGACTAAATAAAGTACAGAAGGCTTGGACTTCCCTGGTGAGTCAGAGGCTAGGAGTCCGCCTGCCAATGCAGGAGACACGGGTTTGATCCTGGTTCGGGAATATTTTACATGCCTCAAGATGGCTAAGCCCATGCATCACAGCTCCTGAGCCCATGCTCTAGAGCTCTTGAGCCACACAGCTGCTGAAGCCTGCATGCCCTAGAGCCCATGCTCTGAGACAAGAGAAGCCGCCACAGTGAGAAATACCAAGCACCACAGCTAGAGCGTGGCCCCTGCTCGCTGCAGCTAGAGAAAGCCCACGTGTGGCAACAAAGACCCAGCACAGCCAAGAATAAATAAATATAAATAAACACGTATTTTAAAAAAACACAAAGTATAAAGGATTGCTTGATTTAGTCTTTTAAAAAACTAATTAATTTTAAAAAGTGAGTTAAAAATTAAGCTAATTAAAATTTTCAACTTTTAAATTTGGAAAGTTAATATTTTTGTTTTCTTTTAAATACAGGCTTAAAAAATCATTTTCAAATTATATTTTAGCTGAGTTAGTATGTATTATTTATTAGTTAAAAGTGCTGAATGTAGGTGTTCTAATTAGTCTGATTTCTACATTTGGTACCCAACATAAGGGATCACTCGGGTTCAGGTTTAAATGTGTGTTTCCTAGCTTTTCCTGGAACTGTTTTAATTTTAATAAACATGAAAAATTGGGAAAGGAGCTATCTTATCATTCTAATCAAATGAAAGTTTTCTTGCCTGGAGCTATTAAGTTTATTACCAGTATCTGAGTTCTTTTATCATTAATTCTGTATCAGAGGTTAATGTCACTCCATTATTTTGTAACAGTCATCTTAGTGTTGGATTTAGGAGCAAAAATTTATGTTGTATGTTATAGGAAAAAAAGGTTCAGATTTGAGACTCACTGTACAGTATTTCAATAACAACCTTAAGCAATTGTGTCTGAGTATATAGCACCTTATTCCAAAGGTTTGTGTGGTTGGATTGAAAAATAGCTGCCCCCTTGTCTATAACTTGTTATTTTTCTTCAGTTATAATACCTCAGACAAAGTATAGAATAGGGCAGAAAGTTGAGAGGAAATAGGAGTTAGTCTTGCCTGCTACATCACTTGCTTTTGGATTTAAGAAGAGGCATAAATCAGGTAGACACAGTGCACTTACTGAGCCTGAGAAAATTGATGGTGCCATGGAAAATGGGCCACAGCCTATTACTTGCTGAATGACTGTCCTTGCTACATGTACCCCATTTATTTTCCTTGTTGGTATTTATCCTACTCCAGAAATAAAAAGAATTGGTTCCACCCTTTCCTGTCTACCTTCCTTCTTTTTTACTTCCTTAACTTTTTGTTTTATTATTTTTTTAATTTTGGGCAGTATAATTTGCTTTATATTAATAATTTGAATATAATTTACTTTGAGCTTTTCTTCTTGAAAAATCTTGTCTTCAAAGTGATCAGTTAGAACCCTGGTATACTGGCACTGAAAGTTAAAAGTCAGCCTGCCAGTGGCTTTTCAGATTCTTCTGGCAAAACCCTAAATTCTTTGGAAGCAGCTTTGAGGCTAGATTGGCAGCAGGTGAGGGAGCAAAATGGAAACACATTTCCCTTTTGATCAAAACAGTCTTCTTTTCATCTTTTTTATGTACTGGGTATGTAGAAGGTAGTTGCTTTTAAAAAAACATTAGCTTGCTGTCTTAAGAATATTGAAAATTAATGATAGGCTACCCTTTCACTTTATAGATAGGAAAATAGCTTTAGAGAATATACAATTCTTAGACTAGCTGTTTGTTACATCACATTTTCTATGACATCGATTTGGGACTGGGCTTTTGTTTTTGGAAGAGCTATCTATTTTCCCTAATTCTTTTTTTTTTTTTTTTTTTTTTTTTTGCGGTTGGGGGGCTGTGCAGCTTGTGGGATCTTAGTTCCCTGGCCAGAGATTGAACCTGAGCCCTTGGCAGGGAGAGTACTGGAGTTCTAACTGCTGGACTGCCAGGGAATTCCTTCCCTAATTCTTTTTGGTTCATTTTTCTCACTAGACTAAGCTTCATGAGGTCCAGGACTACATTTTGGTTACCTCTACACTTCCAGGTTATAACAGAGTACTTGGCAACAACTAGATACCCAATATATTCTATTAAGTAAAATAATTATGCCCAAGGTAATTATACTATAGATAAAAAGCTAATAGAGTGGTGATTAAAAATATAAATCTATTGGTAGAAAATAAGAAAATTATGCTTCTTAGTAATTATCATTATATTTTGAGAATTTTTTAACAACTTTCTAGATTGTATTTTCATCTTATTCTTTTGAAGGTGGGTAATTAGCAGTGCTAGGAAAACCAGAATTTTGGGGGGTAAAAGTAACCATTTTATCTGCATATGTAATAGGAAACCCGTATCACCACCAGTAGTTTAAAAAGCTAGTAAAGTTGATTTTTTAGAAATTTTGGTCTAAAAGATATAAAATACTTCAGTTGGTTTTTTGAAAGAAAGTGTTAGTTGCTCAGCCGTGTCCGATTCTTTGCAACCCCACGGGCTGTAGCTCGCCAGGCCCTCTGTCCATGGACTTCTCTAGGCAAGAATACTGGAGTGGGTTGCCAATCTCTTCTCCAGGGGATCTTCCCAATCCAGGTCTCCTGCATTGCAGGTGGATTCTTTGCTGTCTGAGCCATCAGAGATATAAAATATTATAAATTGATTTCTTAAATGTTTTCTAAGAAAATGCAAAAATAATGTTTGAACGGGGACTTGGTTAAGCAACTTTAAGCAGCTGGCAACAAAATAAAGGTGGGTTTTTGCAGGTGAATGTTGGAAAATACAGACAAATTAAGACAAGGTCAACACAGAGTCAAAAATGTTTTACCCTGGTTGGATCACAAACCAGATGACCTCAAGGTTAGCCTAGTACTGTAATGGGTTGGCAAAAACAAAAGGCATGACACTTAAGCACTAAGAATAGGAAGAGCACAGCAAATGAAGGGGAAAAGGCAAGGAGACTTAGTAAGGATAAGCATCTTCAGTAGAAGGATGAATAATTAAACAGTGAAAAAAGTTAGATATCCATTCTGCAATGGCATATGGCACTCTCTGTTAATACTGTTTTAAATATCAAGTTAAAGTAAATATCGCCATTCCTTTCATGGCTCAGCAGGTAAACAATCCTCCTGCAATACAAGAGACACAGGAGACACCCAGGCTCAATCCCTGGGTTGGGAAGATCCCCAGGAGGAGGAAATAGCAACCCACTCCAGTATTCTTGCTTGGAAAATCCCATGGACAGAGGAGTCTGGTGGGCTCCAGTCCATGAGTTGCAAAGGGTTGAACACAACTGAGCGACTAACACACACATTCCTTTAAAGTAAATATCAGACCTTTTTTTTTGTAGAAAATTTTAAATGAAGAGCTTTTAGCTATTCATAGTGATATGTAATAGCCATCATAAAAATGCAGGTAAACAGAAATGTTAAAAACATACCTATATACAGTTATCAGGTAAAAATCATTCAATCTCTGAAAATGTTATATAAATCACTGTACATCTGGAGAACTAGAACCATATACATGTCTGTATTATTCTTTAATTATTTTATTCAGTAGGAAATGAATATGTTAGAGAGTGTAAAGTTGGTATGTTGTCACTGGTTATATGTTCCCTTTATCTTAGTGAAGGGAGGTATATAAATGGAGAGGCACTTATTAATGGAGAATAAACATGCAGAAATAGAAAGGCATTATGGATAATTTTTTAATAGCTGTGCCTCAACATTTAAATTAAGTCCATTCGACAAGTGTTTTGTTCAGTACACACAAAAGAGTAAGCTGTAAAGCCTTGATTTGTTATGAAGTAATGTGTGTCTCCCTCCTAATCTGTTTGGCCAGTGCAATGCATACTATTAATAATAGAAGGAATTGGTCTAAGTATGAGGAATGTTATTTGTGATTGTTAGAGTCCTAACCAGAATGGGAAAATAAAATATCTGTACTATTTTCAGGCAATAAATGAAGACTGTTATTAGCTAATGCTGTATAATCAAACTCAGGTAACAAGTGGACAAGTCTAGATTTCATGCATTTTATCAAAGTGAAATTTGGCTGTTTAAAGTCAAGTAAATTATGACACCGCTGCTAGTAGAATTGCAAAAAACCCACAAAGATTAGAACCTTAAGACTGAGCACTTTAGATGCCTTGGCCTCATTTAGATATTTGCAGATAAAGAAACTTTTATTTTGTTTATACACAAACATGCCTTGCCTGCTTTTTGCTGTAGCTTTTAATTTAAAAGAAGCTACCAGCTTAGCCACTGTTTGAATTATAGCTAGATATTAATTAACTTGCACAGAAAGTTAATCAACTTGGAAATTTGATTTATTTGGGGATGTTGTGATGTAGCATGAATTAGCACTGCTGAACATTCTACTGGCTTCTGTTCCTAATCTTGATTATGTCTGGTGATAGAAAAAATAGTTATGGAATGCTTTCTTTTGGTAATGTGCATGTGTTTGTTGTAATGCATGTTTGTAGTTGATTATTAAATAGCTTATCTTTAGCTCTGTGTTTTTAAATTGGATTAAGTTGGATTACTGTCACTAAAGCAAATCAATTCTTTGTTCCTAGTGCAACGTTTAACTATCAAAGAATCAGCAGACAATTTGTTCCCAAAGCAGAAGTCTTCTCTGAATTATTTGAGGCGGAAGAAAGAACGACCTTACTTGTTAAATTTAAGTGGTACTGAATCATCAAGAGTACTCAGGCCAAGGCAAACCAGACTAGACAGTCCACTCAGTAATCGTTACGCAGGAGACTGGAGCAGCTGTGGAGAAAACTACTTTTTAAATACGAAAGAAAATTTAAATACTGTGGATTATGATGATGTCCCTTCAGAAGACAGAGAAAATGGAGAAAACTGTAGCAAAATATATGAGCCAGATATCATGACTGAACAGCCAACTCCTCTGTCCAAAGAGTGCACATTTCAGACGTATTTGACAGTGCAGTCAATTGAGTCTAGAGTGGACCGAAAAGTCAATCTCAAAGATCTACAAGAAAGTATTGATACTTTGATTGGAAATCTAGAGAGTGAACTCAACAAAAACAAGCTTAATATGAGTGTTTAAGGTTGAGAGTTTTTGCTTATTCATAACGTCTTATGTTTCACATCCATCTTTCTCACTTTCTTGTATATCTCACAGTGATGTTTTAAATTTTTTACTCTTGAAACCTTCAGTTATTTTCTAACAAGTTCATGTAATTCAAAAAACACCATCCATTACCATAGTTTTTACTGATTTCATTAGGAAGTTTTTCTTGAGGTAAAGATAACCTGGACTTCTTGTGGGTATTTCTTGCCAATGCTATGGGTATAAGTTTAAAATGCACTTCTAAGGTTCATATAAGTTATTAGCCCCTCAAGACTTTTGTGCTTTATAGAAACTGCTTTTCTGAAACAGACATTCCTTCCACTGGAAGGAATGCAGCTGCTCCGTCTGACTTGCAGTATGAATCCACGCACACTGCAACATCGTTCCATCACATTTCGTTCACAATGCAAATGCTGCTGTAAGAAAACCTTTTTATAAACTTTTACTTTTTATAAAGTAAAATTATACAAATATTAATGTATTCTGTGTTAACATTCAGTAATTATTTAAACTTAAAAAATAAGTATTTTTGTAAGCCCCAACATATGTATATATTTATCAGCGCATATATGTATAGACATTAGAATGGGGGGAAGGATTGGCTGCAAAATCACGTGTATCTTTAAAGTATATGTCATAAGGCCAAAATCATTAGCTTAAAAATGTCTTTTTCAGGGAAAGAACATTTAAGTTAAAGGAGGAGTTGCATAGAAACACTTGAACCAAAACACTAGGAACATCTAAATAGAAAAAATAAGACTTTCATTTTTGACTTACAGAAAGTCACAGTATCCCCAGTGAGAAGTCATCCTTTAAATTGAAATCTTCTAACATTTTAAAGGATTAAGTGCCAAGATTTCTGCACTGGTGACTTAAATTTAAAAATCTTTACCTATTTATGCATTTTTATCTTCTGCTTTTTAAAACAAAGTAATTATACTTAGAACATATTTATTTGTAATAGTACATATATAACTTTGACTTTATAATTACCTTCATTTATTTCGAAAGAAATCTTGCCAGGATACTATGTTATTGATTTTTAAAAATTAACTTATTTTGACTAATTTTATCTACAAGATAGTCATTATAGCAATCACAACAGTGTTTGAAAATGTAAATTTAGAAGTCTTTTTTATTAAATTGGAATGTATTTTTTGTAAACTTTTATACCTACAGAATGTATAATTTAAAATTATTAACAAAATTTGAACTACCAACTTAAAGATGTAGCAACCATTACAAAAACTGACTTCTTGATGTTTTTTAAAATATTAAAGTATTTAACTTTCTATGCAATATACCTTGGTAAATGGAATACCAAGTAATTTAATTTGGAAATTTACTTGTTAAAAGTCAGATAAATAACTATTTTTATATGAAACTTTCATTTTTAAAGCTTTATATAATAATTCAGAAAAATGCCAAAAGAATATGTGACAGATATATATTATTGAGTAAATGGTCAAAAGAAATGTACCCTAAATATTTTGTAAGAAGGCTGTCTCAGTCTTCTTTCTTTTGAGTGCTATATCACATACCTTATATAAATTAGTGCCAGAAATGTAAAAGCTTTATTAAAACATTATAACCTCAGTGTCATGCTATTATTATGACGATTTTTAAGGATCATTTATTTCAAAGTCATTCTTTTTAAATGAACATGTTAAAGTATTGGACCATCATATATTATCCATAAATATATGTAATAACAATTTTTTTCCAAAATTGAGTTTTCCAGAATCTGCAGTACTTTAAGGGACATACATTATTTTGGATGCCAATAATTTTAAAGTTAATCTCTGCCATCTTAAGTATTAATGGAAAATACTAAACATTTGTTGTTTAAATCAGTCATAATAAACCTCTTTTGTTGACTGTGCTGTTTTAGAAGTACTCCATTAGGTATATACCTTTATTTAAAATGGCCTTTTCAAATCTTTTTTGAGTTTTTATACCTGCTTTTTATAGTCTCCTGGAATCTTCCCATACTGTTAGACAGTCAACTCTCATTCCCCTGCCAGCCCTAATGGTTTTCAGGATTGAAAACAAATTTAATTTTAGTGCATGTACCTGAACAAAGATTTTAAACAGTTCAAGTAGATTGAAAATAAAAAATAAAAGTGCTCCTCCCTGCCATCCACATCAATCTTACTTCTCAGAGGTAACAACCACTATTTATTCTTCAGGTAACTGCCTTTGTCACTCTAGGCTTCCTGCTGCTGTTTCTTGATTTGTCATTTAAGCGGTACCTGTTGACTGTCTGTTTTGAGTGATAAGCAATTTATTTCACTCTGTTCCTCCTCCTCACTTATTTATTTAATTTTTTGGTTTCTCCTTTGGTTGCTTCTGTGACTTTAATAAGTTATTTCTTGATCCATCAGTTTTAAACAGTATCTCTTGACCTCTTACCATTGTGGAAATGACCAGCCCGGTACTTTCTTTCCAGTTCATTACTGCCCTTTACCTCCCCAACTTCTGTGAGTTATACTATTAGTTTATATAATCAATCATTAATAGATGTGTATTATTTGGGGAAATAAACTATACTTTTGATTTTCCTTTAGTATTGATTCTAAAAACTGCTAATCAATAACGAGCAGTTATGCTAGATTATGCAGAAATATTCATGGGTGATATTACCATGTGATGGTATCTCCAATCTTACAATCTTGAAGTCTCTATACTGCTTTAAGCAGAATACAAACTAAAGGTCAAATGGATTATTTTATCTTACAGCCATCAGTTTCTCTAAATCATGTATTATTTGCTTCATAATGGCTTTTGAAGATTTTACTGTTTTCTGGAGTAAGTAATTACCTTTTTTTTCTTGGAGAGAAGATAAATATTTTCTTTACTATTACACTTCCTTTGTCAGTAAATTACCAAATTCGTTCAGACTACTTTTAGCTTTCATTCTGGATTCCTGAAGGGTATCATTACCTTTATTTTTCTTTGACAGAAGAAAAATATTTTCTTTACTATAACCCAGGGATCATTTTAAGCTTCTTAATTAACTTTATCAAACTTGTGCTTAGCAATTTTTAGCTGTTTCCTGGGATATATTTTCTTTGCACTCCTATGTGCTACTTTTTTTGTTTTTATTCTAAATTTCATTTTTTCCTTTTTTATTTGTTTGCTGAAGTATATTTATAAGTAGCCCTCTGCCCCACCACTTCCCAAAATCAGGCACATGGGAGATAAACTTTGTGTCCATGCATGTCTGACAAGGTCTTTATTTTCCATACTTCACTTTGATTGGACTTGTCCTAGGTTCAAACTCATTTTCCTTAGAACTTTGAAGACATTTCTCTATTATCTTCTAGCATCCAGCTTTGCAGTAATCCAGGTAAGAATGATGGTGGTTCAGACCAGCAAGAAGACAATAGGGTGGTGAGGAGTGATTGTATTTTCAATACATTTTGAAGTAGGAGCCAAAGAAATCTGCAAGTAGACTGTGAGCGAAAGGAGTAAATCCTGAGCAACTGAAGGATGGAGTTGCTATCAGCTAAGATTGACATGACTCCACTGTGTTTTTTAAATGAGTTCCTTGTAGTGGATGCTGCTGTTATAAATACAGTGATTATGGAAATGCTTTATAAAATCCTTATTATCTCTTAAGTACTAATGCTTCTGTACCTGGTGATGGTCCCCATAGAGTCATTGTAAGAATAAGAATGCAAGAAAGCAAAATCCCACATTGTAATTGTCTTTGGAAATTTTCAGATTGCGTAGCTTTATATCAGGGACCCTAAAGAAACAGATTTGGGAGTGATACGGTTCCTGGAAAGAATTTAATTCCAGACCAAAGAATGATTTTGAGGTTTAGGATTTTATAATTTAAGAACATCAAATTTTAGCTACTTGGACAGTGATAAAGCTGTTTTATGTTTAAGTCCTAATTTGAGTCTCACTGACCTGAGGAATTTGGTACTAAGAGGAATGTTCTTTTCTCTTTTCCCTGCCCCATGTTTGCTTTGAATTCAATAAGGCTCAGATATGATAAACATCCCTGACAGAAGCATCAGACTGTGCCCCAGCTTCCAGGAGACAGAGAGCAGTTAGCCAGCATTGTTTCTCTGAATCTTACATGAAGGTAAATTCTATGAAAATAAAAAAGGGATTTAAATGCTGAACAGCCTGAGCAAGAGTTCCCTAGACTTCACCTCACCCTGTTGCCCCAAACTTGGAATCATTCTCTTAGCCCTTATACACAACCTGTCAGCAGTTCTATGCACTGAAGTTTGTCACTACCAACACCCTCGTCCAAGCCACCAGCATCTCTCTTCCTAGTTCATCTCTTTACTATCACTCTGCACTCCCCACACCCACAATCCATTCCAACCACAGAAGCTAAAGTAAACTTTAGAAAAGATAGCCACACCCTCTCCTGGACCTTTTCCCATGGTCCCTGTGCTTCAGCAACACGGAGGACCTCAGTCCTGTAAGGATCTTTGGACTTGCCATTCCCAGTGTCTAGAAAGCTCTTCACCCAGATCTTACTTGGGTGCCTTTTTTTAATCGTCTCACATCTCTGCTTAAATGTCAACCTAATCAGTAACTGCTTTGAGAATGGGAGAGGAAGAAGACAGAGATTTCTATTTCTTGTAACAAGCCCCAAATAGTTATGCTACTATATGATTAAACTACAGATATTTATAACTTTGGGAAATGTTTCCTGCCTTACTTTCATCAAGACGTTTATCAGTATCTGAAATTACCTTCTGTATTTAATCATTATCTGTGCCCACCCTTCTTGAATGTAATTTCCATGGCAACAGGGACCTTGTGTATCTAGTTCTTTGCCATAGGCCTAGGACTTATAACATTGAAGATGTTCAGTTAATAAATGAATGAATAAAAAGGGATTCTTAGAGAATGCTTATCTTTTGTCAGGAAAAGACTAAGCACTATGAGGTGCAACATGTATGTAATTTTTCAAATATTCACTCCTGATCAATAAATCATTTGTGGTTAAGAAAATAATGTTTCCTTTATTTTTTCAATGATTTGTCTTTCTTTTGGAACTAGCATGACATTGGTAAAATTTAGTGACTTAAAAAATAAGGGGGTTGGCAATTTTAGGTAATTTTGTGCTGCAGAGTTCAGTGGAAACAATTATTTAAATGATATGTGTGTGAAAAGGTACATCTCACCATAAGAAAACAAGATTTCTAAGAAAGCTTTTGTTAAAATGAATCATTTATTTCTTTACAGAAATTGTGATGAAAAATATCCTGTTAATTTTTGTGCACTTTTTAGTAGAACTGGAAAAACCTACGTTTCACTTTATTAGAAAATATTTTCATAAAGTTAAATGAATACTATAAACAATTCCTTTTTTCAAAAAAATTAGAATAACAGAGACCGTTTTAGGGCGAGGAACTACATTTAGTGTTTTCATTTTTCTCAAATGAATGTTTGTTTTAAACAAGTGAGAAAAATACCTAAATATTGCCCCTGAATTGGGTTAACTTAATCCTTATTTGTTTGATAAGGCCTTTGGTATGCTTTTAAGTCAGTTGAATTAATCTTTCTTTTTTGGCTTAATGGATGTATTATGTAGGGAAAACTTGGTATTGGCCTCAGTATTCTACATACTTCTTTGACTGGAAGTTTTACTCTTCAAAATAAACTCTTCCAAGGAGAGTTTAAAATTCCAGCTTTAGACAAGTACAATGGATATTAAATTAAGAAATGGGAAAGTCCCTCACATCTAAGATGTTTTTGTGAAAGTGATGAGCCTGCAGCTTACATTTTTTCACAGCCACAGATACTGAACAGCGAGTGAACCCCTTGTTCCTGACGTTTGTTCAGGAAAATGGATCTATTTGTGTCTCTTCTTGACTGACTCCCAAACCCCATTCCTCCCCTCCATCCCCACCCCAGCCCCTTCCCACCAGTATAAGTGCACATTTTAACCTAAGAGCAACTCTGAATCATGAGATTAATGAAAACAACTTGTCTAAACCTGGGAGATGAAAATTGGCAGCATAAAGTGCCATCTGTCCTGGGTTATGAGTCTATGTTTGATCTGTACATAATCTCAAAACTCACCTGTAAAGTCAACCAATCTATACATAAAAGAAGGCCAGTTAATATCTCTTTCCATCAACGTTTTATTATAAATACTTCAAAGCATAAAGAAAAGCTGAATATCATATAGTGAACATTCACATATTTCCCACCTAGCTTCTATCACTGTTAAGCATTTTGCTGTATTTGCTTGATCATGTACCTATGTATCCACTCTTTTTTGTCTTGATTCTTAGCACATTTAAAGTAAGTTGCAGACTTCCAGTACATGTCACAATGTGTCATTTTGGACACCACAAAAATTGAGTTGGAGATAAATTTTGTGTGATTATAATTAACCTCTAAGAATCATATGTGAATTCACCATAAATCCTAGGTTTCATCATCGTTAGAAAAACCCATTGCTATGAAAATCCTCTAAAAATGCATATTTTGGGTATCCTGTGTTCCTTTCCATGTTACTTTTAGTTATCCCGGACCTCCATCATACAGACAACCTTTACAATTTCTGCCATATTCAATACCATGTGTAATATTATTTTCTTATTTTCTCTAAACATTTTTCTATTAAATTTATTTATTATTTATTTTATAATTTTAATATAAAATAAAATTAAAATTTATTATTATTATAAACTTCATATTATTACCATAAAAGGAAAACCAGTGATCATTTGTCATGTTAACTTCATATGTTTTTTCCAATACACAAAAACAGATTTATAACATACACCTTGGCATATATACCACACTTGGGGAAATACTGAATGACAGCCCCTGTTCTTTCCAATTTTCCTACCAGAAATACTGGGACACAAGCAGTCAGAGCTGCACTGAAAGTTGGACACATAGATAACCCCAGGGAGGGACAAAACCATCACATGCAGATTTGCACAAGTCTCATCTTGATGATGGAGAGAGCTGAAGGGTTTCCCAGCAGTGCTAGGGAGGGTCTGTCAGCAGCCTGGCTGAGATATGTCCTGGGTGGGGTCCATTCTTCATGAGCCCTATGCTGCCAACTCCAGTGGCCCTGCAGGCCCCACACTGGCAGGAACAGAACCAAAGTCAATCCTTGCAGCTGGGGTTCCTACTTTAGGGTCTTCTCAGGGCTGTGGCCCTGACCACAACCACAGTTTTCATTTTGTTTCCTCTTTTAGCCCTCTCCTGCCAGCGTCTCTTCTTCGCAACTATGTCTGTGCTAGCATGTGTTGTAGGAGACCGGCACCACGCCCATCTGTCCTTCCTGAAATTAGAGCCTATTACAGGAACCAGACACATGGAGATAAAAGTAGCAGGTAAGGTAAGCTGGAGGACTTCCCTAGTGGTCCAGTGGTTAAGTATCTGCCTGCCAATGGGGGATCACAAGTTCAATCCCTCATCTGGGAAGATTTAATATGCTGCAGGGCAACTTAGCCCGTGTGCTACAACTACTGTGCTCTGCAACAAGGGAAGCCACTGCAATGAGAAGCCCATGCACCTCAGCAAGAGAAAGCTCACGCAGAGCAATAAAGACCCAACACAGCTAAATAACGTTTTTAAAAATTTTTAATGTATACACACACACACACATATATATATATATTCTAGTATTAGTAAGTTAGAGAATGTGACTTTGGTCTGCGGTGAAATGGGCTTCTTTCTACATCCCTGTGATCTGATCCCCTCAGCCAGTCACTGGCAGCATTGGTAAGAAACAAGCCTCTCCTGGCAGAGGTGGAAGCTGTCAGAGATATAAAAACATACGCATATTACCTACTATCCACAGGCTGGCTCTGTGTGTGAGGGAACAGAGAAGGCACCCAGCCAAGCAGGCTCATGTCCTGCTCAATCCCACTCAGATGAGTCTGTCTTCTTGTGACTTGAACAGTAAATTAGGGGCAGAGAGAAGCTGAAGCATTCCTCCTGTGCCCTGTTCCCTTGAGAGGTGGGAAAGTTCCCTCCCTTTCATGGAAACAAGAGAAGAACAGGATGTTGTCGGCCAACAATTACCTCCTATTGCTTCCTCCTCTAGTGACCAAATGTCACAGGATGAACTTGGGGATCCTTCATTAAATGCAGCAGGAAATAGAAATGCTGAATGGCATGTTGGCAGCCAACAACAATATGCAAAGCTTTCCCAGGTAATTGCTAGGAAATCATTGTCATTCGGCACCCTGGTTAATCTGCACGGTGGCCAAAACTGGGCATATTCTCGCCTCTCTTGATCAGTCCCTTTCTCCTCAAGCCTCTCAGGCCATGTGCCAGCTCTGGTGCCTCAAGCCTCAGGGGCCCAACCAGTCTTGCCCTCCCCTCCCATACCCAGCACAATCTGCCTCCTTCTCCTCTGCCTCCAGTGTCACCGGAAAGTGTGCAGTCCCCTTGTCTGATTAAAATGCTTTGGTGTTGATGGCAGGGTTATCTGTACTTTATTTTAAAATGAGAGCCTCTATTTTAAAATTAAGCCTCTTTTAAAGAATATGCAAAGAAAATATCAGGGGAACTCTGAGTTTCTCTTGGTTCTTTCTGTTGACTGTGGGCTCCCTTGATGCTGCTGCTACCTTGCAAGGTCACATTCACTTCTGGGAGATTGTCAGCCATTGTATGAGCCATCTCCACTTCCCAAATCTGCTTACATCCTTAGCCACTGCGGAACAGTACTTAATTCATCATCAGCTCTGTTCTTCATGCACTTACACAAGGCCCAAGTCATAAAGGGGCTGAGCTTCTAGCAAATCACTTAATGGAAATTTTATGAAAGCCAGAATTGCATATGTAAATTAATTGCATATGAAAAGCCAAGGCTAGCCAAAACAACACTGGAGAACCAATATTACCTGATTTTAAGGTGACTTATAAAGTGATACTAATTTAGACAGTACGGTATTGGCACCAGGATAGACAAAACATCCATGAAACATAATAGAGGTTTAAGAAAAAGATTCATATGTATACGGACAACTGATTTTTGACAAAGGCAATCCAGGGTAGAAAGAATAGTTTTTTTCAACAAATGTTGCTGGAACAATAGGATATTCATTTGGAAAAAAGCCTTCAATAATATATCTTATACCATATAAAAATCAACTAGAAATGGATCATAAATCTAAACGTAAAGCATAAAAGTACAAAACTTCCAGGAAAAAAAAACCTTGGGTTATGCAAAAATTTCTCAGGTCACCAAAAATGTGATCCATAAAAAAACAAATTGCTTAACTGAAGTTCATCAAAATTAAAAGCTTCTGCCCTTTGAAAAACATTGTTAAGAGAATAAGAAGATAATCCAGAGTGGGACTAAATGTTTGTATATATGTGATAAAGGACTTGTATGCAGAAAACTCACAAATCAGAATAGTAAACAAACAACAAAACCTTCCAAAATAATGAGTAAAATATGTGAACAAACACATATTTTCATGAAAGAAGATATGTAGATGGAAAATAAGCTCAACAGTGTTACTCATTAGGGGAATGCAAATTAAAACTACAGTAAGATACTACTACATCCTAATTAGAATGGCTAATTTTAAAAGACTGACCCTGGTGGTCCACTGGGTAAGAATTCACGTGCCAATGCAGGGGACACGAGTTTGATCCCTGGTCCGAGAAGATTCCACATGTCATGGAGCAACTAAGTCCTTCACAGCTGTTGAGCCTGACCTTCGGAGCCCAAGAGGCACAACTACTGAAGCCCAGGCAACTAGAGGCTGTGCTCTGCAACAAGAGAAGCCACTGCAGTGAGAAGACTTCACATTGCAACTAGAGAGGAGCCCCAACTCCCTGTAACTAGAGAAAGCCTATGTGCAGCCATGAAGACCCAGGGCAACTCTCCCCCCACCCCAAAAAATAGACTGACCCTACTGGTGAGAATGTATAGGACCTAGAATAGCCATCACTGCTGGTGGCAGTGTGAAATGGTTTGTAAACATTTGGCAATATCTTAAAAAGTCAAACATACCCACACCATATGATCCAGCAGTTCTACTCCTGGATATTTATCAAAGAGAAATAAAAGCTTATGTCCATTAAAAGGCTTGCATAAGAATGATCATAGGAGACTAATTTGTTATGAACCCACACAGGAAATAACCAATTCAAGTGTTCATCAAATAAATTGTGATATATCCATACAATGGAATGTATCTCAGCAATAAAAAGTAATGAACTATTTATACCCTCAACATGGATGTATGTCAAAAGCAAGAGAATAAGACAAAAATAAGTACATATCATATGATTCCATTTATATAAAATTCTAGAAAAATACAATCTATCGTAATAGAAATAGCAAACCAGTGATTGGGAATTGAGGGGAAATGCTTAAGGGAACTATTGAAAAACGGCATGAGGAATATTTGGGGGTGATGGATATGTTTATTTCTTGACTTGACATGCCCATATACATATGTCAAGACCTAAAAATTTGTATATTTAAATTATATACAAGACTTCCCTGCTGGTACAGTGGATAAGAATCTGCCCACAAACTCAGGGGACATGGGCTGGATCCCTGGTCCTGGAAGATACCACATGCCGTGGAGTAACCGAAGCTCTTGCAACACAACTACTGAGCTGGTGCTCTGGATCCCTTGTGCTGCGACTACTGTAGTCCACAAGCCGTAGAGCCTGTGCTCCACAAGAGAGACCACTGCAATGAGAAGCCTGTACACTGCAACGAAGAGTAGCCCACTCACCGAACCTAGGGCCTTCCTGGTGGCTCAGCGGTAAAGAATCCGCCTGCACTGCATGGGCCTCAGAAGATGTAGGTTGGATCCCTGGGTCGGAAAGATCCCCTGGAGGAGGGTATGGCCACCCACTCCAGTACTCTTGCCTGGAGAATCCCACGTTCAAAGTAGCCTGACGGGCTACATTCCATAAGGTCAAAAAGAGTCAGACACAGTTGAAGTGACTGAGCCCGCACTCACTGCAATGCATGGAAGATCCAGTGCAGCCAAAATAAAAAAAATTAAAAAATCAATCTTTAAAAGAATAAAATATATACAGTGTATTTCATGTAAATTATACCTTAGTAACACCCTTAAGTGTGTACATGTGCAATTGTGTATTGTACCTATGAGACTCGTGTAGCACAATATTCTAAGATTCACAGTATAACATTGCCTGTGACAGCAGGAACTCCGAAGCCAGTCTTGGTTTGTGTCTCACTACATTTCTTGGGCTAGTAACGTGATTTTTCTGTCTCAGTTTTCTTAACTGTAGTATGAGGATGCTACTCACTACCTCTCAGAATTGTTGACAGGATTAAAATATATTAAAGCTTTTAGGAGAGTACCTGATGCTGTAGTAAGAGCTCATGAAACATTAGTTATGATTATTAGTAGTGTGGCATCAATTTATAGTTTTCAGCAGTAAATATAATCACTGTCAAATCATAAAGGCCCCTTATAGAATAGTAATACAGACCTCTTACAAGTGAATGTCCCTTTGCTTCAAAAAAATCTCAAGTGATGAATATAATAGATTCAAGGAGATTAGCCATGTAGTGATCTTCACTAAGAGCTTCCCAGGTGGCACTAGTGGTAAAGAATCTTCCTGCCAATATAGGAAACATAAAAGATGCGGGTTCGATCCCTGGGTTGGGAAGATCCCCTGGAGAAGGAAATGGCAACCCACCCCAGTACTCACGCCTAGAAAATCCCATGGACAGAGAAGCCTGGTGGGGTACAGTCCATGGTGTTAATAAGAGTCAGACACAACTGAAGCAACTTGGCACACAGCACGATCTTCATTAAAGTAGAATGCTAACTCACTTCTTGTCTCCTATTCCACTCCTGAAAAAGATTTGGAATGGGGAGATTTTCTTGGATTATCCAGATGGTCCCTAAATATAATCACAAGTGTCCTTATAAAAGGTCAAGGGAGGTTTGACTGCATAATTAGTGAAGGGCAGTGAGGGTAGGTGGGGTGTCTCCTGTGTCTCAGCGGTAAAGAATCTGCTTACCAATGCAGGAGACCCAGGAGATGCAGGTTGGATCCCTGGGTCAGGAAGATTCTCTGCAGAAGGAAATGGCAATCCACTCCAGTTCATGCCTGGGGAATCCCATGGACAGAGGAGTCTTACTTACTGCGGTCCATGGGGTCACACAGAGTTGGACACAACTGAAGCAACTGAGCACCCAGCACAGCAAAGGTGGGAGAGGGGATGAGTGATGTGCTGTGAAAGAGGGATGGCTGCAGCCTTTCAGAGGAACGAGGAGCAGGATCTCCACTGCATCCAGAAGGAAGCAGCCCTGCCTGGATTTTAGACCACAAGACTCAGTTCTGACTTCTGGCCTCTTGTTCTTTTTGTTATTGAGTTGCCAAGTCGTGTCTGATTCTTTGTTACCCCATGGACTCTAGTCCGCGACTCTAGTCCGCCAGGCTCCTCTGTCCATGGGATTTTCCAGGCAAGAATACTGGGTTGCCATTTCCTTCTCCAGAGGATCATCCTGACCTGTAAAAGAACAAATTTTCATTTTTTTTAAGCTGCTAAATTTGAGAAACCCTCTTTAGCTCCTCAACTTAAACCTGCCTAAATCTTCAGGCCTCAATTCAAAAGGTGCTTGCTCAGAAGCAACTAGAATAGATGCCCTCCTGTAATTGCTTGTTCTCCTATGTCTGCTGCTCTTGACCTATGATTCTTAACCCTGGCTGTGCATCTGATCTTTTACAGTCATCGCAGGTCATTGTGACATGCAAGCCAGACTGAGAACCACTGCTCTAGATGCAGGTTCTTCGGACTAGTTGGTAGTAAGAATACAGCAACCTGGGCATGCATGCATGCTCAGTTGCTTCAATCGTGTCTGACTCTTTGTGACCCTTTGGATTGTAGCCCACCAGGCTCTGCTCTCCAGGGGATTCTCCAGACAAGAGCACTGGAGTAGGTTGCCATGCCCTCCTCCAGGGGATCTTCCCGACCCAAGGACTGAACCCTCGTCTCTTATGTCTCCTGCATTGACAGGCAGGTTCTTTACCACTAGTGCTACCTGGGAAGCCCAACCTGGGCATATCCAAGCTTAGAAGATGGTTTTGCAAATGCTTGCAGGTCTTTGTTCCTTTCTAAGACACATTTACTTGAGCAAGAATTTTGATCCTACAAAATAAAATATTCAAAGCCATCAGAAATATTTCTCTAATATCTTTTATTCTTACATATTTGTTTAAAGCTAATAGATTTTTAAAACTTGGCTTTATTTCTTTTAAATGAGACAGTTTTTAAAAATTCAAACAATATGAAAGATACAAAGATGAAAGTAAAAATCATCAAAACTCTGAACATTCAAAAAGTGGTTTGATAACATATCAGTGACTATCCTTTCAGACATCTCAGACTCTATATAATATTTATGTAGTTTTGTGTATGAAATGCTACAAAAATGAGACTGCATATGTATTATTCTACACCTTGCTTTTTAAACTCAGTATCACATTCTAGGTCTTTCATGGTCAATAAATAAAGTTACACATCATCATTTTAGTGAATTTATAGTATTACTTTTTATAGCTTCTCAATGGTGTACATGGTCTTCCCAGGTGGCTCGTAGCTAAATAATCTACCTGCCAATGTGGGAGATGCAGGACACACAGGTTTGATCCCTGGGCTGGGAAGATCCCCAGAGTAGGAAATGGCAACCCACTCCAGTATTCTTGCCTGGAAAATTCCATGGACAGAGGAGCCTGGCAGGCTACAGTCCATGGGGTTGCAAAGTATCAGACACGACTAAGCAACTGAGCATGCACACATGAATGATTTACAAAATCAGTCCTCATTGATAGATATGAAGGTTATTTCCAATGCTCCACTGTTATAAGCAGTACTGGTATGAACAATCTTGAGCACAGAGAGGCTTTTTAAGATTTAAGAGCATAGGGGTTCATAAGTTAGTGAATGAGGGAGTTAAGTCATTCAGTCATGTCTGATTCTTGGTGACCCCATGGACTGTAGCCCACCAGGCTCCTCCGTCCATCGGGTTTTCCAGACAAGAATACTGGAGTGGATTGCCATTTACTTCTCCCGAAGATCCTCCCAACCCAGGGATTGAACCCAGCTCTCCCACATTGTAGGCAGACACTTTACTGTCTGAGCCACCAGGGAAGTCCACTGGGGATGCATAGGGGAGGGACAAATTGGGAGACTGGGATTGACATTTACACACTGTTATGTATAAAATATGCAACTAATGAGAACCTACTCTATAGCACAGGAAACTCTACTCCAGTTCAGTTCAGTTACACAGTCATATCCGACTCTTTGCAACCACATGGACTGCAGCATGCAAGGCCTCCCTGTTCATCACCGACTCCCAGAGTTTACTTAAACTTATGTCCATTGAGTCGGTGATGCCATCCAGCCATCTCATCCTCTGTTGTCCCCTTCTCCTCCTGCCCCCAATCCCTCCCAGCATCAGAGTCTTTTCCAATAAGTCAACTCTTTGCATGAGGTGGCCAAAGTACTGGAGTTTCAGCTTTAGCATCATTCCTTCCAAAGAAATCCCTGGGCTGATCTCCTTCAGAATGGACTGGTTGGATCTCCTTGCAGTCCAAGGGACTCTCAAGAGTCTTCTCCAACACCACAGTTCAAAAGCATCAATTCTTTGGCACTCAGCTTTCTTCACAGTGCAACTCTCACATCCACACATGACCACTGGAAAAACCATAGCCTTGACTAGACAGACCTTTCTTGGCAAAGTAATGTCTCTATTTTTGAATATGCTGTCTAGGTTGATCATAACTTTCCTTCCAAGGAGTAAGCGTCTTTTAATTTCATGGCTGTACACACATTGGATTATGATTCAAACTTTAAAAGGAAAGAAATTTTAATACATTCCCAAGTAGCTCAGTTGTAAAGAATCTCCCTGCTAGTGCAGGAGATGTAGGAGACACAGGTTTGACACCTGGGTCAGGAATATTCCCTGGAGTAGGAAATGGCAACCCACTCTAGTATAATTGCCTGGAAAATTCCATGGACAGAGGAACCTGGAGGGCTACAGTCCTGTGGTTTAAAGAGTTGGACATGACTGAGCACGCGTGCCACGCCACACCACAGCAACTAAACAACAACAGCATGGATGAACCTTGAAAACACTATGCTAGGTGAAATAGGCCCGTCACAGAAGAACAAATACTGTTTGATTGCAGTCAATTAAGATACTTGTGTAGTAAATTGTAATCAGTTCCAAAGACACAGAAAGTGGAATGGTGGTTGCCAGGGGCTGGAGAAGGACGGAATGGTGAATAATTGAATAAGAGGTATAGAGTTTCAGGTTTGTAAGATGAAAAAAATTCTGGAGATGCATGGTGGTTGTAGTTGCACAACACTGTGAATGTCTGCACTGAACTATAGACTTTAAATGGTTAAAATGATACATTTTATGCTATATGTATTTTAACAAATTAAAAATTAATTAATTTAAAAATGGTATACACAATGTGATAATGATCAAGGGATCAATCCAAGAGGAAGACACAACAATTATAAATATCTGTGCACACAACATAGGAGCACCTCAATACATAAGATGAACACTAACAGACATAAAAGGAGAAATTGACAGTAACACAGTAATAGTAGGAGACTTTAACACCCTACTCACACCAATGGACAGATCGTTGGAACAGAAAATTAATAAGGAAACACAAGTCTTAAATGATATATTAGATGAGATGGATCTCATTGATATCTTCAGGACATGCCATTCAAACGCAGAAGAATACACCTTCTTCTCAAGTGCACATGAAACATTTTCCAGGATAGACCACATCTTGGGTTACAAACCAAGCCTCAGTAAATTTAAGGAAATTGAAATCTTCTCTGACCACAATGCTATGAGACTAGATATCAATTACAAGAAAAAGCTGTAAGAAACACAAACACATGGAGATTAAACAACACATTTCTAAATAACCAATGGGTTACTGAAGAAATCAAAAGGAAAATAAAAAAATTTTAGAAACAAATGACAATAAAAACATGACAATTCAAAACCTATGGGATGCAGCAAAAGCAGTTCTAAGAGGGAAGTTTATAGCAATACAATCCTACCTCAAGAAACAAGAAAAAAATCAAATAGACAGCCTAACTTTACACCTAAAACAACTGGGAAAAGAAGAACAAAAAAACCCCCAAAAAACAGAATTAGTAGAAGGAAAGAAATCATAAAGATCTGAGCAGAAGTAAATGAAAAAGAAAGAAACAATAGTAAAGATTAATAAAACTAAAAGCTGGTCCTTTGAGAAGATAAACAAAGCTGACAAACTGTTAGCTAGACTCATCAAGAAAAAAAGAGAAGAATCAAATTAACAAAATTAGAAATGAAAAAGAAGAGATTACAGCAGACAATGCAAAAATACAAAGGATTGTAAGAGACTATTATGGACAACTATGTGGCAATAAAATGGATAACCTGGAAGAAATGGACAGATTCTTAGAAAAGTTCAGTTTTCCAAGACTGAACCAGGAAATGGAAGCTGTGATCAAAAATCCCCCAAAAAACAAAAGCCCAGGACCAGATGGCTTCATAGGAGAATTCCATCAAACATTTAGAGAAGAGCTAATGCCTATCCTTCTAAAACTCTTTCAAAAAATTGCAGAGGAAGGAACACTTCCCAACTCATTCTATGAGGTCATCACCCTGATACCAAAACCAGATAAACACAACACAAAAAAAGAAAACTATAGGCCAACATCACTGATGAACATAGATGCAAAAATCCTCAACAAAATTTTAGCAAACAGAATTCAGCAAAACATCAAAAGCTCATACACCATGATCAAGTTGGGTTTATTCCAGGAATGCAAGGATTCTTCAGTACATGCAAATCAATCAATGTGATATACCATATTCACAAATTGAAAGATAAAAACCATATGATAATCTCAATAGATGTAAAAAAGCCTTTGACAAAATTCAGCACCCATTTATGATTAAAACTCTTCAAAAAATGGGCATAGAAGGAACCTGCCTCAACATAGTATGATAAGCCTACAGCAAACATTCTCAATGGTGAAAAACTGAAAGCATTCCCCTAAGATCAGGAACAAGACAAGGGTGTCCACTTTCACCACTATTATTCAACATAGTTCCAGAATTCCTAGCTACAGCAATCAGAGAAGAAAAAGAAACAAAAGGAATCCAGATCAGAAAAGAAGTAAAGCTCTCACTATTTGCAGATGACATGATACTGTACATAGAAAACCCTAAAGATAATATCAGAAAATTACTAGAGCTAATCAGTGAATTTAGCAAAGTTGCAGGATACAAAATCAATATGCAGAAATCACTTGCATTTCTATATACTAACAATGAAAAAAATCAGAAAGAGAAATTAAAGAATCAATCCCATTCACCATTGCAACATAATTAAATTTCTAGGAGTAGACTTACCTAAGGAGACAAAAGAACTGTGTGCAGAAAATTATAAGACATTGATGAAAGAAATCAAAGATGACATAAACAGATGGAGAGATATTCCATGTTCCTGGGTAGGAAGACTCAATACTGTGAAAATGACTATACTACCAAACACGATCTACAGATTCAATGTGATCCCTATCAAAGTACCAATGGCATTTTTCATAGAACTAGAACAAAAAATTTCACAATTCATATGGAAACACAAAAGACTCTAAATAGCCAAGTAATCTTAAAAGTAAAAAATGGAGCCAAGGAATCAACCTTTCTGAATTCACACTACTCTACAAACCTACAGTCATCAAGATAGTATGGCACTGGCACGAAAACAGAAATATAGACCAATGGAACAAGAGAGAAAGCCCAGAAATAAACCCATGCCCCTATGGGTACCTTATTTTTGACAAAGGAGGCACGAATGGGGCAAAGACAGCCTCTTCAATAAATGGTGCTGGGAAAACTGGACAGCTACATGTAAAAGAATGAAATTAGAATACTTCCTAACACCAGAAACTAGAAAACTCTTAGAGGAAAACATAGGCAGAACACTCGATGACATAAATCAAAGCAAGATCTTCTACGACCCACCTCCTAGAGTAACAGAAATAAAAAGAAAAGTAAACAAATGGGATCTGATTAAACTTAAAAGCTTTTGCATAGTAAAGGAAACTATAAGCAAGGTGAAAAGGTAACTCTCAGAATGGGAGAAAATAATAGCAAATGAAACTGACAAAGGATTAATTTCCAAAATATACAAGCAGCTCATACAACTCAATACCAGAAAAACAAACAACCCAATTAAAAAGTGGGGAAAAGACTTAAACAGACATTTCTCCAAAGAAGACATACAGCTGGCTAACAAACACATGAAAAATGCTCAACATTGCTCATTATCAGAGACATGCACATCAAAACCACAATGAGATATCACTTCACACTGGTCAGAATGGCCATCATCAAAAAGTCTACAAAGAATAAATGCTGGAGAGGGTGTGGAGAAAAGAGAACGCTTTTGCACTGTTGGTGGCACTGTAAATTGATACAGCCACTATGGAAGACATATAGAGATTCCTTGAAAGACTAGGAATAAAACCACTATATGACCCAGCAATCCCACTCCTAGGCATATACCCTGAGGAAAACAAATTTGAAAAAGACACATGTATCCCATTGTTCACTGCAGCACTATTTACAATAGCTAGAACCTGGAAGCAACCTAAATGTCTATCGGCAGATGAATGGATAAAGAAGTTGTGGTACATATATACAATGGAATATTACTCTGTCATTAAAAGGAACACATTTGAGTCAGTCCTAATGAGATGGATGAACCTAGAACCTATTATACAGAGTGAAATAAGTCAGAAAGAGAAAGATAAATATCATCTTCTAGCGCATATATATATATGGAATCTAGAAAAAGGTACTGAAGAATTTATTTACAGGGCAGCAATGGAGAAACAGACATAGACAATAGACTTGTGGAGATGGGGAGAGAAAAGGAGAGGGTGAGATATATGGAAAGAGTAACATGGA
The DNA here is from genome assembly GCF_016772045.2 of Ovis aries. Lineage (NCBI taxonomy): Eukaryota > Metazoa > Chordata > Mammalia > Artiodactyla > Bovidae > Ovis > Ovis aries. Next base: position 62,186,826 of record NC_056054.1, on the reverse strand, counting down.
AACTTAAATTACCCAATGTAAAGTAAATAGCCAGCGGGAATTTGCTGTATGGCTCAGGAAACTCAAACAGGGGCTCTGTATAAACTTAGAGGGGTAGGATGGGGAGGGAGGTTCAAAAGGGAGGGGATATATGTATACCTATGGCTGATTCATGTTGAGGTTTGGCAGAAAACAACAAAATTCTGTAAAGCAATTATCCTCCAATAAAAAATAAATACATTTAAAAAGTGAAAACAGTATATACGATGTGAGATTTAGATTGAGTTTTATATTTTTCTTTATGGATGGTAACTGTTGAACAGAATTTGTTGAAAAAAGCTATCATTCCTTCATTGAACTGCTTTTGCATCTTTGCAAGAAATCAGTTGGACATATTTGTGTGGATGAATTTCTGAGTTCTCTATTCTGCGAGCTTCCCTGATGGCTCAACCGGTAAAAATTCCTCCTGCAATGCAGAAGAAAGAGGGGACACCTTCAATTTTTCCTGAAAAAAATAGTCATGCAGTGCCTTTTCTTCTGCATTCTGTTCTTTGAGGCAACCACAGAGCCCCACCCAATTTCAAGGGAAGGGGAAATAGAGTCTATCTTGTGAGGGGGTGTGGCAAGGGTTTTGAAGAGCTCGTGGGACCAGATATATTGCTGTGGCCATTTTTGAGAATTCATTCAACCGCAGCAGAAGCTTGTCATGGTTAAATCTCTAAAGCTTGTAAGTGGTTCAGAATTCTTTCTGACTCCAAAGCCCTGATTCTGATCCAGATATTCCTCTTACTTTGTGACTGAAAACTATTAACAGCAGATTGTCAATTCCTTTTTAGTCTCTAAACAAGTTCTTATGAGCACTGCTCATTTTCCTATAGAAAGACCACACATGAACTACTATCTTTAAAAGGTATGTAGATACTATTATTGGAGAGGAAATGACAACCCACTCCATCCAGTGTTCTTGACTGGAGAATCCTGGAGATGGGGGAGCCTGCTGGGCTGCCATCTATGGGGTCACACAGAGTCGGATACGACTGAAGTGACTTAGCAGCAGTAGCAGCAGATACTATTGTGGCTTCCTCAGTGACTCAGTGGTAAAGAATCTGCCTGCAATGCAGGAGACACAGGTTCTATCCCTGGGTCAGGAAGATCCCGTGGAGGAGGGCATGGCAACCCACTCCAGTATCCTTGCCTGGAGAATCCTATGGACAGAGGAGCCTGGTGGGCTACATGCATGCAGATACTCATACTGGGCTGCATTAGGCAGTGATTCATTTTAGAGCATTTTTGCATTCTTGGTAGCTTTTTGTTTTTTTAATTTAGCAGTGCTGGTCTTAGAACATGGGATCTTTCATCCTTGTTACAGCTGTGGGACATTTAGTGGCAGCCTGTGAACTCTTAGTTGCAGCATGTGGGATCTAGTTCCTGACCAGGGATCAAACCCAGGGCCCCTGCATTGAGAGTGCAGAGCGTTAGCCACTGGACCACCAGGGAAGCCCTTTGGTGGTTTTTAATCCATGGAAAGGGAGTAGTGTTTTCCAGGAAGCAGACATCAGAGAGAACACAGCACAGGAGGAGAACCACATAGACGGCAATGTCTGGAGGGGAAGATGGGAAAGCAGATCTGTGAGAGATGGGCTTTAAAAGTAAGCAGGGCTGTGCCATAAGCAGGCAAAGAATTTAGACCCTGTCCTGAAGCTGATGAGCGCCAACCATCGAAGTATTTTAAGTCAGGAAGTGATGGGGTCCAGATTTGGTTGACGTGGATGAGGGTGAGAAATGTCATATGAAATGTCTTCTGACCTATTAAACAAGAAGACCTATTAATGTCTTCTGACCTATTATCTCTTTCCCAAGATAAACTCTAATTTTCCTCCTTTTCCTAAATTTCAGACTTTAAGACCCATTTAATTGCTGTTGTTCATTCGCTAAGTGATGTCTGACTCTATGTGACCCCATGAACTGCAGCACTCCAGGCTTGCCTGTCTTTCACTATCTCCTGGAGTTTGCTCAAACTTATGTCCATTGAGTCGGTGGACTGTTAAACCAAATTAATTGGCTACTAACATAGATAAATTGTTTACATCCAGTGAGGTAACAGAACAGAAATCTTGGCTAGGTGAATGTTAATGAAACACTGTAAAGAGTTATAATGCAATAAAATACACTATAGTAAGCATAAGTGAACTTGTTTTGATGATTCAAAAATCACTTTAGAATCCCAAAATAGTTCACCATCTATTATTATTATTATTCTACATACTCATGTTTAAAGCACTTAAATTTTATAAGGAATTTTCATATGTTTTATCTGACTATAATCTTCATGATCATTCTGTGCAATGGGTATTATCATCCTCACTTAATAGATGAAGAAATGGAGGGTCAGAAAGGTTATTTGCCCAATACTATAAAGCTTGAGTGTGGCTGAGCTTAAACTCTACATAGCTGTCTCTATACCTAATGACAATCAGAAATTATTGTTCAGTCCTAGAGAGACAACCTGCAGGCTGTATCCTACTGATATTTGAATGAACCTTGAAACTGGTCCCTAATAAACCTCAGAGAAGGCAATGGCAACCCACTCCAGTGTTCTTGCCTGGAGAATCCCAGGGACGGAGGAGCCTCGTGGGCTGCCATCTATGGGGTCACACAGAGTCGGACACAACTGAAGTAACTCAGCAGCAGCAGCAGCGGCAGCAAACCTCTAATAATAAATCCCTAATAACAAGACTTTTTTCGACTTTTGTTGTCAAAAGTGTTCACTGCAGAACTAGACTGCACTGAAGTTCCAGTTAAGGGTTGTTAGGATTCTGGATAACTGAGTTTATTCTGTTTTCTTAATTTGTTATATTTAGATCCATACAGTCAAGAAACTTCATGAAAACTGATAAATTATTGTCAATCTCAAAGGTTAATTTAGCTTCTTTATTCAGGCTGACATAAAGTGGGCACTTGCCGTATATTAGATTTGATTTAGAGTTGTTTTCTTTTTTTAGGGTGGTTTTTTAAAGATAATTGTTTTTCTTAAAAATATGATTTCACAAAAGGACTGGAAACGTATCTTAGTTGACAAGGAATAATATGAAATCTCTTTCACATCTTCTTTCCTTTCCCTCTTTAATAAAAGATTAAAAACAGTTTAGAATATCACATGTACAGGTGACAGAGAAACCTTATTTTTTGCCCTTTGGAACATTGGCATTGTTGCAGAAAAACACAACCTGTATTATTTACCACCCATGCTGCATATGTTTTTAATGTCGTATTTGTGAACAAGAAAGCATTTGGAAGAAATTACACAATTTTTAAAAATCATTATTGTCTCCATATATTTCCGTGGCTGGTTTCTTTGATGTTTGGGGTTCTACTCAGTGCAAAGTGGTTTTACATGAGCCTGTGACCCTCAAACAGCTCAGCAGCTGTGGAAGGAGTGAATTCATTACACAGGGTTTAATTTGCCCTTCACTGAGATATTCAATTTCCGTTGCAAGGGCCTTGTTCAGTCACATAGTATCTGACCTGGCAATGGCAGCTTAGCAACCAGGTGGAGAGAGCCTACCCCATGCAGGCTTTGGATGCAGGGAACAGGGAGTGTTAATTATTTACAGTGGTGGATTACCACTGAGGCTGCGGAAGTGGGCCTGGGCCATGGTCTGCTGGAGCCAATGGCCTTTTCATGCAAAGCGCACCCAGACTGTATGTTTATCTGAGGGCCTGAAAATACACTGGCTTAATTATGCAACATTTCTTGGTGGGTAGAAAGCAGTTTGTACAGCTGAATGATAATTAAATTTAATCTAATAAATCAATCCTTATTCAAATGATTAATTTTCAGAGTAGTCATAAGCATTTTAAGTTCCACAAAAATAAAGCTACTGTCAAATTTTAAATACTACATGCAATATGTCTGGTCTCCTACTAATATGATCAAAGGCTAATATTAAACTAGGCATGCAGAGCCCCCACTTAAGTCATACTTGAGAGTGAGAGACATTTTCATTATAATTAATAACAAAAATGTTAAAATCAGAGAGTATTACCTAGGACAAAGAGGAAACACTATGGCTTCTCTGGCGCATGAGAGTATGCACCTGAGACCAAGCAAGAAAAAGAGGCAACATTTATTAATCACTAACGACATGCCAGATGTTTTACATCTGTTTACACTGCCTTTGTAGGAGGTAGGTATGATTATTAGCCCAGTTTTACAGATGATGTAACCCACTCTTGGGGGACAGAACAGCTGGATGATAAAACTGAGTTTAGGACTCAATTTTGCTAGGCTTTCAAGACCCCCTTTCTTTTCACTACACTGTACACTAGATCAAAAGATCTAAGTGCAGAAAAAGAAGACTGGGTTGATCCACAGTGGGGAAGGAAGGGGCAATAGGGGAAAGGGCTGGAGCCATAAGAACTGGAAGGAGCTACAGCAGGGAACTCCATTTTCACTGACACTCAATATTTCTACACCTTCAGTCAGAGTTCCCAGCTTGGGAACTGAGCCCCAGCTGTATTCTCTGATGGGATTCAGCAGGTCTGACCTTGTCTGCTACGTGGAGAGTCTGAGCCAGAGAAAAAAAAGCATTTGCTGGAGAAGTTGAGGAGTCTTGGAGAGAAGGTATCCCCAAAATGAAGGAGGCAGCACAGTGAGTCTGCGCAAATTCCAAAGTCTCGGAGGCAAAGGGAAGAGAGCGTGCTGGGTGGTCTGAGACTCACTCTGTGCATCCTCTTTCCTTCCCTCTCCTCTTCCATGGGTACCAGACCTGCATCGAGCTCTGAAGGTTCTCCCTCGCGTCTCCTGCTCAGCCTCCCAGTAAATCTCTTGCACATCTAGTCTTGCCTTGGTGTTCACTTCTTGCTGGACCTGAACTAACACAGGTCAGTAACCTGAACTAACAATAGGCATTGACCCAGCATTTTCCCCTCTGTCACAGGCCATCAGCATCTCTAGCATATTGGGAGAAGGGAACCTTTCAGGGCCTGGTGGTTGTGAGCTTGTTTTTAAACATACGACTCTACCTTCTTCCCAGGGACTACAGAACACACCTGGAGGGGCTTCACAGAAGGGTGAAATACCTGATTAGCAGGTGGGGCAGGATCCCGTGAAAAGTGGGCTATAGCTGTTTATGTGACTCCATTGAAGGCCTTAGGCTGGTGAGATGATGAGATCTGGAAAACTGAGGTTATAAACACACAATAAAAATTTCACAGTGAACTGATAATAACTGCTTTCATAGGCAACATGAATCCCATGTTTAGTTTCAATAGCATGAATATTAACAATCATATTGTATTTAAAAATTAGATAAAATAGTAGCAAAACATTTACTGCTTGCTGTGTGCCCTACCATGCTAAGCTTTTTACTTGATAACCCTAAGGGAGACGCTTATTCAGTATCTTCTGTGCTAAGAAAACCCCACTTTTGTTTGAGACAACAATATGCCAGCTCCAGGCAATGGATTTTGTCACATAACCACGACACTCCTGTTTTCTCTGTAGTCCCACCTTCTTCTTTTGTACTAAGAGGTGACCACAGGAAACTAAAGCAAAAGTCATCTGGGGTTGAAGAGGGGGCTGGGTTAGGAAACACAGTCTAGAAGACTGCAGGGCAAAACCCTTCACCGTCTTCAGATCCTTGCTCCAATGTTGCCTTCCCAGTAAGACTTACCCTGAACACTCTGTTCAACTCTATTTGTTGTTTAGTCACTAAATTGTGTGCTACCCCATGGAATATATAACCTGCCCCGCTCCTCTGTCCATAGAATTTCCCAGGCAAGAATACTGGAGCAGATTGTCATTTCCTTCTCCAAGAGACCATCTTGACCTAGGGATCAAACTCACATCTCCTGCATTGGCAGGCAGATTTTTTTTACCACTGAGCCTCCTGGGAAGCCCCTTTCAACTATACACTTCAATTTAAAAAAAAAATTTTTAATGTAGAGTCTGGTACATAGCAAGTACTCAACATATTTTTTTTCCCTTTGAGAGAGCATATGAAAATAAAAATGGGAAATTACTACAGAAAGCACAGACTATTGAGCACAAATACCTGGGTTAGGACCAAGCCTGGCATGTTGGGTGGAAAGAGGCTGCCATGATGGTGGAGTGACAAGGGGAGGAGAAGGAGAGATGAAACCCAGATAACAACAGGAAGTCTGACCACATGAGCACTTGCAGGTCCAGGAAAGCCTTTGGCTCCTACCCTGAGTTAGCTGGCAAGCTGAGGAGGAGCTCTGAACAAAAGAATGACAGCCACTGGCTTCCACTGAAAACCACCACCTGACGGCTGTTGAGAGAGACTGAAGAGAGACCTGTTAGGAGATCAATGCGACAATTCCGCCAGTGATGCAGGTGGCTTGGACCATGGTGGGAACAGTGGGGAAGGAGAGATGTGATCAGGTTCTGGGTGTATTTTGAAGGTGTGATCAAAAGAATTTGCTCATGGACTGGCCATGAATTGTGAGAGAAAGAGAGAAATGAAGGATGACATCAAGACTTTTGCCCAAGCAACTTGAAGCAAGGTGACTAGAGGACGGTGGGAAGGAAGCATGGATTTTGGAGAGAAATTCAGGGACTCAATTTTGGTCATGTTTAAATATAACATGCCTACTATACCCCCAGCCTTCCTCAGTGGCTCAATGGTAAAGAATCTGCCTGCAATGCAGGAGACATGGGTCTAGAAGATCCCCTGGAGGAGGAAATGAAATCCACACCTGTATTCTTACCTGGAAAATCACAAGGACAGAGAAGCCTGCTGGGCTACAGTCTGTGGAGTCACCAAGAGTCGAACATGACTGAGCAACTGAGCCTGCACGCATTATACACCTAAGTAGAGACATTAAGTGCTCAAGTGAATATACAGCTCGATTTTACGGGAAAAGTCCCAGCCAGGTATGGAGGTTGTATGTAAAGCTATGAGACTGGATAGATTCAGCTAAGACCTGAGTGTGGATTAAAAATAGAAAGAAAAAAAAGAAAGAAAAAAAATTCAGGCACAAAGTTGAGTCCCTGGGACATTCCAATTACGACACTAACATGTGCTGGACACCATCACTTATATGCAGGTGTTCATTTGCTCTTATAAAATTTTACTCCACAGAAAGAGAATGTTTCACAGCAGTAAGTCATCTGGCCAAAGGCACTCAGACATGTGCTACTACTTACCTGACTTTTGGTAAATAACTTTGAGTTTTACTTCCTCTAGCAATTTAACTTATAAATCTTGGCATCATCCTTTGTCTTCCCTACCTCATCCAATCAGCCTTTCATTTTTATTTTAAGCTTTGGGACAGGGTGTCCTAATCTTTTACCTTGAACTATCATGACTGTCTCCTGTTAGGATTTCCTGCCTCAAGGCTCTCCCACTCTAACCTGTTCCTTATCTTCCTGAATATAAAGCTGATCATGTCACCTTCTTGCTTAGCCCTTCCATTAATTCCCCATTATTTGCAAACTCTAATCCAACTTCCTTTGCTTAGTTTACGGGAGCCTTCACCATCTGGCTCCAAGTCTCAGCTCCAGTCTCATCTCCTGCTATTTTCCCTGCAACCCACCTCCCACGCTGGTCACTTTCCTTTGATGTTGAACCTGTTGTTGTTTTTTTTTTGCAGGGGGAGGGCACTTGGCATGTGGGAATCTTAGTTCCCTGACCAGTTATCAAACTCGTGCCCCTTGCAGTGGAACTGTGGAGTCTTAACCACTGGTGTGTTCAGTTGCTCAGTTGTGTCCAACTCTTTGTGACTCCTTGAACTATAACTCACTAGGCTCCTCTGTCCATGGGATTCTCCAGGCAAGAATACTGGAGTGGGTTGCCATTTCCTCCTCCAGGAGATTTTTCCCACCCAGGGATTGAACCTGCATCTCTTGTGTCTCCTGCATTGGAAGGTGGATTTTTTTTTTTTTTTTTTTTTACCACTAGCACCGCCTGGGAAGCCCTGGACCACCACAAGGGAAATCCCGTGTGTGTGTGTGTGTGTGTGTTGAATCTCTTACTGAGACACATTAAGCTCTTTCACAGCTCATTTTAACCAGATACTGACTAGAAGACAGGACAGTGTACACCATCTCATTCCATACTTCTGAGGGAGACTTTCAACTTTCCACCGTCAAGTATAACGTTTGTTGTAGGATTGTTTTAGATACCCTGCATCCAGTTAAGGAGGTTTCCTTCTTTTTGTAGTTGCAAAGAATTGACTGTTTTATCGTGACTGGCTGTTGAATTTTAGTGACTGTTTTACTGCGTTTATTTGGTATCATAAATTCTCTCCTTCGGTCAATTGTTGATTTATTTTCTACTGTTACATTGGGCTTCCCAGGTGGCGCTAGCAGTAAAGAACCCATCTGCCAAAGCAAGAGATGTAAGAGATGCAGGTTTGATCCCTGGGTCAGGAAGATCTCCTGGAGAAGGGCATGGTAACCCACTCCAGTGTTCTTGTCAGACATGACCAAAGCAACTGAGCACTACCGTTACACTAACTTTCTATTTCCTAGATAAGCTCAGTGTGATCTTCATACGTTACCCTTTTCAGTGTATATTTCAGGATTCAATTTACTAATATTTTGTTTAGCTCATGGCCTGATAATCTGTGCTGTGGCCCAGTGGGAGCATTTTGTGGAGATGTGACCAAAAACAACCTGATAATTAGAAGCAAAGTTTGATTTCCTCTTCTGGTCTGGGATCTGGGGCTCTGAATAGATGCGGGCTGAGGATTGAGTGTGGATGTCTTAAGCTCTGTAACACTACAGGAAAATGAAAGCTTCATTATCAACACCTTTTATATTCAGTACAAAGTTTAGTACATATTCAGTCCCCAAACTGAAACAGATCTTATTGCCTAATTCAAAAGTTTTAATTGTAGTGAGATAAAAACTTAATATGTGCAAGTAAATCTTTTTAATGTTTATTTTGCAAGTTCACCTTACATGAAAAATAATGAGCAGAAAGAAAAGTCCCACAGACCCCCAAAACACCTCTACAGAAAACTTTTCTATATTAATTCCATGTATGACATTGATTCTTTCTCTTTGTTTAGACCCAGATTGATGAGGATGTTCTTCTCCAGTTCCAAATAACTCTCGTAGTCCATTTTCAACTCAGCCTCCAATTGTTCTTTTGACTTCTGAAACGTTTTCTGGGGGGGGGGGAGGGGGAAAGCAAATCATTTGTATAAAACTCTGACAGCTAGAGATACCAAAGGCTGAAGGAGGCTATTCCCTTTTAAGATTTTGATGTAGACTTTTAAAAGCCCTTATTGAAGTTGTTACAATGTTGCTTTTGTTTTACCTTTTGGTTTTTTGGCTGTGAGGCATGTGGCATCTAGCTCTCCAACCAGAGATAGAACCCCACACCTCCCTCCACTGGAAGGCAAAGTCTTAACCACTGGGCCACCAGGGACGTCCCATGGAAGGGACTTCCATTATTTCTGAAGGGCTGGACTGGCTGCTGTTCTCCAGAAGGGCTCTGTGGGGCAGGGGGCAGGAGGGCATCTCTTGCATAGTCGGGGAGAGGGGCTGCTGACCCTGAATAGGAGGGGCACAGCTCAGCAGAGTAGTGTGTGCAGTCTCAAGGTATCTCCTAGTGGTGGGGCTGATCAAATTTTGTGATGGACTGGATGTGGGCTCTCAGGGGCAGAGGGAATCCAGGCTGGCCTATGAGCTCCTGCCACCAGGACAGGGAAGAGCATGTTGAGAGGGGAGGGGGAAAACAACAGAGCATTTATTCAGCTAATTTACCCAACACCACTTGCTGAATAATCTGAGTCATCTGTTTTGTTCTTTGATCTGTCAATGTTTGCATGAGTACTGTTCTGGTTTAGGTAGTATTTTAATTTTAATTAAGGTAATTTATTGCAGTATCTGCTAGGGCAGTCATTATGATTTTTAAGATTTTGTTTCTTCTCATCTGTGTCTCCTTTCAGATGAACTTACGGTTACCTCATATTGTATGTCATCCTGTGATTTTTTAAAAAAAAATAATCGTATTTATTTCTTTTTGGCTGTGCTGGGTCTTCATTGCTACACAGGGTTTTCTCTGCTTGTGGCAAGTGGGTGCTGTTTTCTAGCTGCGGTGGCTTCTCTCTAGTCGTGGTGGCTTCTCTTGCTGCAGAGCACAGGCTCGAGGGCACAGGGAATTCACGGTTGTGGTGAGTGGGCTCAGCAGTTGTGGCCCTGGGGCTCGAGGGCACAGGCTCAACAGTTGTGCTTCAGGGCTCAGTCGCTCTGTGACACGTGGGATCTTCCCAGACCCGGGGTCTCACCCGTGTCTCCTGCACTGGCAGGCACACTGCCACTGAGCCCCCGCAGAACCCCCCTGTGTTGGCTCTGTTTCTCCTCCTCTTGCCCTCTCCCCATCTTAATGTCTTCCTGTGCCCTCTGCTCTCTTGTCACAAAACTCTGTCTCTGAGGATTCTATCGAGGGCACCACTACCATATTTTATTCCAGTTTCTTGAGAATCATTTGCAAGAAGAATTTTCTTCTTTTCGCTGTTCACTATGCCTGAAGTTCCCTTCATCCCCTGCTGTATTTGTGCCTTATGTTTGCTTTTTCTCTCTCTTAATATCTCTGCTTCCTCAGATTATTTGAAGATCTAGCCCAGCCCAGTATTTAAGTGAAGAACTGCAATGCCCACTGCGCACTTCCATGGGTTGCCTCCACAGGCTGCCTCACTCCATTCAGAAAGTCCTCTGAAGCATCTGATTTGAGCCTAGCCACTTTCAAGTTTCCACCTGACCCCAGGACAACTCATCCCCTCACTCTGCCATCAGTACAAGTTCTTTGCTCACTGGTCCTCTCTCCACTAGTCTGTCAGAGCTGTTCAAGCCAACCTCTTGCTTGCAGACTTTCCAGCCATAGGGGTCAGGTCCCTGTCCCTGGGTTTCCTATATTCTCCCTGGACAGTCTGCTCTGGTCCCTTGGCAGTTTTGGGTCCTTGGATTTCTGTGGCTCAGCGAGCCTCCTGCCAGAGGTATGAGGCCAATTGTCCATCCTCACCAGCAACCTGTCTCCCACAGTGCTTCTTCCCTTGAAGGTCTCCTCCCAGAGTCTGGGTGGTATTGCAGGAGTAGGAATGGGGAACACACAGCCCTCCAATGCTTCTCTCCAAAAAAAAAAAAAAAAAAAATTCTCTCTTCCAACCTCTTTCCCTGTAACCCTTGCCTCCCTTGTGCAGCCTGGAGTGTGGGTCCTTGACTAAGGGCTGCAGAATTGTTTTGAATTCTGAATGAATCACATGGAAACTACTGCTTGTTTTCTGCTTTGAGTCTCCAGCTGAAATTCCAGTTAAGAAAATTCCCATTTTGTGTGCTGTGAGAGCTGTAATTACTATTATTTTTCAATAAGTGAGTGGTATCCAGATTCAGTGTTTGCAAAGAGATGGGTATATGATTACCCTTATATCTGTGGGTTGAAGTGCATAGCCTAATCTCTGCCAGCTGAGGGGGGCGCTCATGAAAACCAGCCTTGCTGGACGGATGTGTGATTATCCCCTGCCCTCTGTAATAATACTAATAGTAGACACATTAGCACTTCCCATCTGTCAGTTACTGGCTAAGTGCTGTAAATATTTAACTCATTTAATCCCCACGGCAATTATCTGAGGCTGTTACAGTTTGTTCCCATTTCTCCCATCATCAGCCATTGCTTATAAGGAGATACTTCTGATGAACATTAGCTGTTTTCCTTGGTGACTCTATTCATGTTCTGAATGTGACAGAGGAGCCCCTTTCAGTTCAGTTCAGTTGCTCAGTCATGTCTGACTCTTTGTGACCCCATGAATCGAAGCACGCCAGGCCTCCCTGTCCATTACCAACTCCCGGAGTTCACTCAGACTCACGTCCATTGAGTCAGTGATGCCATCTAGTCATCTCATCCTCTGTCGTCCCCTTCTCCTCCTGCCCCCAATTCCTCCCAGCATCAGAGTCTTTTCCAATGAGTCAACTCTTCGCATGAGGTGGCCAAAGTACTGGAGTTTCAGCTTTAGCATCATTACTTCCAAAGAACACCCAGGGTTGATCTCCTTCAGAATGGACTGGTTGGATCTCCTTGCAGTCCAAGGGACTCTCAAGAGTCTTCTCCAACACCACAGTTCAAAAGCATCAATTCTTCGGCGTTCAGCCTTCTTCACAGTCCAACTCTCACATCCGAGCCCCTTTAAATGTACTCATTTATCCTCAGTCTAGTTCCAGAGAAAACTTGAGACGTGGATGCTCTGCTTTAAGGAGGGTACTATGTCAGATGGAAATGAAGTTACAAGAAGGAGGTGGAAAAGTTTTGGAAACTCAGTTCCAAGATATGCTTATTACAATATTTGAGTGTTTTAAAAGTACTTCACATGCAAATTACTATTATTTTATATGGATAATTAGCTGTCACTGTGCTATTTAAACACTCCTAGGGGCTTCCCTGGTGGCTCAGTGGTAAAGAATCTTCCAGCCAGTGCAGGAGACATGGGTTCATCCCCAGTCCAGGAAGATCCCACATGCTGTGGAGCAACTAGACCTGTGTGCTGTGTGCCGCAACCATTGAGCCTACACTCTAGAGCCCAGGAACTGCAGCTACTGAAGCCCTGGTGCAGAGCCTATGCTCCACCACAGGAGCCACTGCAATGAGAAGCCCACCCTGCAACTGGAGAGTAGCCGCTGCTCCCAGCAGAGCCCTCCCCAAATTTTTTAATAAATAGATAAAGTAAAATGATAAAAAAAAATAAGTAAGGAAACACTCCTAGTAATTGTGGATGATTGCTGGTGTGGGGAAAGGTGGCAGGTAATCTCCCCTGGCAGAAGTTCATCCTATGTTTGTGATCGTGTAAAAGAGCAGACCACGACCATTTTCTTTTTGGTAGTAAACAAGGTCAATTAATTGGCTTTTTTTATACCTCATCACCACTAAACAATGTTTTGAAATGATGCTTTATCTGCTTTTGTTACACTAATTTGTATCTGACAGTATGATAATGTTAACCTATTTGCTAATGCAATCCATGAAAATATTTCCATGTTTGTGTTTTTAATTGAGACCTAGGGTCTCACATGAGTAATTACATTGGGGGAGGCTATATATTTGGCTATAAGGAAACAGCAGGCAGTGATGAAATTGTTGGTGCCAAAAGGGCAAGGAAGGGAATGAGCAAGAGACAAGCAGAAATATGGACTGAGATGACCTCAAGTGGGAAAGAAAGAAGAGATGAATTCACAGACTATTTAAAGCCCCCAATTCCACTGGTCAAGGGAAGACCAAGAAAGTAAAATCACATCAGAGAGATTGAGAAAGAGGAGGGTGGGGGCTTCAGAGCTTTAGGTTCCTTTTTGGTAGAGTTCAAGAAGGAGGTGTCCTACACCAAATTATCCTCAATCACAAATTTCACAGTTCTAGTCTATTACAGTAAAATTTATATCTATTCGTTCATCTGTCTCTATATACTGTGCTGTGCTGTGCTGTGCTAAACTGCTGCAGTCGTGTCTGAATCTTTGCAACCCTATGGACCATAGCCCACTAGGAGACCGTAGCATACCAAGAATACTAGAGAGGCTTGCCATGCCCTCTTCCAGGGGATCTTCCAGACTCAAGGATAGAGCCCATGTCCCTTACCTCTCCTGCACTGGCAGGTGGGTTCTGAGCCCCAGTGGCTCAGGGGAAAAGAATCCACCTGCAATTCAGGAGACTCAGGAGATAAAGGTTCAATCTCTGGGTTGGGAAGATCCCCTGAAGGAGGAAATGACAACCCACTCCAGTAATCTTGCCTGGAGAATCCCATGGACAGAGAGACCTGGTGGGCTACAGTCCATGGGGTCGCTAAGAGTCGGATGGGACTGAGCAACAACTAGCAGCTATTATGCCCTCTATATACTAGCTCCCTCTTAATGACAGTTTATTATTTGTCAGGGTACCTAACTGAAATCGTCACAGTAATCTTAAAAGGTTGTTACTAGTATTCCCATTTTAAAAACAAGAGAACCCAAACTCAGCACAGATGCAAACCTTGCTCTGGATCTCACGGCTAGTAAGTGGCAGACATGAGACGTGAGCCCACATGCCCTAATTCATATTCCACTCTTTTTTACACTGTTTTAATGCATTTTCACTAAATGTTAAGTATCTATGAAATGAAAGCATTCAGATTTTCAATCTCTGTATCCATATTGGTATTTAGATACCACCTAAAGGACTTGAAATATAGAAAATTTCAGAAACTAAATTGGATAGAATCTCACTAGGTATCCAATTGGCAGTTTGACTCACACTAAGCTCGGAAATCAGAGAACTGCCCTCTTGACTCCCATGAGAAGAAGAGAAGAATATGAAAAGGCATATTTTTTTTTCTTTTGAATCTGTGGAATAAGCCAAACAAATATAATGCTACTAGTGTTAGAGGAAAGCAATTTTGGCTTTCTGAAATTTAACTTACGACTTTTTTCTTCTCCAGTTCCAGCTCCATTTCTCTCTTTTCCTGTTCACGAATTTTTTTGCGCTGTTCTACGTAGTCCAGATGTTTGACTTCTCTTTCAAAGTAGTGGCTTATGCTTGATACCTGTTAGAAATACAGGCCCATGAGAGGGGGGCTCACACAGAAGCCCCCATGTTCTTGACAAAGCTCTGGAAGAACATCTGCTGCTTGTAACTTATTAGCTAGATTGCTTGCTTTGGGATAAGGCCCAAAGCCCACTACCAGAGGAGCTAATTCATGGGCTACTGGGCTGAGGTTTAGGGACCTGCGAATTGGGGGATGGCAGAAAAGGAGTGGGATTGGAAGGAGAGAGCTGCAAAAAATTGCAACTTTGTAAGAGAAATATCCCTGGATGCCTCTTTTCCCTCCTTTCTCTCCTTCTCACTTTTAAGGCTGAGGAAAGTTTTGCATTATCAGTCAAACTTGGAAAACCCAGACGAGGATGTCAGTGGAGACCCTAAAGGGACTGGAAGCAGAGTTGAGTTCCTGGTCCCCTGGAGAGCTTAGCATGTGTGGGCAGAAGAATAGAAGCAGGGAAGGCATCAGAGACCTTGGGCGAGGTGACCAAAGGGAGAGTTTTTTGCCTGCAAGTAACTAGGTTGATGTTGTTGGAACTTGCAACAGATTGCAATCTATATATTTAATGTTTACTGTATCCATATTTATGTACTATTTATGAATCTTCTTTTTATAACATATTAACACTGCTTGAAACGAAATCCCTGGGTGGTATGCATGGAGGGGCAGAACACTGCCACTTCAGACCTGCTGCCTGCAGTACACCAAGTTGGGGAAGGAGGGATGGAGGCTGGCAATGGAGAGATGCAAAAAAATGTCAGCTGGGTCCTCTGGGATATCACCAAAATAAGGGTCCCATGCTTGGGTTACAATCTGAAAATAACTTCCTATGATTATGAATCCCCAAATCAATTCTTCTCTGAATCTAGGCTTCATTTACTGGGCCTTTCTTTCATTGCATGCTTTTCTTCCCCTCTAGCTTTAAGTCATTTATCTCACACAACAGGAATACATCCCCTCATTATTTTATTTTATATTGGAGCATAGTTGATTAACAATGTCATGTTACTTTCAGATGCATAGCAAAATGATTCAGCTACACGTATACATGTATTTATTCTTTTTTTTTCCCAATACTTCATTTATTCAAAATTTTAACTAATGGGAAGTTTCAAAGACAATTCTTTTTTTTTTTTTTTCCTATTAACGCACCAGCCTTGTGCGATGGTACATTTTATTTTATTTTTTAATTTACTTATTTTTTTAATTTTAAAATCTTTAATTCTTACATGCGTTCCCAAACATGAACCCCCCTCCCACCTCCCTCCCCATAACATCTCTCTGGGTCATCCCCATGCACCAGCCCCAAGCATGCTGTATCCTGCGTCGGACATAGACTGGCGATTCGATTCTTACATGATAGTATACATGTTAGAATGCCATTCTCCCATATCATCCCACCCTCTCCCTCTCCCTCTGAGTCCAAAAGTCTGTTATACACATCTGTGTCTTTTTTGCTATCCTGCATACAGGGTCGTCATTGCCATCTTCCTAAATTCCATATATATGTGTTAGTATACTGTATTGGTGTTTTTCTTTCTGGCTTACTTCACTCTGTATAATCGGCTCCAGTTTCATCCATCTCATCAGAACTGATTCAAATGAATTCTTTTTAATGGCTGAGTAATACTCCATTGTGTATATGTACCACAGCTTTCTTATCCATTCGTCTGCTGATGGACATCTAGGTTGTTTCCATGTCCTGGCTATTATAAACAGTGCTGCGATGAACATTGGGGTACATGTGTCTCTTTCAATTCTGGTTTCCTCGGTGTGTATGCCCAGCAGTGGGATTGCTGGGTCATAAGGTAGTTCTATTTGCAATTTTTTAAGGAATCTCCACACTGTTCTCCATAGTGGCTGTACTAGTTTGCATTCCCACCAACAGTGTAGGAGGGTTCCCTTTTCTCCACACCCTCTCCAGCATTTATTGCTTGCAGATTTCTTTTTTTAAATTTTAAAATCTTTAATTCTTACATGCGTTCCCAAACATGACCCCCCCCTCCCACCTCCCTCCCCACAACATCTCTCTGGGTCATCCCCATGCACCAGCCCCAAGCATGCTGCATCCTGCGTCAGACATGGACTGGCGATTCAATTCTTACATGATAGTATACATGTTAGAATTCCCATTCTCCCAAATCATCCCACCTCTCCTCTCCCTCTGAGTCCAAAAGTCCGTTATACACATCTGTGTCTTTTTTCCTGTCTTGCATACAGGGTCGTCATTGCCATCTTCCTAAATTCCATATATATGTGTTAGTATACTGTATTGGTGTTTTTCTTTCTGGCTTACTTCACTCTGTATAATCGGCTCCAGTTTCATCCATCTCATCAGAACTGATTCAAATGAATTCTTTTTAATGGCTGAGTAATACTCCATTGTGTATATGTACCACAGCTTTCTTATCCATTCATCTGCTGATGGACATCTAGGTTGTTTCCATGTCCTGGCTATTATAAACAGTGCTGCGATGAACATTGGGGTACATGTGTCTCTTTCAATTCTGGTTTCCTTGGTGTGTATGCCCAGCAGTGGGATTGCTGGGTCATAAGGTAGTTCCATTTGCAAATTTTTAAGGAATCTCCACACTGTTCTCCATAGTGGCTGTACTAGTTTGCATTCCCACCAACAGTGTAGGAGGGTTCCCTTTTCTCCACACCCTCTCCAGCATTTATTGCTTGTAGATTTTTGGATCGCAGCCATTCTGACTGGTGTGAAGTGGTACCTCATTGTGGTTTTGATTTGCATTTCTCTAATAATGAGTGATGTTGAGCATCTTTTCATGTGTTTGTTAGCCATCTGTATGTCTTCTTTGGAGAAATGTCTATTTAGTTCTTTGGCCCATTTTTTGATTGGGTCGTTTATTTTTCTGGAATTGAGCTGCAGAAGTTGCTTGTATATTTTTGAGATTAGTTGTTTGTCAGTTGCTTCATTTGCTATTATTTTCTCCCATTCAGAAGGCTGTCTTTTCACCTTGCTTATAGCTTCCTTTGTTGTGCAGAAGCTTTTAATTTTAATTAGATCCCATTTGTTTATTTTTGCTTTTATTTCCAGAATTCTGGGAGGTGGATCATAGAGGATCCTGGTGTGATTTATGTCTGAGAGTGTTTTGCCTATGTTCTCTAGGAGTTTTATAGTTTCTGGTCTTACATTTAGATCTTTAATCCATTTTGAGTTTATTTTTGTGTGCGGTGTTAGAAAGTGATCTAGTTTCATTCTTTTACAAGTGGTTGACCAGTTTTCCCAGCACCACTTGTTAAAGAGATTGTCTTTACTCCATTGTATATTCTTGCCTCCTTTGTCAAAGATAAGGTGTCCATATGTGTGTGGATTTATCTCTGGGCTTTCTATTTTGTTCCATTGATCTATATGTCTGTCTTTGTGCCAGTACCATACTGTTTTGATGACTGTGGCTTTGTAGTAGAGCCTGAAGTCAGGCAAGTTGATTCCTCCAGTTCCATTCTTCTTTCTCAAGATTGCTTTGGCAATTCGAGGTTTTTTGTATTTCCATACAAATCTTGAAATTATTTGTTCTAGTTCTGTGAAAAATATGGCTGGTAGCTTGATAGGGATTGCATTGAATTTGTAAATTGCTTTGGGTAGTATACTCATTTCACTATATTGATTCTTTCGATCCATGAACATGGTATATTTCTCCATCTATTAGTGTCCTCTTTGATTTCTTTCATCTGTGTTTTATAGTTTTCTATATATAGGTCTTTAGTTTCTTTAGGTAGATATATTTCTAAGTATTTTATTCTTTTCGTTGCAATGGTGAATGGAATTGTTTCCTTAATTTCTTTTTCTACTTTCTCATTATTCGTGTATAGGAATGCAAGGGATTTCCGTGTGTTGATTTTATATCCTGCAACTTTACTATATTCATTGATGAGCTCTAGTAATTTTCTGGTGGAGTCTTTAGGGTTTTCTATGTAGAGGATCATGTCATCTGCAAACAGTGAAAGTTTTACTTCTTCTTTTCCAATTTGGATTCCTTTTATTTCTTTTTCTGTTCTGATTGCTGTGGCCAAAACTTCCAGAACTATGTTGAATAGTAGCGGTGAAAGTGGGCACCCTTGTCTTGTTCCTGACTTTAGGGGAAATGCTTTCAATTTTTCATCATTGAGGATAATGTTTGCTGTGGGTTTGTCATATATAGCTTTTATTATGTTGAGGTATGTTCCTTCTATTCCTGCTTTCTGGATAGTTTTTATCATAAATGGATGTTGAATTTTGTCAAAGGCCTTCTCTGCATCTATTGAGATAATCATATGATTTTTATTTTTCAGTTTGTTAATGTGGTGAATTACATTGATTCATTTGCAGATATTGAAGAATCCTTGCATCCCTGGGATAAAGCCCACTTGGTCATGGTGTATGATCTTTTTAATGTGTTGTTGGATTCTGATTGCTAGAATTTTGTTGAGGATTTTTGCATCTATGTTCATCAGTGATATTGGCCTGTAGTTTTCTTTTTTTGTGACATCTTTGTCAGGTTTTGGTATTAGGGTGATGGTGGCCTCATAGAATGAGTTTGGAAGTTTACCTTCCTCTGCAATTTTCTGGAAGAGTTTGAGGAGGATAGGTGTTAGCTCTTCTCAAAATTTTTGGTAGAATTCAGCTGTGAAGCCGTCTGGACCTGGGCTTTTGTTTGCTGGAAGATTTCTGATTACAGTTTCAATTTCCGTGCTTGTGATGGGTCTGTTAAGATTTTCTATTTCTTCCTGGTTCAGTTTTGGAAAATTGTACTTTTCTAAGAATTTGTCCATTTCTTCCACGTTGTCCATTTTATTGGCATACAACTGCTGATAGTAGTCTCTTATGATCCTTTGTATTTCTGTGTTGTCTGTTGTGATCTCTCCATTTTCATTTCTAATTTTGTTGATTTGATTTTCCTCTCTTTGCTTCTTGATGAGTCTGGCTAATGGTTTGTCAGTCTTATTTATCCTTTCAAAGAACCAGCTTTTGGCTTTGTTGATTTTTGCTATGGTCTCTTTTGTTTCTTTTGCATTTATTTCTGCCCTAATTTTTAAGATTTCTTTCCTTCTACTAACTCTGGGGTTCTCCAATTCTTCCTTTTCTAGTTGCTTTAGTTGTAGAGTTAGGTTATTTATTTGACTTTTTTCTTGTTTCTTGAGGTATGCCTGTATTGCTATGAACTTTCCTCTTAGCACTGCTTTTATAGTGTCCCACAGGTTTGGGGTTATTGTGTTTTCATTTTCATTAGTTTCTATGCATATTTTGATTTCTTTTTTTGATTTCTTCTGTGATTTGTTGGTTATTCAGAAGTGTGTTGTTCAACCTCCATATGTTGGAATTTTTAACAGTTTTTCTCCTGTAATTGAGATCTAATCTTAATGCATTATGGTCAGAAAAGATGCTTGGAATGATTTCGATTTTTCTGAATTATCCAGTTTAGATTTATGGCCCAGGATGTGATCTATCCTGGAGAAGGTTCCATGAGCACTTGAGAAAAAGGTGAAATTCATTGTTTTGGGGTGAAATGTCCTATAGATATCAATTAGGTCTAACTGATCTAATGTATCATTTAAAATTTGTGTTTCTTTGTTAATTTTCTGTTTAGTTGATCTGTCCATAGGTGTGAGTGGGTATTAAAGTCTCCCACTATTATTGTGTTATTGTTGATTTCCCCTTTCATACTTGTTAGCATTTGTCTTACATATTGCGGTGCTCCTATATTGGGTGCATATATATTTATAATTGTTATATCTTCTTCTTGGATTGATCCTTTGATCATTATGTAGTGGTCTTCTTTGTCTCTTTTCACAGCCTTTGTTTTAAAGTCTATTTTATCGGATATGAGTATTGCCTCTCCTGCTTTCTTTTGGTCTCTATTTGTGTGGTATATCTTTTTCCAGCCCTTCACTTTCAGTCTGTATGTGTCCCTTGTTTTGAGGTGGGTCTCTTGTAAGCAGCGTATAGAGAGGGGTCTTATTTTTGTATCCATTCAGCCAGTCTTTGTCTTTTGGTTGGGGCATTCAACCCATTTACATTTAAGGCAATTATTGATAAGTATGATCCCGTTACCATTTACTTTATTGTTTTGGGTTCGGGTTGATACACCCTTTTTGTGTTTCCTGTCTAGAGAATATCCTTTAGAATTTGTTGGAGAGCTGGTTTGGTGGTGCTGAATTCTCTCAGCTTTTGCTTGTCTGTAAAGCTTTTGATTTCTCCTTCGTATTTGAATGAGATCCTTGCTGGGTACAGTAATCTGGGCTGTAGGTTATTGTCTTTCATCACTGTAAGTATGTCTTGCCATTCCCTCCTGGCCTGAAGAGTTTCTATTGAAAGATCAGCTGTTATCCTTATGGGAATCCCCTCGTGTGTTATTTTTTGTTTTTCCCTTGCTGCTTTTAATATTTGTTCTTTGTGTTTGATATTTGTTAATTTGATTAATATGTGTCTTGGGGTGTTTCGCCTTGGGTTTATCCTATTTGGAACTCTCTGTGTTTCTTGGACTTGGGTGATTATTTCCTTCCCCATTTTAGGGAAGTTTTCAACTATTATCTCCTCAAGGATTTTCTCATGATCTTTCTTTCTGTCTTCTTCTTCTGGGACTCCTATAATTCGAATGTTGGAGCGTTTCATATTGTCCTGGATGTCTCTGAGATTGCCCTCATTTCTTTTAATTCGTTTTCTTGTTTCCTCTCTGATTCATTTATTTCTACCATTCTATCTTCTATTTCACGAATCCTATCTTCTGCCTCCGTTATTCTACTATTTGTTGCCTCCAGAGTGTTTCTGATCTCATTTATTGCGTTATTCATTATATATTGACTCTTTTTTATTTCTTCTAGGTCCTTGTTAAACCTTTCTTGCATCTTCTCAATCCTTGTCTCTAGGCTATTTATCTGTGATTCCATTTTGATTTCAAGATTTTGGATCATTTTCACTATCAATATTCAGAATTCCTTCTCAGGTAGATTCCCTATCTCTTCCTCTTTTGTTTGGTTTGGTGGGCAACTCTCCTGTTCCTTTACCTGCTGGCTATTCCTCTGTCTCTTCATCTTGGTTATATTGCTGCATTTGGGGTGGCCTTTTTATATTCTGGTAGTTTGTGGAGTTCTCTTTATTATGGAGCTTCCTCACTGTAGGTGGGGTTCTATCAGTGGCTTGTCAAGGTTTCCTGGTTAGGGAGGCTTGTGTTGGAGTTTTGGTGGGTGGAGCTGGGTTTCTTCTCTCTGGAGTGCAGTGGAGTGACCAGTAATGGGTTATGAGACATCAAAGGTTTTGGAATAATTTTGAGCTGCCTGTATATTGAAGCTCAGGGGAGTGTTCCTGTGTTGCTGGAGAATTTGCGTGGTATGTCTTGTTTTGGAACTTGTTGGCCCTTGGGTGGAGCTTGGTTTCGGTGTAAGTATGAAGGCATTTGATGAGCTCCTATTGCTTAATGTTCCCTGAATTCAAGAGTTCTCTAATGCTTTTAGGCTTTGGATTTAAGCCTTCTGCTTCTGGTTTTCAGTTTTATTTTTACAGTAGTCTCTAGACTTCTCCATCTATACAGCACCGATGATAAAACATCTAGGTTAAAGATGAAAAGTTTCTCCACATTGAGGGACACTCAGAGAGGTTCACTGAGTTACAAGGAGAAGAGAAGATGGAGGGGGTAGTTAGAGGTAACTGGAATGAGATGCGGTGAGATCAAAAGAGGAGAGAGCAAGCTAGCCAGTAGTCACTTCCTTATGTGCGCTCTATAGTCTGGACCGCTCAGAGGTATTTACGGAGTTATATGGGGAAGAGGAGAGGGAGGAAGTAGACAGAGGTGGCCAGGAGGATAAGAGAGAGGAATGAGAAGGAGAGAGACCAATCCTGCCAGTAACCAGTTCCTTAGGTGTTCTCCACCATCTGGAACACACAGAGATTCACAGAGTTGGATAGAGAAGAGATGGGGGAGAAAAGAGACAGAGGCCACCTGGTGGAGAAAAAGGAGAGTCCAAAGGAGGAGAGAGTGGTCAAGCCAGTAATCTCGCTCTCAGGTAAACTTGCGTAGTGAAGTTTGGGTTTTTAAATGTACAAAATTGACAACAAAAACCTAAGAGCAAAGATTAAAAATCTAGAGTAGAGGTTGGATTTTCAAAAATACAATATTAAAGAAAAGAAGCAGAAGGAAAAAGGAAGAAAGAAAAAAAAAAGAGAGAGAGGAAAAAAAAGAATTATTTTAAAAAAAACAAACCACCAACAACCATCCAGACTATATACAGTGTTTGCCTTAAAAAAAAAAAGTCTTTTTTTTAAAAATAGTAATAGTAGGTTATATAAATAAAAATTAGAGGAGAAATAGAAGACTTAACAATTAAAAAAAAGTTAGGAAAAAAAAAAAGGGATGATTTTAAAAATAGTAAAAATATACCTGGCCCTTCTCTGATGTTGTGGGCCGTGTGGGATCACTTCCAAGGTGGTTCCCTCTGTTTGCTGGTTTTTTAGGCTCACTAGTTCAGTCGCGCTGTGGGGAGGGGGGATGCTGCAAACAAATAGCACTGTCGTGTGCACACAGTGTCTCAGCCCCGCTTGACCTGTCCCTTCTCGTGGCGCACAAACCGCTCCGGCTCTACGATGCTCAGCCGGGAACCGTCTGGGGCCGGCCCTAGGCTGCGTGCACTTCCCGGTCCAAGCCGCTCAGGTTCGGCGCTCAGGCAGCCCTCAGAGGCACAGATTCAGCTGGGACTGCGCTTTGTGCCCTTCCCAGGTCCGAGTAGCTCAGGAGTTTGGCGAGCGCGATCGCCACGACTTGTCACCTTTTCTACCGCTGCTGCTCAGCTTTCTGGGTGGACCGCTGGTGCCCCCCGTGAGGCAGATGGTGACTGTCCAGGACCCCCAGAAGTCTTAGCAAAGAAGCCTGCTTGCAGTTAGGTAAGTAAAGTCTCTCCGAGTCTGCAATTGCCCCTTTCCAGTCCTTATGTCTCTGGCTGCCTGTCCCCGGCGGGGATGGTCTGCAGCCGGCTTTTTCCGTTCCGTCCTTTGTTCTGTGCTCGGTCCTGGCGGTGTCTTATGTTCGAGCTTTTCGCGTGGTAGCTATCCCACAGTCTGGTTTGCTAGCCCAAGTTAGATCGTTCTGGTTGCGCGTGGGGCGTTCCTGCCCGATTCTTGCAAAGCACTGCAGCCCGCGCCTCCCGTGTGTCCCTGCCCTGCCCCCACTTCCCAATGGCGGATGCAGGTGTCTGTGCTGCTTTTCTGCTGGGGGAGTTACTGTTGGGCTTGTAATCTGTTGGTTTTAATTATTTATTTATTTTTTGCTTCCTGTTATGTTGCCCTCTGTGTTTCCAAGGCTCGCCACAGACTCGGCAGGGAGAGTGTTTCCTGGTGTTTGGAAACCTCTCTTCTTAAAATTCCCTTCCCGGGACGGGCTTCCCTTCCCGGGACGGAGCTCCCTCCCCACATCCTTTGTCTCCTTTTTCGTCTTTTATATTTTTTCCTACCTGTGTTTGAAGACAATGGTCTGCTTTTCTGGTTGCCTGATGTCCTCTGAAGCCTACAGAAGTTGTTTTGTGGAGTTTGCTCAGCGTTGAAATGATCTTTTGAGGAATTTGTGAGGGAGAAAGTGGTCTTCCCGTCCTATTCCTCCACCATCTTTTTCACATGTATTTATTCTTTTTCAAATTCTTTTCCCATTTAGGTTAATATCCCCTTATTTTTGACTGCATGATTCTTTTATTTTCTTACAGAGCAAAAATGCTGTCATTTCTGAACATATTTCTAAAACATGTCTCAGCTGTATCTGATCACATAAATCCTCAAAACCAAAAGTTACTAACCTCATTGGTTGAAGGGTGACTTAATGTCCAAGGAATTTCCAATATATGCAGTGTTCCATAATAATCAGCTATGGCTATAAATTGCTGCTTTGCTAAAAGTTTCAAAATATGGGGAGAAAAAACAGCTCTGCAATCAGAAAGTCATCTTAGAGGTTAAACACATACTGCATTTTTGCTTTGTGATTTCCCAAAGGCCCTGTTGTGGTTACAATAATCTTGGCATCTTCATCAGACCTTCATGACTGGAGATCATAATAACACATGAAAGACATTTTCCAGTTGATGAAATGAAGGCTGAGACCTTGAACCTTTCTCAGCCACCCTGCTCATCCCCAATCATGTTTTCTTAGCCTCTACTTAAGGACTGTGACTCCCAGGTGAGGTTGACCTTCTCTGACTGGATCCATGGCAGATTTGAAAAGGAAGCAGGTACAATACATGGAAGATTTTCACAGAAAAATCATGATGCCAATTTTCACCAAAGACAGTAAGGGCTAAAGGATGCCATTATCCAGATGAATTTCAAATACAGCCAAAACCAGTTTTGTTATTACAGAAACAAATTGCTCCTTTTGGCCATTTTAAATGGGTATAAAACACAAGTGTATTTGAGAATTTAAATTTCTTATCTCAGCTTTTTTCTCCTCCTTTTCAGAAGGTCTGGTTCACATTGCTAAATAATAGAATCGTAATCCCAGTAGGTATGCAAAAGCAATGTTTTGCAGCAAATATGGGAAAACATATTTTCATGGCATATACGGTCAAGTAGTAGCCAGACTCTGACACTCTAGAAATTCTGAAGACTGTGTTTCTAAACCTCATGTTTCTTCTGAGAAAATGATAATTTTATGCCTGTGCATCTCTGGAAACAAAGGGAAACTTCTTTTAAATGAGGCAAACATATACTTAGTCTGGGCTGTAACCAAAATTTGAGAAGTGGGAAGGGAAAGGAAGTGCAGTGATGGGAAGGGAGGAGGTGGCATGGGGAGAAAGAACTTGAGAAGCAACATCAGAGGCTTTCCAGATGAATGTCAAAATGTCCCCTGCCCAAAAAAAGGCAAAATAACTTTGCTCCTTTAATCAGAGCTAACATACCAGAAAAGGTCCAGGGTTTGATGTACGTGATCATAGTTATACAGATGTTTTGGGACTGGGCTGGTTCATGAGTTTTCTCAAGAAGGTCCCAAATATCAATATACCCATCTTCTCGGCCAATGTAGAAGACCCCAGGCCTGGTCAGGGACCAGTGCCCTGAGGTGTACCTTTTTGGTGCACAGCAAGACTGAAGGAGGGGTCCGGTCTAAAAGTAAAAATAAAAGGTTTTGTTATTATCTGAGGGATATTCCCAAGGTTTTTTGTTGTTGTTGTTTGCTTTTAGAATTAAACTCAGATGGCTATGATCATATAACAGCAGAATTATGCCTACTCAGAAGTCTTCTTTGTTTTCCTCCCACATTGTAGACAGACGCTTTACTGTCTGAGCCACCAGGGAAGTCAGTGTTTTCCTTACAGGGTTTTTATATGGCGGCTCTTTTCTTTCTTGTATATTTTTATAGCATTTTTTTCTTATGTTAGTGACTTTTTAAAAAAGATCAAATTTTCTAATTGAGCTATTGATGGTTCTAATTCAACTGTTCCTAAAGCCCATTGCTATTTGTTTGAAGACTGGTGGACACTGGATGAGTAAAGATTATAAGATTATAAATCTTGCTTATATCTTTATTTTCCTGTCAGGTGCCTACTCACCATGGAAACAGCTCTGGTGTTCAGAAAAAGGAATGAACAGTCAGTTCTGTGAGCTGCATCTAGTAGTCTATGAATATTTTGGGGGAGAAATTTTGGACCACCAATGCAACATAATAAGATCATTTCTCTTCTCTGCTGTGGGGTACTTTGCCTTCTTCAGGAGGTTTTCATAAAGACAGAAGATCAAAATGCATTCTCTTCCCACCATCATGCTCTACCTGGCAACCAGGTGGACCCCTTTACCTACTTATATCTTCCGGGACTAACCTAAGCTACGGAGCTGCCTCCTACCCTCCCAAACATGCAAACAAAGGCTTCTTGTGGGAACAAACACCACTAATTCATGGACTCCTTACAGGAGACACTGCAATCTGTTCTTACTCAGTTACTTCGGTTTCTGTGGCTAACCAGGTTCTTGACCCCTGCAGTCTTTGGACAATCTTGGCTTAATTTCTTTTTATTTTAACTGAAAAACTAATACTTGCTTGTTGTAAAGAAAAGAAAAAAATCATACCAAAGTACATTGGTATGAAGTAGAAGTCCTTTTCTGGAAGGACACTTGAGGAGATCCCAACTTTTTTCAATGACAAACTTGTACATATATCACACAGTTTTTCTGAGTATTCATGTAAGTTAGACTCCCAGAAATAAAAGGGAAAAGTGTTAGGTCAAAGAATATATATATTACAGATATGAAACTCATATATATATATTTTTTTCCATATTTTGATAATTCTCTTAAGTAGCTCATGAAAGGGATATATCATACTGATTTTCCCACACTCCTGCTTCACTCAATTTTACCAATCTTTCTAGGTTTTGGCAGTTTAGCTTCTGACTATCTGGATCCAGGCCCTGTCCCTGACCACCAGATTCTTGGCACTGCCTCATCCTGACCTCTGCATGTCTGTGCCTGGTGATAGATCCCTTAAATTTCCTACTCCCACTTTCTGGTGACAAGTTGCCTGGTGCAGGAGCGACGATGATAGACCCATTGCTTCTCTTTGGGCTTCATACAGTAATCAGTACACCATCTTGTATTTTAAGGGGAAGGGAAAAACACAAACCAAGTGAACAGCTCACAACATATAATTTAGAAGACAACATTGGTTTCAGAGAACAAAAAACTTGTAAATGTTTCCTGCCCTCAGGGAAGAAAAGCAAACAGTTGTGTTTTCCAAAGGCTTGTATTGGTTCTGCTGACAGGCTGGGGCCCAGGCCATCTGTTCCAATATTTCTAAAAAGTGTCCCAAAGGCATTGTTATGTCAGAACAGTCTGTTGTTCCTATTGTTTTTCTCAATAATAAAGGACCACACACCTACTCCTCCATTTTGCAGGCAACTTACCATAATACCTTCTTTCCAGATGGCTACGTTCCAACCCCCAACAGTGAGGATAATGTCCTTGTAGAAAGGTGACCTCTGAACAGTGTGGACAGCTCCATCATGGACTGTGTAGAGGCTCACGGGCTTCTTTGCTGTTGGAATGGAAAAGGCCATTTCATCTTTCATAACACTGTTTACATTCCTACAATGAAGAATGGGCAGATCTCCGTGGACAGATAGGTCCTGATTAATGAGGTCTGAGAGTGGAGAACCAGAGGTCAGCTGGGATGAATCAATCTGTCAAGGGACAGCTCCTCTTCTTTCTATGGAAAAGACCAGGGAAATTCCCATCGAAGCCACTTTGCAGGCTCAAAGGAACACTTTCCGTTCTTATTCATTTGTGAAGTGAAGTCACTCAGTCGTGTCCGACTCTTTGTGACCCCATAGACTATAGCCTACCAAGCTCCTCTGTCCATGGGATTTTCCAGGCAATAGCACTGGAGTGGGTTGCCATTTCCTTCTCCAGGGGATCTTCCAGACCCAGGGATTGAACCCGGGTCTCTTGCATTTGTAGACAGACACTTTACTGTCTGAGCCACCAGGGAAGCCATTTACTCATTTATTAATCCATCACTTAGTCAGCGTTATAGATTGTTAGTCAATAAATATTTATGGATTGTTTGTAAGTACCAGCTACTATGGATGGCTGGGTAAAAAATAGTTAATAAACAAACATGATCTGCCCTCTCAGAACTTAAAATCCAGTGGAAAGACAGATACTCCACAAACAAATCCCAAGGTATATAATAAGAAGATGTGAAATTTATTATGAAGGAAAAAAATATCACAAGAAAAAATAACAAGGACATTTCAAAAGGATTCTCTGAAGGTGAGTCATTTAGGCCTGAGTTCGGCATGGGAAGATTTTGGTGTGTAGTAGCATTCCAGACAGAAGGAATAATACACAACAGAGTCCTGGGAAGTGTTTAGAGCATCTATAATTTTGAGGAAGGCAATAGGACTGGAGTCTGATAATCCAGAAAGTGAAGAGAAACTAAAGAGCCTCTTGATGAATGTGAAGAGGAGAGTGAAAAAGCTGGCTTAAAACTCAACATTCAAAAAATGAAGATCATGGCATTCAGTCCCATCACTTCATGGCAAATAGATGGGGGGAAAATGGAAACAGTGACAGACTTTCTCTTGGGCTACAAAAATCACTGCAGACAATGACTGTGGCCATGAAATTAGAAGACGCTTGCTTCTTGGAAGGAAAGCTATGACAGACATAGACAGTGTATTAAAAGAGACATCACTTTGCTGACAAATGTCCGTCTAATCAAAGCTGTGATTTTTCCATTAGTCATGTATGGATGTGAGAGTTGGACCATAAAGAAGCCTTGAAAGTGAAAGTAAAGTCGCTCAGTCGTGTCCGCCTCTTTGCGACCCCATGGACTATAGCCCACCAGGCTCTTCTGTCCATGGGATTCTCCAGGCAAGAGTACTGAAGTGGGTTGCCATTTCCTTCTCCAGGGATCTTCCCGACCCAGGGATCAAACCCAGGTCTCCCACATTGCGGGCAGACACTTTAACCTCTGAGCCACCAGGGAACGCTGAAGAATTGATGCTTTCAAACTGTGGTGCTAGAGAACTTTTGAGAGTCCCTTGGACAGCAAGGAGATCAAACCAGTCAGTCCTAAAGGAAATCAATCCTGAATATTTGTTGGAAGGACTGATACTGAAGCTGAAGTTCCAGTACTTTGGCCAACTGATGCAAAGAGCTGACTGATGGAAAAGACTTTGATGCTGGGAAAGATTGAAAGCAGGAGGAGAAGAGGGTGTCAGAGGATGAGATGGTGGGATGGCATCACCAACTCAATGGACATGAGTCTGAGTAAACTCCAGGAGATAGTGAAGAACAGGGAAGCCTGGCGTGTTACAGTCCACGGGGTCACAAAGAGTTGGAGACAACTGAGCAACTGAACAACAGCAACTGATAATCCCAGGGTGAAGCATAGGAAACCAGTGAAGACCTGGTGAGTTCCGGTGCTGCAGAGCTTATTAGGAAAAGCGTTTAGATTACATTCTAAGTATAATGTGATTTAATGAGTCCGTTAGGGCTAGAAGATGATCTGATTGATACATGAAACGATTCTCTGACTGCTGTGGAAAGACTAGATCAGAGGAGATAAAAGCAAGGAGGGGACACTATGGGAGATGACTGCTGCAGTTATAGTGAGAAAGGATGGTGACTTGAATGAAGATGCAAGGGAGGAGTGGATAATCAAGAAATATTTGTGAGCTAGAGTTGACACGCGGGGTGAAAGAGATGAAGTGCTGAGAACGACAGCCAGGTTTCTGTAAAAGCAATGGGCTCACTGTACCTTCCATTTATTGCCACTGGGAAGACTAGAGGATGAGCTGGTTTGGATATTAAAATGATGACCTCCCCTTTGTCTCTGTCCTGGGCACCAGGGTACTCCTGCTCCCCTAGTCTGTCTACTCTGCTGTGGCTTGGTTTCCTCTCGCCTGGCCTGGCTTTGGAGCCGCCTTGCTCCTCTTGCCTTGCTGTCCACACCCACAAGTCCCAGGGATGGCCCTAAAAATATGCGCCTGTCTAGGTCAAACTACACTGTGTGGCTACTTTGTACTAAAACCACCAACTTACTCAGAATCTCAACATATTAATAGCTATGTGAAGGTTCAATTTTTTTTTCCTCAGAACACCAACATAACATTAAGCAGAAAAAAGAGCCACCATAATCTTTCAAAAAGCTGATACAATGTCAAAGAGATTTTTGTCCACGCATGTTCACAGAAGCATTATTTGCAATACTGAAAAGGTAGAAGCAACCCAAATGTTCATTAATGGATGAATGGATAAGCAGAATGTGGTATACCCATACAATGGAGTATTATCCATCTTTAAAAGCAAGGGAATTCTGACATATGCTGCAACATGAATGAAAATTGAGTATATTATTTTAAGGGAAGTAAGCCAGTCACAAAGAGGCAAATACTGTATGATTCCACTGACATGAGGTACTTATGACAGTCACATTCGTGGGGATAGAAAGCATAAAGTTGGTGGCCAGGGGCTGAGAGGAAAGAGGAGTGGGAGCTAGTGTTTAACCAGAACAGAGTTTCAGTTCCACAGGGTGAACAGAGTTCTGGAGACTAGTTGCACAGCAGTGTAAATATACTTGACACCATGGAACTATACTTAAAAAATGGCTAATGTTAAATTTCCATGTATATTTTTATCTCAATTTAAAAATTATTTGAAAAACCTTATAAAGTATAAATTTAACTGTAGCTCTTCTAAGTTAAAAACAAACAAACAAAAAGGCCAGTTTTCCTCTAATCAAAGCTCCATCTTGAAGACAGCAGAGAAGACTTATTTCTAAGGCCATCTTTTTTTTTTTTTTTTTTTTTTTAATTTTTTTATTTTTAGTTTTTATTTTTTAAATTTTACAATCTTTAATTCTTACATGCATTCCCAAACATGAACCCCCTCCACCTCCCTCCCCATAACATCTTTCTGGGTTATCCCCATGCGCCAGCCCCAAGCATGCTGCATCCTGCGTCAGACATAGACTGGCGATTCAATTCACATGATAGTATACATGTTAGAATGTCATTCTCCCAAATCATCCCACCTCTCCCTCTCCTCTGAGTCCAAAGTCTGTTATACACATCGCCATTGCCATCTTCCTAAATTCCATATATATGTGTTAGTATACTGTATTGGTGTTTTTCTTTCTGGCTTACTTCACTCTGTATAATCGGCTCCAGTTTTATCCATCTCATCAGAACTGATTCAAATGAATTCTTTTAACGGCTGAGTAATACTCCATTGTGTATATGTACCACAGCTTTCTTATCCATTCATCTGCTGATGGACATCTAGGTTGTTTCCATGTCCTGGCTATTATAAACAGTGCTGCGATGAACATTGGGGTACATGTGTCTCTTTCAATTCTGGTTTCCTCGGTGTATGCCCAGAAGTGGGATTGCTGGGTCATAAGGTAGTTCTATTTGCAATTTTTAAGGAATCTCCACACTGTTTTCCATAGTGGCTGTACTAGTTTGCATTCCCACCAACAGTGTAGGAGGTTCCCTTTTCTCCACACCCTCGCCAGCATTTATTGCTTGTAGATTTTTGGATCGCAGCCATTCTGACTGGTGTGAAGTGGTACCTCATTGTGGTTTTGATTTGCATTTCTCTAATAATGAGTGATGTTGAGCATCTTTTCATGTGTTTGTTAGCCATCCGTATGTCTTCTTTGGAGAAATGTCTATTTAGTTCTTTGGCCCATTTTTTGATTGGGTCGTTTATTTTCTGGAGTTGAGCTGCAGAAGTTGTTTGTATATTTTTGAGATTAGTTGTTTGTCAGTTGCTTCATTTGCTATTATTTTCTCCCATTCAGAAGGCTGTCTCTAAGGCCATCTTGAAGTGATCTGGAAAATTCCTGGGAAGGCAGGAGGTCCCTGTAAACCAGCAGCTTTCTTCTTGGTGATGCTGTATTTCTCAGATCCTGGTTTTGTCCTTGTTGAGCTGGGATTTCCTATACCATTTCACTCTATGAACAGGGTTATCCGGGAGTCTAGAAGCCCTCTGCAAAATTTAATGATCACTAGTGATAGGAATATAGATAACCATCAAGACTGGTGCTTTAACAGGTTGAATGTTCTCAGCCCATATAACTTTTCCTTCCTTTTGTCCTTTGAAAGACCTTAGTGTCATTCAGCAGTAAATGGAGCTATCCTTAAGTTATTCAATGAAATGCCAGAGCCCCCAGTCAGGTAAGAAACTTAAACAAAACAGTAGTTACCAGAGTCATTATCTAAAGAAGGATTTAGCATCCTGATGTGGTTAAGAGCACAGATGGCCTAGGTTCAAATCCACAGTGTTGCTGCGAAGATTAAATGAGTTAATCCATGGAAAGTACTGGGAAAAGTGCCTGACATATGACATGTGCCAACTTGAGAGTTGAGTACATGAGATGATTATGTCAGTTGTCATCATCATCAAATACATCAGCCTGTATTTCTTGGGTCATCTGGAAGCCTTCTTTGATTATGACTTTTTAATCACACATAGCTCAGGTAGGGTAATCCATCTTTCAGAAGTTTCTTCTTTAGAAGAAACTCTCCTTTCTGCCTTGCACATTTGAACTTGGGGCAGATCAAGAGAAAATGGGTCCTAGTAATTGCCTCATCTTTACTCAGGAAATGTCCATGCTGTTTATGAATGCCTTTGGGCAGGTAACTCCCAAGGAAAACACTGCCAGTTCACAGAATGTAAGTAAGCCGTACAATTTACAGTTCAGCACCTCTACACATTGACAGTTCCTGAACTTCAACTATTATCCAATGGGAATAAGTGTCATTTGACTTTCCATGTTACAAAATCCTTGATTGGTAATTTTAAAGTATTAAAGCAAGAAGATGATTTTAAAATGCCCTTTAAGTAGGTGGTTAGAGCTATTTCTCTCTCTCTCTCTTTTTTTTTTTTTTTGGAAGGAACTAAATGCCAAGAAATTAAAAGCAATTTCTCTTACTTTTCCACTCATATCCCACTGGTCACAAAGCCCTGGCATGTTTATCTCTAAATCTCTCCCTCTTGAATTTCCTCTTTATCCATCCTCATCACCCTGCTTGCACATCAGTCCTCTCCATTCCTCATCTAGGCTATTGCAACTGGTCATCCTGCTTCCACTGTAAGACCCACCAATAAATTAATCCAACCCCTGCTCTCCTGCCAGAGTGATTTTCTGATCATACTGATGGTACTAGGATGAGGTCCATGGCTTAGGGAGGCACTCACGGCTCTTTGCCATCTAGACTCAAATGTCCTTCCTGGGGCCTTTCCTGCTGCTGCAGTCATCTCTACTGCTATGCTTTGGCCAGGAGGTCTCCCTGTTTCCTACTTGTCCACTGCTCTTTTGAGCTGTGTTTTTGCGTTTGTTCTTCTTTCTACTTGGAATGTCTTTCTCCATCTGAAAATTTGAAATGTACCCTTTAAGACTCAGCTCAACTGTATCTCTCTATGGTGGGCCTTTTCTTTTTTTTCAAACTTTTTATTTTGTATTCTGGTATAGCCAATTAGGGCTTCCCCAGTGGCTCAGCAGTAAAGAATCTGCCTGCAATACAGGAGATGCAGGTGATGTGGGTTTCATCCCTGGGAGCTTGGGAAGCTCCCCTGTAGGAGGAAACGGCAATCTACTCTAGTATTCTTGGCAGGAAAATTCCATGGTCAGAGGAGCCTGGCGGGCTGTGGTCCAAGGGGTCACAAGAGTCAGTCACGACTGAAGCGAGGGAGCATGCATAGCCAATTAGCAAGGTTGCAACAGTTTTAGTGAACAGCAAAGGGGTCCAGCTATACATACACACCTATCTGTTCTCCCGCAAACTCCCTGTGGGGCCTTTTCTTAACCACCCAAGAGAGTTGGTCCCTTTGTGGGATTCCATGTCACTTTGTGTTTGCTGCCAGCCACAGCACCAATGACAGTGTAATGTCATCATTTGTTTATGTGGCTGACTTCCAGTAAATCAGCGATCTCCTTTGGGGGAGAAATTATCTTGTTTATCTTTGTATCCCTAGTGCCTGGCACATAGTAGATACTCAGTAATGATTTGATGAATGAATGAAAGTAAGAACAAACATCAAAGAGGTATAAACATTAAGCTTTGGTTTTTATGTTTATTGTCACTGGCTCTGTAGATGGAATACAATTCATTTAAAATAAATAGCTCAATCTGTTTGCCATCAGTTCAGTTCAGTCACTCAGTCATGTCCGATTCTTTGCGACCCCATGAATTGCAGCACGTCAGGCCTCCCTGTCCATCACCAACTCCTGGAGTTCACTCAGACTCATCGAGTCCGTGATGCCATCCAGCCATCTCATCCTCTGTCGTCCCCTTCTCCTGCCCCCAATCCCTCCCAGCATCAGAGTCTTTTCCAATGAGTCAACTCTTCTCATGAGGTGGCCAAAGTACTGGAGTTTCAGCTTTAGCATCATTCCTTCCAAAGAACACCCAGGACTGGTTGGATCTCCTTGCAGTCCAAGGGACTCTCAAGAGTCTTCTCTAACACCACAGTTCAAAAGCATAAATTCTCTGGTGCTCAGCTTTCTTCACAGTCCAACTCTCACATCCATACATGACCACTGGAAAAACCACAGCCATGGGTTACCTTAAAAGCAGTTTAGGGTAAGCCTCCAAGAAAATCTGAGACCAGGAGGAACCCATGTCCATCTGTGCACAACCAAGTCATGGTGTCACAAACTGAGTCATTGCCTCAGCTTGCAGCCCAGGGGTGTGGAGGAGACTGTCATCATGTACTAATGTGCCTGGCCGGCAGCACATGCACTACTAACATTCATGAATTATTAAATAAATAGAAACATGAATCAGCCTAAAAGTAGTGAATGTAATTCACTATGTTATATTATACTCAGTATATAATATTGAGTTTAACTTTAATCATGGAATTGAAAATGACTGGAAAATGGGAAATCAGTCTCGGTCTTACATGCACTTGACTCTTTTTTAAGTCAGATCCAATCCTCTCTCAATGCCCCACTCTTATTAATAACACATACTTAGGTCTCTAGGCAGGAGACTTGTGTAAGAAAAGTAGGAATGACCACCCTGGAGGCAATGCTGATGAAGCTGATTTCACAGGTCTAAGGCAGACACTAGCCTGCAGAACCAGACTCAGAAGTGAAGATTAAGTTTAAGGCGGAGATCTGAGCCCCAACAGCTGTCCCCTGCAGGCGGTGGCTCTGACCTCTGAACCTCAATCACTCACACATAGGTCCATCTGCTCCAACCACCCACAGGACTGACTAGATCACCTTCTGCAAACCAAGCCTCATTGCTTCTTCTCACTGCTCCACAGGGTTCAAGTGGTTCAGGGAGCTGCCTCTTCCTTATCTTATGGTTATTCCATACTCTGAAAAGTAGGTCAAATACATGTTCATGCCATGATAAAATCCAAAGCATTAAAGCAAGTGGTTGTAATTGTAGTGTGCCCCAAGGCTCTGAGCTTTGACGGGGAACTTGGCTTATTGGTGGTGGTGGTTTAGCCACTAAGCCATGTGCAACCCTTGCGACCCCATGGACTGTAGCCTGCCATGCTCCTCGGTCCATGGGATTTCCAGGCAAGAATACTGGAGTGGGTTGCCATTTCCTTCTCCAGGGGATCTTCCCAACCCAGGGATTGAACCAGTCTCTTGCGTTTCCTGCATTTGGCAGGCGGATTCTTGAGCCAGCAGGGAAGCCTGAATCATTGACTCTGATTCTTGTTCATACCTGGGTGTGACCCTCATACCTCTGTTCAGCTGCCCAGCGTCCGGGCCTAGGACCAGGGGAACACATGGACACCAACCAGTCCCAGCCCCTAGAGTTACTTCTCCCTTACAGTGCTGAGGTCTTCAAGATCATGGTGAATTTAGCTTATAATTTCACCTTGACTCAGGTTTTCCACACTGCTGAGCTACTGGGTTGTTGAAATATTGAAACAGCATTGTTATTTTAAAATTGAATTGTCCAAGTGTCTCCATAAGCACCAACAGATTAGTGCTCCTCAAATTTTGGTGTGAAAACAAATCACATGGAGAATTTTATTAAAATCTGTATTTAGATTCAGTAGGCCTGGGGTAGCATCCTGTTTTTCTAACGAGCTCCCAGGTGACAGTGGTGTGGCTTATCTGAAGCCCTCACTTTAACAGCAAGTGTAGGGTCAGAACCTCACATGCCTTCCCTCCCATAAGGCAGGCCAGGGCTCCTCAGTGCTTTGGAAAAAAGAAACAGTTTATTAATAATGGAGCAATCATAAAAACTTACTCACAGGATGAACCTAGAACATATTATAAAGAGTGAACTTGTCAGAAACAAATATTGTATATTAACACATATATATGGAATCTAGAAAGACAGTATTGATCAACCTATTTGCAGGGCAGCAATGGAGACAGACATAGAGAACAGACATGGTGAGGGGGAGGAAGAAGAGGGTGGGATGTTTGGAGAGAATAACATGGAAACATGTACATTACCATATGCAAAATACGTAGCCAATGAGAATTTGCTGTGTGACTCTTTAACAACCTAGACGGGAGGTGTGGGGAGGGAGGTGAGAGGGAGGTTCAAGAGGGAAGGGACATAGGTTTGCCTATGGCTGATTCATGTTGATGTTTGGCAGAAACCAACACAATATTGTTGACCAATTATCTTTCAACTAAAAATAAATGAATTGAATTATTGAAAAATAATAGGAAACATAGAAACAATAAAGAAGGAAAAAAAACCTTACCCATAAATCGGCCAGTTTCAGGGTCTTTTTCCATTTTCCAATCTGTGTATATCACTTCACCTTCCTAAAAACATGACAGGTTCCTGATGAGTACACTGACAACTTAAAGAGACAGAAAACCTCACATTCATATGCTAAGACTGACTGCAACCCAAACACAAAGCAACAGGTTGATTTAATCGAATGACAGTTGGGTGCAGTGAGGGTGACGGGGGAAGGTTCAAAAATGATTACTTTATTTTATATTAAACAAGCAAATGAATTTGTTGAGTTTTTATCTGCACACAGTGATTGGGAGAACACAGGCAATTATGAAAATAATCCAGCTACACAAAGACCAACTGCTGGGTTTCCAGAGTGTGTTGTTAACAGAAAATTGTCCCAATGGATGGAAAGCTCCAGAAGGGGAGGGATCTCGTCTGGTTTATTCAGTGATTTGTTCTCATCATGGTACAAAATAATCGTGCAATAAGAGCGAAGGAGGAAATACGTATTCATCATATAGTACTCATCATCTTTGAATGCTGAGAACAAGAAACAGAGTTCCAGCCAAACCACATGACAAGTACTTTATATTTCAATTCTATTTATGGCCATTTTAAGGAGGAGAGAAGACAAAGGAACCTGTAAACAAAAGGCAGAAATTACCACTCAGAGGAGAAAGACAGAGAGAACCAGTGAATGACAGAGATGGAGAGAGGTTTAGAGAAAAAATTGAGTCTCATGCCACTATCCTATAGATGCAAAACCCAGACATAATCTCCTAATCTCATTTTTTTCACCAGATAATAAGAGGAAAACACAGAGAAGGGTGTATCAAAAAATGAGTTAAGAGGACTCAGAGAAGGGGATGGATTGGGATTATAGGGGAGGGAGGGGAGATGGAAAAACATTTGACTTATACGAAGTGTAGGACAATCTCAAGCAACCGAGGCCACTCTTTCACTCATCCACGTCAACTCACTTGACAGACAAAAACTGTGTTTGGTGCTGAAAATTCAGAGTCTGAGGATAAGTCTTCCCTCCCCTCTGTGTACACAGTCTAAGGGAACAGGCACCTGGGATATGTCTACTGTACACGTCACCTTGCGGCTATGATTTACTCCAACACCAGAAACTGTGGTGTTGGAGAAGACTCTTGAGAGTCCCTTGGACAGCAAAGAGATCCAACCAGTCCATCCTAAAGGAAATCAATCCTGAATATTCATTGGAAGGACTGATGCTGAAGCTGAAACTCCAATACTTTGGCCACCTGATGCGAAGAACTGACTCATTAGAAAAGACCCTGATGCTGGGAAAGATTGAATGTGGGAGGAGAAGGGGACGACAGAGGGTGAGATCGTTGGATGGCATCACCGACTCAAAGGACATGAGTTTGAATAAACTCCGGGAGTTGGTGATGGACAGGGAGGCCTGGTGTGCTGTAGTCCATGGGGTCACAAAGAGTCGGACACAACTGAGCAACTGAACTGAACTGACAGTGCTTGCTGGAATTGTCAGGAGCTTTACGTATGTGACCTCAGCCTTTACCAAAATCCTCTAAGAGAGTTAGTATCTCCTGGCTGTCATAGCTGAAGTGAGGAACTTTGACACTGAACTAAGTCAAAGGAATAA
Organism: Ovis aries; assembly: GCF_016772045.2. NCBI lineage: Eukaryota > Metazoa > Chordata > Mammalia > Artiodactyla > Bovidae > Ovis > Ovis aries. The sequence goes on along the minus strand of NC_056054.1, from coordinate 62,148,539 downwards.
TTTGTACCCAGTTAATAAATATTTATTGAGAGCCCATTATATTGGGCTTCCTAGGTGAAGAATCCACCTGCAAATCAGGAGATACGGGCAGACATTAGTTGGATCCCTGGCAGGCGGGGGCGGTGGGCATCCTCTGGAGGAGGGCATGGCAACCCACTCCAGTATTCTTGCCTGGAGAATCCCATGGACAGAGGAACCTGGTGGGCTACGGTCCATAGGATCACAAGGAGTTGGACGTGACTGAAGTGACTTAGCACACATGCACACACATCCATTATATTGCCAGATACCTGGCTGGAAACCTTCACATCCCTCTCCATCTGGTTACTTAGTTCTGACACTTCCACTCCCCCTACACATATGTGACATTCTCATCCCCACTGCTCAGGCTCTCTTCATCCCTGGGTGGGCCCACCTGAGATCACTGTCAACCTGGCCTCTAATTCCAGGGCTCCACTCCCTCCTGATTCAGCCCTCTGCCCCCCTTACACTCCCTTAAATTCTCTGTCCAAAGTAGAAGGATCAGTCAGCCATATCAAGGGCTGGTAGAAGAGTGTCCCATTGGAATGTCAGCCCTTAGAAGGCAGGGAATTCTAGCTGTTCTGTTCACTGCTATATTCCCTGGGCGAAGAACAGTACTCAGCTTATATTAAATGATCAATAAATAACTGCTGAATGATGAATGTCATTCATTCCAAGGAGTGCAGGGACCTGAAAGGCAGGAAAGAGTCTGGTACAAAAAATGAGAGAGAAAAAAATCAGAGCAGACAGAGTGAGGAGATTGGTACAGATGAGGTAGAGAGAGAGAAAGGAGGCAACTTATGCAGAAACTTACAGGCCTTGGTGTAAGGAGTTTGGATTTTTCGTGTATCATGAAGAAGTCACTGAAGAAGAGTTAAAGCCAAGGGTGTCATGCTTTCAGTTTGTTCAGTTCAGTCGCTCAGTCGTGTCCAACTCTTTGCGACCCCATGAACCACAGCACGCCAGGCCTCCCTGTCTATCACCAACTCCCAGAGTTTACCCAAACTCATGTCCATTGAGTCAGTGATGCCATTCAACCGTCTCATCGTCTGTCATCCCCTTCTCCTCCTGCCTTCAATCTTTCCCAGCATCAGGGTCTTTTCAAATGAGTCAGCTCTTTGCATCAGGTGGCCAAAGTATTAGAGTTTCAGCTTCAACATCAGTCCTTCCAATGAACACCCAGGACTGATCTCCTTTAGAATGGACTGTGTTGGATCTCCTTGCAGTCCAAGGGGCTCTCAAGAGTCTTCTCCAACAACACAGTTCAAAAGCATCAGTTCTTCTGTGCTCAGCTCTCTTTATAGTCCAACTCTCACATCCATACATGACTACTGGAAAAACCATAGCCTTGACTAGAGGGACCTTAGTCGGCGAAGTAATGTCTCTGCTTTTTAATATGCTGTCTAGGTTGGTCATAACTTTCCTTCCAAGGAGTAATTTAATTTCATGGCTGCAATCACCATCTGCAGTGATTTTGGAGCCCCCAAAAATAAAGTCTGACACTGCTCCCCCTTCTATTTGCCATGAAGTGATGGGACCAGATGCCATGATCTTCATTTTCTGAATGTTGAGCTTTAAGCCAATTTTTTCACTCTCCTCTTTCACTTTCATCAAGAGGCTCTTTAGTTCTTCACTTTCTGCCATAAGGGTGGTGTCATCTGCATATCTGAGATTACTGATATTTCTCCCAGCAATCTTGATTCCACCTCGTGCTTCCTCCAGCCCAGCATTTTTCATGATGTACTCTGCATATAAGTTAAATAAGCAGGGTGACAATATACAGCCTTGATGTACTCCTTTTCCTATTTGGAACCAGTCTGTTGTTCCATGTCCAGTTCTAACTGTTGCTTCTTGATCTGCATATAGATTTCTCAAGAGGCAGGTTAGATGGTCTGGTATTCCCATCTCTTTCAGAATTTTCCAGTTTATTGTGATCCACACAGTCAAAGGCTTTGGCATAGTCAATAAAGCAGAAATAGATGTTTTTCTGGAACTCTCTTGCTTTTTCCATGATCCAGCGCATGTTGGCAATTTGATCTCTGGTTCCTCTGCCTTTTCTAGAACCAGCTTGAACATCAGGAAGTTCACGGTTCACATATTGTTGAAGCCTGGCTTGGAGAATTTTGAGCATTACTTTACTAGCGTGTGAGATGAGTGCAATTGTGTGGTAGTTTGAGTATTCTTTGGTACTGCCTTTCTTTGGGCTTGGAATGAAAACTGACCTTTTCCAGTCCTGCGGCCCCTGCTGAGTTTTCCAAATTTGCTGGCATATTGAGTGCAGCACTTTCACAGCATCATCTTTCAGGATTGGAAATAGCTCAAATGGAATTCCATCACCTCCAGTAGCTTTGTTCATAGTGATGCTTCCTAAGGCCCACTTGACTTCACATTCCAGGATGTTTGGCTCTAGGTGAGTGATCACACTGTTGTGATTATCTGGGTTGTGAAGCTCTTTTTTTGTATAGTTTTTCTGTGTATTCTTGCTACCTCTTCTTAATATTTTCTGCTTCTATTAGGTCCATACCATTTCTGTCCTTTATTGAGCCCATCTTTGCATGAAATGTTCCCTTGGTATCTCTAATTTTCTTGAAGAGATCTCTAGTCTTTCCTATTCTATTGTTTTCCTCTATTTCTTTGCATTGATCACCAAGGAAGGCTTTCTTATCTCTCCTTGCTATTCTTTAGAACTCTGCTTTCAAATGGGTATATCTTTCCTTTTTGCTTCTCTTTTCACAGCTGTTTGTAAGGCCTCCTCAGACAGCCATTTTACTTTTTTTGCATTTCTTTTTCTTGGGGATGGTCTTGATCCCTGTGTCCTGTAAAATGTCAGGAACCTCTGTCCATAGTTCATCTTAAAGATTTTCTTTCTAAAGCTGTCATCCCTGGCTTATAAAACTTCACTGTGCACAGAGACAAATATTATATGATTCCACTTACATTTGACTACTAAAATAGTCAAATTCTTTGAGAAAGTAAGTAGAATTGTGGTTGCCAGGAGCTGGAGTCAGTAGGGAATGCAGAATTACTGCTTCAACTGGGACAAAACTATAATTTGGAATAATGAAATAGTTCTCAAGATGGATGGTGGTGAGAGTTACTCAACGATATGAATGTACTTAGTACCACTGAATGGTATACACAAAAATGGTTAAGATGGTAAATTTTATGTTTATGCATATTTTGTCATTATTACTATATCCAATTGCTATTTACCTTTTGAATTGAGTGACTTTTTCACTCTCCTACTAGATTGTAAGTGGCCTAACAAAACAATATATTTTCTTAGTAAATCTGAAACACTTAGCATGGTTTTTCCATATGGCATGTGTTTGGTAATTATTTGTAAGTTGATAATTTCTTAGTAAAAAGAGTCATACCTACTTTTATAGTCTTTTATTAGTAAAGAGACATACCTCATTTTATAGACTTTTATTAGTAAAAAGTCATATCTAATTTTATAGACTGTTCACATTTATGAATTTAAAGACATCTAAGAACTTGAGAACTTGATCGTCTATTCAAATATGAATCTATGAGACATTGAGGTTAAAATTTTTAAATTTCAGCAAGCATATAAAATTATGAAAATAGGATAAATATTGTAAGCCAAAAGATAGAAGAGTAAAAAAAGTATTATAAGCCCTCATAAGACAAACATACTATAGAGGTCATAATCATATATTTAAATGTAACTTAAATGCTAATTTTAGAAGCAGGTAATTGCAACTCACCTCTGTTCCCACAAAGAACTTGGTGCAGAAGTCATCTATTGGCTTGAGAATATTGCTCAATGCGTTCTCCAGATTCTGGTATGGGTTCATTTCTCCTGCCTTCACTGCTTTGCTCTGGGCTAATATTTTTTCTTTTAGAGACATTTGGATAGAAGAAGCACATATTTACATTGAAAGATCTTCTAAAATATAATTAGTTTATATTCTCTGTCCTTTGTCACACATATCCACCCTACTTCCTCCCCAGTGTGGTGGGCATAAGTCCAAGAAGTTTTAGAGTTCTAATTTAGCAGTAGAATGCCTTTTTCAAGCCACAGTTTATATGGAATCCCTTGCCTATGAACCTGATCAAAGCCACACTGCTCTGGTTGAAGTGTTTCCTGGGTGAGAAAGGGAAGACTCCTCTGCCCACTTTTCAGGGGCTCTAAAAGTTTTCATGGCATGGTCCAAAAGTCACTTCTACAATATCTATATTATCTCAGAATTACTGACAGTATACCGGACACAAAATACATCCTCTAAGTTATATAACACCCTTGGATTTTCTCAATAAGAGATATCATTGATATTTCCCTTGAATTAACACCCTTGACAATCTCCAATGAGCAATTCATATCATTTTTATACAGTTGGCATCATATAGCAATTTTAAAAAATAATTCAAGGTTAGCCTTTTATGTGCAAATTCTTTTAACTGCTAAAAACTAAATCCATCTAACATGTGTTATTTGTGTTTGTCATAAATACAGCATGTTGAACATTATTTAATGCTGGCTGATTATTTCAGGTTTATTATTTATGAACTTTGGTGATTATACTATATCATAGCTCTCCATGTAAACGGTTTAAGAGCACAGCTAAACTAGGGGGTGAAATTCAAATGTTATCTGTAACTTTTATCTTTTTAAAAGCATCTGATTAATTTTAATTAATCTAAAATTAATACATGCTATTTTTGAGGTCTTAAATTAGTAAATGTTAATTGAAGCTTTCGAAACGAGAGAAAAGCATGAATAAAAGAGCAAAAATCATTCATTATCACATTTCCCAGAGGTATCACTATTAAAATATTGGTCTATTTTTCTCTATTACTTTTTGGTGATTATATATAGACAATTTATTTTTAAGTGGGTTTTCTAGTTTTTTTCCTTATTTTCTATTCTCTTAAAGATATATCTTGGACATTTTTCCAAATCACTTATTTTTTTTAATGTGATATTATATTCCTGGGAAAGATCATAAAGAAATGTAAGTTCACAATACTTTACTCATCACACACACCCTTAATATATCCTCTGGGTTATATCAACCATGTAAAAACCAACAAAAGTATAAACGAAAACTAAGTAGGAGAAGAAAACTTCAACTATAATAAAAATCAAAAGTAAAAGATAATCATCATGATTTAGTAAGCATAGTCAACCAACACTTCGTTTGGGATCTACACACTTTGAGCAATCCCATTTCATACTAGGTAAGACATTAAAAACAAGTACCAAAGTAAGCGAAACATGGAATCTTTAACTGGCTGTATTACACAGTGTCATCAACATTTCAAGAAATAACTAGAAACATTCAACCACTGTTCTTGCTGCTGCTGCTGCTAAGTTGCTTCAGTCGTGTCTGACTCTGTGCGACCCCATAGACGGCAGCCCACCAGGCTCCCCCGCCCCTGGGATTCTCCAGGCAAGAACACTGGAGTGGGTTGCCATTTCCTTCTTCAATGCATGAAAGTGAAACGTGAAAGTAAAGTCGCTCAGTCGTGTCTGACTCAGCGACCCCATGGACTGCAGCCCACCAAGCTCCTCCATCCATGGGATTTTCCAGGCAAGAGTACTGGAGTAGGGTGCCATTGCCTTCTCCAACACTGTTCTAACTAAAAGATATTATTCACAATGCATTTAGCAAGAGCAAAAAATGCATTTCATATCTATTTAATACATAAAATTAAAATCATTAAAATATTTATTTCAAATTCTTCACTCTCGTTTTTATGTTTTTCTTTTTAAAATAATGTACATAAATATATTACCAGAGTAGAACATACATAAATACAATGTAAATAAATACATGTTCATTGGGAATATGTGCTTAAAAAATATTTCCTGAGATCTGTTCATTTGGTTACTCCTTTCTGCCTGTGTATGCCGCGGAGAAAGCATCGCTGAAGTTCCCCCATCCCGCCTCCACTGCTTTCATGTCTGAGTCAGAGTCTCCCAAAGAGCCTGAACAGCTGCGGGAGCTCCTCATCAGAGGACCGAGCTTTGAAACAACTGATGAGGGTCTGAGGAGCCATTTTGAGCAATGGGGAGCGCTCACAGACTGTGTGGTAACAACGAGCGATCCAAACGCCAAGCGCCCCAGAGGCTTCGGGTTTGTCACACACGCCTTGGAGGAGGCGAAAGGAAGGCCGCACAAGGCGGACGGAAGAGCTGTGGAACCCAAGAGGAACGTCTCGAGAGAGCATTGTCAAAGACCTGGGGCCCACTTACCTGTGAAAGAGGTTTTTGTTGTGGCATTAAAGAAGACGCTGAAGAGCACCGCCTGAGAGATTATCTCGAGCAGTATGGGAACCTGACGTGACTGAGATCACGACTGACCGAGGCAGCGGCTAAAAGAGAGGCTGCGCTGTCGTGCTCTTTGATGGCCGTGACTCCGTAGGCGAGACTGTCGCTCAGAAACACCGCACTGCGAACGGCCAGGGCTGTGAAGTGAGAAAGGCCCTGTCTGAGCAAGCGATGGCTACTGCTTCGGCCAGCCAGAGGGGTCGCAGTGGTTCTGAAGACTTTGGTGGCGGTCGTGGAGGTGGTTTGGATGGGAGCGACAACTTTGGTCGTGGAGGAAACGTCAGCGGTCGAGGTGGCTTTGGTGGCAGCCGTGGTGGTGGCGGATATGGTGGCAGTGGGGATGGATATAATGGATTTGGTAATGACGGAAGCAGTTTTGGAGGTGGCGGAAGCTACAATGATTTTGGCAGTTACAACAATCAATCTTCAAATTGTGGACCCATGAAAGGAGGAAACTTTGGAGGGAGAAGTTCTGGCCCCTATGGTGGTGGAGGTCAATACTTTGCCAAACCATGAAATGAAGGTGGCTGTGGTGGCTCCAGCAGCGGCAGGAGCTACGGCAGTGGCGGAAAGTTTTAATTACTGCCAGGAAACAAAGCTTAGCAGGAGAGGAGAGCCGGAGAAGTGACAGGGCAGCTACAGGTTACAACAGATTTGTGAACTCAGCCAGCACAGTGGTGGCAGGGCCCAGCTGCTACAAACAAGACACCTTTTAGACAACACTCATGTGTATGGGCAAAAAACTCGAGGACTGTACTTGTGACTAATTGTATAACAGGTTATTTTAGTTTCTGTTCTGTGGAAAGTATAAACCATTCCAACAAAGGGTTTTAATGTAGATTTTGTTTTTGTACCCATGCTGTTGATTGCTAAATGTAATAGACTGATCATGATACTGAATTAAATGTGCTTTTTTTTTTTTTTTAATGTGCTGTAAAGTTAGTCTACTCTGAAGCCATTTTGGTAAACTACCGTGTGAAGTTAGAGTTCCTTCAGGGTGATGCCAGGTTCCATTTGAAATTTATTTACAACCTGCTTTGGTGGAGAAGCTGTTGTCTTCAGAACCTTGGCGTAGTTGAACTGACAGTTACTGTGTTGTGACCTGGAGTTTAAATGGGTGACCATTTAAAGGGTCATCCATGCAAAGTCATGGAGTTTTTTTTTTATTATTATTAATGATTGTTGGCACATCCTATGCAACATATCTAAATTGAATTATGGTACCAGATGAAGTTTTAGATGGGAATGAAGCTTGTATATCATCCATTATCATGTGTAATCAATAAAAGATTTAATACCCTCAAAAAAAAATGTTTCCTGAGGGAGTGCTCCCCTGGTCTAACAAGGGGAACCAAGTGCCTCATCCAAGGGTCACTGCTGATAATGCAAAGGAAAAGGAAAATGTGCGAAAAGGAAAAGGCATTGTGGACACAGATTTAGTTATCCTCTATGAGAGACTGGGCTTGGGGGCCTGAGGAGAGAGGCAGGGGTAACTCATGTTATGAGTTCTATTCTAGATGCACTGATGTTGTATGGGTAGAGTGGATTCAGTGCAAAGAGACAGTGAGAGACAAGATTTAAGGATTCTCAGCACAGGTGGGAGAGCACACTATGTTATCAAAGGGAGAGTGTGCAACAGGGAAAACACACAGCTGAAGTACATTCCTGATGAGAGGGCAGCAAGGTGAAATGCAGCCAGGAAGAAGATCAGAGAAGGGAAACTAAAGAGGGGCCAGGAAAATCTCAGAATCCAAGGTGGGAGCTCCAAGAAGATGGGCTTAGTCAATAGCATTTAATTTGCTGGTCAAAGAGGATGAGGCCTGAGAAAATGTTATCATCAGCTGCATTTATTCAGACTTGCCTGTAATAACTTGGATATGTATTGAATTCAACATCATCCACAGTTCAGTTCAGTTCATTTCAGTCACTCAGTCTTGTCCGACTCTTTGCGACCCCATGAATCACAGCACGCCAGGCCTCCCTGTCCATCACCAACTCCCAGAGTTCTCTCAGACTCACGTCCATCGAGTCAGTGATGCCATCCAGCCATCTCATCCTCTGTCATCCCCTTCTCCTCCTGCCCCCAATCCCTCCCAGCATCAGAGTCTTTTCCAATGAGTCAACTCTTCTCATGAGGTGGCCAAAGTACTGGAGTTTCAGCTTTAGCATTATTCCTTCCAAAGAAATCCCAGGGCTGATCTCCTTTAGAATGGACTGGTTGGATCTCCTTGCAGTCCAAGGGATTCTCAAGAGTCTTCTCCAACACCACAGTTCAAAAGCATCAATTCTTCAGTGCTCAGACTTGTTCACAGTCCAACTCTCACATCCATGCATGACCACAGGAAAAACCATAGCCTTGACTAGACAGACCTTAGTCGGCAAAGTAATGTCTCTGCTTTTGAATATACTGTCTAGGTTGGTCATAACTTTTCTTCCAAGGAGTAAGCGTCTTTTAATTTCATGGCTGCAATCACCATCTGCAGTGATTTTGGAGCCCCAAAAATAAAGTCAGCCACTGTTTCCACTGTTTCCCCATCTATTTCCCATGAAGTGATGGGACCAGATGCCATGATCTTCGTTTTCTGAATGTTGAGCTTTAAGCCAACTTTTTCACTCTCCTCTTTCACTTTCATCAAGAGGCTTTTAGCTCCTCTTCACTTTCTGCCATAAGGGTGGTGTCATCTGAATATCTGAGGTTATTGATATTTCTCCCGGAAATCTTGATTCCAGCTTGTGTTTCTTCCAGTCCAGTGTTTCTCATGATGTACTCTGCATATAAGTTAAATAAGCACGGTGACAATATACAGCCTTGATGTACTCCTTTTCCTATTTGGAACCAGTCTGTTGTTCCATGTCCAGTTCTAACTGTTGCTTCTTGACCTGCATACAGATTTCTCAAGAGGCAGGTCAGGTGGTCTGGTATTCCCATCTCTTTCAGAATTTTCCACAGTTCATTGTGATCCACACAGTCAAAGGCTTTGGCATAGTCAATAAAGCAGAAATAGATGTTTTTCTGGAACTCTCTTGCTGTTTTGATGATCCAGTGGATGTTGGCAATTTGATCTCTGGTTCCTCTGCCTTTTCTAAAACCAGCTTGAACATTAGGGAGTTCACGGTTCATGTATTGCTGAAGCCTGGCTTGGAGAATTTTGAGCATTACTTTACTAGCGTGTGAGATGAGTGAAATTGTGCAGTAGTTTGAGCATTCTTTTGCATTTCCTTTCTTTGGAATTGGAATGAAAACTGACCTTTTCCAGTCCTGTGGCCACTGCTGAGTTTTCGGTCATGAATTTTCCATCAGCAGCTGCTAATAGTTGCTAACATTTACTGAGTGCTGACTACATACCAGGCACTAAGCTGTGTGCACTAAACCATATCATTCCATTCTCACAATAATTCCCAAGGTGTTGAAGTGTTAATCCTCCTTCAAGGGTGAGTAAACTGAGGGTCAGAGAGATTAAGTAGCTTGCCCAAGGTCTCACAGATGGTAGCTAATGCTGATTGTGAGTTGATGATAGGCAGTTCTTACAGCTTACATGCATTAGCTCATTTTATCTTCATAACACTCTAGGAGGTAGTTACTGCTATTATTTACTCCCCTTAGTTTCATCTTTCTCTTTTCAAACACATGGTGGGGAAAAAGGCACAGACAGATCTGTTCAAATAATAATTGTGGCTTTTGAATTTAAACCCAGCCTCCAAAATCCACATCCTATTGCTTATAAAAATATAAAGACAGCACCTCAAAAAGCTCTGAAAAATTACTCCAAAGACACAGGGGGGAAAGTTCAGTATATATGTGATTTTGGTGAAAAGGGGATATATTCAATTAAGCACATATTTTTCCAGAAGGTTTCTACTAATCCCATGAAGCTTTTGGTATCATGAGGAATCGTCATTACCATGAAGGACTTTAGTGCTTTTCTTGATAAGAGGAGATATGACAATTGGGCTCATAAAATCAGTTCCTAAAAATATCTTTCTGAAGGTCACTATTTGTTAAAAGAACAGTAGAAAAAACTTACCATGAAAGAAATGGATAGAAAGGACAAAGTGAATAGGATTCACAGTTGCTTTCAAAGAAACCTCAAGAGAATCTCTAGATAAACTAAAAGATTTAGGCAAGTTAGTTGGTTTGAAATCAGCATTGTCTTATACTTAATATAAATTCAAAATTATAATTTTAAAAAAGAATCCCCGTTCACAACAGCAAGAGAAGTTTGAAGAATATAGGAAGAATTCTTTTTTAAGAAAGGAGATTCAGACTGACTGCAAAAATTAAAAAACCTTACCGAAAATTTACTATTTAGAAGATCACTGACTTATGGCTCTGACATCGCAGGCAATGGCACCCCACTCCATTACTCTTGCCTGGAGAATCCCATGGATAGAGGAGCCTGGTAGGCTGCCCTCTATGGGGTCGCACAGAGTCGGACAAGACTGAAGCGACTTAGCAGCAGCAACATGGCAGGCCTGTGGCCACTAGATGGCAACAGAGTACCAGACACAAACTGAAGGCGTACTCAGGAAAATGATGGTAGAACAGCATGAACCTGTGATTCCTAGTCAGTGAACCCATCATAACAAGCAAAATGTGATACAGAAGCCTATGAGTGTGTTCTAGCCAACAGGTCCAAATCTGGCCAGAATAGGTGGATAGATCCAGTGTGTGCAAGGAAGATCTCAAAATTCCATAGGTAGATCTCCAACTCCTGAAAGGTGACTGGTGACAGGAGGCAGGATGTGGTCATGCCTTTAGAGATAAGAGGCATATGTTAGAAAGATCCAGGGGATCACCAGGTGAAAGTTAAGTCTTTTTCTGATTTGTGGTGCTGTTGACATATCAACTTAATACAGGTAAGAGGACATGGCCAACTATAGTCTCAGATGAGAATTAAAAACATATGTCCATATCTCCTTTCTGAGCTGATTTAGTCAAATATGCCTTTTTCTAAGAAATCTCCCAGGGCCATAAGAAGTATATGTTAGAAAGATCCAGGGGCTCACATGAAAGACTTATCTTGGTGATCCCCTGGATCTTTCTAACACATGCCTCTTATCTCTAAAGGCATTACTATGCCCATGTTCTGCCTCCTGTTGCCGGTCAGCTATTAGGAGTTGGAGATCTAACTATGGTATTTGAGAGTCAAACATGACTGACTTTGGGCTTCCCTGGTGGTTCAGTTGGTAAAGAGTCTGCCTACAATGCAGGAGACATGGGTTTGATCCCTGGGTCAGGAAGATCCCCTGGAAAAGGAAATGGCAACCCACTCCAGTATTCTTGCCTGGAAAATCCCATGGATAGAAGAGCCTGGTGAGCTACAGTTCATGGGATCATGAGTCAGACACAACTTCGTGACTAAACCAAAAAGTTCTCAACAACACGATTTTGTCTGGAAAGAGAACACTCCTTTGATGAAGCTCCTGTTTGATGGCATTCGGGGCGTGCTTCAGGTTTACTTTACATAGGCCCTTCATTAAGCAGATGCAGGTATGTATTTGTCGTTTATTTTAGTGTGTGTCCCACCAGAATGTAAGCTCCTTGAAAGTAGGGGCTTGTCTATGCACAGATATATCCTCAGACACCGGCACTTTGTAGGAATGTAATAAATGTTTTGAATAGACACAGATATGAAGATAATAACAATGAGAAAATTATCCTTTAAAAGTTAAAGGATGACAGTATTTCTAAATAATGCTCTTACCACATTGAGCTTTATGTGCCCATTCCCTATTGTTAGCTGTGCCTACACTAAAATGAAATATGATGTTCTCTAAGGAAAAAAAGGTTTATGTCTCCTGAAATGGTAACATATTTAGGCAATCTTCAGAAAGAGATGGGCTAAGAGTCCAATGTAAAGAAATGAAGGATCAATAGAAATTATACTCATTTGAGGAATGTTAAAGTTACAATTCACCTGTTTTCTTAAAAAATAAGTAGTCATATCTCATAATGCATTTTAAAAAGCACACTTTAGAAAGACCTCTGCTTTGGGTCAAGAAGGAGCATAAATTAGCTTTATTAAAGATAAAGACTTCTGCTTTTCAAAGGAAATGTTAGGAGAATAACACAATGATTTATTAGAGTATAAATCACAGGCTGAGAGAAAATAGTTGCAAATCATATATTTGATAAAGGACTAGTATGCAGATTATATTAGGAACCCATAAGGCTCAATAATAAGATATCAAACAATACAACTGAAAAACTGACAAAAGTTTTGGACACTTCACCAGAGAAGATATACAGGTGGCAAACAAATACATGAAAATATGGTCAACATCTTTAGCCATTAGATAAAGGCAAATAAGATATCAATAATATATTTTAGTATTCTTGCCTGGAAAATTCCATGGGCAGAGGAGCCTAGTGGGCTACAGTCCATGGGGTTGCAAAGAGTTGGACAGAACTGAGCGGCAGAGCACACAGGCACACATCATATTTCAGAATGATTAAATTAAAAGGACCAATCACACCAACTGTTTGTGAGGATGCAGGAGAACAGGAAACTCTTATATACTGCCAGGGGGGAATGTAAAAGGGTACAGACACCTTGGAAAACACTGGTGGTTTGTTTAAAAGTTAAACATACATCCATATGATCCAATCAGTCCATTCCTAGATATTTACCCAAGACAAATGAAAGCATATGTCCATACAAAGACTTGCATATGAACATTCACAGAAGCTTTATTTATGTCCTAGCTGAAAACAACCCAAATTCCCATCAACAGAGGAATGAATAAACATCTGTGGTATATCCATGCAATGAAATACTACTCTGGAATAAAAAGGAATAAACTACTGATACTCACAACAACATGGATGAATCCCCAAATAATGAGCTGATTGAAAGAAGACAGACCCCAAAAGTATAACTGTGTGATTTACATAAAACTCTAGAAAAGGCAAACTCTTAGTGACATAAAATGGATCAGTGGTGGCTTGGGAGTGGAGGTAGGAGAGGTCCTGGAGGAAGGGATTGCAAAGAGTCCCTACAGGAGTTAACTTTTTGAAGTGATGGATAAGCTCGTTATCTTGATTACAATGAGGGTTTCACAGGTTTTTAATGTCAGAATATATCAGGTTGAACATTTTAACATGTGCATTTTATTGTATGTTGACTATACCTCAACAAAGTGGTTAAAAGGAAAAAACCCCACACTTTAAAGGCCATAATTGTACCCTTACTATAAACTGGATAAAAGCACTAATACCCTGATGATCATCTTTTTTCATTAGGTTAAAAAAATAAGACTAGGACATTGATAACTTTTTATAAGTTACAGTTTTGGTTTCCTTAATTTTACGTTGATAAGGATAACTCCCAGCTTGTAGGACTGTTCTGATTACTAGTGTCTATTTTACTCACCATTGCACTCCCAGGGCCTAGCATAAAATAAACACTTCATAAATATGTCAAATTAATAAAAGCATGTGCAATATTAGCACAGTACCTGACCCATGGCTGGAATTCAATATATGGAAACCAATAATGGAATACAAAGAGGAGAAGTTGGAGGAGGCAGCTCTCCTTACTTACCCTCTGGAATGAAGGAGGCCCGAATACATAAAGCACATGCAATGTGTTAATATTGCTTTGAAAATGTCTCTAAAATTCTGATTCCATTTTTTTTCTTTTCGGCATGAGATACTGGGTTGTTTCTATGAAAAATACACCTTCAAGGTGAATTTTGCCCAAGCTTGATATTAGTTATATTATATGTTTGTCTTATGTGTCTTATTACTTAACAATGAACAATTTATAAATGTAAATCCTTTTGATAAGGCAAATGTTTGGAAAATACTTCAGATGCTAGTGATTCCAGTATACTTTCATTATGTGTTGCTCTCCAGGTAGGATATTAATCCACACCTTTAAGTTTTGACAGCTTATGAGCACACCCTTCAATTACTTCCCAAAGGGTATACAGGTTGCGATATCTTTAAAAATGAATTGTTCCTTCTCTACTCAGTTTTATTATGGTGCTATATAAACACTAATTTTTTCTATTCTGATTGAGAATGGTGGTTTGTTTCTGAGTACTCCATAATTTAGTCTGCTAGACTTGAGATGCATTCCGTTCTGTGGAATTATTCTTTGAGCACATACATATTCATTAAGTGATCTTCATTAAATTTTTTAGTATAATGAGCTTTCAAAAATATATGAATGTGCTCAATAACTATGAAACTGAACGTAGCTGAGTTCTAGCACGTCTTTTGGTATATACAGGAAGTTTTAATGTGCATGCTGTCGCTATCACAGCCGTTGTAAAATTCCGTACTGGAGGGTTTGCTTTTCTGTATTTTTTTTTACAAATTAGACTATCCCAGCAAGTACTCACCTTAGACATAAGAAACTACTAACTCTGGAATCTTATTAAATGCCTTTTTAATAAGCAAAGGCAGTTACCTTGTGCTTTGAAAAGGAGATTGTCTTCACTCAGGCTTAACTTGGTTGGGCAGTGGTCTAAAGTTGTTTCGCCTTTAGACAGCCTTATCTTTTGAGAGAACATATAGGAATGATTATTACCATATTTCCTTAAACTGTCCATGGCTGATTTATTCTTGCCTTTCCCTCTGTCCCCACATGGCTATGTCCCTACTTCCCTCTCTGCCTCCCTTCGCCATTCTTCCTCAGATTTTGGTTGCTTTTCCCCACAGAAAGCACCTAAACCACAGTTTCTAAAACCGGGCTACTGAGGGGAACTTGTCTGGGGGCTCATTTCCAAATCCCAAAGTCGTATATGTTGTTAAATTTCTCAAACTGTTTTGTCTTCTGTTTCATAATATCTTATTGTTAGTTTTAATGTAAAATAATGGCCTGTTTCCCTGTTCCCTAAATCTTCCAGCTAAAGAAAGCTCTGAACAGTTGTGCAGGGACCTTGCACCTCCCTGGAGCTGTCAAGTCCCTTCAGGGACATACAGGCCCTTGAGTTCCGCCAGTGGCCCGGGTCTGCTCCTGAATGGGAAACCGTCACATACAACGTTTTCCCCTCATGGCTCCCTCCCCATTTTTCTCCGTTAGAATTTTTGTCCGCATGCTATACAACTAGTCTCAGGTGAACTTTCTTTACTTGTTCCTTTTAAAACTATCTACAGCGCTATAAATCCTGCCCAGAACATTTCTAATCCTAGTTACTTCATGAATATTCTCAACCCTCTTGCTTTCTCTTCCACGGGGAACAAATGCATGATAATGTAATTTTAGTGATACTTGTAAATCAAAGGAAAATAAAAATATTAAATTTGGAAATAGAATTAGACATTTCAAAGAAAAAGAGCCATCAATGTCAGAAGTTTGTTCATACTTCTCACATGCATCTCATTCACAGCCCTACTTTTCTTAAATTAAAATTACTTTTCTTTAAGCTCTGCCATTGAAGACAACTACAAATAGTTCTTCTTTCAGCTACCTTCGTTTTATTTGGTCATAAGTATTGTGATTCAATTCTACTATTGATGGGTAAAACATGTAGAATTTTGGCTATAAGACTGATAAAATTAGCTTTTCTGGGCTAACCTAAGTGCTTACTAATTTTTAAGCAACTGTTATGTAATAATGAATAATTGTTAAAAAAAATTGGTAAGTTGCTGCTTGCTTATACATGAACAAATATCCATCTTGAGTTCATGGTAACTGTGATTTCTGTCTTGACCTAGGCAGACATAATACCTCTCAATGAAAGAATGTATTGGTTGAATGAATACATGAGTTGTAATGCCCTGTGTTAATCTGAGGGGCTCTACTTTTAAACTATATAGTGTATATAAGCAAATAAAATGGACTAAATCCCATGTTAACTTACCTTTGAGAGAGGTTTCCAGCTGAGATCTAGATGCAAAAAAGTAGATGGTATATCAAAAGGGATTTCAATACTTTCTTCTTTCTTTTTCTCTGCCTGTGGTTGAGGGGTTAAGGCTTTCTGTGGTCTGATATCCCAAAAGCATATTGTGCTTAAAAAAAAGTTTACAGTTCATTTTTTAACTAAGTACAGAGAAGAGGTATAACCTCAAGACTACCATTCTCGCTGCTATACATTAACATTGTGATTATGGCTATATTTGATATCTCCAAAATTAAGCTTTTAATGAAATGGGACTATTTTACATTTCATATCTTAGAGAATTATAAAGTTTATAGGATTATTTAATGATTTTGCTAGTATTGAGACTAATATTATCATATATGGCAATTGAATTTGGCAACTGACGATCTTTTTCATGATGCAATCTTTTTTGAAAAAACGTAACAACTTTATTGAAATATAACTCATATACTGCAAAATTCACCCACTTAAAGTATACTTAAAGTGCTTCCTTGATGGCTCAGTGGTAAAGAATCTGCCTACAATGCAAGAGATGTGGGTTTGATCCCTGGGTGGGGAAGATCCCCTGGAGAAAGGAATGGCAACCAACTCCAGTATTCTTATCTGGAGAATTCCATGGACAGAGGAACCTGGTGGGCTATAGTCCATGGGGTCGCAAGGAGTTGGACACAACTGAATGACTAATACTTTCACTTCACTTTCTTTCACTCAAAGTACAGAATTAAGTGGTTTTTTATAATATACTCATTGAACTGTGCAAACCATTACCAAAATCAATTTTAGAAGATTTTATATCACCTCTCCCCAAGAATTTGTGTACAGATTACCAGTCATTCCCCATTTCCTTCAGTCCCTCCCACTAGCCCTGAGCAACCACTAATCTCCTTACCGTCTCTACAAATTTGTCTATTTTGGACATTTCATATAAATGGAATCATACAGTATGTGGTCTTTTGTGACTGGCTTCTTTCACTTAGTATGTTTTTGAAGGTCATTCATGTTGTAGTATATATCAGTACATCATTCCTTTTTATTGTCAACTAATATTCCATTGTGTGCACTATACTACACTTTATTTACCCCTTCATCATTTGATGCACTGATGAATGAATAAATAAAATTGGGTTACTTCCCTCTTTTGCTATTATGAATAATCCTGCTATGAACATTTGTTGATAAGTTTTGTGTGGGTGTGGGTTTTCATCTGTCTTGGATATATATTGGGGACTTGAATTGCTGGGTTACATGGTAGCACCTATGTTTAATCTTTTGAGGAACTGTTAAGATTGTTTTCCAAAGCAACTGAATCATTTTTGAGAATTCCAATTTCTCTACATCCTTACCAGATGTATTATTTCTTTTGTCTTGAAGATCCCAATTTCTCTACATTGTCAACAACACTCACTATTTTTTTGGTCTTTTTTATTTTGGCTGTCTAGTCTGTGTGAAGTGGCATCTAATCAAAAGTGATTCTGATTTGCATTTCCTTTGTTGGTGTAATATCTAGGAAATCATTACCTAATCCAAGGTCATAAACACTTATATTTATGTGTGTCCATGTTTTTTTCTAAGAGCTGTTTAGTTTTAACTCTTACATTTAGCTCTTTATTTCATTTTCGATTAATTTTTTAATATAAATTTATTTTAATTGGAGGCTAATTACTTTACAATATTGTATTGGTTTTGCCATACATTAACATGAATCAATTAATTTTTATATAGAGTATGAGGTAATTTTTTTATGGTGAATACCCATTTGTCCTAGCACCATTTGTTGAAACACTATTTTCCTCCACTAAATTGCCTTGGTACCCTTGTTGAAAATCAGTTGACCACATATGTATGGGTTTATTTCTGGGTTTACCTCTTCTCTGAATCTTGAACAGTTGTACAGTTGTTGGAACTGATCCCTTCTGATGGAAGAGGCTGGCCATTCATTCTGGCTATTCACTATATACATAGTGAGCTATAGATAGATGATGTATTTGCCTTCAAAGCCTCATTTCCTTGATCCATAAGTATTTTTTCAGGGTTATTGGCAATATAAAAAGAGTTAACCTGCTAAAGCATGTATTACAGCATTGGCATAAACTTCCAATAAATTAAGTTTGTTCACATAAGGTAACTATAGTCAATTTCTGTTGCTTGTAATCACAGAACTGTACCCAATACATGACCACAGGGTTAATTAATTCAATTATTTATGCCTTCATCTGCCATTCCATAGCTGCTTCTGCTGCAATCAGTGCCTAAAGCTTAAGGTGTTGTGATTTCTATTTGGAATTGTAAAGTTTTGCTAGTATCTGGATGTAGATAATACTATTCCCATTCATATGTCCTACTTCACTATGAATTTTCAGTTCTATAAATTGAAGGATATAAGTTTTAAAAATAAATATTTTTCAATATAGTTACTGAATTATTTATAAAAACACTTGTAATAAATGTTCAATAAAAAATGCAAGACTCTTCCACCTTCTAAAAGAAACTTTCCCAATTAAATGTTGTCATCTTCATAATTATAAGATAAAATTGAATATAAACAAACATTGCAAAATTTCAAATATGTGACTATGAAGAACCAGAATAATTATGGATAATGTTTATACAATATTACCAATCATGAAATCTAGTTCATTCTTCTTTTTACAATATATTCATATCCATAAGAAGATTTTTTTAAAACCAGCAACAATATAAAATTCTGTCCTTTAGTTAATTAGGCTTAATTGCTGCAACAAAGATTATTTAAGGAACAGAAGAGCACAATAATCTAATAAGCATCAGATAAAGATATTGTTTGAAAACAAATAGGTAATGATTAAAATAAGACATACCAGTCTGCCGAACAAGTGACAAGTTGACAGGATATTCCACTTCGATTTTCAAAGACGTTTCCCAATCTGTTAATCTATTTTTAAAAATGCTAGAAATAAGTTCTGTGTACCTAGAACAGTGATGACTTTTTTCTCAAAGCTTTTTATGTTAAAATTTTTTCTTCTTTAACATTTTTTAAAAGAACATAATACAAACACAGAATTTGGGAACTGGAAGGTTTTGAAATCAAGTATAATTCTGACATACATCTTTTCCGGTCCTTTTTCACAGAAGCATTTTTACATTTTAAAATTAGTTTTAGTTAGTATGAATATAAATTTCCATCCTAAGATTTTTCAGTTACTGCAATTTGAAAACTTACCTATGTAGTCATAAACCATTCTGGTTTTTAATATACAGATGATATGCCATAACTTCATTACTATTATTATTAGAAATGTAATAGAAATGTATTAGAAATGCAGAATGTAATAGAAAAGCAGAAATGCATTCTGTTTTTCACTGTTAATTATGGAGCCGAAGAACATAGGTGCTTTAATGAGATTGTTAAGCAGGTAAGATCAATAGATAAGAGGCTTGGTGTTAAATTAGAGACAGCATGCAGTGAATGCTGGGCACCTGCATTCTTTCAGTAAGTAGTGGCACAACTCTGCTAGCACACAGAGGAGTCCAAGGAGGGTTAGTGGCTTAGAGTCCTGACGGTCCACGTTTCCAACCAGCCAGCTCTCAAAGGAGGTTAAAGATTTTTTGTGGCAACCTATGACAGTGCTACTCTCAAATCAACAGGAAAAAATGACTTTTCCCAATACCCTATCTACCCGATAGAACTGATGGGCAAAACGGCAAAGGTGGAGGGTTCCGGCAGCAAATAAACAGTAAAAGTAGGGGTGGGAGAAGAATGCAGGTGCTGCAGTGGTAAGGCCTGCTGGCGTCACAGGAGCGAGGACCCTGGAAACCTGGCTGACTCTGCTGTGTGGCCTGAGCCCAGTCAGGTTCAGTTACAGCTGTCACCTTCCACTGAGACTGATAAACAAGCAGGAACCCATGTTTCCTTTCCCTCTAATAAGGCTTCCCTCTTGTAGGAAACTCAAGACTCCAGACTTGCACTTACTCTGGTGCTTTATGCATTAATGATTGAAAAAAAGACAAAATATAATCATATTATGAAAGTTTGAGAAATAGAAGTTTTTAAAATCAAATATAATTCTACCTTATATTCTTTTCCAATCTTTTTCATGGATATACTTTGACATGATTTGTCAAGATACATATGTGACTGTGTATCTTAGGATATAAATTGGATTTCTTTGTATAAATTGGATTATTTCTTCATATAAATTCCCCAAATTTTGTATTAATGGTCAAAAACTTTGAAAATGTGAATGATTTGAGAACCACATTGGCTAACTGTATTCTAAAATTTTTATATTGAAACCAGTAATGTTAGAGTTTATTGATTTCACCATTTCATCTTTTCTAACACAAGATAATACTTGAAAGTCTCATGTAAGAATTAAATAGGTCCAAAAGAATACATTATTGTTGCTTTATGATTAATTTCTTTGATTATTAGAAACTCTGAATGATGTTCCTGTCTATCTGTTAATTGTTTTTCAGTATATGTCTTTAGCTTATTTACTGGGAATTTGTATTTACCATATTTGGGGCAAATGTTTTTCTTCATTTTGCTACTTGCTCTTTATTTTTTAATTAAAAAAATTACATGTGCATATTTTAAATTTCTTTCAATATAATTTAGCTTAGAAAACTA
This sequence comes from Ovis aries, assembly GCF_016772045.2. Taxonomy (NCBI): domain Eukaryota; kingdom Metazoa; phylum Chordata; class Mammalia; order Artiodactyla; family Bovidae; genus Ovis; species Ovis aries. The sequence goes on along the minus strand of NC_056054.1, from coordinate 62,127,777 downwards.
TAGATTCCAGGATTATGATATTCTGATTCATTGTATTTATTTTGGCCCATTAGAACTTTGAAAAGTAATAGTATTTTTGCAAAATCCACTTGAATACCCTGAAGGGCTAATCACCGTTCATAACTCCGCTGCTGCTGCTAAGCCACTTCAGTCATGTCCGACTCTGTGCGACCCCATAGACGGCAGCCCGCCAGACTCCCCCATCCCTGGGATTCTCCAGGCAAGAATACTGGAGTGGGTTGCCATTTCCTTCTCCAATGCATGAAAGTGAAAAGTGAAAGTGAAGTCACTCAGTCGTGTCCGACTCTTTGCGACCCCATAGACGGCAGCCTACCAGGCTCCTCCATCCATTGGATTCTCCAGGCAAGAGTACTGGAGTGGGGTGCCATTGCCTTCTACCTTCAAAACTCTAAGTTTTTAGAATGTTCTTCAATATTCTTATCTTTTAATTTTTCAAAATACATAATAGACCCCTAGTTCCTTGAGGGAAACATTTGGGAGGTTTATTTGTTTTCAGATTCACAAACACCAGACTTTGCAGGTAAAGCACAGAACTACAAAGTGAAACAGCAGCACAAATGCTGGGCAGTCAGCCAGACTCACTCACAGCGCAAGTGTCGAGAGTTTTCACCTATCAGCCTCACGGTGCACTCAATTCAAGACCACCTTGCAAAATGACACATTATCACATGTCACAGATCTTCAGAGTTGTCTGCTCTAAACAGCTGAAATCATAAAATTTAAATTCGCGAAGGTGTAAAATATTTGTTTCTATTTTTACAACCTTCATTTTCTCCATTATTGTATTATATTAGTGTTGACACTACCTACATTTTTCAGTGGTTTATAAAACATGGAAGTTGAAACCCTGGCCTTCTTCTCATCCCCAAATCAGATCTTGGTTTGTCAACAGTGACAGTGTGTGATGTTTAGTTCCTGGTAATTCACAATTTAAATGCAGATAAATTGTTGACTTGAAACATCCTCTTTGAATAAAATTTTCCAAAAACCTACAAGTCAGCAGGAGAAAAGTATGAAGCCATCAAGACTCACCTCAAATGTATCAGGCAGCCAATGTATATCTGTAATTACTTTCCTATGTCCACTTTCTATTGAGGAGACTGCACAGTGTCTGATATACATTGCTTCTTTATTATTCTCTGGTTCAAGGAGAAACATAGGCTGTAAAATGTTATAAGAAAGTTACGTGCTGATTTCAGAGAGCTGATGAAGGAACTCATACTTAATGTACCATTCCAATTAAAATCAATAATTTGAAGAAATACCAGTTCAAAGAAAAACATAAATTAGTATTTCTATGTATTATATAGTTAGGTAATTAGATTATCTTCTTTCCGCTTCAGTTCCCAGGGAGCTTTTCCAGGCAATAGTACTGGAACGGGCAGTGGAAGTGATCCTCTATGATGTTCTAGAAGAAAGCCTGAAGTAGTCATGTGAAGACACCCCCAGGAGCCACCATGTGGTGCACCTGTACCCGCCAAAGGCCTGGGGAAGCCTGGGCCAAAAGCCAGCATCGCCCCTCAAGTATGTGAGCGAAGATGCCTTCGGATGATCCCACCCCAAGTTATCCAGCAGCCCCCTTCTTCAAGACGCCAGTCTCCCCAGATGAGGCAGCAAAGAGAGTGGAACAGAAACAAGCCAACCCATTAAGCCCATTCTAAAAGCCTCCCCACTGAATCCATGAGCATAATAAATGTTTCTTTCAGAGTACACATGCTCACACACACAGAAGAATACTGTAGTGGGTTGCCATTTCGTACTCCAGGGGATTTTTCCAACCCAGGGATCATCTCTGCCATCTCCTGCATTGGCAGGTGGGTTCTTTACCACTGCCCCACCTGGGAAGCCCCTAATTAGATTAGCTTCTTTCCACTTCAGTTTAGTCTAAGATTTTACCTCTAAACTTTTTACAAGAATGAATGACCCATACCCAAAAGAACCAATGAGATCCCATTTTTGAAGGAGTATTTTTTTTTAAGTGCACAGAAGACAACATCCATGGTTTCTTGGTTGGAGATCTGTGATGCTCAGGTTGAAGGACTGGGGATGGGAATGTACAAATGGTAGGTGAGTACTGAGCTGGGAGCTGAAGCATCTCTTCCCAGACCTCTTGGCAGAATCCATGGCTTCACAAGTCAGAGCATATTATTACCAAGAAGGATTGTAACTCATTTTATATGCAAGAAAATCAATGCTTGGGGGTATTCGGGGGTAGGGGAACATACCCAAACTCATGAAACTTTGATCTAGAGCCTGGATACGTGGAGTTTCTCTCCAGTGCTTTTTCAACTGCATCACTTTAGAGAATCCCTTGGCTCCTTTATTTAACAACAGTGACCACAAAAAAGAACTCCTGGGATAGACAGTACATTCTGCTTTGTGGTGTTTTTTATCAAGGGCCTCAGTTCAGTTCAGTTCAGTTGCTCAGTCATGTCTGACTCTTTACGACCCATCAATTGCAGCATGCCAGGCTTCCTTGTCCATCACCAGCTTCTAGAGCTTATTCAAACTCATGTCCATTGAGTCAGTGATGCCCTCCAACCATCTCATCCTCTGTTGTCCCCTTCTCCTCCCACATTCAATCTTTCCTAACATTAGGGTCTTCTCCAATGAGTCAGTTCTTCCCGTCAGGTGGCCAAAGTATTGGAGTTTCAGCTTCAGCATCAGTCCTTCCAATGAATACTCAGGACTGATTTCATTTAGGATGGACTGGTTGGATCTCCTTGCAGTCCAAGGGACTCTCAAGAGTCTTCTTCAACACCACAGTTCAAACCATCAATTCTTTGGCACTCAGCTTTCTTTATAGTTCAACTCTCACATCCATGTTGGAGAAGGAAATGGCAACCCACTCCAGTGTTCTGGCCTGAAGAATCCCAGGGATGGCGCAGCCTGGTAGGCTGCTGTCTATAGGGTTGCACAGAGTCAGACACTACTGACACAACTTAACAGCAGCAGCAGTTCACATCCATACATGACTACTGGAAAAACCATGGCTTTGACTAGACGAACCTTTGTTGACAAAGTAATGTCTCTGCTTTTTAATATGCTGTCTAGGTTGGTCATAACTTTCCTTCCAAGGAGTAAGCGTCTTTTAATTTCATGGCTGCAGTCACCATCTGCAGTGATTTTGGAGCCCCCCAAAATAAATTCTGTCACTGTTTCCATTGTTTCCCTATCTATTTACAGCGAGGTGATGGGACAAGATGCCATGATCTTAGTTTTCTGAATGTTGAGCTTTAAGCCAACTTTTTTGCTCTCCTCTTTCACTTTCATCAAGAGGCTCTTTAGTTCTTCTTCACTTTCTGCCATAAGGGTGGTACCATCTGCATATCTGAGGTTATTGATATTTCTCCTGGAAATCTTGATTCCAGTTTGTGTTTTAACCAGCCCAGCGTTTCTCATGATGTACTCTGCATATAAGTTAAATAAGCAGGGTGACAATATACAGCCTTGACATGCTCCTTTCCTTATTTGGAACAAGTCTGTTATTCTATGTCCAGTTCTAACTGTTACTTCTTGACCTGCATACAGATTTCTCAGAAGGCAGGTTAGGTGGTCTGGTATTCCCATCTCTTTCAGAATTTTCCACAATTTATTGTGATCCACACAGTCAAAGGCTTTGGCATAGTCAATAAAGCAGAAATAGATGTTTTTCTGGAAGTCTCTTGCTTTTTTGATGATCCAGCACATGTTGGCAGTTTGATCTCTGGTTCCTCTCCCTTTTCTAAATCCACCTTGGACATCTGGAAGTTCACGGTTCACATATTGTTGAAGCCTGGCTTGGAGAATTCTGAGCATTACTTTACTAGTGTGTGAGATGAGTGCAAATGTGCAGTAGTTTGAGCATTCTTTGGCACTGCCTTTCTTTGGGCTTGGAATGAAAGCTGATCTTTTCCAGTCCCATGGCCACTGCTGAGTTTTCCAAATTTGCTGGTACTGAGTGCAGCACTTTCACAGCATCATCTTTCAGGATTTGAATTAGCTCAACTGGAATTCCATCACCTCCACTAGCTTTGTTTGTAGTGATGCTTCCTAAGGCCCACTTGACTTTGCATTGCAGGATGTCTGGCTCTAGGTGAGTGATCACACCATCGTGATTATCTGGGTCATGAAGATCTTTTTTGTATAGTTTTTCTGTGGATTCTTGCCACCTTTTCTTAATATCTTCTGCCTCTGTTAGGTCTGTACCATTTCTGTCCTTTATTGTACCCATCTTTGCATGAAATGTTCCCTTGGTACCTCTAATTTTCTTGAAGGTATCTCTAGTCTTTCCCATTCTATTGTTTCAAGGACCTACATAAAAGGAACACAAAACGTGTCTGCAGCAGATGTGAAGACAGGAAATAATACTTTTTTTCTGTTGAATCTTTGTTTAGCTTGGCAACCTTGTCATATACTTTTTGATAAACTCCTGAATGGAATAAACTCGCAGGTGAAAAGTTATAAAAACTAACCTTGAGAGTGACTTTTTTACTTCTACTACCACCTGCTTTGATATTTTCTATTCGATCTGCATGTGCAGTAATATCCCACATGACAACCTAAAAGAGAAATAAATATTATTATAACATAGTTTTAGGAATTAGCAAATTGAGTCTTGAACATTTAAAAAAATCTATTGGTACTGTATGCACTCTGAGAAATCAATCACCTTGGGAGGATAATAAAAAATAGCCTATATCCTAAGTCAGCAACTTTTAAAGGTAATATAGAAAAGTTTTGTTCTCTATAAAAGCCTTTTCAGCTCTTTTTTGTGCTTGTGTTAATGAATGCCAAAATTTTTTAATCCAAGATACACATCATGCAATTCTCTCTGCTTTGGGAACAGCTCTTCCTCTGTTTGGAGGAATGTACTGATTATGGGGATAACTGCTTTAGACCCAGGAGAAAAGTCTGTTCTCCAGAATTAAGTACAAACACTCAAAATTGACTGAAAGGCTAGGAAATGATGATTTCTATTTCACTGAATATCATGGCCAATTCCAGGGCTTCCCAGGTGGTTCAGTGGTAAAGAATCCACCTGCCAGCAGGAGACCTGGGTTTGATCCCTAGGTCAGGAAGATCCCCCTGGAGAATGAAACGGTTACCTACTCCAGTATTCTTGCCTGGAGAATTCCATGGACAGAGGAGTCTGGTGGGCTACAGTCCATGGGGTTGCAGAGTCAGACACAACTTAACGACTATACAGCAGGAGCAGCAGCATGGCCAGCTATGAATCTGCATATACATTGATGGTCATTTTTTGAAAAATCAGAACAAAGTAGAATGTGCAATGCTAGAATAATTTTCAATGATTAAAAGTCATTTCCATACGCTAAAAGATCAGGATTACAAAATTGTGGCTGATTTTATTTTCATCATTTGCTTTTCTAAAATATTGTGAAAAGTTGTGTCCCATTCTCAATCAGTAAAGAGGGCAGTATTTGTGGGGCTTGGAGGATGTGCTCTGGATTCTCATTATAACCACCAGTTATTGTTGAACAAAACCATGGAAGAAAATTAGTTTACTTAGATGTTTTGCTTCTCGATAAATGAGCATGGATGATGCAGTCATTTACATTTCAATCACAAAAAAGCTTTCCTAGCCACATGATAAAAGGTCATTATACCCTTGTAATGGTCAAATTCACTATATCACAATGAACTTAAACTTTGATCATAAAATAGCCATAAGCTTTTTGTTTTGTTTTGTTGGATAAACAGACAATTGGAAGAGAGAATCTAAGTTTTATACAAATTACATAATTTTAAAAAGGTGTCAAATTATATACACATAAATTCAGTGATATAGGTATGTTTTCCAGAGAATTCTGTTTAAACTCTGGATCATTCCCTAACTCCTACCCCTAGAGAAATTTCAGAAGAGGCCTCCTGGCCAAGAGGTATTATGCCTATGGTTTTTGTTCTTCCCTGGAATCTTACATAATATATGGTTCTAGTTCAGCAACACAAATAGATCTGACCTGGTTTTCTTCCAGTTACCATATAACTGGGTTATCCTGTGGACATTTTGAGCCCAGATGCCATATCTACCACATTTTTATACCCCGGTTCCTGGTATGGTGATTGGCATGCAATTGGCATGCCTTTCCTCTGCTGAATTGAACCCTTAAGTTCAAAAAAATAACCAGTCAAAATGTATAACAGAATTCTGCCTAAATTAATAAAGAGCTGAAAAATAAAACCCAGATGTACCTGCCCATTTATGCAGCCACCAGCAATGATATTAGGGTCAGTCGGACAGAACTGGAAGCAGAAGATGTCATCTGGGCTTTCCAGCATTAACTAAGGTAAATCACCAAATTCAAGAGAGAATGAGAAAAACTATTATGATCATAGCAAGAAAACAATATTAATAAAGTCAAAAGTCTAATTTTAAAAACATGCACATGGAGTCCATTCCCAGAATTCTACCTGCGGAGCGGAAGCTGCTTTTGCTGAGTTTTATTCTGGACGTTGATCAAGCACATGAGAGCAGAGTTCTTAAGGAGACCTGGTCTCCCCTCCTCCACCCCCCGTGGATCAGTGTTATTATTTTTTAAAATAAATAATGACTATGAAGTCAGTGCTTCTGAAAAGTGTGGAGAGCAAGCTATGGGAGGTCAGGATATTTGTATGATTTATTTCCATCTGTAGATACTAGCATGGCACAGAATGAGCACTCAAAAATAAAACGTATGAACAAAAATAGATGATGGAGTTGCCAGTGATATTATTTCAAATTTTAAAATAATACAGAACCCATAAACAAAATCAAGTGCCTAGGGGGTAGGGAGGAAGCTCTGCAAGGAATATAGCAGTGTGAGGAAATAGATACACTAACCATAGTTAGCATCTGTGCTACTGCGTCACCACCAAGCTCAACACCTGCATGGGTATCACTCTTCTTTAAACATTAATGACCAAAAATATAGGTTCCAAAGGTCACTGGTTTACCAGCACTGAGCTAAAGATTTCAAATTGGAATTGGGGTGGATTATCTTGGTTTATTTGGTATTTTGTGAATTCTAGAGAAAACTCTACTTTTGAAAATAAAGTCTTTTAATACTTTCTTATAGTTTTGATTAGAACAAAGACAAAATCACTTGCATTATATCATTAAGAAAATATTTGCATATCTCTTAAAAATTATTCTTCAAAATACAGGAAAGGAGAGGGTTTCTTTGCTCTTCCTATTTGCCAGGAGGTTCAGCCACACTTCCATGGCATGGGATGGAGAGTAGTTCTACACTACTGGAAAATGCTAGAAAACCCCAGTGAGAGATGGCACCATTCTTGTGGTAAGAAGGCCAAGGAGGAAGAATGACAGAACTGTCATTTTGATCTCAGTATCTATGATAATTAAAGCATCTAGACTCTCTAGCAGTAAAAACTGTCTCTATTCAGATGAATTAAGGAAGAAGGAAGAGCGGAGGCTAAGGCTGGAAAATTAAGAGAGAGATGGGAATACCAGACCTCCTGACCTGCTTCTTGAGAAATCTGCACGCAGGTCAGGAAGCAACAGTTAGAACTGGACATGGAACAACAGACTGGTTCCAAATAGGAAAAGGAGTACGTCAGGGCTGTATATTGTCACCCTGCTTATTTAACTTCTATGCAGAGCACATCATGAGAAACGCTGAGCTGGAGGAAGTACAAGCCAGAATGAAAATTGCCAGGAGAAATATGAATAACCTCAAATATGCAGATGACATCACCCTTATGGCAGAAAGTGAAGAACTAAAGGGCCTCTTGGTGAAAGTCAAAGAGGAGAGTGAAAAAGTTGGCTTAAAACTCAACATTCAGAAAGCTAAGATCACGGCATCTGGTTCCATCACTTCATGGGAAATAGATGGGGAAACAGTGGAAACAGTGTCAGACTTTATTTTGCGGGGCTCCAAAATCACAGCAGATGGTGATTGCAGCCATGAAATTAAAAGACACTTACTCCTTGGAAGGAAAGTTATGACCAATCTAGATAGCATATTAAAAAGCAGGGACAGGGACATTACTTTGTCAACAAAGGTCCATCTAGTCAAGGCTATGGTTTTCCAGTGGTCATATATGGATATGAGAGTTGGACTATAAAGAAAGCTGAGCGCCAAAGAATTGATGCTTTTGAACTGTGGTGTTGGAGAAGACTCTTGAGAGCCCCTTGGACTGCAAGGAGATCCAACCAGTCCATCCTAAAGGAGATCAGTCCTGGGCGTTCACTGGAAGGAATGATGTTGAAGCTGACACTCCAATACTTTGGGCCCCTGATGCGAAGAGTGACTCATTTGAAAAGACCCTGATGCTGGGAAAGATTGGGGGCAGGAGGAGAAGGGGACGACAGAGGATGAGATGGTTGGATGGCATCACTGACTCAATGGACATGAGTTTGGGTGGACTCTGGGAGTTGGTGATGGCCAGGGAGGCCTGGCGTGCTGCAGTTCATGGGGTCACAAAGAGTTACACGACTAAGCAACTGAACTGAACTGAAGGCTCATTAGGGAAACTTAAGTTATACAATGCTTTATAGAAACAAAATATTAATATATTTAAGTATGTTGAGAAAACTTAATTTAATACTATAAACTCCCTCCCCCTAAACAGAACTCATCTTGAGCAGACATTGGAAATTGAACACTGTGGGGGGTAAACCCAGCCATCAGCCTATTTTATTTGGATTGCTGTGTGTTTTGGTTTAGTTTTAGTTGAGGCATTTAAAACTTGGGAGATCTCACACAAAATTGCTGGATTCTGTCGACAAGTGGGACCACTTGACAGCAACAGCTGAAGAGTACTGTCCCCACAGATGGGCTGTGCACTCTCCAGAGCCACAGTATCCACCACTCCCCACCATCCCCCATACAGTTATCTTTACTCATTACTACCTCCTGCTGGTGATCCTTGGAATTGACGGAGTTCATGGGAAACTAGTCTCTTTGCATTTGAACAATTAGTATTGAAATAAAGCCCATAAAAGAGTTTGCTCTTTTAAAATCAATTGAACATTTCTCTTATAATATTTTTTAAAATAATATTTTTATTTGTTCAATAAACTTTTTCAATAAGCTGAGTGTAAACTTGAGTTTTGCTCAAATTGAATGAAAAAAAATTCCAAAGAAAGCCTAGCTTTATAGGGGTTTACAACCTTAAGTGATTATAAAATGATTTGCAGTTAAAACTGCTAAAGATATGTGAAAGCAGTATTTGAAATTTTTAGATCATATGGATGACTCTCCTGTATTACCTGAGGATGTATGGGATCGGAGAAACTCCAGAAAAGAATCAGTGATGGTTGCAGCAATAATTTACCAGAAAAGTGGACCCTCTCTTCAAAGGACAGTCGTACAGCCACTGACACAGCTATTAGCCCTGTTTGGAACACAACTGGGAATTAAAATCTGCAGCCATTGTGCACAGAGAACTGTTTTTAGGTTTTGATTTTCTCCATAGGCACTGTTCACTTCCATTTAATGGAACCTGTGTAAAAATATTCTACAGGAGACCAAGAGTATTGTTAGAGCTGTACTGTCTAATAATACATTGGTTGCCAGTAGCCACTGTTGCTTATTAGCACTTGACTGTGGCTGGTCCAAATTGAGATGGACTGTTGATATAAAATCAATGGTGCACTTTGAAGACTTAGTAAGAACAAAAGATGTTTGTTTTTGTGATGAGAGGGCCAACACTGGGCAGGAAAGGAGGAAGAAAGAGAGCAAGGCTGGTTCTGTCCATTGTTCCACCCTCGCACATTCCTACCCACTTAGCTGCTAAGCACTTTAAAGGAGCTGCGTCTCTTATCTTGCCCAGTAATCAGAGAGGCAGAGTGTTGCAGGGAGTGAAGCTAGCCTTGGGAGCCCAACAAGTCCCAGTCAAATCCAGATTTGGCATTACACCAGCTGGGCAACGTGGGAGCTCTGGTCCTCTCCTTATAAAGTACAGACCACAGTGTGGTCCCAAAAGGTAGCTGGGAGAAGAGATGAAGGGAGGGTGAAGAAAGCTCTTGGCAGGTGCAGGCACTCAGGAATAGAGACTGTCTTATTGGAAGTGAGCCAGTTTGCAACTTTACATATAAAAGCAACAGGTTATTCTGATGTCATCCCAGGAGGGAATCCCAGTCAAGACTCTGCCTCACCGTAGATCACCGGATGCCAGGAGACGCAGGTGATCATCTTCTCGGTTAGGCTGTGAAGGTCAGTAAAGGACTGGTACTCTTTCAGATGGGTATCCGTCTTATCCCCAAAGGTGCTTTCTTCTTCTGCCAGGCATTTCCAGTCATGAATAAATGTATTCATGATTTCATTTTGCTGTAGGGCGATTTCCACACTATTTTGTAAATGAGAAAAGAATTAAGAGGTTGAATTTTAGTATTCAGTGATACATCTTCCAGCAGCTCCTCCTGCTTCATTTATACTGAAAGAAAAAAATGTTCTCCATTGTATTTCATAATTAATGATTAATACCTGTGTAAAATATTAAACGACTTACATGAAAAAAATTCATGGCAGTGTGCTACTCAGAGCCTCTAGTGCCAGGGTACGTTAGCTGACAGCCTCTGCGTGCTCAGTTGCTTCAGTCATGCCTGACTCTTTACAACCCCATGGACTGTAGCCCACTAGGCTCCTCTGTCCATGGGTTCCTCTAGGCAAGAATACTGAAGTGGATTGCCATGCCCCTCCAGGGGATTTCCCGACCCAGGGCTCAAACTCGCATCTCCTGCACGGTCGGCAGATTCTTTACACTGAGCCACCAGGGAAACCCACAGTAGCCTCTAACAGCATCACAATCTGCCTCAGCTTTCCGGCCAAGGTCATGCTCTCTGTGGGTCAATGAGAGCTCGGGGGCTGCAGGCTCCAGGGCTGCTGACTCTGCCCCGGGCAGGACTCCTCCAACAGGCCGTCTTCCTCTGCAGCCCTCTGTTGGGTTGGCTGAGACTTTGTCTGCAGCTCTTCCTGCTCAATCATGCTTCCTCTTCCTTCATTTTTCACAGTGAACTTCTCAGTAAATGTCTACTTTGAACTTGATTCATCTGCTTTTGGAAAACTCCAAATTGATAGAAAGAGCAAATTCTTTTAGCCATATTCAATACCAAATGATCATGTATGCTAATTACTGTATTTATCTATAATTATTATATTGGTATGTATAATAATTATACTATATGTGTAATTCAAAACAACAAATGAGAGTTTCTCAAGGGAAGATTTGGAGCTTAGAAATGTGTGTATATGCATGTGTGTGTGTGGTGGTTTTAGCTGTCACAGCGTCTGGGAAGTGCTAGTGTGTTTAATTCTGTTTCTAATCTTCCCACAGTGCATGAGACAGTCCCTAAAAATGAAAAATTATCCTGCTAAAAGTACTAATAGTGCTCCTTTGAAAAACAATCTGAGTACTCTTCTTCATTTAAGGAACTCAGCTTGACAAGTTCCTGTTTTATAAGTTGCTATAATGTCTATTGTCCCTTTATGTGCTTAGGGTTGAAAACTCAGCCCACTCCCAAGGCCTCTAGGAGCTTTCCCACAATTAGAATGCCACCCAAGGTTTTACCCTGATGATCAAAAGTCCAAATAACTTGATTTTTAAAAAATAAATACAGTAAGTTGAAAGAGTGATTTTTCAATTATGAATTTCCTAAAGAAAAAAAAACCCGTTAGTTAGATGATTAAATATAAGCAGTAAGTATCATAATAGATATTCCTAGCACATTAAACAAGGGTACAATTTAACGCCTCTGTCATTAATCATTCACTGCTGTTCACTGTGGGCTTCCCTGGTAGCACATTGGTAAAGAATCCACCGGCCAATATAGGAGACGTGGGTTTGATCCCTGGGTCAATAAGATATCCCGGAGAAGAAAATGGTAACTCACTTCAATATTCTTGCCTGGGAAATCCCATGGACAAAGGAGCCTGGCAGGCTACAGTCCCCACAAAAGAGTTGGACAGGACTTAGCAACTAAACAACAACAGCCATTCACTGCACAATTGAATATTCTGGGCTAAATTCTTTTTGTACTTCATCTTTCAAACTAGATGCATTTCCTTGGACCAGCAGTATCACCATGACCTGGAGCTATTAGAAATGCAGAGTGACAGGTTCCACCCCAGATCTACTGAGTCAGAACCTGCATTTTAACAAGATGCCCAGGAGGTTCATATGCACATTAACGTTTGAATCACCCTGTGTAGGGCAGCTTCACACCCAGAGCTTCAAGGTTTAAACTCAGTTTCAAGTAGAAGCATTTGTTATTAATAGCATTTTCAAAATCATTTCTTTCTGTTTCAGCCTGCACTGGGAAGTAACTCACAAGGGAGAAGTGAAGACAACACCTTTTCTCTGGTTTCCTGTTTCTTGATTTCCCTGCACTGCACTGCATGGTTCCTGAGCGTGATGAATCTGAGGCTTGCAAAGCTTGCAGTCTGAGTGAAAGCCCATGGGTATTGTTTTTTTCTTTTTCTTAACTTCAAGATGAATGTTTCTCAGTTGCTTTGAACTCCCTTGAAGTTTCTTACTTTCCGTCAGATCATTTTCTTCTTTTGCAAATAATGCTTGCTTTAGTTTGTTCTAGACAAAATTCTATGACAAAGAAGGAACTCATTTCTAAAAGAGTTCTCTTCCAGAACAAAACAAGGTTTATTTTAATTTTAAAAAATTAACCAAACCTTAAAACAGTTCTAGAGTGGGAAGCATGGCTGTGATGGTTATGTGGGTTTCTTTTTTATTCTTGGTCAGGGCTGTTAAAATTCCTGTACCAATTTTCCCTCTTTTTTCTTATAGTTCTGGCTCCTCCACCCCACATCTCATGGAAGGAATTATGAAGCTCTTCACTATCCCTTTCTTCATAAGTATGGCAATTGAAAGGGAAGAATAAAAGTCCAAGTCTAAAGATAATACACAGTGTAGATAATTGAGAATTGGCTATAGGGCATTTATTCCCTCAAAATTGATTGTATATAGACAGACTTCTCATTTTTAGTGTTCTTAGGAAAATTTCAATAATTATTGAATTTTTGTGTGGAAAGGAAAAGAAACCTCAGATATTCTGGTTTCTTTCTAATTGTCCACCTAGGAAAAACTATAGCATATTTGTTGTGAGTGAGTGGCAAATAGTTAATAAGCTCTTTCTGAATAATTATACTGAAAATTTGAACCAGATTCTCTCTAGGTAACAACTTTTTGAGAGTTGTTGGAATTTTCAAGACATTTACTCTTAAAATGTTTCCTTAAAAACAAAAAAAGCTTAACTTGGGCTATGTATGAATTTGTCTAGCAAATCTTTAATTTTGGGAAAAAATGGAACCCAACCTTTTGGCACAGCTGGCAGACTTGTCCACCATTGGTTTCACTCATTTGAACTCTGATATCACCTTGATGAGACCTTCAAACTTTTTCTCTGGTTTAGAAGTCCTCAGGGTCTGCCTAGGGCCCTGGTATGAGTAAAGGGGGCGTTCTGAAGACACTTCTCTTTCAGAGCCAATAAGAGTGCAGCAACATAGGAATTAGAGATAAGGATGGCACATCCAAAAATTAAATCTGAGCTGAATTCAGATTCTCATTTAAAATATATTTTTGTAAATTCCTATCATGGTGATGATCATCCTCAACATCCACAACATCCCCATCTTTGTAATCCCATGAAAAATCAGGAAAAAGACTTAAATAATAGAAACCATGGTAAATAAACGGTAATTTACTGTTAGGAAAACATCCTCACAGGTTCAACAGTATATACCTTCCAGGTTCATGCCGTTTGGTGTGGCCCTAGCTTGGAAGGTCTAGGATGTTGCTTAGCAATAGCACGGAAAGAAGACAGAATCTGTAGAAAGTATCACATGTTCATGGGTGTCTAAGAACTGTCTTCACACTTTCTACCTGTACATCAGGTATGAAGTTGTTTTCTAAGGTCTCTTATTATAAGTAAACAAACACATTTTATGTTTTTTTTAATTTGATACACAATTTTTACCTTGTGGACACACTGTTAAGAAACTCAGTCAAAGTCTTTGATTGTCCCAATGCCTCTTTTTCTTCTTCCAAAAATTCTCTTGGATAATATTGTGTAGTAGCATTTTTGGGATGTGTCCTAATAAATTAAAAGAAATTGAATACCAAAAATTAGATCAAAGACAAATACAAGTCATGGCAGGTCAAAGATTTTTCTCTGTGACCATATTAAGATATTATTTTATATTTAAATTCTATATATTGAATTTTTTCTTTACCTTACATACCAACTGCCATTCAAAGTATTTGTGAATTTCTCCCTGATGTAATCAGCAAGTTCTTTATCTTAAAAAATTTAGATACCATTTTAAACTTACAGAAAAGTTTTAAGAAGAGTATAAGAAATTCCCATACACTCTTCACCCAGATTCATCAGTTATTAACATTTCTAAAAACTTTTAATTGGAAGATAATTGCTTCATAATGTTGAGTTAGTTTTTGCCATACAACAACATGAATCAGCCATATATATATCCCCTCCCTCCCACTGCCTCCCCATCCTGCCTCTCTAGGTCATAACAGAGCTGCCAGGCTGGGTCCCTATATTATATATTCATAGCAGCTTCCCATTAGCTACTTATTTTGCATATGCTAGTATGTATATATCAGTGCTACTCTCTCAATTAGTCCCCCCTCTCCTTCCCACACTGTCCACAAGTCTCTTCTCAATTATTAACATTTTGTTACATTTATTTTTCATTCTTTCTTTATTTCATTAAATCAGAGTTTCTCAACCAGTGAGATCCTATCCCATCGTCTCAATCCAGGAATATTTGGTAATGTCTGGAAACAATTTTGGTTGTCGCAACTGGAAGTGCTTTTGGCACCTAGTGCATAGAGCCCAGAGATGTCGTTAAACACCCTAGAGAGTGCAAGGTGGCACTGCCCCCCAACCCACAACAGAGAATTATCCAGACAGTGGTGTTGAGGTTGAGAAACTCTGCTCTAAGTGTATAAAACCAGAAATAATTTACATTTTGGCAGTAATGACACCAGGATTCTGGGAGAAATTATTCCAGCCAGTTTGCTCTCAGGATTCACCTCTGCCCTTGGACATTGTACATTGTATTTATACCTCTGGGCTTTGTCAGTCTCACCCACTAGACTGGGTGAGATTCTTGATTTTAGGGTATGGGGCTGTAGAAAGATCATATGATACAATCCTTAAGAGAGTGCACTCTGGTGACAGGCTGCCTGGCTTTGAAGCTGGGTTCTGTCACTTACTAGCTATGTGACCCTGAGCTAATTAATTACATGTTGGCCGAAAAGTTTGTTTGGGTTTTTCTGTTACATCATACGGAAAAACCCAAATGAACTTTTTTTTGCCAACCTAATATTGAACCTCTTTGTGCCTGTTTTTTAATCTCTAATTGAAGTTCTTAATGTCCCCTAGCTCACAGCGTCATGGTAAGTACTGAATGTGTTAATAGACGCAAAGCTTGTAAAACAGTGCCTAGCACACTTTAAGCGCTCCAAAATTTAGGTTGTATGTAATCTGTGTTTGTCGAACAAATGTCAGTAACATGTCTCTGAAAGGCAAGTATATTAATGGATAGCAATCAAAAAGAGTGCTAAAGAGAGTTTTGCTCATATTTAATTGAACAGTAACTTCTTTTTTCCCTGCCTAGATCAGTGTCCACAGAAGACAGGATGA
Organism: Ovis aries; assembly: GCF_016772045.2. NCBI lineage: Eukaryota > Metazoa > Chordata > Mammalia > Artiodactyla > Bovidae > Ovis > Ovis aries. The sequence goes on along the minus strand of NC_056054.1, from coordinate 62,112,131 downwards.
TGGAGAGAAAGAATGTTGGTGTTGGAACCAGAGACTTGGGTTCAGATCTTAGCGTTACCTTTTGGTTTCTACCCACACTAGGACCCTCTGGGTAGGATTATGTGGCTCCTGGTGGTTTCATCAAAGTAGCAACATGACTGAGTCACTCTCACTTTTTTTTTTTTCCTTCACATCAGACGGGTAATGTGCCGGTGTCCTAACAAGGTTTGCGGGGAGGCACATGTCAGGCAGCAGCGTGAACACCCAATCATCATGCTCATGAACTACAAAAGGATCGCACTCTCACTTTTTAACATGTGATTTGTTTTGTTGTTTCTCAGCAAATCTATTCATTACTGCTTAAAATTTAAATTATGTTCTAAACATTGTGCTTTCATTTTTAACCTCTTTGCTTTAGTTTCTTTATTTGTAAAATGGAAATAGTGTCTACCTCAGATGGCAGTTGTGAGAATTAACTGAGTTGTGTGTGCAAAGTACTTAGAAAAATGCGTGGTATGTCGTAAGAACACTGTAAACGTTTGTTTTCATAGTCATTAATCTTTGAGCCTCATCTCTGACTTTTTTTTTTACTTCTTCCATCACAATCATATATCCCATCTTTTCCACCTAATTTCTGATCTTAGTAAATGGCACCAGCATTCTCCTAAGTTACATGGATGTGAACTATTTGAATTCCTTTTGATTCACTCCTCCAACTTCCCTCCACTCTGTGGGTCAAGATCTGCAGCTATTTCTCATTTTTTCTCTCCATCTACACAGAAACACCTCACTCAACGTGCACGGAGAACCTACTAAATCTAAAGTCCTGTGGTTAGAGTCCCTGCTGTCATAAGCTCCCTCCTGAGTCTACCCTGGCTGACTCATGCTTTTTATTTTTTTGGAGTATTCTTGTTTTACAATGTTGCATTAGTTTCTTCTGTACAATGAAGTGGATCAGCTGTATGTATACATATATCCCCTCCCTTTTGGACCTCCTCTCCCTCCACCCACATCCCACCCATCTAGGTCATCGCAGGGCCCCGAGATGAGCTTCCTGTTCTTTATAGCAGGGTCCCACTATTTCTCTATTTCACACATGGTAGTGTCTCTATGTCAGTCCTAATCCCCTAGTTCCTCCCCTCCTTCTCTTCCACTGCTCTGCCCACAAGTCCGTTTCTATGTTTGCTGCCCTGGAAATAGGTTCATCTGTACCATTTTTCTAGATTCCACATACACCCGTTAATGTACAGTATTTGTTTTTCTATTTCTGACTTACTTTACTCTGTATGACAGACTCTAGGTCCATCCACATCTCTACAAATGACCCAATTTCATTCCTTTTTATGGCTGAGTAAACAGAAATCTCTAGTTGGCTTGACTAAGAAATTTGTCTCAAAATCCACGTTTCTTTTGTACTAATGAATCACAACTCTCCTTCCGGGCTTACCCCTTACTTGTCAGTGTTTAATGATTCTTGATGTCCTAATTCTCTGCCAAGACTTGACTACCAGTCCTTGTCTACCAATCCTTGTCTTTCTCTTCATCTCTTTTGGTCTGGCCTGTCTGTCCATGTTTCTCCCTGGCTTCTGACTCATGTTTCGTCCTGACCCCTGGTATCTATGTACATGTGCTCTAACTTAAAAGATTCACCCAAGGATTAAGTGTAGTTAGAAAAAACATCAAAAGGAGTTAGATTTAGGGGTCCTTTAATGTTTAGAAGTTGGGAAGACAAGGATCCAGTAAAAGAGATTGAGAAGGAGCTGCCAGTGAGTTAGAAAGAGCACATTGAATATTGCTCAGAAGCCAAGAAGAAACAGCCAACCATGTTAAATACTGCTGAGCAATGGAGAGAGGGTATCTGAAAACTGGATTAGGCAATCAGACCACTGCAGGTCTTTGGTGACCCTCTTAAGACTAGAATGGAAGAAGAAAAGGTAGAATTAGAAAATGTGGAAAACTTCTGTGAAGAGTTTTGTTGTTAAGAAAAAAAAAAAGCAGAGAAATTAGCTAATTGTTTGTTGGTTCTAATGATGGGAGTTTTAGGATTTTGTATTTACACATGTCTCCTTTTCACTCTTTCTTGGTTTACTGCCACCACTTTATTTAGACACTGGTCATTTTACCTGTGACCAGGTTTAATTACAGAAGACTCTTATCTGGGCTTCCCCGGTGGTAAAGAATCTGCCTGCAGTGCAGGAGACATGGGCTTGATCCCTGGGTCGGGAAGATCCCCTGGAGGAAGGCATGGCAATTCACTTCAGTATTCTTGCCTGGAGAGTCCCATGGACAGAGCTGCCTGGCAGGCTACAGTCCATAGGGTCGCAAAGAGTCAGACATGCCTAAGCAACTCACACACACACACACACACACACACACACACACGCATAGACTCTGGCCAATCTCCTCAATTACAGGCTCTTTTTTCCCTCTGTGCTCCAATACATACTGCCTTGCTCATCTTTTTTTTTTTTTTTTTAATTTAAATTTTTTAATTTACAAAGGTATGATAACACATTTACAGGAGACTTTGAAAATACAGGATAAGGTTACATATAGTTTCATTATATATTCCAATTTTTTTAAGTAGATAAATTAAGATTTTTAGTTGGAGTTTCAATACTAAGCTCTCAAAAATTAATCTGGCTCAACTTATTCAATAGCTCTAATCTTTCCTCTTCTTTGCTTCAGAACTTGAAGAAAAATGCCTTCCTGCCTGCCACAGAGAATCTGCTTATATTCTGCCTCTGCTACTGCATCCACCCAACCTGGGCTAGTCATTTGCGAACTCTGCTTATACCACCCTCTGGAACTGTTCAGGTCATTAAAAAAATTCTGGGCAGTTTTCTCTTTCTCTAGGTCTCAAAATCATATCCAACATTTGTGGCTTATCTTCTATAGATCTAAAATCATTTCAAAATAAAAGTTTTTTAATCCTAATAATAAGCCTGCGTATGCGCTGAGTTGCTTTAGTCGTGTCTGACTCTTTCGCGAGCCCATGAACTGTAGCCTGCCAGGGTCCCCTGTCCATGAAATTCTCCAGGCAAGAATACGGGAGTGGGTTTCCATACCCTACTCCAGGGGATCTTCCTAACCCAGGGATTGAACTCGCATCTCCTGCTTTATAGGCCCATTCTTTACCGCTGAGTCACTGGGGAAGCCCCTTTGCACAGCCATATATATACTTGTATTTCATTTTCCTAGTAAGATTTTTAAAAAGCACTGGTGATAATTAGTTTTTCTTGAGCTGGATTACTCTGTGGAGATGAGGCATCACTGTCAATTAGTTTCTATTATAAAGCTCTCTCACAGTAATCACAGAAACTGCTAGGTTTTACCATAGTTGCTTTTGAAAAAAAAATATATATATATATATATTCATTTCATACTTACCATCTTGTCTGAGTACTTGTTTCCTTGATTTGGGGGACGACTTGCATGCCAACATCTCTCTCAAGTTGCTTAAGGGTGAAATTTTTATCTGGGTAGGCTGTACATTCAATATAGGCATCTTTCACACTGGAAGCGTTCTGGTCACTGAACTTAATGGGGGCACCAAATTCACTTCGTTTTCGAGAAATCATATATGTGATCTGCAACACAGGTGAGAAGTAAAGGAGACAAAAGTCTCTGGAGAAGAACAGATCTGTGGTCCACAGCACTGGTGCTCTACCCACATCCTCTTGGATGTAATTTCTGTGCACCTTTCCAGGTCCTGCGCTCTCGGTTCCCAAAGCCATCACCTATTGCTCCTCCATGGAGGATGCTCTAGGGCTACCAGGCCACTTTGCCTGATGGTACAAGGAACAGGAAGTGACTGGCAGTTTATATCCTGACCAGGGATAGACAGTAGGAGACACAGGCAAGCCCATCCCTTTTGCTTCTGTTTGGGACAACTCTGAGGTATAACTTATACTCCAGAGTTCCCTAGGGGTGCAGGCTGAAGCTTCCCTCTGCTAGACTTTGGCCTAAGAGTGCACCCCTGCAAGGCTTCTGCCATGTCTCTGTCCTGCTGCTCCCCCCATTCTTTTCTGAGACACTTTAATCACTTGTACACAATTGCTCCTCACAAGGGCTGCTCTGGGAACGCCCTAGTTTCCTAGGGCTGCCGTAATCACAGACCACAGACTAGGTGGCTTAAAGCAACAGGAATTTATTCTCACTTGTTTGCGGAGGCTAGAAGTCTGTAATAAGGATGGATGTGTGTATATATAGCTGATTCCTTTCCTTGTACAGCAGAAACCGACACAATATGGTAAAGCAACTATACCCCAACTTAAAAAAAAAAAAGGAAAAGAGCTGTTAGAGGGTTGGTTCCTTCTGAAGACTCTGCGGGAGAACGGGCTCCCTGCCTCTTTCCTTGCTTCTGCTGTCTCGGCCAGCAATCCTAGGTGTTCCCTGGGGCAGATCCATCACTCCAACCTCTGCCCCCACCTTCCACGGTGTTCTCCGGGTGTCTCTGTCTTCACAACACCATCTTCTTATAAAGATCCCTGCCATATTGGATAAAACTCCCCTTCTTTCCTTTCTGAAGTACTGGAGGGTAGGACTTGAACTTATCTTTCGGGAGGAGATATAATTCAACCCATAACGTGAAGTGAAGTCGCTCAGTTGTGTCCGACTCTTTGCAACCCCATGGACAACAGGCTCCTCCGTCCATGGGATTTTCCAGGCAAGAGCAGTGGAGTGGGTTGCCATTTCCTTCTCCAGGGAACTTCCCCACCCAGGGATCAAACCCAGGTCTCCCACATTGTAGACAGACACTTTACCATCTGAGCCACCAGGGAAGTCACGAAGGTGGTCTAACCCTTGTTATTCAACCCATAACACCCACCTAAGACAGTGACCATTCTTCTATGAAAAGAAAAACCATAACCCCACAGCAAACATAGCAAAGCGTATGGATTCCTCAGGAATAAGTGTTGCTCAGCTCTAGGCAGGTGACCATATTCAAGCTGCTGACCTGTTTTGTAGAGTCCTTAACTGACTCTTCTTCGATTTCTTTTTCACTGCCCATAGAAATCCATGGTTTAGAAATAGGTGGCTTATAAATATATGTTTCTTCAGGAATATGATCTTTGTATTCTTCTTGTTCTTCTGGTAGTTCTGGGGGCTGGAATAAAATAAATAGCATTCTAAAATGTATTCCCAGAAGACAAACTTATAGTTACCAAAGAGGAAAAGGGAAGAGAAATCAGTTAGAAGTTTGGGGTTAACATGTACATACTAATGTGCGTGAATGTGTGTGAACGCGCTCAGTTGTGTCCAATTCTTTGCGACCCTTTGGACTGTAGCCCACCAGGCTCCTCTGTCCATGGGATTTTCCAGGCAAGAATACTGGAGTGGGTTGCCATTTGCTTCTCCAGGGGATCTTCCCAACCCAGGGATCAAACCCATGTCTCCTGTGTCTCCTGTATTGGCAGGTGGATTCTTTACCACTAGCGCCACCTGGGAAGCCCCATATACAAACTACTATATATAAAATAGATAACCAACAAGACCTACTGTATAGCACAGGAAACTACGCTCAAAATTTTGTTATAATCTATAAGGGAAACGAATCTGAAAAAGAATCTATACGTAAGTATATGTGTGTATATATATGTGTGTATGTGTGTATATGTATGTGTGTATGTGTGTATATATATGTCTGAATCACTTTGCTGTACACCTGAAACTAATACAACATTGTAAATCAACTATACTTTAATTTTTTTAAAGAGATAAGTTCAGCAAAAAATATACATATATATATAACCAAATTTAGGTTATAATTATGCACGTATATTTTGCAACAAACTTTACTTTTATATAAATTCATTAAGCTCTCCCTTCTTGTTTTTCTTCTTAGTTGGTTCATGCTGCTCGGTTATGAAAAGGAAACTAAGCAAAAAAGGGAAGAATAAAGGGCAAAAAAGAAAGAATTTAAGGACAAAAAAAGGAAGCTGAAAAAAGAAAAAGATGGGAGAATAAAGGGAAAAGATGTGTGATAAGAATTGAAGAATATGGAATGCTAAAACTTGATAAAATACAAAACTAATTTTCTCTGATTTAATAATGCTTTTTGATAAGAAGATTACATGTATGAATAAACATGATATCCACTAAATTATAAAGAGTGAATGTTTTTTTAAACCAAGATTTCCGCAAGAGGTGCAGAGAAATACAGGTATGGCTATAAATACAGATATAGACCTATAGATGTTTATTGCTGCCTTATTCATAATAGTGAAAAAAATGGGCAATTAAATGAATGTTAGTAGGGAGAGGGTTGATACACTGTGGAATAATCAGAAACTAAAATCTCATAAAACAGTTGGAATGAACAAACTCAATCTGTGTGTATACGATGTCTAAATGTATCAAAATGAATAGATCCTAGAATTTTACAATTCGGTGACAAACAGAAGCTGCAAAACAAGTTGTATAATTTTATGTAAATTTTAAGCAATAAGATATATTATCTGTAGAACATACATACATGGTGACAGTATCAAACCATGGACAAAAGACGACAACAACCTTAGAGCAATACTTCCTTATAGAGATGTTTGAAAAATTGAATTAAGAAGGATGTGTAAGAGGGAGTGAAACGTTATCTGTTATATTTTGTCTCAAAAGACTTTAAAGTAAACATGATAAAATGTCAATATTAACATTTGTTAATTCTGCATAGGTATTTGTTTTACCATGTATACCTTTCTATACACTGGAAATATTCCACCATAATAAAAACTAAAACACAGAGAAAAACCACCATAAAAATGAAATTGAAAATGTTGACTAACAAATATACCAAATTTTAAAAGTCTTAGGTATTTTAAAACTCTATGGCGTTCTTTTATTTTTTCTTGCTACTGGGCAACCATGCAAACTCCTCTGTCTCCCTCACTTTGAATACACTTCCTCATGAGGATGCTAGACCGGAAGGCAACTTGTTACCTTTCATGACCACTTTGAACGCAACACCCCAGAGGTGAATTGACTTCTTTTCCTTGGAAACTACCATTCTTTTATTTTTTGCTTATCTTTGACACCCCGTTCCCTTCAACTGCCCACTGACCAAGTTGTCTTTTCAAACGTTTGCTTTTGAATAATCATAGCAAACATGTATGAAGCCCCAGCTTTGTGTCAGGCACTGTACAAAGGGCTTTTCCTGTTTTGGCTTATTTAATCTTCTTGACAGCTCTACTGGTACCACCGTTTTGCAGATGAGAGGCTCAGTAACTTACCTGAAGTCATGGAGATGGCAGGACAAGAACCAGGAATATAGGCCAACGAATGGCTGAGAGCAGATTCACAGTTTCCACTCTCATTGGGTAAGGGAAGGGCAAAGAAGACGTCTTAGCTACCTCACTGCACACTTACTGCTCACCTACTCTAGGTCCCAGAGAATCAGAGCCAAACGAGAATAATCATGAACATGTCTGCTCCCCACCCCCAGAGGCAGTGCTTCCTTCTGACAATCAACAGGTTGCACTGACTTAGGGTGTGCTTACATTTAAATAGTTTTCCTTGCCCTCTTCAGTTCCAATAAGATAAAAGTTAAGTCCATACTTGAAGTCTCTATCGTAAACAAGGAGAAGCTCATCTCCAGGATATTCCTACAAAAACATAATCAAAAGAGAAGGTTAATGTTCAGCAGTCATTCAGTTTACTCAGATATTGACACAAAATTAATATTTCTTTAATCAATCAATCATAGAAGATGACCATAATGCTAATCTATTGTTAATAACCCCAAATTGCAAAGTTATTTTATTAACTTACAAAAGCTCTTGAAACACAATGGCTGGAAAATTGGCTATCAGTTCAGTTCAGTTCATTTCAGTTCAGTTGCTCAGTCGTGTCCGACTCTTTGCGACCCCATGAATCACAGCACGCCAAGCCTCCCTGTCCATCACCATCTCCCGGAGTTCACTCGGACTCACGTCCATCGAGTCAGTGATGCCATCCAGCCATCTCATCCTCTGTCGTCCCCTTCTCCTCCTGCCCCCAATCCCTCCCAGCATCAGAGTCTTTTCCAACGAGTCAACTCTTCTCATGAGGTGGCCAAAGTACTGGAGTTTCAGCTTTAGCATCATTCCTTCCAAAGAAATCCCAGGGTTGATCTCCTTCAGAATGGACTGGTTGGATCTCCTTGCAGTCCAAGGGACCCTCAAGAGTCTTCTCCAACACCACAGTCAAAAGCATCAATTCTTCGGCACTCAGCCTTCTTCACAGTCCAACTCTCACATCCATACATGACCACAGGAAAAACCATAGCCTTGACTAGACGGACCTTTGTTGGCAAAGTAATGTCTCTGCTTTTGAATATACTATCTAGGTTGGTCATAACTTTCCTTCCAAGGAGTAAGCGTCTTTGAATTTCATGGCTGCAATCACCATCTGCAGTGATTTTGGAGCCCCCCAAAATAAAGTCTGACACTGTTTCCACTGTTTCCCCATCTACTTCCCATGAAGTGATGCCATGATCTTAGTTTTCTGAATGTTGAGCTTTAAGCCAACTTAAATAACCCAATACAAAATTAAAAGTTTAAGAAAGAAAGGAAAAAAATAAAAAGCACAATGGGTTCAGGGAAATTTACCATGCAATTTTATTCCTAACAAGGAAAAAAAGAAGTATTCCTTTTATCTGGTGTTGCACTCTTTAGCATGTTTGCAGACAAATTAGGACTAAAATTATGAATGTTTACAATCAAAGCAGTATGGGAAAATAGAGTAGGTTCCCTTTCTAGTTAAAAACAGGGCAAGAACGAGCTTTTCTGGGTGTGGAATAAGACAATCTGTCACTGATAGGAGTTTGTTTTTCACAAAGGGTCATTGAGAAGGATTCCCGAAGAGACATGGACAAGATATCAAAGTCAGATTTGAGCTCAAGAATCTCTTCAAATTTTGCGATTATGTATCAGGAACATCTTGAGGTAAGGCTGAAAAATAAAGAGGGGTGACATACTTACCTGAACAATGTTTTTGACTGGGTAGAAATCAGATACTGCAGCTCTGTTTGCAAAGTCTGCAAAAATATCTTCTTTTTTGATAAGTTTGTAAGGTTGTTCTTCCGTGACATCTTCTTCTACTCTGCAGTTAAATATTTCCTGGGTCTTGGTAGTTAACACTAAAGGATAAATTTCTGGATGACCTGGGAAAGGCAAAGTGAATTTAGACATTAAATACAACCATTTAAAATATGAACACTAGGAAATATGCAGTTGTTTGCTTTAAATAATTGTCTTGGTTAAAATTTTAAAAGACTTTAAAATCATTGTTCATATTTTAAAAGTAAGTTTGTCCATTATAAGAAATGTCAGCAAATAAATTTATTTATAAAACAGAAACAGACTCACAGACTTAGAAAACAAACTTACGGTAACCAAAGGGGAAATGTGGTGGGGGAGAGTGGGAAATTGGGAGTTTGGGACTGACATATACTCACTATTATATTTAAAATAGATAATAAATAAGGACCTACTGATTAGCACAGGGAACACTACTCAATGTTCTGTAAAAACCTAATAGGAAAGAATCTGAAAAACAATAGATATATGGATGTGTGTAACTGAATCACTTCTTTGTACAGAAGAAACTAACACAACATTGTAAATCAACTATACTCGAAAATGAAATAAAATTTTTGAAATGTCAAAAAGAGAAAAAGGCAGAAATAACAATTACCCATAATACTATCTCTCCAGAGAGAACCTATATTAATTGTTTGTTTCATTCTAGTCACTCCATACATATTAATAGTATCTTAAATGAAATTCTAAATCCTGCCTTTCATATTTACCATTATGTCAGTAGAATTTTACTATAACATTATATAATTTTTCTAATGCATCGGTTCAAACTAGTGTAATTCTGTAGCATAGTTTTTAATCACTCTGTTGTTGGGAAGCATTACTTTTATTTTTCTAATTTGTTTTTAATGATTATAAACAATTCTTTGGCCACCTCATGCGGAGAGTTGACTCATTGGAAAAGACTCTGATGCTGGGAGGGATTGGGGGCAGGAGGAGAAGGGGACGACAGAGGATGAGATGGCTGGATGGCATCACCGACTGGATGGACGTGAGTCTGAGTGAACTCCGGGAGTTGGTGATGGACAGGGAGGCCTGGTGTGCTGCGATTCATGGGGTCACCAAGAGTCGGACACGACTGAGCGACTGAACTGAACTGAACTGAACTGAACTGACAAACAAATATCTAGTTTATAAAGTTTTATCACATTTCAAATTCTTTTCTTAGGATAGGTTTTAAAAGTGAAATTTTGGTTTGAAGGTATTATCGCCCTTTTAGGCTCTAACCTAAACCTGTATTGCCTTCCTAAAACACCCCTCCCTCACTGTTCACCTGCTGCTCTCTCTCACGAGGTGACTTCATTTGCCCTCACAGAGAAAATTCTATCTGTACAGCAAAGAATCCTGCAACAGCCTGCAGCCCAGCCCACCAGCTGATCAGCACAAGCCCTGACTTTCTGCCTTCCCCTCCAGTCTGAAGACCTGCCTACCCCTCTTCGCCCTTCCCTGCCCATCAATGCTTCCTCCCTACTGACATTCCTACCTCTGTGCTGTTTGCCCTTAGTAGGCCCTTCAATAGGTACCTCTGCTCCCCAGGGCTCTTTTTCACAGTCAAACTTGTTATTCAGTTCTTCACATCTAAAGCTACTGACTTTCCAATTAGGTCATATTGGTAAACCTGGCAGTGAGGAGGAAGGTGGGATAGGGAGTTCCTTTTCCCTCCTCTGGTTCCCCAATCCCAGAACTGCCCTCAGAAGAGGAGGAGGGGAGGTTCAGGAGGCTTCCATTCCTCTTCTTCCTGTCCTTTTGCCCCCACCCCAGGTCAGTGCTGGGCAGCAGCAGGTCCTAGGACAGTGGATGGAAGGGAACAAGGTATCATTTTGCCTGTTGCCATCTCCTCTCTCAAGCCTTCTTCTCCTTTTCTTTTTCTTTTTATCATCATTAGCTTCTACCACCCCAGTCTCAGTTCTGCGTTTACCCCCAGAACTCTGTCCCCTAACTACAAGCTCCCAGAGTCCCAGAACCCACGCTCATCCTCTCCAGGCCCCACACCTGGGTGTCTGACACCCTCCCTCCACTGTTCAACAAGAGCGTCATCGAGGGGAGAAGGGCAAGTGGCCTTTCAAGTAGGAATTGTAAGCTTATTTTCCCACAGAAACCCTGACTTCTAGCCCTCGTGGCTCAATGATATAATTATTCAGGTAATTTGGGGTTTTTTAGTTTCTATAGGCACAACACTGATTATATATGGAAATACATTGCAAAGTACAATCAGTTGGCATAATAAGCAAACATTTGGAATGTAAGTTGTTGACAAATTAGAAACAAATTCCCAGTTTTTATCTCCTGAAAAATACTAATCTTAACACCTGGCATACAGGAGGTGCTCAAAAAACAACTGTTGACTTGATTCACATGCAAGTTATCCTTTAAAATCATACTGCTAGCTATAATTTTCAGTGTCCAATGCCTAGTACATTTAACTCAGATGACCATTATATCTACTACTGCGGGCAGGAATCCCTTAGAAGAAACGGAGTAGCCATCATAGTCAACAAAAGAGTCTGAAATGCAGTACTTGGATGCAGTCTCAAAAACGACAGAATGATCTCTGTTCATTTCCAAGGCAAACCATTCAATATCATAGTAATCCATGTCTATGCCCTGAACAGTAATGCTGAAAAAGCTGAAGTTAAACAGTTCTATGAAGACCTACAAGACCTTCTAGAATTAACACCCCAAAAAGATGTCCTTTCCATTATAGGGGACTGGAATGCAAAAGTAGGAAGTCAAGAAACACCTGGAGTAACAGGCAAATTTGGCCTTGGAGTACAGAACGAAGCAGGGCAAATGCTAATAGAGTTCTGCCAAGAGAATGCACTGGTCATAGCAAACACCCTCTTCCAACAACACAAGAGAAGACCCTACACATGGACATCACCAGGTGCTCGACAGCAAAATCAGATTGATTATATTCTTTGCAGCCAAAGATGGAGAAGCTCTACACAGTCAGCAAAAACAAGACCGAGAGCTGACTGTGGCTCAGATCATGAACTTCTTATTGCCAAATTCAGACTGAAATTGAAGAAAGTGGAGAAAACCACTAGAACATTCAGGTATGACCTAAATCAAATCCCTTATCACTATACAGTGGAAGTGAGAAATAGATTTAAGGGACTAGATCTGATAGAGCACCTGATGAACCATAGACGGAGGTTCATGACATTGTACAGGAGACAGAAATCAAGACCATCCCCAAAGAAGAAATGCAAAAAAAGCAAAATGGCTGTTTGAGGAAGCCTTCCCTGGTGGTGCAGAGGTTAAAGCGTCTGCCTGAAATGTGGGAGATCTGGGTTCGATCCCTGGGTCAGGAAGATCCCCTGGAGAAGGAAATGGCACCCCACTCCAGTATTCTTGCCTGCAGAATCCCATGGACGGAGGAGCTTGGTGGCCTATAGTCCACGGGTCGCAAAGAGTCAGACACAACTGAGCGACTTCATTTTCACTTTCCACTTTACAAATAGCTGTGAAGAGGGAAGTGAAAAGCAAAGGGAAAAGGAAAGATATACCCATTTTAATGAAGAGTTCCAAAGAATAGCAAGGAGAGATAAGAAAGCCTTCCTCAGTGACCAATGCAAAGAAATAGAGGAAGACAACAGAATAGGAAAGACTAGAGATCTCTTCAAGAAAATTAGAGATACCAAGGGAACACTTTGTGCAAAGATGGGCTCAATAAAGGACAGAAATGGTATGGACCCAATAGAAGCAGAAGATATTAAGAAGAGGTGGCAAGAATACACAGAAGAATTGTACCAAAAAGAGCTTCACAACCAAGATAACCATGATGGTGTGATCACTCACCTAGAGCCAGACATCCTGGAATGTGAAGTCAAGTGGGCCTTAGAAAGCATCACTATGAACAAAGCTAGTGGAGGTGATGGAATTCCGTTTGAGCTATTTCAAATCCTGAAAGATGATGCTATGAATGTGCTGCACTCAATATGTCAGCAAATTTGGAAAACTCGGCAGGGGCCACAGGACTGGAAAAGGTCAGTTTTCATTCCAATCCCAAAGAAAGGCAATGCCAAAAAATGCTCCAACTACTGCACAATTGCACTCATCTCACATGCTAGTAAAGTAAAGCTCAAAATTCTCCAAGTTAGGCTTCAGCAATACGTGAACCATGAAATTGCAGATGTTCAAGCTGGTTCTAGAAAAGGCAGAGGAACCAGAGATCAAATTGCCAACATCCTCTGGATCATGGAAAAAGCACAAGAGTTCCAGAAAAACATCTATTTCTGCTTTATTGACTATGCCAAAGCCTTTGACTGTGTGGATCACAACAAACTGTGGAAAATTCTGAAAGAGATGGGAATACCAGACCACCTGACCTGCCTCTTGAGAAACGTGCATGCAGGTCAGGAAGCAACAGTTAGAACTGGACATGGAACAACAGACTGGTTCCAAATAAGAAAAGGAGTATGTCAAGGCTGTATATTGTCACCCTGCTTATTTAACTTATATGCAGAGTACATCATGAAAAACGCTGGGCTGGAGGAAGCACAAGGTGGAATCAAGATTTCCAGGAGAAATATCAATAACCTCAGATATGCAGATGACACCACCCTTATGGCAGAAAGTGAAGAGGAACTAAAGAGCCTCTTGATGAAAGTGAAAGAGGAGAGTGAAAAAGTTGGCTTAAAGCTCAACATTTAGAAAACTAAGATCATGGCATCTGGTCCCATCACTTCATGGGAAATAGATGGGAAACAGTGGAAACAGTGGCTGACTTTATTTTGGGGGGCTCCAAAATCACTGCAGATGGTGATTGCACCCATGAAATTCAAAGACGCTTACTCCTTGGAAGGAAAGTTATGACCAACCTAGATAGCATATTCAAAAGCAGAGACATTACTTTGCCAACAAAGGTCCATCTAGTCAAGGCTATGGTTTTTCCAGTGGTCATGAATGGATGTGAGAGTTGGACCATAAAGAAAGCTGAGCGCCGAAGAATTGATGTTTTTGAACTGTGGTGTTGGAGAAGACTCTTGAGAATCCCTTGGACTGCAAGGAGATCCAACCAGTCCATCCTAAAGGAGATCAGTCCTGGGTGTTCATTGGAAGGACTGATGTTGAAGCTGAAACTCCAATACTTTGGCCAACTGATGCAAAGAGCTGACTCATTTGAAAAGACCCTGATGTTGGGAAAGATTGAGGGCAGGAGAAGGGGACGACAGAGGATGAGATGGTTGGATGGCATCAGCGACTCAATGGACGTGGGTTAAGGTGGACTCTGGGAGTTGGTGATGGACAGGGAGGCCTGGCGTGCTGCAGTTCATGGGGTCGCAAAGAGTTGGACACAACTGAGTGACTGAACTGTACTGAACTGAATGCCTAGTAAGAGTTCTTACAGTTTTGCCTTAGAAAACCACTAGGTGGAACCGTGAGACCCACACAGAGCTAGAGCTGGAAAGGACAGCCACCTGGCTGTCTTTCATGAACAGAGGTGCTCACAAAGGCCAGAAAAGCTTCCTACCACCCAAGAAACTGGAAGGGCAGAGACCAAGATGTGTTCTATGTCACCCACTGTCACTAAACATACTTCAAATCCTACTGGGAGATTTTGTCATAAAAATAATCCTTTCACACTAACTGAGCATTAAAAAAATATTTGGCTGCCCTGGGTCTTAGTTGCAGCATATGGGATCTAGTACCCTGACCAGGGGTTGTACCTGGGCTCCCCTGCGTGGGAGAGCAGAGTCAGCCACTGGATCCCCAGGGAAGTCACTAACTTGTCTTTTTCAAGGCAACTTTAATATAGGATCTTACATTCCTTTATCTAGAAGGTAGTAGTATTACTAGCCTGTTTCTGGCTGGGATCTACAATCAGTAGTAACTGTAGGCAACTAGTAGCCAGTAGACCACACAGAACTACTATAGTCTAGTACCTCCACGCCCTATCTGAACAATGGCCAAACTAAACAGAGCAAGGCCTGACACTTCTGGACACCCCAAGGATCTCTGGCTAAATTTAATGAAAGAATTGCTGTTATTTAGGCTTTGAGACCTGCACTGAAGACAGCACTGTAAGTGCATAACAATGAGGCTCTGGTGATTTGTGGTGAGATGGGCTCTGGGCTCTGCCGTGCCTCTAGCAGAGTGGGCAACTGGCTGGTCCAGGAGGGTGAGAAAGATGCTGGAGCAGAGCAGAAGGCATGCAGGGCCTCCTGAAGCTTGTAGAGGTCAGAAGTGCTTCCACGGGGGCAAGACCTGCTGGGCATTTTACCAGCCCACTGCAGTGAGTGAATGACAGCATCAGCGAAAAACAGCCTGTTGTATAAAAGCTTCTGGGAAGCACCTACTGCCAGGCACTGTTCCAAGCACATTACACAGATTATTAATTTATTTACTCTTTATAACAACATTCTGAAGACATTATTGTAACTGCCTGCATTTTTTAGCTGAGAAAACTGAAGCCCTCAGAGTACGAATAAAGTATCCAAGGTCAGGGGCTAGGAATTAGATATAGGGGACCTAGGTTCCAAACCAAATTCCCTGCACTGTATCTAGCATGCTGTACTTTCTCTCAAATGTGTGAACACAGAGTAGCACAGGAGAGGGTCCTGCTCCTCTTCACACACAGTCAGGGAGGTAACAAAGGTACATTGCACAGGATGTGGTGAGTGCAGTTATTCACCTAGTAGCTTGGTAGAGCAGGGGTTCAAGACAGACTCAAGCTCTCCACAACTAACTCGCTGGGAATCCTATGTGCACAAGGATGCAGGCTGTGCAGTACAAATCACAGGCCACACGGCAATTAGGCCAATCCTGCATACCGAACCCGTATGTACATAAGTCCCATGCATTCATCCATATCTTTCTTTTAACATTTTGATTTACTCTTCTGAAAATAGTGCTAGTGAGATATAACCGATAAATAATAAGCCATAGATATTTAAAGTCTACAAATTGATTAATAAATGCATTGACCCATGAAACTATCACCACAATCAAGATAAACAACACAACCATATTACACAAAAATTTCTCTCTGCCCCTTCTCCCAGCACCCCTCCTTATTCCCAGGCAATCAGTGATCTGCTTTCCATTTCTATAGATCAGTAGTTTGTTTTTTATGGACTATTTATCAGTTTAGTTCAGTTCAGTCGCTCAGTTGTGTCCGACTCTTTGAAACCCCATGAATCACAGCACGCCAGGCCTCCCTGTCCATCACCAACTCCTGGAGTTCACTCAGACTCATGTCCATCGAGTCCATGATGCCATCCAGCCATCCCATCCTCGGTCACCCCTTTCTCCTCCTGCCCCCAATCCCTCCCAACATCAGAGTCTTTTCCAATGAGTCAACTCTTCTCATGAGGTGGCCAAAGTACTGGAGTTTCAGCTTCAGCATCATTCCCTCCAAAGAAATCCCAGGGTTGATCTCCTTCAGAATGGACTGGTTGGATCTCCTTGCAGTCCAAGGGACTCTCAAGAGTCTTCTCCAACACCA
This sequence comes from Ovis aries, assembly GCF_016772045.2. NCBI lineage: Eukaryota > Metazoa > Chordata > Mammalia > Artiodactyla > Bovidae > Ovis > Ovis aries. Next base: position 62,095,625 of record NC_056054.1, on the reverse strand, counting down.
CAGTTCAAAAGCATCAATTCTTCGGTGCTCAGCCTTCTTCACAGTCCAACTCTCACATCCATACATTACCACAGGAAAAACCATATCCTTGACTAGACGGACCTGCATGTTATATGCTTTTTGTTTGCCTTCTTTTGCTTAGCACGATTATTTTGAAATTCATTTATATTGTTGCACATAGCAAGAGCTCATTCTTTAGCTCATTCTGACTAGAATTTCATAAAACAGAAAACCAGTTAGGCAAAGACTTCTTAGGATTTACAGTTTGGGGTGTTTTTTTCTAGGAAATTTTTGCCTAATCCAAGGTCACAAATATTTTTCTCCTATGTTTTCTTCCAGAAGTTTTATAATATCTGGTTTTACATTTAGGTCTATGATCCATTTTGAGATAATTTTTGTATGTGATGTGCAGTATGGTTTGAAGTTCACTTTTTTGCCTGTAGATATCCAATTGTTTCAAAATCGTTTATTGAAAAGACTGTCTCTTCTCCTTTTGTTGAAAATCAATTGACCATATATATGTGAGTTCATTTTTGGACTCTTCATTCTCATTTATTAATCTATTTCCCTACCGTTACAGTAACAACAGTTAATGCAAACCTTCTCTGTGACCGCCCTGTGGTCTAATTTCCCTTCTAATCGCCCTAATTTCCCTTCTGCCTCATGCTCATGAGATGAGTGTCACTACCTCATTCTTCAGATGGGGAAGAAGCTCAAAAAAGGTGAAGTCATTTGTGGCCACAGTCTTTAAGTGGCAGAATTATGACTCAAACCACATCTGTCTAATTCCAAAAGCTGTGCTCTTAATTTCTTGTGGTAAACAGAATAATGCTTCCCCCAAAGACAGCCATATCCTAATTCCCGAAACCTGTGAACAGGTTGCCTTACATGGCAAAAGAGACTTGCAGGTGTGATTAAGGTCAGGATCTTGAGATGAGAAGGTTATTGGGCTTCTGAGGTGGGTCACGTGAAATCACAAGGGTCCTTATAAGATGAAGGCTGGAGGGTCAATATCAAGGAGGAGAGGTGACAGGGAGGCAGAGGTCAAAGTCAGAGAAAGATTAGAAGATGGTACGCTGCTGGTTTTGAAGACAGAGGAAGGGGCCAAGAGTCAATTAACACTGGGAGCCTTTAGGTGGTAAAGGTAAGAAAACAGACTATCCCTTCAGAGACTCCAGAAGAACCAGCCCTATGAGCAATTTGATTTTACCCCAGGGAAAGCAATTTCAGATTCAATATAATACAGTACAATAATAAATTTGTGGTGACTTGTTACATTGGCCATAAGCCATTAATATACCATGGATGTTCTAACCTGTATTAAAGTGTGACCCATAATTTGGGTAAATTATTTAACTTTTGGGAGTCACAGCACCTCCATCTTCTAATGGCCACAGTAACGCTAACTTCCTAGGGCTAAAGCAATTAGAGAAGTATTCCTGACACAAAGCTCAATAAATGTTAATCACACATCATCTCTAGAAACCTCCAGACACTGACTGTTAGGGCCTTGGTGGTGATGATTTAGTAGGTAAGTAGTATCCAACTCTTGCAACCCCATGGACTGTAGCCTGCCAAGCTCCTCTGTCCATGAGATTCTCCAGGCAAGAGTACTGGAGTGGCTTGCCATTTCCTTCTTCAGGGCCTCTTCCCCACCCAGGGACTGAACCTGTGTCTCCTGCATTGCAAGCAGATTCTTTACTGTCTGAGCCACCAAGGAAGGCTGTTAGAGCCTTAGGAGACATTTTTTTTAGCTAGTCTGTTGATCCCTTTGTCCTTGGTAGGAGACGGAATCCTACTCTCAAGCAGCATGACAGCCCCAAGCCTTGAGTGACAGTTGGCAATTACAGGAGCCCACAGCAAGGGAGTCTGGGAGTAGAGAGTAGAGACAGAGGTTGTAGGACAAAGGGATGCTAAATCAAACCCCTCAACTCTCACTACAAAGTGCTGAAATTTCTTTTTTCTTCCTTAAAGAAACATGCATGCATGCATACTAAGTCATGGATCTGCTTACTCGTTATTTAGTCAGAAAATATTTACTGAGCACCTACTATGCAAAAAACATGGTGCTAGTGTTGGGTATACAATCTAGAGGGGGAGACAGATGTTAAGCCTATAAATACCCTCAGAAACAAGGACAAATGGTGACAAGTGCTACCTAGGAGAAAACTGGCTGAGAGATAGAACATAGAACGAAGCAGGGCGGGAGTGCTGCTGGTCTATCTAGAAAGTAAGAATAGGGAAAGCAATGTATTCATTCACTCACTCAATCAGCAAATATTTATTGAGTGTTTATTCTGTATCAAGATGGGCACTGGGGTACAGGGGTAAACAAGGGTTTCTGTTCTCCTGAAGCTTGCGTGTATGCAAGAAAGAAACAGAGAGAGAGAAAGAAAGGGAGAGAGGGAGGAGAGAAGTGTAGGAGGGAGAGAGAGAAGAGAGAGGGTGAGAGGTAGCGAGCATACGCAAGGACGAGTCAGCATGGGTGTGTGTGTGATTAGGATATAAATGCACAAATAAATAAATATGCTCCCTTCTCATTATTCACAAATTTTGTACTTGCAAATTCACTTTCTAAAATGCATTTGTAACCCAAGATCAATAGTTGTGGCACTTTCACGTTCACTAGTGGACATGCTTTAAGGCGGCAAAAAATGTGAGTTACCCAATGTACATGTGGCCAAGGAGGCTCTACCATCTTCTACTTGCTGTCAAGCCAGTGTCCTTTCTACCGTTGATGTGGGGTCACATTTCTTGTGCTTTGTGTTGGTGATTTGCCTGTTTAAAATGGTCCCTGAGCTTACAGCTAGAGTGCTGTCTAGTGTTCCTACGTGCAAGAAGGCTGTGATGTACTTTACAAGAAAACATGTGCATTATTAGATAAACATGCCAGGCCTGACTTACAGTGTTGTTGGCTGTGAGTTCAATGTTAGTGAATCAACAATATATGTGTTTCCCTGTTTCTAAACATGAACTGCATGATCTAAGAAAACTCGAAGAGAAAGTTTCAACAACAATGACAAAAATAAAAGTTGTTAGAATAAGATCATTTAGCCTCTAAAAGTAGGAACATCATCAGTTTGGTTGTTTAAGTTCTAGTCTATTTGCTTAAAAATCAGCTTCTTTCCTTGAAATAATAGAACCCTAAGATGACGTCCAGATACATGTTGCCCGTGAGCCAGAGTTTGAAAAACATTTTTATAAAAAAGCAACAACTTTATTGTTACAAAATAAACAACACACTCTATAGTTTCAAAAGGTCTCTCAACAATCATAGGATGTTAGATTTTTAAGAGACTGTTCAGTTTGAAATTCTCTCTTCCACTCTTTCAATCTTTCTTCAAAAATTTTATTTTATATTCTAAATAACATGATGTACTTTTAGTATATGCACATTTTCTTCAATCATTTCAATTTATAGTATTCTCCCTTGCTTGTTGCATATTAAAATGTTGCAGAACTGGGGACATGGATTCTGAATTGTATTTCCACTTACCCATGCTCTCCATATTCAAGGGTTCTGCTTCTTCACTAACTAGAATATAATAAAATGATGTTAAATTTACATTTTTGAATCAGATATGTATCTTAGTCTTCTACCAAGTCTTAAAACATAAAACACAAAAGCAAATAAACAATGAAGATTTAAGCTATTTATTAATAATCAAATAGAAACTGAATAATTGTCTTTCTCACCGAATAATCTCATAATGATATATTTGCTATAACATTTATGTCATTTATTATATGATATTTAGTTGATATTATAATGATATGAATAAAAATAATAATAAATCCCCATATTTTGAATTCCACTTGCATTTGACTTTATGACAGCAAAAACTGTTTGAGAGATAAAACCATGATTGTTTCGGCTGCTAACAGATGTACAAATACTAAATCCATAAAAATCCCATAAATGAAAAAACAGTCCTACCAGGTAATGGCATTTTGGTTTTGGCATGTTTTGTTTTCTTTCGTTTTTGAGGTTTTGGAGCCATGGCTCAGATTTTCAGCTGCATAAAGAGAGGATATCATTAGCATCATTTATAGTTTCAAATAGTAAGTATTATCATCTAATAAACATAAGAATATATTTCCTAAGTTTTGTCTTTGGCTAAATCATCATGTGAGTTTCCCTAGTGGTTCACTAGTAAAGAATCTGCCTGCCAGTGCAGGAGACACAGATTCAATCTCTGGGTGGGGAAGATACCCTGGAGAAAGAAATGTCAACCCACTGCAGTATTCTTGCTTGGAGGATTCCAAGGACAGAGGATCCTAGTGGGCCACAGTCCATGGGGTCACAAGAGCTGGACATGACTTAGCAACTAAACAACAGCAAATCAACATGTATCTTCACAAGGCAACAACAGTCTTCCTAGTGAGATCTTGCCATTCCAGGGGAGCCATTCAGCTGAAGCTGAAGTTTTGGCAAGAGACACGTCAAGGTTTCCGCCACAGATCCTGCCACGGAAGCACAAAAGAGGACACTGGATCCCCTGCCTCCTGCTACTGTTTCCATTTCAGGAAGCTGCTCTGTGCTCCCCTGTGCCCGGCAAGTGTCCCAGCTACAAACACAGGCCTAAAGTCCATAGGCAGGCACAGACTCACAATGTGTATATATATGCATGATTTTTGAATGATATAAATAAACCTAGACAGCATATGAAAAAGCAGAGATGTCACTTTGCCGACCAAGATCCATATAGTCAAAGCTATGATTTTTTTAGTAGTCAAGTATGGATGTAAGAGATGAACCATAAACAAGGCTGAGCACTGAAGAATTGATACTTTTCAATTGTGGTGTTGATGAAGACTCTTGAGAGTCCCTTGAACTGCAAGGAGAGAAAGCCAGTTAATCCTAAAGGAAATCAACCCTGAATATTCATTGGAAGGACCGATGTTAAAACTGAAGCTCCAATACTTTGGCCACCTGATATGAAAAGCCAACTCATTGGAAAAAACTCTGATGCTGGGAAAGATTAAGGGCAGGAGGGGAAAGGGGAGACAGAGGATGAGATTGTTGGATGGCATCATTGACTCAATGGACGTGAGACTGAGCAAACTCTGGGAGATGGTGAAGCCTGGCGTGCTGCAGTCTATGGGGCTGCAAAGTGCAGACACCACTTAGAATGAAAAACAACCAAATTTAAGTAGTACTTTTGTCCTAGAATGTGTACATGTAACCATTGTGTCTTTATTTGCACTCTCAGAGAATACCTCCAAAAGTTTTCTGTGGAATTACTCAACAATTTTGACAGGATATAACATGTCCAAGGTCATTGCCATGACACTAAATCCCTGTCATCTCAATGATCAGCTCTGATCCGTCTTGTTAGATGGGTAAGATGTGATTTCAGGAGTTTGACCAGCAGGGATTAAAAATAGACCCTTCTACCAGCTTAGTGGCCTTAGGCTAATTATTGTGCAATGGATGGCTCTGACCCACTGTTTCAGCCTGTTGAGCCTCCTCCATCCTACTTCCCAGCCTTAGTGCAATTTCACATCTTGGACCTAGTCTTCTTCTCAGAAGATTCTTATCAATGTACCCGTCTCTATATTCTATCCCAGCTATATTTGACTTAAAATACACAGAAACCTTGTGAAGGTCACCCAAACTCACCTGACGTGCACACACACACACCCCCACACACTGTTTATTTCACAAATACTTACTGAGTGACTATAATGTGCCAGATGCTTTCCTAAGTATTAGGAATATAGCTGTGAAGAAATTGGCAAAAGCCCTGCCCTGATAGAGCTTGTGTTCTAGTGGGGAAAGAGACAGCAAAGAAAGGAACAAAATAATCAGTCCCTCAAATGATGATAACTATTAAGGAGAAAAGGAAAAGCAGAGGTGGGTGTAGGAGGAGAGAGAGTGCACGCAGGGAGACCTCACGTAAGCAACATTGAAGCAAAGTCCCAAGAGAAGGGAGGGAGCCGGAAATGCAGGTATCTCAGGAAGGAAAGGGTATTTCCAGGCGGAGGGAATGGTAGGTGTAGTGATTCTGGGGCAAGTGTTTGTGTGGCGCTTCAGGAAAACGCAAGAAGGTCGTGATGGTTGGAGCAGAGAGACTCAGGGGAAGACTAGGACCTGAAGTTGGTTGGAGAGGTAATGCAGCTATATTAACAGTCAGTTTTGCTGTAGAAACAAATGCTCTTTACTGCTCAGTAACATGCAACAGCAAACATTTCTTTCTTCCCATGTTCTTTATTATGGCTGTGGGTGAGATGTTGGTTCCAGTCTTTTTCTGCGACACAGGCTGAAGGAGCAGTGCCTATTTGACACATACTACTTTTGCGGCAGAAGAAAAAGTAAGAGCTAATAAAATTGAGTAATGCTTTCTAACTCTTCTCCTTGACACTGGTGCACTGTCCTTTTTCCTGCTTACATTCCATTGGCTCAACCAAATCACACAGTCAATCCTGATAAGGGGGTAAGAATGTATGCTTGCCTAGGAATGGGTCGGAATGATGATCCTCCTACAAGGGAGGTGGATAGTTGGGGGCAATTATATAATGTACCACAAGAGGGCTAGGTCATGGAGAAGGACTTTGGGTTTCACTGTGAACGAAGTGGGGAGCTTTGGATGTTTTTGAGCTGGGGAGTTACCTCACTTGACTTGATTCACATTTTGAGAATCACTGTGGCTGCTGTGATGCCAAGACTACAGCAAGGAAAGAACTGAAGTAGAGAATCCAATTAAAAGACAGTCAATTATCCAAGAAAGAGATAGTGGCAGTTTAGATCAGGGAGGTGAGAGTGGGATGGAAAAACTGACTGGATTCAGGATAGATTTTGTAGAACCCACAGTATTTGCTGATGACTTGGATGCAGGTTCTGGGAGAAAGAAAGAAATCAAGGATGACTTTAGTGAGTTTTGCCTCAACAACTGAAAGCATAGGTTTGCTGTTTATTGAGATGGGAATTCCCCAGGAAGAATCGTTTTGAAAGGGAAGATTGGGAGCTCAATTTGGGGCATGTGAAATAGACTATATACTGAGAGGATGGAGGTTCATTTTCTTTCCTATTATTGTGACCTCTGTAACTGGCACAGTATATGTACCAAGAAAAATTGTTAATGATTCCTTGGTCCTTCTTCCCCTTCTTCTATTCTTAGCTTATGAAATTCCAATCTAAAAAAAAAAGGCTTCTACGTAAACTGTGAATAACTTCCCTGGTGGCTCAGATGGTAAAGAATTTGTTTGCAAAGCAGGAGACCCATGTTTCATCCCTGGGTTGGGAAGATCCCTTGGAGAAGGGAGTAGCTATTCACTCCAGTATTCTTGCCTGGAGAATTCCATGGACAGAGGAGCCTTTTGGGCTACTGTCAATGGGGTGGACATGACTGAGTGACTAACGGCTTCACTCTTCTTTTTTTCTATGAATAAGCAGTATGCATGCTGTATTAGTGTTCTATTGCTGCTAAAACAGTTATCACAAACTTAGTGTCTTAAAACAGTAAAAATTTATCTCACGGTTCTATAGTTTCAAAGTCTGGTTAAAATCAATGTATCAACAAGGAAATGCATCAACATTTCCATCCTTTCTAGAGGTTCTAGGGGAGAATTCATCTCCTTGCCTTTTCCTACTACTGGAGGACCTCAGCATTCCTTGGCTTGTGGGCACTCTGGCTCTATCTTCAAAACCACTGATGGTGGGTTTAAGTCCTTCTCGCATAGAATATTCTTACCTTCTCTTCCTCCTCCCTCTTCCACTTTTAAGAACCCTGGTGATTACCTTGGACTCACCTCTATAATAAAGGATGATCTTTCTCTTTTAAGGTCAACCGATTAGCAATTTGAAGTTCACCTACAAATTTAATTCTTCTTTGCCACATGAAGTAAAATAATCACAGGTTCCAGACAGGTGCCACTTGAATGTATAGGTCTCAGCTTAACATAAACCATCCCAAGAAACGTCAAATCAATTATATGCGCCCAGTTCTCTTCAAATGTTGCTATTAAATGTGCATGGGTGTCCTCAGTCACTCAGCCATGTCCAACTCTTTGTGACTCCACGGACTGTAGCCTTCCAGGCTCCTCTGTACCTGGGACTTCCCAGGCGAGAATACTGGAGTGGGTTGCCGTTTCCTTGTCCAGGGGATTTTCCTGAACCAGGAATTGAACCTGTGTCTTCTGCGTTGTAAGCAGATTCTTTACTGTCTGAGCCACCAGAGAAGCCTGTTAGGGCCTTAGGAAACATTTTTTAGCTAGTCTGTTGCTCCCTTGCATCCTTGGTAGGAAAGGGAATACTAGCCTTTTGTATCTCCTGCATTGGCAGGTGGGTTCTTTACCACTGAGCCATCTGGGAAGTCCTTAATTACAGCAGGTCTTACTAAAATTTTTCATAAAACCAACAGCATATTTTGTGTAGTGAATGTGCTATATTATATTTTCCAAAATTCTCTCATTAAATCGACTACTTCAAGGTCACAGAAAACTTTCAATACAGATATCATTTTATCAAAATTACTCTGAAATGCTCACCATATTTTTCCTGTTCCCAACAGAAGTAAATCCATCATGATTAAGAGTAGCAGAAGAGATATTCATCTATTCCTAAAATAAAGATTATGTCTACCCTGGAGGCTTGTGCTACAATTGGTTTTCAAAGCCACCATAGCTGATTGAATTTAAAAACAGAATTTATGAAAGATAATACTTACAAATATTTAAGAATTCCATGTAAGTATTTTTGATCAATTTTCTTTGTAAATTAACTCATTCATTCCAGAATGCCTTTTTGCTACCAGTGCACCAAAGGACACATTTTCTACCTTCCATAACGACAGTAAAAGACAATTGGGAGTGACAAAAGAAGTGAGTTCAGTGGACCCTCCTCCATAACTGCGAGTTCCACAATCTTGGATTCAACCCAACTCAGATCAACAACATTGAGGAAAGAAATTCCATAAAGTTTCAAAAAGCAAAACTTGAATTTGCCATGCACTGACTATTATTTACATTGTGTTAGGTATTAAAAGTAATTTAGAGATGATTTAAAGTACACAGGAAGATGTGCTTAGGTTTTGTAAATAATACACCATTTTATAAAAGCACTCTTGGATTTTGGTATCTATGGAGGAGCCTGAAAAAGAAACCCTGCCATAGATACTGAGGGACAACTGTACTGGATACATGCTCTGCGCAACAGTTCATGTTCAAAACCTGTGATGGTACTCCACTGATAATGAGGAGCATTGCATTCAGAGCTGTCCATGACTTTGTTCCAAACTAAAGATTTGCCTGGGACTGTTTTTCTATGAGGCTTCAGGAAGGCAACTACTGCAAATGAAGGGATAAATGACATGAATTATAACTGACATAATACAGCAATGTAAACAGTTGTTAGCTTCCTCTCTTCAGTTTATTCTGCTGTATTGCACATACCTGTACACATTCTCATCTGTTACATATATGCCTGTGTGGCTCACAGCCATTCATGAGATTTTTAATTCTAAGAAAACCTGTAGCACTGGAACCTCATCTTCACCTAGTGTCTTTCTATGTAAGTATTACTTCCTTAAGACTTCTTCAATTATCTGACCTTGTCTAGATGGCCATCAGCCTCTTTATCCTCTTTCATCTTCCCAAAGTATATGTAAGCTCATCACGTTTGCCTCCATCGCTTTCACTTTTGTTAAAAAATAGAGATTTAGAATAAGATCCAAGACTAACATCTTGGGAGTCTTGTAAGTATGTTTCCAAGAACTGCTGCTTCTTGGTCAGTCTCTACCAAGATCCTGATGATTAAGCTTCAAGGTTCTCCTGGGCTCTTCTGCCATCTTTGGAAAAGTGCAAGACACCCACACTCCAGAGATAACTGTTTCTACAATATTTGTTAGTCTTCTCTTCTCGTTTCTCCCCTTCTAACCTACTTCCATTTATTTCCAATATCAGATATTTACTTATTTAAGTAGATGCTAAATCATGACTTCTCCCTCTGATATATCTCCTGAACTCCAAGCTTTCCTCTCCCATAGCCTCCTCTGGTTTAGGTCTTCAACATGTCCTCTTATATCAGGAGTTCCTGTCTTGTGCCATAAACCCCTCTGGCAGCCTGGTGAAGCCCATGCATCAGACAAAAACATGGGATTACATGGACTACATTATACTGAAATACAGTTATCAAACTATTTAAAAAATTATGGTATAATAATTTATGTGCTTCTTTATTAATATATTAAATAAGATCTAGCAGTGGTTCTATGACTGCCTTAATTTTGAAGAAGTGGTGAGCATAAATAATATAACATCCATGATATTATATGAAAAGGTATATAATATCTTTTGATGACAAAGTCACAGGTCCCGTGAATACTACTGTGGTTTGTTACCAATGAATGCATTTCAATTAGTGGTTAGTCAAAATAAACACGCAATTTTTTTTTTCTGTCCACGGATTCCTCTTCCCCTACCCTGCCACTAGACCAAGTAGATCATGAACATTTAACTTACTCCCCGCCTCTGTTCCAACCAGAACAGTCCCACAGGGCAGGCCTTCAGAGTGCTCTTCCTAAAATGCAGATCTTAACAGGCCACTTCCCTGTATACTAGGGAATATAAAGTGGGTTTCTATCAGCCACAGAGGCATTCTCCTCCAGTGAAAGTGAAGTCGCTCAGTCGTGTCTGACTCTTTGCAACCCCATGGACTGTAGCCTACCAGGCTCCTCCATTCATGGGATTTTCCAGGCAAGAGTACTGGAGTGGGTTGTCATTTCCTTCTCCAATTCTCCTCCAGTAGGATAGAAATAGAATTCATCTTAAATGCAAGTTTCCTGGACTCCCACTGTGATTCTGTAGATCTGGGTGAGCCTGGGACTCTGCCTTTTTAAAATTACTATGAGGCAGTCTTACAATCAGGGTTTGAAGACCAGATTTAACAAAACAGGAGAGAGTCCAAATTTTAAGCGTCACTTTTAACACCCTTCGCAGCCAGCCTCACTACATCTATTCTTCTAGTTCTACTCTGGCCTCATAGAATTACTATCCATTCTCTAAACAGAGAGTGAAAACGCCCTGCCCTCCCCACCCCCCATCGTCCATATGATGCACATCTCTGCTTGCTGAAATCTTACTCATTCTTAAAGGTTCAATTCAACCTTCTCTCTGAAGCCTCTGCAACTTTCTCACTCAGGCTAATACAATCCTGTTTTCCTTGATACTTTCTAATCATGCTGCAGCCTAGTTAATTATGCCAGGCTTCTGCAAAGCCAGGAACCTCAAACTCTGAGCTGCCTGAAGGATTGCTGTAAGTGCATTCAGCATTCAGAATACACCTTGGGGAAAGAGAAATTATTGAACATCAATCAGGTTCTGGAAGTCAACAGAGGAATAAGACAAGGCCCTTACTTGCAAAGAGCTAAAGTTCCTCTGTTTACCTTCTTCATGTCATCTACTAAAGCCCTTTCTTAAGTTCTGAAGACATCTAATCACTTCAGTCCACATTAATCATTTCTTCTTTGATCTGCTAGACCAGGATCATGCTGTTTTCCTTTTTATCCATCTATTCATCCATCCAATAATTATTGGGTTTCTACTATGTTCCAGGCAATGTGAAAGCACTGGGAATACAAAACCTGTGTACAGGTACCGGCCCTCAAAGTTCTCAGAGTGTTGTTAACTGCTCTCTCATTATTACTTTTGTCCCCGGTTAGGCTGGAAGTTCTTTGAAAGCAGAGAAAGTTTTGTAGATTTATGTAGTCTTCACCATGTGACGACTGGCACAGCGAGTGTTCCTAATGCCCTTGTGAGTAAAATACTGACTTGTTTTCCAAACCTCCTTTCCCACTCAAAGCTTCCCTTACCTGATACTGCTAAACTGAAGGGAGAAGAAGCCTCTTCACAATACCCTGGAGAAAAATTCCTTCGGGAGCTGGAGATGAGAGTTTGACTCTACTCTCTCAGAAAAACAAGTCCCGAGAACACAAAGTCTAGTTCCTCCAGCAAACTGTTACCCTGACGCATCCGTTGCTAAGAGAAAAGAGGCTGGTCCTCTGCTGAGATTGACAAAACGGCATCACCAGTACAATGCCCGCTCCCTCCGGTCTCTTTCAGAGCTGATTTGTGATTGGTTGCTATGGTGATGACGTCACTCAACCTGAACCGAAGGGAGGCCCTCAAGTTTCCCACCAGTAAGAAAGAGATGTGCAGTTTGAAAGTGTAGAGAGCCTAACCTGGCCTAACTCCGCGACTGCCTAGCTTGATGCATGCCTTGTCGTACCCAGAGCAGCCGTACCCAAAGGAGAGCCGTTCTAGGGTGAGGTCTCTAGCATCCGGGAACGAAGGACGATGTGAAGATTTAGGGCTGCTGCTCTGCCTCCCCAGCTGCAACCTGGGGCCCTGCCAGGAACCTGCCTAGACTTACGTCTCAAGGAAAGAAAATACGGCTCGATCGGGTTTCGCGGTGTCCTAGAACTTTTCACGTTTTACATTTACTTCTTGCCAAAATAACTTTTGTACAGAGTGTGAGCCAAAATGAAAGTATGAATCTCCAGGGGAAGTTGATTAAATCCCTCAGCAACACCAAGGTTCATTTTATCTATAATTACGGCTCCTATGGGATTCATACAGTAAAGCTCATCTGTTACCCGCCCTCTCCTCCTTTAGAAAAATAATTAAAACTGCCTAATTTCTAAGCTGGCAGAATTTAATGAAGTAATTCAATTGATTTCTGTAATTGGTCTAAATTACTATTTTACACCCAATTAAAACGAAAATATTTGGCAACAGCTTATAGATTCATAACATATCTGAAATTTAGTAACCCTGAACAAGATGACTTTATATGGTGTGTAGGAAGATCATGTACATTCTTTCAAATATCTGAAGGATTTATGTTTTGCAAAATGCAAATAAATTTCACTAAATCAGTCATTAAAAAACAAAACTAGGAGGAAGTCTTATTATTGTGACTTTGTGAGAACCTTTTCCCAGGCTCTTCCACTTTCTCACATTGAAAGGTTAGTTCTCCCCTGGACTCAGTCCTGAAAAATCTTCTTTTCCTACTCTTTGCAGTCTCCTGGTGGCATCATAACCCTGCTGCTTAGCTTCAACCGTCCCTCCAAACACATCAGTGACTTCCATTTTTATACTCTCAACCTAACACATCTCTTAAATTCCAGACCTGAATTTCCACTACCTCTTGGATATTTCCAAGTATATCTAGCTTAGTTCATGGTGTTTAATGGTTGCTAAATAAAGATAATGAATAATTACTGTGCCAGAGGCATCACATTTTAGCAGAAGCAAAAATCAATCATTATCTTTCATATGTCTTTCAGGTATCTTCAGAAACTTTTTTTTTTTTTTCACTTCTTTACTGTCCATTAGTTTGCAAAGCAAGAAATCTGAGTCACCCCTGACTCCTACCTCCCTCAGTCAATATCACTAAATCCTGTCATTTTCCTTTTCTAAACTATCTCACAAATAATCTATCTCTTCTTAGCCATCTTCACTGCTTCTGACTTATTTTAGGTGGTAATAATGGTCTGTTGACTTGTTCTGTCTCTTGCTCTCTAATTTATTTGCCACAGTGCCACAGAGTGTTCTGAAACAGAAATTCAATCCTGTTAGCATCCTGCTTACATATTCTCAATCTGGCATATGAAACCCTGTACAAATAAGGTTCTGAAGGATACCTTAAAAATATCCAGAGGATAATAAGTTATGTTTTTAACCTTACTTCCTGCCTCTCACGTTAATTCAGTCCACATTTTAGTGCAGCTTTTTTCAGTTGAACCCCTTTAAGAGCTGAGAGGCATGGAACCATAAAGGTTGGGGCTTGGTAACAGGCTGATAGAGGGGTTATAGCTTAGCTAGAAGGGTTATTGAAATGGACTTCTGCAACTGAGAGATGTTTGTTTCATTCAAAGAATTCATGAGGTCTTAGCATTCTGCTCCACAATATGTTCATGCTCGCCTTTGTTTTTTAATATGCCTAAAATCCTTATTCATTTGTATTTCAATAAACTGGGGAAAGTGTCCAAAATCACTATTAACTAAAATGGACATAACATTGAATAAACTCAAAAAAGCCCTGGACAGCTGTGACATGCTCACCCTGGGGGTTTCCACAGCTCCTGGCGTACCGCTGCACAGGCCCGGGAGTCTGTGTGTCCCAGGAAGAGAGGTGGAGCTCTGGTTATGCAGAGCCCTGGACTGCTCCCTAAATATGCCTTGCCCTTTAATAACTGTGCATCCACTTCTACCTCTACTCAACCTCTAATGCCTTCCTTCATCTGCATTATCCAGTAAACTATTTTTCAAGACCAACTTAAATACCATATTCCCTGAAAGACACCCAGACACCCAACAGAATTAGTCACTGCTTCTGTTTTTTCTTTATAGCAACTATTACACTGTGTGGCAATGGCTTGTTTGTGTGGATATCTCCCCCGTTAGACTTTAGGGCTGGGATGGTGTCTTACTCCATTATATTGCCATTGTTTAGCACAGTATCTGACATAGGTATTTAATATATGTTGAGTCATTTAATTGATTAACTCTTCTTGAGACCAAATCTAGATAAAACTCTCTAACAAAAATTTCTTTGTTTTCTTCTAAAGAGTTTTCTTTTTTAAAAAAAAATTCATACTGCATTGCAGTCAGATTTAAGGAAGTAAATATTATAACCTTGTGATTTAGATGACACATCAAGCCTCTGTGTCATCTTTACAGACATCCCAAAGGGATGCCCATTTGGAGGAATGAGTCATAGATCCTAATACCAAGAAGGCTAGAAATCAAATGGAAATGTTTAGTGATTTCTTCATGTTACAAATTCAAATTATAAATTAATGTTCTTTCATGGATGTGGTCCCCATGATGGCTAGTGAACACTTTTATGCTCTCCCAGGGGATGCTGAGTGAAATCTGCTGGCAATTTGAAGATATTTAAAAATTAGTTTAGTTGTATTAGTTGCTTCCCTGGTGGCTCAGACGGTAAGGAAGCTGCCTGCAATGCAGAAGACCTGGATTCAGTCTTTGAGTTGGGGAAGATCACTTGGAGAAGGAAATAGCAACCCACTCCAGTATTCTTGCCTGGAGAATCCCATGGACAGAGGAGTCTGGAGGGCTACAGTCCATGGAGTCATAAAGAGTCAGACATGACTGAGCGACTAAACTTATCAGTTGAGTGACAATGTAATGAATCGAGAAGCTGTTATTGAAAATACTTCTCTGATGGTTAAGGACACCTTGTAACTTCAGATTGGGTTTACAGAGGGTAATCCCTTGGTGGCTCAGACAGTAAACAATCTCCCCACAGTGTGGGAGACCCAGGTTCGATCCCTGGGTGGGGAAGAACCCCTGGAGAAGGGAGTGGCAACCCACTCCAGTATTCTTGCCTGGAAAATGCCATGGACAGAGGAGCCTGGCAGGCTACAGTCCAGGGAGTTTCAAAGAGTCAGACACGACTAAGTGAATAACAATTTCACTTTCACTTTGACAAATTAGATATGAGTTAGATTTTTGCTACTTTAGGGCTTCATTTCCTCACCCCTTTTCAGAATTTTGTTTAAGAGTTAGTTCAGCAACTAGAGCTTGAATACCCTTAATAGGAGTCATTACATGTTTTGTTGGGCTTCCGTGGTGGTTCAGATTGTAAAGAATGCACGTGCAATGCGGGAGACACAGGTTTGATCCCTTGGTCAGGAAAATGCTCTGGAGAGGGGAATGGCTATCCATTCCAGTATTCTGTCTGTCTGCATGAGTATGCATGGGAGAGAGAAAGGGTGGGAGAGAAGGAAGTGTCTCTGTTTGAGCCCCAAGTTGCTGGGATTCTGACGCGTTTGGACAGTGCTTGGGAACACTATCATAATCTACTACTTGAGAACTGAGGAGTATCCCAGAAGAGTACTCAGATTCAGAAATGAGAAAAGACCAAAAAAAAATCTGACCTGGGAACAAAGCTTTATCTATTGGGGAGAAGACCAATTGTGGCAATTCTAAGGGGAAAAAATGAACAGAAACTTCTATAAGAAATGAGAATATGTACAAGTGAGATGATAGGCTTTCTTATGACTTCTGCACAGAAAGGCTTGAGTCTAATGGTGACTAAACAGCACAACCCTCACTCCCATCAAACCTGTTGGTACTTCCCACAAACGAAGGTGGGGGCCTAGGGACTGTCTGTAGGCTGTGGGCAGCCTGTGTCTGCAGAGGGACCAATGCAGGAGTTGAGGAGGAGAACACAACGCCATGGGGTAGCAGAGTATTTGTGAGTATAGATGAGGCTCCACTCTTTACACTAGAAACGGTGAGTGAGAGTGTCGTATAGAGGTGATAGTCCTACAGTATCAACAGGCATCAGGAACCAGTTCTACATGTATACTTATTAATGCTATCAAGGTACTTTAAATTCTACTTTTTTAAGTGTATCATTCAAATAATACGTTGTATAAAGTTTAAAAATTATGTTAGAGTCTAAATTTGTCACTTTCTGGATAAATGACCTCAGACAAGTGGTTGAACTCCCTCTAGCTCAGTTTCACTTCTGCAAAATCTGGGACAATAATGCTTTCCTCGGAGCCAAGTCACATAAAGAGCGAGAACACCCACACTGCTGCTGAAAATGGCTTTCTTCAAAAAAGATAACTCTTCACAGTATGAATTGGAAACAGGCAGTCAGTTCATTCAGGTTTCCACAGGGGACTTCTTACATTCCAGGAGAGAGAAAAAACTGGTTCTTCTCTCAACCAAGTAGCTTCAGATTTGAAACAAAATCATGTTACTATTTTTGCCATATGAGGGTACAAATCACAAAGTTTTTTAAAAAAGGGTAAAATTCCCATTCTTGAGTTTAGCCAGTTTTCATGTTTAAAGTTTGAACAGTTAGATATGTCCCCAGTAAAAACCTATTCAGAAGCAACTAGTTTAGAAAATTGTGTTTAATACATTTTTTTTTCAGTTTAAAGAAACCAATCATGTTTGTTAGCAGAAATCAGTTTTTCCCTATTCTCACTAGCTATATAGTAAAAATAAAATTTTAAAGAATATTAGTATAAAGGGATAACAGATTACTACCCTGTCCAGATTACCCACAGATCTTAATCTGTCCCTCCATCATAGCACTGCCATTAAAAAGGCCAACATAGTGCCTCAAATGTGGTATATGCTCAAAACCACCACAATATTGTAAAGTAATTAGCCTCCAATTAAAATTTTAAAAATATATATACAATATATAATTTTTAAAAATGTAGTATATGCTCAGTGGTGATTGTTGAATCAAAATTAATTTGAAACTCTGTTCAGCGTCTGTTCAGACATTGCCTTTGCCCTTTGATGACAGTTGAAGGCAGATGTGAATATTTAACTGTCTACTAGACATTTCCATTTGGATGTCTAATACAGGGTTATTCAACGTGTGACCCTCAGATCAGAATCAGTCAGGAAATATTTGTTACCAGTCCAGGAAATATTTGTTAACAATCTACAACAAAAGAAATACTGAAATCGCAGTTGCTTAAAACCTTTCTAGCATTTTGATAGAGTTGCTGCTTTTTATCACATATGAAAAAATTGGTTTGTACTCTAAATGTCTTTATTCCATTTTCTAGAAATATATTTGTATTGTATTTCACAGAAATATCAGTCTGTGAGAGAAATGGAAACAAAACCAAATCACATTGCTTCCAACAGATAGTTTGAGAAGCACTTAACTGATATCTCAAACACATGTTCAAAACTGAACTCCTGATTCTCTGCTAAACTGATGAACTACCTGCTTATCCTGTAGTCTTCTTCCCTCAAGTGATGGCCACTCAGTCTTTACAGCTATTTAGGCAAAGACCCAAGAATCATCCTCTGAGGCCTTTGCTTCCATCCTTCACCCTTTTGGGATGTATTTTCAACATGGCAATCAGAGGGATGCACTTGTAAAACATAGGTCGTATCATACCAGTCATACCAAAACTCTCCAAAGGCTCTCATTTCACTCTGTGTAATGACCTACAAGGTCCAGCTTAACCTGGCCCCTGTTACTAGTCTCATTTCCTACCATTCTTCCTTGTGGCTCACACCTCTGCAGACACACTGGCCTCCTCGGGGTTACTCGAACACATCAGGCATGGTCCTGCTCTGCACTAGCTGTTCCCTCTGACCGGTACACTTAAACCAGATCTCCTTCATGTTTTTGCTAAAATGCTAACTTCTCAATTAGGCCTGGTGGTGGTTTAGTTGCTAACTCGTGTCCAACTCTTGAGACCCCATGGACTGTAGCCTGCCAGGCTTCTCTGTCTATGAGATTCTCCAGGCAAGAACACTGGAGTGGGTTGCCATTTCTTTCTCCATCAATTGGGCCTACCCCCACCATATTTAAAATGGCAACTTCTCAATACTCTTCCCTCCCCATTCTCTGCTTGAATTTTTTCTGACAATATTTATCACCTTCTAAAACACTCTATGGGCTTCCCGGGTGGTGCTAGCAGTAAGGAACCTGCATGTCAATGCAGGAGACAGAGACACAGGTTCGATTCCTGGGTCGAGAAGATCCCCTGGAGGAGTGCATGGCAACCCACTCCAGTATTCTTGCCTGGAGAATCCAATGGACAGAGGAGCCTGGCAGGCTACAGTCCGTAGGGTTGCAAAGAGTCAGACACTACTCAAGTGAACTAGCACACATGCACTCAAGACATTCTATAAATTCCTTATTATACTTGTTGCCTCTCTTTGCCACTAAATTATGAACTCTATGAGGGCCAAAGATTTTGTCTTTTTTATTATACTTCTGCATACCCAGTGCCGGAATCTATTAGAAGGTGCAGCGTATAATGTTCATTAAATGATCTGGAACAACCACTTTGGGGAGTTATTTGGCAGTATCTAGTAAAACTGAAAATGTATATATCCTATAATCCAGCAATTCCACTCTTGGATATTTACCCTAGAGAAATTCTTACATGTGAGGAAATGGTTCATATGTGTTCACTGTAAAATTTTTGTAATGGCAAAAGATGGAAACAACCTAAATGTCCATTAGTAGGGAAATGGATAGAATGCTATGGTACAGTTAATAAATTGCCATAAAACTGCTAAAATAAATAAACTGGCATGGATGTAACTCAGAGCCAAAATGGTGAGGTGAATGTTGAAGACTTATGCACAGAACAATGCCATTATTGACAAAAACATGTTCGAGCTATTTCTGTTTATTATGGGCACATGTATGTGAGAAAAATATTACAAATGAACTATTGAGATGATTCATACCCATTCATGACAGAAAGTTCCATTTAGGGAGGGACTGTTAATTTTACAATGTTTTATTTCTCATTAGATAAAAAAAAGACTGGAAATGAAATAAAACATAAAATTTGTTGCATTTGAGGTTGTGAATATTGAGTGAGATTAATGGTTTTCTTTGTACTTTTCTGTATTTAAATTTTTCTTAATTAAAAAAAATTATCTTCTCGACTGTAAGATTTTAAGAGCTGGAACTGTGTTTTATTCATATTCCTATCCATAGTACCTAATACTCTTACTAGAATATAGGCGATTCTCAAGATATACTTGAATACATATGTATTGTATAAATAAACATTTTAATTTAAAAAGGATAAGGAACTAAGAGGTAAATAAGATGAGTGGTGCAGATATAAAAAGAAAGGCAGGAAGTATTTTGGATGGACTATGCATGACCTGGACTTCCCTGGTAGCTCAGCTGGTAAAGAATCCACCTACAAGGTGGGAGACCTGGGTTGGATCCCTGGGTTGGGAAGATCCACTGGAGAAGGGAACGGCTATCCACTCCAGTATTTTGGCCTGGAGAATTCCATGGGCCATATAGTCCATGGGGTTGTAAAGAGTTGGACACGACTGAGCTATTTCCACTTCACTATGCATGACTTAATACTCATGCTTCCTAAGGCTCTCAGCTGACCTAGGTTACTCTGAAACAGAGGATTTTTGAGAAGAAGATAAAGTTGTGAAAGAAAGCTCTTTTCCATGGGTCAGTTACCAAGAAGGCTATAGGGGATTCACTGGTTATTGCAGTAGTGTTTCCAAATTCCCCAAAGAAATCAATCTTTGAGATTCAGACACAACAACAGCAAAAAAACAACTCCTGAAATAATGACCTATTTTATATTTTTCATAACCCTTTTTCACATGTTTTTAAAATATAATGGTAACCATGATAATAACCAACTATTTTACTGTGATAGGGTTATAATAAAAGTTCCAGAGATTTCCTTCTGTTTAAAAAAAATAATAATAAAAGTGTCATTTATTATTATGATGAACCAATATATTGGACAAGATGGTATATTTTAGCTGTATGCTACCTGTTATAGATATTTCATAATAAAATCATTAAAAGAGGTAAGCATTAATGCAAAATAAATTCTAAATAAAAATAATTTTTATAGATAAAAAGTAAAAAATTTAATATTTAAAAACTTATTCTTCAAATGACATCTTAAAACATATAAACATTAATTGCCTTATCCAATAGATTTGATCTTTGTTTTGCAACAAATGTTCCAGGTGAGAGAAAATTCCTCTTACTCTGTGTTTGATGTTGGTTCAGAGGTTAAAAGTGCTTCCAAAAGTATTATCAGATTGGGCATTAGAGTATCTGTTGCTTTTTATAAGTTCAATTACCTTTTTCACTATGAAAATATGTGGTCTGTTTTACAAAGAACTGTATCTTTTAGTGAATATTCAAACTCTGAAAAATGCAGCAAACATGATTAGATAATATTCAAACCATGTAACACTGGGATTTCCTAGCAAGAGCAATAATATTACATATAAATATTTTGAAATCATGAATTTATGAAATTATTCTTACAAAATGTTATTCCTTGAAATACCACCCACTGGATTAGCACATTTTTGTATTCTCTCTATATATAAATTATTAATTATATACATATATATTAAACATTAATTATATAATATATATTAAGCATATTACTATTTATGTTATTTGTAAGAAGTGCTCAGCAGCAAAGCCAGGAAAACTATGACAACAGTTACAAGCAAGACAGACATCTTAGATATTAACCTTTCTAATATGCTCCTGACATGCTTCCAGAAATATTTACCTTAATTTTTGACTCTGTATGTAAATATTTCCTCTCTTCCTTTAGACTTGACGTCAGTACTGTTCCTGCTGGCTCAGCAGTAAAGAATGAGCCTGTCAATGCAAGAGACGCTGGTTCGATCCCTGGGTCGAGAAGATCCCCTGAAGGAAATGACAAATGCGCCAATATTCTTGCCTAGGAATTCCCACTGGCAGAGGAGCCTGGAGGGCTACAGTTCACGTGGTCACAAGAGTCAGACACGTCTTAAGAGACTAAACCACCACCATCAGTATATAGTGTATTGTATATATTGCTCTGAGCCAATAATATCACTATGTTGACTGTGAAAGCTCAATTTTCCCCTTAACATTGTTTTAGCACCTTTGTTAAAAATCAATCGACTGTATGCGTAGGAATCTATTTCTGGAATCGACAGTCTGTTCCATTCTGTTTTATTCTTTTATGTCTTTTTTCAGAGACTCCAAACTGTCATGCTTACAGAGCTTTATAATAAGTCTTGAAATCAGGTAAGGCAAGTCTTCCAATTTTACCCTTATTTTAATATATTGCTTTGGCTATTCTAGGCTCTTTGTATTTCCATTGAATTGGGATGACCCAGAGGGATGGGATGGGGAGGGAGGTGGGAGGGAGGTTCAGGAAGGGGAACACATGTACACTTACGGTGGATTCAAGTCAATGTATGGCAAAACCAATATAATATTGTAAAGTAAAATAAATAAATTTTAAAAAAGAAAACACAAAAAAAGAAATAGCCTGTCAGTTTGTATAAAATTTTGAATGAGATTGAATCTATCAATGAACTTGATGAGAAGTGACATCTTAATAATACTGAGTCTTGCAATCTATGAACGTAGTTGATTTTTTCACTAATTTAGATTTTTCAAAAATAAAAATTTAGAAAGGATTAATATTTGCAAGTGTATAAAATAGGCCAGGCACAATAATGGGTGCTTTGTATGCATCCAATTTATTAAAATTCATTATTCCTTTTAGTCAAATTACACGTGGAAGAAAATGGGAACGTGGAGAGCTTAAGCAGGTCCCTGAGGCCAGGGAGTAGGTGGCTGAGAAGGCAATTTGGGCCCTGAGGTGCCTGACACCATGGGCTTCCCTGGTGGCTCAGTCGGTTAAGAATGTGCCTGCGATGGAGGGCACCCCAGTGTAAGGCGAGTGCAGAGAAAAAGAGAATAAGCCCAGCAGTCAGGCAAAGAAAAGGAAATTTATTAAAGAGAATGAAAGGGAGAATGGCCCTTGAGAAGAAACAGCAGCCCACCCTTCTGGTGGATCCCTCTTATACCCTGTAGATGGGAAATCAGGTCCCCTGAAGTGGGGTGGTTAGTTTAGCCTGCAACTGGAGTCTGGCCATCATGTGGTCTCAAGAGAGAGCCTCAAGTGTCCCATGGCAGGGTGGTGGCATAATGTCGAGAAAGTAAGTGTCAGAAGCTAAAACAGGATGTCGCTTAAGCAATGTGGTCAGTTTCATGGGTCACTGTGACTTTATCTTTTGTTTGCGTGGTCAGCACAGTGAGCCATTTTAACAATGGGCCCCCATGCAGACCCTATCACCAGGTTTGATCCTTTTGGTGGGAAGATCCCCTGGAGAAGGGAATGGCTAGCCAGTCCAGTGTTCTTGCCTGGAGAATTCCATGGACAGGGGACCCTGGCAGGCTACAGTCCATGGGGTCGCAGAGAGTAAGACATGACTTACTAACTTATTTCATCTGCCTGACACCAAAGCCTGGCTTTTTTTATTCACCAGCCTACTTAATTCAGCTCTAACTAGGACTAGCACTTAGGCCTGCAAAACCCTCTAAAGTTCAGACTGTTCCTGAACAATCAAGCATTTCAAACTCCCACCATCACTGTTATGGTGGAGAAAGTGCAAAATGTGGAGGCATAGGGGCATGAAAGATTAAATTACGTTTTCCAAATTGCACTTGAGAATTGAATGTGCCAATTAGACCCTTGTGACCACCTTTTTCACAGCACTTGGAATTTTGAGTTCATGAACAGCATAAAATTCTTGTACCCCATGGCAAGAAAAGATATTCCCATTTATAAACTACCTATGCAAATTATTCTGGTTTAGGATTTGGAAAAGTTTTTGTAAAATATCTAAAAGCTCTTGATATGATTTGAGGAACGACCGGTTATGGAAATTCAGTGACCTTTATAAACTAGCTCAAAGCCAAAAGAGAAAGAAATCAATGAAAACAAATCCAAATTGGTGTCATTAAAAGTAATCTAAGTTCCTAATTCATTATTCCTGATGAGTTTAATTTTAAAAAAAAGAATTCATTAAGAAAAAGCTTACGGTTGGAGATCTATTCTCAAAAAAAAATCATCAATGACAGATTAAAGTGTCCACCTAGATAGTTGTAGGGACCACTGCGATGGGATTTTTACAGTGGAGGGAGAAATGGAACTCAATTCCTAATACCGCATGGGCAAGTGGAAATTTGCAGGATAGGGGTTCAGTGAATGGAAAATTTTACTAAGAGAAAATAAGGCTAAGGGGAGTTCTGGCGAAATTAATCTAGCAGGATTCTTGTTGAAAAAGAGCCAGGACGATCAGACATCACCTGGGGAATGGTGGAAGATGCGGAACCTGATCATATATTGAGGATCATCAGATACTGGGGTGGAGGTGGGTGTTCCTAGTTAAACTGACTTAGTAAAGTTCTTGCTAAAACTGGATTTTACAAGCAAGTGCACAGATGAGCCTAGGAGAAGTTTTCAGGAACCTGACTGAAGTCTGGCCAAGCAAAGAATCTTTATTTCAAGTATTTCCAGTCATATTTCTTTTAAGAGCTTTTCAGGGCTCTTTCAGACCCGACATCCAGTTTAGAAGAGTCTAGTCAACATCCACTAATTTTATAGCAATTCCCTCAAACCGAAAGGCCTAGAGAGGGTATAAGGCTCAAGTTTGAAAGATCTTCCCCTTCCCGGTTTGTCTACAAAAATTAGAATAGAAGGCTGCTAGGGAGAAGGCAATGGCACCCCACTCCAGTACTCTTGCCTGGCAAATCCCATGGATGGCGGAGCTTGGTGGGCTGCAGTCCATGGGGTCGCAAAGAGTCGGACACGACTGAGCGACTTCACTTTCACGTTTCACTTTCATGCACTGGAGAAGGAAATGGCAACCCACTCCAGTGTTCTTGCCTGGAGAATCCCAGGGATGGGGGAGCCTGGTGGGCTGCCGTCTATGGGGTCGCACAGAGTCGGACACGACTGAAGCGACTTAGCAGCAGCAGCAGAGAGCAATGGGTACTCACATGCCTCCAGGCATTTGACATCCTGCCTGGCTCTTTTACGCACCCACCCTTCCCGCAGCCCCAAGTAGAGGGAGCAAGCCAGGAGCCCACGCCCTCGCACCCGGGCAGCGCAACTCTGGAGCAACCTGAGAAACCCAAGGAGGGCGGAGAGGATCGTTTACGCAAGCAGGGAGGGGCGCTAAGGGAGTGAGGCGCCCAGAGATGGCCCAGAGATGTCCCCGGGCTAGTTCAGAGGCCTCCTGCGCCCCAGGTCCAGAAAGACCGCTGCAGAAAGGGGCGTGGAAGGGAGCGGAGCTGCGGAGGCGGGTCACGGGTTCACCCGGCCCGCGGAGGGAGGATGCCACCGCTGCTGGGCTCACGTCGAACCACGGCTGAGCTGGGCTGTAGAGGTTTCTAGAGCGGGCTGACCTGCCGCGGCCCCGGCCGCGGAGAAGTAGGCCCCCACCGGCCCTCTCTGGCGCCCCGCTTCCCGCGCCGCGGCCGCAGGTGAGCCGAGCCCAGCCGCACCTCGAGGCATCAGGTGTCGTGGGAACGGCGCCCGCGGCGCGAAGGGAGAGCCCGCCGCGTCTCCAGCCATCCGTGATACACGGCGGGAGGGTCGGGTCCGACGGCGGCGCTATGGAGGGGACACAGGAGGGAGCGGGGTGCGAGCTGCAGCGGTTCGGCCCCCCGGCTGCTCTGCAGCCCGCACAAGGTCAGTGGCGCCCCTGCAGTTGCGGGGATGTGGCGCGCCGCCACCGGGAGGGGGCGGACTTCCGCGTGGTGCTCGGGGCTCGGTGGCTGTCTGCTGATTGCACAGCCAACCTCTCCGGACTCGGAGTGCTGTTTTATTAGAAGGAAGAGGGAGGATGTACTTGGGACCAAAGCCCGGGTGGGTGTGCAGGGTTTGGGGCGGCGAGGGGTTCGGACAGTCTCCGTTTTTAAAGTGCGCCTTCAGACGGGCGCTTTCTGTGACAGTAAAGCGAAGGTTTGCAGCGAGTTTAGCGGTCAGTCCTCAGAATGGAACATCTTTTCTGTAAGCTTGGTGCGCGATGTACTGAGTAAGTTAATTGTGGTTGGCTTCTTTTTCACTTTGTTCCTATGGGTTACTGTTACACGGTGTGTGGCTAGTTTAATTTTACCAGTATCAGAAGTAGAAAGGGCTGAAGGTGAGCTCAAATCTGTCATTCACTAACAGAGGCTATATTATTAACAGTTCCCTTATTTTATTACTGTTCATCTGTGAGTTTCCATGAACTGGCATAAATCAGCTTCCTTATAAATCCCATAGATACAGTGTCTTTAAATGCTGATGAAAATATTAATATACCCTTTTGAAGAAAGAAATAAAATGTTCTTGAGTGAAAATCCTAAGGGATTATCTTTTTTCTCTCCCTATGTCTGTATCTAGGAGTTACTGTACTCAGACTTTGACAGGCATTTAAACACCCACAGCAGCCATACTTTAATGAATTCTTTTGTAATTAGTTCACTTTGAAAGCACTGCATATGCTATTGTAAATATATGTATGCTCTATTGCCTCAGCAGTATCTTTATTAATCTTTTCGTTCATCAAAAACTTAAAAACCTTCCTCATGGACAGTTTTTACAGTCAGTATCTACTGTTTGGAGATGGTGAGTTTGCTAACAATGTTTGACTCAGAACCAAATGTTGGATTCTAGACTTAGAAAGCACTTAAACAGTGACTTGTTAGATATTATATTAGTACACTTTGACTCTTAGAATTTTTGATAAAAATATCACACAGAATCAGCCTTTCTATTCTGTAAAAAAAGAATGATACTGTCCATAGTGGTTTGTGGTATTTATTTTTAAGAAGTTTCCATAATATCAAGCTTAGTCTGAGGGACAGTCCAGGATAGGTTCCAGTTTACAAAGTGACTTCTTTATCACTTTGGATAAGCTGACTATGAAGACAGTAAAACCAGCCCTATCCCTTTCAAAGGGACAAAAAAAGTATGAAGCACTTTGAAAAGTAAAGCGTGCTAATATAAATATAAAGGCCCTCAATAAAAAACTTCATGCAAGTGATGTTGCCGATTGGGATTTGAACTTAAATTGAGATTCTGAGTTTTTTGCAGACCTCCTTTGTAAGTCCCCCGAAGCTCACACTGCCTCTTAGGAACTTTGTTGGCTGTTTAGGAAGCTGCTGTGTCTGCTGGAGCTGTAGGGAAAGTAAGGCTGATGGTTTAGTGTTAGACCCTATGCAAGGGCTTTATTTTCATTTTCTCACTAGAAACACATGAAAATGTAGATATTCTTATTCCCATTTTGCAGAAGAGAAAACTGAGGCTCAGACAGGCTGAATGACTTGCATAAGGTCACAGAAGTGTCTCAATATAGAACCAGGATTAGAAACAAAACAGGATCTTTGTTCTCTACATCACATTTTTTACCTTTAACTCAATTGTTAAAAAAAATTTTTAATATAATCTGATAAAACTGTATCTCTCCAGGAAAATTGCCCATATTCATATACACACAAAATTTAGCACATAATTTCAGAGTCCAGCCTGCTTTCTGAAACCTTTTCAGTGCTTTCAGGACACCCTACTCTAACTATGTCTGTTACTGAATGAGGCAAAAAGCACATATATACTATATATTGGTACCATAATCTTTTATTAACAGCAGCCCTTTGAACTTGGTAGTTTTCAACTGGGTAAAAATTCATTCAGTGACTGAAATGTAAAGAAAAATGACTTGCTATGTTCTAACTGATTCTGTAAACACCAAAATGCAGTCTATTTTTTTTATAATTGTAATCATATTCTTTTCATTTTTTAAAATTTTAAAAAATTTTGTTTTATATTATAGTTGACTTAAAATGTTGTGTTAATTCCCGGTGCACAGCAAATTGATTGTGATCCATATACATATATCTATTGTTTTTTCAGATTCTTTTCTCATATACATTATTACAGAATATTGAGTGGAGTCCCCTGTGCAATACAGTAGGTTCTTGTTGCTTATTTTATATATAGCAGTGTATATATGTTGGGGCTTCCCTGGTAAAAGAATCTGCCTGCAATGCAGGAGACTTCGGTTTGATTCCTGAGTTGGGGAGATCCCCTGGAGGAGGAAATGGCAATCTACTCCAGTACTCTTGCCCGGAGAATTCCATGGAAAGAGGAGCCTGGTGGACTACAGTCCATGGGGTCGCAGGGAGTAGGACAAAGTGACTAAGCGGCAGCACAGCAGCAGTGTGTGTGTTAATCCCAACCTCCTAATTTAACTCTCTCACCTTTCCCCTTTGGTAACCATAAGTTTGTTTTCTGTGACTGGAAGTCTGTTTCTGCTTTGTAAATAAATTCATTGTATGACTTTTTTTTTTTTTAGATTCCACATATAAACAATATCACATGATACTTGTCTTTCTCTGGTGTCATTTAGCATGATCATCTGTGGGTCCATCCATGTTGCTGCAAATGGAATAATTTCTTTTTTATGACTGAGTAATATTCCATAAAACTCAGAATCATGGCATCTGGTCCCATCATCTCATGGGAAATAGATGGGGAAACAGTGGAAACAGTGACAGACTTTGTTTTTTTCGGCTCCAAAATCACTGCAGATGGTGACTGCAGCCATGAAATTTAAAGACACTTACTCCTTGGAAGGAAAGTTATGATCAACCAGATAGCATATTAAAAAGCAGAGACAGTACTTTGCCAAGAAAGGTCCATCTAGTCAAGGCTATGGTTTTTCCAGTGGTCATGTATGGATGTGAGAGTTGGACTGTGAAGAAAGCTGAGCGCCGAAGAATTGATGCTTTTGAACTGTGGTGCTGGAGAAGACTCTTGAGAGTCCCTTGGACTGCAAGGAGATCCAACCAGTCCATTCTAAAGGAGATCAGTCCTGGGTGTTCTTTGGAAGGACTGATGCTGAAGCTGAAGCTCCAGTACTTTGGCCACCTCCTGGGAAGAGTTGACTCATTGGAAAAGACTCTGATGCTGGGAGGGATTGGGGGCAGGAGGAGAAGGGGATGACAGTGGATGCGATGGTTGGATGGCATCATTGACCCAATGAACATGAGTTTGAGTGAACTCCGGGAGTTGGTGATGGACAGGGAGGCCTGGCATGTTGCAATTCACAGGGTCGCAAAGAGTCGAACACGACTGAGCAGCTGAACTGAACTGAATATTCCATATATATATTCATACCACATCTTCTTTGCCTGTTCATATGTTAATGGACATTTAGGTTGCTTCTATGTCTTGGCTATTGTAAACAGCACTGCCGTGAACATTGGTGTGCATGTATCCATTCTAACCATGTTTTTCTCCAGATATATGCCCAGTACTTGGATTACTGGCTCATATGGTAGCTCTGTTTTTAGTTTTTTAAGGTACCTCCATACTGTTCTCCATAGTGACTGTGTCAAATTACATTCCCTTCAGTAGTGTAGGAGGGTTCTTTCTCTTCACACCCAGCATTTATGTTTGTAGATTTTTTGATAATGGCCATTCTGACTGGTGTGAGGTAATATCTTCATTATAGTTTCTTTTTTAATTGGAAGATAATCGCTTTACAATGTTTTGTTGGTTTCTGCTGTACAACAACATGAATCAGTCATAAGTGTACATAGATCCCCTCCCTCTTGAGCTGCCCTCCCACCCACCCCCCAATCCCACCCACCCCCCAATCCCACCCCTCTAGATTGTCACATGGCACTGGGCTGAGCTCCTTGTGTTATACAGCAGCTTCCCACCAGCTATGCATTTTACACATGATAATGTATATATTTCAATGCCACTTTCTCAGTTCATCCCACCCTCTCTTTACCCCACTCTATCCACAAGTCTCTTTTCTGTATGTCTGCATCTTTCTGCCCTGCAAATAGGTTCATCAGTACCATTTTTCTGGATTCCATATATATGCATTAATATGTAATATTTGTTTTCTCTTTTGACTTATTTCACTCTGTATAACAGGCTCTAGGTTTTGTCTGTCCTCAGTTCAGCTGACTCAAATCCGTTCCTTTTTATGGCTGAGTAATATTCCATTGTGTATATGTACCACTTCTTTATCCTTCATCTGTCAGTGGACATCTAGATTGCTTCCATGTCTTGGCTGTTACAAATGCAATGAACACTGGGGTACATGTGTTTTTTGAATTATGGTTTTTTTAAGGGTATATGCCCATTAGTGGGCTTCCCTGATGACTCAATGGTAAAGAACTCTCCCTCCAATGCAGGAGATGTAGGTTCTATCCCTAAGTTGGGAACATCCCTTGGAGAAGGAAATGGCAACCCACTCCAATATTTTTGTCTGGAAAATCCCACGGACAGAGGAGCCTGGTGGGCTGCAGTCCTCGGGGTTGCAAAAGAGTCGGACACAACTTAGTGACTAAAAAACAGCATGTTGGGGTTGCTGGGTAATATGGTAGTTTTATTCCTAGTTTTTTAAGGTAGTTTTTTAAGGGACCTCTGTACGGTTCTCCTTAGTGGCTGTATCAGTTTACATTCCCATCAACAGCATAGGAGGGTTCACTTTTCTCCACACCCAGCATTTATTGTTTGTAGATTGTTTGATGATGGGCATTCTGACTGATGTGAGGTGATTCTTCACTGTAGTTTTGCTTTGCATTTCTCTAATAATTAGTGATGTTGAGCTTCTTTTCACATGCCTCTTGATCATCTGCAAGTCTTTGGAGAAATGTCTATTTAGGTCTTTTGACCATTTTTGGTTGGGGTTGTTTGTTTTTTTATATTGAGCCACATGAGCTGCTTGTAAATTTTGGAGACTAATCCCTTGTCAGTCAAATTGTTTGCAAATATTTTCTCCTATATGTTTTTAATATTTGTCCGTGGGTTGTCTTTTCATTTTGTTTGTGGTTTACTTTGCTGTGCAAAAGCTTTTGAGTTTAATTAGGTCTCATATGTTTATTTTTGTTTTTATTTCCATTACTCTCAGAGACAAATCAAAAAAGATACTGCGGTGATTTATGTCAAAGAGTATTCTGCCTATGTTTTCTTCTAAGAGTTTAATAGTATCCATCTTACTTTTCGGAGAGGGCAATGGCAACCCACTCCAGTACTCTTGTCTGGAGAATCCCAGGGATGGGGAGCCTGGTGGGCTGCCGTCTATGGGGTCATGCTGAGTCGGACATGACTGAAGGACTTGGCAGCAGCAGCAGTCTTATCTTTAGGTCTTCAATCCATTTAGAGTTAATTATTGTATATCGTGTTAGAGAATGTTCTAATTTCATTCTTTTAATGGCCTCGGATATGCGGATGGCACCACCCTTGTGGCAGAAAGTGAAGAGCAACTAAAGAACCTCTTAATGGAAGTGAAGGAGGAGAGTGAAGGAGTTGGCCTGAAGCTCAACATTCAGAGGACTAAGATCGTGGCATCTGGTCCCATCACTGCATGGCAGATAGATGGGAAATGGTGGAAACAGTGGCTGACTTTATTTTTGGGGGCTCCAGAATCACTGCGGATGGTGACTGCAGCCGTGAAATTGAAAGATGCTTTCTCCTTGGGAGGAAAGTTATGACCAACCTAGAGGGCATATTAAAAAGCAGAGATGTTGCTTTGCCAACAAAGGTCCATCTAGTCAAGGCTATGGTTTTTCCTTGGTGAACTTCCCTGCTGGCTCAGACGGTAAAGCATCCGCCTACAATGCAGGAGACCCAGGTTCAATCCCTAGGTCAGGAAGATCTCCTGGAGAAGGAAATGGCAACCCACTCTAGTATTCTTGCCTGGAAAATTCCATGGACAGAGAAGCCTGGTAGTCTACAGTCCATGGGGTCGCAAAGAGTCGGACATGACTGAGCGTCTTCACTTCACTTCATCCAGTTATCCCAGCGCTGCTTATTAAAGAGACTGTCTTTTCTCCATTGTATATTGTTGCCTCCTTTGTGGTGGATTAATTGACCATACGGTTTACTTCTCGGCTTTCTGTCCTGTTCCTTGATCTTCGGAGGTGCAGTTTAGAACAATGGCGCTTATTTGAAAGCAGATCTTTTCTTTGGACTCCGTCAACCATCCTTCAAAAACAAAGAACATAGATGTTGCCTTTACTTACAGTTTTTTTTGTTTTTCCTCCTAGAGATGGCAAATCCTGAGGCTGCTATAAGTAGCTGCAGCTCTCATGAAGAGGAAAATCGCTGCACCTTTAACCAGCATACATCTCCTTCTGAGGAACTTCTATTAGAAGACCAGATGAGACGAAAACTCAAATTTTTTTTCATGAATCCTTGTGAGAAGTTCTGGGCTCGAGGTAGAAAACCCTGGAAACTTGCCATACAAATTCTAAAAATTGCAATGGTGACTATACAGGTAGGCACCTCAGATCATGAGCTTAGTGAAGTTGTCCTTTACTAACAAAGATGACTGTGTGTTTTGTTTTGTTTTTAAATAACTTTTAAACTATATGCCTCATAACAATAAATTAGGAGATATACAATCTTAAATCCTCTCTCTTCCATATTTGTGAAAGAAGACTTTTTTTCCCTTAACTTGTTTCTTTTCATCTTTCATTATATTGTAATTTTACTCACATAGTGTAACTAGATTTCAGGAAAAGAAAATTTTAATATTTTGCTTCCAGTCAAGAAGTTTAGCTGAAGGTTTCTAAATCAACTTTGGAAGCTAGCTGTTGCCCAAGTAGAGAATTCTTTTTTTTCCTAGTTAGTTGCCTGAAAATTTCTCTCTCTTCATAATTTTTTGGATTCTCACATCCCTGTGATCGTGGGAGCGCTGAAGTAGAAGAGTGTGGAGCTGATTAAAAGGAGTAACATAAGTAGTGAAATATGAAACTTCATTTTAGGAGATGTTGAATCTCATTTCCTTGGCTTCTCTTAACATTTTGGGGAAAAATTATGTTTTGTGATTCTTTATATATATTTATGATTTACTCTTGTGAAGGTATGTTCCTGCTAGTGAGAGTAATTATCTGTTTAAAGCAAAAGAGCAAAAATAAAAGCATATTTCAATAGGAAAATAGGTGATAGGTTTATTTTTTATTAATTTGGTGAAAAATGCATATGTAAATAAATGACTGGATTAAGGAGAACTTTTTTAACTCTGAAATCACACATTTTAGCTGATTATTGAGCACAAATTCTTCTCGATTGTTAGAAGCTGGCAATCACATGAAGTTGGTGAGATTCTTTTATTTACTTATTTTTTAATTGGAGGATAATTGCTTTACAATTTTGTGGTGGTTTCTGCCATACAACAGTGCAGATGAACCATAATTATATACTCTCCCTCTTAAACCTCCTTCCCCTCTCCCCACCCCTCTAGGTCATCAGAGCACGAGACTGAACTCCCTGAGTTGTATACTTCTCACCAGCTGTCTGATTTACACATGATAGTGTATATATGTTGATGTTACTTTCTCCATTCATTGAAGTTGACGAGATTCTTGCCTAAGTTTCTGATGCTAGATGTTGTGTAAAGGAAACTGACATTTGAGTGATTATCTTGTTCCAAGACATTATTTTGTTTAATTTCAGCAATGCTTCTATTGGGTACCTACTGGACTCCTTCAGTTTAGAGAATATGGAGCTGATATTTATAAAGTTTTTGAATGCCATATGATGAGTACTGATTAGTACGTCCAGTGGCAGAATTAATGCTTTAAAG
Organism: Ovis aries; assembly: GCF_016772045.2. Taxonomy (NCBI): domain Eukaryota; kingdom Metazoa; phylum Chordata; class Mammalia; order Artiodactyla; family Bovidae; genus Ovis; species Ovis aries. Next base: position 62,062,700 of record NC_056054.1, on the reverse strand, counting down.
ACACGCACTCTTTCTAATTATCAACATAAAAATGGTTGTTTGATTCCCAATATATTTGGCAAGTTGGAATTGAAATTCTTAATTTCCAAGTGATAATGTATGTCACAATAGTGAAAGTATTTCTCTATGTTGTTTCTGATAAGTCGGAGGGGAAGCCTGTATCAGTTCAGTTCAGTCGCTCAGTCGTGTCTGACTTTCCGAACCCATGAACTGCAGCACGCCAGGCCTCCCTGTCCATCACCAACTCCCAGAGTTCACTCAAACTCATGTCCATCGAGTCTGTGATGCCATCCAGCCATCTCATCCTCTGTCGTCCCCTTCTCCTCCTGCCCCCAATCCCTCCCAGTATCAAACTCTTTTCCAATGAGTCAGCTCTTCCCAGGAGGTGGCCGAAGTACTGGAGTTTCAGCTTTAGCAACATTCCTTCCAAAGAAATCCCAGGGCTGATCTCCTTCAGAATGGACTGGTTGGATCTCCTTGCAGTCCAAGGGACACTCAAGAGTCTTCTCCAACACCACAGTTCAAAAGCATCAATTTTTTGGCACTCAGCTTTCTTCACAGTCCAACTCTCACATCCATACATGACCACAGGAAAAACCATAGCCTTGACTAGACAGACCTTTGTTGGCAAACTAATGTCTCTGCTTTTAAATATGCTATCTAGGTTGGTCATAACTTTTCTTCCCAGGAGTAAGCTTCTTTTAATTTCATGGCTGCAATCACCATCTGCAGTGATTTTGGAGCCCCCCAAAATAAAGTCTGACACTGTTTCCACTGTTTCCACATCTATTTCCCATGAAGTGATGGGACCAGATGCCATGATCTTCATTTTCTGAATGTTGAGCTTTACGCCAACTTTTTCACTCTCCTCTTTCACTTTCATCAAGAGGCTGTTTAGTTCCTCTTCACTTTCTGCCATAAGGGTGGTGTCATCTGCATATCTGAGGTTATTGATATTTCTCCCAGCAATCTTGATTCCAGCTTGTGCTTCCTCCAGCCCAGTGTTTCTCATGATGTACTCTGCATAGAAGTTAAATAAGCAGGGTGACAATATACAGCCTTGACGTACTCTTTTTCCTATTTGGAACCAGTCTGTTGTTCCATGTCCAGTTCTAACTGTTGCTTCCTGACCTGCAAATAGGTTTCTCAAGAGGCAGGTCAGGTGGTCTCGTATTCCCATCTCTTTCAGAATTTTCCACAGTTTACTGTGATCCACACAGTCAAAAGCATTGGAATATATGTTAATATACTTTAATTTAGAGATGAGTTGAAAGAATATTTTTATTTTTGGTCTTATTGTCACAGTTTTGGTAATTAGTCCTAGAAATATAGTTTGATTATAAGACTTAAACTTATATATTTCTTAGGTTTTATTGTACACCCGCTTCAAGCCTTCTTGATGTCCTGAAGAATTCATTTTGAAATCTTCTACTTGCCCTTCAAGCTCCTGCACCATCTGACTTAAGTGCTTCTGCTCACATTTTTCCCCACTGTTTCTCTAATCGAATTATGCTGGTGTCCTCAGTGTCCCCCTCAAAGTGCTAAGTTCAACTCGACCTTCTTAGCTTTCTCCACACGCTACTCAAATGTCCCCTGCCCCAAGTTATGCACGTACTACGAGGGTTTCTGTTATTCTTTCTTCCCTTAGGAAACCTTCCAACTTCCTTAGTCAAAGTTATCTTGCTTCTCTGAGCTGAAGAACTCCTAAAGGACTTCTCAGAGCTCCTAAAGTTTTTATTGGTGGGGACAATGTCATAAGTGAGATGGTACATGAAAATAAATGTTGAAAGTATGCAAAGTCAGTTTCTTTTAGTTTAAAACTAGAAACCCACCTTATCTTTAAGGACAAATTAGTTCCCAACTGCCAAATGTTTAATTTCTATAGGATATATTAGGAATTAGTTAGGTATTGAATCTTGAATAGATGAATTAATCATTTAGTGGAGACCTTTATTTCATTGCTGTTTCACCCTCTTTTTCTTTCTTTTAAGCTGATCTTTTTTGGCTTGAGTAACCAGATGGTGGTAACTTTCAAGGAAGAGAACACTATAGCATTCAAGCACCTCTTCCTAAAAGGATATATAGACAGAATGGACGACACATATGCAGTGTATACACAGAGAGATGTGTATGATCAGATCATCTTTGCAGTGAACCAGGTAAGTCAGACACGTGCATTCTTTACTTTGGAGAAAGATTAGACTGGAGAATTGTTAGCAATGTGCAAAACAGAAGCTGACATTCAGGTGTACAAGGGTGAGCATTTTTTAATGAAATTATAAATGTCATGTATGAAACCATTAATTTTTTTAACTTTGCCAACAAACTTTTACAAAACTATAAGTTGAGAAGAGCTTTTGTTTAGTAACAGAGAGACAGAAACTTTAAAGACTTAATTAAAAGAGTCAGATCTAGGGCTTGGCATAAGAACTTCAAAGATTTAAAATTATTAACCATGACCTTGGTTGTAAGTAGTCATTAAGTTTTCAGAGTTTATATGTTCAGGGACCCTTTAAAAATAATGAGATTATTAACCTTGCAGAATGTGTAGAGTAACCAAGACCTGAAATTCATTTAAAAAATAAGAAAGGCCTTTATGTCACATGAGGCAATGGTTTTATTGTAACATTGATTAACTGCTTCAAAAAGGAAGCTTGTTTTTCATACATGTAGGTCAAATTTCTACTCTGAGTTTCTAATAAATTCATTTTTGCTACAAGCAAACAGTACTTTCTTAAGTCCGAAAATCTCCTATTTTGTAGGAATCTTTGGCAGCTTTCTTGAAGTCAGCATTTCCAACCCGAGTTAGTACTGCAGACAACATTTCTGCAGTACTAACTGCAGTATATATAAAAATTATAACTCTTCTTCAAAAATTGTTATAGTGTAATCAGGGCTTTTCATTTTCCCAGAGACAAACTATGGGATAAAATACATATTTGTGACACTAAGGCTTTATGATAGCATTCAGATTACAAAAATTGTCCAGAAATCTATAATAATAGAAGTAAGCTACATGCATTGTTAAATAGAATTATGTCCTACAGTTTGTCCTACCCTTGCTTCCCTGGTGGCTCAGAGGTTAAAGCATCTGCCTCCAATGCGGGAGACCTGGGTTTAATCTCTGGTTGGGAAGATCCCCTGGAGAAGGAAATGGCAACCCACTCCAGTGTTCTTGCCTAGAGAATCCCATGGACGGAGGAACCTGGTGGGCTACAGTCCACGGGGTCGCAAAGAGTCGGACACGACTGAGCAATTTCACCACCACCACCTACAGTTTGTAAGGTCAAATAGTAATAAAATTCTGGAGATACCAAGTTTTGAGATCCTTGTTTTAAGATTACTAAGTTTATCTAAATAGGATCTTCCCTGCTGGCTCAGACGGTAAAGCATCTGCCTACAATGCGGGAGACCTGGGTTCAATCCCTAGGTTGGGAAGATTTCCTGGAAAAGGAAATGGCAGCCCACTCCAGTATTCTTACCTGGAAAATCCCATGGACGGAGGAAGCTGGTTCCTAAATTATCTAAATTACTCTGAAGCAAATTAGTAATTTCGTTTTGACAGGAGGGGTGGGTAGAGGCAAGAGATAAACAGTTCAATAAATTCTTCCTAAAACATTTTGACCTTTATTATTAAGGTTAAAAGCAGTCTTAAATATATAGTATTTGGCATTCAGGCAGTTCTGTTTATCAGATTTCTTTTTTCTTTATAGAATTGCATGTAGGTAGATTCCCTGTGCTAGTAAATAGGTAGATACTATTTGGGGTAGAGTTTACCCCATTTGGGGCAAGTGACTCCCTACCATCTTCCAAGCACTGTCATGCATTTTAAACTGAAGGTAAAAAAGTATCTTATCACAATGTTAGTGAATAAAGTTTGTGTGGTTAATAAGGTCAGTTATTCTACATGATTCCAGAGAAGTGAATAGGGAAAACATGGCCTGATATGAAAGAAACATCTTTGACTGCTGTAAGGAAATACCTTGATAGTTGAGGTGATAGTCACCAGGAACTGACAGGTAAGACAGTAGCTTCTCAGCCCTTAGAGTTATTTCCATGACTAGCTTTCTTGAAGAGTGGAGACCTAGAATGTCATCTAACTGAATAATCTCTAGGGCTTATCCTGATTTAATACTGGTTGTAACAGCATCACTCTTGTTTAGTATGTCTATTTATGTATTGGAATATCAAAGACCTAGTTATTTTAATACTATATCCTGGCTTTCATCAATCATGTTTGGGTCGTCTTTACTGGGTTCCTTCTTTCAGCTGCCTCTTAACTTAGGGCAGTCCTCAAAGGTCTGTCCTTTTCCTGCAGAATTTTCCCCACTGTCACCCATCGCCAAGATAGATGTTTCCAAAACAGTTGTTCACACTGTTGTGTGGAGAGAGCTCACAAGCACCTCAGAATCACTCTGTTCAAAGCAGATGTATATTCTCTTCCCACCTACTTCTCAGAGGTGCTTCTCTTTCTGATCAGTTGCTTAGATTTAAAGGTCTCAGGATCTTGGGACCACTTACTTTTTTGCAGCTCAAACACAGTCTGTAAATCCCTGCTTCTAGTTGGTTACACTCTTTCCCCTCCCACCTGTCCTACCACTTCTTGGCAGTTTATTCTAAATGATTCACCTGAAGTCACAGATTTGACTGCATGGTACTGCTCATTTTATAATAGTGTTCAGTGCTACATATTAATATATTTATTCCATGAAGATGGAGGTACATACCAGGCACTCAAATGTTTGTGAATGAATGAATGAGCTCAAAAGATTCATGTGTTCAGATCAAGTAATAACAGGGAGACCACAAAAAAATGCATCTGCAATCAAGGAACAAGCTGTTTAATCTGCTTTACTTTGGGTGCCACATTTCTCGGGTAAGGATTTTTATGTGTTTTTATATAGTCTCTCAAAGGATGCCCTAGGACCCATGAATCCGTGTGAAAAACCAGTTCTTTCAAGGTGGAGCTGCAGAGGCAAGTGGGGACGGATGCCAGCCTCATTAGGGCCCGACAGAAGTCATAGCCACTTAGGTGCCCCATTAGTCAGTCCTACCGGTTGCCTGCATTTCAGTGATAGTCCTATTAGCCCTATACCACCTTCGGCTCCCAGAGTCTTCTGACTCAGGCTCCAGATTGGCCCTTTAGCTGGCCACAGTTCTGCTACTTGCCCCTGACCGTTGTTGACTGGGGAAAAAAAAAAACAACATAACCTAAAAGTTGAGAATTATGTTTTATTCAAGGACATCACCAAGGACTATAGCCCAGGAAGGCAGCCTCTCAGATAGCTCTGAGAGACTATTCCAAAGAGGGTTTTTGCAGAAAACAAAATAAAAGCCATGTAGTGGAACATCAAAAGATTTACTGCTAATCACAAAAAAAACAGATATCTCAAGCTAATGATTTTCTGGGAAGATGAATCTGGCCTAATGGCAGTTATTCCTTTGATATATGTCTTAGCCATCCAGGGCAAGTATCCTGTTTTCCTCCATCCTGAAGTCCCCTCAGGGCATACCCTCAGTGCCACTATAGTGGCTGAAGGTTTGATGGCTGGCAACACTTGGTGTTTATGGGAATGGCAGCAACACTTTTTGTCCACACCATCCAGCTCTGTAGGTGCTCAGACCTCACGTGCTAAGTCACTTCAGTCATATCCAACTCTTTGTGACCCTATGGACAGTAGCCCACCAGGCCCCTCTGTCCATGACATTCTCCAGGCAGGAATCCTGGAGTGGGTTTCCATTTCCTCCTCCAGGGGATCTTCCCAACCTAGGGATTGAACCTAGTCTCTCTTTTTTTTTTTTTTAAATCAAATACATATTTAATTAAGAAACTAATAATGCAATATTACCCAAACAAAGTGTAAGCACATGTTCAATTATCATGTTCCATATTTCAGAGAAGAGGCATTAAGGATTTATGCCATAAGTTTATTTACAAACATATTTAGGATGCTGAGTTCAAGGGACTGATCCTTTTAAGAGACTGCACCTCTTAATATGCTCCTCTTCCTATCTTTCTCATGGATTACTTTTTAAGCAGTTGGTGTCTTACGATAAAGAAAGGTGCAGCAAATCCAGACCCAAAGAACAAAGTCATCATAGCTAGTAACCTCCACTTGTTTTCCACTGAAAATGGTATATTCTTCCCTGGACCCTCCTCATAGTGGCTCCGACGAATCACAGAGGTTGTGAACCTCCGGATGCCCTGTCCCAACATAGCGCTGTTGGACGCTCTACAAAAGATCCACAGACCGGAGGTGAAAGAAATGGCGGCTGCAAAGCTACCGCTTTTTGTCTCACGACCTTGCTCCTCTAACTGCCTGAACCTAGTCTCTTACATGGGGAGGCAGGTTCTTTACTGCTAGCGCCTGGGAAGCCCCAGACTCCACAAGGAGCCTTATTAAGATAGCAAGGAAGTCTGGCTGAAGAATCACTTATAAAAATAGCGTGCACCTGAAGGCCTACAGCTTGGCTCTTTTGTGTTTCAAGATCTTATAAGGTTTAAGACACAAGTTTCTATGATAGGTTCAGATCTTTAAGTAATTCCTATGTGGACTGCTTCACAGGGAATGGGCACTCAGAAGGGCTACAGGGGCCCATACAGGTGTGACCCCTGCCTGCCTTTCTGGCTTTACCTCTTGTTACAGGCAGGGGGTATCTCACATTTCAGGCGTATTGGTCTCCGTGGTACCTTACCACATTCAATATCTTTTACTTCTTTTTTCATTTAATAGATTGTATTCCTCTTACTCCCCCATGCCCCAATATAAAACTATTGGACTCTGAGTAGCTTTAGAAAGACTTAAGGCACTTATTTCCTTGTATGGGAAATATCTCAAAACTAAATATGTCTAGCATTATACTATTTCCTCTAGATGCAGGACGTAATACTATTTAATGATCTATACAGCTTAATTCTATTACTGTAGGTTTCTGGCACGTTTTCCCAGCGCCAGTGCTAGCAGAGATATTGGTGCCGTAAAGAGTCCTATCCTAGCGGCTTACCATCTCACTGTATGTAGATGAGCTCTAGTGGGTGAAGATCCTCTATCAAATTGTAATCGTTTTCACCTCACCATTAACTTGACAAATATTTGAGCATGTACTCTGTGTACTCTTACCTGAAAGCTGGGTTTGCCTCTTGGTGGACGTCAAGCCAAAAGAACCAACCAAGCCAAAAATCAGAAGGAAGGATTTATTATTTGCAGCAAATAAGGAGAACACCAGGGATCTTTCTCAAAGCAGTGTCTCCTGGGACAGTAAAATTGGGAAACTTTTAAGTTAAGGGCACCTGCATATTTATGAAGGGACTGGGGCAGTCGACAAGAGTCCAAGTTTTAGTTGATTGAAGTCATGAGGGTCAGAAAAGGTTAAGTGTTACGGGCTAATCTTTACCACTGAAACAGAACTGGGAATCTTTACAATGGATGTGTTACCTATGCTGTTGTTACTTTTCTTGTCTGATAATAGTCATTTGTTTGTACATTTGTTTGTTCCCTTAATATTGTTGATTACTGAGACCTGTTTAAGGACCAGCATTTAATCCAAAAAGGCTGAGGCCAAAAAATGGCTTCTCTTATGACAAAGTCACACGTATTCTCTTTCTCCAGGGACCCACCCCCTGCCCAGCCTATCTGCTTACAATATGGTTCTAAGTGCTGAGGTTAGTGCAGTGGGCTTGATAAAGTCCTTGCCCTGTGGAACTTAGATTCTAATGGAAGAGATGGATTTTAAACAAATTTAGCAAAATAATTTGATTTCCAACAGTGATGACTGCTATGAAAAAAAAATTAGGTGGCATAAAACATGAACAGTGGTCTCAAGATGGTCAGAAAAGGCCTGTCTGGGGACTTGAAGTCTGAGGAAGAATATTTCAGGCTGAAGGAGTGGCAACAGCAAAGACCCTGGAGGCTGGAAAACATTTAGTGTGTTTAAGGCAAGTGTGCAAAGGAGTGAGGGAAGAGCCAGCGGTAGGGCTTTCCAGGCCCTGGAAAAGAGCTTTTAAGTTTATCCTGAGACACAGGAAATCATGCGAGGACTTTCAATAGGGGAATATTGCTTAAAAGTGACTAAGCTATATTCTTGCAAAGATAAAGATTTAAAAAAAATCATCTTTAGACGAAGTTTTGCTGGTTAGTCTGGAACAGTTTTATCCGACTTCCTATATTATAGCAAAGCAGAACTCTTGACTATAGAAAATAGTTCAAAGATAAATAAAGTTTGTACTCACATTAAATGTAAAAGTCACTTCCTAAAGATAGTTCTTTAAAGGAGGAAAGAACTTGAAATGTTATTTAAGGTTTAAATTCAGCCTTTAATTTTGCAGGTAAGAAAGCAGAGGCTGATAAAGTTTGTGACTTGCTCACAATCACAGAAATGAGACTTGAACCCAAAACTCTAATTCACAAGTGCTCTTTGCCCTCTGCCATCCCAGTGCAAAGTAGTATGCCAATTACTTTCCAGTCTCCACCTGGACGGGAGGTGGGAACCCACCGTTTCAAAGGCAGGGAGGGAGGGGAATCGTGGCTTCACTTCTGCCTGGCTGGGTGCTCTCATCTTCTGTTTCTCTTTTTGGTTGAAGTATTTGCAGCTATGCAACGTCTCAGCTGGGAATCATGCATTTGAGGACAAGGGCACGGAGCAGTCAGCCATGGAAATCTGTTGGCACTTCTACAAGCAAGGAAACATCTATCCTGGAAATGATACCTTTGACATTGACCCAGAAATTGAAACTGGTGATATTCTTCTATAAGCTAGAACTTCCATTTTTAACTCCTTGATTTAAAGTCAGTAATTTCATCTCTGAAAATATCGATTTGGCCTGTGTTAGTAGGTCATAGTAAGAACTGTATCAGTTATGCCAGGTACTCTACTATGCCTCATGATTCTTAAACAGACCAACAAACAAAAAATCAACAAGACAAGTTTATTGTTATCCTCACTTTACAGAAGACCAAAGTGTGGCTCAGAAGGTTTAGTAATCTGCTCAAGGTGGACCTAGTAAGAGACAGTGCTGAAATCTGACCCAGGCTGTGCTCTTAACCATTTTATTCCACAACTTCTCTTCTGGATAAGCCAGTTTAATAGATAGATATTGCCCTTATAAAACAAATGTTTGAAAGTTCTTGAATATATGATATATAAAACTTTCTCCCCTCGATAGTACTTGACTATTCAGTATCTTTGGGGGTAAGTTGAGGAGTAATGAAATTCCCTCGTAGCTCAGTCAGTTAGAGATATGCCTGCAGTTCAGGAGACCTGGGTTCAATTCCTAGGTCAGGAAGATCCCCTGGAGAAGGAAATGACAACCCACTCCAGTATTCTTGCCTGGGAAATCCCATGAAGAGAGGAGCCTGGTGGGCTACAGTCCATGGAGTTGCAAAGAGTCAGACACAACTTAGCAGCTAAACCACCACCAGTGAGAACCAGAATTTAGAATAGCATAGCTTATTCCCATTAGCAAAGTTCTATTTACAATTTGTACCTAAAACATTAGCTTGGGTCATTGAGTTAAAAAGTAAGTACTTTTAGCAGTAGCCGCTGGGACTTTTTCTTTGAGAAAAATAATAAAGTATTATAGTACTGACTAGTAAAAACCTTCTAAGATGCTGTCTTCCTTTTTTAAAAAAAGTGTTTATTGAGGGAAAATTGTCAACACATAATATTTAAAAAAAATAGATACTGTAAAAAAAAATTTTATCTTAGACACTCTAGGTGCTTCAAATGTATGCATAGGATACAAAAAGGGAGAGGGGCCTCAAAATTTAGGCTGAAAAAGACAGGAAGGAAGATGGCCTTTTATACCCAGTGAAATAGAATTCAGATCTTTCTCTACCTCCATCCACTCAAGAAATGTTATAGTCACATCTTACAAACAAATAAAAGTCATCGTCACCATGTGGTATGGATGTTTAGATTTAAAAATCTTAATTCACAAAAATACCAGAATCTGAATATCCAGTTTTCATGATATGATCCCTTCAGGAGGCAGTTTTCGGTTTATTTCAGGTGCTATTTCATGTTTTGTTCCTTTCTATGGCAGAATGCTTCTTTGTGGAACCAAATGAACCTTTTCACATTGGAACCCTAGAAGAGAATAAACTCAACTTAACGCTGGACTTTCACAGGTGAGGGAAGCAGGCGGGAGGGAAACTCCTGTTTGTGTGTACATGTTTTCACTGCACTGGAGTCTCCTGTTTTCCAGACTCATAACAGTGGAGCTGCAGTTTAAACTGAAGGCCATTAACCTGCAGACTATTCGTCATCATGAGCTCCCCGACTGTTACGACTTTACTCTGACTGTGAGTGTGGGCTGGGCTAATTTGATTCCTGTCTAGAGAAAAATTGTTTTATCTAGTTATGTGTTCCATCTACTTGTGTTGAGGGTTGATCAAATGTATAGGGTGTTCTTGTCCTAATTGGATATGCACAGAGGAGACATTAGTTCAGCTAGCTCTGTTAGTCCTTTCTTAACTGCATTTTCACTTTCCGAGGTATTAGTTATCATGGTCAACCTCTGTCTGAAAATATTAAGTGGAAAATTCCAGAAATAAACCATTCATGTATTTTAAACTGCATGTCATTCTGAGTAGCATAATGAAAACTTTCTGACCCTCCTCAGTATGAATCATCCTTTGGTCCAGTGTATACCATCCGTTAGTCACTCAGTAACCCTCTCAGTTACTTATTTAACTTCTACGCAGAGTACATCATGAGAAACACTGGACTGGAAAAAACACAAGCTGGAATCAAGATTGCCGGGAGAAATATCAATAACCTCAGATATGCAGATGACACCACCCTTATGGCAGAAAGTGAAGAGGAACTAAAAAGCCTTTTGATGAAAGTAAAAGTGAAAAGTGAAAAAGTTGGCTTAAAGCTCAACATTCAGAAAACCAAGCTCATGGCATCCGGTCCCATCACTTCATGGGAAATAGATGGGGAAACGGTGGAACCAGTGGCTGACTTTATTTTGGGGGGCTCCAAAATCACTGCAGATGGTGATTGCAGCCATGAAATTCAAAGACGCTTACTCCTGGGAAGAAAAGTTATGACCAACCTAGATAGTATATTCAAAAGCAGAGACATTACTTTGCTGACTAAGGTCTGTCTAGTCAAGGCTTTGGTTTTTCCTGTGGTCATGTATGGATGTGAGAGTTGGACTGTGAAGAAGGCTGAACGCCAAAGAATTGATGCTTTTGAACTGTGGTGTTGGAGAAGACTCTTGAGAGTCCCTTGGACTGCAAGGAGATCCAACCGGTCCATTCTGAAGGAGATCAACCCTGGGATTTCTTTGGAAGGAATGTTGCTAAAGCTAAAACTCCAGTACTTTGGCCACCTCATGCGAAGAATTGACTCATTGAAAAAGACTCTGATGCTGGGAGGGATTGGGGGCAGGAGGAGAAGGGGACGACAGAGGATGAGATGGCTGGATGGCATCACTGACTCGATGGACGTGAGTCTGAGTGAACTCCGGGAGTTGGTGATGGACAGGGAGGCCTGGTGTGCTGCGATTCATGGGGTCGCAAAGAGTCGGACATGACTGAGTGACTGAACTGAACTGAACCCTCTCAGTTATTTACATGTCACAGTATTTGTGTTCAGATAAGCTTTATTTTACTTAAGAATGGCCCCAAAGCTGGTGATTCCAATATGCCAAAGTATTTCTTTAGGTGAAAAACTGAAAGCTCTTAACTTAATGGAGACAGAAAACCAATTGTATGTTGAGATTGCTTAAGCTACAAGAAGAAATCTATAGGTGACATTGTGAAGAAGGAAAAAGAAATCCATGCTAGTTTTACTATTGCAGCTCAAACTGCAAAAATTAGGGCCACAGTGTGATAAGTATGTAGTTAAGATGGAAAAAGGCATTTAATTTGTACAAGATACTTAGACCACATTCATCTAACTTTTATCATAGTATATGTTATAATTTTTCTATTTTATTATTGTTGTTTAGTCACTAAGTCATGTCTGACTCTTTTGTGACCCCATAGACTGTAGGCTCCTCTGTCCATGGATTTCCCAGGCAAAAATACTGGAGTGGGTTGCCATTTCCTCCTCCAGGGGATCTTCCCGACCCAGGGATCGAACCTGCGTCTCCTGCATTGCAGGTGGATTCTCTACCACTGTGCCACCAGGGAAGCCCACTTTTTAAAATTATTACTGTTTTTACTCTCCTGTGCCTAATTTATAACTTGATCAAAGGTGTGTATGTATAGGAAAAATATTATATATGAATTTTGGTATTATCTGTGATGTCAGGCATCCGCTGGGGATCTTGGATAAAGGGGAGGGACTCTTGTACCCACTTGTTTAGTTGTTAATCATCGGTCTTCTGTACCTGAGCGTAAGTTCTCTGAGGGCAGGGACCTTGTCTTGTTCACTGCTGAGTCTTCAGGACCAAGAACAGCACCTGGCAAATACGAAAAGAACAGGTTTGTAGGTTTGTATGGTTAGTTCCCAGCAGTTGGTGGCAGTCTGCTTAAGGTCATTGCCAAGGGTTCTTGCTGCTGAGTTTCCTCACTGAGGATATTTGCAACGTATGGAAGTTATTGCTCACAGTGCCTCCTGCATGCTGCCTCTGAAAGTTCTGGTTAGCTTCCTCTTTGTATTCCAGTTGCAGATGGAGCTTTGATGCTCTGTATAGAGCACAAGATGCCTCTCATGCTGGTTCATCATCTCACAAGGATCTGAGTCAGTAACGCAATGCTGAGAGGCATATGCAGGACAGCATTTGATAACGGCTAGCCTTCATATGGTCCAGATTTCTAGTACTACAGTAGCAGTTTGTATCAAAAGTTATGTCCACAATACTCAACTAATTGGCTGTTAGAAATCAAGTTTTCAGAAATTGAGATTAAAAATATTTTAGGATGTAGTATAATATAATAATTATGCATATTGTTTAATAAGAAAAAGCACTAATTCTGTAAGACTGTATTTGGGCTACACATTTTGATCCTAATAGTAACCAGCAAGTTGTGAATTTTTAAAATTACATGATTTTTTAAAAATTGAGCTGTTAGCCACAGTCTTCTCTCTGTCTGTCTGTCTGCCTCTCTCTTATAGAGAAATGATACTTTTTTAAAAAGTCTTATAATCTTCAGAAAATGAAAATCATGGCATCCGGTCCCATCACTTCATGGGAAATAGATGGGGAAATGGTGGAAACAGTGGCTGACTTTATTTTGGGGGGCTCCAAAATCACTGCAGATGGTGATTGCAGCCATGAAATTCAAAGACGCTTACTCATGGGAAGAAAAGTTATGACCAACCTAGATAGTATATTCAAAAGCAGAGACATTACTTTGCTGACTAAGGTCTGTCTAGTCAAGGCTTTGGTTTTTCCTGTGGTCATGTATGGATGTGAGAGTTGGACTGTGAAGAAGGCTGAGCGCCGAAGAATTGATGCTTTTGAACTGTGGTGTTGGAGAAGACTCTTGAGAGAATTATCCCCAGCTATGTCTGTTCATTGTGTATTTAGCAGTACATCTCATAGAACTGTGGTGGAAACTATATCCTATCAGGTAATTTGATAATAAAAGGCATCAGTGTGACTTTTGCCATAAATAAACATGAACTGTGGCAGTATATCCTTAATGTAAAATACAAGGACTTTCAGTTCAGTTCAGTTTAGTCGCTCAGTCGTGTCCGACTCTTTGCGACCCCATGAATCACAGCACACCAGGCCTCCCTGTCCATCACCAACTCCTGGAGTTCACTCAAACTCACGTCCATCCAGTTGGTGATGCCATCCAGCCATCTCATCCTCTGTCGTCCCCTTCTCCTCCTGCCCCCAATCCCTCCCAGCATCAGAGTCTTTTCCAATGAGTCAACTCTTTGCATGAGGTGGCCAAAGTATTTGGAGTCAGACAAATCTAAATTTTAATGTTAGCTTACCAGTTAGTAGCTATGTAATTTTAGGCAACTTATTTAATTGGCATGAGCCTCAGTTTTCTCATTTGTAAAACCAAATTAATGCCCACCTACCTGACAAGATTGTTGTGAAGATAAAATATAGCACATATGAAGGACCTATCTAATTATCTGGTATGTGGTAGATGTTTGATTCAACAGCTGATTAAGGTTATCTTGTGTGTGCCCAGTTGGGTTCATAATATAAAGTAGTACATTATCATTCATTCATAGTAGTTTGATAAATTCTTGCAACTTGTATTTTAAAGCTCTTTATTAAGTGTGTAGACATCTAGGGTTTTTTGTGTTCACTTGAACTGACTCTTTATCATTGTGAAATGGCACTTTTTAACCCTTATCATATTCTTTGCTCTAAAATTTACTTTGATGTTAATATAACCATTCCAACTTTCTTATAACTAGTGTTAGCATGGCATATCTTTTTTCATCCTTTTAAATTATTTGTATCTTATATTTAAAGTAGGTTTCTTGTTACACAGCATATAGTTGAGTCTTGCTTTTTTAAGCCAACCTAACAATCTCTACCTTTTAATTAAGGTGCTTATATCATTTAAATTGCATGAAATTATTAATATGGTTTCTTTCTTTTTTTGCCTTCTTTTGGATTAACTGAGTGGTTTTTTTTTTAGGATTCCAGTCTATCTCATATGTTAGCTTATTAGCTATAACTCTTTGTTGTGTTATTTTATGGTTTATAGTACACATATTTAACGTATTACAGCCTACTTTCAAGTGATCGTGTGCCAGTACATGTATACCATAAAAACCACCTGGCATGGTTTTCCTTCTGCATACAGGGCTTCCTTTAATATTTCTTATACTGCAGATCTGCTAGTAATAAGTTCTTTTTGCTTCTGTATGTCTGTAAACGTATTTCACCTTCGTTTTTTAAAGGTAGTTTCACGAGGTAGAGACTTCTAGCCTGGCTGTTTTTACCCTGGAGCTTTAAAGATTTTGCTCTTTAGTTTCTTTTGTTTCTGATGAGAAATCTGCTGTCTTCTTCGTCTTTGTTCTTCTGTGTGGGATGTATCCTCCCCCCACCCCCCGCCCCGGATGCTGTTAAATTTTTTCTCTTCATCTCTGGTTTCAATGGTTTGATTCTGTTTCTCTTCATCTCTGGTTTCAATGGTTTGATTCTGATATACTTGTATGTAGTTTTCTTCATGTTTCTTGTATTTGGGGTTCATTGAATATCTTGGATCTGTGGGTTTATAGTTTTTATTATGTTTGACATTTACTCAGTGTTATTTCTTCAAATATTTTTCTATCTCTTTCCCCCTACTTTTCAGAGATTCCAATAATATGTATATTTGGGTACTCGAAGTTGTCCTCTTTCTTTAATTTTCTAATATTTTCTCTGTGCTTCACTTTGAATAGTTTTACTGCTGTGACTTCAAATAACTAATCATTTCTCCTGTATTATCTAATCTGTCATTAGTTACACTCAGTTTCTTCTTTTTCATTTAAAGAATTCAGTTTCTTCTAAACCTTGCTTAGATGTGATTGACATTAAGTCAGAGTTTATTGGATATTTACTGAGCACCTACTATTTGAAAGACCCCAAGGCTCTTTGTATGGGCAAAGCGTGGTTTATTCTTGGCAAAGATTTCTGACTCATTCAAATAGTGCTGAGCATCTTCCTTGTGTGAGGCTGGGTCTCCACAATGATAAAGATGGGCATACATTATCAATATCCTTGGTTGCTTGTCATGGGAAGAAACTTATAGTCTAACATGAGTGGAAACAGATTAACTAGACTTACTAAGTTTATTTGTAATCTTTTGTCTGAAGTGATATCTGATTACACCACATGAAGATTTTCAATTAAACTCATCTAAAAGAATCCGCCTGCAGTGTAGGAGACCCAAGTTCGATCCCTGGGTCTGGAAGATCCCATGGAGAAGGGAATGGCAACCGACTCCAGAATTCTTGCCTGGAGAATTCTATGGACAGAGGAGCCTGACAGGCTACAGTCGATGGGGTCACAAAGAGTCAGGCACAACTGAATGACTGACACAACAAAAGGCAGACTTGAAAAGAACTTTCCTTTTACTTTAGGACCTGAGAGAAGAGGCACCAAAAATGAAAACAAAACCCCCAAACCAGGCTGATTTCCTTAGCTTGCCTTCCAGGTGTCTGCAAGGAGAAGGTGGGGGAGCTTGAAGGGGAAGACAGTGGAAGAGCTATGAAAGCTGTTCTGGCATTTGTCCTGTTGGTGCCTGGTGTCCCAAAACAGGTATCACTGAAGCCAGACATACTGTTGGTTCCCTGAGACCACATCCTTTGTAATATTGTACATATGGTTCCAAAGTGACAAAGAAAATGAATCTTAGAAGGAAAATTGAAAAAGCTCCACCTGAAATGTTTCAAGACGGAAATAATGAGCATCTGTGTTAGTAAGAACAGCATTAAAAATCTATCCCTAGCCAAGGCTCTGCTGGAAGAAGGGGGATAACGTGCTTGTACTTGCTCAGGAGGCCATCTAGAGGTGCTGAGAATGAGAGGAGGGGGAAGTTCTCTTGTGTTACAAGTGGTTCAGGGCTTGAATACTATCCTAGAAACTTAGGATTTTTAGAGACTAAACATTCTTTACAGAAGATCTAACTCAACTTTCTCAGCTCACAGAGAAATAAAGGGAACTTCCTGAGGTTGAAGGAAGTTAGTTAGCATCAGGTGAAAGTTGAGGATCTGGGTTTCCTGTAACTTTGGGAGAATTGTTTCCTAGTTAATGCATGGCAGCACCTTGGCTTTAAAAGCAGTAGGTATGTTTTTGACCCTTTTCCTATTCTTCACAGATAACTTTTGACAACAAAGCCCACAGTGGAAGAATTAAGATAAGTTTAGATAATGACATCTCTATCAGAGAATGTAAAGACTGGCATGTATCTGGATCAAGTAAGTAATGAATTTTACTAGTTTTCAAAATGGTTATTAAATAATATTAAACAGTTATTAAATTACTCGTCCCAAGGATACGTGGAGCTTCAAATGAAAGAATTGGATCATGTCCAAGTCCCTAATTCATTTTAGTTATCTAATGTTCCAAGTAATTCATAAGTTAATTTAAATGGTTTTTCTTGCCCTTTCCATGAGCCTTCACTGGCTAGTCCTTACTAAAAAAAACTGCTTATAATTCCCCCAACAACAACAAAAAAAATCACATCTTCTCAAACCAGTATTTATCGAGTGTTTATTGCATAAGTACTTTGAGCTACACTTTCCTTACTTCAGTGTTTTAAAATATCTTTGAGATAGGTAGCATCCCTATTTTTTACAGATGAAGAAACTAAGGCTCAGAAGTGAATTTTGGTGTCTTTGGTCATATATCCAGGGAGAATTCAGGTAGGATTTGACCCTGAAATATCCCACACATTATAATTATCTTCTATCCAGGTCGAAAAGTAGATGAAATGAGGACAGAGTACAGTCCTAGAAATATGGACACAAACTCAAGTATAAATTGAGTATCGCTGAGAATTTTGGAGCTGAACTAGATGAAACTGACTGGAAAGAATTGATCTCGTTTCCTAGTTCCTTATAGTGGCGTGTAATAGTGTGTTGTGCTTGACTTTAATAATTAGGTCAGAGGGTCTTGGATTCTAGTAAGCAGAAGCGCCATTCCAAATACCTGCTAAGATGCAGTTTTCCCAGCTTCACACAAGACAGTCAGTAAGTCTGGCAGTGAGACCCAGGAATGTGCAGTGAGTCCTTATTCAGACCATACTTGGATAATAACTACTTTAGGGTTCCCTACTAATGGATTCACAAAGTTCAGAAATAGTAATGAGATAGCATGAATAAATGAAATAAAATGTCTTCATTTTAGTATTCTTTTCACTAATAGGTAACTTCAAATATATGAAGACCTGGACTCACAAACTTCAATTATAAAATTTCAATCACAAAATTGTTTATTTGAAACACAAACCTGTTTTGTCATCTGTAAACATCTTAATACTTCACATACTTGGGAACAGGGAAAATGAGAGCATATGAAGGTGCCTGGGACATAAACTTTCTCTCAAATGTTTGTTTCTTTTAAGTTTTTCTGAAGTAGATATAGTCCTTCATATAACATTTAGATGCCTCTTGACAAAAGTATGGGTTGCTTCATTACAGTATAGCCTTGAGTTCTTTCCATCAGCAGAGAGCAGTCCAACTTGTTAAGTCAGACAAGCTCTGTAAGCGAGCATGTGACGGCCACCCTCCGCTCTTCACCTAGCTGCGCTTCTGCTGGGAGGACTGATTCCCAGAATCTCTGTGCGGGTGGCTCTGCCTTGTCATTCAAGTCTCAGCTAAAAGCCACTGCCTCTGGTGAGGCCTGCCTTCACTGTTGGAACAAACCTCTCTTCTCCCCATTCCCTCTCCCAAAGCTCCCTCAGCAGTGGTGCTCAAATTTTAGTGTTACCTGGAGAGCTTAGGAAAGCAGTTCCTGATTTACTAGGGCTAGGGTAAGGCAGGAGGATGTTCATTTCTAACAAGTTCCAAAGAGATGCCAAGAACCACTGATAGAGTGAGACAAACTGCAAAGGTCTGTACGCTGACTCTGCACTTACTGGCCTGGAATCTCAGGCAAGTTCTGTGACCGCTCTGGGCTTCAGTTTTCTCACCTGCAAAGTGGGGATAATCACACCTACCTCGTGGGGTTACTGTGAGGTGCAAATGAGTTAAATCTTCAAAAATGCTTGAAACTACCCCAGGTAGGAAATACACTTAGTGGCTGTTTGGACTTACTTTCTTCCTATCACATACTCCTCTCAGGAAGTATTTTGTTCCTGTACTTGTTTACTTTTTCCTCTTATCTCACTGGAGTAGAGGTTCCACAAGGTCAGGGACTCTATCTGTCTTGTTCACTATTGTATTCTCAGCATAAAATACACCTCATGCTTAATGAGTATTTTATACCTAGATAAGTATATTTAAATAAGATATGCGGGAACCCTAACTGTATTAAGAACAAAAGATGACAGGTAATGGTTAAATATCTTTGATACATGGTTTTGAGGACTTTTAACCTTCTTTAAATACTAACAGAAGAATCTGTATCAGAGCTTTTTTTGCTTGTTATCTTTGTACAAAGAATACTTGAATTTTTAAAATTATTCTAAACGTGAGTGTGAAGAAGGATCCATATAAAACTTGAAAATGTTTCTGAGGAAAAAAAAAATGTTTCTGAGGATGGAAAAAAAAAAGACGACACATTATGTCTTTCGTCAAGTGATTTAACATGAACATGTCAATTCTCCCTAGATTAATCTATAAATTCAGCATGATTCCCCCCAAAAATTAACAGTAAGATTGTTATTGGAATTTGACATTTTGGTCCTGAAGAAATATGGGAAAATAACAAGTAAGACTAGCCAGCGGAAATTCTAGGAAAGTAATGAGATGTATTTTTCTTAGGCATTAAAACACACAAAAAAGTTGGAAAGGGAAGATATGGTACTTGAATACATTCAACAGCCATTTGGTACATGATAAAAATGGCATTTCACATCACTTGCTCCTTTTATTGGTAAAAACTAATGAATACTGATATCCAATGATGAAGAAGATGTGTGATGTGTGTAGGCATGTAAACTGGCATGATATTTTTGCAGAGCAATTTCTTAGATCTATTTTTAGAAAGATGCATATGCTTTAACCCAACAATTCCATCTTTGGATATTCATCCACCTAAAGAATCACTGGAACCTGTGCACAAAGAGGACCTGGAGAATGGATTGTAGTAGTGAAACCAGATTACAGCCTGAACATTCTTACAAATAAAGTCTTGTACATCTGTACTGAAATGACGCAATGCAGCTGTTAAAATAAATGAGGCTAAAAATGGGGGGGCGGGTAAGAAGTAGAAGTAAATGTCACCACACTGATGTTCCAGCACATAAGCAGGTAACCTTCTTTCCTCCAGTTCAGAAGAACACTCATTACATGATGATCTTTGATGTCTTCATTATTCTGACATGCTTGGCTTCGTTAATCCTGTGTGTTCGATCTGTGGTGAGAGGACTTCAGCTTCAGCAGGTAGGAGTCACTGCTTTCTAGGAATGCACTGGTCGTTTTGACTGACAGAAGTTCACCATGCCTCCCCTCTTTTCCCTAAAGGAATTTGTCAATTTTTTCCTCCTCCATTATAAGAAGGAAGTTTCTGTTTCTGGGCGAATGGAATTCGTCAATGGATGGTATATTATGATTATTATTAGTGACATATTGACCATCATTGGATCAATTCTGAAAATGGAAATTCAAGCTAAGGTAAAATTTTTTCCTATTTATGTCATTGTTAGTATCAGATTTGCCTTAACTGTCGTTTGTTTTTCCAAAATGTAAGGATTCACAGAGTACAAGATTTTTTTCAAACATTGTATTGAGTAAACCTGAAATAACAGTAATTCGTAAGAGTATAGTCAGGAAATATTTTAGGCTGTTTTTCAAAGTGTGATTTAAGTCCTCTCAATCAGGGTCGTTTGGGTAAAATACCCCATGTCATCTGATAAAATACCCCACGTTAGACCTACTGAATGTGAACGCTGAGGTTGGGGCCTATAAATTCTTACACACACTGAAAGTCATACACACACCAAGATAACTAAGGTAAAAGATTTTTTTGTTGTTGTTCTTAGGAGGAATGCCAGAATCTTCAGTAGAAGGAGCTGGACTGTGGGCAGGAGATGGGAAGTGAGGCCAAAGTACTATTGTGCGAGTCCTTGCAGTTATTCCTTTATCCATTCAAACTGAGAATATTCCCATTTTCTTGCTGTTACCATTGATGTACTGCAAGGTTTTCCATTTTAAGTTAGGACTAATCCAGCTTGTATATCAACCCTCCCCCGAAGCAAAAAAAAAAAAAAATACTATTCAAACTAATCTTGTTTAGATTTATGTTTTTCTATCCTCAACTGCAATTAAGGATGAGTATAAACCACATGGGGAGCCTGTTTTGGTTGAGATTCCTGGGCAGAGATCTCAAATGCAATAGCTCAGATATGATAAGAGCTTATTTCTCCCTCATGTAATTGTCAGGGTGGGTTTTCCAGCCTGGCAAGTCATGCAGCTCCACACAGTCATTCAGGAATCTAAGTTTCTCCCATCTTTTTCTCTGATGACCATTGAAGGCTCACCCAGGCTGCATGATTGATACTGGATTGTCTCATGAACAGGGTGCAGCCCATGGAAGGGAGAACCTGGTATGGTAGGTAGTAGGTCTCTTATAGTCATCCCTTGGCTCAGAATGGCAGCCTTCATTCTGTCCAGTCCTGCTGGAGAAAATTTAGCCACATCTGACTGCAGGGGAGCTGGGAAGACAGCCCACACATGTACCTCAGAAAGAGAGAGTGAGTTTAGAAGCCATGGAGCAGCTGTCACCATATGCCAGGGTAATATATATCATTGAAATAGATGTTTAACTTTAGGGAACAAATAAAGAGAAGTAGGGGGAGATTTGCAGCAAATCTTCATTTTTACTAATCCCACCTACCATTAGCTTCAGTGAGCCCTTAATGGTGTCCAGCAGTCTTTCTACATTTTTCTAGACCATGCATTCCCCCTGCCTTCTAGCTGATCATTTCATATTTTTTCTCGCTTGAAACTTCTAAACTTCTAATACCTCTTTTCTATCCTTTCTTCCAGCTGATGACCTCACTTTCTGTTTCACAAAATATTAAACAGAATTGAAATTCTACAAAATCCCACTTCATTTATCTACCCATCAACATCAATGCCCATACACTTTGCATTTTCTCTTACTGTGGATATAATATTTAGGTTACTATCCAGGGCCAACTCCTCCATGTGCCTATCAGATGCTGTCCCTGCTTGCTTGTTCCAGACCCATGAGCATCAGTGCCCATACACTTTGCATTTTCTCTTACTGTGGACATAATATTTAGGTTACTATCCGGGGCCAACTCCTCCACGTGCCTATCAGATGCTGTCCCTGCTTGCTTGCTCTTCTTACTCTGTTTCTCATGCATCCTTAATTTCCTGTTCTCTGCCATGGCGTTTCCATGAGCATGTTTTGTTTTGTTTTTTCTTTCTTTCTAAAAAGACAAAATCTCAACCTGTTCTCTCTCCAGCTACTTCCCCATTTCTCTGCTCTCCTTTACATAGCAAAAGACCTCAAAAGAGTATTTAATACTGTTTCTGGCTCTGTTCATCCAGTTCTATCTTGTATCTGTTCTAATCAGGCTGCACAGAAAGTGTATTTTCCAATGACCTGTAACTGTTGCTGTGTCTAATATTCAGTTATTTACCCTCATTTTGACCCATTAGCAGCTTTTTAACATTGCAAGCACTTTCTTTGTTGATGAGTTTTTTCGCTGGCTGTCACTTACCTAATTTTTCTCTTGAATCATGGCTGGTCTTCCCTTCCCTTTGCTGTTCCTTCTGACTTCACCAAGCTATTTAAGTAACAGAGCTTCAAGGCACCGTGCTTAAACACCTCGTTTTTCTGCCTTTGTTTTGTGATCTTATCCTGTCCTATTGCCTTAAAGAGTACCTATTTTCCAGTGATTTTCAAATCTGTTTCTCCAGTTTGGAATTATTCCCTGAACTCCAGTCTCAAATATCCAACTGTTTCTTCCACATCTTCACTTGAATGTCTACACAGCTTCACAAATTTAACATACCTGAAACAATCATTGTCTCAATGGACATGAGTTGGCGCAAACTCTGGGAGTTGGTGATGGACAGGGAAGCCTGGCGTGCTGCAGTCCATGAGGTCACAAAGAGATAGACATGACTGAGAGACTGAACAAAACAACTCCACCTGCAAAGTCAAAACTCACTTCTCTGTGGCCTTTCAAACTTCAGTTAATGGCAGCTCTTTTCAGCTGTTCAAGGAAAAAAACCATAGATCCATCCTTGGCTCCTCTTTTTTACTAATTCCCTCTCCTCCATATCTCATCCAAGAGAAAATCCTGTTTGTCTACCTTCAGAAATCCCCTCATCACCTTCACCATTCCCAGCCTGGTCCAAAGCACCATCAGCTCTCATCTGCATTACTGCAGTAGCCATCTCTCTCTTCCACAGTCTGCTCTCAACCATTGAGTCAACATTGGATTACAGCACTCCTGTTCAGAGCTCTCAATCTCCCTCATCTATTCAAAGTAAAAGGCAAAGCTGTTAAATGATACTTGTGAAACTCTAAACTACCTGCTTCCTCACCTCAGTGACTCCTTATTCTCCTCTATCATTCTCTAGCCAGACCACTATCTTGCCAGATGCCCTCCTGCTTTGGGGCCTCTGCAGATACTGGTCCCTCTGCCTGGAAAGCTCTTCCCCTAGATTCTTGCTTGGTTTGCTCCCTCACTCCCTTCATGTCTTTGATCAAATGCCCCCTTTTCAGTGAGACCTTCCCTGATCACCCTTTTGAAATGCAGTGCACAGCCATCCTTTGTCCCCTCCCCTGAATTTTCTCCTCTCCACTTACCATCAGCCCATGTATGAAGGGTTGCGCTAATTAACGTCTGTCATCTCTCTCTACACCCACTAGAATGTAAACCTCATGAGGGCAGGGAATTTTGTCTGTTCACTACTTTGTCCTTAGCACCTAGAATGGTGCCAAACTCTTTGCTACTCAATAAATAATTTTTGCCCCAATGAATCTCTGCTATATAACTGATAATTTTTTTCCACTGTGTTTCAGAGTCTAACAAGTTACGATGTCTGTAGCATACTTCTTGGGACCTCTACCGTGCTTGTGTGGCTTGGAGTTATCCAGTACTTTGATTTTTTTCAGAAATACAATGTAAGGAATTCCACAGATCTCCAAGCTGTTGGTATTTCTCTTTCAAAGTTACTGCACTGCTTTGTTTGAAGGACAAAGGGATTCTAATAACCTCTTTTACTTTCCCAGCTCCTCATTCTCACCCTCCAGGTGGCACTGCCCAATGTCATCAGGTTCTGCTGCTGTGCAGCCATGATTTATTTAGGCTATTGCTTCTGTGGATGGATTGTGCTGGGGCCTTATCATGATAAGGTACTAGTAAACAACTTTCTCTGTTGCTGTTAAGCTCTCAGGGTAGTACCAGTGGCTTGCTATTCTTTTAAAATAAGCTCCTTTTACTTTGTGACTCAGCCTTAAACGTTGAAGGTATTGTGTCTGTTGCCGTGTTTTTAAACTGGTGAGGTAAGACCAGGTGGCACTAATGGGAAAGAACCCGCCTCCCAGTGCAAGACATATAAAAGATGTGGATTCAGTCCCTGGCTTGGGAAGATCCCCTGGAGGAGGGCAGGGCAACCCACTCCAGTATTATTGCCTGGAGAAATCCCATGGACAGAGGAGCCTGGCAGGCTATAGTCCATAGTGTTGCAAAGAGTTGGACACGACTGAAGCGACTGAGCGCACACGCAAGGTAAGACCAGCTTGAGAGGATGGTCGATTCCTTGGTTGCCTCAGCTCCTTTTGTGAGCAGTGTCAGATAGTTAAGTGCCTCTTCCCATCAGTGGAGCCAGGTTTGACAATTTGATTCATCAACATATATTTATGGGCTATTTAGGTAATTTTTATTGAAATGTGACTCTATTTTTTAAAGTAGTATGGGGAGAAACTTGTAGAAATATTTGAAAATTTTGTTTACTAGAGTTATAGTCTTGACTGTAATACCATCATCTTAAATGGAATGAACTTTAGAACAGAAGCATGAGCATTTGTGTTCAAGACCTGAATGCAGAAGCATTTCAAGGATCTCTTTCTATAGAAAAGTAAAGGAGAGGGTAAAGGCTTGACTCAGAGGAGCTGGTCTGTCCCTTCCGTGTTTTTCTTCTTCAGTTCAGGCTCCTCCTATGAAGAGGAACATCAAGAAGGAGCTCCTCGTTCCAAGAAAAACAGTAGGCATGTACATACTATGTAGATCACAAAATAAATGTCTATAGGAATGACTTTTCCCGGTTGTCTCCATTGTGTACATGTTATTAAACTTTTGTTTGATTTTCTCTTGTTTTTTTAAAAAAAATGCCTGTGGTTCCCTAAGGGTATTTGTTTGAAAGGGTAACTTGGGATATCTAGTTCCACTATTTTTATTATGGAGTCATGATCAAAGTCTCCAGTGGGAAGGAACATGAAATAAAATGAGTATTTTTTTTTTTTTTGCAGTTCCGATCTCTGAACATGGTCTCTGAGTGTCTTTTCTCGCTGATAAATGGAGATGATATGTTTGCCACATTTGCAAAAATGCAGCAAAAAAGTTACCGGGTCTGGCTGTTTAGCAGAATTTACCTCTACTCATTCATCAGCCTTTTTATATACATGATTTTAAGTCTTTTCATCACACTGATCACTGATACGTATGAAACAATTAAGGTAGGGTCATCAAGAACCTCGAGGAGTGACATTTCCCTAGAACTTGTAGAGAGTCAATAAAATACAGTACCTAATGGGGAGGAGATCAATGGAATGGTAATTTCTTCTGAGTAGAGAAAAAGGACTTCAATTTTAGTTCCCGAGAAACAGAATTTCTAGAATGTTGAAAGGTTTGTCTTTGAGTAACTATGTGTTTTCAAACAAGCTTTCTAATCTTTTATTAGCATTATAAGGATCATTAGGTATTGGGTTAGTGAAACATGACATTTCAGATGGTCAAAATCTTGTGGGGAGCTTTAAAATCCAATTTTCATGAAGAAAAATTGACCTCTTTATTTGAAGTGTGCTGTAACTGAACTCATCATTCTGCTAGGCCCTTCTTGGGACCACTCCAGAGGCTTGGTCTCCAGAACAGTCAAGGAACTGTTAGGTCAAGAACTCGCCATGTATATGTTCCACATTTAGGAGCATGATTTGAAAAGCTGTTATCATTTAGTCGCTCACTTGTGTCCAACTCTCAATCGCTACTACTGTTATTCACGCTGGATTTTAAAAATCAGTTTGAGCCCTTTAAAATATGGAAAGGCAGAATAAATATCCATATGTATTCAAATTTCTAATAACCTTCCCACATGGTGCTAGTGGCTCAAGAACCCATCTGCTAATGCAGGAGATGTAGGAGACTTGGGTTCGATCCCTGGGTTGGGCAGATCCCCTGGAGAAAGAAATGGCAATCTACTCCAGTATTCTTGCCTGTAGAATCCCATGGACAGAAGAGCCTGGTGGGCTACAGTCCATTGCAAAGAGTTGGATACGACTGAAGCAACTTGGCCTGCACACACACGTTAGTAGTAGCACGTTAGGTATATTATTGGCATAGACACTTCCATCTGGGGACTTCTGTTTCTGAACATGAGAGGGTAATGAAACCTGATGCCATGTGAATAGATAAGGAGAAAGACGATCAAGAGTTGATGGATTATATATTGGTAATTACAAATACCTTGTTCAGGCAATCAGGGCTGTGACTTCATTCTTACTTAATCAGGTGTCAAGAACTGACTGTCCTCAATGCTCACTTGACCGACTTGCTTAGAGTCACCAGGGAGACTGGAAAGAATGTAGTTGTACCTGTCCAAATCCCTTCCCATGGTGCTCTAAAAGTTCACTGCCTTCACCTCTGCATGTAGAAAGCTATATTTTATTCAAGGGTGATGATATCTGAGGTCTCAAAGAGTAATGTGAATGGACAGCTCTTGACACAAGCTTAAGACTCTTAGTTTAGATGCTAACCTCTTTCCACGGACTCAGGGCACTTGTCACATGGGTGAGTCCTTTCTGATCCTTTCTGGCCCAGGGCCCATTCTCAGGATCTTAGATCCCCAAACTGAAATAAATATTAGATCTTTATATAAATCTCTCTGTCTGGAAGAGAGACTCCAAAATAGTATGCAGGCTGGATTTTCCCTGGAAGGAGGTCTTAGATTCAGATTCAACATGTCCATTTCAGGTTGACTCAGACCCACGAAAGAGAGCCCAGGAGGACACTGCAGAATCTTAGACCCACTTTTCCTTAGGCAAACCTAAGAGTGGCTCTAGAGGCTCCATCGCCATGAAAATACATGGAATCGAGTGAACTATCCCTTTAGAAAAACCCCTGCCTAACCCACCCCTGTGGGTTTCCCAGGTGGCGCTAGCGGTAAAGAACCTACTTTCCAGCGCAGGTAGATGTAAGAGATGCAGGTTCGATCCCTGGGTCGGGACGATCCTCTGGAGGAGGGCATGACAATCCACTCCAGTATTCCGTGGAGAATCCCATGGACAGAGGAGCCTGACCGTAGGGTCGCACAGAGTTGGACACGACTGAAGCGACTTAGCATGCATCCCACCCCTGTAGCCAAATGATCCACTCTGAATTTGAAATAAAGCTGTTCTCAAGGGACTTATTAATGAAAACTTTTTTTTTAATTCTTCTGTATAGCATTACCAACAAGATGGCTTTCCTGAGACTGAACTTCATATGTTTATATCAGAGTGCAAAGATCTGCCTAATTCTGGAAAGTACCGATTAGAAGAAGACACTCCAGTATCGATATTCTGCTGTTGTGAAAAGTAGCTGTTAGGCTAATCTGTGCTCTGGAGAGAATATATTATGTAAATGAGTTGAGAGATAAAAATAGGTATTTTAATATCAGATGTAGTATGTCTGAAGACTACTATTTTGAGCAAATTGATGACTGTAATTCATCAAGAACTGTGTTTATATTTTTAAAGCAATATTTAATGTCTATAGCTTTGTGCTAGGTTTATTTTTTTAAAAAACCCACTTTGATGAGGGAAACTGTTGAATTCTTGTCCTGTTTTTTTTTTTTTTTTTGCCACTTTTAGAATATGTTTTCCATACCTTTCTTTACTCTTGCTTCCAGTTATTTTGACTGTGCTGACTGTGTCCTCAGTAGAAACAGTGCCTGGTCTGATGTCAGCCAAGTCACTAACCCTGGCCTGGACCATTCTCAGTGGTCATCTGAGAGACGGGATGGTTGCTGTCTATCCAGTAATCATTGGTGGCTCAGATGGTAAAGAATCTGCCTGCAGTGCAGACCTGGGTTCGATCCCTGGGTGAGGAAGATGCCCTAGAGTAAGAAATGGCAACCCAGTCTAGTATTCTTGCCTGGAAAATTCCATGGACAGAGGAGCCTGGTGGGTATAGTCCATGGGCTTACAAGAGTTGGACACAACTGAGTGACTTTAACTTTCTACAAGAATGAGAAGGAACAAAGTCACCAGCTAACAGTCACATATTTGGTTCTGAAGGGCAACTGTTATTTGATACTGTTTTGATTTCTGGAGAAGATCAGATTTTTTGGTACTCACGTATAGGTTTTCTCCTTTCCTATAGTATTAAAGGACAAAGTTGAAAGAGTATTCTATATATCTAAGAAAATTAAAGTGCATACCACAAGCATATTCAATCCCACAAGGATTTTTATTGGTACTTGCACAGCCTTGTGAAAAGTAAATGATGCACCAGGTCCCTTGGGGGCACATTCATTCCCTCAGAAAAGAGTAGCATTTCAGGGTCACTAATTGTGGTTTCATGGGGAGAAGTTCTATAACTGACATCAGAAATATTTTAGAAATCAATTATGTTCAAAATTTAAAAATCAATGGGAAATGTATGCCTTAAAAAGACATAAAACCAAAGTCTCTACTCCTTGCAGACTGCTGATTAGAAGCTTCAGGGATTTTCACAACATAAGTCTTTGTTTTGTGTGCTGTTTATTCAAACAGAAATTAATTCAGTGATGTAATGTGCAATAAAGGTTTTCTGAAAGCAAGCTCTTTTTCAAGGAAATTGATTTGTTAATTTTTCATTTTAAGGGCTAAATGAAGGTAACCTCAAGACACTGAACTCTTACTGTTTTAACACAATAACATTCATAATAATGACTCTAGGTGTCAAAATGTGAGATTCTGCAATGAATATAAGCTATTTTGTAGTACCTATGGCTTTTAAAAACTAGAAATCTAATCTCTAGGTGAATTTTTTTTTAATCTTCATTCTAATATTTGTGTCACAATCATTTTTGGAATTTGCTGGAATGCATTGAGTTTTGAGATTGTGTTCATTATCTGACAGATACTTCTTTTTATCCCTTCAGAAGTTTTTGGATTAGCAGTAATATTTCAGTGGAAATGTGAGACCACTGACTTACTGCTCTGAGGTTTTGCTTTTCTCTGAAGTCACTATGTTCCTCCTGTGGAAATACAGCCAATGACTTAGCACCTTCACATCTTTCTCCTGATTGTTCAAGCTTTCTTATTGTCGGGAATCCATGATAAACTCCAAGGCCTAATTTTTAGTAATCATCCCCGTGATCTTAGCTGGAAAGTTTCTAAGTTTCTCACCATTAGGTAGGATATGGGCTGTAGACTTTTCACAGATGTTCTTAATTGAGTTGAAGATATTTCTCTCTGTTCCTATTTTGCCAACAATTTTTAAAATCATGAATGAGTATTGGATTTTGTCAAGTGAATTATTTGCATCTATTGATATTATTGTGATTTTTTTTTTGAGCTCACTGATGTGATGAATTACATTAGTTTGAGTTTAGAATGTTGAACTAACTTTGCATACCTGGAATAAATCCCACTTGGTTGTGGTGTTTGATTATTTTTATACATTGTTGCTAGAGAAGGCAATGGCATCCCCCTCCAATACTCTTGCCTGGAAAATCCTAGGGACAGAGGAGCCTGGAAGGCTGCAGTCCATGGGGTCGCTGAGGGTTGGACACGACTGAGTGGCTTCACTTTCAGTTTTCACTTTCATGCATTGGAGAAGGAAATGGCAACCCACTCCAGTGTTCTTGCCTGGAGAATCCCAGAGACGGGGGAGCCTGGTGGGCTGCCATCTATGGGGTCGCACAGAGTCGGACATAACTGAAATGACTTAGCAGCAGCAGCATACATTGTTGCATTCAATTTGCTAATCTTTTTTGTTGAGGATTTTGCATCTGTGTTCATGAGAGATACTGGTGTGTAGCTTTTTTGTTTGTAACGTCTTTATCTTTTTTTGTTATCAGGGTAATGCTAGCTTCATAGAATAAGTTAGGAAGTATGATCTCTGCTTCTGTCTTCTGGAAGAGATTATGGAGAACTGGTATAATTTCTTCCTTAAATGTTTGGTAGAATTTACCAGTGAACCCATCTCAATTGGTGCCTTCTGCTTCAGAAGATTAGTAATTATTGATTTAATTTCTTTAATAGACATAGGCCTATTGGATTGTCTATTTCTTCTTGTAGGCCAGGAATAGACCCACATCAATATAGTCGACCGATCTTTGACAAGGAGCAAAGGCAATACAGTTGAGCAAAGACAGTCTTTTTCGCAAATGGAACAACTGGATATTTACATACAAGAAAATGAACCTTAACGTAGACTTTACATCTGTCACAAAAATTAACTCAAAATGGATCATAGTTGTATATGTAAGATGTAAAACTGTAAGATTCCTGAAAAAAGAAAAATCTGGATGACCTTGGGTTTAGCAACAACTTTCCAAATATAACATTAAAGGTACAGTCCATGAAAGGAAAATGCCTTTTTGAAAGTGAAAAACAATGCCAATTGTGAATTAATTTACTAGTTTAGAATGGTCAAGATTTGGTGCCTAGAAACAATAATTTATATCTTAACGTGTGATATTTACAGCTTTCAGCCATCTGACTCCAATTATCCTTCAATCTAACACTGCCCGCCTCTTCTCCATCCCCAATTTCCTCAAACACTCAGTTTAAACATTTCCTAGAAGCTTGTTACTTAAAAAGTGATGGGTGGACCAGCCGTATCAGCAGCATCTTCTAGTTAGAAATGCAAACCCTCAAATCCTGTTCCAGACAGATCCACTGAATCAGAGTCTGTTTATATCAATTTGCTGATATAAAAAAGTGTTATCCCAGTTTACAGTCCCCTTCTAAAGGGACTGTAGTTCCTAGTGGAGTCCTAACATTTTGAAGTGAAGGGTTGTCCCTTTATAGTGGCTTTGTTTGTTTGTTTTAAATCTTTTTATTTTGTATTGGGGTATAGCTGATTAACAAGTGATAGTTTCAGGTGAACAGCGAAGGGATTCAACCATACATATACATATCCATTCTCTCCCAAACCCCTCCCATCCAGGCTGCCTACAGTGGCTTTTGTTTTTAATTAAAAAGGCTTAAAAATTCTTTAGCATAAAAATTATATATATAGATATATATCTGTATAAATATAATATTTCTTACTTACAACATAAACTTCCTCCAACACTCTCCAACCAAGCTACAGTCTGCCTCTTTACACCAGTGTCCACGTCCTTCCCACAAGAACAGTGCTGGAACATTTCCTCTCCTAAAAAGGAAACACACCACTGCTGCACCCACCTGCAGGGACTGTGAGTACACAAACAGGATCTTCCAAGTCTGTCTATACCCAGTGGGCACCTCTAATGAAACAGGCTCTAAACGAAGGCTTTTGCCCAATGGCCTATTGAAAGTGACCTTTAAAAGGGGCTGTAAAGAAACAGTGTTGCCTGCCATTTCAGTTCTACAAGCATCAAGCCATGGACAGTGTACCTTGAGGGGAATTCAGGATGATAAAAAATAGCTTTCTGGGCTTGGTTACACCGAGATAGTTAAGATACATATCTAAGTCAGTAACCCCAGATTCTTCTCATACATATAAAAGCACTAAGATCATTAACTTGTTCTTTATGATTAGCAGTGATCTTTGGATGTTCACCCACCCCAGCAAAAAATTCATGCACATTCTGGCTCTTCCCCTACCTCCTATTGAAACGAAGCACGATCCTAAGGAGACCCAAATAATAATAAAGTAGCTGTTAAGCATAGTCGGAGACCTTTAGCTCCTTCTCAAGGGCTATAGATAATATTCTGAGCCATAGCCTGTGTGCTCTCTTCTAGATACTGAAACTCCTACCAGGTGGAAGAAGTTGCCTACATCATGACCAGACTATATCCATGATGTAAGCTGCCACAATTCTGAGAACTGGCCTCGAAGTAAACAAACCTACCCTGGAACTGAAGATTAACTGTACCTAAAACAATCGAGATGGTGTTGGTCAGATATCAGAGCTGAGTGAACTGCTTTTGCATGTAGCCCCTTTCACTATGTCTGGAAAAGCTCTTGCCCCTGATTATGTGGGGATGGGGGAGCTGGCCTTTGGACAGGTGTTCCCTTCCCTACCGGACACAGCATCGGAAATAAAGCTAACTTTCCACCATCCTGGCCTGTGTATTGGCTTTTGAGCTGTGAGCGGCCACACCCCGCTTTCGGTCACGCTATTAGTCAGACACGACTGAGTGAGTGAGCATACACATAAGCCTTAGCGCCTCAGAGCTATCTGATGGGCTGTTTCCTGGACTATTGTCCTCAGTAAAGTCCTCAAACAAAATTTAAATCCCAGCTTTTGAGTGCTGTTCTTTTCTTTCCATGGACAAAGGGATCAATTACGTATCGTTTTATATACATTATGTGTGTTCAGTCGCTCCAGTTGTGTCTGACTCTGCAACCCTATGGACTGCAGTCCACCAGGCTCCTCTGTCCATGGGATTTCCTGGCAAGAATACTGGAGTAGGTTACCATTTCCTTTTCCAGGGGATCTTCCCCATCCAGGGATCAAACCTGCCTCTCTTGCACTGCAGGCAGATTCTTTACCGCTGAGCCACCGGAGAGACCCTTTATAGATATTACTTACTTCCAAGTGCTTCTATCTGGAGATGCATATTCTCAGAATATTCTTTGCCCAAGGTAAACCCAAAGACCTTTTAAAGTGAAGTCGCTCAGTCGTGTCCGACTCTTTGCAACCCCATGGACTACATGAAGCCTTATCAGGCTTCTCTGTCCATGGGATTTTCCAGGCAATAGTACTGGAGTGGATTGCCATTTCCTTCTCCAGGGGATCTTCCTGACCCAGGGATTGAACCCGGGTCTCCCGCATTGTAGACAGTCGCTTAACCGTCTGAGCCACCAAGGAACAGTTGCTAATTCGAACAGCCTGAACCTCTCGGACTCTGCCGCTCCTGCGGCTACCAATAGGAATAGGGTCTCTCGGAAAAGAAGCTTTCGGCCGGTTGGGACTTCCAAGTCAACATAATCCTCAGCTGAAAGTGGCATTTGGGTAAGTAACCGTGACCCTCCTTTCCAAGATTCATGTCCCGTTTCCAACAGGCGTCCTCCTTAGAAGTTCTGGGAGGGTAGAGCAACAGTGGCTGCAGACCAGCACGTGGTCTTATCTGGGGGTCCTCGGTGTTCAGCCCTGGGCTTGGCATTCATTGAAAGTGTCCCTTGTCTTGAACGCATCAAAATACAAATGACTTTTAAAATGGTTAAAGGACGGATGTCAGAATCAAAAGAATGCAGAAATCAAGGAAGGATAGTCAGGCGCCCCGGAGGGCAGGGAGTGCGCAGCCCGGCCACCCGGGGGCGGTGTGGAGGGCGCGGCGGCTGCCCAGCGTTCCACCGCCCGCGCCGCTTTTGAAGGTGCTTCTCCTCCGCACTACCGCCCGGCAGCCACTCAGGAGGCCTCCTTCTCCCGCCGCTCCGGGCAGCACCATGGCTCGCGACGTGGAGGCGCTGGACCTGCCGGCGTGGAGCAGGGCCTCAGGTCTGTCCCAGGGACCCCAGTGCAGGTCAGTACCCTGGGGGCGATCGCCGTGGGGGGCCCCTCCATCCTGCGGTCGCTCTTCGGGGGGGGTCCACAGCCACCCCTCCCCGGGCTGCTCTCCTCCTTGCATCTCCTGGCGCTCGCACCTCTGCTCCGGGGGCTCGGAGGCCGGCTTGTGCGGAAAAAGTGCTCCAGGACACCAAGTTGAGACGCTCTCCGGACGCGCTCCAGCCTGGAGCTTGGAGACCAGGCGGAGGTGGGGACTCGCGGTGGGGCGGGACGCCTGGCCACGCGCCCCTCTTCCCCAAGGCGTACGCCGACCAGCCTGGTGACCCAGCCGCCGGCGCCGCCCGAGCGACCCCGCGACTCCGTGTGCCTGCTCTCCGACCTGGGTCCGCGAGCACCGGGCAGCTGGTGGAAGAATAAGAGAGAGGGGCTAAAAGGAGGGGGCCCCCTAGGAGGGGTCTGACTTCAGGGGAGGCGGTCCCGCAAAGCCGAAATGCGTGCATTGAACTATTTCGCCTACTCCAAACCTCGAGAGCAGTGGAAAGTTTTGAAGGTGCAGGTATGAGCGTGCAGCCCTATCCTTTTCCCCAGGCCAGGAAGCCAGAGGACAGATCAGGTGTTTCCAGGTTAACCGTCAGATGAGGCGCCTGAGCTGTGTCTTTCTAGATACTGGACTCTGAAGAAATCCTCATCAAGTAGATAACTTTCCTGTTCTAGACTAGAGCTTTCTTGCTGCCTTGCTTATAGACCGCTTGCAGTAAGTTAAACCAGGCTGGGCTTTGCCTTCCGGAACAAACAAGCCTTTTCCTCAGGTGGGAGGGTTACAGTGTGGTTAACTCTAGTTCCTCTGCCTGTATGAAAAGGCGTACAGTTCAGACCCGTGGCTCTGCCAGGGGGCCCCACCTTCTTGGTCAGAGCTCCAACCACCCAGCCGTGCAGCTGAGCCTGGGAGGTGCGGACAAACAGGCCTTCGCTCCCCTTTTAATGATCGCAAAACAAATACAGTGGTAGGTTGTTAAATTTTCTTAAAATAGTGCAGAGACACTCCTGACTGTCCTGCGTGGCGCTCTCCATGTTATTACAAATGAACTTAATGCTAGCAAGGAAAGCCAGAATTCGTGGGGAGGATTTACTTCATCTCTGGTCGCTGTCCAGATAAGTATTTACCTAATTCCAAGTAACTCTGGTATGTATTTTTTTAGACTTTGACAGACCAATTTTGAAGTAGATGACAAAATTGTGGTGCAGCTTTTCTTGACAACTTGATACCTGTGAATGTCACATCGAAATAACTGAGTATCAGGTAATTTATAAGGGCTTCCGAGGTGGTACCAGTGGTTAAGAACCGGCCTGCCAAAGCAGAAAATGGTAGGTTTGTTCCCTGGGTTGGGAGGATCCCCTGGAGGAGGGCTTGGTGACCCACTCCAGTATTCTTGAGAAGAATCCCCGTTGACAGAGGAGTCTGGTGGGCTACAGACCACAGGTTCACAAACGGCTGGACACAACCAAAGCAACTTCGCATGCACACAGTGTAATTTATAAACTATCTCTCTTAACGCTGAGTGTTTATTTTTAATAGAGCGGATGGATAGAAATTGAACACTGCTTCCATCTACCATAGCCCTAAAATCCCTGTTGTAAACATAGGGAGCAAGTTGGTCCTGGGTTTATTTACTATCTTTTGCTTGGGCCGATGAACAGGCTTGTGCTTATGATGGGTATGTTGTGTATAATCTTTATTTCTTAAGTTCACTTTAGTTTTTTTCTTAGCATATTTCCTTCAGGAATTAAATGGTTTTATCATGTCCAGTGAGTACCTTCAGAAACTCTCATTCTTAGAGAACACACACTTGGGTGCGCACATAAATAGGTTTTGAAGGGATTCTAATTTGAAATATACATATGTCCGGTTGTGCAGTACCAGTGGCACAGAGGGTTTTGTTTCATCTCAAATAGAATGGAAGGTGCAGTCGGTAAGAAAGAGGTAGGAAAGGTTGTCTGTGGATGTTAGGATGCAAATTCTGATGTGTTATGTTGAGGGGATTAACTGTATGGTTCTTGCAGAGGTGCAGTGTGAATTTCACACGTCAGAAGTGCGTGTCCACAGAGATGCTCATCATCTCTGTGGATGATGAACACAAGTTTGGGGGAACTTGGTATCTCCTTCTGATTGAGGTTTTAGCTCATCTTCCTCTTCATACTTTAAGAGAAGTTAAACTCCCATTATTATGAACTCTCATTTCTACTTTAGAATTGTGCTCAGTTATAGCCAATTCTTTGTCACCCTTTGGACTGTGGCCTGCCAGGCTCCTCTGTCCATGGGATTTTTCAGGCAAGAATACTGGAGTGGTTGCCATTTTATCCTTTGGGGGATCTTCTCACTCCAGAGATTGAACCAGAGTCTTCTACATCTCCTGCATTGCATGTGGATTCTTTACCTGCTGAGCCACTGGGGAAGCCCACTTTAGTAAACCTGCCATAAATCAGGCCCTGTGGTTTGGACCCTTTAAAAACAGGCACATTTCCCACACGTCTCCTGACCATTTTCATGCAGAGGCCATCATAATAGGGCACATTTCTCCTGCACATAAAAGCTGGTAAATCCTGATGAAGTGTTTGAGGAGGCCACATGCTCCTCCTTTGGCATATCAAAAATGTTTTTAACAGTAAGATGATACATGTGAAATGTCTGAAGGAAGCAAGTAGGAAGAATGGGGAGACAAGTAATGTACAAAGTGGCAGAGAATACAGAACTGAAAGTCAGGGGTGGTCATACATGTCAGCTAATCTCTTTGACTAGATCTCTATCTGTGAAGTGAAACCTAGAATAAGATAATTCTTGAAACTTAGTGGAAAAACAGGTCGGTTCTTGTGGCTACAATTTTTCTAGTGGCCAAAGAAAACCCTTTTGGCTCTGAAGGTTGAAAGTGGAATCTTCTTTGAGACTGGGCTGCTCTCATTAGCTGAAGCTTGGAGTCCAAGCCCCACGTGTCTGTTCCTAAGAATGAGATCACCCTTCAGTGAGTCCTCACATCATGTGTTCTGAGCTTCATAGAGGCAAGTAATTTTATTTCCAGACTTCATTTTCTTTATCAAACGGCAATATTCGTTTCAGCACCAAATGTGAAAAGCCATGTCTTGGTTTGTTTACCTATTTGTTTGCTTTGGCAGTCATTCAGGGTTTTTCCTTCCCACTTTCCCCAGCCTGCCTCCGGCTGAGCTTTTACTCTGTTCTGAGTTTGGGCCCCACCTCCTTTTCCCTGCGTGAGGAGAGCTTTGTGGATGTGTTTCCCATAGATATTTATTCCCTCTCAGCTGGGAAGACTGCTTCCTTTTTTCTCCTTTGAAGCTTGTGTTTTGTTATCTCCCCTTGAATACATTTAGTGATTTTAGCCTAAAACATTTATCAGATAAGAGTTAGTGACTAGTGAGGCTAAAGACTCTGGAAAATTGTCCTTGGTATAATTCCAGAGGACCCACAGTTTAAAGAGTGGGCTTAAAAAAAATATCCTATCACCTATAGCAACTAGAGGGAGTTGCTAGAGATAGCGTGAATCTAGGGTCTCCTCAACTGGCACTGAGGTGGGCTTGTCCAAAGATAAGGCAAACTCATCCCGTTGTTTGAAGAAAAATGATAAATTATAACTTTGTTGTTGCTGCTGTTTAGTCATCGTGTCCGACTCTTTGTGACCCCCGGGCTGTCGCCCAACAGATTCCTCTGTCCACAGGATTTCCCAGGCAAGAATACTGGAGTGGCTTGCCATTTCCTTCTCCAGGGGATCTTCCCAGCCCAGGGATCAAACCGGTGACTCCTGTGTCGGCAGGCAGATTCTTAACTTCTGAGCCACCAAGGAAGCCCAATTATAACTTTAGTTACAACTTGATTACTTCTTTTAGTGTTCCTTCTCCTTACGGAGGGTCATCAGCATGACCCTGTTATATCAAGCTGGAAATGTTAGAGAAACCAAAATGTAGTTGCAGTCATCTTTTCCAACTTTTACTGCATTTGGAATCCTGTGTTGGCTCAGACTGTAAAGCATCTGCCTGCAGTGTGTTCGATCCCTGGGTTGGGAAGATCCCCTGGAGAAGGAAATGGCAACCCACTCCAGGACTCTTGCCTGGAAAATTCCATGGACTGAGGAGCCCGGTAGGCTACAGTCCATGGGGTCACAAAGAGTCAGACACCACTGAGGGACTTCACTTTCACTTTCATTGCTTAGAAATGGAGTTTTGCTTTGCTTTTCTCTCTGCCATGGAGAGCTGATTCTTCAGGCTGTGTTTTCAGAATACATGTTCAGAACGAGCACTTTGAAAATGCCAAGCCCTAGTTCTGCTTTCCTGCTGACCTGAGGCAGCAAAGTAATGATGGGAGATGATTTTATGGGAACTTGGTGGCACAGTTGTCTTTAGGGAAATTCCTGAAAGTTGTAGCATGCTCATCTTTTATGGGTGACTCTACAGGAAAACGAAAAGCCCCTAGTCTGTTTTCCGGGTGTTTCTCAGAATTAGAATGAGCATGTCATTTTTGTTTTGAGTGCTGTGCTGAGAAGGTAACTATGGTTTCTTTCTTTGACTTTTTTTTTTTTAAACTTACTTTTAACTGGGGTTCAACTACCCTAGAGCCTGAGCTATCTGGACATCTCTTTTTCTGTCTTCTGAGGTTAGCAAATCTTGAGAAAATAAGTTCATTGTAGGAACTAGAGTGAAAAAACAAACAAACCCATGTGGAAGTTTGGGATTGCGTTAAAATCTTCCGTCTGCCAGATTTCCTAGGACATTCACCCTAGGGTCAGCATGATCATTGCTGTAGAAACCCCGAATTTTCGTCTGCATTTACTTCCCCTGATTCTCCTCCTCCTATCCACTGCTCACAAACTAAGGGCAGGGACATATTGGATTATCCGATATGTGTTATTAGGCTCTGTGAAATAGCTTATTTT
This sequence comes from Ovis aries, assembly GCF_016772045.2. Classification (NCBI taxonomy): domain Eukaryota; kingdom Metazoa; phylum Chordata; class Mammalia; order Artiodactyla; family Bovidae; genus Ovis; species Ovis aries. The sequence goes on along the minus strand of NC_056054.1, from coordinate 62,024,352 downwards.
AACTCAGAATGATAACTTCGAGAATTCATGTTAATCACCCCAAATCAAGAAAATATGGAATACTTGAAGAAGAAAGTTAATATTACCTCTGATACTACTTCACAGAGATTACTAAAAAAATTTTTTCTGATTTATGCACTTTTAGACTTTTAAAATGTCTACATATAGCAATAAATGTCCACATTTTTGGAAAAATGAAATCTCAATATGTTGATTTTGTAACTTTGAAGAAATCTAACAGTATGTCGTAGACATCTTTAAGTCAATACAGAGTTACAAAGAGGTTTGCAGTGAATGTTTTTTGTAACCGTGTGTTTGACTGGTTTTTAAACACTTGTAATATAAATCCATAGAGTTTTAATTCCAAGATCACAGATGCTCTTCTGATCTCATTCTCTTTTACTGCCAAGTGTCCTTCTTTACATTTCCTTTCAATAGATGGTTTTTGTGTGTGTGTTATTGATAAATAAAATTGAAGATAGAGTTTAACCATTGTGACCGTTAGTAAGTTTGTTGTTAAATGACCATTGGCTAATTTCTTAAAGTTATAACTTTTTGTGTTAAGATCTGTCAGTTATTTTCATTGGCTTCTGAACTTTCTCATACTTAGAGAGGCATGTTAAATTATATTTTAAAAAATTCTATCTTATGGTTCTATCAACTTTATTTTTTTCAGTGTGCCTAAGTTTTATTTTTGCATTTGGTTTCAGGGAAGACTCTAGCTTTCTCTCTCCCCAGTGGATCACAAATTTTCATAACAATTCATTTAATAAATTCATTCTTTGGACAGACTTCAGGAATATTAATTGAAACAAAATAAGTTTTTTTATCAGCAAACCAAGCAACTAAACTATCTAAAACCCTCTAATATATCTTGGCTAAGATATTTTGATGTTGGGAGGGGTTGGGGGCAGGAGGAGAAGGGGACGACAGAGGATGCGATGGCTGGATGGTATCACTGACTCGATGGATGTGAGTCTGAGTGAACTCCGGGAGATGGTGATGGACAGGGAGGCCTGGTGTGCTGCGATTCATGGGGTCACAAAGAGTCGGACACGATTGAGTGACTGAACTGAACTGAATTGAAGATATTTTCAGTATATTTTAAATTTAATTTTTTGTATCAAGGATTTTAGACTTTCTATTAGATTTTTTTATTTGTTGTCATTTTATTATTATTATTATTTGATCTTAATGGGTGCTGGCCAAGGAAAAGTTCACACAATTAGGACTGTCATCTTTTTTCACTGACTCATTTCTTTTTTCCAAAAAATATTCACTGAGCATTAGTCACGTGTTACCTACTCTGCGGTATTCTGGGAATATAGTCATAAGCAAGACTGGGTATTTATGAAGTTCTCTTGTAGGGAAGACCAAAACAAAGATTTCAAAGTCAGTTATGAAGGAAATTAACTGATGAGAGAGGCTGTGGAGAAGTCCTATTTTTACAAAGTGATCAAGGAGCCCACTCTGAAGAGGTGTTGCTTGAGCTAAGGAGTGAAGGTGAGAAGGATCTGGATGCGTGGGGAGTTGGCGGGATGGCAGAAGGGTAGGTGAAGTGGCAAGAGCGCATGCCCAGAGCCAGGAGGGAGGTGTAGTGGGGTGGTGAGGAAGAGGAAGAGAGGGTATGGGAAGGAATGGGCAGGGAACTTTTAGGCCATGGCAAGAGGGCTGGATTTCAGTCTGAGAGCAGGGGGAAGCCACTACAGGGTAGAGGAGTGATATCTGCCTTACGCTTTTAGACTTCCTCCTCTGGCTACCACGTGGAAAATTGGGAAACTGGTGTAGTTTTCCGGTGAGGGATGATGATGCTGGGCCCAGGGAGTCTGCAGTGGGTGTAGAGAGAAGGGAGCCACTCCACGCTGTGTTTTGAAGGAAAACTTGCTCAAGTAGGTATGAGGGTTGACGAAGACGAAAAATCAAAGCGTGACTCTGGTGCAAAAGTTCCTGGACTTTGCTGCATGTTAGAATCGCCTGGAAAGCTTATCAAAATCTCCATGCCCAGTCTATACCTGTGTGTGTGCTAAGTTGCTTCATTCATGTCCGACTCTTTGTGACCCTATGGACTGTAACCCACTAGGCTCCTCAGTGGATGGGATACTCCAGGCAAGAATACTGGAGTGAGTTGCCATGCCCTCCTCCAGGGGATGTTCCCAACCCAGGGACTGAACCCGCATCCCTTAAGTCTCCTGCACTAGCAGGTGGGTTCTTTACCACTAGCTCCACCTGGCTTATACCTGGTCACCACTTAAATCAGAATGTCTTGGCACTGAAACCTTTAAAAAATCCCCAGATGATGACTATGCAGCCAGTGTGGAGGACCACTGACAGAATGAGGGTTTGCAGCTGAAACATCTGGATGGATGGATGTCATCATGGTGTTGAGCACATGTGCAGAGAAGAGGGTGGAGGAACCCATTAGTCAGGTGGGTGGAGTTTCAAGGAAGAGTTTGGCGAAGGGAGCCTGTTTGAGAGAGACATTTGCTGGAGATGTGAAAGTCCACATTGTGTAGATAATATTTAAAGCCACAGGACTCCATGAACTCTTCTGGAAGAGAGGATAGCAGAGCCCTGGGCTGCGTGTCCTGAGGCACTCTGGCATCTGGACGTCAGAAGGAAGAGAAGCCAGTGAAGGAGACTCAGAGAAGCTCAGTAAGGGAGGGAGAAAACTAGGGCAGTGGGATGTCCTAGAAGTGGAGAGATGAGGTTGTTCCAGGTGGTCAACTAGATCAAGCGCTGCTGAGCCACCAAGCTGCGTCCTGGGAAGTGGCCATGGAGTCTACAGCAGGAGATGGTTCCTTCTGAGCGGGTCCAGAATGGAAACCCAGTGTTTGCTCTAAAGAATCTGAAGCACAAAAGTACCTGCTGGGTTCATTCCATCACATGTCTTTATTTGTTTTTTTCCGTCTCATTTCAGTAACATGACCATTTAGAAGTTTCCTAAATTTATGGCATAGGGTGCTGTGGTCTGCCAAATTGTCACACTTTTAAATAAGATAAATTATGTTGGAAACATTAGTTTATTTGAATATGCCATTTTCCCCCTTCATTCCAGACCGTCTTATAGGCCATTGCTGTTTAAGAAATACTAATTCAGGGGTCAAAAAGGGACACTGGACAAAGATTCTTAACAGATTCTTGGATCCGATTCTTATTCTAAATTGGATTTCTATAGCTGGGGGCAAATTGCAGCCCCTAGGCACGTTAGTTGCCTCATTTGTGAAATGAAGAAATATGAACAGGTAATCTCTAAGGTAAGAAGTTCAAACTGGGTGCACATTAGAATCACTTGAGGAGCTTTTTAAAAGCCCCAATGCCCAGGCTGGATCCACACCAATCAAGCCAGAATCTCTGAGGGGAGAAACAGGGTATCAGTACTTCTGAGGTGCCCCAGGTGACTTGGTGTGCAACCAGGTGTGGAAACAATAATCTAGCTCTAATACTGAATTATTCTGTCCTCAGTATACATGCATTCCTGCCCTCAAAATCAGGAAGAGGGGAGGAATGAATAGTGGATGGCAACAGTGTCTGTCCTGGGGGATCTCAGACTTCCTCACACAGGAAGGGATTAAAGGCTACTCTCCACAGAAATGAGGGGGTAAAGAAAGAGGTGGAGATGGAATCCAGGAAATGTGGAATCCAATTTGGGAAGAAGGTGAAGAGAATTTCCAAACTGATGGCCCCTGGAAAGGAATTATAAAGCAACCCATGTAGCTGGAGGGTTTCCCTGGTGGCTTAGACAGCAAAGACTTTGCCTGCAGTGAAGGATACCTGGGTTCGATTCCTTGGTTGGGAAGATCCCCTGGAGAAGGGAATGACAACCCATTCCAGTATTCTTACGTGGAGAATCCCATGGACAGAGGAGCTTGGTGGGCCCCAGTCCATGGCATTGCAAAGAGTCGGACACGACTGAGCAACTCAGACACATGTATTTGGAACAGGAGGATGAAGGCTACAGGAATGATATCTCTGGAGGAGAAGAGAATTGACAGGATGCCCAGCCTGGTTGACTGTACTGAAAAGGAGCTGGCAGATTCATCAGAGTTTGATGCTAAAGCCGTGGTTAGTGTGTGGAAAACTAAGCAAATGAGGAAAAAAGCAGTTAACTCCAGAAAGAAAATTTTGTAAGTGAGAATGTAAAATCACAGTGTACTGATGGCTCAGTGTACTCAATATGAGTATTTGCATATTCACTTCATAATTTCTAAATGTTAATTTATCCTAAATTTTTATTAGAACTTTGTTGGGAAGATGAGAGGGGAGGTAAACTGTGAATGTTGCCTGGTGGGGGCCAGCTATAAGAGCTATATTCTTATTTCTCTCAGTAGGATATAAACTGATAATATCCAAAGAGAAAAAAAATTATGCAACAATATTATTTAGAAATATTAAAGTAAATAGAAACAACAAAACCCCAAATAAAAGTGGTTGTCCCTAAGGGGCAGAACTAGGAATGTGGTTCATTGTAGTCCTTTTAAAATTATGTACACAATTAAGTTGAGGGAAGAAATGAGAGTGGCACCAGATCCTGGAGAGCTACCCAGATGTCGGTTCCTGGAAGGCATCCTGGTAGTACTTTTCACTGTGAAGAGGATGCAGGAAGAAGGATAGACTTGGGAACTGGTTCACCCTACTTCCCCTGCCCTATCCTCTGTGACTAGGAGGTACTAGTTGTGAGTTAGCAAAAACATTCTTCTCATACTGCTGCATGATACGTGATATCTATATAGACATGATAAGAGAAGAGCTGCCTGTCAGTGTTAGTTTCCATTTATTTGTTGGAGCCAGAGGAATAAACATCAATTTCTCTCAACATCAGCTGGAATAACAAAAGAGCAACCACATCTCAGTGGGGCTGCAGTTCTGAAATACTCAAGAAATCCTCCCAAATATTTTTGATAACTTATCCCCATCGGTTAAAAGGACATCCCCATCGGTTAAAAGGACATCTACCCTCTCTGAATGGATATTTACTTATATATTGTATGTAAAACTCTTGAGAGTCCCTTGGACTGCAAGGAGATCCAACTAGTCAATCCTAAAGGAAATCAGTTATGAATATTCATTGAAAGGACTGATGCTGACGCTGAAACTCCAATATTTTGGCCACCTGATGCAAGAACTGACTCATTTGAAAAGACCCTGATGCTGGGAAAGATTGAAGGTGGGAGGAGAAGGGGACAACAGAGGATGAGATGGTTGATGATATCACTGACTCAATGGACATGAGTTTGAATAAACGCCCGGAGTTGGTAATGGACAGGGAAGCCTGGAGTGCTGCAGTCCATAGGGTTGCAAAGAGTTGGACACGACTGAGCGACTCAACTGAATGAACTGAAAACCATACATACTATAAGACAGGTAAAATGAGCATTTTAAGGGATGCGACTGATGAGGGTGTTAAAAAGAATTGCTAAGTGCAGTGACTTTATGGTGTGATTATCATTCACAACATCATTATATAATGTCTTAGGGTACAATATATACAGTTAGGGCCAGGTTCATCATGTAACAATAGTAGATTTTGTTAGCATTTTAAATACTCTCTTGATAAATCTATTTATTTCCCAACTTTTTTTCAGATCAGATTTTCATTTCATCTTTTTTTAAACTCATGGCCAACAAATGTTGTGTTAGGAAAATGTTAGCTCTCCCATTTTCGTGATGTAAATTTAGATTTACATTAGTTTTACAAGGAGTCTGATGTTTTGCAAGAATCTTTATTCCCTTGCTCATTTTACGAGGATTAACTAAAGTGGATAATATACTCCAACAAATGCTTAAGTGGGCTCATATAAACCCTAAGTGGTGGGAATGTGCTGCAACCAAGTTAGGGCCCCACCTGCCCTGGGAACCTGCACTCTCCCCCCATATTGCCTCGTGTACTTAAGCGAAATACATGCATCTGACTTTCTGACCATGTGAGGGGATCTTAGGTGTATAATTCATACACTGAAACTTGTAAATCGTAACTTCTCTTTGCCTGGTTAATACAGTTAGAAGCCCTAGCCCTGTCCTCTCCACTGTTATCCCAGTGGACAGTCTTGCATACCTGCCTTGTGTGTCTACACCCCACTTTGGAGGTCACTGCAGTAGAAAACAAGCTTTCATACCTCTTTATGAGTAGGGGAAGGGCCTTACAAGCTGAAAAGAAGTAGCAGTCTGAGCTGGTTAGCATATTTACTGAGCAAATTGTGCTCATGGGAACATGGTATCATCACTGAAACTGCTATGTGTATTTTTCCAAGGCAAAGGTCAAAAACCTTCACAGGTTCCTTGGGGGTTTATGATCCTAGCAAGGTTAAGAATTGCTGATAATTTGTTCTGTGTTGTTATTTTTCAAAACTTCAAGCTTCCATCAACTCTTTTGGCTGTTGATTTGCTAAAGTTGGAATTGCCCTTGGTCATATGATTGCCTTAAAATATGGTCATATGCATGCCCTATGTTTAAAACCCTTCACCTACTGGAGAACTAGCGAAAATCCACAAATTGAGAAGAATAGATCAAGAAAGAACCTTCAAACGTAGAGTTTAGAAAGCTTACACATTTGCATTTTCCTTGAGATACCAGAATTGTTTAACCTAAGTATCATTAATATTCTTTTCTGTATTTCTATCATTCTGTCATTAGTTGATCATATTTGACTAATACTAGCTTCCAGGTCAGAGTAGGCAATGGCACCCCACTCCAGTACTCTTGCCTGGAAAATCCCATGGACAGAGGAGCCTGGTGGGCTGCAGTCCATGGGGTCGCTAAGAGTCAGACACAACTGAGCGACTTCACTTTCACTTTTCACTTTCATGCATTGGAGAAGGAAATGGCAACCCACTCCAGTGTTCTTGCCTGGAGAATCCCAGGGATGGCAGAGCCTGGTGGGCTGCCGTCTATGGGGTCGCACAGAGTCGGACACGACTGAAGCGACTCAGCAGCAGCAGCAGCAGCAGCTTCCAGGTGGCTCAGTAGTAAAGAATCCTCCTGCCAATGCAAGAGACGCAGAAGACATGGGTTTGATCCCTGAGTCAGGAAGACCATCTGGAGGAGGAAATGGCAACTCGCTCCAGTATTCTTGCCTGGAGAATCCCAAGGACAGAGGAGCCTGGCAGGGTCGCAAAGAGTGGGACACGACTGAGCAACTAAGCACACACGTGCTTCTACCAGTGTACATTCTGTGCACATCCTGTATTTCAACTGTTGGCTCCTGTACGCTTGAGGGGAAAGGTTTCCATGCTGCCCTTTTCATTTTTCTTTTTCATAGTGCTAGGAGTACTGCACTTATTCTCTAAACGTGTGTTCAGTTGCTCTGTCGTGTCCAACTCTTTTGCCACCCCATGGACTATAGCCCGCCAGCCTCCTCTATCCATAGGATTTTTCAGGCAAGAATACTGCAGTGGGTTGCATTTCCTTCTCCAGGGTATCTTCCCTTCCCCAGGGACTGAACTGGCAGGCAGATTCTTTACTGCTGAACCATCAAGGAAGCCCTTTTGTCTACCTCAGTGAAAAACGTCGGGAAGGATACAGGAGTGTGAATGATTTAACACCATGAGCGATCCCCATGATCATTATCTGGTACTTTGCCCTTTTTTTTCTTGCCTAAAACTTATCTTCTTTCATTGGTTTTCTTAGTTTAACATTAATGTCAGTTACCATTTCTTGAACATTTAGTGGCCATATTAATTGAAACCAGCAGCTGGAAGAATTACGTGAAGCCTCTTGGAGCAGTTGGGCTGCATCAGTTTCCTTTTGTCTGTTCCAGGACCCTCAATGCATACTTCAATTTGAGCACTTAACACATTTTATTGTATTCTTATCTCTTTACATTCCTCCCTTCCACTGGACTGAGCTCCTGGAAGGCAGGAGAATGTCTCTTGCAAAGCTTGACTCACACCTATTCACCAAGCACTTGACCTACTGCCCCTATATTTCTGCCACTGTTTTCCAGAAAGCAACCTCCTCTTTCTTCAGTACAGGGTTTCTCACACTGGGGGCTGGGAGTATGTTCTAGGGAGGAGTTTCCATGGCCTTATTTTCAGGGTGCTATCACAACTTTGCAGATGCCCTTTTCATTTTATTAAGTGAAAAGACATTGTGAATCATCAGGATGAATACATTAGCTGCACGGAGCCACTGAAATGATGGTGGTAAACACTAAAGCCCACAAGGCCTCCACAGGACTGTTCTCAGGGATCTGAAGTTTCCTGTTGGAGGCTGTGGCTCTCAGGCACAGTTAAGATGCCACCTTATTCTTAGAAATGCCTCCCTCAATGCTCCTTGCCGAGAGCCCTGTAGCATCTACCACTCCATGTATTAGGACATGTAATGGGATTCCTTCTCTGGCTTTCTGAATCTGTCTCCCTTGCTTCCATGATACATTTTTTTTTCTATTGAAAAAATTTATTATTTAATTGGAGGATAATTGCTTTACAGTATTGTGTTGGCTTCTGCCATACAACAATGTGAATCAGCCATAAGTACATATATGTCCTCTTGAACCTTGCCTGACCCACCCCCTCCACCCCATCCCACCCTCTAGGTTGTCACAAAGTACTGGGTTGAGCTCCCTGTGTTGTAGAGCAACTTCCCATTGGCTGTTTTACACATGGTAATGTATTAATATATGTTTCAATTCTACTGTCAGTTCATCCCACTCTCTGCTTTCCTACCTCGCTGTGTCCAAAGTCTGTTCTCTGTGTCTGCATATCTTTCTGTCCTGCAAATAAGTTCATCAGTACCATTTTTCTAGATTCCGTATGGTACAGCATCCACTGAGCTAACTGATAACTTACACGTTTGTATTAACAAATCTGTCTCTCCTATCGGATGCTGAACATCTGAGCTTCAGGAAACCTATTTATGTTTATTTCCTAAGCACCCAGTACAGGTGCTCAGCATAGCACGTGCTCAGTAATTTGGTTAGATGGAATCAGGAGGTAACTATAGCAGATGCAGGGAAAACGCATTTAAAAAGTCTTCTTATTCTTTTGAAATGAGACTCATTTGGATCATTGATTTTTCATTTCTAAAAGTTTTTTTTTTTCCCAAGATTTTCTTACAGATATGTTAACCTATATGTGTTTTTACATGTGGTAAACATGGTTGTTTTTTAACCTGTGTCTGATTCTGATATGCTTGGCTCTGTTCCTGCTGTTTCTAAGTTGACTGTTTTGTGCTGCTTGATTTCCTCGTGGGCCTGGTATGTTTTAGTACCTGTTGGTCCATGTGTTTTATTTATCTGTTGGAGCTCCCCAAGTCCCAGGGTGAGCATCTGGAGAGGTCTACATGTGTTTGCCAAGAGAGGGAGGGCAATTCCCGTCTGAAGTTCCCTGAACCAAGCAAGCTGACAGTTTGACTCTGGGTCACCCAGGCACGAGGCTCAAAGGATTGGGTTGTGACCCTCATTTCTCAGTATGGATCCTGCCCTCCTCTCCGTCTTCCTCTCTCCTTCCCTCCCCTCCTCCCTCCCAACTTTCTTCCTTCTTCCCCTCTTCTTTCCAGCAAAATAACCTGGCCTATTAATTCTGGAAATAGGAAGTCTAAAAATCAACTTAAAAATAGAAAATCATTAGCAACCGAATATAAGCCTTAAAAAGTCTTAAAATAACTCTTAAAATAGTTTTTTTAGCATCTCTTTTTTTTGTTTCTTTTAAATTTGTTAATCAAGCTACATAAGTCTTAAGTCAATATAAAATATCATTACAATATTTCAGGTGAAAAGATCCCCAAGAATGACCCCCAATTATAAACATTTTCTGAGAAATGAGTAGCTTGAATGATGGCTAAACTTAATAGAATTTGTCTATTAAACGTACCATCAAGACATTTCTTGTTTCAAGGAACAGAAATTGAACTTAAATGGGCCTAACTCCCAGATTTGTTGGCTCAATTTGAAAGTCTTGCATGGCTTCAGGCACAGCTGGCTCCAGCAACTCAAACATTGTCACTAGACAGTCTTGTCTGTTCTTTGTTAGCTCCACTCCTTGGCAAGCTCTCCTATGACGGCTTCCAGGAGAGATGGTTAAAATGGCTTCTAGGAATTCTAGACTCCGTCTATGCTTTAGGTCTATGATCCCCAGATTTTGCTGATTATGCATTCAACGGTAAAAGTTGGGCACATATCCCCAATGTATATATATTTGTTTATATTAATAAAATATATGCTACTATATTACCACTGTTACTTTATATATTGTCAGTAGAGCTCAATTTTTTTGTTTTTAAGATGAAGACTAAAATAGAAGTACTAATGTTTTCTGTTCTCCCAATGGATGTTTTGCACAGCCCACTTTAGGGACTACTTAGTGGAAAGACCACGTCTCTTCCATTGGTTATAATTACAGTCCTGTGTCCGCATCTCATTGGTTCTCTTTGACCTAGGTTCAGTCATGTGCCCATTTCTGAGTTCAGAGTCCTTAAAATAGTCAAAGCAAAATTTTTCTAATGTATGAGATGCCAGAAATATCTGACTAGGCATAAACAGAGAGATGATATATTAACTTTCAAGTGAGCTATAGTTTGGAGTCTTATAATCACTGAGGCTCCGTGGCTCAGTCATGTCTGACTCTTTGTGACCCCAGGCACTGTAGCCCACCAGGCTCCTCTCTCCATGGAATTTTCCAGGCAAGAATATTGGAATGGGTTGTCATTTCCTACTCCAAGGCTGCAGATATTTCTGACCAAGAGATTGCATCTCTTGTACCTCCTGCCTTGGCAAGCAGATTCTTTCCACTGTGCCATCTGGGAAGCCCCCATAATCACTGATATATCATGCAAGATACACAGTCTTTTCAGAACAGAGTTACAAAACAGAGATTCTCTATTTCCATAACAATTTAATTATAATAGTTGGTGCTAAATTTCTGGGATTTCAAACTTAGAATATCATGAAAGTGTCCCATTTAGTTTTTGTTAATACTCTAGTAACATGTGAATGGTATATATTAAGATGTTGGAATTGACAAGTCTTGCAAATAAAATCCTATTTTTATAATTTTGATGGTGGCCATTTGGAACAAGATGGATAGCTATATGTAAAGGCAAGTGGTAGAGGATCCTGAATCATTTTCATATTTCTAAAGTGAAAAGGATTTCACTGGTTAGAGAGAGTTTTGCTTTAAAGAATGGGTAAAACATGTGAATGGAAAGTATTCTTCAGGAGATTTCAGGCTGTTCAGTGTATTTAAAAATTGATCTTCTTTGCAGAGATGCAATGGCTCATCTTGATTCTGAGGTGAAAGAAGAACGTCTGAGAGAAGACCTGAGGTTTTATTTCATGAACCCTTGTGAAAAATTCCGAGCCAGACAACAGATTCCATGGAAAATGGGTTTGCAGATTTTGAAGATAGTCATGGTCACTACCCAGGTAAATGATATTATCAGTTCATTTGTTTTTTATCCTTACCCCAAGATGAACCTGTTTTTCCATGTTCTGCCACTTGACTTTTATCCTGAAAAGGCCACACACTCATGTTCATAAACCTCTAAAATTATGTTGACTCTGGAGAGCAGATGGTAGGTTGAAGTTCAGTTTAGATGACGACTTTGTTTTAGTAAGGGACTCTGAGGTCATCTCTCACGGGTTGTGTAAATATAGATAGTGTTAGATCTGAAGTGGGTAGGGTTTCTATATCTGAATGAGGCACAAGGCTGGTGAAGGCTGCCTGGTCCAAAGTTCTGTGTTCTTGAAATCTTTCATCTTTCTTCGAATATATCTTTTTTAAATATACTTTTGAAGTCTGCATTTTGGACTGCTTTGATTTTGGATTTACAGAATGCTAATGCTAAGTTTTCTTTTCATCAGAAGCTAAATGCTTAAGTAAACACTCCTCAACCTTACCCACGCCCCACCTACCTCCCCAGGCAGGCCTGGGTAAGGTGGGGGAGTGTTTACTTAGACACTTCGGAGTGTATCAGGAGTGTATAAAGGCTGCATTGGGACTTTTTGCTTAAATTGAAATTGTTAAATATTTTATTATCAATATCACAACAGTCACCCAAGTTGTCATCTAGTTTTGGGGCCTGAACCAGTTTTAGAGAGGCTTCTCTGTATGCAATTACATTTGAAACATGTGTCCTTTAAAAAACAGTACTGATTTGGAATATTAGGCTCCAGGGGCAAATAATCATTCTGTCATCAGTGTAAGTGTTTTTAAAGATTTGATTTCTGGAACACAAAAATTAATAGCTTCCTAAAAGCACCTCCATATGCTTTAGAAATGAGAAAGGTGGTTCCTGCCATAACTAAAGCTGCATCTTTATTCTTTGTTCATAAAGAGGTCTTGTTACTGCATGACACGCCACACCAGCTCATCACATTTTAGGGTAAGCAAGCTACTTCCAAAGAAACAAAGATGAGAGGCAGGGTCACTCTTAGATGTACATGGTTGGATTTTTTTTTTCTTTAAAAATTTTTTCATTTTAATTCTTGGTTTTGAAGTTTTAATTTTGGCAGCCTATAAAGTAGTGCATTGTTAGTATTACTTGGAAGAAGAAATAATGTCCCCTTTTGCCATTTGGTTAATTTTAATTATTCCCCAATTACTACTCTTGCCAAACTAGCTTTCAAGTTTTTGATCTATTAATATTATTAATATTCTAACTCAGCGAGGCATAAAATATCATCACCCTCTTTGACTTACATTTTTGGTCCTAATAGCTGCTGAATTCCATGGATGCTTCCTTCAAAACTGCATCTCCTTATGATTTGCCATATTCACTGTCTTGTCTCCAGCATAGACTCTTACCTTGTTAGTTAATTTAAAATATTGATGTGTATAAAGTACTTCATATGCTCCACACTATCTTGGGAATATAGCTGTGAATGTGTTATGCCTGCTGACAGCTCACACATAGCCTAGCAGTTCCATGTGGTACGCACATAAGTGCTTTATGTATGGTAGCTCATTTCAGCCTCACCAGACTCCATGAGGTAGGTTCAATTTTTACTCCCTTTGAATAGATGAGAATACTGAGCCAAAGAAAGTTGAGTAATTTGCATGTGGCCATTCAGCCAGGAGGGGCTTCCCAGATGCTCAGTTCAATCCTCACTCGTGTCCAGCTCTTTGTGACCTCATGAACCGCAAGCAGCACGCCAGGCCTCCCTTTCCATCACTAACTCCCGAAGTCCACCCAAACCCATGTCCATCGAGTTGGTGATGCCATCCAACCATCTCATCCTCTGTCGTCCCCTTCTCCTTCTGCCCTCAATTTTTCCCAGCATCAGGGTCTTTTCAAATGAGTCAGCTCTTCACATGAGGTGGCCAAAGTATTGGAGTTTCAGCTTCAACATCAGTCCTTCCAGTGAACACCCAGGACTTATCTCCTTTAGGATGGACTGGTTGGATCTCCTTGCAGTCCAAGAGACTCTCAAGAGTCTTCTCCAACACCACAGTTCAAAAGCATCAATTCTTCTGTGCTCAGCTTTCTTTATAGTCCAACTCTCATATCCATACATGACCACTGGAAAAACCATAGCCTTGACTAGACGGACCTTTGTTGACAAAGTAATGTCTCTGCTTTTTAATATGCTGCCTAGGTTGGTCATAACTTTCCTTCCAAGGAGTAAGTGTCTTTTAATTTCATGGTGCAATACCAGCTGCAGTGATTTTGGAGCCCAGAAAAATAAAGTCAGCCGCTGTTTCCACTGTTTCCCCATCTATTTGCCATGATGGCGCTAGTGATAAAGAATCCTCCTGCCAGTGCAGGAGATGTAAGAGGTGCAGGTTCAATCCCTGGGTCAGGAAGATCCCCTGGAGTAGGAAATGACAACCTACTTCAATATTCTTGCCTGGAGAATCCCATGGACAGAGGAACCTGGCGGGCTACAGTCCATGGGGTTGTGAAGAGTTGGACATGACTGAAGCAACTTAGCATGCATATATTCAGCCAGGAAGAGGCAGAGTCAGGATTTGAGCCCTGGTAGTCTCGCTCTAGAGTCTGCACTCGTTTTCTCATATTGTTTCTTTCCAGATGTACAGCCTCAGAGTTTGCACTTGAGAAATACACTCAAGTTAACTAGGCTGCTTATGGAATTCATCTTATGCTTACCTTTTTTATCTCCAAATCTACCAGTCCATTCAATACGCATGTCAGATTAATTTTTCTTAGAATGCTCTTATTGTGTCTCTTATTCTGAGAAACTTCTGTGGAACCATATTTCCCATAGAACTAAATTTTCACTCTGTGGCCTGGGATTCACAGATTTCCATAGTCTCCTTCAACTTGCCTTTCCAACAGGTTTTCATCTGCTGTTTCTTCCCCATGTCCCACCCAGATGGACACACTCAATGATTCTTGCCCCTGCCTTGTTTTTCCTCCAAGTACAGAGGAGCTCTTTTCTCCCTCATCTTTCAGCTGCTATTTGAAGTCCACCTCCCCTACCAGCCTTGCCTGATCGCTCAACATGTGTTTTTTCTTGGCTCACTAGTACCCCATGCTGGCTACATCACTAATTTCACTTTTAATAAAATATTTCTGGGACTTGATCATTTACCTTTTGGGTGGGTCTACCCTACCTCCCCTAATTAAACTGAGGTGGTTAAACTTGTATTCCCCTGTAGGGCCATTCTAATAAATTTTGCTACTTGGGTAATACATAATTGGAATGGAATTCTCAAATATCTTCCTTTCCTTCAAATCCCACTTTTCCCTCCTCCTCTTTTTCTGTCTCTTTTAGCACTCCATTCTCAAGTCTAATGGAATGAGTGGTGTTTTATAAACGTTGATGGGAAAGAAACATCTTTTAAAAGACATTCCTACTTTACATTCTTCAGTAATTTATAATCTTGAGAGAGGTTTCCACATTCTTTTGCCAGATCTGCTCTTTTCCTCCCGTATTCTTTGTATATTATTACAGTGGTATCTTGTTTTTACCTGGCACAGAATATTTTCTCCTCCATTGATTTCATAATCAGTTCTTAAATTCACAATCTTTGCCAGGCTGCACTTAATGTGTGATTATTTTTCTGTCTTATAGTCTCAACAAATCTTAAAATCTAGTTAGTGGGGCTAGAATGAATATTTTTGTCATTCCTTTCTTGAAAATAAAATCATTTGACCAACACTTCATCATCTCTTCACCCTTGCTCTGTAGTGGACCAGCCCTCCATCATCTCTTCACCCTTGCTCTGTAGCGTCTGTTTCATTCTGCCATAGTAAAAAGGGGACCTCATGATCTCCTCCCCAGGGTTTCTCTCTACTGAGATTCTTGGGGAATCCTACCTGGACCTGGTTTGAGGCTATACATGTGGATATTGTCTTGTTCTATAAACAATAGTATGGAGGGAATTTCTTGTTCTTGATGCCAGATGAGGGTGGGTCCAAGCAGAGATTATATCTCCATATTCTCTCATTCCCAAAGTTGAAGTATTGGGCTTTGAATCTAAGTAAGGTGGTGTTAGTTGCTCAGTCGTGTCTGACTCTTTGCAAGCCGGTGGACTATAGCCCACCAGGCTCTTCCGTCCATGAGATTCTCCAGGCAGGAATACTAAGGTGCGTTGCCATTTCCTACTCCAGGGAAATAAGATGGTAGCTGAAAATGTCAGTACGTTGAATGCTGCTGTCTTTGTTAAGTTATTCACTCCCCGTTCACTTTTTGGGTTTCTTTAGCTTAACTATAAGTGTGGGAAGAGGGACTCTCATGTCCCCTCTTCTAGAGTTAAATTGGCAGCTTTTCAGTTTGAGAGGTTGTATGGCCAAGTGGTCAAGAGAACTAACAGGTGAGTCAAACAGACTTGCTGTCACATTTCTAGCTGTTCCAACCTGGATAAAGTACCCAGCTTCAGGTTGCAAGTGTATAAAATGGGATGGACAGACTCAGTAAATGACTCTGACCTTGTGATGGCCACTGTTCCAGTTCCTGGATATATGTGCATGTGTGTGTGTATGCTCAGTTGTGTCCAACTCTTTGTGACTCCCATGCACTGACCCACCAGGAATTTTCCATGGAATTCTCCAGGCAAGAATGCTGCAGTGGGTTGCCATTCCCTACTCCAGGGGATCTTCCTGACCCAGGGATGGAACCTGAGTCTGCTGTGTCTCCTTCACTGGCAGATGGATTCTTTATCACTAGCACCACCTGGGAAGCCCATTCATTTGTGTATCAGTATGTAATAAACCCCCCAGTCATGTGTATATTGGTCCCCTGGTTTACTTTTATAGCTTTCGAAAAGCAACATGACCTTTCCTTTTCTATCATTTCCTTGCAGGCACCATTGATAGACATCACATGCTTGAAATAACTTTTAGCCTTTGGTTGCTTGATTTTCAGCACAGGTTGGATGTTGTGGGACTTCTTATCTATCTTCCTTAGAACAGCTGGGTTTAGCAATCGCTCAATCTTTTGATTTGGTATTTAAGGAATGTGATCTGGTGAGGCTCAGATGCTAAAGAGTGTCATCTGTGTACATTCTCCAACAGCAGTTGCAGTTCTGGAAAGCTAGCACCTAAATTCTTTCCTCGAAAGGGAAGCCCCAAATCAGAATTTTCTGCAGATGAAAAATCACGCAGCATAATAGAAGTGACTTTGGAGTTAGACATGGCTTTCATTCTAGTTAGGTGACATGGGCAGTGTAATGAGACTAAATCTGTTTTTACATGTGTAAAGTGGGGGTAAGAGTATTAACATTTTCATAGGCTGGTTGTGTTAGTAAATGAGATGGTGCAGGTAAAGCAGTTAGTACAGTGCCTAGAGAATGATAATTGCTGAAAAGTGGTAACTATTTTAAATTATTTAGCCTTTTAAGAAAGTCAGACAAAATTTGAAAACTAAAAAACATAAATCACTAAAAAGAGTATGTAAGTTTGCGTGTGCAAATTAGCATCTGTTCATCGGAAAGGTCTAGTAATTAAACCGTGGAGTGACAGCAGGTAGCACAAATGTCAAGGTCATCTTGTTGAACTTGCTGGTTTCACATAACAGCGGAGTCCCAGATTGTTTTGGTGACTTTAGCAGGGTGAAGTTTGGGGAAAATTTTCTGGACTCTCACTGTCTTAGAAAGCAGATGAAAAGATAAAGTAGGGAGATGGGGAAGAGAGTGTGGGCCGGGGTTTATAAAGGTTTGACTTCTACAGTTGCATATGTGTGTCTGTGTGTGTGCATGAGAGATAGAGAAGTAGAACACTTGTGAGGCTGTATATATGAAACAGGGTATGTGAGATAGTGTTTATGAGAGTGTGAGAGCAAGTGTGCAAGAGAGTGTGAGAGAGTGAGTGTCCATTTGAGTGTGAGTGGAGAGAGAGGCTGTGTGTGGAATGCCTTGGGTTTGGGGGTAAACAGTCAGTGCCTGCTAATTTCCCCTCCTTTTTAGATTCTAAGAGGAAAACTTTAAGGCAGAAAGAACACACTCATTCCTGGTGAAGAAAGCCTTTGACATCTAACCCTGTGCTATGATACAGTTTAAGGGGAATAAGTAGAAGTTCTATCACAGGAAGATGGGTGCTTGGTGACAATGAGTGGGTTTGCCATCACGGAGGTGGAGTGAGCCCTGTTATTCTGTGTGGTGCTTTGATGCTGTAGATCTTGGAGGCAGGAACTCTTAGGTATAAATCTTATGTGAGTTCTTGCCGAGCTAGAGGACTGAATTCTTTGATGATAATTTCCTCTTAGCTGGAGGAAGTATTATATAGGCCACTTTTCAAAAATGTTTTTAAAAAGTCGCATGCAAAACAGATATGATTTTTAAAAATATTTGCAATTTCTAAATGTCAGATCATTTAGATTTGACTATCAAACAGTAAAACATGAGAATTAGTGGTTTACTAAGTATGGTTGAATATAGCAGGGTTGAACATAGCAGGCTTGAACCACACAGATTCACTTCTGCATAGACAGAGATATATTTCAGTAGTAAATACAACACTGCTACACAGTCCATGATCCACAGTTGGTTGAGTCCTTGAGCCCTCAGGGTGGACTATAAATCATACTTAGATTAACCCCTATATTGTTCAAGGGTCAGATGTATATCAATTTTGAGAACCATTAATTTGAAATGCAAGTATAAGAAAAATGGATTCAAATTTTAGATAACCAAGGACCTACTGTGTGTCATAGGAAAATATACTCAATATCTTGCAATAACCTATAATGGAAGAGAATATAAAAAATAATGTGTATATTTATATAGAGGTATAATTAAATCACTTTGCTATACATCTGAAACTATTACAACATTGTAAATCAATTATATTCAATAAAAATTTTAAAAAGAAAAAATAGCATATCTATTAAAAAAATAAAAATAAAAATGGATTCAGGCTTAACTTTGAATTTCTCCTTTCTCTTCTCCTTCTCTGTCAATAAAGGCCAGTAAGTATATTAGTCTGGTCCCATCACTTCATGGGAAATAGATGGGGAAACAGTGGAAACAGTGTCAGACTTTATTTTTGGGGGCTCCAAAATCACTCCAGATGATGATTGCAGCCATGAAATTAAAAGACGCTTACTCCTTGGAAGAAAAGTTATGACCAACCTAGACAGCATATTAAAAAGCAGAGACATTACTTTGCCGACTAAGGTCCTTCTAGTCAAGGCTATGGTTTTTCCAGTAGTCATGTATGGATGTGAGAGTTGGACTATAAAGAAAGCTGAGCACAGAAGAATTGATGCTTTTGAACTGTGGTATTGGAGAAGACTCTTGAGAGTCCCTTGGACTGCAAGGAGATCCAACCAGGCCATTCTAAAGGAGATCAGTCCTGTGTGTTCATTGGAAGGACTGATGTTGAAGCTGAAACTCCAATACTTTGGCTACCTCATGCGAAGAGTTGACTCATTTGAAAAGACCCTGATGCTGGGAGGGGTTGGGGGCAGGAGGTGAAGGGGACGACAGAGGATGAGATGGCTGGATGGCATCACTGACTCGATGGACATGAGTTTGAGTGAACTCCGGGAGTTGGTGATGGACAGGGAGGCCTGGCATGCTGTGATTCATGGGGTCGCAAAGAGTCGGACACGACTGAGCAACTGAACTGAACTGAAGGGTATTAGTCGTTGGGAGTGGTCACCTCTTCTAATTTTATGCTACTTCAAGTTGCTAATATAGCTTGATGAGGTTGTTTCTAGGGGGAAGAATTCTTGTCTTTTGACATTGATATGATTAATAGAAACCAAAGCAGTGAGATGTTTCTTGCTGATGTTTATAGATGAGGGTTAATGATAGTAAGAAGGCATTTGCCTTCCTTGGAAAATGGTAAAATACATATATTTCTATTTTATTTTCTTTCCTAGCTTGTTCGTTTTGGTTTAAGTAACCAGCTGGTCGTTGCTTTCAAAGAAGAAAACACTGCTGCTTTTAAGCACCTGTTTTTGAAAGGATATTCTGGTTCAGATGAAGATGATTACAGTTGCAGTGTGTATACCCAAGAGGACACATATGACAGCATCTTTTTTGCTATTAATCAGGCAAGTCTTTTGTTGTGAATTATTAATATCTAAACTTGAAGAATATATTGATGCTTGACCTTGACCTTGACCTGTTATCTTAGCAAAAAAATTATGCGTATATTCTGGTATATATAACATATTAAGATATATAACGTATTCTGATTTAACTGCCAAAAAGTGTTTATTGCTATTTCTGTAGCTACATTTCCATACAATAGATTTTGCTGATTTAAATTTTTATGTTTTAAGATTTATATTTGTATTTATCCCTTCCCACCCACTTCTGTTGGGAATTACTTTATCCCAGATCAGATAGCCAAATAGCTAAAAACAGGCTTATAGTCTCAGAAGGTGTGATGAATGAGAGATCAAATCTAAGATTCTAAATCTCAATTTTGGTATTTTATCATTAATAAGCCTAGCTGAACCCTAAGAATATGGAGTAGGATATGTCATATCTAGACAGTATTGAGAAACCAGATTGGTAGGCCTGAAGAAAGTATTTAAAGGAGAGAAATACTTATTCTTTCATTCATCCATTTACTCAATCCATAAATATTTTGGTACCTATTATGTACCAGGTACTATTCAACACACTGGGGCTACATCATGAATAAAAGAGACAAAACCCCTGTCCTTATAGAACTTAATTCTGGAGGAGAGAGCCAGGCAAATGAAAAGAAGTGAAATAGTACTAGATGCTGATTCCTTGAAAACACCACCCCACCAAAAACAAACAAACAAAACAAAATATATTGAGAACAAAACTAAATTCGCTGCTAACAGTAGTAACAGAGGTGTTCTGTTGACTTCACTAATAGTCAGGGTGCTCCTTGACTATTTTCCGTAGGGTATAGAGTGCAAACTCCAAATATAGATTTTGAAGTCTGGTGTAAGGCAGGTCTTTCAGTGAGAGGGGAGCTTGATAAGAATTGAAAAAAGGTCCTCATATAATTAATAGTTTAGGATTGGTGGATATAGCAATCCTATATCCCCAAATCCCTGTGAGGGTTTGGGGAGGTATTCAAATATCAATAACCTCAGATATGCAGATGACACCACCCTTATGGGAGAAAGTGAAGAGGAACTAAAAAGCCTCTTGATGAAAGTGAAAGAGTAAAGTGAAAAAGTTGGCTTAAAGCTCAACATTCATGGCATCTGGTCCCATTACTTCATGGGAAATAGAGGGGGAAACAGTGGAAACAGTGTCAGACTTTATTTTTGGGGGCTCCAAAATCACTGCAGATGGTGACTGCAGCCATGAAATTAAAAGATGCTTACTCCTTGGAAGAAAAGTTATGACCAACTTAGATAGCATATTCAAAAGCAGAGACATTACTTTGCCGACTAAGGTCCGTCTAGTGGGCTTCCCTGGTGGCTCAGACGGTAAAGCGTCTGTCTGCAGTGCAGGAGACCCGGGTTCGATCCCTGGTTTGGGAAGATCCCCTGGAGAAAGAAATGGCAGCCCACTCCAGTATTCTTGCTTGGAAAATCCCATGAACAGCGGAGCCTGGTAGGCTACTGTCCATTGGGTCGCAAAGAGTCGGACACAAATGAGCGACTTCACTTTCAGTCAAGGCTATGGTTTTTCCAGTAGTCATGTATGGATGTGAGAGTTGGACTGTGAAGAAGGCTGACCGCCGAAGAATTGATGCTTTTGAACTGTGGTGTTGGAGAAGACTCTTGAGAGTCCCTTGGACTACAAGGAGATCCAACCAGTCCATTCTGAAGGAGATCAACCCTGGGATTTCTTTGTAAGGAATGATGCTAAAGCTGAAACTCCAGTACTTTGGCCAACTCATGCGAAGAGTTGACTCATTGGAAAAGACTTTGATGCTGGGAGGGATTGGGGGCAGGAGGAGAAGGAGACGACCCAGAATGAGATGGCTGGATGGCATCACTGACTCGATGGACATGAGTCTGAGTGAACTCCAGGAGATGGTGATGGACAGGGAGGCCTGGCGTGCTGTGATTCATGGGGTCGCAAAGAGTCAGACACGACTGAGCGACTGAACTGAACTGAACTGAACAAAGAGTCTTTGAAGTTGTTAGACTGAATCTTCAAATTGGTCATTTGTTTGAGGTTTTTCAATGTTTCTGAAATAAACAATACAGTTATTGTTTTTAAGTTCCTGGGCAATAGTTTCCTGGAATAATAAATCCATGTTAATAAAGATGTTGTTCAGTCACTAAGTTGTACGTGACTCTTTGCAACCCCATGGATTGCAGCACACCAGGCTTCCCTGTCCTTCACCTATCTCCTGTAGTTTGCTCAAATTCTTGTCCATTGAGTTGGTGACACCATCTCATCCTTTGTCACCCCCTCCTCCTCCTGCCCTCTTTCTCAGCATCAGGGTCTTTTCCAGTGAGTTGGCTCTTCAAATCAGGTGGCCAAAGTACTGAAGCTTCAGTTTCAGCATCAGTCCTTCCAATGAATATTCAGAGTTGATTTCCTTGATTCAGGGTTGACTGGTTTGATCTCCTTGCTGACCAAGGGACTCTCAAGAGTCTTCTCCAAGACCACAATTCAAAAGCACCAGTTCTTTGGTGAGATGGGGGCCAGTAAAACCCTGTTAGTGCAGATAGGCAGATGGGAAAGCTGTGTTAATGTAAGCTGTGGGTGTGGATGGCTTGGGTCCTCAGAGGTATGTCGAAAATGATAACTGGAATAAAGCAGGGGAGGAGACTGGACTGCCTGTTGATGCCTGTATATTAGAGATAGATGTTTATAATTTTCATTGGGTGATAAGGACTGGCCTCCTGGAGGCAATAATATTCGCATAAGGTCTGAAGTGAACCTTGCAGATAGATAACCTGGGCTTCTAGGCAAAGGCCACATCAAAGGCCCCAGGCGGGAGTGTGCCTTGAGAGTTCCAGGAACTGCCTGGAGGCCTACATGGCTTGGGAGGTGGTGGGTGGAGCCAGTGGCCCATAGTGGGCTAGGAGGTCAGAGAGATAGGCAGGACCTTGTCTTTGGCTCAGAGTAGTTGGGAGCCTCTGTCCAGATGTTTACTTTAGTTTCAGGTACTGTGGGGCAGTATGTTTTTACTCAACCCAAGAAAATTACCTTGTGGTATTTTACTTTTGCGGAATTCTGTTGAGGAATATGAGACAAACAAAAAAAAGTTAAATGAATGTTCCATGTACTGTAACTTCTGATGAAACTTGTTAGGCTCATAAGTATTTTTATTTAACTATTTTTAATAGTTTCATCGGCTAAGGAACTTGTCTCTGGGAACCCTTGGTTATGGAGAAAGTGAAGACAACAGGATTGCTTTAAAAGTCTGTAAGCAGCATTACAAGAAAGGGACCATGTTTCCTTCTAATGAGACACTGAATATTGACAGCGACATTGAAATAGGTAACGCAATGGTAATTTGATTCTGCGCCTTTATCAGCTTCTGTGTTAAGAGTGAAATACACCCTCGTGCACAGGCAACCCAAATGAAACCACTCAGCTAATCTATTTGAGGCTTCAACATTTGCCTGTCAAGGGCTTTGGGTCAGAAAACTGTGGGTGTGCTGTGACTGGACCAGGAACATTTGTGGATATCTTTGGTGCAACTCAAGATTGTTGGGTTTAGGGTAAATGCACAGGTGTTTCCTGTTTAAGTTTTTCTCTCCATGATGGGGTGATTAGGCTTTTTGAAAAAAAAAAAAAAAAAAAGAGTCTGTATTTGTTAAATGACATATTGTGGGTTAAAATGCTTGGTATGCTTGCTTTTGCATGCCCAGTCCTTCCGTCATGTCTGACTCTTTAAGATCCTATGGACTGTAGCCCTCCAGGCTCCTCTGTCCATGGGATTTTCCAGGCAAGAATACTGGAGTGGCTCATTTGTTAAATATATCAATGCTCTTTCAAAGGAGAATTGTGATTAATAACTCATTTTCTCTGGAGACCTTTTGGCAAAAGTTAACATCTCATTAAGTAGAATTGTTTTGTGACATGCTGTTAAGGATTTAAAAGCATACGGTATATAAATGCAAAGTATTTGACTTGAGGTTCTGGAGATTTTGTCATTCATTCAACAAACCTCTGGTGCACAGCTTCCACGCCTCAGGCATTCCTACGGTTAGGGCTGCAGAGATAATCTGTCCTAGGATAACCTAATCTGTTAGGTTAGAGATAATCTGTCATGGCTCCTCAACTAGCTAACAGGTCAGGAATCAGGGTCCTAGTAGCAGTGTGAATTTGGAGTGGTTTTATTAAAAAGAGAGCTTCATTGTTCATTTGCCCATATTTCCTGTAACTCGATTCTAAGGTGTCTTGGTAATATAATAGAGGGACAGCCGTATAAAACAAAGGTTCTCGTGCTTTTTTTCAGCAGGCTATCTGTTTAGAATCTTTAATGAGTAAATGTGACCCGTCCTCTTGCCGCTAAAACAAATAGCCCCAAGCCAGCACAGTCAGGTTGCTTCCAGAGACCCATCAATAGCTCTGTGGCCAGCAGCCTTATCTGATTGCCTCACAGGATCTTCTTGGAGAAGGCAATGGCAACCCACTCCAGTGTTCTTGCCTGGAGAATCCCAGGGACAGAGGAGCCTGGTGGGCTGCCGTCTATGGGGTCACACAGAGTCGGACACGACTGAAGCGACTCAGCAGCAGCAGCCGCACAGGATCTTCTCTCCTGAGAGCTGTTTTGTCGTCAGTCTGCAGGGGCTGATCCAGTTTCACCCTGAATCTTTTTCCTGAGCTCTCAGCTGTGCTCCCCGCCTTGGGCAGTTCCTGTAACTGTGATGAGAGTACTGACAGGTGGAGCTGAAAGCTTGTCCAGTGACCCTCTGCTTACAATAAACTATTAGCCACCTGTCCTTTTAAAAATGTGAGACTTAATTGGATCATATGACTGTTTTCCAGTGATTCATATGTTGTTTTCCTCAATTGATTTTTCTTGGAAAAATGATTAAAGAAATGTGGCCAAGTGGGTATCAGTGGCTAGGTGAGACATAATGCAGAAAGCAGGATTTATTCCCAGACTATCAGACCAAGTGTTCTTGGTCACTTCCTTTCTATCATATGGACCATTTTTAACCAAATAGAGAGAAGTTGATTATTAATTTGACTTTAAGAGACTGCTGAAGCCAGCCGATTGTATCTTTTGACTTATTAAAAATAACTGGTCAAAGAGAACTTTTTGATGTATCTATTCAAAAGGTGTAAAAATATTCTTAAAAATACTTGATACTGGGTTTTAGATTTTCTGGTCTTAGACACGTTGGAGGAAGCCTGCAGATGGTATAAATAGGGATTGAGTTTGACTTTATTGGTGTGGTGTTATAGTTTAAGTAGGTGAATTAGCAGAAGCTGTCCTAGATGACTTACTTATGAATTTTGCAGCATCTTTCCAACTAAGAGGAGCATCCTTCAGTGTGCTCACTGCAGAGATCTGTTGTGCACCGCTTTCCTGGTGGGTTTCTGTTTAGTTGCATGGCTGATAGAACAGTTCAAACTAAGGGTTTCCCTTAATTCATGCTGAGGGTATATACCCCTGTCTGCTCTAGACATATCGCTTTATAATTCAGCTTCACTGGAGATTGTTGTGAATCCTGTTAAAATAACTTTTTTTTTACAACATTTAGATGGGTATCATTCTAATACGGTGCTTCACTTTTTATACTGCACATTGAATTTCTTAAATTGTCCTTTCCACATGTTCTTAGCATGAAACATATGACCACTTCATCATTAGCCCCCTGTCATTTTAAGAACATATCCATTCCACCCTCCCTTTGTCTCTGGGAGGGTTGTTGTTCCATCTGCTCGAGTGTTCTGCCCTGTAAATGAGAAGCATTTGAATGATGAGGCTGCTACTCCAATACCAGTTTGTTCTGTTTGAGATTTGATGTTTTTTTTGACTTAGGGCTTTTGCCATGCTTAAAAAAACCCCTCAGTTCTTAGGTTTTGCTGCCACCAAGTGTGTGACTATAGCATAATAAGGTAAGACAGATGGCAGAGTTAAAGTGTAACTCTATTATCACAATGAAAGAACCTGAGTAATCAAGTAGCCTTTTATAAGGCAAATTTTACAGGTAGTGTAACACTGACTAACATATACTGCCACGTTTCTCTGAATCTAAGATGTCATCAATTTTTAAAAAGACTCATCAGTTTTAGAAACAATTGAAAATGACAAAAATTAATGTCTTAGAATGAATGAAATACAGGAGAAAAAGACCTAGGATAGTATATCTGGCACACAGATTTTTAACATATTACTCCTCCTTTCAGAATATTGTCATCTACTCAGATCAGTTTAATTTAAATGTTATTTTTTTCCTCTTCCTTTAGGATAAGAATGTTAGAGGTAGAAGGGCCTTAAATAGCCTCAGTTTGAACTTCACTTTACAGGTGAGGAAACTGAGGCGCAGTCAGACTTGGTGATGCCGTGATTCAGTGGCCAACGGTCTTTGCTTCTCCAGGCCCAGTGACATGGAGCTCACGTGGGAGCTTGTGAGACAGGCAGAATCTCAGGGCCCCTTAGAGCTGCTGAGTCCACATTTCCATCTTAACAAGGTCTGTGAATGATATGTACACACATTAAACTTGGGAAGTACTGGCTTCGTACTCCCCGGCTGAAGGCCTTTGACTTTGCACAGATCTCTCTCTTGCCAGCTTCACACATTTTCTACCATCCCTCACCATCAGCCTTCAGTGCACCCTGCACACGCTAGGACACCTCTGCCCATCAGTATGCTACGCTCTGTTGTGTCTAGTCTCCCAGTCGTGTCTGACTCTTTGCGACACTATGGACCTCCAGGCTCCTCTGTCCATGGGGATTCTCCAGGCAAGAATGCTGGAGTGGGTTGCCATGCCCTCCTCCAAGGGATCTTCCAGACCTAGGGATTGATCCCAGGTCTCCCGCATTGAAGGCAGATTCTTTACCAAGCTGAGCTAACAGGGAAGCCCTACCCATCAGCATGTTCCCTTACAAAAGCTGCTTGGGCAGGCGCTTGCCTTTCTCACTTCTTTCTCTCCTGGGTCCTCCCAACCGTCACCAGGGTCTTCCATTGGTGAGCCCCACTGCCACAGCTGCTGATACCCCTGGAGAAACAGGGCAGAGCAGAACACACTCATGGTGCCACCATAATCTGCAAGCCTCCTGGCACAGCCCCTCTGCGCTCCCTGTCAGCCTGGTGTTACAGAGGCAAGGCCATTGTCAAAGGCGCCCCCCACGGCACCAGGGCCCACCCGGTTCAGCTTTCAGAAGTCACACCCCTCCTCTCTGAGCTCAGCTCCTCCCTGAACTCCAGACTCCTCTTCCATTCACCCCACTATGACTCAGCTACTAAGGATTTCAAACCTGTTGCATTCAAACAGAACATTTCAAACCTCTCCCACTCTGCCCCTGCCACCCCATTTCTTTCTTACTCTTCCCCATCCCAGAAAATGAAAGCAGTATTTTCATATCATGCCACCATATTCCTAGTTGCTCAAGCCCCAAACCTGGAGGTGTTGATTTCTCTATTTCCATTGCCACCTCTGTACTCCAAACCTCTGTCGTTCTTGCTTGGATCTTCACCCACTGCCCTGTCCCTCAGCAATCAGAATATTTTTTTAAAACTTGGGGAAATGCAGTCATATCATTCCCTGGCCCAAAATCTGTAAGTGTCTTCCTGTTCTGTTTAGAATAAAACCCTCAAGTCCCTATAGTACTGGCCAACCGTCTGCCTCCTCTCAGGCCCTCATACCCACCCCTAGTTCATTGTTCCCACCTCTTTGCTGCTTGTTAAACAAGTCAGGACCTTTCTGACCTGGATCTTAGTGTCACTCAGTCATGTCTGACTCTTTACGACCCCATGGACTATAGCCTGCTGGGCCCTTCCATCCATGGCATTTTCTAGGCAAGAGTACTGGAGTGGGTTGTCATTTCCTTCTCCAGGGGATCTTCCCGACCCAGGGATGGAACCTGGGTCTCCCGCACTGCAGGCAGACTCTTTATTGTCTGAGCCACCAGGGAAGACCCCAAATAAGTCTAGAGTTTTCTGACCTGGATCTTAGTGCTTAAATTGCAGGATAATTGCTTTGCAGTATTGTGATGGTCTCTTCCATACATCAACGTGAATCAGCCGTGGGTTTACATATGTCCCCTCTATCCTGATCCTCCTTCCTGTCTCCCACCCTATCCCACCTCTCTAGGTTGTCACAGAGCACTGGGTTGAGCTCACTGCATCACCCAGCAAATTCCCACTGGCTATCTATTTTACATATGGTAATGTACATGTTTCCATGCTACTCTCTCAGTTCGTCCCAGCCTCTCCTTCCCCCAACTGCGTCCACAAGTCCATTCTCTGTGTTTGCGTCTCCACTGCTGCCCTGCAGTGGAGGTTCATCAGTACCATCTTTCTAGATTCCATACACATGCCTTCATATACAATATTTGTCTTTCTCTTTCTGACTTACTTCACTCTGTACAATAGGCTGTAGGCTCATCCACCTCGTTCAGATTGACTCAAATGAGTTCTTTTTTATAGCTGAGTAATACTCCATTGTATATATGTACCACAAGGTTTGTTCTGTCTGGAGCACTCCCCTTGCATCTGTGCTCAGCTGGGGCTCCTTCCTCCTTCAGGTGTCAGTTCAAACAGCCCCAGTGCCTCGAAGCCCCTCCCCAGCAGTTCTCCCCAGGGAGGGCCACGCCACCCTCTGATCCCCCAGCGCTTCGCTCTGTCTTTGCAATAGTGTGCATACTGTGAAATCGTCTTGTGTGTATTTCTCATTCTTGGCTTATCTCCCCTGCTACAGTGTAAGTTCCATATGGACCTTGTCTGTCTTGTTCATTGCTGTCTTCAGTGCCTGGCCTCTGAAAGCTTTCAGCAGATATTTACTGAACATCAGGTAGAAAGCCTGGGTCTCCTGAGTTTCTGAAATAGAAGCTCAGGGGTCAGCCTCATCAGTGTACTGGGGAAAAGCTCAGGCTCTGGAACTGAGCACATGTGGACTTAAATTCTGGTTGGCCACCAGCTTGCTGTGTGACCTTGAGGAAGTTTCTTGGCCTCTCTGTGCCTTGCTTGGTCCATCTGTAAAATCAATAGTGTCCATCTCACAAGGTTGCTGCAGGAGCTAAACAAGATGATGCATTAAACAAGAGAACATATAAAACCCCAAGCACAATGCCTGGCAGAGAGTAAGTCCCCATATGTGTTTGCTATTTTCATCATCATGAGTCTTTTTCTATAAAAAGTGAGTTTC
This sequence comes from Ovis aries, assembly GCF_016772045.2. Lineage (NCBI taxonomy): Eukaryota > Metazoa > Chordata > Mammalia > Artiodactyla > Bovidae > Ovis > Ovis aries. The sequence continues at coordinate 61,995,786 of NC_056054.1, read as the reverse complement.
TTTTGATTATCTACCCTCATTGTATCAATCAAGGCCCAGTCAGGTAAACCAACACTGAATTCTTCTCCACCCTAATGGTCCGTTTGCCAAACACAGGGAGACACCCCCTATGACACCTGCCCTTAAATATTGTGGCTGGTGAATTGTCCATTCAGCTCCATGTCCTCAGTTTTGGACCAGAATACCTGATTTTCGTAAAATGTAAGTGTATCCTCCATAGTTTGAGTGTCCTATATGCTAAGCAGTGTTTAACAGCCACAACAGTTATGCCCTTGCTCTCACAGACCTTGTCCTCTAGTTGAGAGAATAGATAAGCAAATGAAGAGTCGAACTGTGGCAGAAGATTCTCAGAGAAAAACCCATGGGCCCTACCCGGATTCTCGAGCACCTAGCTAGTGTCTGGAGAAGGCAATGGCACCCCACTCCAGTACTCTTGCCTGGAAAATCCCATGGACGGAGGAGCCTGGTAGGCTGCAGACCATGGGGTTGCTAAGAGTCGGAAACAACTGAGGGACTTCACTTTCACTTTTCACTTTCATGCACTGGAGAAGGAAATGGCAACCTACTCCAGTGTTTTTGCCTGGAGAATCCCAGGGACGACAGAGCCTGGTGGGCTGCCATCTCTGGGGTCGCACAGAGTCGGACACAACTGAAATGACTCAGCAGCAGCAGCTAGTGTCTGGCATTGCAGGAGGCCCTGACTTTCCTGTTTTCGAGGCGGGGCCAAGGTACAGCAACAGCCTGGATGAGAATTGGCCAGGCTGCTTCACACCAGTTCTGGCATCAGGGCTGGATGACCTTGAAAGGCATTGACCATGAACGGTGTTCATTGTCTCCAGGCCTCCTCAGTTTCCTGCCAAGGTGTTAGGCTACAAAACAACGAGACGAATTTTTATGTGAAGGTCTTGGAATCATCCTTATATAGTTTACAGCTCCTAATTTGTTTTTATTTGAATACAGTCTAGGTTCCTTTCCTCTATCTTAATATTTTTCTTTGGAAAAACTATTGGACTAAACAGAAAGCTTGCCAGCTAGCACAAAGATGTCCTTGTATACCTTTCGTCTAACCTTCCCAAATGCTAAACAAAGGTACTTAACCAAAAAAGTTAATTTTACCACATTTACTTTATCATTCTTCCTACATATAAAAATTTCTCCTGAAACATGTGAATAAGGGACAGACATGATGTCTCTGCCTCTAAATACTTGTATAAAGAAAGAAAAGTTAAAGTGTTAGTTGCTCAGTTGGGTCCTACTCTTTGCGACCCCATGGACTGTAGCCCACCAGGCTCCCTCTGTCCATGGGATTTTCCAGGCAAGAATACTGGTGTGAGTAGCCATTTCCTTCTCCAGGAGATCTTTCTGACCCAGAGATCGAAACTGGGTCTTCTGTATTTCAGGCAGACTCTACTGTCTGAAGCACCAGGGAAGCCCAAAATACTTGTGCGCCTCTCCCCAAACTGTGCAGTGTTCAAAAACACGAGTTAACATGGATGTAACAGCATAATCTACAAAGCCTATTCACATTTCATCAGTTGCCCTAATATTCTCTATTGCAGAAGCCACACCCAACTTTCTGGTCCAGCATCACATACTGTACTTAGGTGTATCTTTAGTCTCCTATAATCTAGAGAAAAATGAAGTTTTTTGCTTTTTTTTTTTTTTTAAATGATCTTAACATTTTTAAGTAGGGAGTAGAATGTCCCTCCCTTGAGTTTTCCTGTTTCTTTGTGTCTGGATTGAGATTATGTATTTGGTGTGGAAATGCCACACAGATGGTACATTATTTCAGGAGGAATATGATGTCTCTTTATCTCATTCCTGATGATGTTAACTTTGATCATGTGGCTAGGGTGGGACCTGCCAGGCTCTCCACTATAAAGTTACTGGTCTTCCTGTTGTGATTAATGAACACGTGAGATGCTTTGGAACGTGGTGAGCCTCCTGCTCCTCGTCACACTTTGGCCTTCGGGTTGTAGCATCTGATTCTTACCTGACAGTCACTGTGGTTCTTTCATGGCCCTAGACTGCATTCACCTAGACCTCGAGGCACTCTCCAAGGACCCTCAGGACTGGAAGAATTCATCATTCTTCAGGCTGGAATTTTATCGGTAAATACATTTTTTAAAATTAATTAATTTTTTTCAAATTTATTTTTTAATTGAAGGATAATTGCTTTACAGAATTTTGTTGTTTTCTGTCAAACTTTAGCCTGAATCAGCCATAGGTATACATATGTCCTCTCCCTCTTGAACCTCCCTCCCATCTCCCTCCCCATCCCACCCCTCTGGGTTGATACAGAGCCCCTGTTTGAGTTCCCTGAGACATACAACTAGAGAAAGCCCGTGCAGCAATGAAGACTCAGCACTGGGCGGGCTTTCTCTAGTTGCGATGCATGGGGGTTACTCTCTAGTTGTGGCGCGAGGGCTTCTCATTGCAGTGAAAAGCAGGGGCTCTAGGGCGCGCGGGCTTCAGTTGTTGCAGCATGGGGGCTCAGTAGCTGTGGCTCCCGGGCTCTAGAGCACAGGCTCAGTGGTTGTGGTGCACAGGCTTAGTTGCTCTGTGACATGTGGGATCTTCCTAGATCACGGATCGAACCCATGTCTCCTGATTTGGCAGGTGGATTCTTTACCACTGAGCCACCAGGGAAGCCCCAGTAAATACATTTTTAAGTCTCATTACCCAGAAGACATAGATGGGGAAGGGAGAGTAGGGTAGGAAGAGTGTGACAATGTATATCTTGTAATATGTTTTTATTCAGCCTCTTGCAAGTTGACATCTCCTTTCAACTCAAAGGCATTGACCTGCAGACGATTCATTCCCGAGAGCTTCCAGACTGTTACGTCTTTCAGAACATGGCAAGTATCTATTTCACTAAGCCATTTTTTATCCTTTTTCTTGACTCCTATTGTAGGTGCAGAGTGTACAGTGCACCTGCCTATAAATGTATTAGACGAAAGTGTGTTTGAAACAGTTTGAATGCCATGCTATAGCATCATTGGTCCAGAGGCTGTGACTTCTAAAAATGAGGCAAACCTGTTCCAACTTTTTAAAACTAGATTTCTGTGTTGAATAGAGGAGTTTTCAAAGTGGACTTTGACTTCCTACTCTCCTAATACTTTTTTTTTTTTTTAGTTTATGACCAGTGCTTTGAGTGTCTATAATGTTTTTCCTTTTTTCAAAGAAAGGTCTTTGCAAATGTTGTAGCAAATGTTTTCAAATCTCAAGGCAGAAACTGCCCCCTTGACCTGAAGTCCAGTCTGCAAAGCATCAATTCCTGCAGCGTTTACTTTTGGACGGGTGGCCATGTGCCATGGAATCCTTCCTTCCTACCTTCTTTCTTCCCTTCCTCCCTCCCTCTCTCCCCCTTCCTTTTCTCATGGTTAGTGTTGGGCAAAACTGAATGCTAAACTGGCTGTTATGTGTTGTTGCTGTTTTAGCAGTTCAGAAGGGTGCTTCATTTAACAACAATTGCTAAGTGCTCTATGAGTCCCTACAAGGCAGCAGGCAGGTTGTCATGCTCTAGAGGTACCATGGCCCTCAGGAAGCTTATACCCTAGTGGGAAAGATAGATAGAAAAACAGGTCAACAAAGAAATAAAAGTAATTATAAATTATGATGTGTAAGTAGGGAAGAATGTCTGGATCAGAAAGTAGCATAATTTATCTCCTGGAGTGACCTGCATGTTGCAAAACTCATTATGAAATCCAAGGCGAAGAGCTTGGAGAGCTGAACGTGTAGGTTCAGCTATGATTGAACCCATGATCAAATCTATGATTGAACCCACAAGTGGGCATCTTTGAGCACAAACCACATGCGTGCCACATATTCTCAGTGTAATCCAAGAATATCTCTATGACCAACCAGAGGTTAGGGAATTAAGCTATACAAACCTCACTTCTATACCTATGAGCTAGGACTAAACTTCACTAGTCCTGGCATTCAAAGCCTCATTCCCTCCAGGAAGGCCCTGAACATGCTTCTCTTAAGTCCTAGCATACTCTGTATATGTCACTTATACACTTTAAATGCTTGATATATAATGTGGAAGACTGAGGGCATTTGGAAATCTTAAATTCAACCCATAACCTTGGAGCAGTCTTTGCCACATCTGACTGTATGCAAGACTCCTGAAAACATTATATGTAGTGCTTGAAGCAAATAGAAAAATAATCTCTAGCACAGTAAAAGCCTAGAATCTCATACCCAAAGAACTATATTGAGGCAAATGCTTATAAATTCCACTCAGGGTAATAAGTGACATCTTTGTGCTCTCTTGTCAGAAATTGGTGGTGAATTCTCGTTTTCGTTCCTCAGACCATTTGGCTGTTTTGCATTAGGGTTTCTCTGAATCTGAATGTAGATTTAGTAGAATTTCATGTATACACCCCTTGAACCAGCATCTTTGGCACCAGGGACCAGTTTCGTGGAAAATAATTTTTTCACAGACTGGGGGAGGCAGCACTCAGGAAGGATGGTCTTGGGGTGATTCAAGTGCATTACTGGAGAAGGCAATGGTACCCCACTCCAGTACTCTTGCCTGGAGAATCCCATGGACGGAGGAGCCTGGAAGCCTGCAGTCCATGGGGTCGCTGGGGGTCAGACACGACTGAGCGACTTCACTTTCACTTTTCACTTTTCACTTTCATGCATTGGAGAAGGAAATGGCAACCCACTCCAGTGTTCTTGCCTGGAGAATCCCAGGGATGGGGGAGCTTGGTGGGCTGCCGTCTATGGGGTCGCACAGAGTCGGACACGACTGAAGCGACTTAGCAGCAGCAGCAGTAGCAAATGCATTACATTTATTGTGCACTTTATTTCTATTATTATTACATCAACTCCACCTCAGATCATCAAATATTAGATCCTGGAGGATGGGGACCCCTGCTTTGGACCACAGTTTTTCATTAATAATAGGAAGTTGTGAAGGAATCACGTGATGAGGACATTTTCATTGGTCTGATTCTTTTTGGATCAGCGCACTGTTTGGATGCCACTGATATTTTAAGCAGAACTGATCTAACGCGTCATACTTTCTGCTGGGTTGTAACCTCTTCATCTGTTTGTGTCTCTAGATAATCTTTGACAATAAAGCTCACAGTGGCAAAATCAAAATCTATTTTAACATTGATGCCAAAATCGAGGAATGTAAAGACTTGAAAATCTCTGGATCTAGTAAGTATGTTACATGCTTGCCCATTGTGGATTGTGAATGATCTTTAACACTTCATTTGGGGATTTTGGGTGTATAAAGGGTTTACTTAGATGATAATAAGAAGAAAGAGCTCCAGAAAACCACACTTTGAATGTTTGCTTCTGTCAAGCATATTCTGAAGCTTTGCATTTTTGTTCAGTTCAGCAAATGTGGATAGACCTCGTAGGAGAGGCTGTGTTGCCCGGTATTTAGGAGCAGTTTCTAGAGCCTGACTGCGTGGGCTTGGGTTTTGCTTCTATTTCCTGTGCCTGTGATCTTGGACAAATTCCTTCGGCTCTCCACGTCTCAGTGGCTTTCTCTGAAAAGTGAAAGTAACAATAGTGCTTACTTTCCAGGATGCTGAGCAGTAAATGAGTAACTATGTAAAGTGAGCACTGAGAGCCAGAGCTGGCAGACACTCACTGCTAGCGCTCCCAGGAAAGAAAGGAAGCACCTTCGTGAGGGACACTGACACGCTTAGAGCATCTCTAGTTGTCCTGGATCAGAGTAAGTGGCAGAGGCACAAGATATGGTGGTCAAAATAGCAAAGGTTCATTTTGACGGGCAGAGCAGGACGTACAGGAGAGCAACACTTCTGGGAAAAGGTCTGATTTGCCCTGAGCCTGTGACAGTGGAGCAGGACCGAGGCCTTCAGAGCCCAGAGAGCAGCCTGTACAAACCTGGGTCGGTCACTCAGTCATTACTCATAAAACACTCCTTGATCCACAGGCTAACGTGGGCTCCTGAGACCCCTTTCTCGTTGAGGGGTTTGGATGATGTTAATGATGGGTGGTCAGTGTTTTTTCATTTACAAGTTTTGTTTAACTGAACCTGCCTTTGACCAAATCTTAGAACAAAATAAAATGTAAAATACTTGTGATTCCTGACTATTTTGAATTAGTTTTATTTATTTAACTTTTAGTTGCATTTATTTTTTGCGGCATTTATTCCCGGGCCATTAGTTTTTGTTTCTTCAGTTTCTTCTGAGATATCTTTTTCTTCTGCGCAACCTCCTCTTCTGGTTTAGGAACAGTCTGTTCTTTTTCAGTAAGGATCATCTCAGTATGGCAGGGAGAGCTCATGTAGGGGTTGATCCGACTGTGAGCTCTGTAAGTCCTGGCGCTGCATCTTGGGGGCTTTGTTCACTTGGATATGCTCAATGACCAGAGAATCTACATCTAAGCCCTTAAGTTCAGCATTACTCTCTGCATTTTTGAGCATGTGTAGTAAAAATTCAGCACTCTTTTTGGGCCACTGACCCTGCGTCCAGCCCCACTGTTTGGCCCGTGCACACCTACCAACTCCACCATTGTAGCGATGGAATGGCACACGTTGCTTCTTCAAAGTGACATCCTTCAGGTACTTGGTGCCTTTCCGGATATGCATACCCTTTATGGCCTGGGCAGTTTCACAAGTGTTCTTAAAGTGAACACGAAGATTTGAACCTCTCAGTTCAGTTCAGTTCAGTTCAGTCGCTCAGTCGTGTCCGACTCTTTGCGACCCCATGAATCTCAGCATGCCAGGCCTCCCTGTTCATCACCATCTCCCAGAGTTCACTCAGACTCCTGTCCATCGAGTCCATGATGCCACCCAGCCATCTCATCCTCGGTCATCCCTTTCTCCTACTGCCCCCAATCTTTCCCAGCATCAGAGTCTTTTCCAATGAGTCTAGAACCTCTAGATTTGCATGATTTTGTGGGGTTTTCTGGGTCGAGTGAATAGCGCACCATTTTTAGGGATCACCTCAGGCCGCTTACCAGAAAAGCTATTTTGTATTAGTTTTAAATTAGACTAATTTTGTGGCTTTTCAGCTATATAATACATGTGTGTGCACGTGTGTGTGTGTGTGTGTGCGCGCGTGCGCTCAGTCATGTCTAACTCTTTGCAATCCCATGGACTGTAGCCCACCATTCCTCTGTCCATGGAATTTTTCCAGGCGAGGATACTGGAGTGAGTTACCATTTCCTCCTCCGGGGGATCTTCCCCACCGAGGGATCGAACCCACTCTCTTGTGTCTCCTGCATTGACGGGGGGTTCTTTACCATTAATGCCACCTGGGCTGATGATTCTGAAGTTTTGGCTTTGTAGTTCCATTTGCTGGCTCAACCTCTGATCAGAATACACACTTTTAGTTTCTGTTAAAAAGTGGTTGCTACGCCTCAGCATTCTCCGTACAGAAGAAAGGCACAGATCAGATGTGAATTTTCCAAGTCCAAGTGTAGGCTGCAACTATTTTATGTGAACAAAGCTAACCCTTGTCGTATAGGAAATGTGGTTTGGAATAGTCGTTTGACCAAATAAGTGAGTTAAACAGGTTTGCCAGACCCGGGTTTCCTTCCTCCTCGCCGGCACCCTGACCACACTGGGAAGTTTTCCGAGCCTTTACTCAGAAGAGAGGAGCTCTAGCTCTCTCTTGTGGCCAGTGGGGAGAAACACAATCTCACAGCTAGAAATATTTACATATTCTTCTTCCAAAGCTACACCCTATAAAACCAGATTCCATGGCCAGGAGAGAGCAAATTTAAAATAATGTGACAAGTCTTAGAAAGCTGAAGTTTGGAAAACAGCTTAGAAAATGGATTTATTTTCCTTCTGTGTAGGAAGCTGTCTGGTGGATTGATTGCCCTGGTTTTTGGGGAGGGGGACAAAGGCAAGGGTGACATCTTGGGGGGTCCTTGTGCTATTTGCAAAACACTCTGAGATTCATTCACATCCGTACACTTCCCTTGACACTTCTCTAGCTTTGTCGTTAACTGTTATCTCAAGGTAAAATAAAAGAGGATATCCAAAAAAAAAAAAAAAAAAGAGAGAGAGAGAGAGAGGATGGCCATTTTCACATACAAACTCAAGGTTGCCTTTTATGACTTCTAATACCCATTCCCACTACATGACTAACCTTCATGTTAACTTGATTTTGTAAATGAAGCCATTTGAGCCTGGGAGCTGGAAGGGATGTGTACTGACAGACAGGACTCCCCGTCGATAGGTGATGTAAATGAGTGTCCCGGGGAAAGGGGTGCAGTGTGTGAAGCGTTGGTCAGGGTCACACAGGTGGGAATGGTAGTGTGTGGGGGACTTCTCAGGACCCTGGAAGGACTGGGTGGTGGGGTTGGATTTCCCTAACCAGGTTGCCAGAGCAACTCTCTGGACTAGAGTTTTGCAAACCCAGGTTTGGGAACTGTTCTTGTGGGAATAACATAGTAGAATAAGAAAGCAGTTATGATGTTTGGGCTTCCCTGGTAGCTCAAATGGTAAAGAATCTAACTGCAATGCAGGAGACCTGGATTTTTGGTGGATTTTAAAATGTTTGTGCTGTGCTTAGCTGGTTGCTCAGTCATGTCTGACTCTTTGTGACCCCATGGGCCGGATCTATGGGACCCCATAGATCCCCTGGAGAAGGAAATAGAAACTCACTCCAGTATTCTTGCCTGGAGAATTCCATGGACAGAAGAGCCTGGTGGGCTACAGTCCATGTGGTTGCAAAGAGCTGGACATGACTAAGCTACTAACACACACATGATGTTTATAAAATACTTTTTGTAACATGTCAAAGTAATCTCAGTAAATCAAATTTTAAGAATACAATACTTGTCTCTGTTATGAGGGATGATTTATCTTCTTAGTTCCAGGCCTCAGTTTTCTTAACTATAAATAAGGCCCCATTCAAGCAGTCTTAGAGATTTTATTCTTGTCATAGGTCAGAAAAGAAGGTACTAGGTGCTGTGCTTGCATTTTTTAAAGATTTCAGCCCCATCTTTCCAAGAACTGCTCCTATTCTCTCTGCCTTATTCATGGATCAAAAAAAAAAAAAAAATGGTGGTCTTGGATTTTGGTCAGGTTGTGTTCTTACCTACCTATTAGATAGGATCTTGAGATAACTTAAACTTGTGAAGTGGAAAATGCTAAAGAGGGAGGTAAGTGCTCCATGTGAGGCACTAACAAGCACTTGATAGGGATCGTTTGCCTGATTTCCTAACAGTGCATGAAACTGGTACAGCTATGCTCCCATGTGGTACCCAAGGCACCCGAAGCTGAGCAAGGCTGGACCGCTCGCTCAGTGATATTTACTAGCCGGCCACACACGTAACCCACTGGATGAGCTGCTCTCAGACATGTGCCGAGATTGCTCACGCCATTATTATCTCTAAATCTGTGGACACACTCCTGTCATCCTCTTCAATGCCTTCTCGGCAGAGGTGTCTCTGTGGAGCACCCTGACTTCCGATGTTCCTGAAGGTTGCCTATCCCCAGCCCTGCTTCCTGCTTCCCTGGCCTTTCTCCATCTGGCTCCTGAGTGTGTCTCCTCTCCTAATTTCCAGACGTTGCCACCCTGCTGCCCGCATCCCTCATCCTTCCTAGTCTGCATTCCTGTCTGTCATCTCTGATTGGCTGAAACCCCCAGTTTCAGTCGCCACCAAGTCGTCGTCTCTTGTCATGAATGTCCAGACTGAGCCAGTGGACCCAAGACAGAAAAGAGGTCATTCTTGGTCAGTCCTTCCTTACTCCCTAAGTCCCACTGAATCTCTCTTTTTCATCTCTTGCCACTTTCTGCCTTATCCTTCTGTGTCTTCTCTGCCTCTGACGTTGCTCAAACCTTCACAAATTCCAACTTAGATTATCGTAGTCTTCTTATGTTCTGCTGGGGTCACTGTACTTATCTGTAAGCATGCTGAAGCATTATGCTAAGCACAGGCTTTGTAGTGTTGAACAAAATATATCCAGTCCCTGCTTCCCAGAACCAATCATGTAGTGGGGAAGATGAACATCGAATGGTATAGTAACTGCTCTGTTATTATGTGTATGGGGCAGCTCTAGGTGCTTTCATATATGAACTTACTCAATCCTCATGACAGCCCTATAAAATAGGTTTTTTTTTTTTCATTGTACCCATTGTTTTGGATGAGGAAACTGAGGCAACTTCCCCAAGACTCCACAACTTCCAAGTGCAGAGTCGAGATTCAGAGCCAGGTCTCAGGCTCCAGAGATTGTCCTTTTTCATTTTATACTGTCTCTGTGCGCCTTGCTGTGCTGTCTTTGAATATGCAACAAGTTCAGTGACCATCAAGCAAAGGGGAGTAAATGAAGCTATAGGTATATATACCTGTGGACAGGGCTATGATAGGATTTGGAGGGAAGGGTTAATAGGGATGAGAATTTAGGGGATTCTGTTCTGAGGAGGAAAATACTCAAGGCTGAATAATCCCCTTGAGTGATGGGGAGGGTGCTGTTCCAGGCAGAGGTGCAATGTCCCTGCGGAGAGAGAGAGGGAGAGGGGGAGAGAGAGAGAGAGAGAGAGTGCGCAGGAGTCCCTAGCAGGAGCAGGGAAGAAGGAAGACTGGAGTGGCCTCAGGGCGGAGGAGGTGGGGGCTGGGAGAGAACAGCAAGCTGCCAGTAATGAGAGCCATCGTGGGGATTTGGGACAACACCTCGAAGTCTGAGAGAAGCTAAGCTTACAGTTTGGGCTTCCTTTAGTCATTCCTTGCGCTACTGTGTGTTCCGGGATCCAATCTCAATGCTCCACGGTGACTAAATGTGAAGGAAATCTTTAAACAAAAAGGGAGTATGCGTATGCACAGCTGGTTCACTTTGCTGTACACTTTGTAAAGTGACTATACTCCAAAACAAGAGACACAGATCTGATTGCTACTCTCTGTACTTTCATTCCAAGTGGTTGCTTTCCCCACGCCTAAGAAGAGCTTATTGAATTGGCACTCTTTGCTGGGAAAGTGCAGAGTAAGATTGAGAAGCAGAAATGGGGATTTTTGGTGGATTTTAAAATGTTTGTGCTGTGCTTAGCTGGTTGCTCGGTCATGTCTGACTCTTTGTGACCCCATGGACCGTAGCCTTCTGTCCATGGGGATTCTCCAAGCAAGAATACTGAAGTGGATTGCCATGCCCTCCTCCAGGGGGATCTTCACAACTTAGGGACGCCCTTTAAAATGTTTGTTCCTTCATTAATGGAGAACTTATGTTTTTGATTTTTATGTGAGAGAAAAGAGTATGTCAGTAGTTTTGCCTCTTTAGAATACGGTCCAAATGGACCACCTTCTATTGAATTCTACTCTACAGTAAATATTTATAAATACATTTTAGTATATCTGTTAAGAATACATATGTTTTTAAATGTGTAATTTGACACCAGGGAATGATTACCTTGTTTGTGAACCTCTGCATGAATGCTGTGTAATTTATTTCTGATGTTGAAGCATTTATCATTTGATCTTATTTTCTAGGTGCCATTTTGTTTGGAAATTATTCCCAAGTAAGGTGTGCTTGACGTTTGAATTCTGTTTTTGTTTCTCAGTTCAGAAAAACACTCAGTATGTCCTGGTGTTTGATGCATTTGTCATTGTGATTTGCTTGGCATCTCTTATCCTGTGCACAAGATCCATTGTTCTTGCGCTGAGGTTACGAAAGGTAAATGTGTGTTGGAATATTCTCCCTCCCTTCCAGACCTCCGCCTTCAGCTTGTCCAAACAGTGGGGCCTTGACGAAGGGTTATCCTGCCCTACCTGGGGCCTTGACTGAATTAAATTCCTTTGAGTGATTGTCCTCCAACAGGGCATTAATCAACCTGGGGTGTAGAGAGTGAGTCCAAGCTCCTGGCATGTCAGGGAGAATTAGACAATTATCCTGCTTCAACTTGAGCTAATAAGCACAGATGCACAGCAGTGAACTTCTCAAGATTTTGAATGGTTCTAGAATAAATGAGACCCTTTTAAATTCAAGAGTGATCTTAAGAACAGGGTAATAGCATGTGTGGGTTTCATCTTTTGTCTTCAGATCAGAGTTCATTTTGACAGGAAGGCATGGTAAATGGGTTATAATGATGCATAAAATACTTTATCCTATTTTTAAAAATAGTTTTTAAATTCTCCCCTGAGGTTCCTTTTGCCTTTTTAGGACTCTTGTGACCATATACTCTAGCACAAAATTTATCCCACTGTGTGGCATGTGTATAAACACAGACTAGGGTCAGTGGAAGTAAGAAGTCATCAGAATACCACACGTGGAGCAATAAAACGGTTTTCATTCTATTTTCTACTTCTTGACCCATGTCAATTTATTGTGTAAATACCCAGTTCTCTTACCCACCCCCTCCCAAGTCCCTTGATATTCTGGATCCAGTGTCAGGGGCTGGGTTCTGCACGAGAGTGGGGCACGCTGGGAGCCCACACCCAGGAGCTGGACCGCCTGGACTCAAGTCCTGGCTTGGCTGCCCTGTGTCTCCATTCTTTCCTCTGGAAGGAAGGGTCCATGGTGCCTAGTTCGTAGGGTTGTTGTCTGGTTGAATGTGTTGAGAATATGTAAAGCGTTTGGAATGGACTCTGTGTTAGCTATTTCAACAAGAGTCTGTTGGAGGGAGAGCACGGCATTGGGTGTTGGAGTCACTCAGGTCACTGGCGTGCTCATCTCCAGCTGGGCTAGATGGCGGGGGAGGGTGTGGGCTGTGATCTGTACCCTCCAAGTAAGAATCCGTCACCTTGGAAAAGGCAGTGTCATGCCATCGGACATGCAAGAGCTCTATTCTGCACTTTTTTCCTTCTAGAGGCCAGTGCAGTTTGTTAGAAATGCTTCTGCTTCTTCTTCTTCTTTTTTTTTTTTTTTTTTTTTGCTGCAGAGATTCCTAAAGTTCTTCCTGGAGAAGTACAAGCGACACGTGTGTAATGCCGACCAGAGGGAATTTATCAACCAATGGTATATCCTGGTGATTATCAGCGACCTCCTGACAATAAGTGGATCCGTGTTAAAAATGGAAATTAAAGCCAAGGTGAGGGCAACCCATTTTAAATCTTTTGTTCTTTCTATTCTTTTGGGTGGTCTCACATACTCTTAAGTATGCAGTGATTCTCACGTTTTCTGTTTTCTCACATCCATAAAACTGAAGCCTCCTTTGACCTGGTTTTTTGTGAGCAGAAAATGAGGAGGTGGATGTTCTGTGGAAGGTGATATCCCCATGAATGTCCTCTCGGGAACTTGGCAGCATCTTCAGAATAAGAATTGAAGTGTGAGAGGATTGATTGCTTGGTCAGGCTTTATTTTTTTTAAGTTGCAAAAAGCAGCCTCTGACCCTTGATCCAATCACACTGTGAGCCAGGGGTGCTCACCCATGACTGATGGGGGTTCTGAAGGATAGAGGTTTTATTTGAGGATGATTTGAGTGCTTCTGGGTAACTTAGTTGGCCCTTGGGTAACTTAACTAATTTAGTCTCTCAGGTCTTGACTCCTCCCCTCCATGCCCTGCCTTGAGTTAGCAAATCTTACCAGCCTTCTCTCCTGACCTCTAACACCTCCCTCTCATCCAGGGCAACTGCTCCACTCCCTCCAGGCGTCTTCCTGTCTGGTCGAGATCTTCTCATTGTTGCGGCTCCTCCTCCTGCCACAGCGGTCTCCTCACTGTTGCTTTGCGTTCAGCCTTGTACCCCTTGGACCCATCACACAGTCGTCAAAGTCATCTTTCTGGTGTCTGTCTTGCAGTGACAATCCTTTCTGCCTCAGAGACGCCCCTTTGTGATGAAGTGCCCTTTTTTCAGTGTGGTCTCCGGGGTCCTCATCATCCAGGTCTCCTTGCCTCTCCCGCCCTCACTTTCTCTGGCCTGTCTTGTGGGCTCCCAGCCTGAGGCCCTGGTTCAGCCTCTGCTGACTTGCAAGGCTCTCCCAGCCTGTCCAGCAGGCTGGCACCACTCTGGGGTCACGCCCATGGGAGCCCTATGGAACAAGTCCGGCTTGTGCCTCTCACTGCACATGGCACATTATATTAGAATTGTGTTTGTGCGTGTGTCTCTTCAGTTAGCCCTGGAAGTCCTTGAGAGCAGGAACTGTTAGCAGATCATGCTGGGGCTTTCATTTAAAAGTGTTAATAGCTGGAAAGTATTGTTTGATATTTAGCAAACATCAGTTTATGTGCTTTAATGCCTAAGTCAGTGGTAAATGCAGTCTCTAGTTCAGAGTATTGTTTGAACAAAGATTTAGTTCAACAAATTGCAATACTAAAAGGAAATGAGAAACACATTTGGAATTGTGCACTCTTATTATTTTCTTCTTCCATTTAAAAGCTCTTAGAATCACTGTAGAGAGGCAGGCAGACCATTCTTTTCCAGTCAGTTTCAAGCGAGGTTCCTGAGCTGAGTGGAATAGAATATTTTACTAATATGTCTGTTTTTTCATTTCCTAGAATCTCACAAACTACAATCTGTGCAGCATTTTGCTTGGAACGTCTACACTCTTTGTCTGGGTTGGCGTCATCCGATACTTGGGTTACTTCCAAGCATATAATGTAAGGATGTGGGCCCTGGGCAGCACCACTGGGATTCAGGTCCATTTCTTCGGGATCTATTAGCTACTTTTTAATAACTCCCATTCTGCCATTTTGTGTGTGTGTTTTTTTCCAGGTGCTCATTTTAACAATGCAAGCCTCATTGCCAAAAGTTCTTCGCTTCTGCGCATGTGCTGGTATGATCTATTTGGGTTACACCTTCTGCGGCTGGATTGTCTTAGGACCGTATCACAACAAGGTATGTAGCCCAATTCTTCCTCCTGCACACGAGGCACCTGGGGCCCTTAAGAGTGGGTTTTGGGACTTCCCTGGCAGTCCAGTGGTTACAACTCCGCACTTCCAATTCAGGGGGCTCGGGTTGCGTCCCTGGTCAGGGAACTAAGATCCCACAGTGCTGCACAGCATGGCCAAAAAAAAATAAGTAAAAAGTTTTTTTAAAAGGTGGGTTTCTAGCACTGAGCTTCATCCCACTTCTCTCCAGCACATACGCTTGACATCAGTGAACACACATCTTTATTGTTTATTGTTTTGTTGGTTAGTTTTCCTTTTCTTTCCCTTTCCTGGATGTTGAAGTGACTTTAGGATATTGAAACAAGAACTGCAGGAAACTGGAGAGCACATTTATTTCATGGTTGTCTGGGTCTGGCTTAAAGGGTCACATGTGAACCCAGCTGGACACCACATAAGAAGTGTTTGTACATAAGATCACTATAATAAAAATGAAAATTAAGTAAGGAAAAGCATTTCAAAATCCTTCTAACTCAAAGAGTTACAGTTTTCATCCAGATTAACTGAGGAGGATGGAGGAGGATAAAGACTGCCTGGAATGACCACATTAGTTATGATTGCAAAGATAACGCATCTTGCCTTTGCAGGGGGCTTTGATTTCAGCGTCATCTTACTGCCTTATTAAAGTTCAGTATCTGAATTCTCAGCTATTACTGGGCTGCAGTCAGTATCATCATTTCAGGGACAACAAAGTTATGTTCAGATGTTCTTATTTTCCTTTTTACAGCATTTATTTATTTGCGGCTGTGCAGGGTCTTCAGTGCTGTGCGGGCTTCTCTCTAGTTGCAGAGAGCAGGGCCTTCTCTCTAGCTGTGGCATGTGGGCTTCTCACTGTGGTGGCTTCTCGTGGCCGAGCACGGGGTCCAGGATGCTCGGGCTTCAGTTGTTGCAGCACCTGGGCTCAGGAGTTGCAGCTCCCAGGCTCCAGAGCACAGACTCAGCAGCTGTGGCCCAGGAGCTTAGCTGCTCCAATGCACGCTGGGATCTTGCCAGACCAGGGATGGAACTCACATCTCTTGCACTGGCAGGTGGATTCTTTAACACTGAGCCAGCAGGGAAGCTCTCGGGCATATTTTAGATTCTAGTTTTCTACACGCATAGCTGGTGAGAGAGGCCAGGATCAAGAAGCCCGGGATCTGGGAATCCTCAGCCATAGTTCTGGCTCTGCTGTCAAAAGCTCTGGGGCCTTTGGCAAGCATCTCAACTTTCCTGAGACTGTTTCCTCCCCTTAAATATGACTGGATGCTCGCTCAGTTGTGTCAACTCTTTGCGACCCCATGGACTGTAGCCCACCAGGCTCCTCTGTCCATGGGATATCCCAGGCCAGAATACTGGAGTGGGTTGCCATTTCCTTCTCTAGATGTTCTTGTTTTAAAATGATAAATTTGATTCAAAGATATAGCAGGAAATGAAATTTGGTAGGCTTTGTTTTCAAACCAAAAAAGTAAAAGCAATGATTGCAATCTTATAGTTTTTTTTCCCCCACGGGCCTTTGGCAATTGGGACAATAGGAACAAGAAAAATAAAAATAATAGCAGCTAACGCTTGAGGCAATGCTAAGTGTTTCTCTCTTCTCTTTCATTTAATTTTGTCAACAGCCTAGGGTACAGTCATCTTGACTTAGGTGTCCTACAAGGAGAAAAGTAAAGATGTAAAGGATTGTATTGACACTGGTATACAGCTCAGCTTTAAGTTTTGACCTAGATAGTTGCATTTAAAAAAACCATGATCAAATCTGGTTTATAAACTTTTCACAGAAATTGAGCAATCCATAAAACTCAAACTTTTGGTATTTTCCTACTAAAATAAATTCTAGTAACTTGGAATCTACCCAGACTTTCTCCTCTTTAAGCATTACATTTAATTTGTCCAAAGAGAATTGCGAAACTGTATAGTCATTTTCCTATTTGAGAAACTGTATAGTGAACAAAGTGACCATCTCTGGATTATTAGCAAATCTTGATCATCTTACTGCTCTTCCAGTTCTAGCCACTGATTTAAAGGTGACTCATCAGTAAAAACTGTTCTTTGATATGATCTCTCTGATCTGGAGAATTTATTGTCTTAGTGCCCAGGAAAATTAACATTTTTCTTCCTTACTTGCCTCGTGGTCCGAATGCTTTGCCACATTTTTGTCACGAGAGGGCAGTGTTGCACCATGTGGAATAAATACTGCTCTTCCACGTCCAGTGAATTTATCCAGTGGTCCTGTGGCCATTAATGGTTCTCTACCTTCCCTGGTGGCACTAGCGGTAAAGAACTCGCCTGCCAATGCAGGAGACTTAAGAGACGTGGGGTCGACCCCTGGGTCTGGAAGATCCCCTGGAGAAGGGTATGATGGCAACCCACTCCAGTATTCTTGCCTGGAGAATCCCCATGGACAGAGGAGCCTGGCGGGTTACAGTCCATGAGGTTGCAAAGAATCAGGCACACATCTTCCCTATCCCATCATTGTTCGGGAAGATGCTCAGAAATGTTGCTTTAATTTTATCAAACTAGCTACCATTCTCAAGTGCTATGTGCTAAATAGATAAGGTGCCCAGGTTCTTTACCTTCCTTGCTCTGTTAGCCCTCCCATTAACCCTGTGGGAAATATTATTATCTTTTGACAGAAAATAAGGATCTTAATATGTTAGATTCCTGGGGTTGAATAGTTAGTGAATGGCGAAGATAGAATTCACACCCAGCTCACCTTTACTTGAGTACACATCATTTGACCAATAAGCTGAAGGCTTTTCTTCTTTTCTTTTCTTGGCATTACCTAAAACAAATCATTACAAAAGAGCATTTAGTCTGACTCAAGAGTGGATCAACCATGAGAGGAAAGCCGAGTCATCATTCTTATTTCTTTCAATATGTGTCAAGGTTACCTTGTGAAAAATGGTGTTCTTTTGCTTTGTGAGTCTTAACTGTATTTTCATATCTTCAGCTCTGTCCTTTCAAAGAGTCCAGGGGATCAGCACTATCCAAGGAAAATATGAGAGCTACAAATGAGAGCCATGTCTGTACTTTTAAAATTTTTCTAGTAGCCACGTTAAACATTTTTTTAGAGAAATGGATGAAATTGATTTTAATTATGCCTTTTATTTAATCCAATATATTTCAAATATGACTTCTGCCTGTGTTCAATATAAAACATTGAGGCCTTTTTTAGGCACCGAGTCTTTGAGATCTGGTGGGCATTTTGTCCCGGCAGCACACCTCAGCCTGGACTGGCTATTCATCAGATGTTCCATAGTCACCCGGAGCTGGCGGTGGCCATACCGGATGTTTCCCCTCTTGACTTATGTCTCTTAGTTAGCGCCAGTCTGTCACTTCTCCCCTGGAGGAATAGAGAGATAAGAACTATATCTCTGGGGCTGTGCAGCAGGTCTGTTTATGGCTTCTATCTCCCATTCCTAACCAAGCTGATCTATTTGGAAAACACAGAGTTGAGTTAATTCAGCGGATGCACTGCTCAATAGTTATAGAAAACCTTCACTTTGGTTCTGGACTTCTGTTTTTTCTGCTCCATATTACTTCTTCTTTGAGTCTAAAGTTAGAATTGTTTATTCCCCCTGCATATCTCTCTCCAAACCAATCCAAATGGTCAAAAATGTCAGGTTCTGCCAGTCAGTCACTATCTGTTGAATCAGAAGACCTTCAAGTATTGCCTGAAAGCTGGACGGCACCATAGTGAGCATTTTCTAGAATCACAGCTAGCTTGGGTATAGAAGCTCAATCGCTCTTTAAATAAACAAACAAAAAAACTCTAAAGGGAAGGTATCAGAAAAACCAGAAATTCACCCTGATGCTTGTCTGACAGCAGGCATCCCACATTTTAGCTTCTGGCTTTCCTGTTAGACATCAGATTTCAATGGTTCAACTGAAAGAGAATAAAAATACAAGTGTCCTGCCAATGTTTACTCCAGCACTAATGGACATTGGCACAATGCCCTTTCAAAATGTGTGAGCATGGTAGGCTGGAGCCTGTTGCTGTTAAATAATTCAAGATGAGTACTGGAAGAACATAACTGTAATGTGGCTTTGACGTTGCCAGAGTACTTTCTGAGGAATATACCACAGTCTTGCATTTATTGTCCCCATTTTGCAAATGAAAAGACAAAGCATTGAAAAATCACTGGTCTTGGCTGACGCCATTGGTAAACTTTTAGTGGCACCAGAGTTACACCTTCTTGCTTTCAAGGCCTCTGGTTTTATCCAAGCACCTCTCTTACTCAAAACAACTATTAGCTGGTTAAAACATTTTATGTGAATGCCACATGAGACTCAGCACCAACTCTTGAAGCAAATTTTTATGTCACTCTCTGACATAAGCCATTGCAGACTGTGCTTTCATTCACATGAAAGTTCTTTTTGGCTCAACTGAGCAGTGATCATTTGTGGAACAAATGCTTGGGTTTTCACTGTGGTAGTCTGCAGCCTGTGGAGACTCTTTATGGAGAGCTCCATTTGATATTTATTCAACGTCTACTGTGCCCCCAACACTGTCAGATTCTTCTAGCCCAAATTCTTTGAGGACAGGGACCATGGATTATTGCTCTTTGCATTCCTCATGTCGAGTGTGGTCCAAAGAACATGGTACCACAAAGTTCAGCAAGTTTGCTGAATGACGAGAAACAGAGACAGCAGACCTGCTTTCTGGGGACTTGGAAGCTTATAAGAACCAAAGCAGTTTCCTAGGGATGCATCTGTAGCCTGGAAGCACATTAGGACCGTATTTCTCTTTACCTTGGGTTTTTAATCCCTTTTTTTTTTTTAATTGAAGTATGGTTGATTTGGAGAAGGAAATGGCAACCCATTCCAGTACTCTTGCCTGGGAAATCCCATGAACAGAGGAGCCTGGCGAGTTACAGTCCATGGGGTCATAAAGGAGTTGGACACAACTTAGCAACTAAACAACATAATGGATTTACAGTGTTTCAAGTGTACAGCAAAGTGATTCAGTTACACACACACACACACACACACACACATATATATATATATTCTTTTTCAGATTCTTTTCCATCATAGGTTATCACAATATATTGAATACAATTCCCTATGCTATATAGCAGGTCCTACTTATTTATCTGATTTATATATAGTAGTGTGTATCTGTTCATTCGAATTTCCTAATTTATCCTCCTCCCCTTTTCCCTTTGGTAACCATAAGTTTATTTTCTATGTCTATGAGTCTATTTCTGTTTTGTAAATAAGATCATTTACATTGTATTTTAGGTTCCCCATGTCAGTGGAATCCACATGTAAGTGACATCATGTGATATGTGCCTTTCTCTGTTCAACTTACTTAGCATGATAATCTCCAAGTCCATCCATGCTGCTGGAAATGGCATTATTTCATCTTTTTATGGCTGAATAATATTCCATTATATATAAATATATATATTCTTTATCCATTCATCTGTTGATGACATTTGAGTTGCTTCCATGTTCCATGTTTTGGCTGTTGTGAATGCTACAAACATTGGAATGCACTTACCTTTTTGAATTAGAGTTTTCTCTGGATATATGCTCAGGAGTGGGTTTCTGTATCAAATGGTAACTCTAGTTTTTTAAAGACCCTCCATACTGTTCTCCACATTAGGTATTTTTAAAGCTAACTTATACTGTGGATCTTGGCAACTGAAACTAGCTCACAGCCACTTCTTATGGTAAGTAAATGGTAGAGTATGTACCATTTACTTACCTTATTAGGTCTCTGTTTAACTTTTTGGTGGGTTAAAATAAATCTCACGTGCCCAGAGAAGAGGGAGAGAAATAATGTTAATGCTGAGATGCATATTATGTCCAAATTGACTCTAAGTAACTGCACAGG
This sequence comes from Ovis aries, assembly GCF_016772045.2. NCBI lineage: Eukaryota > Metazoa > Chordata > Mammalia > Artiodactyla > Bovidae > Ovis > Ovis aries. The sequence goes on along the minus strand of NC_056054.1, from coordinate 61,975,206 downwards.
AAACTAAGGGATGAATTTGCACTGTGCCCACCAACTCGAAGTTCTGGAACTTGAAACACAAACTGCTGGAGGTTCTTGACACTAAAGAAAGGAATTGGCCGGTTTCCAAGAGAAACTGAGAAATATGGATTAAAATTTTTTTTAATTAATTTTTGGTTGTGCTGGGCCTTCATTGCTTTTCATGGACTTTAGCTGTAGTGAGTGGGGTCTGCTCTTGGTGGCAATGCTCGGGTTTCTCATTGTGGTGGTGTCTCTTGTTGCCTTGTGAGGGCTCTAGGGCACATGGGCTTCAGTAGTTGCCCACATGCTTAGTTGCTCCTTGGCATGTGGAGTCTTCCTGGACCAGGGATCAAACCCATGTCCCCTGCACTGGCAGGTGGATTCTAATCCACTGTGCCACCAGGGAAGTCCCGAGAAATATGGATTATTAATGGTGCCATCAGAGTTGTAATTGATGTTCATAGAAACCAACTTGAACCACATTGTCTTAAGGCTAGTGGTGGGGTGGAAACTAGTTACTCTGGGAACTGCCTGTCTTATTATTAAATTATCTGCATATTAATAAGTGATTTGCTCCAATGGATGTTCCCTCCAGGTCTCTGTGGAGAGTGACTTTAGTCCAGGTCTTCAGAGTTGTTGCCGATGTAGCAAACCATGGGCATGATTCTTATTTGGGGTATGTCTGTATGCTCTCCTTTGGTTACAGAATTTACCCCGTGAATCTCTCATGGACTGGGAGTTTGCTAGCTGGTTGGGGTACAGAGAAGTGTGCAGACAACAATTAGAAGACCAACCAATAGTTTCTTCTGTGGTTCTTACTGATGTAGAGAACAAACTAGAGCTGCCAGGGCAGTCTGTCTTGATGTAAGACTGAAAAAGCCCTTCAACACTGGCTTCATTGGACAGAGACAATGACGGATGTATCAGATGAGTTACTCCAGGGTTCTTGGTTTGGATTTTTACTTTGCCTCCAGACTTTGCATTATTGTTAAGCAAGAGAAACGATCTGAAGGCTATGTTCTTTGAAGTTGAGATTTTATTGCAGCTTGGACTGGAGGCCGAAGAGGTTGGAGTGAGGAAGTCTTCCCTGGAGTTTTCTGTAATAAATATTTAAGTGTGAAATCAGAGGGGGGTAGAAAGAGTGGGTTAGAGAAATACCATACAAGTAGAGCAGGGAAAATAAATTCATTCAACACACTGCTTTTTTTTAAATTGAAGAATAGTTGATTCACACTGTTAGTTAATTTCTGCTGTACAGCAACATGATTGTTATACAAATATATAGATTATTTCTTTAAATGTTCTTTTCCATTGGGGTTTATCGAGGTTCCCTGTGCTATATAGTAGACTTTGCTGTTTATCCAGTCTATATATAATTGCTTACACCTGCTAACCCCAGCCTTCCACTCCAGCCCTCCTCCAGACCCCTCCTCTTAGCAACCACAAATCTGTTCTCTATGTCAGTGAGCCTGTTTCTATTCCACAGATAGGTTTCTTTTGTGTTGTATTTTAGATTTCACATATAAACAACATATAGTTTTAAGCAGTTGATTATTTTGAAGTAATCTTTTTCTTAGGAGGCTGGAATGGCAGAAAGAGAGAAATTTGGAAGGGAAGCCCATTTTCTGGGCTCAGGTGGTGGGAGCTATTATTGTGTTGCCTGTGAATCCATATTGATAACACAGCTCCCAACTGGAAATGTCTCAGAAACATTCACAGGGACTTGTCCCCACAGCCACACACGCTGACCTGATGGATGTACTGGCCCCTCCTCCTGCTAAGGACAGATTAGGTTCTGTTACAGCTTTGCAGCAACCTGTTGTATCTGCATTTCTGAAAACTGTGTCACCTTTTACCTATTAAGTCATTATCATTCTTCACATAGAAACTTTTCACACTTATCTAATGTTTAACCCTCTGACCTCAGAGACTTCATTCATTAAGCACTTGCTGTTTACTTTCTGTGGATATGGTGCCTAAGCCAGGTGGGGGCTGTGAGCTTCCTGGGGCATTCCACACCGGCCCCTGCTCAGCTCTGCCCCCAGGGCTTCAGGTGTTCAATCAGCCTCTTGCTAACTACCTCCTGCTGCTGCCTCTACCTGCCCCTTAAATTGGCCTTGTCTGGAACAGAGTCCGTCAGAGGTTCCTCCCTCAACCTCCTGGGCTTACAGTCTGACTGGCACCCTGGCCCCTGAGCTTGTCTCACTTTGGGAGATCTTCACGTGCCACGGAAACAGACAGCAGATCCTATCCCTCTTTTGTCCAAGTTTTCACTCTTCTCCAGGGAAGGCGAGATTAGTCTGAAATATTTAGAAGCCCAGACAAGGCTCTGTGAGCACAGCACACACTCACTCTCCAACCACGCCTTTGGCTGCGCACCTATTCTCGCCATATTCACTGAGCAAATTTCTCTTCCTCCTCTCACTGATGAGCACCTTGGCTTTCAGGCCTGACTTCTGAGGGCCACTTTCTCTAGGCAGCCCGCCGAGCTCTGCCACAGGTGTTAGGTTTCTTGGCAGCGGCTAACTGTTAGCTGGGGAGCCCTCAGAAGACACACCTGCGATCATTCATCCTAATGCACTTTCCCACCTCTGGTAATCTTTAGCTTTTAAGGCTTGAAAATTATCTGAATCCATGGTTGGAAAGGCTACAAAGAAACCAATTTTCTTGAGCCTCTGTCTCTGGCCCTTCCACCTTTGCTGCTGCTCTGCAGTTCTTTCAGAAAGCAGTTTAGCAGATTTTAGCCTTAAAATGTTAATTGTGGGCTTCCCTGGTGGCTCAGTGATGAAGAATCTGCCTGCCAATGCAGGAGAGGCTGGTTCAATCCTTCATCTGGGAAGACATCACCTGCTGCAGAGCAACTAAGCACATGCGCCACAACTGCTGAGCCCCCGCTCCAGAGTGAGAGGGGTCCCCGCTCCACAGTGAGAGGGGCCCCTGCTCCACAAGAGAGGGGCTCCCGCTCCACAAGAGAGGGGCCCCCCGCTCCACAGTGAGGGGAGCCACCTCAATGAGAAGCCTGCACATCGCAACTAGAGTACAGCCCCTGCTCACTGCAACTAGAGAAAAGCCAGTGCAACAGTGAAGACCACACATGACCAAAAAAAAAAAAAAGTTAATACTGAGACCTAATAGTAGGAAAAAACTCAGTGCCGAGAAATGTGCCTTGCGTTGTTCTCTACAATAGCAAACATGATTAGGGTGTCCAGTGAAAGGGAAATAGTTACAGTTGACATTTCCAACAAATGATCTCTGGGTATGAATAATACAAGACTATGTTAAGTAGAAAAGAAAGAAAAATCGGAAATTGTCAGGTGACTTGACCACAAATATATAAAAAGTCATTGGAAAAGACCTTGATGCTGGGAAAGACTGAAGGCAGGAAGAGAAGGGGGCGACAGAGGATGAGATGGTTGGATGGCATTACTGACTCAGTGGACATGAGTTTGAGCAAATTCTGAGAGACAGAGGACAGGGAAGCATGGGTGCTACAGTCCATGGGGCTGCAAAGAGTCAAACATGACTTAGCACCTGAAAAACAACAACATAAAGAGTGCAAAGGACAAAAACTAAGAGAGGTGTCAAGAAATTATCTTTGTGAATGTAGAGGAGTGTTTTGAGTAACAATTTGCAATGCATGGTATGCCAGGTGCCCTAAAGTGAATGTTAATGGTGATAACAATGGCAGCAACAATGTCTTCAGCGAAACCAGCTAACTAGATACTTCTCTACTCGTAGGCTAGCATATCTCAGTCTACTTTTGGTCTCCCCTCCACAGTTTGAAAATCTGAACACGGTTGCTGAGTGTCTGTTTTCTCTGGTCAACGGTGATGACATGTATGCGACCTTTGCTCACATCCAGCAGAAGAGCCACTTGGTGTGGCTGTTCAGTCGCCTGTATTTATATTCCTTCATCAGCCTTTTCATATACATGATTCTCAGCCTTTTCATTGCAATTATTACAGACTCTTATGACACCATTAAGGTAAGCACTTATCATTATTTCCTACCAAAAACTATTGCAAGTTCTGTATAGATTAGAACATAGGAAAATACTATAGGTTTTTACTTACTTAAAATACTATAGTTTTACTTAGATTTTCGAGATTTTGTAGCAAAGAAACTTTTTAGATGCTGGAGGTTCATTTTAAATATGCATTTAGGTCATTGTTCTTGGTGCCCAGATTGGGGTGGACTGGTTTGGAGGTATAGTGGGAAAGAGAAAGGAAATGGGTAAAGATGGGCCTGCCTGCCAAGTCGCTTCAGTTGTGTCTGACTCTAAGTGACCCTATGGACTATAAGCTGCCAGGCTTTTCTGTCCATAGGATTCTCCAGGCAAGAATACTGGAGTGGGCTGTCATACCCTCCTTCAGTAGATCTTCCCGACCCAGGGATCAAACCCCCATCTCCTGCATTGCAGGCTTTACCACTGAGCCACAGGGGAAGCCCGTAAGGATGGGCTGAATTTGGTAAATCAGGTAGCTGGGCTGTGGATCTTAGTGCTTACAGGCATACGTGCCTGTCCTGGAACTTCAGCTTTGAGTGCTAAGTTTCAGTGATAAAGGGTGACCATCTTCCTGACAACTGTCCACAAGCGGGCACACCTCAAACACTGGATGCCACTCATGTCATGCAGGTTTCCTTTAAGTTACAAAATCTAAGGCTTTTGTGGCTGTTTAGCTTCCTACCTTCCTAAGCTACCCAGTGGACCCTGTGTCCTTTCAGACTGGGTCCATTTAACTGATCTGTAGCATGAAGGAAGTTCTGTAGCCTCAGGGGGTGGTGTCTCCACTGCAGATGGTCATGCTTGGAGCCAGCACCCTGTTTGGGGCCAGCATCTGAGCAACCAGGGATTCCATGTCCATGTCCTGTGTTGTTGTCCTCTTCTTGAACCTTCTCAGACTATCCCAGAAGAAGCCAGTCTGTTGGAAATACTCCTGAGCATTTTGTGCAGAAGGAGACACATGTTCCTCTAGGAATGGGTGGTTGGCTGCAGGGGGGCTGGCTGTGGGGAGAGGAGCCAGGCCTGCTCAGTGTGGGTGCTGTCTTTGGATGTGGCAGTGTCCCTATGAGAGTGTCAAGCTTGGTGACCTGGTGGATGATCTCACTGAACATGAGGGGAGGGGTCTTTCAGAGTCTCTGTGTCTGTTTGGAGGAACCTACTGCCTTCTACCTCACTAAGCGACCAGCTTCTATAAAACTTGCCAGCCCAACTCCACATGGGCAGTGTGGGAAAGGGGAGGTTTCTCCTGGGCTTGCAGTGAACACAAAAGCTTTAGACTGCTATTTCCTTCACTCCTTTAATTAACATGCCTCTAGGCTTCCTTGGTGGCTCAGTGGTAAAGAATCAGCCTGCCAGTGCAGGAGACGGGGTTTAGATCCTTGGGTCGGAAAGATCTCCTGGAGAAAGAAATGGCAACCCACTCTAGTATTCTTGCCTGGGAAACCCCAGAGACAGAAAGCCTGGCGGGCTGCAGTCCATGGTGTTGCATGAGTCAGGCACGGCTTAGCGACTAATAAAACAATAACAACAAGCCTTCCCCACTAAGGCTTGCTTTCTGGAGTTTTCCTCCGAATGGCTATCTGTTCCCATGTCTTGCCTTTCAAGGGACCCAGAGATAGATTGATTATTGTTAATATCAGTTCTTAGATCCGAGCTTGCAACATGGGAGAGTTTTATTTTAGCAGAGGCGGGTTTTGTTCGTTGACAAAGGGAGCAATTTCTCATACTGTATAAATAAGGTAACCACACTGTGTACTTTTTAAAGAAATACCAACAGAATGGGTTCCCTGCCACGGATCTTCAGGAATTCCTGAAGGAGTGTAGTAGCAAAGAGAAGTGTCAGGAAGAGTCACCAGCCTTCCTGTCCAGCATCTGCTGTCTGAGGAGGTCAGTATTGTTTCGAGTCAGGTCTCCATGCTCCCAGGATGGGATGCTCTGTTGCCTTAACAAAGAGTCCTCCCAGGGCAAACGCTGCACTCAGAAATCAGCTGATTGGAGGAAACAATGCAGCCCTCCTTTCTTTCCTCCCACTGCACTTGGCTTTAGAAATCTATTGTTTCTTATAAAACAAGGTACAAAGGTACATGACATGGTTGGAATCTCTTGGGAATGTTAAAGCCTGTTATGAGAAGGCATGAACTATGTCCCTGAAGTCAGGAGGGTGGGCTGGCCACAGGAAGAGGTCAGAATCCTTCATTTACAGGTGTAGCTCCGGGATGTTTTCCCCTTTTCACAATTGGTGGTACAAGTAACCTTCCTTGAGCAGAGCAGAAAATCTGCTTGAGAGGGGCTCTGTGTGTCCTTGGCTGCAAACACAAATCAGTTGATCAATGGCTCTTTGCTCACCATTCATTGGGGCACTTACATAGTCCGGACCTCAGTGACAAAACCTCCACACAGTGGGTTGGGGACTAGAATGGGGGACACATGAAGATAATCTTAACTGTGCCCATGTTTGTTTTCATCTCAAGTCAGGGATGGGGGTTGTTAGCTAGAAGTATCCCCGACTTGCATCTTTTGAGAAGCATTTGCTAAACCAGAGTCCTGAAGGAAGAGGAAGAGGAAGAACATAATTACTACTTAAAATCACAGGATGTATTTTTCGTTAATCAATTTGCACTGCATCTTGGGATTTGAAATGGTATGATGGAGCACTTCTAAATAATGTCTAGTAAATATGAAATGAGATCTTCTGAGAAGAGTTAAGTTTTTACAGTCACATTTTATCCTCTCAGAGCATTAAAGTGTTGCCATGGAAGCAGGGATAAAGGGAAATTAATTTTCTTAATAGGCAGCTGCCTCCTAAGGGGTACCTTACATAAGGTACCTTTTCTAATTAGAAAGTTGCTTTTCTAATCTGTAGTTAACCATAAAAAAAAATCATCTCAGAATGTAAAATAGTTGTGAACACTGGACAGTAATGGATAGGCTTTTGGTGCTTGATTTTTGGACCTTGGTTTGTACCAGAAAAAGCCCCAGAGGGTTGTTAGATCATTTCTCGTGCAGCCATATGAAACAAGTGAAAGATTTAAAGAGTGAACTGCAGGACTGATTGATAAGATTGAGTCTGGCTGGTGAGAACAGAGCAACATCAGCAGGCAGTTTTCCCTAAGATGAACTAAGTCTTGTGGAGAAGGTGTGTCTGGTGTGAAGAAGAGTCTGCTCATAATGAGCAATGAGAGAATTAGTAGAAGCAGAGGGTCAACCAAAGGAAGCCAAGTAAAGAACAGGATGTTGAAAGTTTTGAAAAAAGAGGAGATCAAAAATAGAAACAGAAGTGGCCGTTACCAAAGATGGCCATGGGTGAAGTCAGCTTGATCGGTTTTAGCTGAGTAATCGGATCAAAGCCTGGAATCCAGAGGGATCTGGCTGGACCCTGCACAGAAACAATGAAGGTCATGGGGTCTAATGAAGGAAATGGGTTGTATTAAGGCCTTGGAACAAGTGATGGTTTTGAAATCATTGAAAATTAAATACACCTGGATGTGTTTAACAGCTGGAAACTTAAGAATGAAATAAAATTGAGGAAGGTGACTTAATTCAATGAGTCTAGGACTCATTTTATGACTGGAGATTACATGTTGGAGAAGAACCATAAAGGCATCACAAGTGTTAGTGTCTGGGCCCCACTCCAGTGCCCATGACATGCAACCCAAGTATCACAGCTCGGCCTCCTTCAGAGAATGGCCAGGTTGCTCTTCTTCAACCAAGCAGCCCAGCAACCACCACAGACTCATTCTCTCTTGAATAATTGACAGAGCCTCTAGCCTGATGGTCAGAACATTTGGGTTTTCATTTTGGATTCTTCCAGTTACTGAATGTGTCCCATGACCTTTCCTAAGCCTCTGGGTCCCTCTGTGGTATCATCAGGGTGGAACAAGTAGCCTCCGCATCCTCTTCTGGTTCTATGAGGAGGTATGCTTCTGGTCTGGTTCTCTGGAGGGGTGTGCTGGTTTGAGAAGATGCAGTTAATCTTTCCCCTTCTCTACCATAGTGAAGGAGGAAAATCTGCAGTTCTAGCCATGGAGATGGAGGGTGGACAGCTCCTCAAAACTGCCAGAAGCTTCTAGTCAAACCCCAATTAATGTAAATTGTCCTTAAGTTTCCTTCCACTTATATGTTGCACTCAGCATGTCAGTAACTTACATATGCCTACATGATAGAGCATGTATTCCTGTTCCATCTCAAAGAGTTTTAAGTTTTTGCTCTTTTCTCTACTTCTCCCCATTTCTGTTACAGGAATAGAAGTGATGACCATTTGATACTTATTAACTGAAATCCTCCTGCTGACGATGATCAAGTTTCAGGTCTCCATACTGAATGGCAATGTAGAGGGGCCCCAAATGGCTTGGACCAGCACTTCCAAAAATACCGACTGTGGATGGGGAAAGAAGACTGACTGCCAGCTGGCTGAATAGAACTGAAGTCCCAAAGTGCCTTTTTGTAAACTTGAATGATGAAGAACAGAGCACAGTCACCTCCTGGGCACTAGTGTCATAGAGCAGGGACAGTGAAATCCTGTCTTGGTGCTTTAAATTATGATGGCATATTTCAGAGTGTGTAAAACAATGGTATTTAAAGCCATGTATTTGAAGATGTGAGTTTATCATCAAATATGGGTTTGTCTTAAAAGTGATTCTTGGGTTAGAAGACATTTATTAATCCATGGTCTGCACAAGACAGAGATTGGTTGCAATACCAACTTAGAAACTCAACGCTGGAGAACTATTAAGCCATGTAAAGATTACACTTAAATCAACAAAAAGACCTCTTGCAGTGGACATTTCTTGGCCTATGTTTTCCTATGGTCTTCTCAGAATGATCTGAAGAAACTGTTGGTAAAGTCAGTGGGAAGAATTGGAAACAAAGTCATTTGGACACCTTGTCACTTGTGCTCCTTGTTGATTGTACACCCAGGACATGTGGACATTATACTACAGCAGTGGTCACTCATTTTAACACCTGAACTCCACTGTGGTGGGAATTTACCCTTGTCAAGCAAGGAAGGTGGTATTTTTTTCCAAAATAAATTTATTTTTATCATAACATATGGAACTATTGGGCTTCCCTGGTGGCTCAGACAGTAAAGAATCTGCAATGTGAGAAACCTAGGTTTGATCCCTGGGTTGGAAAGATCCCCTGGAGAAGGGAACAGCTACCCACTCCAGTATCCTTGCCTGGAGAATTCCATGGACATAGGAGCCTGGCAGGCTACAGTCCATGGGGTCACAAAGAGTCAGACAACAGCTGAGGTCTGTACACAAAATACTTTGCTAAACTTATCATTTTAGTTATAAACTTCTTTACTTACAAAAAAAATGTTGTTACACTCAAGTTTTAAATTAAAGACTATTTAACCCGTGTTTGTAGGGTCATCTCCATGCAGAATTAGTGTGCAATTAGCTCACTTATTCACCCCGAATATACCCCCAGTACATCATTTATCTCTGAATAGAATTGCTATTAATGCCTTTTATGCAATTTGAATTGAAGATTAATGATGGTCTTCCATGCTCATGTTTTTCTTTCATTGGCTTTCATGTTTCCTTTTATTTCTTTTCCCTCCAGCTGAACAAAACACTTTCAAGAAGACAAATCTTTTTTCAAGGTTACCCTGTTCCTGTGGAAACATTGTTTTCTCTCTTTTTAAAGATTTTAAGCAATTGTCACCTTGACAACTCTATTATCTATTCGGATTTTATTGAACAATATTTTCTTATAACTCTGCTAATAGACGTATCTGGGACAAACCATTTTCTTTGCTTTCCTAGGCTTCCACTTGGAGAGTTCACTGTGAAAGTTAGGAGACTCATTCTTTCTGCCTCTTGGTTTCATTATGGGATCCCAGTTCTCATAGAACATACCTCCATGGCTTGCAGTGATTTCCTCAAAGCCTGATGTAACATTCTTAGGCCTATTGACTTGGGTTGGTAAGAAAAGGTCATGGGTGACTTTCACTTCATTGAATTACTACTAATTTTTTTTAAATGTACTGTTTCTTAACATCTACCTAGTGAAAAATTCAGATCACATCTCAATCAACTTACTATCTGGTCTTCAAAAGGTATTGCTCACTTTCTTAAAAGCAGTGAAGGAGATAGGGGGGCTAATTTTTTGGAATTAATAAATATTTATGATAATGACGTGATTAAGATCACTTCATGCATAGATTTAGTTCATAACTGAACTATCTTAGGGGTCAACTGTTTTAAAGTTACTGGTGAAGAGTAAGATTTTAATTAAGTAGGACTTTCATTATAGGACTCTCCCTCATTGTCTCCGGCTCCTCCCCATCAAGCCCCTCCCAGGACTTTTCTGGTCCCCTCACTTCTCTCTCCATGCACCCACACTTTCATCATGTGTTCATACCATGTCTAGACAGCTAAAATCCCAGCTTACCCTGTACTTTGGTGCCTGGGCAAGTTACTTCCAGCTTCTAAGTGATGAAACCTCAACAAACTGTGGGGTTGGCATTTAAGTCAGGTAATTCATGCAAAGCCTGATGTTGAATATTGAAACCTGAGCCATTCTTAGTTTTTATTTTCTGCCCCGTTTGTATTAATAAGTAGTTCCATGGGATCATGAGGGAGTGAAGATATTAAGCCATTTAGTTTGCCAGGGTGCCTGTCCTCCTACCATCATCTGAGTCTCTTTGGACAGGTCACACCAGCCTTGGTTTCTTCATCTGTAAAGTGGGGATTGCAGGGATTAAATGAGTCAAATGTAAAGTGAGTGGGCATGACTCACTTATATGGGCATGACTTATAAGTGCTCAGTGAATATTAGATCTTCCAAAGGCTTTTCTTGTGTGGTCTACATACGTACAAATCTATCACCTGGGCAAGCCAGGAAGATCTTTACTTTGAAGAGACCTCACCACACAGTTTTGGTGAACTTTATTAGGCCTCTAGGTGAGTAGATACCCACATCCATCTTTGTCCTGGAGGCAAAGATCAATTCAGTGTCTAAAGCTCAAGCAGTTGTGGAGGAGCCTGTGGACCTCAACAGCCTAAAGGCCCTGCCCTCGGGGCAAAGCTGTCAGTAGGATGGGTGGATAAAGGTCCCTGAGGTACACAAGTGTCGCAAATCCTCAGTGCTTCACCCTGAGACCCCTCCCCCGACCCTGTACCCATCCTCAGCTAGGAGCCCACTGCCTTAACCAAATTTGTCAGAATGCGGGCAGTACAAATCAGTTATTGGTAATCTGATGTAACAAATGTGAAAAGGCGAGAAAGGGTCTTCAGGAAAAGATTTTCCTAAAAACCTTTTAGGAGGGTTTTCCTTCCTTCAGCCTCTGCTGAAGACTCGCATTGTAACAATCGTGGGAAGGGTGCCTGACCCACCCCTCACCCCCTCCCAAGGAGGCCTCAGCTCAGCATCTCAGGTTGATGAGAAGCACAGTGACCCAATCTCTTGATTACTAGCCAGACACCTTGTGGTTCCTGAGGGCTTCCCTGTAAAAACAGCCCAGCACTGTCTCTGAGTTCAGGGTCTCTGGAGTCACTGGGAAAGTATGTTCCCCAAGTGCCTACTATGGTCTTGGCCATGGATGCTCCAGCCAATATAAAGAGCTATAATGCTTAGAGGTCCGATTCCAGCTATCTGAATCACTCAGTGTGTGGTGGCCACATTTTCCAGCAACATTGGATAACTAGATTGCATTTCGCTACTCTCTAGTTCCATATTTATCTTCATGTAATTTGAGCAAATTTTATTTTTCTACCCCTGAGTTGAAGTTTAAATATCTCAACCACAGTATTCCAGTGGCATGGAATCTTTCTCTAACAAATATCTAGAATTTCATATACTTGTGGAACATGCAGAAAGTAGCTCTTGTGTGACTGGGTGATTGAGGACCTCAAAGACAAAATCCTGAGCATGGCTTCTGGATCTTAGGCACCATAGGAAAGACAGTCAACGATGGCAATGAGAACTGGTACTAGAGGAGCACTGAACACTTCTGCCTCCTCCCCCATTTTTTTTTTTTTTTCTATTTGAGAGGTTCCGAGCTCTCAACACTGACAAAAGGCAGCTTCTTGGTTGTGTGATCTGTCCTTTTGAGAGGACTTCATGCCTGGTTTAATGTTCTTCCCTGACAGTCTTGAAATTCTCTATTTTTCTTTACAGATTTTTTTATGTGCACCATCATTAAAGTCTTTATTGAATTTGTTACAATATTGCTTCTGATTTATGTTTTGGTTTTTTGGCCACGAGCCATGTGGGATCTTAGCTCCCCAATCAGGGATTGATCTTGCACCCCTTGCATTGGGAAGCGATGTCTTAACCACTGAACCACCAGGGAAGTCCCATTTCAATATGGGGCCTCACAAGTGATGCAGCAAATTCTGCTGATTGGACTGGGTAACTCAGTGACTAACAATGATTAAAGCATAGCCTTTTAGGAAAAGGCACTGTAGTTTTTCTTCAAAACAATTGAAATTTAATGAAAGGAAAGAATAAAGCTGAATGAGAATTATTTTTTAATAGAATTTCAGATGCATCATTTTTTTCAGTCTCTGATTTTGCAAATAAGTGGCTATGGGGTGGCTCCTCATCTCATATCTTTGTTTCACAGATTAAACTTCTGTGGTTGGTGATATTGGCTAATATTGTTTCCATATCACACTGGCATTTTGGAACTGGACTTCTCACCTTGCCCACTTTCTCTGCACACCCCCTTCTCCCCAGCAATGAAGAGTCTCATTTTCCAAATTTCCACTTCATGTTTTTCCCTTGACAGAGAATCGACTTAAGGTGGTTCTTCTCAACTAGAGCACGTTTGCCCAGTTGCTATATGACCTACAACCTGGCTCAACAAAGTCCTCTGGGACCTGCTCCTCCCACTGGACAGTCAAGCACTTTCTCCAAGCTCTTTGCAGCCATTTACATTTAGAACGAAAGACGGTCTTTGAATGGGCAGCTATAGAATTGTTTAGCATGCTATGTATTGGAGAAAATAACATAATAGCACTGGGAAAACTTCAAGATGAACCAAATCTCAAAATAGACCTAAGTTGTTAGGGAAAATAATACAACTCATGGCTGTTCTCCCAGGGGCTTCTTTACAGCAAATGAGGCTGCAAACCAATGGGTGAAAATGACGGCCGGTGTTTTTCTTGCCATCTCTCTGCCAGAGAACCAGGGAGTGAATGAGACAATAAATGGGCACAGATGAACATTTCCACACCAGCTGATGTAACAAGGACAGCAAAACTCTGATTTTCCAAAGACCCCTGGGAGCTATGGGCTGTGGTGGATGGAAGAGACAATTTGTTACCATGATATATGTTTCTTAGTTTCTAATGATACATAAATTATCCCATGAGCCATGATACATACAGTTTAGAGAGAATTTTAAATGAAAGCAATTTTTTTTTTCTAGCAGCACTAATTGCCTCGCAGCAGTAAGTGACTCATCACCTGCTGCCTGTGGGCTGTGGTCATTACTGTCTCCTGGAGGATGAGCCGATGCCCCCCAAGAGAAGCGTTTGCTTTGACAAAGTGAATTTACATCCTCACTTTGGAGCCTGCCAAGCCAGGTCTACAGAAGGAGAGAGTATTAACAGTGCCTTTCAGACTTATCTTTATGTGTTTGTCTCATCCTGTGCGTGTTATTTACGAAACAGGACGGTGTGTTGGGTTGTCCTGCATGTGTTATCTATGAAATAGGACAGCGTGTTGAGTCATAGCTCTTGGCTGCCTTTGGAGAAAAGTCACGGAGCTGATATCAATGCTTAATCTCCAGCTTGGGGCGGGGGGTGGGGGGTTGAAAGGTAGACTTAGATAAGAAACTCGGACATTTCCTAATGACAGGTTAAGCAAGGCAAGCTGATAAGTACCATTAATTTCAAGAAACATGGATAAATAACATGTGTCGATGAAAAATGGTAATGCTATTAATGACTAGAATTCAATACATGCTTGTTGATGTCAAACATTGTGCTGGGAACTGAGGATGCAAGAATGAATGACATGATCCCTGCCTTTGTGAACTGTGGTGTCCAGTGGGAGGAACAATCATGTACCAAGATAATACAAGGTCACCCACAGTACTGAATGACAGTGGGATGGCAGTAGCTCCTGACTGCCTGGAGTGTAATTGGAGGCCTTTTAAGGAGACCTAGACAATGCTGGAACTGAGACTTGAATAATATATTTTATTTGACCAGATGGCCATGATGGGGGTGGGGGGTAGGGCTTTCTGGATAAAAGGAATGGCATGGCAATGGCTTAGACAGCTGAAAGAGAACCCAGACAGATGGGGAAACTATGTTTTCGGGTGGTCAGAATATAGGTCAATGTTGGGGAAAATTTTAAAAGATGAGACTCAAGCAACAACAAAGGAAAGCTTTAGACCTGGGAGCTACGTGATCAGAAAATGTAGAACTGGTAGAACTGGGAAGGATGGATTGGGGTGGTGTGAGATGAGCGAGAAAATCAGTTAAAAAGCTGCTACAATCATCCAAATTAAATTTTTTTTTAAGTGAGGCTGTTATCCTGTAATTAAACTCAAAACAAGCCCAATAAGAAGCCTGCTTAAAACTGTCTCTAAGGAATGTACCTCTCTTATATACCTGTTTTATCTGCCTGCATATGTATATTTTTTGCTTTCTTAAAAGATTTCCCTGCTAAACGCTGTGTCATTTCCCTGGGAGTTTATGCTTTTAGACTGTGCATTTAGAGGGATGGTCTCTTTTCATAACTTCTATTATTGAGTAATATACTTACTAGGAGGAATGGGTTGAATGCATATATCTATCATATGCTATTTCTCCTTCCCACATATTTAAAAGATTATCTATTAATAAGACTGTCTCTGCATCATCCCTCCCCACCTACTCCACACATACCACACATGCATACGCTCTGAAGCTTATCTATTCATGACTGTCTCCGTATCACCCTTACCCATCTCCTCCACACACACATACACTCTGAAGCACCCTGACCTTGACCAGCCACAGTTTATGTCTGTCAAGGTTGTGAGACTTGCGGGTGTGTGACTTCTAACAAAGCCAGCCTGACATCCATAGTCTGAAGCTTACGGGTTGCACACAGACTTTCCAAAGTTTCTATCTCCCTGCCCCCTACCCAGAACAACCGTGAAGATTTGGGTGTGTGGTCACAAAGGTCAGAACTGAGTGTGGCACCTAGGAAAGAAGGGTGTCACAGGAAAGAGCTGCGAGGTCCTTGGGTGGATGGCTTCTTAGTCTGGGGTAGTTTGTGGAGCTGGTGTGCAGGGCGGTGCAGGGGACGGGAGCTGATGGAGGGACTCTGAGGAGAAACTGTGGTGCTCACCCCCACTGCCTTGATTTGGAGGTCTGTAGTGAATGTAGTCATGTTAGAAGAATGTTCTTGGGCCCAGGGAGCCCAAGACTAGGGGAAGTAAGGGGTGGGAGAGTTGCGGGCAGAGCAGGGAGGGTGGCATGGCTTCCGTCTCACAAATGAAGAAAACATAGCGTGTACCAGTGCCCGAGTGCACCATTGCCTTCCAGACCCTGCAGAGAAGGTCAGCAGTTTGTGCTGAGACCAGCCCCAGTCGTGCCTCCTTCACAGTCTAGTGAACTCACTTTCTGAGGACCAGAGGTGGAAGACTCAACACTTCCTTAATTTGTGGAGTGGATGAGGATGTTGGCAGGGTCAGAACCCTATTAAGGGTTTCCTCACCTCTCAAAGTTGGAGGTCAGGGGAGCCAGCCTGGGTGTTGGAGGCAAGAGAGAATTCTCGAAGCTCTACACTGACTACCCTGAGGGTCACAGTGGGCAGCCTGGCTTGGCCTTTGGGGGTTCACCTCTTGGCATGCTCAGAGGGCCAAATCATGGCCTTAAAGGTGCTGGATGACCAGCAAGACGCTGTGGGGCAAACCATCATGTCTACAGCTGCTCCTGCACAGTGAGGCTACCCAGCCTGAGGCCGATACTGGGGAAAATGCATTGGTCTTTCTGGCCAGACTAACATGGAGACTGTTTGCTACATCTTTTCTCAAGAAAGTCAAGTTTCTGGAACAGTATTTAAGAAACCGCAGTAACGGACTGAGGCAGGGATGGGTGGATCAGTAATGATTCTTCTACTAGACTTTTAGCTCCCTTGCATAAATGGCTCCAAGTCCATCTGGAAAAGCTGAGCACATGGGAAGAGATGACAGGCAGATGAGGGAAGTTTGGGGTGGGGGGGAATGGTTGTGACTAATGGGTGATGACCTGGCTCGCCCTATTTTACACTTTTCTCTGGGCTTAGGGAGACACTAACTTCTAGCCCTTATGCAAAATACTGTGTCACAGTTTCTATGTTTATCTGATTGAGACAAAAGAGCTGACATTTATTACTCTGCACTAAAAGTAAATCAACTAAATGGGAATACCTGATAGACATATTTCTGTCCTATGGGCCTTTTCAAGGTGGGACAATTCAAGTGCACAGCAGGCAGTTCAGAGGGTAAGTTATTGAGATAGAAATGAGTTTAAGTCAAATAAACTAGTCCCATCAACCAGCATCATTAAGAAGGTGTCTTAAAAAGATAACTATTCAGCACCTTGTAACAATGCAGCCAAATAAATTCCAGATGGATTAAAGATTTAAACGTGAAAAATGAAGACTGTAAAAGAACCAGAAAGAAACAGAGATGAATATTGATCTGATTCAAGAAGTAGAAAGGGGCTTTCTGAGTTTAAAGCTGCAAATCAACCATACAAGAAAAATCAAGTAGATTTACTACACAAAAAGGAAAATTTATAGAGAATTAAAAATGTAAACAAAAAATTTCAGTGCCCTGGGAAAAAAGAATTGCAACATACTTGACTGGCTACTATCCTTACTTTGTGAAGAACCATTACAAATTTCTGGAGGGTGAGCCCCAAAGAGAAGGAGTAAATTTTTTGCCTTCCTGTATTTCATGGATAAGGTGCTTCCCACGTGGTTCAGTGGTAAAGAATCTGCCTGCCCCTGCAGAAGATGCAGAAGATGCAGGTTCAGTCCCTGGGTTGGGAAGATACACTGGAATAGGAAATTGCAACCCACTTCAGTACTCTTGCCTGGGAAAATTCCATGGACAGAGGACCCTGGCAGGTACAGTCCATGGGGTCACAAAGAATCAGACACGACTGAACAACTGAGAGCATTTCATGTATATAGCAAAGCTCCTGATGAGTAGCAAGCACAGAAAGAATAGTATATTTTTGAAAGGCTATATTACGGTCAATGCCTAGTATGTTCAATGCCTAGCAACACATATTGTTGCTACTCATCCCAACAAACTTATAGCTTACATATCAGGATTTCCATTTTACTGAAGAGAAAACTGAGCACAGATCAGGTAACAGAGCCTGGTTTCAAATACAAATCTGATCCAAAGCCCTCTCCCACTCCCCTTTCTTCTGCCTACTTTCTAAATAATGCTTACTGAACAGAACTGAACGGCAGAAAAAATGTTTAACCTCCTTAAAGAGAAATGTGACTTCTATTCTCAAACAACACCCTGTTAAGCAACATTCCTCCAACTCACACAATACCAGTGCTTAGTGGAAATGAATCTGTTTTTTTGTAGGGGAGTTGAAATCTTCATGGAAGCTCCCAGTTCTTACACTAAATTGCCAAGTGATTTAAAACAAGATGCTTGAAACCTCAGAATCATTATCTGTACTACAGGGATAATAAAGCTGAGAATACAGAGAGGTCAAGGAACTCGTGCAAAGTCACACAACAGTAACCACCAGTGCTGGGACTCGGACTCAGGCAGTCCATCTTTAGAGCTGGCTAGAGCACAAGGTTGATGTAATGTCAGGAAGATAATGGAGGTAAGTAAGATTTGAAAAGGATAAACTGGACACATCAGACGAAAAGAGATAAAAATTAAAGCTATAAACCTGTTTTTGTGTGTGTGTGTGTGTGTGTGTATGTGTGTATGTATGTGTAAGAATTGTGAAAATAAGAGCTTGATAGGGACATCTTGGATGTCTGGGTGTGTCCTTTTTGACCTTATATCTATTTTAAAATTTTTTCAACTTAAAATGCACACAGGCAGAGTGATCATCCCCTCCCTCCCAACCCTCTTTATGTCAACCAGCATGGGAGTACTGGTTAATGGATCAAAGACAACATGCCCACACTTAGAAACGTACTCTACTAGCTCTTTTAAAAAAAAGAAAATGAAAATGAAAGAGATAATTGCATCCACTAGGGTAGAGTTGCTGGCATGTGCAATAATGAATCACTAGACAGTTGTGATTGAAAAAAGATAGCCACCCCATAAATCTCGACTCAGCACCTCTTTCATCTCACTGGCCAGAAGCCAGGAGAGCCGGTTTAAAAGGTGTTTAATATCACTCATGTACTTTTCATGCCTCAGTACAGTATTTGATCACTGGCAAAGTCAAAAGTATCTTTTGGAAAGATACCCTGAATGAGGTGCACATGCAACTGCTGACTTTGAGTTGAGTTCAGTCCAGTCGCTCAGTCGTGTCTGACTCTTTGCGACCCCTTGGACTGGGGCAGGTCTGGAAGCAACAGTTAGAACTGGACATGGAACAACAGACTGGTTCCAAATAGGAAAAGGAGTGCGTCAAGGCTGTATATTGTCACCCTGCTTATTTAACTTATATGCAGAGTACATCATGAGAAACGCTGGGCTGGAAGAAGCACAAGCTGGAATCAAGACTGCCAGGAGAAATATCAATACCCTCAGATATGCAGATGACACCACCCTTATGGCAGAAAGTGAAGAGGAACTAAAAAGCCTCTTGATGAAAGTGAAAGAGGAGAGGGAAAAAGTTGGCTTAAAGCTCAACATTCAGAAAATGAAGATCATGGCATCTGGTCCCATCACTTCATGGGAAATAGATGGGGAAACAGTGGAAACAGTGTCAGACTTTATGTTTTTGGGCTCCAGAATCACTGCAGATGGTGACTGCAGCCATGAAATTAAAAGACGCTTACTCCTTGGAAGAAAAGTTATGACCAACCTAGATAGCATGTTGAAAAGCAGAGACATTACTTTGCCAACAAATGTCCGTCTAGTCAAGGCTATGGTTTTCCTGTGGTCATGTATGGATGTGAGAGTTGGACTGTGAAGAAAGCTGAGCACTGAAGAATTGATGCTTTTGAACTGTGGTGTTGGAGAAGACTCTTGAGAGTCCCTTGGACTGCAAGGAGATCCAACCAGTCCATTCTGAAGGAGATCAACCCTGGGATTTCTTTGGAGGGAATCATGCTGAAGCTGAAACTCCAGTACTTTGGCCACCTGATGCGAAGAGTTGACTCATTGGAAAAGACTCTGATGCTGGGAGGGATTGGGGGCCGGAGGAGAAGGGGACAACAGAGGATGAGATGGCTAGATGGCATCACTGACTCGATGGATGTGAGTCTGAGTGAACTCCAGGAGTTGGTGGTGGACAGGGAGGCCTGGCGTGCTACGATTCATGGGATCGCAAAGAGGTGGACACGACTGAGCGACTGAACTGAACTGAAACCATTTGAGAGATGGTTATATATATTATGCCCTTTTATGCCTTAAAACTTCAGCATGTATTTCCTAAGATCAAGAATAGCCTCTTACACACAAGGATATAGGCTTCCCAAGTGGCTCAGTGGGTAAAGAATCTGCCTGCAATGCAGAAGATACAGGAGCTGTGTGTTTGATCCCTGGATCGGGAAGATCCCCTGGAGGAGGGCATGGCAACTCACTCCAGTATTCTTGCCTGGAGAATCCCATGGACAGAGGAACCTGGTGGGTACAGTCCATAGGGTTGCAAAGAGTTGGACACAACTGACGTGACTAAGCATGTACGCACATGCATGCACCTGTACACGATATATTGTGCAACACCAGGAATATAGCCAATATTTTGAAAAACTATAAATGGAGCATAACTTTAAAAATTGTGAGTCACTATGTTGTACACCTGAAACTTATATGTATTGTACATCAACTATGTTTTTGTTGTCCTGTGTTACATTTAGCCCCTTAATTTGGATTTGTTGATGTTTCCTCATGATTACATATAGGTTAAATACTTTCGGCAGGAAGGCCACAAAGGCATTGCAGTTTCATCCTCAAGGTATCTATCTAGAGGTGCATGATACTGCTGTGCTCTCATGGATGATATCTATTTGGACCACCCTGTCAAGATGTTGTCCTCTTCCTCCCTCATCACAGTGGACATAAAAACACAGAACTCAAATCTCCAGATGTGAGGAGCCTACATGATGACTGTCCTGGCCGCTGTGCTCAGAATCCATTTGTGTGGAGACCCCACTGACTGCTCTGGCCACTGGGCGAATCCAGCAACGATCACAAGGCAGGCCCATTTCTGCTAGATGGGCACCCCTCTGATAGCGTTCCATCAGTCAGACTGAATTCCTCCTGGAACTGGGCTGCATCTAAGACTCTCCCACCTGACACTTTATCTTCTCCTCCCTCCTCATGAGGTCAGACCAGCATTGTCTGACAGCTCTCCCTGCCTCCTCTGGCTCACTCCCATTTTCCCCTCACAGCCACAGCCTCTCGCCCTCCCTACAAATTCTCTTGCATTTCCCATCTTGTCTTGGCATCTGCCTCTTGAAGGGTCCAAACTACACAGTAATATGGAAAGAAGTGATTGAAACAGGTAGTAAGGTGAAGGAAGAGGATATCATCCTCAGTGGCAGGTGGGGGACACATAGTCTCTGACACAAGGTGGTGGCCCAGGTACCAAAGATTTCACTGTTGGTGACCTGGGGGTGCGTCCTGGTGGTCATGAATGCCATTGCAGCTAAGATGATTCAGGATCCTTCAGAGATTTAGAAGATATGGCGAGAAGGATGCTTATAAAGACAGATTGCTTCTAAGTTGACTGACCGTCTGCAAACGGGTGAGAAACTAAGGGCTGAGAAGAAGTAGTTAAAGGCCCAGTGTGAATCCGAGGTGTTGGTGGTAGCTAACAAAGAGGACCTGATCTCCTCAAGTCCAAGAGTAGGTAGACTGAGCTGAGGATTGAAGACCCTGTTTAGCAGGCTTTCTTACCCTTATTCTACGAAAGTGGAGGCTCAGAGAGACGGAGCGACTTGCCTTTATCCACCCAGCTCTCAACTTTTTGACAGGTCAGCATACCTTGTCTTTCTGCACATCCATTTGTGTGAATCCATGGACTTTACAGTAAAAGAAGGTGGCCGTTGGTTTTGGGGGGAACATTCCTATATCATATGCCCTGCATATTCCATCTCACCCCTTCTTCACAACAATTCTGACTGCCCTTTTTTTTTTCGTTTTTTGTTTTTGCCAGAGTCATGCTCTCCAGCTCAAGAATTCAGGGATACCTAAATAAGAGTGACGTGATCGGTCAGATGTTTTAGTCAGGTTCATAAGAGCTACAAAACCAACAACTAAGAAAAAACACTTCTTTACACTAAACACTGAAACAAGTTTTCCTTCTCTTTGGTGTATGTATAACTACAGTGTATGTGTTTCCAGGGAGAGAAAGGTGAATGGTGAGAATTATTTTACTGGGCCATGATTTACTTACATTTTTGTAACTATATAAATGGGAGTAGTTTTACTCTTAAACATTAGTAAAAGCACCAATAATGAGTAATTGAGATTTTTACAGACATGTTCAAGAAACGGTGGATAAAGCTTTCTAATATTAACCCATCCTAGGACCATGGATTTATAATAATACCTTACAGTTCCATAGTACTAAATGTTTACAAAGGGTTTTTACATACATTATTTAATTTCATTCTCACAACAATCTTATACTAGATAGAGCAAGTTTTATTATCCTTATTTTATATATGGAGAAATTATGTTCTTTCACAAACCAAAAAACTAAATAAAGTTAATTAAAATGCCCATGCATTATAAGAAATGGATCTGAAACCTGGCATGAGAGGAACTCAGTTTCTGAAACTACCTACTGTCCTGCCTGGAAACTTTCATTTCTTTCATAATTTTTAATATTTAATATGTTAAAATAATTGCTGATACACTAAAGTCAGTGTCCCCAACCTGCAGAGAGCCCTCACTTAAATCTATATTTCCTTGTGCTGCTCTTTGCAATCAGGATTTAATAAATAAAACAGTACTAGCACTCAATATGATTTGCTTTTTTAAGCAGCTTAAAATCTTTTAGATTGGTATGGTTTAATTTAAAAGGAGAGACAGAAGAATCAAACAGTAATTCTAGATCTGATTCATCTGGGAGATGGGATAGAAAGGGGTTATTACTTTTTTCCAATAGGAATACTCTTCTAAAGTTTGCACAGGAAGACCTTTTCATAGGCAAAACCGCCCCTTGTTTTTTTAAGCAAAGTCTTTTCTTGGAGAATACATATGTGGTGATTCTCTTTATTTCAAATAGCACTTTTTGCCTTCAGGTCTCTTGCTGGGTATTGATAGAGTCTTTCTTTCGGTTAATCTTTGCCTACCATATATTTCTTATCATTATGACTTAAATATTTCTCATTCAAATAGCATGTGGCTGGATTTGTTGGCTCAATCAAAGTATCTATATATAAACTGGATAGTTTATTTTGCTTATATTGCTGTGACAATAAATACATTTGAACATATTTGTACAATCCTAATTTTTGTTTTTCATAAATTATGCTGTTTTCCTTGTTTCTTTCCTCCTATTGGATTAACGGAGCGTTTCTTTATTCCCTTCTATTCCTTTTCTTTTGGTATTTACTCTTAACTTTTGAACCTTTTACCTGACTTAGAACAGTCTCAAGTTAATCAAAATCTTGATGTGTCTCTTCAATAGTATTAGAACGTTGGATCTTTAGTTCCAGGTCACCTTCATTTTCCATTTACTGTCTGTCTTACATGATTTTCTTGTCTAGTAATTTATTTCCTTTTGCTACCTCCCTTCCCTCATTAATTATGATTTTTACTTATTGTCTGGTACAGACAATGTTTCCATAGTAGAAATGTTCTTTGCAAACCACTTCCTCTTTCTGGGTTTAATTTCCTTCTTCCTTGAGTAGCTCTTTAATTGAGTCTCAATCTTCATTTGAAAAACATTTTTATGTTTTCATATGTAACTCAGTTTTCAATATGTAACTCTTTTCCGGAAACTCAATTAAATGGTAATGGTATTCCACTGTACTAGTCTATTGTTATTGAGAACTGTTATTAGTGTAAGTAATCTGTCTTTTCTCAATGGTGGCTTTTAAGATTTACTCATCTTTACTACTTCAGTGTGTGTGTGTGTTTAAAAATTTACTTGTTTGAGAAAGCTGTGCTTCTTGAATCAAAAATGCATGTCTTTCTTCAACTGAAAAATACTGAATCATTAGTTTAAAAACAATAGTATTTCTTTCTGCCCATTCTCTCTTATCTGCCTTTCTGATTACAAACCTGTTGAACTTTCTCTTTTTGGTATCTCCTAGTCTTTCTTTAAAGGCTTTCCTGGTGGCTCAGTGGTAAAGAATCCGCCTGCCAATGCAGGAGGCCTGATCCTCTGGAAAAGGAAATGTCAACCTACTCCAATATTCTTGCCTGGGAAATCCCACGGATAGAGGAGCCTGGCGGGCCACAGTCCATGGGGTCACAAAGAGTCGGACATGACTGCACACAGCACAGTATATAATGAATTTCTTTAGAAATATCTTTCAGTTCATTAATTCTCTTTTCAGTGGTTTTAAAATTTTTGTTCAAGTGGTTCATTGAGTTCTTTTTTTTTCTATTGCAGGGACTCAGTTTTTCATTCCTAGATGTTCCTTTTGGTTTTCTTTTTGTACTGATTTATTTTCTTTTCAGAGTGTCTTGCTATATGTTCAACGTCTTGCACGAGCTGATCTCATAAGATGCAAACAAAATATAAATGTAACGTATCTCTTAATTCCCATTTAAACTTGATGCATGCTGAGGCCTTTTCCCTGCCTTTTGGGTGAAGTCATACACAAGTCTCATAAATATTATAGTTATCATTAGATAATTAGGCATCCTGTGATTACTTTTAGACACAAGAACAATGATAAAAAGACAACTCAATTTTAAGACAAGCACAACACTTGAACAGAAATTTTAAGAATATAAATGAGTGCTAATAAGCACATGAAAAGATGATGAAAAGTCACCAGAGAAACATAAAACTGCCATGAGACACCACTTCACACACACTATAATGATCAAAATTAGAGCGACAAAGAAAACCAGTATTGGCGAAAAGTGAACCAGTCGGGAGTCTTATATACTGCCAGAAAGAGTGTTAAATGGTACAGTCTTTTGAAAACCTATTTATTAATTGCTGTTCCGTGACTCAGCAATTCTACCTGTGGTTCTCTACACAAAAGAAATGAGAACATGTGTCCATAAAAGTCTTGTATGGCAATATTCAGAGCAGTCTTATTTATAGTAGCCCCAAATTAGAAATAGCACAAATGTCCATTAACAGGTGAATGAATACTTTTTTTTATATCTATACAGTGGAATGCTACTCAACAGCAACAAAAGCAAAGAACTACTGATATAGCAACAACTGGGGTGAATGTCAAAAGTGTTAAGCTGAATGAGAGATGCCAGATACAGCATATGATTCTATTTATATGACGTTCTAAAACAAAGAAAACTAAGACCTAGTGATTGAAATCAGAATGTCGGGGATTCACCGGAAAAGGGCCCAAGAGAAGTTCTGCTCTTCTTTCTCCATCTTTTTTAGTTAGACGTTTAGGTCATTGATTTTTGAACTTTATTTCTTTCTAATATCAGTACTTAAAGCTAAATATTGTTTTGGCTGCAGCCCATAAATTTTGGTATGTAATGTTTCCATTATCATTCAGTTCAAAATATTTTCTAAATCCTCTTGTGATTTCCTCTTTGACCAATAGGCTATTTTCTGCATATTGCTTAATTTGTAGATACTTGGGGATTTTCTAGGTATATTTTTGTTACTGGCTTCTAATTGATTACCATTTTGTCCAGAGAATTATCTCAGTCCCCTTAGATTCATTGAAACTTGTTGTATGATTCAGAAAATGGTCTAACTGTGATGGTTACATGCGCACTTCAAAATACATGTATTTTGTAGTTGGAGGGTATAATGTTTAATAAATGCCGACTGGGTCAGGTTGGTTGATAGTGTTGTTCAAACCATCTATAATCTGGTTTTTTGTCTACCTGTTATATAATTACAGAGAAACAGATGTTAAAATCTCCAGCTATGAGTATGAATTTGTCTATTTCTCCTTTCAGTTCTGTTAAATTTTATTTCATACATTTTGAAGTTCTGTTATTTGATGACTGGATCCTTTTAACTTCATGAAATAGCCCTGCTTTATTTTCTGGTAATAATCTCATCTTTAAAAAAATTAGTATACTATCTCTTGCTAATTTTCACTTCAATTTGAGATATGTACGTTATTACATTTATAGTTGTAAAGATCGAGTGAGACTGGCCAAGTTTGTATAACTAGTGAACACTAAAAGTAGAGCATACTAAAGTTAGCTGAGCATAGTAGAGCATACTAAAGTTTTTGAATCCGACAGAAAGTCTTCAAAGTTATAGCTACTTTAATTAATATAGTCTCCTATGATAAAGTTCTATAAAATGTCTTTTTAAAAATCTTTTTGGCTTTCACAATATTTAGCTATTTAATATTTATTCCTACATGCATGAATAATTATTCTTATTAATATTCATGCCTCTCTCATCGTTCTTTACCTCCACTGTATTCATTCCCACCACAATACAACATTACCAAAGTAAGCTACATCCCAGAAATTAAAAGGAAGCTGAGAATTGAGCTTCTTAAAAAAATATATTCAATTATAGGAAAATAATTTATTATGACATTT